>NC_137293.1:1606781-3081062 GCF_907165135.1 Oikopleura dioica | reverse complement strand
AGCCAAGTGCTTGGTTAGACCATTTTCGATTCGAAATACAGTTTATTCCGGTTCTACTAGTAGCAATTTTTAATGATTAAATAACTTATTTTTTCGTCAAATAAGAAATTCAAGGCAAGTTTTCTTTTAGAATAATTTTTTTCTACAATAAAGACACTGTATCTCGGTCACAAAATATTTCTCACATGCAGCCATGTCTTTCATCATCAGTTATTCAATTTAAATGACAGAGAATACAGTAATATGTCACTATAATGAACCTGATAATGAAATTGATCTGACTGCGAGATGTCTCTATCATTACCGTCATCACCTAATAACCTAAAATCAACCACCTCGACAAAATCATTTGTCAACAAAATGAGACGTGTAATGTGACCGAGATCAAGAAGAAATGACGTTCCATCGGCCCCACCCGATAATCATTAAAGTCGCATACGGTATCCTTTCGAGCCCGCTTTGTCATTTTTAATTAAAATTAATGTTGACCGGCGAGTCATATAATTGCGCTTCTCGAGCTGCGTTCTAACTTCAATGACGCGGCGCCAAGTCATTTTCTTTTCCGAATAAACTTAATGATACTAACTTGCGGTAAAATGTAAACTAACGGGCGAAAAAGTAGTAAGTTCGAGGGACACGAGTTTTTCACTAGAAAATCGTTTTCTCCCAAAAATCCAACCAAAAACTTGTATTTTCGCAACAAAGCTTGATCCTCTGATCGGCACAGCATTGGTGCGTATTACTGGAGATGGGTTGCCGTTGCTGGTACGCAAGATTCGCTGTGTAGCTTCCGCAACATTGTTTTTTCTCGCCGGGAACTTGAATTGCCTGGCAGGTGCTTCGGTCAAAACCGTCGCCTGTTGCCTGATTGTAGCGGTATTGCGCGTTGTAGTAGCCCTTGTAGAACTGAAAAACGATCATGAAAGCACAACCCAATTTTTTCGTTGCCAAACCTGATCTCTGAGCTTGTGAGCGAAGTTCCTGTCGCACTGGCAAATTCTCCATCTGCAAGAACCCTCCTCATTCGTGCAAAGAACGTCTTTTTGCCCATTGGCGTCGTTGATGAGTTGCATACTGTAGCTAGATTCCTGATCGCAATGCTCGCCAGTGTCCTCTTTCGTGTCCTTTCCGGCACATTGGTAACACTGCTTCAGTTCCTGAAAATTATTGTAATTTTGGCCGCGCCCAAAAACCGTTTAGAAATTTTGAGACAGTTTTTCATTATAAAAATGAGCTTGAAATGGAGAAAACCATAAAGATTGATATTTTTTAACTAATTTATATATTTTTCATTGATTTCAGAATGAATCTGTAATAAAATCTCTGAAGTAAACTATAGACCATTCCCTCTCAAAAAACCCTTTCAAAAAGTTTAAAACATCATTTTAGAAAAAAAGTAATCAAAACTCTTTACTTTACGCAATCAAGTGATATTATCTCTAACTTATGAGTTATGAGCAGCTCACTTCATCACACTGATTAAAAAAACGGGCGTTTCTGAATATGATGGAACTGTTTTTTTTCAGTCAAAAAAGTCGATGCATTTCCTGGCTCTTGAAAAAAATTCAAAACGCCTGTTGGGCAGGAAATGCTCTCATACCCGCTTATTTTTACTGTTAAAATTTTTAATTCGACTTACTTTGCAAGAGTTGTCGATAACATCGACCGGCTTTCCAAGTCCGGGAGAGTCATCATGAACCGACTTGTCTGGCAGACAGTAGCAGCCGTAGAAGCAGAATCGATCAAAGTTGAAGTCCTTGGCCGCTTCAGTGCTCAGATCTAGAATCCCCATCACGACTATCTTCAGCTGCAATAGCTTTCTGATCGCCTAATAATCAGTGTTCACACAAAAAGTGTCAAATTTTCAGCAATTAGTGATTAGACGAACTTTGCTGACGCAATATTTGAGAACATGCAATTACAGCGGTCGCTTTCGAAAAATAACGAATCGACCCTAAAATCTTGAATTTTAAGAAAGAGTGAACACCTCCCAAAAGACTTGAATGATCTTGGGTCGTAAATGCGTTCCTGTTGGTTTTGTATTTTGTGTAAAGCGTGTTCATTTCGTAGAGTTTTTCTTGAATCCCGGGGCCAGTGTTATTCATTAGCTCCGCAGATGGTTGAAATCGTCGTCCGGCTAGTCCTGAATTGAGTTTTGAAGAAACCATAAAGTTGAATTCAAATTGTTATGAGTTATACTTTTAGATTTCGACCAAAGGCGAAAAAGACAAGGAAAATAAACATATTGATTTTGTTCAAAAACCAATAAATCATGATCGAACTAGAGTAGGCAAAGACAAAAGTAATGAATGTAATGAGTTTGAATGGGATCTGAAGACTTCATCCTTCTTTGACCTACCCAAGATCGAACTCTCATTATTGCCGAAAAATTTTACGGCTAGGGACTTACCATTTGTTGGAGGCAGCTGAATTCCAGCAATCGCAAATTCTTCTTCAATATCAAGCTCAGATCCTCGAGCCATTCTCAGGTTGAGCTGAAGTGCTGTGAGCGCCAACGCAAAAAACTTCACCATTTTATTTCCTGAAAATTTTTTTCTCTTCTTTTTTTAACACGATTTGGCTTACAGTGATGAAGATCCCAAATTTGATGGAAGCTGTGAATATTTCTCTTTTTTCAAAAAATAAAATTTGCTTTTGACGATTTTGACTCAAGAATCAGCGCTGAAATACGAAAAAGATCGAGAAGGTCTATTTTGCCTTATCACAAGAAAAGCTTATATAGTTTCCCCATGAAAACACATAGCGCCGTTGGTCGCGGAAAATTTGCGCGATGGCGCTACAGCGCGCGCCGCGCACAATCGGAGTACTCATGATTTTCCAGCGCGGAGAAGAAGGGGTGAGATAGGTATCTTACGAAATCGGCTGACTCATACAATTTGAAAAAGGATTGATTTTACATTTTTGAAAGGATTTATTTATAAAGGATTCTTATTGTGGTTTTTTTTTATAAAGAAGCCGCGCAGCGGCTTCCCAAGAATTAAGAAAATCTAGTTAAAAAAGGTACTTTCTTAGACAAGCTGCTACGAATTTATTGATAAGAGCTCTTTTAGAACCCTGACTCAGGTTTCTACACAGGTTTTCCACCAAGAGATCCGGCTATTTTGAAAAATGGCTTTGATATTGAACCCGAAAGATTATTTTTCTCAAAATTTTTTGGTTTGCCAACGTGTTGTTTTCTTGAAAAATATTTAACATTTTCCTTTGAAAGCCCTTCTTTGCGGGCGCGGCTAATTTATTAATCAATGCGCCAAGGTTCACGCGGATAAGAACGGATCGCGAGGTAGATTTCTATCGCGCGTTCCAAAAAACACCGAAGAAATTTACGGGTCATCAGATAGCTTTTGGACTGGCTCTTCGGGTGGGAAAAATTGACCATAAACGGATAGAAAAATGAATAGTTTTGCATTTTTTTTCTTGAAATACCAGTTGTTGAGTCAGGCTTCTTGAGTTTTGATAGGTTAGGGTTAGGGTTCGGGCCCCTTTTTTGCAGTCTTGCATAAGGTTGAGTTCTATCAAAAACTCCTCCTCTGCGAGAAAATTTTTTGATGAACGATAAGTGGAGCCTTCAGCTTGGAATTTTTCATTTTCAGTTCGATCATTTTCTTTTGGAACAGGTTCGTTCCGACTCGGAAGTGCTTCTAACGAAGAAACGAACTCTCCAAAAAAATGATGAAACGGGAAATTTTCAATTTTGTCTGTCTCGCTAGTTACTGCAGCCGTTTCTTTGTGAGTAATTATAAACAATTGTGAAATAAACTGTCCTCTTGCCTGTCGAACAGGAGAAACAAACAGAGTAATTATGCTTAGTGAGCAGTTTAAATGGACCCACGCTCAGAAGCTCGTTAGGCTCGAGCAAGTTGCATTAGAGTTCCACCAAAATGCAATTCCTGCTCGATTTTTCTCCCGCGATAATCATATGCTGGGATCCGACGAATTTCTCAGCTTCGTTTTCGCTCTAGAATTCTATTATGAGCTGTTATTTTCCTTCTCAATTATAAAGTCAGAGCTTTTTAGCTTCAAATAATTAAATCTTTCTGACTGTAAAAAGCTTAATAACAGTCAGAACGCATATCCTTGTTGAACATTTTCTCTTAGACGCACTTCGTCATTTTGATCCGCTCTTATCTGTTAATTGCTTTGCGATGCTTAGTACGATTTATAAAGCGGAAAATCTAAAGTTTATAATCGCTCTCTGTCTGTGACGCAAAACTTGCAGAAAAACATTCAAGTTCTAAAATTTTCAATATTGAAAGTTGCTAAAGTCGGTCAAAAAAGAACCCCCACGTAATACCTTCAATTGGTAGCAGCGCAACTTATCACTAAAACTAACATTTTCTTATCCGGTCGTCGATCCAATTTTTCACACTTGTTACTACTTACGTTTTTCTTTTCGAATTCTTGAGTCGACAAATGCTTATTTTTAGCATCTGCTCAATCATTTTTTCATTTTTAATAATCGAGAAGCCGCTTGCGGCTTCGAGTAATAAGGAACAAATAGCCGCGCAAAGCGCGGCTTAATTCATTTTTACTCGAAGCTGCAAGCGGCTTCTCGGTTCTCAAAATTTTGATGAACATTTTTTTGACTGGAATTGCAATTATGTTTTCAAAAGATAGTCTAGACTTGCCGATTGAAAGTGAAAACGCTCCACTGACTTGTCGTGATTCTAGGCCAGCTGTGCTTCTAAGTGGCTGGCGATATCGTCTCACGGGCGGAAGCAGAACTGGCTAACCACATCATCGCGATGAATATGAAATTTCAACGTTGAATATACAAAAGCGCCCAGATGGGGCTATTTTACGCGTTTCTCAACACCCGGGACTTGATTTGCTGTTTCTAAATAAATTTAGAACGCTACAAATAATATTTCAAGGGGTTATTCTGGGACAAATTTCCAATTTTTTTTTCAATTTTTGCAAAATTATAAAAATGAGCTCGTATATTATTACGGCAAAAATCACTTATAGTCATCTCTTTCTTAGAGAACCCCCTTCTTCCTGTCTAGTAGGGTCGAAATCGCTAAACATTTATGCATCGCAAAATTAAGGACCTCCCTCCGCCCCAGAAAGGATTTCAAGAGGCAGCCGTAAATATTCAATATTTTCGTCAAGTCCAGCACTTCCAGCTCGTCCAAAGCAGTGACGAATTTGAACAATCAAGCCTCACTCTCAAGTCACACAATTGAACGAAGTCAATAAGTACCGTGCATAACAATCACCTCTTTCCCGTAATTTTACGTGTTTGAAGCACTCGATTTCGAGTCCACGATCGTGTTGTTTCAATTTTTTTTTTTGCTTTTTCGAAGAACGTTTTTATTTTCCTCCGCGCATTTTTGAGAAAAACGATCAATTCAGGAATTCTAGAGCGGGATAAACAAGGGCGAAATATTCAGTGAAAAAGTACTCGAGCAATTATTAATTTTATGCGGAAAAAAAGCGAATCTCGCACACAAAGAACGCTGTTTTGGCGATTGAAGAGCCCAGCGAATAACCACACGATGAATAATGCGGCGAGTTTCCGCTCCAACGTTGCAGCAATTCGCGTTCTTCTCAACCCACCCAAAGAAAAGCACGAAATTCCCGAGCTCCCACAAGATTTCAACACTTTTTCATAAGGTCCGTCATTTCTCTCAGAATCTTTTTTTATTAGGGAAACAATGGATAAGTCGATTCGAAAGTCAGGAAATTAGGATAAAGCGTGGTTATCAGAAGAGTTTTCGAACATCGCTCATTTGGAACGGCTTTCTGCAACTTGGACAGTTCTTCGGATTGACAGAATTGAGGCATGAGTAGCAGAAGGTATGAAAGCATTTCGTGATGCAAGACTGGTGGTGGAGGTTTTTATCGAAAGACGAAAAGCAGACTTTGCAGGAGTTTTCATCAGCTTCTTCTTTAAATAAATTTATTTCGAAAACAAGTTTGAAGTTAACCTTGATTTGACGATCTTGATGTTATTTCCCGAATCATTTGTTTTCTCTCGGAAAAAGCTTCTAGCTCTTTTTCGATTTTCTTCTTTTCTTCTGTCAGTTTTTCGTTAGTTTGCAAAAGATTCTCTATTGATGCGCAATTACTGTCAATCGCTTTTTCTATCGATTCAAGTCGAGCTGTTTTTGCCTTTTCATCAGAAACTAGTTTTTCCCATTCAACTCTTACTGACTTAAGTTCGTTCTCCCGAAGGTTGAGGTCTTTTTCAATGTCATCAGGAAGTGTTCCAATTTGAGAACTCCTGATATTTTCTTGAACTTTTATCAATTCTTGTGATCTTTGCTTGTGTTGAGCAAAATGCTCGAAAAACCCATCGAATGTATGGGTCTCTCTACAAATGACAGAAAAGCATCGGAACCGAAGAGTTGATACATCGTTTGTCACGTATTTACATTCACAATTTCTTTTGTGCGTTAACGATAGTGAATTTGCACAATCTTTGCAATAAATCCTTTCTCTAAACGTACAGGGCCAAGAATTGACATAAAGTTCATTCGTGATTACGCTAAAATATCTTTTGATAATGAGAGAAACAAATAATGGAATAAACCAGCAATCAGCGCAAGCAAAACTAGAAGCTCGAAAGCAACCAACCAAAAAGCTCGATGGAATTTCTCGTTTTTCAAGACTTAAAACGCCTCTCTTTCGATCAGACATCCTCTGACAATTGTCAAATTTGAACGTAAAATTATACGCTCGTGTTCGAAAACATATAAATAAAAGAGATTTTACGACCATTATTGAACACTAAATTTTCAACTGACAAGTGTCTCGTTTAATGATCTGAGCTACTGTAAACTTGAACAAAAAATGCTTATGATTCAAAACTTGTGACGCTAAAAAGTATTCTAATTCAATAGTTTACACAGCTTGGCTATTCTCGGACGAAATGAGTGGAACCGGGCGTGCCCTTATTTGAATTGTCTTTATAAGTGGGATGATATCGCGCCCAGGTGCACGTTGAGAGGATGACGCGAAAATATTTCTCCAGCAAACACATAATCTAAGCTTGACTCTTTTTTTAATTGTGTTATCTTTTCAATCGCTGAATGCGGCCAGAATACGGCTTATTTCGCGGCTGCCAAAAGCATCAAATATTATCTCACCATTTTTGGGCAAATTTAAGGCGACTTTTAGAAATTTTTCTAACGAAACTTTCGTGGCTACAGTGATTTTTGGTCAGTAAGAAGGGGATAAGAAAACTTTCACCTTGACTGCTGTTCACATGGCAATTCGCGGTTTTTGGGAGGCACAATTTGGTCGATTATGCAATCGAAACTAGACATTTTGGAAATTCTCGCACAATGGCGAGTCTAAGAGACTGTATTTGCTCAACTTCTCAGTTTGTTCTTGCCCGGCGTTTTGAATTTCTGGGTCAGTTTCTGCTGCTCATTCGGATTCTGTTAATTCCGAAATGAAGTTGAGATAATTTTTTGACAAAAATGAGGAAAAAAATTCAAAAATAAAAACGAAAAATATGAAATCATTGAGAATCTTGACCACGAATTGGACAAAATGAAGCGAAAATACTCGAGATGAATGTTGATAGCGTGAAAATATTGAATAACTTTTGATTATTTTCGTAAAAATTATTTTACTGTTTACTATTATGAATAAAATGACCTACTACTAGTACGTTTTCCCTGCAATCAATATAGTCGACAATCTTTGAAATAAAATAAATTAAAAAAAAACCCCTTTTTTGTCGAAATGAATCTAAAAAAGAGACCTTCTATTCATCAATAGTGCTCATGTCTGAACTTTTCCGGTATGCCCAAAAAACGTGATCCGGGATTAGTAATCCCTCAAGTGCTGTGAATTTCCGTCTTGACAATTTTATAATATTTTATATAATAAGACGCGAAGACAAAAACGACAAGTGTCCTGAGACAGGTAGAAGGTGATGCTATGCGGGTTCTACTTCTACGGGCCCTCGAAGCGACAATTCCGGAAAAATGAATGGCCCACTAAAAGATCGTTGGAAATCGGCAACGTAACAGTCGAGGGCGAGGAGTTTGAGTGAACTGGGTAATAAGACGCATTCCAGGCGCGAAGGAGAGGACCTTTTTTCACAGGAAGTTGATCCTTCCAAAATCCAACATTTTGAATGTGACAAATCCGACTCTGGTCGTAATCCCGATAATGCTTCCGTCGGAAGCATTGTCGGAATGTTCTTTCTGCCAAAAAAAAACGCTGGTCAACACGTGACAAGAAAACAGACATATTCTTTAGGAAGATCTATTGCGTGTTACGTAAGCTATCACTTTTTGCTAGCGTCGTTCTAAAAAAGAGGAACTCAATACGTTCACAAAAACGGCGATAAACATGTGGTTTAGTAAATTGGTATGAAAAATGGGCTTGATTACGTCTATCTTATCAAAAAGAGGGGGTGAAAGGGCGGTACAATTTCAACTATAGGCTCTTGAAAATTGATCGAAGAGATTTTGAACTTTAATTTTTATGACCCTGACTCAGGATTTCACACAGGTTTCCGAAAAAGATTTTTCTTTTTTAAAGAAAATTGACTTTGAAATTGCAAAAGTGACGGTTACGAAAACGAGAATTCTTGTTTGACTTGAAAAATTGGATTTGAACTCAAATTGTGAATCATGAAAATTATATCAAGTGGCGGTTCTTATCAGCCTGGTAGACTAAAAACGCAAAATTAACCGTCTCAACACGGTTTTGATTTCGTTTTCACGTTTTGTCATAAAATTTGAACAGTTGCGAAAATGCCAGATGAAAATTTATTGTTCAGAGTTGTTCTTTTAAAAACCACGTGATAGGACCGCTGAGAGGGGCGAAACGTGTTTTCGAATTAATTTGCTAAATAGAGTAAATAAAAAAGGGTTTTGGTAATCACGTAAGATAAGTAAGACCGCTTTGATTTTGAGCCCTTTTCACACGATTTCAAGTGGCCAAGATTGACGTTATATTCTTCTTGTTTCATCCAAAACAATAACTCAAACAGCCGAAAACGCATTTGGCCTGAAAATCCCTGTTTTTTCTTTTGCGCAAAGATACTATTTTAACAGCCTCTTCCGGAATCCAGGGAACGACCGCAATCCAGGGGCTTGGCCTTGAAAATTTCATCAGACGGCACGAGGCCCGTTTTGTGAAAAAATAGAGTCGACGGATGAGTAGCTACATCTGGCGACATCGGATTGGTGGTCTTCGTAACGTGTAACTTTTTGAGTTTCGGAAGAAAGGAAGTTATTTATTTTTGAGGAAGACAGATACAGTTGACGATTAGTATTTACAATAAATTATTATTTCCGGGGCCCAAACGTTTAGTTAATTTCGTCAGGTGATGTGAATCTATGCTCAAATGTTGCACTTGTTCTGACTGAGTTCGCTGGACTTAGACCTCGACCAAACTGATAAGAAAATGGTGGAAATTGGGAAGGTTCTTGTTTTGGTGGAGATCCTGTATGGATATTTTGAATATGAGAATTCGAGATGCTGGATTCGATTCTTGGCGTTGAGACTGAAGCTCATGTTGAATGTTTTGCGCGTAGTAGTATAGTTTACCTGATATTGACTCATTCGAGTAAGTCGAGCAGTTTCCGATGTCAATGCTGCTATTTTGTGGTCTTTTGCTTCATTCTCTCTCTTCAAGTGGTCGATAACAAGATCTTTCTCTTGACATTGTCGACATGAAAGCTCTTCGGGCTGCTACAATCACAATGACAAACTCATAATTGGTTCTTTACCGGTCTCGTTTTTATCGGAGTAATATTTGCGATATTCCTGTGGACATTTGTAGTGCTGTCTTTTGCTGGCAAGGGCTTCGTTTCAAAATCAGAAGGCTTCAGTAAACCATGTATTGTTCTAAAAAAAATTTGAATAATTGTTCATCTTGGGAATCAACCTGTTTCTACGATTCATAAAAGACGTGTTCCAAGTATTTCGGGCAGTTTCAGTAGGGATTTCTTCGGTTTCTTTCCTACAAAATAATAAATGAGTTTTTTCTACTCAATAACAAAAGACAATTTCTTACTTGCTTATTGAAACAGCATCAAGACCAATCTGAGTTTCCTTTATACAATTATCTACGGTCTCAACTGGCATGAACTTTTCGATTTCGACATTTCTTTTCATCTTTTCAGGAGGATGACTTTTGATTTTTGAGTCTTTAACGTTTTCTTCTTTCTCTAAACCTGCTTCTGTCTCCATGCGTTTTGCCATAGAAAAATCTACTTGCTTGCTTTTCTGAAATATGCGAATGCTTGCATTCGACTTGACGATTTTCCTTTTCTCTATTTAAATAAAAATCTGTCTGCAAATACACTCAGCCGAGAAGGGAAACTTTGATTTACGAACAAAATTTATTTCATCTATTATCATGGTTGACTTGAAGGAGACGACCACTGTCTTTGAAAGTCATTGTTCGAAGAAAGAGAGCTCTTCCGCCTAGACCGTCTTTCTGGAGAAGGTGCACTGCCCGAGAAGAAATTATTGATACTGATAGTTGAACCAGATTGAGCTACAAATCCAGGTGTTCTTGATTCTTCCATCATTGAGTTTCGACTCTGCAAGAATGAAAATTTTCAGCAATATTTTTTTCGTACCTCCAAGCTCATTTGAGTCATTTTCAAAGTCGCCTCCAGCTGTTGAATGTGATTTTGAAGCTTTGAAATTGTCATATCTTTTTCAGAACACCCTTGGCAGTTATTTTTCAGGGACATCTTATTCTAAAAATTTATCTGAGAGGAGATTTTTTAAATAAATTTACCGTTTGTTGCGTAAGATTTTGCACCGTCTGCATTCTTGGCCTTGGCGCTTGAGTGACAGGAAGATTTCTTGGGTAAAAATCGGTAGCATTCGTTTGCCGTAGATTATTGCTGTCGTAGTCGATTTCCGTTTGGGCACTAAAATTTTTTTTCATCGAGTATTTTTTTCCTTTACGTTTGAAAGGCTTCGTCATCCCGAGGAATCTGATTATTTGAGGTGAAAACCCCACTGTCACCCATCGATGAAAAGCCTTTCTTCTCTGAAATCGGCCCTGCACTGGCCAGAGGGGCGTTACCAGTCTCAAATCTTGGATGGATATTTGAGGTGTTGCAGTTTTGTATGCATTGCAGCCTCCTCCTGAGATTTATTAAATAAGGCCATCAATACGTAAGAAGTAAACAGTCAAAGCCATGAAGTTTATTTTTGCTTATCAAAATTTCACACTGGAGATATTCTTCTGTTACGTTGTTATACTGAAAAGTAAAAAAATGACACCGGAAGTCATATTTTAATACTTCCTCATTTTCCATATCCTTTTCTTTCAAAAATGAATGACCGCCTCGCTTTTTTAGAGGAGCTCGAAGAGGAACTAAAAAAAGTTGAAGAGCTTGTGCATGAAATAGAAGCTCCTGTTATCAATCTCAAGAGCGCCAATGATGCAAACGAAACTGAGGAGGAGCTTTTTGTTCTGCCAGATCATGAAAAAGTCAATTCGACTTGGACTTGTGAAGCTAAGCATCACACTTGCGTGAGATTTTTTGAAGAGTACAAGCATTGGAAAGATGCGCAAAAACATTGTCATCTGCACAAATCCCATTTAGGAAGGTCTTGATTAGACAGAAAATTATCTTATCGGAAAATTTTATGAAGACCTTTTGAGCTCGAATTTATGATGAAAACTACCTTCATTTTCTCGATACTTTTCGCAATCGCCAACGAGATATCAACGGATTCAACGCATCTGCTTGGCCAGAAGGGACCCTCAGACCCGAAGGCATGGAGCCAGTATCGGCTTATTCAGAATTTTGGGTGTATTACAATGATATAAAAAAGGACTCCGAGGGAAATTATCGAATAGATCGATGGAATGTCAACGACGGAACGAACAAAACCCATGACTTCCGGTTCCTTGATTTTTAAAAACTTTAAAGAAAAATGAAATTAAGGAGGAGACGACAAGCGGATGATGAGGAAGAAGACGACCCCTACCCGGCTGATAATTTTCTTAACGATGGCTCGAAAGGAAACAATTTTGAGTAAGCATCCCTTTTTCTTCGCGAAATGACAAACTTTCCTGTTTAGTTGGGATGACATCGATGAGCAGGGAATGTGGGCAGATGACGATCCCAACTCCCTCGACCCCAACGACGACGACTGTGTCTATCTAAACAAGGATCTCAAGCTTGGCGACACCAGATGCGATGTCGACGAGAAATTCTTCATTTGCCAAACTCTTCCTCGGAACAGCGTCTTTCACGTCTATCATCAAGTTTTCAGCGAGGAATGCAACCCGAGCGATCCTGACTGCGACTTCTTCCGCATTGAAGACATAATTGCACTGAGAAACAATGAACGGTGTGAAAGTGTAGACTCTGATGACTGTTTTATCTTCAAAGGACCGTCGGGAAATCGAAATAATGCCACTTCCTGGCTCAATATGAAGCCTTTTCGATATCTGGAAAATCAAGGAGGACTGTATTTCAAAATGCAGTGGACTCCCGGATTCGATCTTTCCTGCAATCAAAGAAGCTACGAATGTGTTGAGAAAAAGCACGGACATTTCATCACGTGGTATCAGGAAGAAAATCCATTTACGAATACAACTTCTCCAGACACGGCAAGAAATGATGATGAGCGAGATGCAATCAACAACGAGCGCGCTAGAATATTTCCTCAGAATGTGACATTCTTTCCTGGCAAGAACTTCGAGGAGATTTTTGGAGGAGAATTCAAAGAATGCGATGGGCTGGCTTTTAATGGACTTGGATTTGGAATGGATCAGTCTAGCTTGTTCACTGGAATCTTGAATTACGAGCAGTTTTATCAAGTCGGAGCGACAACTGCTTTCAGAGCTCAAAGTGACTCAAGCTCGAGTGATACGGTGATGGGTTTCTTTCATATTGCCACGATCAACAATACCGACGTCCGAGATAATAAGTATTCTTCTCTTTGACTTCAGTTTTAAGGGTTGCCCCGAAGATCAAATCGGGTCAAAAGGAGGCAAGAAAGGAGCAAAGGGTCGTTTATTCGGCGAACAAGAATTCGACACGGACTATAACTGGGGAAAGCCGGTGCATGGAATTGACTTGTGGATCAGTAAAATGCCCTTCCCATCTCAAGGCACCTACAATTGCACCAGTGATTTATACGGAGATTACCAAGGCTTCATGAACGGGTTTTTCTAGCGAATTCATCATCTTATTATTTAAAGAAAAACATAAAAAAGGACTCAGCAAAATTCGAATGACACATCAGCTGCTGAAAATTTCTTGGCATTTACTTGTCGAATGCGTAAAAATTGAAGCTTATATTCCCCTTTGAAAACGAATTTAGCTCCGCCTCCGGAAGAAATCCCTCCACCAACTATTGTACCGGAAGTGCCATATGTTCCTGGAGCAGCTGAAACGCTTGGAGCTGCGGCTGGTGGAGCTCTTGGTGGATCCCTTGTTGGAACTCTTGCGATTAAGGCCGCTCCAAGTACATTTTTGGACGATTTTTAGTTTTCGAGCTTTATTCTAGAGACACAGGTGTTCTTCCAAGAGGCTGCAAAAGGCTTTGCTCTTTGGTTGAACAAAAAATTCTTCGCAATGCCTGAAATGAAGACGAAATCAACTGCTTATCATCCAGAGCCAAAGAAGCCAAAGTCTCATGCGAAGACTCAATATCTTGATCCTTCTCTTTTGATCGAGGAACATCTTCATCGGCAAGGATTCAAGAAATATCTGAACGAAAACGGCGAAGTTGAAAATCAAGTTAAAATTGACGATGAAAATATTCCCGAAGAAGTTGATATCTCAGACATTGATATAAACGAAGAAGATGTCGACTTTTCTGAAGATATTGCTGGCAACGAACATGATGATGAACAGGAGGAGCATGATGGTAAACCACTTCTCAAAGATTTCTCGACAAATATCGATCTTCTGGACTACGTCGACTTCCACGACTGGGAAGATGATACTGATGAGACGGGCAAGAGTCTTTCAAAGTGAAAAATATCCTTGAAAAATATGATTTTGAAAGATTGAAAAGAGCAAAAGGTGTATGTCGATGTGGAAGAAATCGAGAAAACTACGGAAATGGCGAAACGAATCGGAGAACTTGATCGGGCCTGCGAACCGAGATGCGATTTGTTACCGGGATCAACCTCTTTCTCTTCATTTTAGTAGGTCGAAAAGTTGTATCCCCTCGTAGATTCATGAATACGATGGAGAACTCATTGACGAAGCACATACTCTTCTTGCCTTTTTGACAGATAAATCGAAGACATTCAAAGAGATCTTAGCTGATGTCGAGGAGCAAAACTCGTCTGAAAGAGAAGAACCCGGATCCGAAAAGCTTGGAGAGCTCTTTGCCAAATATCCTGGTCTTTCGATCTCCAGGTGCTTTTTCCATTTCTTGAATGATTCTTAATTGCTTTAGGCTTCATGATAAATCAACATCAACACCGGTTGAGCTCAAAAAAGCGCTGAAGAAAACGGCGGGTGAGATCTCTGGACCTCTCGGATCGAATAAGATTGATCTGATGAAAAAAGCCGCATCTTTGGCCGGAATCAAGGGACTGGGCTCTTCTACCTGTAACTTAATGAGAAAAGTACGAGTTGAACAAGCCCGAAAAAGGTTCCGAAAAACATAGAAGGAACGATCAAGGCAAAGGCGAAGGACTTCCTGTTGAAGATAAGCGTCGATCTTGTTCAAAAAGTCAATACAAAACTTCTTCCAGTGTAAGAATGCCTAGACCAAATCAACGCTTTATTGATATTGATTATTATAGAGAAGAGTTAGAGCAAATCAACTTCGATAGAATTCTCTTCCCGCCTGAGAAATTCGATGCTCAATTACAGGTCATTTTTGTCAATAAATCAGAAAGACTAACTCATGTTTTCAGGCGTACATGTACCCAGATCAAGAAACACAACCGTTCGGAATGAGCCCAACACTACCTGGTTTCTGGGTGACGAAGAAACTCAACACTAAAGAAGACCTGAGGACTCACATGGTTAAAATCAACACGGAGAGTTCAGAAGAGGGATCAGAGAAAGATCAAGAATGAGGAGACTTATCATACATTTTGAACACTTACTGCTACAATAAATAAAAATGATAATAGTGTAATGTTAGTATTCCGTGGAGACGAAAAAGAATGACGAGAAAACTTTTCTAAGTAAAATTGATTTATTTATCGAGATAGGAAACTTACAATGAATATGATGACACAGATCTCAGTTCGGTAAAAAATGTGAAAGACCAAATTTTAACTTCATTTTATACAAATATTTTTTTCTCGATGATCGGATTACCTAGAATTAGATTAAAAATTTAGTGTTTCATTTTGCTGTTTTCTCCTTCAACAAGCACTTCTATCTTTTTCAATTTTTGAGGAAATTTTCTTCATTTTTTATTCCAGAAAAAGGCGCGATGAGTCATTTTGTTCGGCAAGTTGCCTCGACCAATGAGCGCACGTCTTTTTCTCGTTTCTGCGCGGAAAACTCGTTTCGCCAATTTTCGAGAATCCATCAAAGAAAAACTTTCAGAAGAAAATGGATGCGAATACAGTCGAAAAACTGCACGAATACGGCGCCTTTTTGATTCTCTTAGGAGTTCCAAGAGGAACTGAGTTTTCGATTGATTGGAATTCTTGGCAAAGGCTTAAACTTTTCATGAATTTTAAATGATATTTCTCGATAATATGATGATTAAAATCCTTGTTGAAAGACTACAGATACGAAGTTCAAAGGACTGAAGATGATACCGCCAGGAGTTCACTACATTTCGTACAGGTAAAATCAAATTCGTCTTTTTCTTTTTTATCCTACTCGAAAAAGCCGCGCGCGGCTTTCATTTAAGTTTTATAAATTCCTGAAGCAAACGAAGAATTCAAAATTAGAAGCCGCAGGCGACTTTCTCGCATATTTTACCTCATATTTCAGAATCAACAACTCGCCCACATCCGGCTTTTTCCACAATTTCTCCCAAAAGGAAGTCTTCTCCCGAAAATGGGAGCCTGCCTCCGCCGTGTTCAAAGAACTCGACCAACTGACAGCGTCTAATATCGCCCTCCCAGAAAATCTCAAAACGATGGACGGCGAGCTGGCACCGTATCCGATTGAAGAATACAAGAAATGGTGCGGCTTGTCGAACTTGATCTCGAAGAAGGCTTTGCTGCGGTTGGACCCGAAGTGTGGATTTGTTGATTCCGTTTGCGATTACACCCCTGCTGTGGATGAGAATAACAGATCGAAGTTGGATAAAGATGGGCTTCCTATTCTCAGCCAGGTAAAAGAAAAAGAATATTTTCCTTTGGATTTTCTCTGTGAAGGAAAAATGCCGCTCTTAGTTGATATGCCTGTTTTTCGGCTATTTTGTCTTTTTAAATTGTTTTTTTTTGGCTGGCCCTGATTCCTCGGTCGTTAGAAATTTCTAGAATTTCTCTATTTTGACCTTACAACTTTCAGACCGAAGAAAGTCGAATTCAATACACTGCCGTTAGTCGCCAATGGTGGCCGGAAAATTGCTCCCCTTCCGAGAGATCTCTTCATGCTCAAGACTCCAGTTGGTTTCTCGGAGAACTCGTGAAGAAAACCGGCTCTTCGGAAGATTTGCTGGCAGAGCTGCAGTACTCGTACATTGTTTTTGTTCTTGGCCAGCATATGGCGAGCTTTGATCATTGGAAACAGCTTCTCAGGTGAGATTTCTGATAGTTTTCGATTTCGACTGAACCGATGAATACAGGGTTTTTTCTTACTGCACCGACATCGTCACGCATTCCGCTCTATACCAGAAGTTCTTCACTGCCCTTTACTTTCAAATCCAAACGATGCCCGAAGATTTTATGGTTGACATCGTGTCCTCCAACAATGTCGTTCTTCAATGTCTCAACCAGGTAATTGGAGACAGCTTTTTTTGAAGCAACGCTGATCCACTCAAATTCTATCTCATGAAATTTTAGCTTTTCCGAAATGTCTTCGACGCAAAAGCAGAAATACCACCCGCTCTTTTCCTCCGAAGCTCGAAATTTCGAACCTACTGCGAGACAAAGTTCAACTGGAAGCTTTACGAAGATGGAGAGTCAGAAGATGACGACGAAGATGGTCCCACAATCGTCCAACTCTAGCTGTTTTCTGAACTGCCTTCGCTCAAGAACGGATAATCCACAACTTTTAATGACACCTCTCTTTTTAGAATGTTGAAGGTCGGAAGTCGTCGATTGCTCTCCGTCGGCCTTGCCCGTGCCCAGACCTCTGGTATCATCGCTCACGGCAACACCACTGGCGATGAAGTCTACATTGTCGGACAGAACGATCCCCGACGAAACCAGGTAGGGAGCCTTTGTTTCTTTCCTTTTTAACCCTCTTCAGGACAACCCCGAATTCAACCTTCACTTCTTCGAAACCCTCCACGTTCCCTTCCCCATTCGACCATTCCAGATCGGTCGACCCGGCTCCGAGCTCGCCGCCGTTCGAGCCAAGGAATCCGGCGATTGGAAGGATCTCTCCGCTGCTGAGAAGGTAAGCCAGGAAAAATTAAAAATAAAGCTGATAAAGCATGCTTCATTCAAGTCCGATTTCTTACCCGATCGTTTAGGAAGCCCTTTACCGAGGTGCCTTCATGCAGCCAATTGCCGAACAGCAGCAGGGAACCGACATGTGGAAGGGCATCCTCGGCGCTTTCATGCTCGTCATGGCCTCCACCACCTGCCTCGTCTACGAGCTCCACGTAAGAGCACCACCCTTTTCACCCTCTTATATTTTCGCTCTAGACCGATGTCTCTGGCTTCAAGCCCAACCAGGCCGGTTTCTGGTACTTCTGGCAGCCCGGATGGGCCCAGACCCGAATGAACATCGCTGCCGAGAACATCTTCCTCGAGGTAAGATTTTTCAGAGTCTACCGGACCCTTACTAACCTGAATTCAGTACACTGGTTCCTTCAACCAGCGAGACTACAAGCACTGGGACTACGTCAACCACTGCTGGAAGAACCCCAAGGAGACCCGAATCGACGGTGCCGATTAAGGACCCTCCCTTCAAGCCCCCAATTCAACAATAACAAGAGTAGGATCATCAATTCCACCTCAACATGCCGCTCGTCGAACTTATTTATTAAAAAATTTCCCTTCCATCGTCTTATTTTGTTAAAAAAGGCGATGGAAGAGTCATTTGTACCTTCTATTCCCTTGTTCAAAAAATGTTCAATTCTTGTTTGATCGACATGTTTGATAAACAAATAAATTATACGTCCGAAAATTAAAGAATATTCCTTATTTATGCCTCCTTAAAATAGCCTTATAAAAGAATTTACTTATGAAAGAGCCGCTTGCGGCTTTTAAGATTAATAAAAAAATTAGTTACAACTTCTTAGAGATACTGTCTAATTCCTAGGTCTAATAAGCCGCAACCGGCTTTTTTGCTTTTTGCAACTTTCAACTTTCGTATTTTTGATTTTTTTTTATATAATTGTAAGGTTGAATGGAGGCATAAATAATTGATGTAATCTCTTAATTGTACCCTCAGTCCCTTCCTTTGCGCTAGAATTCTTGCTATTTTCCGCTAGCTAGCTTTTTGTGAAAACAATGGATCCCTCGTGTCGCCGGGACCTGGTAGTAAATTCGAATTACAACTTCGATCAAAGCACCAAGCTCAAAGCAATTTTTACAACTTCAAAAACGGCCCAAGAGCAATCAGCGATTACGGCTGTGAAAAAAAATAAAAGATCATCGAGACTCTACTAGACAAATAATAGAGAAAAAAGAGAAGGCCTTTGGAAGAAAAAGGATGAACTGATATGAAGCTCTTTGGTGGTTTTGTTTTACCGCTGGCGTCAGGAAAAGGGCTGAAGTTAATTTTGAACTGGGGAAAATTCGCACGCAAATATTTGTCGAATAATGTTAAAACTTGGCTTTTTTCTAATTTTAGCTGAAAAGCCGATAGTCTTTCATCTAAAGCCGCAATCGGCTAACTCTCTTTTTAAATCATTAAGAAACCACCCTTTTTCAGCCGCCGCCACTTACCAACCGGAAGTATTCGCTCCGACTTCGCTTTTGGATGACTTCGCCCGTGCCATAAATGCCGATCTTGATTCTGATTTGAACCGAACAACACGCTATACTTCCCGAATCCCTCGATACTTAAATCCTCGATGCGACAATCAAGAATGCGCGGATAAATGTTCCCAACAATGTCCTCAGAAAACCGGCAAAAAAGGTCTCCAAGGAATCCGGGGTGAAATGGGTCCTCCCGGTCGTGACGGTCCGCCCGGACCACTTGGTCCTCCTGGGAACGCTGGACCGGAGGGGGAAGTTGGTCCTCCTGGATTCGAAGGCTGTGAAGGTGATCAAGGAGTAGATGCTCCAAATGGATTTCCTGGCGTTCCAGGAGAAAATGGCCGTCGCGGCCAACAAGGTCCAGATGGTTCACCGGGCACGTGCGGCGCTCCTGGCACTCATGGAGACCGAGGACGAGCCGGCAGAGCCGGAATTCCTGGGCCACCGGGTCGAAGTGGGATTGCTGGACCAAAGGGAGAGCGAGGCGAACCTTTTGATCTCGAAAGTTTCAAAGATATTCTCGCAGCTACTGCTCGTGGTCGTCGTGGAGAACGAGGAGAGCTAGGAGAAGAGGGACCTCGTGGACCTCCCGGGCCACAAGGTGGTCGGGGAATGAAAGGTTTTCAAGGACCTCAAGGAGATCCTGGCGCAGCTGGTCGACCTGGAAAAGATGGAGAGGATGGAATCATGATTCCCGGCGATCCTGGGGATCCAGATGAATGCTCTTTTTCAGAAGAAAGCATGAAGAAATGCATCACTGATAGAGCTGCTTTCAAAGGTTCTTTCGATGCTTATGCGCTTATGTCAAAAGGTGATCTTGGCGAAGCCGGTACTGATGGAGAACCCGGCGATGAAGGTATTTGCGGCTGTCGAGGAGAACCTGGAGCACAAGGTCAAGTCGGAATGTACGGACCAAGAGGTCCGACTGGCGTCCCTGGCGAAGACGGAAGAAGAGGATATTCAGGTCAAACTGGGCCGTCTGGAGAGCCTGGTCTTTCTGGCCAACCCGGTGCAAAAGGGGCACTTGGACCAAGTGGGGACATCGGCGAGCCAGGCGTTGATGGAACTACTGGCAATCCGGGACCTCCAGGTTTGTGTGGATATCCAGGCGAATCGGGCGAGCGTGGTGAAAATGGCGACTATGGAAAACCAGGCGTTCCAGGAATTCCCGGTGAATCTGGTCGATCTGGCGTTCCTGGTGTTCCTGGTGATCGTGGCCCTCCTGGAATATCTGTTTCTGGCGAAAAAGGAAAGCGAGGAACTGATGGAAAACCCGGTGAAGTGGGGCTACAAGGTCCTCCTGGCCACCCTGGTCTTTGTGGTGCGAATGGAGAGGCTGGAATGCCCGGAGAAAGCATTCGTGGACGGCGAGGTGATCATGGAGTTCCAGGAGAGGGTGGAATCCCTGGTCATCCCGGCGAACCTGGCAGTCCTGGCCAACCAGGTCGATTTTTATGCAATGGATCTCCTTGTCCCGAACATATAACCGGACCGAGAGGCCCAAAAGGCCATGTTGGCGAACAAGGTTGTGTTGGATATCCTGGTGAACCTGGCGATCAAGGTATTCCTGGCGAAAACGGGCGGCCTGCTGCGCCGTGTGATTGTTCAAAAGCATTTGGTGAGCCAGGAGATGATGGCGTCGACGGCCATAGTGGCGTGAAAGGAATGATTGGAATTCCTGGCCGTCCTGGAGCGCCTGGACAGCGGGGTCTGTGCGGTTTGGAAGGACCAGTTGGCGTACCTGGCGAAGCTGGTCGGCCTGGCCTTCCAGGGATGAAAGGACGTGCTGGTTCAGCGGGAGAACCTGCAAAAATGCCAGAAGTCGACGCTGAATGCGGAGAATTCGGCGAAAGAGGAGAAGCTGGTGAAAATGGATTAACTGGGCTTTCCGGTTTGCCTGGAAAAGATGGACTTTCCGGTGCTAAGGGACAAAAAGGAGAACCCGGATATGGTGGGGTTTGTGGCAGAGAAGGTGACGTCGGACCTGCTGGATTTCCTGGAGAAAGAGGCATTGCTGGCCCTCAAGGGGACGAAACAGAAGGTCCTGTTGGCTTGAAAGGTCAAAATGGAGATGCCGGTGAAAAAGGTACTCCTGGAGCTGATGGAATTCCCGGTGAACCAGGCGAGATCTTGAATTTTCCGTCGAAGCCAATTGATGGTCATCCTGGCTTGCGTGGTGAAGCTGGTCCACCTGGTCTTCCAGGGCAGAGCGGGCGACCTGGTTCTCCAGGCTTTCCTGGTAATCCTGGCCAGCCTGGGAAGCGAGGTATGACTGGCCCCGCTGGTGAAAAAGGAAAGCAAAGCCAGCCTGGTATCCGGGGTCATCCTGGTGAAAGAGGAGAGCGCGGTCCAGAAGGACCTCTTGGTCGATGGGGTCTTCCAGGTGAAACTGGACGACCAGGGCACGAAGGAGATGAAGGCCAAGTAGGTGAACCAGGTGATGATGCGCCCGATGCACCAAACGGCATTATTGGTATTCCTGGAATAGATGGCAAGCCAGGTAATCATGGTGCTCCTGGAAACGATGGCGAGCCAGGAGATCGTGGCAAACAAGGTTTCGTTGGCAAAGCTGGAACTCCTGGAGAAAAGGGTTATCCAGGCGAAACAGGTAGATTCATATATTTATGATGCAGCTGAAATGTTCTTTCAGGTGCACCTGGTGACGACGGTGAAGACTGTCGTCTTGGAATCGTCGGTCCAGTCGGCCAAAAAGGTGAGCCGGGCATTAATGGCATCCCAGGTCCTGCCGGTGGACGTGGTAAAGAAGGTGCTCAAGGCGAGCCTGGTGATTCTGTTCAAGGACCATCTGGTCCCGCTGGCGCTGATGGAGTTCCTGGCGAAGACGGAAGAATTGGTGAGAAAGGGCCTGAGGGCCCTGCTGGATTTGACGGCGAAGCTGGCGAAGACGGTATTCCGGGGAGGCCTGGTGGCCCTGGTGATATTGGTGAGCGTGGCCCATTTGGTCCTTCCGGCGACGATGGTTTTGACGGACCTGATGGTGAAAATGGTCGTCAAGGCAATCGCGGGAAACAAGGGCCCATCGGAGATCAAGGAACCAAAGGATTAAAAGGAGAGCTTGGTTGTGCTGGAGAACCAGGCGAAGGTCCAGCAGAATTGCGCCAAATCGACATAAATGAAATCCCATATCAAAAGGGCTCGATTGGTTTACCTGGCGATGTTGGTTACAATGGTGAGCCCGGAAACGATGGAAATCAGGGTTCCTCTGGTGCTCCTGGAAATGCTGGAGAACCTGGTTTATCCGGATCAGCAGGATCTCCTGGTGCTGACGGCGAAAGAGGCCAAAGAGGTGAAGTTGGCGAGCGTGGAAAATCTGGAGAAACAGGACAACGAGGACCTGGCGGTAAAAAGGGTCCGAAAGGTCCAACTGGAGTCGAAGGCGAAATCGGACCACAGGGACCTCAAGGACCAGAGGGACCCGCTGGACCGGATGGAGAGGCTGGTCCTGTTGGACCAGGAGGAAGTCCCGGTCAACCTGGAGCTCCGGGTGCCCCTGGTTTGCCCGGAAAACCCGGGCAGATTGGAGAAGATGGCCCGCAAGGTGAGCCTGGATATCCTGGAGTTTGTGGTATACCAGGAATAAATGGAATCCCCGGTGAACAAGGTCGTCGCGGCGATGTCGGTCCAACTGGAGCTCCTGGTAAACCTGGACCACAAGGTGTTCCTGGAACTCGTGGAAATGTCGGTCCAGCAGGGGAAAGCGGACCGATCGGACCTAAAGGAGATCAAGGACCTCCAGGACCGCCTGGTTTGTGTGGTGAAGATGGCTTGCCCGGGGAGGATGGCGAATCTATCGCTGGTCATCCTGGCTTTAGAGGAAGACAAGGTGATCGTGGTGAAAACGGCATTGATGGAAAAGACGGAACTAAACCCTCAGATGAAGAAGGTGATTGTGGAATCGAAGGCTTTCCCGGTGAAATGGGCATCAGAGGTCCGCCAGGCCCCCCTGGCGTCGCGGCAAAGAACAAGTGGAATGGCTGGCCTGGTGATGACGGTTACACGGGAATGGCTGGTATTCCAGGGCCTGTTGGTCCGAAAGGCGAGCCTGGATTCAACGGAGCAGATGGTTCTCCTGGTTATGATGGCATGCCTGGCGTCGATGGAGAGCCTGGCACTCCTGGAATCGATGGTTTTTGTGGCCATCAAGGTCCACCAGGCCCCGTAGGTCCCGATGGTTACGCTGGACAACCTGGTATCGACGGAGCTAATGGCTACCGTGGACAAGATGGCAGATCTGGCCACCGAGGAACGATTGGTGATCGCGGTCCAGACGGAAAGCCTGGTCGACCGGGTCTTCCTGGACCGCCAGGCCCAGACTATGTCCCTTGTGAAGGTGACTGTGAAGGCTCATTCTCTGGAGAGCGAGGAATCCGAGGCGACGTCGGTCCACGAGGTGAAGCTGGCGAAAAAGGAGCTCGCGGAAATGCGGGACAAGACAATTTCCACGCTGGTCAACCTGGACAGCCGGGAGAAGTCGGGGCGCCTGGAAAACGAGGGCCGAGAGGCGACAGCGAAGATTGCGGCTTTGTGCTCACTAAGCATTCTCAGGTTTGAAATGGTTGAAAGATTTTTACGTAACCAATTCAGAATACGACAATTCCAAGCTGTCCCGAGGACTCAACACTTCTTTGGGAAGGCTACAGCTACTTGGGCGCGGCAACAAGCTCCCATTTGAGCACTCAAGATTTGGGCCGCTCATCCTCCTGTCTTCAGCATTTCCAGCAAAGCCCGATTTACGTCTGCAGCGGCCAAAAAGTTTGCACTTATCTCAAATTTGCCTGTCAGTTTTACAATCCTTTATCTTAGTGTCAATATGCTGCAAAAGAACACAAGAGCTTTTGGCTGACTACGGAGAGCTTTGGAATCATCGATGGGGACCCGCTTTTGACGGGATATGATGTGAGTGCTTTTGTTGATCTTCTATAAATTAATGATGCTTGAAAAATTAAGATAAAGCAGCATGTCTCCAGATGCAGCGTTTGCGAGGTCAAGACGAAACCGCTCATTGTTCATTCAATGACACAGGAAGAGCCTGAATGCCCATCAGGTACACAGTTACTCATTCACCTCCTTCAGAACGCTAACTCAGGCTTCTGACTCAGAATCTGAGTTCAGTATAGAAATTATCAGTTACAGTACTCTAAAATACATTTTTAGGCTTTGGAAGGCTGTGGAAGGGACATTCATTCATTTCAAACTTGGAAAATCGCGGCAAAATGCGCTCCCAAGACTTGATGAGTTCTGGCTCTTGCTTGGGCGAAGTGATAGACGACCCATTTTTGGAGTGTGACAGAACTGGCTGTAGACAAAAACAAAATGCTGACGGTTCTTGGCTCTCAGCGGTATGTTAGACTTATGCGATTTATTATGAATGACGACTCTTTTTTTAAAGATTATTGACGATGAATCTGCATGTTCCAAAACGTCCGATTATGTCTCTAAATGCAGTGTTTGCATGCATTATTGACGGCTGCTGAAATGATCTCCTGAAGAAAACTCGCTGAATATCAAATCTGATCGTCAAGAAAACCGCAATTATTTGACCCTCTGATCGGGCTGTCTTTTAATATATGCATTTTTGTACAGTAGAAACTCTGTTTTGAACAATAAAGTATCAAAATAAATAAAGTAGGAAGGAAGTTTTGCTTGAAATTGAAGCAGGATTGACTCAAGAATCATCGCAGTGAAATCGCTGGCGACGCCTTGGGCTTTTGAACCGGGCAACTGCCATGATTGTCTTAAAGAAAGAAGTTGAGGAGTAGAATTAAACAATTTGATAAAAAACAACTACTCTTGAAAACTTCCAGGAAAATTTGTCAAGTTCGAAAATAATCCTTGTTCTCGTCGGGTAGCAATAAAAATAACGGAGTTTAGTCAATGATAAAGATTCATTTGATTAGTTTTTGCTTGGAAAAAACTGTGAAAAACGAGTCTACTTGCTGTGCATGATCATGAATGTTTTTTATATGATCTGTGTCTGGATTTGGGGGATCGAGAGCCTCGCCCAGAGAAACCCTTTTGCCGAGGACTCTTGGGCATTCGCGTCATCTGTACATGTATGTTAATGAAAAAGCACGCATTTTCGCGTAGATTTGTGGATTATCTGGTCTTACCTGCCACGATGCATCTGTTGTTCCATTCGAATCTGAAATAGTGGTCATGCCGAGTTCATTTTAGGGCGGCCATTAACTCACCTGCTTCTAGTAAACAGTGATAGCAATTTTGTTTCAACTGTCCATGTTCAGTAATAATTCAGTTTTCGATTAAAGTGTCGCGAAGGATATTTATCGTGGTAAATTTTTAACCTCTTTTGGCCATCAATTTTAATCATCGAAAACCTATCAAAGAAGCCGCTTTCTCTTCTCCTTCTCACGATCTATAAATAGGGGTCAGCGAGGGTAGAATTTTGATGGACTCAACTCATTCTATTAAGCGTTCTGATGGCCTTCATCGTTTGGACCAACGAGTCATTTTTCTGATTTGGATCGCGGAGCTTTTCTAGTGCTTTTTCATGCGCTATCTTTTGAGCCACTGCTTTAAAACTTGGGCGTTGTCGCTTTGGAGGATTCTCCCTGAAATTAGGGTTGCTGAGCAAAGGCTTCTTTTTTTATGAAAGATACCTAGGGGGTGAACAGTGAAAAATTGAGCAAAATTCAAAGTTTAAAAAACTAATTTGAATCGATGAATACGTATAAAACGCATCATAAAAAACATTTAATTCAATAATTGTAAATTAATACAACGTTGTTTTCCATCATAAATGCCAATTTTCTCATGAAGATAACAGTTTTTTCACGATAACTTTTGATCTCAACCTTCCTCAAGCCTAAATCAAAAATATTCTTAATCTACAGAAAAAATGCTTTCAGAAACTTATAAAATCACTTTGTGCACTTGTGTGCAAAAAATTCTAGAGCTAATTATTTGTCCAAACTCTGTGAGTTGGCCTTATAGGGGTGTTCGAATCCCGGCAATGACACTTTTTTTTCATTCCGATTATTGTCGAAAAATTGCGTAAACTTGATCACGTGACTGAGTTTGAGTCATAATTAGTCCTCCGGAGGACTTTTTTGCTTGAAATCAATTGCTGGACTACTGATAATTCAACTTCAGTCAGGCCGTCTCAGCCCCGTCCCTGGCTTTTTAATTGAAATGGGCTTGACGGCCCTTCGGGCCGTCTCAGCCCCGTCCCTGGCTTTTTAATTGAAATGGGCTTGACGGCCCTTCGGGCCGTCTCAGCCCCGTCCCTGGCTTTTTAATTGAAATGGGCTTGACGGCCCTTCGGGCCGTCTCAGCCCCGTCCCTGGCTTTTTAATTGAAATGGGCTTGACGGCCCTTCGGGCCGTCTCAGCCCCGTCCCTGGCTTTTAATTGAAATGGGCTTGACGGCCCTTCGGGCCGTCTCAGCCCCGTCCCTGGCTTTTAATTGAAATGGGCTTGACGGCCCTTCGGGCCGTCTCAGCCCCGTCCCTGGCTTTTAATTGAAATGGGCTTGACGGCCCTTCGGGCCGTCTCAGCCCCGTCCCTGGCTTTTAATTGAAATGGGCTTGACGGCCCTTCGGGCCGTCTCAGCCCCGTCCCTGGCTTTTTAATTGAAATGGGCTTGACGGCCCTTCGGGCCGTCTCAGCCCCGTCCCTGGCTTTTAATTGAAATGGGCTTGACGGCCCTTCGGGCCGTCTCAGCCCCGTCCCTGGCTTTTAATTGAAATGGGCTTGACGGCCCTTCGGGCCGTCTCAGCCCCGTCCCTGGCTTTTTAATTGAAATGGGCTTGACGGCCCTTCGGGCCGTCTCAGCCCCGTCCCTGGCTTTTTAATTGAAATGGGCTTGACGGCCCTTCGGGCCGTCTCAGCCCCGTCCCTGGCTTTTTAATTGAAATGGGCTTGACGGCCCTTCGGGCCGTCTCAGCCCCGTCCCTGGCTTTTAATTGAAATGGGCTTGACGGCCCTTCGGGCCGTCTCAGCCCCGTCCCTGGCTTTTAATTGAAATGGGCTTGACGGCTTCGGGCCGTCTCAGCCCCGTCCCTGGCTTTTAATTGAAATGGGCTTGACGGCCCTTCGGGCCGTCTCAGCCCCGTCCCTGGCTTTTAATTGAAATGGGCTTGACGGCCCTTCGGGCCGTCTCAGCCCCGTCCCTGGCTTTTTAATTGAAATGGGCTTGACGGCCCTTCGGGCCGTCTCAGCCCCGTCCCTGGCTTTTTAATTGAAATGGGCTTGACGGCCCTTCGGGCCGTCTCAGCCCCGTCCCTGGCTTTTTAATTGAAATGGGCTTGACGGCCCTTCGGGCCGTCTCAGCCCCGTCCCTGGCTTTTAATTGAAATGGGCTTGACGGCCCTTCGGGCCGTCTCAGCCCCGTCCCTGGCTTTTAATTGAAATGGGCTTGACGGCCCTTCGGGCCGTCTCAGCCCCGTCCCTGGCTTTTAATTGAAATGGGCTTGACGGCCCTTCGGGCCGTCTCAGCCCCGTCCCTGGCTTTTAATTGAAATGGGCTTGACGGCCCTTCGGGCCGTCTCAGCCCCGTCCCTGGCTTTTAATTGAAATGGGCTTGACGGCCCTTCGGGCCGTCTCAGCCCCGTCCCTGGCTTTTTAATTGAAATGGGCTTGACGGCCCTTCGGGCCGTCTCAGCCCCGTCCCTGGCTTTTTAATTGAAATGGGCTTGACGGCCCTTCGGGCCGTCTCAGCCCCGTCCCTGGCTTTTTAATTGAAATGGGCTTGACGGCCCTTCGGGCCGTCTCAGCCCCGTCCCTGGCTTTTTAATTGAAATGGGCTTGATTACGGCTGGGATTTGAAGAAAAGATAGAGATGATCAGTCTCATTTTTTCCCAAACCCCGCCCACACCCGTTTTTCAATTAACTTCAGTGTGTCCTTTCCGATTTTAAATTATGGTTTTTGAAATATCAATTATTTTATCTTTTTACATAGATTTCTCTTCTTTCTTAAATAAATTCTTCAATCAGGGGTCCTTCGAGGGTCCACGTGATCAAATTATCAGATTTTTCAATGTTCACGTTTCGGTTAATCACCATGCCGAAGAAGTCCCCGGAAGAGATTAATTTTCATTTAATTTGCTTAAATTCTTCCATCATCTAGGTCCTCCGGGGTCCTCCAATATGTCACGTGATAAAAATTTAGGAAAAATTAATATTATCAGTGATTATCAGCAATCAAAATCATCCATAGAAACCCTAGTTACGTCGACTTTAGGAAAAATCAGATTTTGACCTCAGCTGACCCCACGTGACCTTTGATGACCTCAAGTCATATGTCAAAATGATCAGTGGATGAAGGGCTTTCCATCGATATATTATTCATCTCTATTAGAGGACGATAAAAAAATCAATTTTTTCACCGTTCACCCCCTAAAGATACCGCTTACCCAGAATCTGGTGTTGGTTCTTGAACTTTCGGAATCGATGATTGATCAGTATTTGCTGTAATTATTGATGCAACTTGTGAACTTTTTGAAGTTGGATCACAGACTTCATTCGCTATTTTCACGGAGGTTTGAGGTTTGACTTCGTTAACTGCCGTTTCTGAATATTTTATCTCCTGGGATTTGTACTTTGAAGACACGGAACGCTAGGCAGAGGTATTAAATTTCTGTAGTTTTAACCCTGATTGAACTGTCCTCGCTGAACATTGATTGAGCCTATTTTTTACCTGTTTGAGGTAATGTAAAATTAGTTTTGTTCTTAATACTGTATGAAGGCTCCCTCGGACTTCGAACAATGGAGTTTAAATTGTTCGACGAGTTAGTTTTTCGGCGCGTCGCAGAGTCGGGAGTGGACACGATTGTTGATGAATATCGACGGGAAAAACGGGGCTTGTATAGTTCTTCATCTTAATTTGGGTAATTGAAGCGTTGATTATAAAAAATCATACCGTCTTCGTCTTCCCAACATCCGCAAAGATAAGCAAGAAAGGAAAGAAATGCGGCCGCTCCAAGAGCCGACCCTAGAGCCAACGTCAAGTACCAAGTATTCGCTTTCCAATAGTCCCCATTTGTAATCAACCCTATCTTTCCAACCACCCTTTCTATTCTCTATGAAGCAACAAAGAAAAAAACAATTTCCATGAAGACCGAAATAGCAGATTCTCTGTTCTAAATGGGCCGCAACGAGATCTATTCCGACTGGGTTAGTCGCATGTTATTAATAATAACTGTCGGGTTTTGTTGATTATTTTTTATTTATTAATATTGAATTGTTAAATTCACTGCTTGACCAAATATCTATTCATGAATATTTGATCAAAACTACTCTCAAAAGCAGACTTGATGGTGACCTCTTGAGGGAGAAATGGAAGAAATACAAATGTACATAATTGTCTTAATTCTTTATAATAATAAGGTCAATCCTTGAATATCTCAGGCGTTCTTTTTACAATCATATTTATATACCAGTATATAAGATATATATTTAGGAGGGGGTCGACGAGAATCGGGATTTCCGTGACCAAAAATGCGGGAAAACCTGATAAGATAGGCAAAATCTGATTTTACTGGTCGATAGAAAAGGGTTGTAAAAATCAGGCGGCGAAAACTAGAAAAAATTTTGGCCAGAAAAAGTCGGTTAAAAATCCCGTCAAAGTAGGGCCATTTTCGCGAAAATGCACCAAAAATGGCCAATTTTTTTACAATTTTGTTCATTTCGACCACTAAATCTAATTTTTATCATATGATTTTAGGCTCAACAGATTTAGAAGAATCTGTAAATTCCAAAAATATAAGATTCATATCCTGACTATGTGTATAAGCGAAATTACGATCATCCCTGAAAAAATTCTCGTCGACCCCCCCCCCCCTTAAAGTCAGTAATAATTCATTGTTAGACTATTTCCCATAGACTCATTTGAAGATCGATGCAGTTTTCCGTCGTCCTTCTCTCTCTGTTTTTCAGTTCGATTCTCCTTGATTCCCTGATCTTGTTTTATTCCTGATCGTTGTTTTTCTTATCCCTGGCTGAGAAAATAATTGCGACGAGCCTGGCGTTTGTTTTTTTCGGAGCTATTGGCGTTTTCTCTTCTGACAATTTAATTTTTGAATGGATACTCTTCAATGAATGCTGGTGAAAGGTCTACCTACAAGGATGAGTAAATGGAGCCAGGGTGTTTAGCGAGTATGGGACTCAAAAAGCGCCTGTCTACTTGCATTATAAATAGATAGCCACTCTTATTACCCTTTTTACTGTAATTGATAGTCCCATTTTGGCTCAAAGAAAGCTCGTTTTCATTTTGCTATGAGAAAAATGCAAAAAGATGGCTCTCTTTTTCAGTTGAAAATGATTTTACCTTTTTATCGGTGTTTTTTTATTGAAAAAAGTAAGTGGACTGAACAAAAAATGGATTTATATTGCTGTCGATAAATTGAAAATCTGACAAGCAGTGAACAAGACTGTATTTGACGTCTCTTAGCACTCTTTAGTACGTCTTCTGACTTTTTCCGAAGAAAATTGGAAGCCAAACAAGTTCCTTCTTACTACTGTATATCTGAACTGCAGTAAGTTCACGCTTTATAGTTGGCATTTTAAGGTGTCATTTTTGCCAAAAAATGATGACAGTTTTATTAACCCACTCTTCATACCTGATAAATTCGACTTAATTATCATAACATGACACTTATATTTACCATCGGACATTCAAATATAAATTAACCCGTCAAAAACAATAACGATCAAAAAGAACCCCGCTGAGAAAAAATAACTGGCGATGCACTCTTTTTTCTTCGGTTTTTACGAGAACGCCAGAGCATGATGCTAAATCACTATATTAATTTCCTGCTAGCTTTGGCAACTAGCGGCTCAATAAACGGGCGCTCATCAGACTTATTTTAACGGTTAGCTCGTTACCCGATTATCACAACAAAAAACGAAAAAATAGAAAAAAATAGAAAGAAGAGAAAATAGAACCGGAAGACAAAATTGGTTCCTTCAGTTATTCCTTGATGTTAAAAGACATGGTAAAATACTATTATATTAAGGCTCACCAAATGATTTCACCAAAGTTCTCACCAAAACGAAATGTGGTCTTTGTATCATAAGCTTACCTTTTTTTGAAGAAAAAGAAAGCTGTAAAAAATACTTTTTATCTTCAAAGAAACATTTAAGTCTCATTGTATTGATTTTCATTGCAAAATTTAGGGTCTCAGTTGATTAATTTATGTAAAAAGAGGTAACTTTTGTTCACGACATGAACCCTCTTTCATTAAATGAGACAACATCTTAGACGAAAGTTTAATTAATCACAAAGCAATGTCAAATTTAAAAGAAAAAGCAACAGCCTTATTTAAAATTTGTAATGCCTTATTTAGCGATGTCGAAACCCTCTCACAGTATGCGGAATACGACGAAAAAACATCACTTACTTCATTGCCATTTATGGATCGATCTACCTAACGTACATTTTCTTGATTGATTTTATTTCATCACCTGGTCAGAAAAGGTAAAATTTTACAACATTAATCTTTTCTTAGTCGAGGTCATAAATATTTACATCATATGTACTTTTTTCAGTGAGTTTGTAAGCAAAAGAGTCCACCGATCCCCTCCAGAAACGACCAAAAATAGCCTAGGCCAGGATCATCAAATTTGCTTATATGATTATCAGCGTGGGAGAAAATCATAACTCGACCGTATTAGAAGTTAAGCCTCCTAATTGAAGATGGTTCTCTTCCTCGAAATAGCATCATTCTTGATCCAACGAAAGCATTGCCAAATATAGATTACGTTGTATTCAACCGTGTTCCGAAATGCGGCTCAATGTCGATGACCCAACTAGCCTACGACTTGGGAGGAAAAAACGGATTCAAAGTCGAGTCTCCTTACGAACCGGGGGAGAAGCAAACGAAGAGTCAAGAAGAACAAGATGCCTTCAGAAAATATGTGTTTGAGCAAACCCCACCGTATATGTACATTCGACATCAGAATTATGTTGATTTCTGGTAAGAAAAATTTCATTTTTGAATCTTAGCTGTCTAATTGTTCTAACATTGAAGACGATTTACGCTAACGAGTCATTAATATTTTAATTGGATCGTTAAGGGACCCAACTCAAAAGAAAAAAGTCGCCTACATCAACATGATTCGTGATCCGATAGGTAAAATCTATAAATCCTTACTTCTAGCCATTAACTTTGACATTCAATTTGAAACGAATAATGCTTAATTCAGCCGGTAGAATCATCAAATTATTCTAGCTCGATTTGAAAGCTTTTACTACTTTTCTCGATTCGGCAATCATCTGGGCGGTGGCGGAAAAGCGAAATTGACCGAAGAACGGAAGAAGGAAACTGTCGACGAATGCGTGGCGAATAGACGGCAAGAATGTGTAAAACCTTGGTGGCAGATAGTCCCGTATTTGTGCGGCCAAGTAATGGGCTTTATATGGCTTGATTTTATATTTCTTGTCGTTTGATTTTACAAGATTCTTTATAAGGGATTAATGAGGGTCGTTTCCGGGTCGTCAGAGCCGGCTTGATCATTTTAGAATAACCAAAAAACGAGCCCAAACTCAGACCCACGATGTCAAGAACGAGGACAGTGGGCGGTCGACCGAGCAAAGGTTTGTCTTTCTTCCGCTCAATTAATTAACTGCCGGGATTTAGTACAACATCGATCATAACTACGCTTTTGTTGGGCTGCTTGATGAACTTGAGATGTCGCTCAAAGTCCTGGAAGCTCTTCTTCCTGCTTTTTATAAAAACGCCAGCACTGTCGTGAAAATGGAGTCGTTCGAAAAAATGCGGAATGGAACACTGACAACTTTCAAAAAACCAGGTATAATTTCGATGTCCTTGAGTTCGAGAGTGAGAATCGTCCATATTTTTGAACACCGAAAGAGACGTCAAAAAGATCTTGTCTATTCGACAGTTTTGAGAACATGGTTGTTTTTCTGGGAAAGTTCATGAACCACGATTTATGCTTAGTGACCGCAGGAAATAAATTAATCCGTCGAGAATCATCTCAATTATCGTTCTTTGTGTTGTAGCAAAAAGTAATCTGGTCATCTGATAAATTTTGGTTTACCGCAACTATCGTAAAAAGCACCCAGCAGCAATTCTTTTTACTAGGAAAGACATCAATTTATCTTCTTATCTTGTCTTTTAAGCGGGACAAAAATCAAGAGAGTTTCTGCGGACACAAACTTCCCTCAAGTACGAATACGAAGTGTACGATTATGTTCTGGCAAAATTAAAACGTACATATAGCCAACTCAACAATAATCGTCTTTGAAATCGAGCACTGTGCAATTCTTTTCAAATTTCTGTATCTATCCTGAAAAGCTTTCTTTATCTGTAAGCTGAAAAAAGCTCATTTTCGAGCGCCCATATTTAATCTTCAAATAAAAACAACCATGTACTCTCATAAAATAAAAAGTTTTCTTATTGTATTTACAATAATAATAATAATAGTCAAAGTGATAGATTCGATGTCAATATCCGTTTGATTTCATACAGATGAACATCATTTTTGTTATTTGTCTTGTCAATCCGTCGGTTCGAGCTTTCCAGGCGTACTTTTTTCGGCAACTGGTGATGTCAGTTTTTTGATAGAATCGGGCAAAACTTTCGATGCACTAAATTTGTATAACTAACTGGGAGGAAACCTGTGTAGAGGCTTGAATCAGGGTCCTCAGGTCCTGGTAGGTTTAATAGTCTGTTGACAAAAATCTTAAAGTTCTCTACCTGGGATCTTAGGTCATCATTTCTCACTCGCCCGAGGCCCATTTGCGATCTTGCTTCAAACTTTCTTATATCCCCATCACTTGCCACAACCGCATCGCCTTCATATTCGTACTCGTACTCATTACTTTTCTCGTCATATTCTCCTGAATACACGTCAATTGCCTCTCGCCTACCTCGATTGACCGAGCATTTGTACGTGGATTCAACATGCCAGAGAGCGTCGCCGATGACTTTTTGAAAGCGATGAATGTATTTCGAAGTTTTTCCTCGTGGGGGTTCGCAGCGAAGAGCATCGTAAATCCATCTTGAGCAGATGTCGAATGTTTCTTCGCCGACGTCTCTTGGACTTAGGTAAGAGCCGTAATTTCGGCTTTGATAGTCTTGACAAGACCCTAAATTTGACTTTTATTTAAATTTTTCAGGAAAATCAAGTACCTGAGAGAATCAAAAAGCCAAAAACACGCATCTTCTTCTTTTCTCAATTGAAAATTCGTCTATTCTTCTGTCGATGCAAATTTTCATAATTTCTTTTTATACCGCTCGCGTGACTTTAATGAGGCCACAATTTGCATGGATCTCAAAAGTGTGACTTGGAAGCCAAGGCCAAATCCGGAACCACGGCGCTTTTCGAGATACTGCCCAAAGAGTCCTTTCTGATGAGCCAAAAAGGTTTACCAGTGACGTGGAGTTGGTTTCTGGACTTCTTGAAGTTGCCCTTTTTGGACTTTCAAAGTAAGTTTTGTTGTTTGGCAAAACTTGTTATTTATAATTTCGTAATGAATCATAATGCAGAATTTGCGAGTACGGGAAGACCACCGTATCTGCTGCGGTACTCCTTGATTTATTTTTGGCGCAATTAAAGTTGCGGCTATTTAGCGGATCTATAAAGCTTTATTAAGGACCCCCGTCAGCTCTTTTCTTCGAAAATGGAAATTTTTAAAAACACCATATTTTTGGTTCTTAATCCGTCCTCTGGTTAAGCTTGCGTCAAAAACTTGATAAGAGGAATTTTTGACCAATAAAAATCAATATTTTAGCCAAAATTAGGGCAAATTCGTCAATTTTTGGCGAAAAGTCCAATTTTCAAAGGCGATTTTGAGGGTGTTAGAGTCGAGATAGACCCCCAAAAAATGAAGCCTCAAAATCGTTTTTTCACCCGTAGAATCCATTTCAGTGGTCAAAATTTTAAAATTCCGAAATTTGATTTTTCGAAAAAAGCTGACGGGGGGGTCCTTAAGCGGAAATTGTTGTCGAGAGGTGTGATATAACGATGATTGACTGACAAATTTATTGCCAAAATCTGCCAGACAATCTGATCGTTATTCACCTTCGAATAAAGATTTTTTCATTTTTATTACAAGCAGAGAAAAAAAGCAAAAAAGACAGCTTTTTACCGCCATAAAAAGGCAGCACTGGCCTTGAAACTACGGTAAGAAAGGGCTGCTTTTGCTTCATGATGCTTGCGTTTCTTGGCAGCGGGTTTATTGAGGCGCCTGTTGGATGAGAGTGATGTTGTCGCCCTTGAGAAGGATTCGTCCGATGTTTCGTTTGAAGTGAGTTTTGACGTGCATTTCTTCAACGTCGTCCAGAACCAGGTTCATGTATTCGTCGAAGCCGACGATGACACCTGAACGAATCTTTGTCTGTTTCTTTTCTCGGCCCTACCTTCGAGTCGAAGGTTGACAACGTCGTAGATCCAGATTTGAACCCGGATCTTTTTCTGGAAAAATCGAAAGACCAAGTTAATGGGCTGAACCATCACTTTCTGGACTTTGTGACCGTAGCTCATTTTCACTGAGCTTATCAAAATTCTTAAAGAAATGATTGAAGTAGATCTTAAAATAATATGAATTGTAATTGTCGGTTGGTAATACTACTATTGCACAGAAGACAGAAAATGTAGAAAAATGGGATAGTGAAATAGTCATTGCAATTGAACTAAAGTTTTAGTCGGCGAATGTCTTCAGATCTGAAGTCAATTCGTCGGGTAAGAACATCTCGCACTTCCGATGGGCTTAATCGCCACGTGACACCGCTTGAAGATGATCCGTAGTATTCTAGAACTTCTTGTGGCTAGGAAGAAGGGTTCATTATTCGCTGTAGAACTTTTCTCTTTTACCTGTTCTAAATTTAGCACAGTATTAATCTGATGCAGCTTTGCGAAACGATCTCTGACCGTCGAGCTCGTCACAGAAGTCAAAAAATTGACGAGCGCTCGGAGTTCTCTATCAAATTGTAATCCGCCAAGGCGAGTGAAACGCGACTTCAACACGGCGCGTTCTAGAGTGTTTGCAACAGTATTCGTAAGATAGGAGACTAGCTGGTCGAAGGAATCGGGCGACATGCGCGGCTTGAAGCTTTCTAGAACTGTGTGTAGGTGAATGAGGACGTTTTGAACCCAGGGCTCGTTTGCTTCTGCTTCTGCGAACTCGTCGTCGTCGATGTCGTGTGGGACATCTAGCAGATACGGTCAGTAAACTGTCGTAACCAGCATAATTTTACCTCTGAAATCTTCAATCAGCGGTTTGACTTCATGTTTCAACGCTGAATTGTTCAATTCCTTGATTCCATTCTCGACCAGCTGCTCGAACTTCTTCGCCAGATCCTTCAAATCTTCGACGCAGCTGTTCATATTCTCCGTTTCTCCAGCCGAGAGCTTTCTTCCCAATCGCCTTACAATTTCCACCGAGGCTAGTTCTCCAATGTAGCCTACTGCGATTTCCGCGTTGCTCAGAGACGTCAAAAACACTAAAAAAGAGCCATCTTCATCCGATTATCATTAAACAAGAACTCACATTGTCGCTGTTCTTCAGCAGCGTCTCCAGCAGAAACGACCTTTCCAGAGCCTCCCATTGCGCCGGTTAGAGTACCAGAAAACGCAGTGATTCCCATGCTAAGGTTGTCCATCAGGCCGCCGCTCGGGAACGATCGGAGATTTGAAGAAAGTGTATCGAAGAAATCGCTTTCCAGCAACGATGCTAAATGAAAATTAAGAAGAATGGCCGTAATTTTGTTAAAGGTATCTCGAAACTTACAGATATGATTAATAACAGCGCACACGCAGTTGAAATTCCCACTCATGACCGCTCGATCCCTCGATTTCTTCAAAATGTAGAACGTATCGTCGATCATGGAGCTTGTGAGCGAACCCTCGGCGAATTGATCCATCTGAATCGCTTTCTGCAGCGATTCTTTCATGTAATATTTCTCCATCGAAACGTATTTTCCCATGATACTTTGTAAGTGATGCGCAAGCGATGTGTTGCCGATCCAGTTTTCTAGCTTTCGGACTTCTTCGTCTAGCTTTTCTCCCTAAAATCACTCGTTTTCGAGGTTTTTTGTAAAAGATATCTACCTTGGAGACGCTTTCCAGATCAGTAGCAAGCCGTCTTCGCAAGAAACGGAAGTACATTTCTCCTCGCTCGGACAGTCGAGCAGTTTCTGTCAGGACAGCATCGAGTGATAAGGAGTCAACATCGCCTCTTTTACTCTTCATGACCTTCTGGCTCAGCGCGCTGAATCCTCTGTCCATGTCAAAAGCTTGAAGAACATTTATCGCTTGTTTGTCACATTCTTTTTGAAGCTGGAAAACCATCGATTTTAGCTGGCCGGGACCGTAGTAAGTCTCGACGAAAGGTTGAGATTTATCGACAAGACCAGCGATGGATTCAAAAACGACAGTAGCCGCATCCGCGAAGGAAATTTCCTTGTTTCTAGCGCGCTCGATCGCCTAAAAAGCAAAATTCAGGCTAATTAAAATCGTTTTAGAATAACCTCTTTCGACTTTTTCGTGATTTTGATCTGCAGAAACTTCCCAAACTTGTCCAGCCCCTTCTCAGGCTCCTTTAGCAGCGGGAAAAGACGGAGGTACTTTTCGACTTTGTTTTCGTCGCCATCTTTGGCGGCTTCGGCAAATTCTTTGTCGACGAGTTCCGAGAGTTTCTTCCGCGCTGCTTCAAGGACTTCGATAGATGTTTGAATTGATTCGCGTTCGTCTTTATAGAGCTATTTAGATGAAAATGAAGGGATTTCTTTAGCATTTTTAAAGCAATTTGCTTTTTATCGATTTGCGTTTTACCCATCGAAAGATGAATCTAAAAGCTCTTTCCTGAGACAGATTCCTTCAATAAATTCTCGTCCAAGCAGAGGTACCGATGAATGTGTCCAGCAGCACTTTCAAGGTCATGAATCGCCATTGCCTTTTCCACCCCGTCGGAGCAAAACTTCAAGTCAAGAATATCATCAACCCTTTGAATCGCCTCAAACACGCGGGTCTTCGCCAAATCGAGTTGTCGGACCTTTTTGGAGATTTGATCGGCCAAGGAAGAAGTGTGGTCGATCATTTTCGTCAGGTGTGTTGCATCTTCTTCGAGGGAATCAAGATCGAGTCGCTGGAGTTGAACGGCTTTCACCTCTAGATCCGGCTTGGTACTGTGCACTTCCTGTAACAACGCGTCGATCTCGTTCTCTTCATTTTCTAGCGCTTCGAACTCGGCTTTTAATTCGTCGATGCTTTTCAATCCTTCGATCATTTTCTCACTTTATTACTTTGAATTTCTTCTATTTGATTTTCTTCTCAGTTCATTATCTCTCTAGAAAAAAAAAACTTTTTTTAGAAAACGGAAAATAATTCAGCGCTCGCGGCGGAGACCGCGATTTAGCGCAAAATGCGCCCACGCGCGACAGTCACGCTTTTTCTGAAAAAGGCCCATTTTTTGGGGTTTTTTTGTCACCATTTTGTCAAGGTTGTCAACTGTTAGATTTTTATTCAGAGTAAATTTCAGACAAGAATAGAAGGTGATTTCTCAGAGTCTTCTTTTTCTTCTCGTATTTCTTTTGATTTCTTCAATAAACTCAGATAAATTACTCCAATGGATAAAAGCACAATCATCACAATGATCAAATATCCATCGAAGCTTGATTTTGACATCTCCGATATCGCTATCGTTGTTGATAGCGATCCTTTTGTGACACCTAGAGTCGGATTGACAAGTTCGGATCCATCGGATTCTGCGTAAATGTGTTTCATGCCGATTATATTGTCTAAAAGAGTCCTAGAATCTTTTAAAATATTCCATCCTCAACTTGTGTAGCTTCCATCCATGCGAAGAGCAGAGTAAACATTGATTCGGTTTCCATAATCGTCGTAGTCTTTTGAATTCTTGCACAAAGCGAACAAGTCAACGCACTAAAATGAAGCAAAGAAAAGTGGGTTGAAAGCCAAGTGTACCTCACTTCGAATAGTTTCATGAGTAGGAGACCAACCAAACGGTCCCTCTGTCATTTCTCCGCCATAAGGAGGGCAGAGAAGAAACTGTATCAGCGACCGGCATGCTCGGCCAACAGATAATTCAGACTCCGTGGGGCTGAAGCTGGAATCTGAGTCTGAAGAGTCCCATCTTTGAAACATGAGGGTTTCTTTTCAACTGTCAGTTGAATCTGATTCTCTTCTGAGTGAACCGCTGAGGCTACTTTTGCGATGATGTTTGATTTTGTATCAATAATGATCCTCATATTTGTTTCTCGTATTTATGAGGAATTCTGACTTTGTTGATCTTTTCGGTCATTTTCAACGTTTCGCCCGTTTTCGACTTCATCATTTTCACAATCCTTGGAACAGGAATTTGTGATTCATAAATCTTACTATATTTACACAGTGTCTCTTACCAATTCTATATTTGCAATTCGATGGCAAGCACTCTCGCAGGAACGCAACTGAGTTTTTATTGATGACGAGAAAAAATGAGAAACGAAACAGTGCTTTGGTTTGAAGAGAATGGCTTGAAACTACCAGTTGGTATTCTCGGAATTGGGTCGATTCTTCTTTTCGTTTGTTTTAATCCGAAGAACTTGAGATCGAGAGGCGTAGAACTGGCGAAAGAAGATACAAGTCGAGTTTGTGTAAGCGCGTTTTTCTATCTTTTCGATATTATGTAAGTAAAAAGAGAAGAACTTTTAATTCATTTGAATTGAAGATCCGATATTGCTCTTGGCATTTCGTTCATAATCAGAGGCGAAATTTACTGGGGTGTCGCAACGTTTCTTCTCGTCCTGATTTCCGGCTGGCTTGTAGCCGGCTATTCATACTTTCATAGTTCCAAGAAGATTTATGGAGAGAATGAAAACGAAGATAACGGATCGGGAGATAACGGATCGCTGGCCATTGGTCACGTGTTCCTCGTCGGTCCGTTCATGCATTATCTGCACTATTATAAACGAATGAAAGCGTGGACAACTGTAAACAGTGGGGAAAACAGGAATCTGCGAGCACCAAAATTGGAAGAAGAAAAAGACCTGAATGATATGAGAGACGAACTATTGAAAATTCGAGCCCTAGAAGCAGCAACGGAAGCTGCGCCACAGGTAAGAGGAATGATAACTGCTCTTTAGTCATATTTTCTAGCTTTTGATTCAAATTTTCTTCATCCAAAAATGCCTTCATTCCGATTCCGATGAGAGTTGTGTCAGCGTTCTCCAGATCTTGTCTCTTATCAGTTCCCTCCTCACTTTCACCTACATGACAACAAGGAGGAAGAATTTGCAGTACAAGTCCATTCTCGATACACAACGATTGTTCTATGTCAACTTTCAACTTCCTTCTGATCGGTTTCGAGAACTGGGTGATTTATATGGCGACGAGAAAGAACATGCAGATCTCGGAAGAAATCCAGCTCAGTGTTTATATTATTGTGCCACTATCGATCATCTTCAATTTCTTTTGGACGATCATGATTGCGCCGAAAGAAAGAGCAGAAGAGAATCGCAAAAATTTCAAGAAACTCCTCATGTGCAAAGGATTTTCGCAGGAGCATTCGGGATAGATTGAAAACTTCCTTCTTTTATCGCTTAAAAATGTCTTTGAAATAAGTTTTACTGTGAATCCTGACATAATTAATCTGAACCTGACAATAAATTTGACTTATAATCATTGTCAATGATTCATTGATTACTGATTGTGTTTTTGTTAATTATAAAAGAGAAAACTGTCAATCATTGAAGTCACAAATTTTACGATGCAAACATAGCCAGAATTATCAATCATCCAAATACGATGTTATTATCGTAATTTTGCCTAACGCGTCAACAAAGATTCCGGAACAGCCTCATAATGAGCCAATTTGGCATAAAGCCTTTATGATAAAGGTAAAAAAGCGCTTTCACTAAATCTTTCCAGAGGTCAGAAGATATTTATTTACCATCAGAAGATACGCAAGATTGTATTTTGCGATAAACAGAGCTACAAAGGCGTATTCAGAGAGTGGATTATATAAAAGCATAAAAAACGCCGAGAGTAACATTTTGGGAGAACTTTTTTACGATCCAGGTACTCCTCTTTTTGAGATTCAAAAAACCTTGAAATTCAAAGTCATCGGAAACACGACTAATTGAGCTTCTTGAGTCAGAGAATTTAAGGTCACTGAATTCGCGTCAAACTGTCTAAATATTTCTAATTATCAAACAGAACGTTTTTTTCAGATAATGAAAAAAATTCGGACATGTTTGGCACTTATTCTTTCATTTTTAACTACAGAGAGTTTTGCAGAAGAAAGTCAGGATGAAAGACCAAATATAGGACTGTTTTCTATCAAATTAAAAAAAATCTTCCTTTATTTCCCAAATTTTCATATCTAGAGATAGAGTATTGAAAACAGAGAAGTGTATATTTTGGTCGATGATTTGGGCTGGGCAGATGTTGGTTGGAACAATGTTGGGCTAGAATCAACTCCGTTTATGGATAAACTCGTTAAAAATGGAACCCAAGTAAGTCAGGTCGAACAACCTCTTTCTCACTCCCTCAGTTTACGCAAATGTACTCCTCCCATCGGTGTTCCCCCTCCCGTGCTATGGCTCTCACTGGCCGCTATGCTTTCCGAAGCGGCATGGGATCCTTTCCGATCGCCCGAGAAGTCCCCTTCGGAATGAATACGAATGACAAAACCCTTCCTGAGTATTTGAAAGAAGTCGGCTACGACACGCACGCCGTTGGAAAATGGCATTTAGGAGTTTGCAACAGCTCGTATCTCCCAACAAACCGAGGTTTCGACACTTTTTATGGCCACTACTCCGGCGCTGTGGATTACAGAGGACATTACATAAAACGATCAAAGACATTTTTCCATGATTTCTACGACAATACAGAGGAACGGCACAAACTTGACTTACAATCTGATGGAGAATGGACTACAGATCTGTTTCGCGATCGAACAGTTGAAATTCTCAAGCAATCAAAGAAGACCAACACGCCTGCTTACGTCTATCTCGCTTTCAACGCGCCTCACGAGCCAACCCGAGCGCCGGAAGAGCTCATCGCTAGAATCCAAGAAAAGCACCCTGAAATCGCTTACACTCGGGCTGAACACCTCGCAGCTGTCAACCAAATCGATACGGCTGTCAGAGAGATTTACCAACAAGCAAAGAAGGACAAACATAGAGAGACGCTGATTGTTTTTCAGTCGGATAACGGAGGCGCTGTGAAGAAATTTGGCGGCGGAAGAAGTCCCGACTCGAGCGCAGTTGATTATGATGAGCTTGACTACACCCCACGAGCATGCAACTACCCGTACAAGGGATTTAAAAACTCTCTTTTTGAGGGCGGTGTTCTTAGCCCCTCTTTCCTCATATCCACCACTAGAAAATTCGCACGATCAAGGTTGAACTATCCCTTCCACATCGTCGACTGGGTCCCCACCTTTCTTGATTTCGCGGGAATCGAGCCAGACTCAAGCATGGACGGAATTTCGAGAAAAATAGAACTTGAAAATCGATGGGTGAAGAATAAGAGGGAGAGTTTTGTCTACGGCGTTTTGGATTTTTACAATGAGAAGAAGCAAAGGTGGGAGGATCAGATTGCTGTTAGATATGGAAGGTATAAATTTATGAACTTCAATATGAAGGTAAATACTTTTAAATGCGATGAAAATGCAGACAAACCAGGAACGGATGCAATAATTTTGATCGGACAAGAAATCTTTAAGTGCAATTTTTTGTAAAAATCTTTTCTAAAAAAGACAAATGCATCCAAGAAAGTAACAGTAAACAGCGAGCTACGAAGATTTTTCGATCGCCCGAGCAGCTACTGGGAAAGAGTATTCTCGGAGTCGATTACTGTTGCTGACGATTATGAGAAAAAAGTCCTGCTGGACGGATACAGCTTGTACAATCTCGAGGAGGACCCATTTGAAATTGAGAATCTCGTCGGTCCTGATTCAGAAAATCCAGAAGCCTACTCTGAAATCATAGAGGAGATTCTTAATTACATTGAGGAGCAAAAGAGCAAAGGACATGTTCTACCGCCGATTCCAGGGGATGAAAATGGGAAGCTTTACACGAGGATTTTTCAGCGAATGGGGCCTGTTTATGGGTTTTGGTTTTTGAAAAAGGGTTCTCTCAATTTAGGAGTTTCTCAAAAACCAATTTAAAGTGGATCAGCGAAAGCCTACTATGAAACAAAAAGAATAATTCCCATTGATATCGGAGGCTATTACGAAAAACAAGGCTACCTCGGAACTGACTGGTGCACCGGAAATTTCTATGACAACGAAAGAGATAAATTCTTAGAGGTAATCATTTATTTGAAAAAGTCTGCTCACGACTTTTAGCTACTTGACCTTTACCGAGGAGACCCAACAAAAAATGATCTTGTTAAAGACACAAATCTGCTGCTATCAAAAAGTATTTTCTTTCAATAAACATAATTATACGATTTTAAAAACATTTTATACTTATTATTATTCATTGAATAAATGGCAGGATATAATTTTCGACGGGAAATAATTAGCTTGTATCATTTCCGTCGACGACAAGAGTGGAAAAGATTCGCATGATTTCAGCTCTTTCTTGAAGATTCTCTTGAAGCTTTTCCATCAATTCAAGGTAGACAAAGAGCGAGTCTTGTGGCCAGAGCGTATCTCGTGGTGTTCCGCTTTTTCGGGTTTCAAATTTTCAAGTTCAACAGTGAAAATGGCAAAAACTAGTCAAAATTTGAGCCCTTTCCTGATCCTGTCTTCGTGAATCTGAATCAAAATCTCCCAGTTGGCGTGTTCGACTTCATCTGGATTATCTCCCTGGCCAGTAGTATGACTTTTTTGAGTAGATCGACTCGTTTCGGTAAGGAATGACTCGTTATTGCTGAGGTTTTTCTCAGGATTGAGTAGATCGCTTGGAAATATTTTTGCATGCGAGTCGCCACTTCTTTTGCCGGAAATTTTGCCACCCGATCCTTTCGAGAACAGAGAATGTTTCGAATAAGGATCGAGAGAGGAAGAAGATTCGTAACTTTGTTTTGATGCGTGGCTCATCAGACTTTTTCGGCGCTAGAAATTTATAGAAAAGGTATTTAAAAATGTTAAAACCTGGATCATTTGGGCAAGATGGCTGTTTGTAATCGCTGGGTGCTTCATCATGTGAGACGATGCAATGGCGGATCTGTTGCCTTGCCCGTCTTCGCGACTCTTTCGGAGCGAGAGGAAATTTTCATCATCAGAATCGTCCGGCTCGTGAGAGTCGAAAGTGTATTGCGTGTGGCTTGGCATATCCGCATCACTTCTCAAAAGCGTCGACTCCGAAGCTGCTTCAATATCTAGCGTCATTCCTCCAAACGATCGAATATGATGTCCAAAAGCATCAGGAATCCTGTCTTCGACCTTTTCTTTCTTTTTGCAGCAATTGATCAGCGCGTTCCAGATCTTCTTGAACCCAATTTTGATGAGTCCGAAAATGCCTTTGATGGAGCAGTTCTGCCACAAGTTCTCGCTCATTTCACTAAGAGATGGAAAATGTTTCTTGAATAGTGGCCATCGATGTGGTTTCCAATAGTTTTCTCGCATAAAAAGGGCTCTTTCTTCAAGTGTTTTGATCGTATTATTAACACTCTGCAATAAGGGTAAAAAAGTCCGCCTTCTTTTGCTTCAAGCTTAGTCGAATTCTGACCCCATTCCTGTAGCTCAATGTCAGTTTTGCCAGATTGACTTGTTTTCATAGATTCAGCGGAGCCTATTGGTTCCATCATACTTATCGGAACTCGATCATACTGCGACTCGCCGGCCAGTTCTTTTTCCAGCTCTTTGACTTCGTTTTCAATAATTTCTTCCGTCTGATCGTATCGCTTTTCATTCGAGTCTTCAAGGAACGAGTTGACAATAATGCCAGTGATCAAGTTCTTGAAAGTAACATTTGCAAGCCAAAGCCACATCAGAGGAAGAGCGATGGCAAAAATGTAGCTCGTGATTTCGCTCATTCCCCAATCGTACTGCTCACTTGCGTATCGTTCTTTGTAGCCAGTCAGGGATCGGAAGGAATGAAGGTCGCAGAAAGAGGTTTGGTTGTCGTAAATGTGCTCGAGCTGGCCGCGCTGGATCTTGTCGAAGGTTTCTGACCATTGATCGAGAGTGAGGATTTGAAAAAGCGTCGCGAAAGTCCAGTAGATATCAATAAAACCGCTGAAGACGACAAAACCATCATCCTCACCCGGTTTTAGCTGCTGATATCGAATAGCGTCAGCGGAGAAATCTTCATATGTCCATTTGTTCTCTAAAAATTTATTGTGAAAAAATGAAAGTAGCATGATAAAGAACTAAAATTTTTACTTACGAAGCTTGTTGTTGCGGACTTCAAAAAAGCTGGTGAACAAGAAGATAAAGAAGACCAAAAGAAGACCCATTAGGAGGATGATAATCTTCATCTGTTTGAAGGCTTTTCGGAGACCCATGAGAATCTGTCTAACTTGAGTGTCCAAGAAAACGATTTTGATGAAACGGAAGCTCTTGATAATCGAAGTCAAGCCGTAGTAGCCGATGAATCCCATGAAATTATTTTCATAGGGGTCAGAGTGCTCGCAAAGGTACGTATAGAACCAGCCGTTTTCCGATTCCAAGCCCCATTTCTTCATTCCATCGCAATATCGTCCATTTGCAGACCCTGTGAATCGCTCTTGAATCTTTTTATGCTCCTCTTGTCGGTTGAAAATCGTGTAGAGGATCGTTGAGAATGGATTTGTGGCGGAGTAGACGGGCGTGTCTCGCTCTTCGCGGGCTTTGCGGCAGAGTTCTGAGAGATCGTAAGTGAACGAGCCAGATCCTTCAGAAAATGTAGCTTGAAAGTCGTTGTTCTCGCCGCATATGTTTTCGAAGGTTCCAATATGGCTAGAAAATTGTAAAGATTATTTGCTGATTATAAAAGGGACTCTATTTTGGGAGTCTCTAGTTGGCTTTTATAGTTAAAAAAATACCTTTGATGGAAGAAAGATTGAAAGAAATACGAAGTTGCAAAGTAATCCATCGCATAAGAGACCCAGCAAGTGACGACAATGGCGAATTCCATCTGATTGAAAGCATTTCCCCAGTAGCGCGACGGGTTCCAGTCGAGAATGACGTCGGCTTGGTAGAGAAAGAATTCGATGGTAAAGATCAAGTTGACGATCAATTCGACCACTTTGATGAAATCGCTGTAGTACAGCGCCCAGATCTCCCTGAATTATTCAAGTGATGTTCCACGGAGTACATAATTCGAAATACCTTTGAATATTACCAATAATCGGTGCGCATGCAGATCGAGGATAGGCGGAACCATTGCTATTGCCCCAAGCTGACAGACTTTTAGAGAATGTTGTAAAGATTGAAGCCCATAATGGCCAGCCATCATCCGGTCCGAAATCGCAGGAATGAACCGTATTGCCGTTTGAATCCGTGTCATTCGAATACGGATATTCCTCGCTTTGTTGTTCGCCCGTTAGTCTGATCGTCGAAAGCATTTCGGAAGGAAATCTATCATAGATGGTGGTTGATGGAAAGTCTGGATGCACGATCGTGTTGAAGAACCAGAAGTTGATGTCCATCGGAACACTCTTTGGCTTTGCCACCTCGAATGATCTTTCCGCTAGAATTGTCGAATGAACAGGTTCAAAAATGAAGGAGAATACCTTCAACAATGAGGGATGTCCTCAAAATCAGAGTCAATGTACTCAGATAAACGATGATCTTCATGAACTTCTTGAAAAACCTCGAATCCGCAATGTCGTTCGCGATGTAAGAGACAGGCGGAAATGCTGAGAGACTGAAGAAAGGAATTACTAACGGACTTATTTGATCGATTTTACTTGAATCGAACACGATGAAGTCGACTTTTTTGAACTTGATTTAGGTCCGCGTTCTCTTGTTTGTCTAGAAAAGCGGTTGAGCAGGCTGACATCAAGGAAGAGAACTTACCCTTGCGCCTATTGAAGGTGTTGAATTTGACGAGCGCTGTCGGGTTGTCTTGCAGCAATTTCAAGCGTTTTGCCTGCACGGATTTACACTTCGCCCAGATGGAACAGAAAAGGGTTCATTTGGGGAGTGGAAATCCTGCCTGGTCGGTTATGTCTGATGCGTGGTACTTTGGCGTTTCTACGTCTGCTTCCATTTCTGTTAAGTTTTCTAGCAATCTTTTTGAGCCTCAAAAATGGTGCAAAATTCTAGATCGAAATTATCTTTTATGCTGAAAATCAGGTTTCCTTGCATTTTTTGGTAAATTGAGACTCTTCCTGAAGTCCCTAATAAGTTTCATCCTAAACAGCTCCGCATGAGGGTGTAAAACTTCTTTGTCTTTATTATCTTCTCAAGAAATATAATTTTAGACATATTTCGTCCGCGAAATCGTCCTACCGTTCGCCCATATTCCGACTGTGAATCTTTTTGAAGTTTTGCTGAAGCGCGAAAACGAGTCTCTGCCCATTTTGGCAGCGTTTTCGGCAAAATCCTGCGTCTGCTGCGCCGCGTTTTCTGGTCTCTAGTAATCTGAGCATTTATGGCAACAACAAGCTCAGATCGACCCGAGCTCTAGAAACTCGAAAATATACCTTTCGTCCTAAAACAACTCTCATCTTTCTAAATTTTTCAACAATAAAGATTAGTTTTTATATCTAGTTTTATAAGAAAATGGCTTGTTTTCTTTCAAAAATAACCGTCATTTTATCCAACAAGCTATCAAAATCATCAGGTAAATTAACCTAAAAATTACAATTTAAATGATTTTAAGGACGGCAAAGCTCGTGTGTAAATGTCGAAACTTGGTTATTGTAAATTTAACGAACGCTCTATTCCCTCATATTTATGCTATTAAGTTTTGACTCAAAACTTTTTGCAAATTGTTTCAGCAAAAGTTGCCTCTGAACTGGATTTGGCTGGATTTCAGGAGAACTTTTGTCCCTTAGGATTCAATTCGGCCAACATAAAACCGCCGGGAAAGGAATTTTTCTACCATATTCAAAAATGACAATGCTCAATATTTTCAAGAGACAATGTTTTCAACGATTTTTCAGAGTCAATCAATTTTCAGCTGATCACGCGAATCTGGCTCTTCGAACAAATGGAAATGTTTCTGGGTATAGTTTTTCGACAATTTGGCTATGGTACCTTGAATTTAAATAAGGCAAAAAGAGAGATGAAAATTTCAAGATTCAATTGCCACTGCGGCGATTGCCGACAAAAAGGCTCGGGTCAAAAAACCATTTCTCCGCTTTCCTGGCCTAGCGATCTTGAATTGGAAGCGGCTTTTTTCGTTGACGACGTCCTGAAATTCCGCATCAAAGGAGAGGACCATGAGGGCATGATTCCGGGAGAAGTTCTCAGAAAATTTGTCAGAGACGAAGTCGCTCGAACAAAAGCAGCGACGAAAATGATATACGAGCGAATCACGAATCCCGAAGTTGATTTCTTGGAGCTTGAAAACGAAGCAGGAAAACACGCGCTTACCAAAAATGTGATGGAGGACGGCTACTGCGTGATCAAAGGCTGCGAGAGTAAGATTGCACCACCTGTCACGACTCTTTACGGAGTGACGCAGGAAATCAAGAATGGGCCGAATCCGATAAATATTGCGCTTTCGGGCATCTATCTCGGCCCGCACATGGACTATCCTTACATGGAATCGCCACCAGGAGTTTCTTTCATGCTTTGTAGAAGAAACGACGAATGCGTCGAAGGTAGGGAAAAATTTAGTTGAAAAAGACGAAAGTTTTGTCGAAACTAATTAATTGACTTATCTGAGTGAGCTTATTGATAAAATTTGCCCTCTTTATTGAAGCGTTATTCGTTCATGTTTTTGCTCAAAACTCTGTCTGAATTGTTTCAACAAATATTTCCTATGAGCTAGTCTATTTCTGGAGAACTAATGTGCAGAATGAAAAAATCGAAAAAGTCTAATTTCTCTTTTTCAGGTGGCGAATCAATCATGATCGACGCATTCGAAGTTGCGGAAGAGGTTCGAAAATGCTCGCCAGATCACTTCAAAGTTCTGTGCGAGACTCCAGTCCGATATCAAAATCCACTGGGATCGAGACGATCCTGTCTACATCGAATGGGAACAGCCGCATATCGTCGTTGACGGCGAAGGAGTCATCACGAGGATCAACTGGGGACCAGCATTTGAAGGAAAAAGCAAAAATGTTTCGATGACGAGCGAGTACTTGAAGGCGTACAGATTTTTCATGGAGAAAGTAAACGAGTCTCCGACAAAAACAATCAGAAAACTTGACGCTGGTGAATGTCTTGGTGAGTTTCTGTTTTGAAAGATCGTTATTGGAATTTTTTTTCAAGTTTTCAACAATCGAAGAATGCTGCATGGAAGAAATTCTTTCGAACTAAATGGTGGTCAACGTCTTCTTGAATGTAGTATCTTTTGGTTAATAAATTTTAAACTAAACTTTAGTGGCTTATTTGAATATCTGCGAGTTCCGTTCGAAAGCGCAAATTCATGAGATAACCCAAGGCGATGGTCAGCTCGTCAAGATGATTTGAAATCAAAATGCAATTTGAAAAATAATATTGAAGAAATATTTACTGAACTTTCGACTGCGCGGGTCTCTCAAAAATTAATTCAAAAATTTATTTTGTGAATTTCCCAAAATATTTACCCCCAGGGTGAAAACTGTCTCACAGAATTCATAAATAAATTTATTCAGTCATTCGTAGTAACCATCAAGCCCTCCAAAATCGCGTTAAAACACCAGTGTAAATATTTTGCCGATGTTTAGTCTGAAAAGTCCCGAGTCTGTATTTTAGCTCTCCAACTTCCGCCTTCTCCAAATACTTGTTACTCGCTCAGTTTCCGGTTTTCCATGATACACAAAAAGGAAACGAAAATCGATCCAAGTTGTAAAACGAGTTCGGAAGTGGAGTAACTGTAATCGATGTTCGAGAACCTGAAAATTTCTGGGAATCAAAGAAGATCGCAATCGACTTTGGAAATCATGATATCCGATCGGAAATTTGATTGATGTGGCCTTGAAGATGCGGATTTTATTTGACAAAGTGCATATTTACTCATCGGTGGGCTGCCAATTTATCGCCCAAGTGTGATTTTATCAGTTGCCTGTGGGAGACCTTGTCCAAATTGTCAAAGCCCCTGACGACTCTGATATGCCGATCGGGAAATTAAACAAAGGGGGGTACTTGGATTTGGAGAATATACCGTGGTTTTCCATCTTAAGAGCGCCCAACTTAAGAGCGTTTTTGCCAATATTTTCCATATTTTGTCATCTGAAAAAATCCCAACTTTAGAGCGTTTTTAGGAATTATTAATTAATAATTAGAATATCGTTGATTTCAACCTGAAAAATCATTGAAAAAAATTGTTTTCAACGCTTTTTTTCAGGTGAAATCATAGCCTCTGATTCAAAGATCGTAATTTTTTTATCATAAATAGATGGAAAAAATTCATTTTATGCATTTTCATTCATCATTTTTTTACCACTGTCATCCTAGTTTGATCGTAAATTTTCCAACTTAAGAGCGTTTTGGTCTACCCTTGTCATCTGAAAAACGCTCTAAAGATGGAAAACGACGGTACAGATTTTTATTGACGGATTAATTCTGGGTTCAAAATTTTTTCTGACAAATAAAATCGGGAAAAACAAAGGCTAACAAACAGCCTGTTGTTTAATACAGGGCCTGACTCAGGTTTCTACTCAGGTTGCTCAGAGCAGAAGAAAGTGTTCTCTCCCTTTTCTCATATTTCACTGCTGGAAGTCATTTCGCCCGTACAAGTCGTAATTACGTCTCGCTGATAAGATATGCGCTCACACTCGAGTCATCCCACTTTCCCCATTCATCCGAATAGTAGTTCCAAATTCTTTTCAGGCTTGGAAAGTTTTTTTATCGCAGTTTTTTTTCATTCCAGATAAATTCCATTTCCTTTTTTTGAGTGACAGTAAGAAGGCTTGAGAAACAATCGGTGCGTAAATTCGGAAACGGGATACCACGTGATCAGGCGACGATAAAAATTAACCTGTCATCGTGGGTTGATCCGTTCAAAGACCGTCAGAAGCGACAAAAAAGAAAGAGGATACTCTTTTTTCTGAGCTCAGAATCACAAAAACGGCTTCTTTTTTCAAAACAAAAACAGCTGATGGAGAGAATGGGAGGGAGGTGGCTGTAACAGGTGCATGAAAACGTAAAATCAGATCAGTGGAGATGTCACTCGAAATCTGAATGCGTGAATTATGCAAAAATGACTGTTTTCATTTCAGACTATAGCCACTTGTTCTCGAGGAGGCTTAGCAAGATCTTCCTAGAATAGAATCTACTTTTACTGAAAGTTCCCAAAGAAAGAAGCAATCTGATGATATGATCCTTTTCTTAGCTGAAAACCGTCAATGCAGAAATCATAATTCCTTGATAAAATGAGTCAATAAGAATTTAAGTTTTTCATTTAATCTGAACTTTTTTTAAGAATCAGACTAAGTTTTCGAAGCATTTTTGAGATTCATGATGAACATGCTTTCAACTTTATGTTAAGAAAAGGCCTTTAAAATGCTTAATTAAATTCATAAAGTATTTTTCATCAACCCGCTCCGATGGCGCGCACGGGCGCGCTGCGCATTTCGCCAGGTGGCGCTGGTATACCGCGGCGGTGGTAGCGAAGGTAGCGCGCGGAGCCGAGCCATGCGCTAATCTAATACAAACAACACCCATAAACTGCCACTTTTCTGCAAAAAAGGCAAAACTTTTCAACAAGAGAAACAATCGAAGCTAGAGATTTAACGAAGCTCTTCAGAAGCCAAGAACGAGAATTTCTATTTTTGTAAGTTTTTTTCACATTTTTGATTCAACCCTTTTTTCTGCATTTTTGACTCGAAATTCTAAAAAGATTTTTCTTCCAAGAGACGCGGCAAACCCTTATCTATCCTTCCCACATGGGCATCATCTCGAAAAAGGTCTAAATTTCCCGGACATCCGGCAGTAATTAAAAGCCATTTAGAACGGTTTTCTCCCAGCTCAAAAATTTAAAAATTGAAAAGAAAAAGTTCCACCGGAAATGCCCTCGGTAATCCATTTTCATTCTTTTCCGTCTAATTATCGGCTCCGGGCCGCTTTTTTCCGCCTAATCCGGCCCCAAAAAGGAAGATCCTGACAAAAAACAGCCCACTTGATAAAAAAGCGGCCCGTGTTTAATTGAACTAAGTTGATTTAGTTTAACGACTACTCGACTACTTGACTACTTAAGGGAGGCCCTTAAGTAGTCCCTTGGCGGTGTATTGGCCTTACATCTCTTCTTCACTCGCCTCAGGGCAGGGCGGAAGTTGAGGCAAGTTTCGTTAGCTACGTCAATGTTTAAACAGAAACTCCCCAATAAAACTTTTATTGTGTTTGGTTTTCGAGTTGTCTTTTCTCAAAATCAGAGTTATTTCTATCGAATTTTCCGGTATATTTTCAAATTGCCGAAATCCCCCCTTAACTCCTTGGCACCTGAGACCTGCTGCGCTCAACTCGGAGGTGACCTACTACAGGTGTCGATCGGAATTATCTCAGAGGGGCGCTGAGAAGATTATACTTTCCCTGTGGCCGACTTTTGGGGTTTTCTTATTCCTTCGGTGGGTTGAATTTTACGCTTGGATTTTCATGAGCCCCAGTTTGGTTTCTCAGTAATGGAATTATCTTTTTAATTGCCTTCAAATTTGATAAATTTAAACCTGTTTTTTTGACTGATAATTTTAACAGATTCACACCTTTATTTTTTGACGCAAAAGAATCATTTTTAAAATCTGCTGCGAAAAAATTGACAACCTTCTATTTCCATTTTAGCAGTTGATTTATTGCAATTTGCTGTTCGAAAAAACGAGGTCCGGGGTAAACTCATTCATCATCCTAATTGGCCCCATTTTACATGAATAATGATCAAGCCAGCCTTTTTTCAGAATAAAATTCTCCTCCTCAATTTTCAAATTCGAATACTATTTTCTAGTCTTGGCAACTTGCTGTTTCAATTTGCCCACATCTAAGCCCCCTAGCCTGTCTGTTTCCGTTCCTGCGGTACCGCAACGGGTTGAAACCGCAACTCCCCATCGGTATTTTTATCTGAACTTTTCCTCCCTTGCCAAAAAATGCCCACTAAATCTCAACACAAAAAATGTCCGGCTCGAAATTCTTTGAAAATTACCCTTTTCTCAGGCGCCATTTTCAAAGGCTAAAATTTCGCGGTTGCACGTGACTCCCGAGGATTAAGGGGGCGGCCCGAAGATGTACCTTTTTATGATAAGTGACAGTTCTGTCGATCTCGCTTTTTTATATTTCAAATTGATTTTTTAAACATTTTCATTTCTTAGCTTTTATTATTGGCTTTCGTGAAAATCCGACAAGAAAAGGCGCCTCGCCTTTCGATTTTTTGCTCATTCGATTCGAAATTCGAACATATGGCGCTGGACGATCCTTAGTGATAATGACCACCCGCTGGGCTTTGATATGACGGAGGGAATCCGACTTATGTTCATACTTATAAATATGCATGTAGGAATTAATGATTGTATAATCAGCCTTGATGCTCCAATATCCATCTTTTGGAGGGAAAATTTAAGGTTATCCTCCTTACTTTTCTTTTTTTTTATCGTGGGGTATCCCCTTATTCTTTCGATAAAGAAATCAGATCGTCCTAAATGATGATTAACCCCTTTAAAAATCACGATTCCGGAGAAAAATCGGAAGACTTATTTTATCCTCCACTAATTCCAGCTCAAAGGAAAAAGGAAAGACTCTTTTTGACGCAATAAACTGTGAAAATTGGGCCCTTGAACGGCCCATCAACGTCGTCTTCAAAGCCGTGACACACTTCATGGGCCGCCAAAATAGGAGACTCGCCACTGTTTCGGAAAATGACTGGGACAATAACGTTGGTTTTAAGTTGCCTAGCTTATACAATGGAGTTTTTTGACGACTTATTGGCTTGTCAATGCTAGATTCTCTTTTACTGAGGAAAAAATTAAGGGTGTAGCACTCAATTGACTGAAATTTTGAAAATTGAAGTAGAGCCTTAATAATGTTATTCATCAAGTATGCTAATCCGAGCCCAGCTTCCAGAAAATCTGCACTCGCCCGGGGCCATGTCGCCCTAAGCCGCTAGGCAATCAACTTTCCGATAATTTGGGTAATAAACGAGCCGTTGTCCAGACACGCTCCTGGCGATTTGGGCACACAACGAGCAAAGTAGAGATCGATTGAGTTAATTTACTCGAACGAAATAATCCCCTCTGACTTTACATAACACCCTCGAAATCTCCAAGAAAAAGAAGGACTAAAGAACTGATCCTTAATTTGCCGCTAAATGCGCCCAAGCGTGCCCAAAACACGCGTCCAAAAAGTGAAAAAACGCGGCGGTGGCAGCTGACAACCTCGAACGTCGAGGAGAAACTAAATGGATTACAGAGCAAATGTATTTCCAGGGAAAATATTTGCCCCGTTTGATTTTCGGGGAGCGAAATTTTTACCACAAACTTTGCGACCTCATTTATCCGGCTCAAATTTACACGTAGCCAGTTTCTTATCCAATTTTGGGAATGAATATTCCGTCTCCGAATTTTTATTCCACTAATTCCAAATTTAAGGGTATCAACTCATTAATCGCAAATCTCAAAAGGGTCATTACTCGCTTTACTTCCTATTTTTAACCCTTTTCGGGTCAATCGATCTTTCGCCCCAGAAAAGCGGAGATAAATTACTGTCCGATCAAAGAGCCCCAAGCTCGTTTTCTTTCTTTTTTCAAAGTATCGACTTTTTTCTATTTTCAAAAATACACTATTATCATGATGAGCTTCTCATAAGCTTGGCAAGGCGAGAATTAAGGGTATTACCTGAGTATTACCATTTGGAAATTGATGAATTATTAATAATCTAAGCAGGTGGGCATTGTTGAGAATTTTTAAGCCGCCAAAATAGTACGCTCATTTTTTATTCTGATCGCATTTTCCAGGCGAACTTGCATAAGCGATTTCTTGGCAGCTGATTCCTTCGGTTCATCCTCGCTTCTAATACCAATTCATACATTCATGAGCATGGAAATAAGGAGACAAAAGGGATGAATAGAAAAGAGGCTAGGATAATAACAATATTGAATTTGGGAAAATGTTATTTTTATCAAAGAATGGGGGACCAACTTTTTTTTGACCGAAAAAAGGTGTTTTTATTTCGAATCAAAGCAGACCAGAAATTTGGTATTTTTAACCCACTAGCAACAAATGTTTCTTCATGGGTTAAAAACGTCAAATTTTTGGTTAAATGAGATCTTCTTCAAAAATTTTTTTGTATGAAAAGTCAGCTGATAGATATTTGAAAGAAGTCTCCCGGAAAACTCAAGAATTCTGTCTGAAGTGAGCCCCATTTCGAATGAGCTCCTTGACGCGCCAAGAATCGATCAGACAAAGTTTGACAGGTCTCTGATCGTGTCGCCTGCTCGAGTTTTGTGTATTATCCCGGTTCATCCCTTTTTGATCTTGCCCGTTTAGGGTTGACAGTTCGGACAAAGGGGCTCAAGAAAGAGGAGCGTCTTCAAATTAGCTTGAAAGCAGAAAAAATGAAGAGGGTGTAATGCTATTTAGCAGGAGATGCATTTAGACAAGTTTTGAGTCGTCTTTAATATTAATTGATGATAATGAGATTTAGACTAATTGAGCCGCCTTTTGATGAGCTAGATAATGAGCTCATCATTTTTCGGTCTAACAAGGAAAAAAAAGAAGAAAAAAAAAGACCATAAATATCTTTTCGAAAATTTCATTTTATAGTTTTGAGTGGGGTCGGAATCCGAAGACTTAAAATAAAAATGACTTCCTTTTTTATTGATCTTATGAGCAAGTAGATAAATTTTGATTTTCCTTTGCTAAAGCAGGATATTTTCTTTGATCAATATTTCTTTCCAAGCATGCAATATTCTGAAATGAACATGAATCCGGCTTATTGGGACAGAAGGCAAGATAATTGACCGCTCATCTGGTTTCAGTCATCTCCTACCAGCGGCACATCTTCTGTATCTTTTGACTAATTTTGTTCTTCAACCAGGGAATGTTCAATTTGATGAATAGACCGCATTCCAAGTACTTAACCTATGGCAAAGTTTTCATTATCCTCGCGGGCACCGTCCGTAAGGATGATTCGTCACATGTCATTACACCGCAGAAATGTGCAGCAATTTTTTCTATGCAACATACCAAAAGGTGAAATCACCGGAAATGCGAGTTTTGAGGTGTCGAAGTTTCGAAACCGATACTTTTGAAAACCGATAATTTCAAGGTTCTCGGGAGATAGCTTACCGTTCGGGCTCACCAACGATGAACAATGTTTCTGGCTCAGTTATCGCTCAGTTCGCTTTTGAGAGTACTCAACCATTTACTTCTACACTAGATAGAGAGAAAATCACGGGCTGATACGCCCAAACAAAGAAAAAAAGAAATAAAAAACTTGAGAAACGAAGGGCTAAGTAATAGAGCTGAAGAGATCAAGAGCTTCAGAAAACTTAATCAGAAGGTATTTACAAGGTCCAAAAAGGAAGAAATAAATAAAAAAAGGATCAAATGATCGAAAAAACTAGAATATTTTTACCCCAAATAACCCTGACTCTAAGCTTAATCCTAACCCTAACCCAATAAAAGAAAGTGATGCCCTTAAATTTGGTGATAGAAAAATAATGGATTGTTGACTCACCGCAAGTTGGTGTTGAATCACACAAGTGTGAAATTTATGCATTCGACGACCGGAGGCATTTCGTAGTCAAAATGCGCGCAAGAAATTTCACGCGAGGTTTTTTTTTGCTTTTGCTTTGACCGCCCGGCCAGTTTTCGCCACGGCGGTGACGTTTTGTTGCATTTTCGAAACAAATAACCAGCCCCGCGTGGTGAATACATTACCAAGCTAAACGGGTAAACAAGCCACTTGGTTCACTGAAGATGGAAATTTATGGAACAGGTCGATTTTGGGAACAAGAAGTCGAATTCCAAAGTCAAAATAGAAAAAAACGCATTGTCTAAAAAGATTTTTTCAAAGAACTTGCTCATTTTCCCTTTGGCTCGAAAACCTGTGTAGAAACCTGAGTCAGGGTTTCAACAATAAGCCGCGTTTGAGCCTGAGTCAGGTTTCTATTCATATTTCCGAGCCAAATTTTACATTTTTAGGCGAAAAGATTAAAGAAAAATGTATAAAAAAACCTTATCTTTCTGACACTTGACCCTTGACCTGCGGTGAAGGGTTCGATAGAAAAGCAAGAAAAACGCAGTTGATGATGGATAAGGGAAAAAAACTGTCAGCGCTCGACAGTAGTTTGTAAATGACGTGTTCGATAAGCGAAGGGGGCTCCGTAAGTGTCTGTCCGATGACATTTCGTGATAAAAAAAGAAGGTTTTGGAAAAAAAAATAAAATTGAATCAAAAATGCGAAGAATTAACGGAATCATCGAATCAATAAAGACCACAAATATATTATGCTCGGATTAAAGATTCATGAATTTTGATATCGTCTGTTCAGATATTCACGATTTCCGGATGAATGGACCACTCGCTTCCAGCAAATAAATAAACACATCCGATAGGATGAAGAAGATTCTCCTCTCGTTACTGGCACAGTCACAAGGTACAGTACTCATTTGAAATAGCCTCTCTGTGGATTTCTGTGTAGTCATGTTAAATTTAAGCCTCAAATTTTGTGTAAATAGATCATAAATGTCGGAAAATCGCACGTTGCGCGGGCTGAAAATCATCCCCTGTCATTCCAAATGTAAACCTCCGCTTTGTGGTGGTGTAATAGCCACCTCGTTTAACGCAACGCGGCCCACTCTATCCATCAGCCAGTCTGTTTATCTGATCCTTATCGTCGAGCCTGTGCGACCTTAAGGAGCGCGAAAAATCGATCATAAGGACCCCTACAGGGACATATGCCCCAGACCTTTTGAAGCCGAGCGAGTGATGGTTTTCCGGTCGCAGGGGGGACCCTTGGCACAAAATCAGCCCAATATCATTTTCACAAAAAGGTTAACAAAAAGTTAAATGTAAAGATTTGAACAAATCGCAAACCCGCGAGCCGGACATATTTAAGTTTGGCTGGGGCTCTCTCTTTGTGGAGCCAGAAATTATTTGAGGAAATATGCACGGAGCCGGAAGAAGCGCCCGCTTCAAAAACCGTTGTTTTTCAAAATCATACACAAATGCCGGCGTTTTTTTCTTTCGTTATTTCTCGGCAACTTTTGTGAAAGCCTGAGTCAGGTCTTAACACAGCTAGAACCCTGACTCAGGTTTTCTACACAGTTTGCCGAGCTCAGTCTTTATTCTGTCTTTGCCCTTATATCTAATTAAGGTCATTAGAAAATAGAACCCTTTTGTTCCATTTGAGGCTATTTTCGAAAGAGGGTCCTTCAATTGACTTCGAAAAAATAGGAAATGCAAATTTAATGAGCCGCGCCATCTGATTTTTCTTAATTCAGTAATGAGATTCAATGCAATAATACCCTTTCTTCGCCGCCTTGGCTCATGGGATCAATGCCAAAAATTAGTAAATTTACTAAGTCAAAAGTCGAGGTCAAATAGTAAAAAATTAGCCGCGGAAAGACATAGGCTGTCTCCGGCTGTCGAGGAAGAGAAAAAGCGGACTTCCGGGAGAGCTAAAAAATTGGAAAAAAGAGTGGTTGATAGTTTCCAAACAATTACTGTCTCATTTTTGAGAATGACGACCAAAGCTCTTCAAAAATACCGGTCAGGGTCCAGTTGACTTTTTTCTTTCAAAGTTACTGTAAAGAAGCATTCTTATTACAGTGAAAGTGACAGAATTAGCAGAGGTTTTTGAGTCCGTCAGTTTTCTCTGAGGCAGAATTGCGCAGGTTCACTGAATCATTAATGCTCGCTTACAGACTTAAAATTCTGTTGTCATAGAACGTTGTTGCTTCAATAATTTGCAGCACGGGGCCTCGCTCTTTTGGCCACTCGCCCGAGGCAAGACTCACAAGAAAGCACCTTGTCATAAGTTTAATTAACCTAGCTTTTGGGGGAGAGCATCATTTCTAGTCAGATTTAATTGAGCTAACTGAATGCTCAACTAAACGAAAAAAAGCGAATATAATTTTCGAGTAATTTCGCTGCTGACAGCGCAAGTCAACGGGAGAAAGGCACCTGGTAGAATTTGCATTTTGAGGGAAAAAGGGTTGAACGAAAATCGTTGACCTACGGGGCGCTGGGGATGGAATAAGGGATGATTCAGCTGACAGGAGACCGCATTTATCAGGATTTGTCAAATTGATATTATAGCAAGTTGGTTATTTTTACGACGACCTAAAGACTATGCTTAAATGTTAGGAGTAATGAGTTGTTCATTGGATAGAAGAGTGAAAAAGCTTAGTATAAAAAGTATTTTATTAGTTATCATTTTTGCAAAAAAAAAATCTAGAAATGTCTATTCAAGCACTCTTTGTTCTCCGCCGGTAAAATTGCCATTTTCCGCCTTCTTTCATTTCCACTTTGAACGAAGAAATAATTCAATTGCCCAATTTACTCTTCCGGATCCTCAAACAACAACTTCTTGGCGCCAGGAAAACGCCAGAATAAAGTCTATCATAAATAACGCATTCAATAAAAGTTTTTCATTTGCTCAGAATCGGGAGCAGCAAGACTTTGACATTATCATAAGCAGTCATAAGAATCTCGGCCACTTTTTTGGCGCTTTTGCAGCGTTGGGTTAAGTTGAAACTGCAGTACTTTCCCGAAGCGATTTCTATTTGAAATTAACTCTAATTCGTTCAGGCTGGAACTGGATCTTCGAAGAGCCGCCTTCAAGTCGCCAGGTTAAAGGATGCCAAGACAACGAAGTCCTGATCGCCTGTCCCACGTGAGTATCGTTTTCACATTTTTAAGACTATTATACGCGCCATTCTCTTTTCCTTTTCTGGAAAGATTGGGTTTCAAACCGGTAAATATTCTATTTAGGGGAGATGTAGTCAGCGTGAAAAAAACGTTTTATGGAAGAAAGGACCTTAATATTTGTGCTGCGCATCCGTCAGAAATTAAGAATAAGAACTGTGAAAGCAATCCGCTGGAAGAGGTTCAAAAAAGGTAAGAAAAAATGCTTGAAAATAAGGAGAAAATCATGTTTTTTGAATCAGGGACACCCTTAATTGGCAACCTGCAAAGTTATAAGTTTAAAACTTAACCTCTTTACGCAGCTTTTCCGACCACGTGTTCGTTAGTTTATGCAATTTCTAGCCGTTGCCCTCAACCCCGATTATAGCATCTCCATTCTAGCGCCAAGAAAAATATCGAACACAAAAGCATAAGCCCATAATTATTATATCCCGCGAGGTGTACAGATCCGGCAACAAGCTGGTATTTTGCACCGCGGCGCGGATCAACGCGATTTGCGAAAGGGTGAGCCAAATTGGGTTCAGGTTCAAACGGGGGGCAGGAAATTGGGTTAAGGGGATAGGGAGGGGTGATTTGGGGTAAATATCAACTTCAAGAACGATTTTCGGGAATCGGGAGATTGGATTCAAGCTTTGATATGGAGATATTCTTGTCGGAATTTTCGACTCGAAAATCTTGGAAACAGGCGTATTTTATTTTCATTGACTTTGACACCCTTAATGATGAAAAAGCTCTAGCTCACGTTTTAGACAGTATTCCTTTTGCAAGAAACCCGCAATTTTTGCCCTGCTAGCAGCTGAGAGTTGAGGATTGATTTCTGCACATGCAGCAATGGCGGTGGTGCTCAACTCACCGCGGTCACTTTTCAAATTTTAAGAACGATTCATTCCAGTCCATATGGTCGAGTTAAAGCAAAAATGATGCTTGAAAAATTTTCAAAGCCGTGAAATTACTTTGAGATTTTTTTCTCATGTTAGCGAAAATTGAAATTGATGAAAGTACAGATTAAGGAGCGGGCATGTGAAAACGCGTGCTTGACCTTATGGCAGCTTTGATAAGATGAACCACTTGGAGCTGTATTTAATCATTATGCATATTGGAGGGTGTTATTACACGAACACTTGGCAGGGCACTTCGCCAGGCGAGTTTGTTCAATAACTCGAGTCAAGTGAAAATCAGATCACCTTGCTCTAAGGAAGAAGTTTTCTACAGTAATTTTCGTAAATATCAAAGCCAGTAAGGCAATTCGAAAACTATCATTTTCGTCAAAAAACGATCTGGCTCTAGAATTTTGACGCGCAATGCACGGAGTATGCTGATCTCTTTTGCGGTGATTAACGCGGTCGGGTCCCTTTGAAAAGTTTTCAACCCTTGAGCACCTCTCTTTCCTTTTCTTCTTTTTATGCAATTAGCGCTAGAACAAAAAGAAAAACGCTCTCTACCGGTTTTGAATTCATGCAACACAATTTGAAAGAAGCAATCGAAAACAAAACGCTCTTTCGAGTGCTCTTTGTGTGTTACATTTTCGGACTCTTGATTTTGCATTTTTCGCGGAATAAAGAAAAAGGGAGGAAGCGGCGAGAGGGATTCTTGAGTGTGGGGCTTCTTGACTTGCAATTCATTATAACGGGGAAACACGTCTTTTTCATGTGGTTCCCGCCTCATTGTTGAAATTAGAGGGGATAATGGAAAACCATAATACTATGATAAAATTTGATAACACAGATTTTCTTTCATTGGATCAAATGATCAAATTTGAAAATATAGATTATGACCTTGAGACATCCGACGGTCGTTTAGCCAGTAAATTTCGCTTTCTGAAACACTAGAATCCCGGATTACAACAAAACTTCCAAATATCTGCAAGTGGGTTTATCTGCACTTATTTTATCACCATAAGGCGGCTTCATCCCTTTTCACGAGTTCATATCTTATTTTGGCCTCTTGTTCATTTTCCCCTATCACCAGAACATTTGGAAATCAGACTTCTCCAAAATTTTAGTTCATTTTTCTCGGAAATCATAATTTTTAATTTCAGATGCAACAATCGCGAAACCTGCCGATTACCAGTCGACATGTCCGTTTTCGAAGACCCTTGTCCAGAGACTTCAAAATATCTTCAAGTCGATTTCGAATGCGTCAAACACTGTAAGTACCGAAAGAAAAAGAGCTTGCAATTAGCGTTCCTTATCAAATTCACAGCAGGTGCTCTTTGCTTTATCACTTTTTGCTCGGCGCCAGGATGTAATTTCATGCAGCTACGCTGATGTTTTTTGAAGAAAAAAATGTTGTGATAAGAAAATATTCTGGCGGGAAAATTGTAGGGCGCGAGGATTCCGACCGGAATTCGAGTGATAAGAAGCTACAACCGCAGAATTTTCACATTTTTCTCCCTTCAGTTTTTACAGAAAACCTGTGAAGAAACCTGAGTCAGGGTCTAAGAGGGGTTTCTTAGGACCCTGACTCAGGTTTCTGCACAGGTCTTTTTTCGCTCAGATAAAAGTTGTTTTATACAGTAAATTATCAAAAAACCGCAGCGTGAGGTGCGGCATCCACAGCTTCGAAATTCGATTTTCGAAAAGATTCTAGGATTCGAAAAAGATAAATTCATTTGGAACAGTTCCTCCTGAATCCCAAGCCGGTCTCATCCGACCCGAACACTTTTTTTCAAAACTTCTCTGGGAACGCTTTTTTGCTTCTTCATTGCTGACCACAAACATTGAGTGTTTTGGTTTGCTCCAGAAAACTTTGAAAACCCCTTGCTTCACAAGATTTTTTCGAGTTTTTTGAAAGCAGCTTTAATTGAATCCCAAATTGTATCGAAGCACGTGGTGTTGGAGGATAAATAGCCGGGCGCAATAAATTAATTTCCGCCTGAAAATACTAATCTTATAACAATTTGCGCCACATGACCTTTTGGACTGCGGCCCAGAAAAACCCGCTTTTTCCGGCTTCTTTTCTACCTTCCGTATTTTATATTGTGATAAAAAATAACACCTTTTTCGCAAGATACAAAATAAGATACATGTAATGTGCAAAAACAAAATGGAGAATGTGGATTATTCCGAATAACAAAATTGATAATAACAAATTTGAGCAATTGGATTAAATGGAGTATTTCTTGAAAAATGATGGAAATAACAAATTGACCAATTGAGTTAAGTCGGTCTTAGAGTAATTTCTAAATGATTTTAGGTCAGAGCTGACTGTCTATATTTTTCTTGAAAAATGAAATCAAAAGTTTATCTGACCTTTTTTGAAAATTATATACTAAGAAAAGTCACGAAATTTAAGTAAATCTCGGGTTTCACCAATAAAATCGCCTAAAATTTTATTTGCGCCAATCAAAAGCCGTTTTCTTTTAATTTTGAACACCCTTGTTTTTTTATTTTTTCTGTAAAATACTCGATTTTCCAAGCAAAATAATCTATTTTTGACGAACACAAACCTCCGTTCTTTAACTCTATTGTTCAATTTTAATTTCATCCCAAACATCCTTCTCCACGATATGAGCTCACTAGAGTATCTCCGGTAGCATACTCGGAATACACCTTAATCCGGATGCGTTTCTCCCCGCGCTGAAAATTTATCCCTCCGTTGGCCCTTCTCCAAATAAGTGTTTTTTCTTTGCTTCTTGAATACGGAATAAACGACTCGGTTGTATACAGAAGAGTTTTCTTCTGATAAGGAACGATGATAAGAAGCAGCCACCTCTCGCGGATTTTCTTTCTTTCTCGGCGGGGGACCGCGCCTTGTGTGATGCGCCCCTTATCAGTGCTTATTTTGAAATCACGGAGATATCCGAAGATACTCTTATGTTAAGCTTGTGTAGCAATAATATTGCTCGAGATAGGGAGCAGATACCCTTATTGCTTGGAAATTGTAAGCTAAGCAATTTTTATTTCGCCGAAAATGATCCCTTTTAGCACTAGAATTTGCAATTTTACCCAAGAAAAAGACATTTTTCCTTCTTTTCAATCATCAACTTAAGGGGGTGGTGGTCGAGAATCGGATTTTTTTTCAACAAAATTAGCTCAAAATTTTTCAAAAAAATTTTTTCTTTTCTCATCGAAAATGGGTTTAAAAGGGTTCAAATTATGTGGGCGACATAGTTTAAAAAAATTTTTTTTTCGAAAAAAGGTCAAAATATGCATCTAAAGTGGACCTATCTCTTGACAAAATTGTGAGGAAACCCTTAAATTTTTTTCGAAATTGACTTTATTGTGAAGATAGTTCAGACCCTTAGGCGTGTGGCGAAAATAGTTTTAGAAAGATTCTGTTTCATTTTGAGGTCGCAGAAGCTGATTTAAAAAGTCTAGTTTTCTTAAAAATCATCATTTTTCACCCAATTTGAACTTTAATCTTCGAAAAAATCACAACTTTTCTCAATTATTGCCTTTTTTATTTGTAAAATCTTTTATTTTAACAATATCACGCAGTAAAAATCATGTTAGTATCGGTTTTAGTACAGAAAATCAAATTTCAAAGTTACGAAAAATCGTAAATTCCCGACTTAAAATCGATATTTTCTTAATTAAAGTTTATCTAATCAAAAAATGGTAGGGACCAAAAATGTTCCTTTTTATCGAGGAATTCAAAAATAAAATCAAAATTTCAAAAAGTCGAGAAAAATATTCTCGACCACCACCCCCTTAAGGGTTTCACGGCCTTAATCTTCAAGAAATTGCAGATCGAGTTTTTGCATACTCACTCCCTTAATTTCTTCCAAGGTCACTTTGTGATTCATGCCAAGAAAAATCACCCTCCTTCCCTTCTTTCCTCTTGACTAAGATAAGTTGTAGCTGACAATCTGTAAATATTTACAAGTACCAGTGTACCCTGACGTCGGTTTTGGCGATCTAAGGGCGTCGCCTGACACTCGCAAACTTCTTTCCAAATTTACTCACTTCTCAATTGATATCCTCAAGGCGCTTCCGCCCTGGCGCATTTTTTTGATCTTAGATGTTTACAAATGTCAGATGAAAGGAAAAGACCTGTCAGATTCGGCCGGTGGAAAGATTCTCATTTTCAAGGAAAAAAGAGGAACCATAATGATCTCCTTTATAAAAAGTTTTTAGAAAAAAAAATTGAGTTGTTTCAGGGACTTAATAAAAATCTCCAGAATACCCATCCTATTTTAGGATACGGTATCCTGGATACCCAGTTACAACTATTTTTTGAACGAACGATTATGACAAAAAATCACTGAACAAATTCTTCTAACGAACAAAAAAAAAGAATGTTTGTAAATATTTGTCAGTCCTCTTTGACACATTTTTTGGTTGCATTTCTGCCGCCCATAATCTTTTTTCTTGGCGCATTTTCAACCCTTTTTTTCTTCATTGTAGTTTCAGAATTCACTCTCTTTGAGCTCAGAAGGGTTCCGAGAGATTCCTGTGGTAAGCTAACCGCAGCGGAGAAAAAAAAGGGAGGTTCTTTTCGGGCCGAACCAAAATAAGGAAGTAATAAGCTAGGAAGTGACAAAAAAGGAAGTGATTTTTTTGAAATGGGTTTTCATTGGCCGGTAGGCCAAATGCAGAGATCTTATTGGTCTTCAGAAAATGCACTTCCTTTTTTGTCACTTCCTAGCTTATTACTTCCCTATTTTAGTTCGTGCCTTCTTTTCTCATGGGGATGAAATTCATCTACGACCGCAAGCAAAATTACAAAAAATTTTAAGCTGTTTGATGCTAATTGGGATAAAAAATCATCTTGAAAATCGTGAAAAATGAAAAACCGAAATTTTTCTTTAAAAAAACTTTTTCAGTATTCGATGAGCCGAAAAAGTACTTCCTCCCATCCCGCTCCGTCGAATTCTCCGTCCCAGCTCCAGGAACATGGTCAGAAGACCCAATTTCCAGCTCTATTTATTTCCTCAAATTCGACACAAGTCGCACCACCGAGCTTTACGAATTCGCCTCCTTCAACGAATTTCGTGAAGCAAATTTCAAATCCCTACGTCCTTCGTTTTCGCTAACAGGTGAGAAAGGAGATTTATTTATGACTAGAAGAGTGTTGCATCAGACAGCTAGAATAAACTTATTTTTAAGTGCCGGCCCTTGATGCTAAGTTCGCGACGTGGGACAGGAATATTTATTATCTTACCAGTTCGAAGATGATCAAATACTCGACCAGTCAGCTTTCTCAGGTAAAGACCGTAATCATTTTCTCCAAAGAAGAGAAAGCATACGATACCGATTAAATAAAGATGATTTCAAAAATGAAGCATCAGGATCTGTGTCAATTGTAGTCAAACTTCACTCATTACCTTATCATTATTACTTATCAATTATCTCTTTAGATTACTTAGAATTTATCATTCAGGTTGACACCATCGATCTCTCCGAAGAAATCTCCTCCTCCTCAGACCTCTTCAATCCATCCCTGGACCTGATGACATCCGAAACAGGCCTCTTCGGGGTCATCCGGCTTGGGCGTTCTGAGAGTCGCTTCCGCATTCTCCAATTCTCCACTGAAGGAAAGCTGCGCATTTCCGATCGCTGGGAGGTCAATTTGAATTCTTCCCGAAAGCGCAAAACAGAGGATCAGCCTACTACGCTGATCATTGGAGATGTCCTCTATGTTCTCAAAAATGGCAAATTGACCGGAGCAGTAAATTTCAAAACGACAGAACTTTTGGATTTCGATGAGTCAGCGGTTTTTGACATCAGTGGATTAGTTTCTTACAATCCAAGCGGGAGCCTATCAATGTCCGATGGCCAGATGATCCGCAAAATCGAGCTTGAATTCTCCGATTCTATTACCACTACAACCACGACTACAACCACAACAACGACCACAACGAAATCGACGAAGTCGACAACAGAAAAAATGACTACTGAAGAACTCATCACTTTAGGTAAAAATTCGAAAAAAAACTTTCGAAGATCGTAACATGCTAAAAATGAGTGCGGCACTAAGCCAAACAAATCTCATGTGGTCTAAGAACTCACATGTCAATCTACTCAAAATTTGAGCCTTAAATGTAGAAATGATACATTCTAGAGCTGCGATTTGTTGATACTAATCTCGGGACAGTTTAACGTTTCTTCACAATTTCTCGAGAAAATTGACGAAATAAGAACCAGAACTACCAGAAGTATTACTCCAACTATGATTTTTTATTTGATATACACCTGAATCGCGTTCATAAAAACTAACAGCAGCCTCCTCTAAAATTTCAGTCTAGACACATAAATAACATCAATTACTCTTACAATAAACCTAAATTTAGATGACCCCAAATCTTCATACAGCAGCACAAGCAAGTTCTGCCCCGATACCGTCATCTCATCCTACTCCTTCCCTGAAACCGAACAGCTTACTCTCGCCTCCGTCCCCTGTCCTAATGGATCAGGCTCGGCTACGTACTGGTGTGATCGTGGAACTTGGTCATTAGATGGCCCTGATTTCTCCGAATGTCGCGAGATTCAAAAAGAAATCCAAAAAACTTACCCTTGGTCCGACGAGATCGAATCGCTCTGGCGAGGAAATAACCATTCCTTGGTTCTCCAACGCGTCCAAGCTGAAATCCCGTCTCTTCAAAAAGCCGCTGCCACAAAACTGGTCAAAGAAGTCGCTCAAGTGATGACTTCAAGCAAACAGGACATCTCCGACTCCGCCTTGAATCTCTTCGAAGAGCTCCACTGCCGCTCACTCCTCAATTCCGAACAATTTCTGTACCTTGCCTTTTCATCATCTTCTCTCCTCGAAATCAGTCCTCAGCGCTGCGGAGAGCAGATTTACCGGCAATTCGATTCCACCGACCGCGGCAACTTATCAGCAGGCGCCAAATGCGAAGTCCTCATTCAGGAAGAGTGGACTGCTTGTGTCTTCTGCGACTTGTGCCCACAAGCGATGTTCATCAGAATCGAGGAGCAAAGCCAGAGCCCGCTTTTTAGTGCCTTTTACATCGCGACACTGTTCTCGACGATTATTGTCAGTGTTTTGCTCTTTATCATCGCTATTTCAAGGTAAAAATCAATATTATCAAGCCTTTTTCATGAAATTTCTAGAGTCGAGAATCTCCTTTACCCCGGGATTCTCAGATTGCTTACAGTTCTATCGGTACTGTTCTGCGATTTGAGCTTGATTCTCACGCCCGACTACGGCATGGTTTCAATCAACACCACAATTTTCCGTGATACAGCTTTCTCCTTCTTCGTCATTCTCGAGTTTATGTTCCTGCTTGGCATTTCTCACTCTCTTCGTCAGCGAACCAAGGTAACCAGATCCTTTCTCTACCTCTTTAACCCAAGATTTTAGCCCGTTTCATCGCCAAATTTTCACGTTGAACGATATCTTTGCCTAGCCGCTGTGACCTCCTTAATTCTCGTCGTTGGAACCTATGCTGCCTTCATAATCTTCGGCCCTCAAAATACCTCTGGCTGGCTTCATCTCGGTTGGACTTGGACAATCTCACTCATTTTGCCCGTCCTGGTCTCTTCGTTGATTTCAATGTCTTGGTTTTTGCAATCACTTTGTGTTGACTCACCAGTTCGGGTCGTTGCGGCGAAGATGCTGCCTTTTCTTGTTATGACTTTGATGTCAACAGGTAAAAAGCAAATCGAGAAAGCAAAAGTCTTATTTTTTTCTAGTTGTCGTTGTTGTCTCCTTCGGCCAGCCTTCCTCAAAAACCGTCGAATGGACCGCCTGCTTCATCTTCATGACGAAAACTGTCATGCTGGTCATTGCCTTCATACCTTCCGCAGAAGATGTCAGCAATCCCTTCCTCTGGTGGTCCCGCCGATTCGGCCCAAGAAACCGTAAAGAGGGCGGAACAATGGAAAGCTGTAAAACTGGACACATGGGAGCTACTCCAGAGCAAAGCTGGTTAATCGCCGATAATCGGGCCTCATTGGCTGAATTTCGCTATATTCCAGTTGTCCACAACTTGACCAATCCAAACTATGCCAAACCACGGGCTTATCTCTCCTCGGAACGAATCTACTCCGAAATTGGACCGCCAGAAAACCACCCAATTGATCAATACCGACCGGCTACGATTCAGCATTTCCGCCAAGACTCTTGCCAAACCTGGAGCGAGGAACTTTCGAATAATTCAAACAACTCGCAGCGCGAACGAGAAAGAAAACGAGAAGACTCGGGAGTCCATACCGCGCAGAATAGCTCGGATTCTGAGCGAAATTCGCCTGTGAGAAATTTGGAGAAAATTCATCATCACAAGAGTGAAAGCATTTTGCATCCGTCGGAACCTGTAAATATTTAATTTGAACATACTGTATTTTGAGAAAGAAAAGATATAATATTGAACCTGTACAATTCTTCAAATGAAAATAAACAAAAGACGTACTTTGAAAAATTATGAATTACAAAAAGTATTCGAGATTTATTCTTATACCGTATATACGTCTACGTATACTTCAAGTTGACATCTATAAAATTGTTCAGAACAATTTGTTCTCCATAGCAATGAGCGTAAGATTTGCTATTTTTCTGATACGTCTTCGCAATTTTAACAAAATATTAGAGAAATGGGAAAGTCCCTACATTATTTAGGTATTTTATTAGGATTTCTGAATCTTCCTTGGACTTTCATCTGCGAGAGTTCAAAAATTGAAAATGATAATTATGAAAATGAATGTATTTTTTTCAATAAAATTGATCTCAATCAAGGTTTATACTTGCAAGAACTGATTGGTGGTACGAAAAAAGAAGTGATGATTCTTTCTTTAATGAGACGAAATGGTCTCTTTTCTCCATCGCGTTATTTGTTTGTTCAATTCATGCTCTTATGGAAGTTTTCGTTATAAGTTATAAAAATCTTGATTCAAGAGAGTAATGAGACATATCAGAGAGATTACGAAAAACCTAAAAGACTTATAATTGTATGCGCAGCAGTTAATACATTCAATTCTATGACCGCCTTCTGGGGATTGTTTGGCTACCTTATTCTCTAAGTATTTGTGTCCCTTATGTTTATGATTGTTTTGAAGACGATGGATGATGAAAAAGTATCAAGCTTCTGAATTTCTAATGCATTGATATTTTGCTTCAGAAAATTGACGAAAAAATAGCTAACTTCTGGAAAGACAAGGGAATTACTCCAATCGATGCCCCTATTCGCCAGCAAAGAGGGAACTCAATAACTTCTTTATACGGGCTTGTATGCCGAATTTGTTCTGATCCTTTTGATTTTCAACAACGAAGAGATCCAACGCAAGATCGTTATCGAGCAATGGCAAATTGTGGTCATGTTTTTTTGCTACAAATGTCTTAGGAAAGTTATTCCTATTTTTCTTAGTAATCTTTATATTGCAAAGATTATCAATAACTGAAAGAAACACTCTTAATCGCAATCCAGTCTGTCCAGAGCAATCTTGTCGGGTTTCTGCGCGAATGACGGACATAAAAGAAGTTTATTTTTAGTGAATCCTCATTCCTGATATTTTTTTATAAATAAACCTTTTTATTTTTAGCAAACAAAAAAACCATGTTTTAATTATTTATTTCTCCATCCTTCCTTGTCTTCCTTCTTTTGTGCGTAAATGTCGAGCCTAAGACACAGAAGATTAGCACGTCTCCTAACAAAAAACTCAACCACGAACGAAGAAAAAACATTCATTCCCGAGAGAAACGATGGAGACGGACTTTGTAAATATGACGTACAAAAGCAAGATGAGCAATTTTGACTGGTACATGGAAGTTTCAGTGATTGCCCTGTTGATGAGCATGATTTTGGTTCATTTTGCCTGGTGGCACATGAAAAATGTGATGAGGAAGAGTCATGAAGAGGAGGAGATCTCACTGTATCAGGTTCACACTTTCGTATTTAATTTCGGCTTTATCGGTTATTAACTTTCAATTTGGGAGTGGTGACAACCATACATTTTTAACTTTTAAAATTCCATCAATAATTTTTTTTTAATAAAAATTATGATCTTTGAGAAAATAGTGTTGTTACGGTTTTCAATTTTTATGAAAAATTAGTTTTCTAGAAATATCAACATGCTAAAGATAGCCTTAGAGACGGGGTCGTCAATATGGAAAATTTTCGAATTTGATAACTTTGACCACATTTTTGAAAACATTAGATTAGTTTTTTCTGCCAAATGCAACCATATTATGGTGTTTATCATAGTGAGTTTTCAGGATGAAGTTTATACAAAAGACCGAAAAGAATCCTTCCCATTTCTTCAACACATGGCCAAACAATCAATGTACTACGTTTTTCCTGTAAGTACTCGTTTCTCGAACAAAAAAGAAATCGTGTTTTGAAGATGCTTGGCGATGCAGGAGAGAGTCCACAATTATCATCAGACGACGAGACAAAACCAATGATTGGAAAATCGCCCTCGGTCGACGGTTTCTTCATCGGTGATCATCCAAATGACAGTAACTCGGATGCCCCGTCGATTTCAGACGATTATTTGAATGTTCAAGATCTCAAGAAGCAGTTTCACGATCCGTTGACTAGAGTTAGGAATGTTTTCCGGAATATTAATACCGTCAAAATGACTGTTTACCCAATACCGTATTGGTTAAGGGAGACCTTTCATTCATGAAAGAAAAATTGAAAAACATCAAAAGTTCTGCCCCGCCAAACAATCTTCTTTACTGATGAAATTTTAAGACTAAACTGAGCATTGAAAATAAACTTTTAAAATCAAAAATACTCGTGTCTATCAATATTTTTATTTGACTTTCTTTAGACAATTTTCTCTGCCGGGTCTAAGCCAAAAAACAACCATAACTCCTGTGCTCTTACATAATATTTTCCTTCTTTGCGTTTATTAAATTTCTCATTGTATCACATGCGAATAACCGAAATGCTTTTAAGCTTCTTAATTTTCTCCGATAGTAATTCTCGTCGAAACTCATTCAAGGAAATGTCCTGCTTGATCAGAGAACAAAGTCCTTTGTAAGCAAAGACTGGATAGTCACTTCTTCAGGGTTAATAGGTTCTCGGGTGAAAGCTTGGAGTCCAAGCCTTGGACTCAAAACCTGTGAAGAAACCAGAGTCAGGGTCTTGAAAGATCGTCGCTGCCATATCTCAAAGCTTATCCAAGACCCTGACTCAGGTTTCTACACAGGTTTTCGAGCCTGAATTTATGGCTAAAGATCAAGTTTCAACCCTTTTTCAGTCGGTAGGCATGGCAAATGAGCCCAAAAGGTAAAAGAAAAAGCCAAAAATCGCATTTCTTTCCTCTAGTTTCCTCAAATTTGAGACCGAACTAGTCTCATAATTAATTTGAAAGAGGCTCAATTCGAATTTGTTTTATTATTTACGCGTTTAATCATTAAAACTTCCTCGTGTAATGAACCCGATTCCGTACATATCTTCAATCAATTTTCATTTTCGTCAACACAATTTCTCAATTTCAAATTGCGCCACTAAAATAATATTTTCAACTTCTAGAGCGGTAGAGGGGGTCGCCGGGGAACAGTGATTGAGTGCGATGGTGCTAAGTCCACGTTTCAGACTTTGCGAGTCTACGAATCTACTCGTTTTTAATTCTGAAAAGCTTCGCGGGAGATCACTTTCAGAAAGAAAGAGAGAGTCTTGTTTTGTTTTTCAGGCGCAAGGATAAGCCTTTTACAACGGCAATATGACACTTTCTTGGATGGAGGAGCTTTTAATCCTGTCAAGTAAGTTTTCCATAAAATCGGTCGATGGTCAATTTTTGGATCGATCGGTGGATTACTGGACCCGAACCGACTCATAACGGACCACCGACCAGATCGAGAAACAAAAATCCAAGGCCAGATTCTCGGTCAGATTTCAAGGGGGCAGACACTATCTTACCAATAAACCAACAATAACTCACCATCCGACCCTGTCGACCCTTGTAGATCTCAAATTTCAGAGAAGTTTGTCTTCCGATAAAAATTTCATCGCTAATTATGTAAAAAAATTGCGATGAAATTTGCCCCGCATAAAATCTACCCGTTCTCCTTGTTGATTTCCCCAACAGAGTTCGAAATTCCCGCGAACTTTTGCGGGTGCGGGGGGGAGCGGGAACTATGACTGAAATTTTTCGCGGGGGCGGGGGAGCGGGAGCAAGGTCGAAAATTTTTGCGGGAGCGGGGGAGCGGGAGCAAGTCCAAAAATTTTGCGCGGGAGCGGGGGCGGGGAGGAGGTCTAAAAATTTTGCGCGGGAGAGGGCGGCGCGGGAAAAAGGCCTGAAAATTTGCGCGGGAGCGGGGGCGCGGGAAAGATTCCCCCTCTCTTTTGCTCCCGCGGGAGCCCGCGGGAAAGAAAAATCAACGTGAGGGCTGGTTTAAAAAGGTCTTCACTAAGGAAGAAGCCTGAGTCAGGCCCCTAAGATAATTCGACGATTGAGAAATAAAATTGAAAAAAATTAATAAAAACCATAACAAAGCTAAGAACATGAACAATATTACTTTGACGTCTTTCACATTGAATGGTGGTGGGTGGGGTTGGGGACGAAACTAAGATTGATCAACTAAGACTTCCCCGGCCTTTGTCAAGCCCCTTAAATTTGAAAACCAAGGAACGGGGCTGAAACGGCCCGAAGGGCCGTCAAGCCCCTTAAATTTAAAAACCTATTTCCCCGCTGCTCCCGCAGCCCCGCGGGAGCATTTTTGAGTTTTCGCGGCGCGGGAAGGGGCGGGAAGAAGGCGGGAAAGAACAATTTACGGCGGGAGCGGGGGGGAGGGGGAAAGATCACGAGAAAATCTCGAGGGAGCGGGGGGGAGGGGGAAAGAATATCCAAATATCTTGGGGGAGCGGGGGGCGCGGGAGAAATTTTGCTCCCCCCGCTCCCGCGGGGGCTCGCGGGAGCATGCGGCGCGGGAAATTTCGAACTCTGTTCCCCAAGAAGAATATTTTCTCCTACCGGAATGAATATTATACTCTCCCGCCTGTTCAAATAGCAACTCGAACTCCAGTTCACAAATTGACGTCTTTTCGCTATTCGATAAAGACGGAGAATAAATATTGAAAACGAAAGTAACACACATCGCTCAAAATTGTGGCTTGAACACAATACTCACGCCATTCAAGTGTGTTGATAGTGGGAAAACTCAGTAAAATACTGTAGAAAAGCGTAGATCAAGAACTTCGACAATTTTGAATAACAAGAATTATGAATAAGATATTCGGAAGGAATAATCCGGTGCCCTACTTTTTGTCAGCGAGTTAACATTGTTGACTCAAAACAACGTTTTTTCTGTTTTTAAAAACAACAATTCCGACTCCACAACATTGACTTCTCAATTTAGGGCACCGGGAATGCAGTATTCCAGATGATAACCCATCCTGTACTTACATTAAAGAAAAGACACTGGCTCCTATGCATTCTTTTGGACCATTCGGAATGACGGACCGTCGCCTCGCCAAAACGCTTATATCAGCATTTTGCCCTCGGTTGGTCCAACCCTCGGGCCAGGGATTTTTCTCATCAGTAAATATCCTGTTTTGGCTGAAAATGGCTTACAAACTAAAGGTGCGGTCATAGTCGGCAAATATCGGGCCATTGTTTTGGGCAATCTATTTGCTCGCGTTCGCGCGAGGGTTAAGGGTCACGGACTCTGAAAAAGACCAGATCATCCGGGGCGGACTGGCTTCACCAAGCCAAACCAAAACGCTAGCGCTCATTGGCCGAGACGGGTTAAATCAGCCAATGAACGCTGTTTCTTGAGGCTTGTCCGCCAGATCTTGAAGTCAGGGGGCGCTTCTTTGCTTCCAACTTGGCGAGAAGAGCTCAGCTCGCCACCCTTAGATTGTCTCGAGCTTTGAGATTAAGAGAAACGTCGAGAATTCCGGTACGAAGATAATTCTTTATTTATTCATTCATTAAATCATACGGTACTTTTTAAAGAAGCAAATAGGGAAATGTCGGCTCGAAAACCTGTGAAAAAAATCTGAGTCAGGTTCTGAAAGAAGCTGTTTTGATAGAGACGAACGCAGGTTTTTCTCTAACTCAGGTTTTCTACACATGTTACCAAGCCCAGTTTTTCATTGAAAAAAAGGAAAACATAATTTTTGGGGAAATTTTTTAATTGATAAAAGCAAATAGGTGATTTCCGGTTTATCTCCTTGTTAGAGGCTCTAACTTAGAGCGGAAATGTAATATGTATTTTAGTTTCCAAAAAGAAGCTCAGAAAGAAACTTTCAAAATGGAAGCACCCAACTCGAGCTACCAGAGATTCAACAACAAAGATTCCAACAGTCAATTTTTCAACGAATCGAGCTCAATCAACTTGACCAGCCTGCCTCGCCAACAGACGCACGTCCCTTCAAATCTAGGTACAGTGCCGATCTCCGTTCATGACCCTGGCGGCGGAATTCGATTTCGCGGAGCTCGAATTTCGGGCTAAAATAGAACATGCCGGGAAGATTATTTTCTTCCAGGAAATCCTTCTTTTCAATCATCTTCTTTTTTTAGATTTATGCAACGATGAATTGTTCGATGAACTCTTCCCCAACAACGAAAAGCTTCCGCCCAGCACGCTATCTAGCAATAACCCCTCCCCAAGTGCTCCCCAATCTGTCCTCTACGGCCACATAGCAAACGAGCTGCGCAAAAACAGCATGCCAGAAGCACCAAGACCACAAAGCACAAGTACTCTTCTCCAGACGCTCTTTCCTCACTCTCTTCCACAGGTAAATTTTATTTGCTCTTCATTTGTTTGTATCTAACTTTGATTTTCAGCAACTGAGTAACCTTCGAATGAGTTCTGGAGAAATGCCAGCACAATCGTCCCATCACCGGAATCGAAACCAGCTCAGCGAATCAAGTGCCATCGAGCAGCACATGGTGCGTTCAGCAAATATTTTGATTGACTTATTTCCGTTTCAGATGTACTTGATGGATCAAACTCCCAATCCAGTTCCTCTGCAAATCTCAGAAGTTCCCGAGCACGAAGAACGGCAAATAAAAGCCGAGCCACCAGCCAGTCCGGATTCAAATGGGCACGGTCAAGATTTGTGGATGCCTCCTAATTCGTCTCATCATTCCAGTTATGCGAAGAGTAGGAATTCCAGCGTCGATTCAGATGAAGATTATGTTCCATCGCTCTCCAATACTACCAAAGAGGTGAGTTAAAAAGAGGCTGCCGACCTGTAACTGAGTATTTAGCTGGTTTCGAACATGATAAAATCTGAGCCGGTGGACATTGAGGAGCTGACGAAGGTAAGAGTCCTTTTTTATAAACAATAATTAACCCTTATTCAATAGAAGCGCTCAAAACGTGGCCGGAAACGAAAATCAACAGAATCAGAAAACGAGCTCACCCGTGCCTACGACCGGGAAAGCAACGAATACAAGAAGAAGCGCCTAAGAAACAACATCGCCGTTCGAAAATCGCGAGATAAAGGTCCGGGTCGTATAAATTGACACTTGTCACTTGCTGACTTTTAATTATATCGTTGTTTGACGGAAAAGTCAGGCTGGGATTATTTCTGCGGTCGCAAAAATCGTAAAAAAGAGCCGTTATCGGAGTCAAAAATCGATAAAAATTATGAATAGAACAACTAAAGTTGTAAAATTACAATTTCTTTTACGCATTTTTACATAAGAATTATTTCTTTTCTGACCCCAATAAAAAGCGAAACAGCGACAAATGGAGATCCAGCATAAACTGATGGAACTAGCCGAAGAAAACAAGAGCCAAAAGCAAGTCATCGCCAAGCTCAAGGAAGACTTCGATAAGCTGGAAAGCTGCTTCAAAGATCGAAACTCACGGCTTGAGGAATCGATAAAACTCAACGTCCGTATGCGTCAATTCATCAATGACCTTCCCCGAGTTCCAGCCCAAGTTCAGTATTTAACACCCCCTTCCCTTTTCGAGCCCATCTGATTTCGTACAGAAATTGATGGGATAAGAACCAATCTCTTTTGTTATCAAGGTTAAATCCACCAATAATCGTGGCCTCCCCAGATTTAATAGATTAAGACCAATTGCTATTTTTTTCGTGTAAATATGTTCTTGAATTTAAAACTTTGCTAAGAAAACTCACCATTTTTTCTGCTTTCTAAACTTGCTATTACTGATACTCATTTTTATCTTATCTTGTATTATGTTATATTTTCGTTAAACCCTGCTTTTGAACATCTATTTTTGCTCTTTTCTTAAACTGGCAAACACAAAGTGATGCCAACAGTGAAACCCTAGCTCTTTTCTTCCAACAAGGTGACTGAATTTTGAAAAAGTTCTATTCTAAAAATATTATTATTTAATAACTATTTATCAATTTTTATTTATTACCAAGTTCAATATTGAAAAACAAGCAATACTTTGTTCAATTCATATTTTTATTGAAATTAAACTGTACTGTGCCTATTTAAAAACTCTGATCCAAAAACTACTCATTGTGAATACAAATTTTTTGGCCATTTATTTGATTGGAAAATAAACAAAAAGATAGATTGAAAAATTTTCTTTTTTTCTTTTTGAAGTTGAAGCGCGGTCAAATCGGGATAAAATGAAGGCAAGGGGTTACTTTTCTTTCCAAATGAGCTTTTCCTTCATCCTGGTCAAAGTTCAGCAGGAAAGAATCGTCTTCAGAGTTCGCAAAAATCATGATATTTCCGTAATGTTCTTTTTCAAGTTCCAAAAAAGAGATTTTAGCCTGATTTTAAGCCTTTTTTGGTACCCTTTCGAATGAATTGATATCCTTATAGAAGGGAAATCGAGCATCTCCGCTTCTGAAATTCGTGTCCATTCTGCCGATTCGAATGAATCGTCCAGCAACAAGTCTGTAAAGAATTATAAAGTAATCTGCCTTTCTGTAAGAACGATTCCTCGAGCCAGCGGGTCAAAAAAGAAACAATAATTTCGATGCTTCACGCTCGAGCAGAAAAAGAACAGACCATCATACACAGCAGCAATGCTTCGTCCGTAAAAGATCCCTTCTTTGAATATAAAAATATTTGTCGGGCCGTATCGCGATAAAAACAGGCTCGAGTCAACACCGATGTCAGTAATGTCACCCTCTTTTAGTTGATAAGTTTTCAATGCTTCGTCGACTAAATAATGATTTCCTTGAAAATAAAGCGTTGTTTTCGGGTTGTAATCGACGCTCTCGATAAAGTCAGGTCGAAAGCTTTCGAGTACTTTTTGTGGATCAACTGCTGCGAAGGCAATAGCTGTTTTGCTGGGCTTGGCAACCTGTGAAGAAAACCAGAGTCATGGTTCAAAGAACGCCGGGGCATCTCTCGCAGCCCTGACTCCGGTTTTCGGCACAGGTTCCCGAGACCACCTTTTTGAAAGATGATTCGCTCATAGAGGATTTTCAATTCGAGTGTCCTAGAATCGACAGACGCCATCGTCGAAAAAAGCTCTCTCATATCAGGAGACGGTAAATAATCATCAATAGCTTTGCCGTGCTCTTCATGCACTTCTTCTGTTATTTTAAAAAGCGGATCATCCTCTTTATAGTACCAGGCGAGGGGGATCTTTTCGACATCCACATGCTCGCATTCATAGAACGCGCAAGGGCATCCCTTTGCACATAGTCTCTCAAACGGGCAAATTTCGTTCATTTTTCCAGTATCGCTCAAGTGGGACTGGCAAATATGCTGACAGACAGCCACATCTTCCTCGTTGATTTTCGAACATAGATCTTCACAAATTTTGAAGTCTTAAAAAGATAATAAAAATAGGGCAAAAAGATCTTACCATAGTAATTGAATCTTTTGCATCTCTTAACATTCACTTCTTGCTCATCATTTGTATAAAAATCCTCATCAAAATTAACTGCTTTCTCATGAATTTTCGGCTGAGATGGAAAGATGAATTCCCCAGTCTCTCGCATACAAATTGAGAAACTCACGTAGCAACTGCTGTAAGGAAATTCGCCAAGACATATTTTAAGATTTCTCGAACAAGTGGTAGTTTTGAAGGTTTCCAAAGGCACAAGATTTTTGACGCCTTCGAAATTTGCGATCAGAACTATGCTCTGCCAGAATAGAGAGCCAATGACACCGTAGGTTATTTTTTGCTTTAGAGTTCCGAAACCGCTGATTAGATTGGTTTGCCTTGATTTTTTGAGGAAAAATTGACTTACTGCTTTTTTAACGCAAATCGCTTATGATCAACGTACTCGGTTTTGAAAGTCTGGGAGCTCGTGGGAACCAAAACAACAAGTTCGTTGATTTTTCTCACAACTCCAGAACAGTTGCAATCCAAACACTTTATTTTTTAATTTATCTTATCTTTTTCCTAAAAAATGAAACTTTTTTTTCTAATTCTGTTTGCGGCATAATTTTAATTTGTCCTCTATTTTGAATGAAATGATTCTCTGTGTATTCTAACTCCCAGAAAAAGTAGAGTTTTTGTGCGTAAAAATGTCAATTTTGAAGCATGATATTTCCCTAACCCAAGTTTCGAATATTTGCAGTCTAAAAAATGAGGTCGTTCGTCTTTTACCTAACAAAATTTTACTTGAAAACAGATAAACTTGATTTATTTTGTTTAAAAAAATGATATTTTGAACAATTAAACGCCCATAAAATGAAGTCCAGGAGTTTTTATTCTTTCAAGATGCGTCTTCTGGTCGCCAGACTCGAAATTCAACTGAAAAATATCTTCCTCTGAATTCGCATAAATCATTATTGCGCCTAAGTGATCTGTGTTGAGTTAAATCAAGAGAATCTATTAGGACTCTTCAGCATTTTTTAACTCGTGCCGAATACATTTATATCTTTATAAAAGGGATTGAGGACATTTGAATAAGCAAAATTCGTCTCCATTCGGTCAATTCGCACGAATCTTCCAGCGACGAGTCGGTACAAAATGATAAAATATTTTGCTTTCGTAAAATTATGATTCGAAAAAGTCGCCAAGTAGGGCTGGCTCATGTCGACAAAAGTTGATTTGCCAAAATCGAACTCACGCCATCGAAAAGTTGCAATAAAAAGGACTCCTTTCCTGTCTTTTTTAAGATACTCAAACTATGATATCAAAAGTTTACTTGACTTTGAAAGAGCTTTCCAGTCCTGGAATCGGATAGAAGTCGTTAATAACTGTGTCAAATGGCAGTTGAGTAATCTGCGATCCAACTATTTCACCATGCGAGTCATTCCTAAATTCCTTCTCCCAAAGTGGGTCTTCGTAATAGCTAACGGTCCAATCGCGATATCTTCTTTCCATTCTTTGAAGCTGTATATTATGGCTAGCTATAGAATCGACAGATAGAATATTCAGTTTTTCGTTGAAGACAAAAGCGTGTTTTCGAGTGTCGTGTTCACGTGATTTGATTCTTCCTCTTGCTTCGAGGATTCTTTTTCGTCCGCGAGTCAGCGGGTCGAAATAGAAGCAGTAGTTTCTGTATTTGATCGTCGAGCAAAAATAAAAGTGATCATCGAACACTGCAGCGACGGAGCTTCCCTTTCCATTAAACATCAGACGATTCGTCACTCCATATCTTGAAAGCATCGCTTCAGACTCAACTCCCAAATCGATCAAGAGCGCCTCCTTTTCATCATTAATCATATTAGTATTGAATTCAGGGTCGACGAGATAGTTTCTTCCTTTGAGGTAGAGCGCAATAATCGGGTTGTAATCAAGGCTGAGAATAAAGTCTGGTCGATAACTTTTCAGGCATTCTGGCGTTATTTTGTAAAAGTGGTTGTACCAAAATTTGTAGAAGAGAACTCGCTCGTAGATCTGTTTTAATTTCAGCGTTTTTGGATCGACAGAGGCTAGCCTTGAAAAGACCTGTCTCAATCTAGGTGCAGGCTCACTCGGATCAAACATAACTTGATCCATGGTTGTTGAAGCGGTCTCGTCATTTGTCGTCTTTATCGCGTCGAAAAGAGGGTCATTCCCTTGGTAGTACCAAGCGAGAGGAACTTGATTTGTATCCACGTGCTCGCACTGATAGTAAATACAAGGGCAACCAGCAGGACAGAGTTTCTCAAAAGGGCAGATTTCATTTATTTCTCCTTTTTCGCTCAAATGCGATCGGCAGATTTGGCGACAAAGAGCAACATCTTCTTTGTGGATTTTCGAACAGAGTTGCTCGCAAATTTTTAAATCTACGAATCAAATTTTAATTATTTCAGAAGAAAAATTGGTCTTACCGTAGAAGTTATATCTTTTGCACTTTTTTAAATTGACGTCCTGCTCATCTTTCGTATAAAAATCATCATCAATATTTTCTCTCGTCTTGTAAGAGACTATTTGAGCCGGAAAACGAAATTGACCAGTTTCGCGCATACAAGTAGAGAAGCTTTTGTAACAATCACCATACGGAAAGTTGAGTAGACATTTCTTAAAATTGCGCGCGCAGGTTTTGGTTTTGAAAGTTTCCAAAGGAGCAAGATTTTTAACGCTTTCGAAGTTGGCTATCAAAACAATGCTCTGCCAGAAAAGCGTGCCAAAAAGCAGGTAGCTTAATTTTTGGCGAAGGGTTCCGAAGCCACTAGATTTTGTAAAAGAAAAAAGTTCATCAAGGATTTTTCTACGTACTGTTTCTTGAGAGCAAATTTTTTAGGCTGACGGTAATGAAATAAAGCTTTTTCCTTTGCTGGGACCAAAACGCCTTCGTTGTTAACGATTCTTACAAATCCAACGCAATCGCAATCCAAGCACTTTGATAGAGGATATTTGACTGCAAATATATTTTTTTACCTTTATCTCTAACTCGTCAGTTTTCATTTTTAAGGACTTTGACGAACTTCTTTCGAAATGAGGTACCCTCGAGGAAAATTCTGACAGTTCTGAAGCTTGCCATTTCTCTCGACCTTTTTCAGAAACCACAAAGACAGATCTCCCCCAAGAGGTTGATTCTTTAGGTGTAATATTCGAGAAAGCTCTACCCTAGAGCCTCTAGAAAATGCAGAAGTTGCGAAAATTTCACACGTTGCGTGAAAACCGCGCCGATTTTATGCATGTCTGATTTGCTCCGCCAATATTTCAAAGTCTATTTTTTATTAAGTTTTTTGGAAAGAAATAGATTTGAGGTAAGAATTTATTCATCGATGCAGGCTCTTTTGTTGAAAGGCTTCGTCTTCGAAAAGTCCATTCCTCTTTGATCCAGCTTCGCGGTAACGCTAGAAATCGATAAAACTCTCGACTATGAATTTCTCAACTCACCGAACTTCGCCACTATCGTTGCATTTATTTCTGCAGAAGACGGTCCCTCCTTCCTTTGCCAAGCAGCTCCAAGTTCCTCTTCTCACTTTGTGATTTTCCTCAAGAAAGGCGGGAGTCATGAAGGTTTCCACTTCATCCCAGCAAGACAGCTGACCCCTGATAGTTTCCGATAGGATTTCAGCTTCTCCATTCCGGGCGACGATTTTCGCGGAAGCGCGTTTGAACATCGCTGAATTGAAAATATTGATGAAAGAAAAAGATGCTCTCTAGAGGAAAATTTGTTATCATAATCGTCTTAATTGTCTATGTACCAAAGTCTATTATAATCACGTTATCGAAAATGGAACCTGACTCTTGTGAGACTCTTATCTTTATATATAAACCCCTTATCTATGTCATAGAAAACGTTTTGCATTGAAAGATAGGTACAAATAATCCCGCATAATCCGAAAGATAACAATTGCACTTGGCCTTCTTTCCGCTACTCACGCAAATAATTGAAAGTCCCGTCGAAATCCGGGCAAACAGCTTGGCACTTTGCGAGCATTCGTTTCTCCGTCTTTTCTATTTTCTCGCATTTCCACTCTCCAGCGATTTCGATCGCACTCAATTCAGCAACTTTAGCATCAATTGCTGCACTATTCGCGGCTTGATCGGCCAAGACGGAATTGACGAGAATGGCGGAAGTAAAAAAATTTCATATTTTTGATGTCCAAAAAATATCAATCTGGTGAATGAGACCGTTTTTCCGGAAAAGAGAAAGCTGTGAGTCTGGAAAGGGCGCCCGCGAGTGGAGAATTTGGAATTTGACGGTGGAGTGGGTTGAAATTTGAATTTGAAATCTTTGTTCAAAGTTCATAATGATTTTCTTATGTTCCCAAAAGAAAATCCGTTTCCTGAATAAAAAATTGCGAAAAAGCAATTTTGCAACGAAAGGTAAATCCAGAAGGGTAAATTGTATAAAGAAATTCGTTGTATTGTTTTCCGCGAACATAAAAACTATTTGTCGTGCAATTGTTCCACCAAAATTAAGCAAGATGCGTTATCTATACTCACCACTTCACGTTTGTTTTTGGTGGCGCGCGAGGAATTGGTGCTATAAAATTCTTGAGATCGGTCTTTTTGAGTGCAATTCAAGTGAAACCAGCACTTCAAATTCTCATTACTTTTTTGAAAAAAATAGAAAGAGAAAAAAAACAATATGGCAAAATTCTTCAAAATTTTAGCTTTGGTGAGTCACCCCAAAAAAGATATAAATTTCAAGTTTTATTTTAGAGTGGAATCTACGCTCAAGGAAACGGTAAGAACAGCGGTAACGGCAACAACGGAAAACCCGAAACTCCTCCTGGCCTTGACGGCAAAGAACTCCCGTCGAACAACCCTTTTTCAGGCTCTGGAGACGGCTCTGGCGAAGAACCGTGTGAGTACACCTTCGAAACGATGACTGAAATCATCTGCAACCCTCAAAGCCGTGGATTGAGAATTTCCAAGTGCGGACTGGAAACGACTCCATTTTCGATCGATGACTTGTACATGGGTTCCGAGTCGTGCACCGCTACCGACGCCGTCGATGGCGACGATGGCTGGTGGAACTTTCTCGCTGACACCGACAACTGCCCGGCGAATCGGCAAGTCAACGCGACTCACGTGGCCTACGAAGACCACATCCTCGGCTCCATCGGAAGGGCTCATTCTGGCATCACTCGCGTTAGAAACTTCGACGTCGAGTTCAACTGCGACCTCCTAGTAGACTACATCGTCTCTTCCCAGAAAACAGAAACAATTCTTCACTACATCGAAATGAGCATGGGCACAGAGCTTGGAGTCTTTCCTGTGACCATGGCAATCTATGAGGATAATTCATTTAGCTCAGAACTCCCAGGTTGATCAACGCTTTCTTCATGGATCTTAAACATTCACCTTTAGCGGATTCCATCATTACAGTTCCAGACCCAGTACACATTGCTGTCCACGTGAATAATGAAGGAAAATGTTAAAAATCATCAATATTTCCAAATATTTCTAGTTTTTGAATCGTTTTATAACATTGAACAGGAAGTCTTAACATCGTCACTAAAATTGAAGAATGTTGGGCAACTCCAAGGTAATTATTTTTAATTTGTTAAAAAACACAACTTCTTGTAAATTTATCCGAATGTTTAAGTTCAAACCTAAGTGATTCTTCTTTTTATTTAATTTAATTCTGATGTATTTTGACCACGCTTTTTGTGCTTATTGATAACAATCCCCCATTATCAAAACTTGATTTCTCAATAATTTCTAGCGCGGACCCAAATGACTCAATCTTCTTCAAATTTATCGAGGACGGGTGCGGTCTTGATTCCGAGCTCTACGAATACGAAACTCTCGAGGTCTTCTCAAATGGCGAGGAGACATCGGCGCGATTCAAGATGGACTCTTTCTTGTTCATGGCACAAGAAGACGATGGCGGAGAGCAGATCTTTTTCCACAGCAGCGTCAGATTATGCGATACAGACATTGAAAATTGCGCTCCAACTTGCGAAGAACCAGCTTCATTAGAAGAATCCTCTGAAGAATCTGCTGACGAAAGTGCGCAGAGAAGAAGAAGAAGAGATGCGGATGAAGATAGTTTCCATGATACTCACGTGATCAGCACTAAACCAATTTCTGTTAACCGAGGATAATTAAAAGCTCCTTTCTGTTAAAAAATATCCTTTGCTTCAAAATTTCAAATAAACAAAAATCTCTTCACAAGACTGTTTATTCCTTTATTCTCTTCAAATTGATAAGAGCATCTTTTGCAGCTCGTGATAAGCCGCACAGCTGTTTTCTTTCTTTTTGTTTTCCTTTTTGCTAAAAAATTTCTCAGAGATGATTTTTCAATTTCTTTTTCTTTTAGCAATCGCAAAGGGAAAGTCGTATGCAACGAAAGAAAATGAGCCAGAGGAGTTTTTGTCGACAGAAGCGCTGGTTTACAAGAAAATAATGGCAGATTATGATAGCGATGTTCGCCCGGGAAAGACCGAGTACGATGGTGGGCCGATAAAGATGACGCTCGATTTGTACTTGATGAGTTTGCTGGGCATTTCCGAAAAACAGGAGCAGATGATTACTTCTGGCTATACCACACAGGTTTTACCAAATAAATGGTCGCAAATTTATTTTCTAGAGCTGGTACGATTTTCGTCTCTCTTGGAACTCTACAGAATTCAACGGACTAGGCATAACAAATACAAAAGCATCAGACCTCTGGAAACCGAATTTGATTCTGTACAATTCTGATGACGGCGCTTTCAAAGCTTACATTCAAGAAACTAGGGCGCTTATCAATTCCAATGCTTACATTCAGTGGCTACCTCCAGCGCTGTTCAAATCTTCCTGTTCAATGGATGTGAGGCTTTTTCCTTTCGACAGACAAATTTGCAATATTACTTTTAGTTCGTCAACTTATGATAAGAGGCAGGGCTTTTTGCTTTTTTACCTTTTCAACTTTTCGAAAATTTTTAGAGATTTGGAATTCAGCTACAGTGAATCGCCCTATGTCGTTGTCGACCCCGGCTTCATGGAAAGCGAGTGGCATCTCAAGTACTGCCCAGCATCAATTTCCGTCCGAACATCCGAATCTGGGGAGGAGTTTTCACAGTATACATTCTCCCTCTTTTTGGAAAGAAAACCGCTCTTCTGGATCTTGAATATTATCATTCCGATTATGCTTATGTTCTTCCTATCTGCCGGCGTTTTCTATGTAAGTCAAACGCAATTTATCTGTTTTTTTTTGTTCTATAGCTTCCGGTGGATTCTGGAGAAAAAATGACCCTGTCGATTTCAATTCTCCTTGGTCAAACTGTCTTCCTCTTTCTCCTGGCTCAAAGGTATGATATCGCATAAGAGCCCTACAGAATGCTTCAGAATGCCCGAAACATCACTGACACTTCCGTTGATCGCGTTGTACCTTCTGTTTACCATGTGCATGGTCACGGTTTCCGTCATTTTGTCCGTCGTCGTTTCAAATATACATTACAGATCTACGTCAACTCATATGAAAGTGTTCAAAATCTCAAAAAAATCGTCAATTTGCTCGATAGAAAGCTTTATTTTGAACACTAGAAAGCCTTCCAGGCTGGATGAAACGGTTGTTCATTCTGAAGATCGCACCAAAAGTCGGGCTCTACCGACCTAATATCGAAGGAATAATCCTGCCGACTGACAACAAGCGACGAAAAGCTCATTCTGCGGCGAATTTCGTCGACGACAGCTGTTTCACCGCCGATCAAGACGAAGGAGCGTATCCCGCGCCTCGATCCAGTCGGGCAAAACCACTGGCGAAAGAGCTAAAGCCGGCGATAGAGGCGATTCATTTTATTACCGAAAAACTTCGGCTAGAGGATGAGCAAGAAATGGTGGAGGAAGATTGGAAGTACATTGCGTTGATTATTGATAGATGCTTGTTGTATGTTTATACATTTATCTGCGTCGTTGGGACTATTATAATTTTCGCACAGGTAAGGACTTCAATTATTTAGTAGCAATCTGATTTTTATTTAAGAAAAACTTGAAAACGGAAGATCCGGCTTGGGTCCAAGATGAGCTCTGCAAGACTTGCTACAATTTTCCCGAAACGAACTGTTGAATGAACAATAAATCCCCAGTGAAACATCTTGCCGAACTGTTTCTCTGAGAAAAATACCGGACTATGATTTTTACACTTGTCAAGTGAAAACCGCATCTAGACAGAAACGAATTCATAATTTAAGCGATGACGCTAATTTAATTTCCAGATCGATCCCTATGCAAATCCCTTTCGATTGGAAGGAGAGAGTTTTAAAAATTTCTATGTCTAAAACAAACACTAGAACATCCGGATCGAGAATCTTAAAAGAACGTTGTTCATTTTGAATGAACAACATTTCGACTCAAATAAGAAAATATTATTTTATTAGAATAATAAAAATAGAATAGGGAGAAATGAAAGAGTTAAGTCTGAGCAAGTTTGACGCCAGTCATATTTTCAATAACAGTAGGAAGTTTGGCGACAACATCGAGAATTTCGCCAGTGAGCTTTCCAGCGCCAATATCGCCGTTTCCAGTGGCGACCATGGTGATTTTTCGCGCATTGGCGATTGGAGAAGCGATTTCCAAAGCAACCTGAGAAATGATAAATTTTTAGCTTTTTCATCAGTTGACTTACCTTTGGAAGAGTTTCCAAAACCATGTCAACAATAGCAGCATCTTTATAATGCTTCCATGCTTCAGCCTTCTTTCGCATCTGTTCAGCCTCTGCCTTGGCTTTCTCGTTGATTGCATAAGCCTGGGCTTCTCCTCGAAGTTTGATGAGTTCAGCTTCGGCCTCGGCTTCAAGGACGAGTCGTTGTCGAGCGGCTTCGGCGGCGACTTCCATTCGGTACTTTTCTGCCTCGGCTGGTTTCTTGACGTTGGCTTCAAGTTCTTTCGCTCGTCGGAGGATTTCCTGCTCTAAAAAAGGGATTCGGAAATAAGCAAGAGAGAGAGAAAATACCTTGAATTTCAATCTGTCGCTTTCGCTCAGCAACTTTCACCGCCATTTCAGCGTTTTTGACCTCTTGTTTTGTCTTGGCTTCCTGCAGTTTTTGCGCCAACTCGGCAATGGCTTTTTCGGTATGGATTTTTTGATAGTTATTCGCCACGACCAGATCCATGTTTCGTTTAGATTCAGCGACAATCAAGTCATTTGCGAACTGAAAATGAAATTCTATAGGCTGTTTTCTTGGGTTGTTTTTATACCTTTTTCTGCATTCGTTCCTTATGCGCCTTAGATTGTTCGATTTCCGATCGCATTTTCGCCTGAGCTTGTCCAATTCTAGCTCTGGATTTGACCTCCGAGGTTTTCCCTATTCCAATTGATCTGAGGTAGTCGTTGTTGTCGCTAATGTCCTTGAGCGTGTACGAAACAAGCACCAACCCGAGGGCTTTGAAGTCTTCAAGAGCAACTTGCATGACTTTTGAAGCAAATTTTTTGCGGTCTCGTAAGATTTGGATGACCTCCATTTCGCCGATGATCGCTCGCTGGTGGCCCTCCATTGTTTCGCGGGCGAGAAATTGAATCTGGTCAGGTCTCTTGCCGAGAAAATTCTGCGCTGCTTTTTGGAGAAGATCCATGCTGTCTTGACCGGCAATCTTGAACTGCGCGACGCCGATGCAGGAAATTGGGACGCCCTTCAATGTGTTCACATTGCTAAAAAATAAATTACAGTAAGACTATACAGAAAGCGAACAGTACTTACATGGATTGGATTTCAAGAGACATTGTGTTCAGGCAAAGCTTGCTGTACTTTTGGATTATCGGCCAAACCCATTTTTTACCGCCGACGATGATGTTTTTGTTCTTTTTTGCTCTAAAAATAGCTTGACACAAATTCTGAAATTGGAACTTACGAGATACAGGCACCGGAAACGACAAGGGCTTGGTTAGGAGTACAAGTCTTGAATCCCATCTTTTCTCAAGAGGTGCTGATTGTAAACTGACTGCTTTTTCGCTAAACAGCCTTGATATCAACACTTGTTCTAGAGACAAAGTGAAAATTCGTTCAATACTTTTTTACAGTTATATCTACGAAAAACACGATTGCGGGTACGAGAATAAAAATAAGGGAACTTTGAGATTCTAGAATGATTTTCCAAAGAAGAAAAAAGCTAAATTTTTGTTCTAGGTTCAGCAACAAAGCTTCGAGTTCATTCCGTGAGAAGGTGAAAGAGGAAAACAATCAATAACGCGGAAAACAAACGGAAACAAACTGGGGATGTTGTCAATCAAGATATCTTCATGGAAGACATTTTGCTTTTTTTTTCTTCAGAATATTTTTACACCTTCAAGAGATAACTCGTCTGATTTATCAAAGAAGAACCCTTTTAAAATGATTGACAAGACGCTTTTTCGAACAAGAGTTAGGGTAAGAAATTAATTGATCAATAATAATCCTAAAAAATCTTTGAATAAAGTGTCTTGATTGCGATTGCTTTGGCGTCTTGAAAAGAAAAGGGAAGAAGGTTTACCTTTTTCCGGAAGAAATTTTGACCATTCGAAGCATTCATACTCAAGAACATGATTTGAAAAAGAAGAAAACATGGAAAAGGAAGGACACCGGAACACTGAGGTTTGCGAAGCACGGGTTTTCAACGGATCCTCAGCAGCACACTTATCTTGTTCTCGGTTCCATTTTCTGGATCACGGTTATGCTAATAGCGAACTTCGAGCGTGTTAAAAATCTTGGCCCTGTAAAAACATTTAAAACGAACACTTGCGCGCGAAATTTTAAAAAGTGTCTTCTTGATTTTCCATATGGTGATTGTTACAAAAGCTTTTCTACGTGTATGCGAGACACTGGAGAGTTTGTTTATCCGAAGAAAATAGTAATTTACAAGAAAAATGAAAAGATTGATGAGGATTTTTATACGGAAGATGAACAAGAAGTGAATCTTAAAAGATGCAAAAGATATAATTACTACGGTAAGACCCGCTTTTTGAAATCTTTTCCGAAATTTCAAGACTTCAAAATTTGCGAACAACTCTGTTCAAAAATCAACGAGGAAGATGTCGGTGTCTGTCGGCAAATTTGCCGAACGCATTTGAGCGACTCTGGTGAGATGAATGAAATCTGCCCTTTCGAGAGACTTTGTCCTTCTGGTTGTCCCTGCTTTTATTATCAATGCGAACATGTTGATACCAATCAGGTGCCCTTGGCTTGGTACTACAACGAAGACGATCCTCTTTTTGAAACAACAAGGGAATTAACAGAGGAGCAGGTTTCATCGACCAAGAGTGTAGTCCTTGATTCAAGTGAACCTGCACCCAGATTCAGACAATTGTTTTCAAGGCTAGCTACCGTCGACCCGCGAACTCTCGAATTAAAGCAAATCTTTGATCGAGTTCTATTCTTCAAATATCTTTACAAGCACATGATCGGAATAACTCCAGAATGGCTGAAAAATTATCGACCAGACTTTCTTCTAAGCGTTGACTTCAGCCCGAGTATTGCGCTGTATCTCCAAGGAAGAAATTATCTTATTGATACTGAGTTCAACACCTATCTGCTCAGCGATCAAAACGGCGAATTAACTAATATTGGAGTTGAATCTGGATCGATGCTTTCAAGATACGGCATGACAAATCGTCTAAGTTTCACTGGAAGGGGCAGCTCAGTCGCCGCAGTTTACGATGATCATTTCTATTTTTGCTCGACGATCAAATACAGAAATTACTGCTTCTATTTCAGCCCACTGGCACGCGGACGAAAACCGATTCTCGAAGCCCGGGGAAGAATAAAGCCTCGTGATTTTGACTCCCGTCGTCACTCATTTATCTTCGATAGAAAATTGAACATTGTATCTGTGGACTCATCAATGAGCCATAATATACAGTTTCAAAGAATGGAAAGCAGGGATGAAGATTGGACTGAGAGCTTTTATGAGGATCCGCTCTGGCAGAAAGAGTTTAGGAATGATTCGCATGGTGTCAAAGTTGGATCGCAGATTACGCGGTTACCATATGATACAATAATAAATGATTTCTATCCGATTTCAGGAATTGGTATCGATTTTTATGGGATGGTGGCGCGAGTCGATTATTTACCTCCGACAATTTTTCATTAAGGACCCCCGTCAGCTTTTTTCGAAAAATCAAATTTCGGAATTTTAAAATTTTGACCCCGGAAATGGATTCTAAATGGTCTTCTCGACTCCTTCACCTCCAAAATCGCATTTGAAAATCGGACTTATTGATGAAAACTGACGAATTTGCCCTAATTTAGGCGAAAATATTGATTTTTCTTGGTCAAATATTCCTCTTTTCTAGTTTTTGAAGCAAGTTTAACCTGCGGACGGATTAAGAACCGAAAATATGGTGTTTTTTTAAATTTCCATTTTTCGAAGGAAAACGCTGACGGGGGAGGGTGGTCCTTAACTCGCAAAGTCTAATATTATTATCAAATAAAACAGATCGAAATGGAGTTCTGTTTGTTGCAGTTTTCCGTTGGCGTGAATTTAGCTTAAATGGAAACCATGCTTTCAACAACCAGAATAATCCCTATTTATGGAGTTATTCGAATAATTATAGATTCGAGAGAGCAAGATACTTTATCATTTTGTACCGACTTGTTTCCGGAAGATTCCTTCGAATCGACCGAATTGAGACAAATTTTGTCTATTCAGATGTTACGTTTCCTTTTTACAAAGATATTAATGCATTTGTCATGAGTTTGAACAAGCAAAAATCTCTTCGATTATTTTCTGCAAACTCGAAAAAGAAAACTTTGGTGAAATCATGATTTATGCTAATTCTGAAAATGATACATTTCAGTTGAATTTCGGCTCTGGCGACGAAAAGACGCATCTTGAAGCAATCAAAACTCCTGGACTACATTTTATGGGAGTTTGATCATTGAATGTGAACTTTTGAGAATGAAATAATCACAAGTGTATTTTAAATTTATTATTGAATGTCCAAAAACAGCAGAATTTCAGTAAATTTCAACAGTTTGCTGGTACTTCTTATCCTTTTTCAATTCTTCAGTCAGTGATTCAGCCGAAATCTCATCTTTGTCGGAGCATTGGAACTCCCAGGGGAATCGCGTTCGGAAAAAATCCTGATTGAGCGGCTTCGAGGCCATCGAAAACATCATTTTTCGCTTGACTGGGACTCCAGAAGGAAGCCATTTCAGAAACGCCCATTTTTCGTGGGTAATGCAGTCGTTGTCGACTTTGTACTCGATCGATCGCTTGTAGGTGAAGTTGTACAGAATGTATCGAACATCCGACTTAATGAAATGCGTGAAATTTTAGAGGCAAAAATTCTCTTACCTCAGGCAGCGAGTCGGTCAGTTCTCTCCAGCTGTTGTCCTCAAATCCGACGGTTCGATCAACCTCGATGCTCTTCAAGTCTTCCGACAATTTCATCGAGAAGCCTTTAATCTTCTTCGCCTTGATATCTTTCCAGGCTTGCTCAAGCACGGGAGAGAAAATCATTCCTTGGATTTTTGTCATTTTTTGTACTTTTTCAACTTTCAAATGTGATTTTTGCAGGAGAGAACCGCTCGTTTTAAAGCATTTGAGGGATTCTTGAGAGTTTCCTTATTAGGAAAGCTCGCCAAATAAGGGCAGCGCCCGAAGGTAAATAGAATTTTTTGTGAATAAGTGGCGATAAGTTGTCTTTTTCCTTTTATGGCTATTGTTACGCGGTGACGAATTTTATGACAGAAGGATTTTTTTAATTAAAAGATGTCATTTATTTACTGAGTTTAAGGTTTCGACAAATTTGATATTATTTGCATCAGTTGCTCCAATTTCAGCCATTTTCGTGATCGCCAATATCTGTCTTTTTCTGATGGCTCCGAAGATCTCCTTTGTTTTGAGGAATTTCTTCGTGTCAAAGAAGAGGTAAAGGACAGCAAGAATGCAGATTCCCGAGGCGCCCGCCATCCCATACGAAACTAGAAAATCAAGAAGATGAAGGGTTATTATTTTTAACCTGTTTTAAAGTCGAAGTTTTCAGCATCAGATTGACCACTGAGGATGATTTTGTAAAGCGGGTCATTGACCAGGCTGACGAATATCATCGGGACCGTCATAACAGCGTAAAGAAATTGAACCATCGGAGGCGGAAAGTACGAGAAAAGCAGCTATAAAAACGTCTGCTTTTTCTCGTAAAGAATGAACTTACGAGCCAAGGAGTCGAATAGTGAATCGGGACGATTACGAGGGAGAGAAAATGAGGGTCAGAGCAAGAGCTCTAGAATCGGGAGCAGAAGCTTGGTAGGTCATCATGATTGAACAACCAATCGTGACAGCGATGCAGAATGTCATTTGAATCAACAACGCATTCAGCTAAAAAGATAGTTGAGCTATTCTCTTCCTTGATTTCCGAATTAATAGAACCTTTGTTCGCAGCTCCCCAAAATGATAGTCTTTTGGGTATCGCCGGGCAAAGAATTTGATCAAAAAGGCTGGAAGAAATGGAATCACGGCGAGGAAAAAGTATGTGTAGCCATTGATGTCGATTAGGAAAGTGATCGAATTCTCGATTTCGCCGAGACAGTCTTCATCAGAGAATCTTTCTTGGAAGTCACTGCACTTGAGGGATCTGTAGGCATGTTGGATCCAGGACGTCATCCAGCCTTAGATGTGATTTTTGAAGAAGAAAATTTTCTGTACCTTTGATCGTGTTTATTCTAAAAGTAATAATCGTGTAGTAAACCCCGTAAATCGGGTAGATCCAGTTTTTCATCTGAGGCAAATGATCTCTTATTGGTGGTCGTTTTTGAGCTGCTGGTGGATTTTCCTTTTCGATTTCTTTCTCCTTCTTGTTTTTGCAGAAGAGTTCCACGGCGATTGCGCTTTTCATCATGTTGAATTTCGGCTCGACATAACCAGGTGGCTGCTCAGGCGGCTCGAGAGGTTTTGGGATTGGAACTGAAGGGATGAAGAAGAGTGTTCTGATGTGAATCACAAAAGACAAGATAAAAAGAATCAGAAAATATTTATTCAAGGGAAGTCCAGCTTCATAGAGCTTTTTCGCGACCAGCATCGATGTTGCAGACGAATTGATCAAGCCTGGAATCATGACGATCAACGGAGTTGTGATGGATTTATACACTGGTGCGACGAAGCTGTTAAGAATGATGTATGAAATGGAGGGGAATGCAACGAAGGTGACACCGACAAGCAAGTAGTAAGCGCTTGATTCGTAGAAAGACATCAGTAGAAGGCCAGTAGAAGTCAGGGAACCAGCGATGACTCTAGAATAAGATTTATCAACTGACCATTCCTTCTCTATGTTCTTACCGTGTCCAATGACTCCCAATGAGTGTCTGCAAAGTTCCGAAAATGATCGGCCCTGAGCAAGAGAAGATCGTTCCAATCGTCCACATCGTTCCCACCATCGCACTCGCCTCTGGGCAGTATTCCCCAGCACTGCTTTCAGTTACGGTGCAGTATTCCTCCATGAAAATTTTCTGACCCGTGAAGATTCGCTGAACGAAAGGAATACCGTAGAAGATATTCGCAAAAATCATCATTTCGATGACTCCCAAAAAGAGGGAAACATTATTCCCTAGCATTTTTAGCGCCTCTCTCTTATCGTTTCAAATTTATAATTTGTATTTCGAGCCTGCTTATATTGGTCCCTCGTTACGGGCGTTTCCAAGGGAGAAAAACGCGAAAGCAACCTTTTTGAAAAATAGACACTTGTTTTCCGTTTCTTGTCCTTCATTTACGCTTTTTCTAATAAATCGACTTGTTATTCATATATCCCCTTTCTTCTATGCGGAAATCTTGACCAACTCTGACGAACGGACGAGAGTTGTTAACCCCAATTTAAATTATAGCCTGTCTATTTTGTCAAAAGTTATGAACGACCCTCGCGATCGTCAGAAACTCACATAGAAAAATGAGTCTTCCATGATTTCTGCCAAAAATCAACACGCAGCAAATTTTAATCGCTCCTCAAATTTCAAATTCGATCACCCGCTATCGCCAAAAACTTTGGTCCAAAAACACATTTTTCTTCAAAAAATGGGAACTAACAGCAGATCAAGCAGTTCCTCCGGAAAAAGGAGGAACACTAGAAATGTGAGAAATACCCGAAGACACACGACGGAAACGAATTTGATGAGAGAAGCAGATGCGCTGCAACTTGATTCAGATATGGACCTGGAAATACGATTGCCTGGTTTTACGCTTCATACTCAGCTTCAAATTGCGATCTTTACAGGGTCGGTCTTTATTTGGACAGCGCATTGTAAGTATTACTCATTATGATGAGGTGGATAGTGAATTCTAGTGATAATAATCATCTGGCCGCTTTGGGCGCTGATGAACTCTGCCGTTTCCTCCCCAGTTCTTGGTGCCGTCTTTCTATTCAAAGGCATTTTCGTCCAGTGTTTACAATACATGCCAGGTAAAACAATGCCTAATCACTGATTAGTAATCAGTCCCCAATTAATCAGCAATCAAGGGCAATTCCAATGCGACAACTTCCTTCGACCCGTTTTCTCTCTTTCCGCCATTCAGCTCATTTTACGATCCTTCGCGATTCTCTCTATTTTTTGCGGTGCGATCAGCTTGATTCTGATGCTGTTTGGGATGGAATGCACAAAGACGTTTTTAACGAAACCAAAAATTAAGGTGACTATTATGAAAGCAGCTGCGGTTTGGATGCTTTTGGGTGCATCTATGTTATTAGTTGTTGGAGGAAGGAGTTTATTATTGTTGTTTTCAAGCGTTTTTCACGAAAAAACATCGATCAAAACTCTGAAAAAGCTATGTATTCTGCCTCCCTTGCTCAAAACTATCATGCCTCGGAGTTGGTTCAATCTTCGATGGGATCAATCTTTTCTGGCAAAGCAAATATAGACGTAGATTCAATTCGTTACGAGCTTGGTGGCTGTTGTTATGCTTCCTTCTGCGTTTCTTTCTTAGGTAAAGTTAGCGTTGGAGGAAAAGAATGATGGTTTTAGAATATTGCCTGGGAGTGGTGATTTATTTCTTCCGTGGATTTGTGAATGAAAGAAAATTGAGCGTAGCGGAACATCAGGATCAAGAAAAAGCTTATGAGGAAAAACTCAGGGCGCTAATGTAAGTTTATGATAATTTAGACGAGAATCTATTTTTTAAATTTTAGGAAAAACAAAGAAATGGAAGCCTACATGTACTGAAAGAATTTTGACATTTTTTAATAAAAAAAATTGCTCCCAAGATTGTCAATAAAAATATGTCCAAGTTCTATTTTTATCAAATTATATTTATGCCGTAATTTTAGACGTTTCTTTTTTAGATCTCGATTCCTCGAATATTTTCCCACAATAGCGCTCCCCGTTTTCCGCAACTCCGCGCGGCTCAGATGGCGCTCGCGAGTCGCTCTGCGCGCCGCCGCTTTTCGCCAATATGGAACAAATTTGGAAATTGCTCCTTCTATCAACAAAAATCTTTGTTTTTTGATTGCTAATCCGGGGATTAATTTTTGATTGACAATTAACCCAACGGAATTTCAATCACTTTTTTGAGATTTGAAGAAGAAAATATAAAAAAGAGATTCGATAGAAGACAAAAAGTAAATAAATTTTGAGTCAGGGTTGGTTTTATTTTTGTTGACAAATTAATAAATAGGAACATAAAAATTTTGATTTAAAAAAAAAAATTAAAAATTATTTATTTTAATAATATTTTAGCCATAAATATCCTTGAAAAAATTTTTTTTGCCTTGAAGGAAATTTGTGTTCGAACTGATCATTCAAATTTTTGACCAAATTTTGACTTATTTTTGCATTATAATTAGCCAAATAATAATTATAATACCCAAAATATAATTTTTGAAACAAGGACCAATTTTGCCGATTAAACCATCTATTTTCGTGACTTCTGCAATTTCACGTAAAACTAATTCGATTTCTTCTTATCAGCAATCATGAGTAAAGTTAAACCTAGGCCACTTATAAAAATAGCGCCGCTCATGAGCCGCCCGCAAAATAAATCAAAACGGGGGATCGCCGCGTTCCCAAATGCGGAAGTCGGATCGAAAAGGGTAAAATCAAAACGTTTATTAGCTCACATCACGTGGCCTTGTTAGCTGTGTCGATGGATTTATTTCAAAATGAAAGATAAGCAATAAAAGACTGATTCTTTGACCCGAATTTTGTGTCATTTTCTTAAGGGTTTACCCTTATTATTTCAAAAAATAGATAATTTCGACGATTAACCATCATTTAAGGGCGTCAACTTAAATTCACGATACTTTTCTTTGGTGATCATTTCTTAATCCGTCGACCATGAGTTAATCATTAATCAGTTCAAATCGTGCCCTAGAAAATTGCCAAAGAAAGTGAACATGCGGTTAACAACGTGCAAGTCTAAACAATAATCGACCTTGCTGATCCGTGGATATAAAAACGCGCGACCCCTTGATGGTTGAAACCATCTCAGGGTTACCACTCCCTAAATAAACAATTCGTGAGCCTGAAGGGCAGCGAAAAAATGCTCAAGGAACATTTTTGCCCTTTTCACGTTGACGTGGGACCGGATTTCACGTGATTAGCCAATTTTTAAATCGATAAGCAAATTCTGAATAAGAATGCCTATTCAACAAAATACATAAATTTACCCTTAATTTTAAGTATGTCAATTTGATAAAAATAAGATTATCTCTAGATCAGGGAAAAGAGAGTTAGTGACGTGATACCCTTAATTCTGAAATAAAGAAGGAGTTTCCTGTTTATTAATGGAGTCCCTTTTATAAATCGATTTTTAAATGGACGACCCCCTTAACTTCTTATCAATTTCTTTTTTGATTCCTTTTTGCCAAAAAACATGATTCCACGAAACTTCAAATCTGGCTGCTAAACTGGCCCTTCATCTTATTCTTCCTAAAATCGACAACCAAAAAACAATTGTTGTTCATGTTAAACAGCGCGCTTTCTTGCCTCGTATCTATCATCCTCGAATGTGTGATTTATCGCTCAGCTGGCTTCTTAATTCGATATAACGAGAACGTGCCGAAAAATAAATCAGCTGGAAGTAAAAATGATCGATTTGAAGTAGCACACGTAATCATTTTATTGAAGAAAAGAGGGTGGTTTTAAGGGTGTAGCGTTCGATTCAACACTTGAGTGATACCCTTATTCTCTGACAAGAGATAAAAAAGGACTGTTTTTAAGGGTATATCAAGGGTAAACGATCATTTTGTTCTACCGAACTTTTTAATTAAAAGCTTCGTGACACCCTTATTTTATTATCCGAAAAGAACCTTGAACCAATCACCAAAATATAAGCACAAAGATAAATCAACAAAAGCTCAGAATACGCTTTATATACCCTTAAAACGGAAGAAATAAGAGCAGAAAAAATTTCTTCAAAAATATCTTTCTCCAAGCAAAAAATTCTTCGTAGATTTTCATCTCTTCGTTTTTTGAAATTTTTCCGCATCGTCACTCATCGTAAATATCTCCATGTATAAACACCACTTTCCACAACCTAAAATCGTCATTTTTCATGATTCGTGGGTCCTTAATTCATTTTAATCTCGACTGTCATTTTGACCTGATTTTTGAGTGGCACAGGCTTATGAAAAAGAAAAATTCGCCGCACCACGTGTTCGGACTTGGATTTTAAAAATCCAGTTAAAATGACGACAGAATTAAATAATGAAATTTTCATTTAGATGGTTAGAGGGTAGTTTGAAATGGGGAGAGCCTGTTTTTTAATTCATTTAGAAAAAAGGGATTGGTTGAGCAAAGAAGATAAAGAGGGTTACCTTAAGGCGCCGGTAACATTGAGGATATTTAGGAGCATCACTGCAAACCAGGACCATAAAGCTGTCTTTTTAGGTTTCGTTTAGATTTTTAAAGTACTTTGAGACTTTGAAGATAAAATAAAATGACAAGCAACAGCTAAAACGATGCCAATCGCAGCGCGAAACCCTTAGCAAAATAATGATACAAATAGAAAAGGAAGCAAAGTCGCACAAAAAGCTACGAAGAAGAGTGACTTTTCTAGCGTAGCCCGGATGATATCTGTTTTGTGGTTGCGATAAGGATCGAAAAAGATGTGAGGATAAACTTTTGGTCAGCTCGTTTGTTGAAAACCCTCGTTTTTTAGACATCTAACATGTTTTTAACGCTCGAATTATCCAATTCATTCGCCGAGACTCAGCATTTTTATCCTTCTTTTTGCCTTATTTTAGCCGAAATAACCAAGTGACACCCTTATTTTTTACTCGATCTAAAATTTAAGGCTACGAAAATCGAGAAAATAAGTTAATAAACCAGGCTAGTAGACAGAAAAAGGCAAAAATCAGACGCAAATCTAAATATACAAGGCCGCGCCTTTAGAACTTGGGCTCACATTCCGTTACCATAATTACTCGGGGCGAGCGTGACACTTCGATAATAACTTGCTAATTGGACTATGTCATGCGTTGTCCGGCCTCACTCCCTGTATGCTAATTTATCCGCGAAGTTTCGGCATCGACTGTTCCGCGAATTTTAGAAATTATTTAACAATCATTTTCACGAAAAAAACGCTGACTTTTAATGAGCCTTTTTTTTATTTTCATCTTCGCCACCACGATTCCTGTATTCATTTTGGTCTCTGCTCAAAAAAGCCATTTCAATTTGCCAAAATTGGCGTTTTGATTTTTTGAATCTCAATGTTCAAAAACCCATTATTTATGCTGTTTTTGCTTATGTCATGAGGAGCGTAGTCTGACTCTACTTGTGCTGGTCTGTTTCGGCAAAAATAGAAAACACGTGAGGAGCGAGTCTGAGTTGTGAGCAAAATGGGATGAGAGGGACTGTAATAATTGGATTACATATAATATAAAGATATAAATATTTTTCGTTCAAACTAAACCTCAATTTGATAGTCATTTACGTAAGAAGGTGTCTTTCGAGTTAACCAATTTAAAAAATAGAGAATAAAGCTTGAATTTTATACTTAAAGATATTAATAGCCGCGTTATTTGCAGCTTCATATGAAATTTACTTGAAGCAGCAAGCGGTTTTTCGAGTCGAGAGTCTCAACTTACTCGAGTGAAAAGTTAAGTTCTGAAATTGACTTTAAATTAAGCGACTAAAAGAAAAGGGCGAAATAAAGGTTGATGACCTTAAAATTGAACTTTGAAAAGATGAATTATTTTTCAAAATCAGTGGATTATATTATTTTCTCGCGCGAGTAAATTCCGGCTAGTACCGGGTATATTTGACTTTAAACATGTCGCTACCCCGAACGGGGTGTTTTCACTTTTTAAATGCGGAAAATGGGATAACTTAAAAATTCCTGAAACAACTCGAATTTGAAGTTCTCCCGGGTTCGCCCTTCTTTTCCTGGGTTAACTTTAGAAGTGGAGTGGTGCTTGTAATAAATAAGTTTTCGAAATCTTTGGACTACCGCTCTCTAATTCGCGCTCGTCTCTCTATTCCTGTTTTAACCTAAGTAGCGGCTTTGGCTTGGCTTCAGATTTGTAGTAACCACGTGTGAGGATGTTTGGCGAACGGCTTTGATTTCACGTTCATTTTTTGCTTCTAACTAAGGAGGGGGCCCCTTAAAAGAGAAGGTAGAATAAAGATTGTCGCGTAAAAATTATATAATCCAGTGATTGCAATCACATTTTCTTAACCCTTTTACGTCGTGCAATCACCTTTCTGCGGTGATTTTTGGTCAACTGCACGTGCGAAAATTGGCTGCTGCTTTAATTTCGCGGAAGCAATAGTTCTTTTAAAAGGCAGATAATTAAAGCGCATGAACTAAGAAGCTATTTATATTCAGAGCGATAGTACTGTATTTTATCTTTGCTCCGCAGCTGGCGTAAATAACCTGAGTCAGGGTATGAAAGATCGAAAATGAAAAGCCGCGTAGCGGCTTTTAAAAACAGAGCCGCGAAGCGGCTTCGCCATAATTGGAATTAAAATTAAAAAGTAATATTTCCGAAGCCGCTTTGAGGCTTCGATTTTAAGAAAGCCGCTATGCGGCTTTTTATCTTAGATCATTCAATACCTGACTCAGGTTTTCAACACAAATTGCCGAGCCCAAGTTTTTATCACTGATAAAAATTGAAAAATTTTTCGGGTAATTTTCTAGCTCTTATCCGAAATTTATACTGTTGCAAAAATGAACCTGTCCACGCCCTTCGATCACCTCGGTGATTTTCTAAATCTCCCGCTGCGACCAATTTTTCCTCTCATTAATTTTTTTAATATTCTCGGGGCGCGAAAGTTAGACCCCGCTCAAATTAAAATCATAAACGCGCGAGCGAGGTTAAAATGACACTGTCCAAAATTTGCTTCCCAGATTGACTCGGGTTAATATTTTTGAGAAAAAAAAGTGAAAAAGCGATTTGACTCTTTTCAAAGTGTAATTTGGAGATTACAAATTTGAGCCACGGGAAATGGCGCGGCGGGGGACCGGATTTTTCATTATCGTTCAGCGGTATCGAGTGTCGTTACGCGAACGCTTATCGTTTTTTAGCTCTAGAATTCAAGAGCACCCGCCGCTCCTCAATTTGGACTTTCGAAAGAAAGGGCAAAAAGTTGACTTTCAAGGAAGATTAGTTCATTTTCCATGAAATGAAAAATAAGGGTGTCAATAGCCTGTTGACAGTAGGATATGGATGCGACATAAAAAAAGGATGAATCATCGAATTCGAGCCAAAACTCACTTTTTGTTAATTATCATTTTAATCGTCTTATGCTCTCTTTTCAAGCCACAAAAATTTGTCATAGTAAAGTGACTGAAGCAGGCTTGATCCAAATATACAGGCCAAAACCGCTCATCAAAAAATTTCGCTGTAGTGAAATCTTTATAAATCGCGGCTCAACTCAAGTGATGCTCTGGAGGGGAGATTACTTGGATCCTCTTATGTACTAGGCATTTTTGGTCAGCGATTCGAGGCTGGGTTAAGATACACAGAAGTACTGTAAAACGTTTTTATTAAAACAAAGCCGCCAGGGGCTAATTTTTTGATAAATAAGAGTGTCAAGACAAAGAGATTGACAGGAAAAGCTTTGATGATCATATATCATAAGAAAGATTATAAAAAGCGAAGACCATAATTTTTCAAAAAATGAGCAAAGTTTACATTAGCGAATTTTAGTTTTATCGAAATTTTTACATGATCTATTAACTTTTTGAGATATTTTGAATTTGTCAGCGTAAATCTCAATTTAGCAGCGGTCAAATTAGCAGATTTTGCTCAAAATTGAAAAAATTTTTAAAATCGTTATTTGCCCGAAAAACGTATATTGGCCCATATTTTTCTCGGGTCGGCAACTTGCCAACTTGCTAATGACAAGTAAAATGGCAAGTTTTTATAATGTAATGGCAAGTACTTGCCTTGCCTTGTCTTGCCAAAGGAATTATCCTGGCAAGCTGATGGCAAGTTAATGGCTAGGTCTTTTCCCTTGATCTTTAAGAAGAGTTCATGCTCAAAAATCATTTTCTAACAGAAAAGAAGTCGTTTTCAGAGAGAATACGGGACAAGACAGTCGGTCAGATGTTGAAAAAGTACTCAAAGACCCAACTGCGCTCGCGTTAGTATCTAGCAAGTTTCTTGAAATTTTCTTGCAAGAACTAGCCATTTCTATAACTAGCCATGGCAAGTTACTTGTCTTGCCTTGACTTGCCACAACATTCCGTGGCAAGTTGCCGACCCCAGATATCTTTGAAAAAAGCAAGAATACAATAATGATAGAATACAATTAAGATAGGACGAGACAGTAGTGCCCAATTTGATGATTTGAAAATTATGTTCTCGAAATTCGGAATATTTTTGAGAAAATGGTCAATTTAGCATATTTTGTCGAAAGCTGCCAAAAAACTACCTGCTAATTTGACCATACCCACTGTATTTCTTGTAGCAAAATAAGGGTGTTGCTAGAAAACACAAATTTGCCCTAAAAGCTCTTATTTTTGACTCGAAAGAAAGAGGGATTTTGAAATCTTTTTGAGGTTTTAAAAAGTACTTCTCGCATAAAAAATGATGTCAAGTCAAAACCCAATTAATTCAACAGAAAACAAGTTCTATTCTTCACGCCACCTGTCTTCATAAAATTCGCGTCGGTCAGAGCAGTGAAATTCAATTTTCACGTTTACCGAATTTTGCCAATTTTTCTCACCTCTGAAGGGCTCGATTTTTCAACGTGAGGAAAAACCGGAATTCTTTTCGTTTCAATTTAGAATTCGTCCAGAAAAGAGATGGTCTGGCGTTTTCGCGGAAAGAATGAAAATTAAATAAAACGAAATTATTGCCGAATAGTTACGTGAGTGCCCGGACACTTTGTGAAAAATACTCCCACTCTCTCTAAGAGGAGTCCACGGTGAAGGAAGAATTAATTTCGGGGAAAAAGGCTGACTGTGTAGAAATAAATGGTTTTCATGGCCTGTACCAGTTGCTCCCTTAACTTTTGATTAAGCGTATCCCTGTTTTCTTTAAATGTCTTAAATGACGACGTTACATTGCAAATGAGTCATCTTTACATTGTCACGTTCAGGGGCAAATGAGGCACGATTTAACAACAATTAAAGCGAGGCCCTCAAGTAAATGCCTTTTGATTGGTTCCCATCATTCCAAAATTCGAATGAATCAGGTCCCCCACCCTGCGCGTCAAAATCAAAATGCCATGTTCCGATGGTTTCAAACCACAACTCTCTGCGGGAAGAATGCTTCGTGAAAAACAAAAGGTCCTTTTGGTCGAAAGGCAAAATTGAAATATTCGCGGCGCGGATCTCTTTTGAAGCGAATGTCACGGTCCCGGAAACGCAGAAACAGGATGACTTTTTCGCTCGGAGCTAGTAATGGTGTTTGAGGCAGAGATTTGTGGTAACAAGGGGAAAGAGGGAGAGAATTAGCGGAGCCTGTTGTAGATTATGCAATTCAGACAATTATTTTAACCCAAAATCGGCGCCTGATCAATTTTCTGTCAAACGCTTCTTTTAAATTTCGTATTTTTAAAAGACTTTTGCCAAAAATTTCGTTTTAATGGGAAACAATCTCTTATTATGATAAAAATAAAATTTTTCATGAAAAATAAGTGAGTCACTTTCTTATTTTTCTTTAAGATTCTTTTGTTCGCCTTTTTAAAGATACATTTGTAAAAATTTTGTTCAAAATCTTGGCTTTTCCATCGTTTTTCTTTCAATTAAAAATTATCTAAGAAAAAGTCTTGATCAAAATAATGATCAAGTGCTGTTTAAAAATCGATCAGATGTTTCCGCGAAGATGTTTCATGTTTAGAAGTCGAAAGTAAACAGTCGGCTTCAACTGACAAAACAAACGGGACGCTCTGAATTGCTTTCGAATCAGTTTACAAACAAAACGGCCTCTATGAAAATGCCGATTTGATTGCAGGCCAATCGGAAGCGTCTTTCTCGGCTGGAGATGACGCTTCCGATAATCTTTCAACACTTGGTTTTTATACAAAGAAACCGGTTGGAAGGTTTCCAAAGGAAATGAGATTCAGAAGGCGGCGACGACTTGTAAATAAAGCGATTACAATTATGATTTAAAAATAAGACGACAAAATATTCTTAGCGCCTTTTTAATTTCAAAAATTAAAATTATGGTTCTGCTTTTCTATTTCTCCCCAAGTGTATGCAGAAAGGGTGTCCTAAAATTAAGTGCTTTGTTTGTTGTAGCTTGTTCCTATCAAAGGGTGAACTGACAAAAAATTTTTTATAATTATATCTCGAAAAGAACTTTATGGTTTTTATAAATAGTTTATTTATAAATTCTTACTTATAAGTATAAACATTTTCTTTCCTAATATTTTTTGTTCAGTGGGGATATATTTCTTTCTTGGAAGATTTGCCTTGAATTGTCTTCGTATAAGCTACTTTTATTAAGGGTATCACTTTGTTAATTTGGTAAATTGCTTAATAAAAACTGTCATTCTTGATGTCAAAAACCTTGATTAAGAAGCTCGAAATCGATTATAATATGCTCAAACCCTAAATAAAATAATCTTAGAATTTACAACTTAATACCGATGAATTCAGAAGTTTCTTTAGAGAGGTTCCCTTGAAATTCCTAGATGCATAAACCGATCAGAAAGAATTCTGTCTACTTGACAATTCTGACGTGCTAAGGAGGCCCTCTCAGTTAATTCGTGGCGCCTCTTCAGAAATTCCACTTCTATTAATAGCTAATTGTGACCAATAACTTTGTGAACACAGCTTAACATTTGGAATGAGTGCGAGCAACATACGTTTTCTAGAGACAGAAAAACTTCGTGTTATACTAAATTATTGATGTTTTTTGAAAATTAACAGCGCTTAATTAATTTTGCTGTTTTTCGCGTTTGGCGCAAAACAAATTCTAGCCAAAATACCACGTTGAGCAACTCCTAATTGAATTGATGTTGATTCGCTATTTTAGGTTGTGCTCTAAGCTTTCTAATTAAATCCTGAGCTGCCTGATATTTTTGACTAATTATGAATTTGGCAGAAACTGTTTTTCAGCCCGAGTTGAAATGAGTTTCAACAGACCTTTATTGAAAAGAAATGATGAAGAAAAATGTCTAAAATATTTTTTTGATTTTATCCTAGCTTTCTAATTGAATTATATAATAAAAATATTAATTATAAAAATAGCTCAATGACACCCTTATTTTTCTTCTCGAATAGAAAACTAAAATTCTTATCTTCAATCCCCTCGAAGAGATTATTCTACTTGTGACTAAGAATTCTTCCAGCAGGGGGTCCTCCAGGCACTCGAGAAAAGGAAATCTGCTCGCTTGGTGTCGCTTATTTGAGCTTTGATTTTCGGGGCAAGCAATTTTATTCTACGCGACAGGAGGTTAAAATCGTTATGCTTCCATGTTATGATATTCTTCATTAAAATATTTTTCTATCAATATTAAACGTCGTAGAAGACGTTTCTACTGTATTCACCATAATATGCAAGGTACGCCCTTTATTAAACCGATTATAAATGCAGTGAAATAAGAAGTTTGGAATCGTGGAGTTGAAACAGTTAAAGGATTAACGGAAATAACGAGATTCGTTTTTTCTAAAGAAAAACGCGATTGATAGAAACAAACATTAACCCACCCGGAGTGTCACTTCTAATTGAGTGGATAGCCTATCCAGGATAGGCGTTCTTGTCAACTCGAGAAAATATGGGTCAAAAGATGAGACCAAATTGAGCGAGAATTTTGACAAGAGAATTGATTTTCTTTGCCTTTATTTATTTTTCTTGATTTTGATTCTTTAATTATCGATAGCTTGATGACTGTAAGAATAATTTTTCTTTGATACAGTCGTGTTATCGGTTAGAAACCACATTATCGATGGGGAGGAGGGGGCCCTCCTATTTTGCCTCACATTAAAAAGGTATTGTCGATACCGCAGGTTGGATAATCTGATCCGATTTTGGCGGTCGCATCCTGAGCCCGCAACGGCGAAAATTATGTCACGGTCAGATTCACTTTCATGGCCTGACTGACTTACTGATTTTTCGCGGTCATTTTTGCTTGTATATTCTAAAATTAAGAGGAATCAAACGATCGGAGCCGTTTTCTATTAAAATTGTTCTTATCAGTGTCTTATCAGTGATCCACCGCGTGTGACGACTAAAACTTGCGAATTTGGGGTGATTAGAGATAAGGAAAATGATTTCTAACGCGGCGTGTACCTCAAACACCGCAAGGTACTATTTTCGCAACTGTAGGAACGCGGCGATAAAATTACGACCGTCCGAGTTCTCTAAAGACTACTACGTAGTAAAATATTTAAATTGCTCGTTCATTTTGAGGAATGGTTAAATGAACAAAAAGTTTTATTCAGAAAAAAGTTGAAATTGATTTTTCAAGGATATTTTTTGCTTGATTTTCTATTTTTCGAAATATTTGGAAAAACCGAAATTCTAAGACTTGGAATTTGTATATTTACTATTCAAATTTTGAAATTTTCCTTCTCATAAATCCGAGTTTGCCAAATCAAATCGAATCAAATCAAAATACTATCACCCTCTAACTAAATCCTTCTAGCCGCGCCCAAAACATCATCACGTGACTCACATCTCAACTCAAGCAAACTCAATTACAGTCAGAAGAACCTGCTTCTTTGTAACTATCACTTTTAGACTATTAGTTAGAGGTTCGGGGGTTGTTAATTTTTTTAGTGAATTGAACTTTGACTCTAATCTTTTTAATTCAGGTATGTAAAAATTGACTTTCATGGCACTTAGCATAAATCCATAATTCGAAAAAATAATTATACAGCGCATAAGTGGAACCAAATTCGCTCTGCCAAATTTTCAGCTTCCTGAAAAGAGGACACGTTTTTAGCTCTTTAGATCTTCACTTAAAAAATTTCCATTCTAGAGCTGGAAACTGGTCTCCCAGGTAAAACAAACAAAAACACCAACGATCCAGAATCTCATCAATTTATTTTCAGGTAATTTTTGATTCAAATTTTCAGAAAAAACGGGAAAAAGACGGAGAAAAAGTGAGATTCTTCAATAAGGGGTGTACTTAGCTTATCTTTTCGAGAAAAGGCAGAGAAAGGTGGACCCCCTTTTCCTTAATTTGAGAGGTTAAAAGAAGTGCTTCTTATCAGTTGTTCGTTGTTCGTTGATTTTTTCGTTTTCAAAAAGTGCAGTTTTGGGAGTTTTTGGATTGATTGCGGTCAGGACGAACGAAAGTCCAAGAGGGGTTCTAGCCACGGCAGCGATGGGAGTAATCGGCGGTCCCTGTATTCGAGGTAAATATCAGAAAGAGAAGAATTTTTCGATACCTGCTCTCCAAGCATAGTAATTCTTCTGTCTCGGAATATTCGCCCCGTGTCGCTGAAGAACTTCCGATTTCGCCCAATGCCCAGCCGTAAGCGCCTCTTTGATATTTTCTTCATTCAACTCTTCTTCATCGATAATCTGGTGCAAGAAAGCGCCGACGAAGGCATCGTTCGCGCCTGAACCAGACTTGCGCAAATTGATAAAATAATACGATTACGGTACCTTGAGTGTCGTTCACTTTTTCCGCCGCGATGACCGAAAGCTCAACCGATAAGCGCCCGCAAGTAACTTTTGTCGGATTTCGCCCCTGAAAAAGCCAATTTATTCAGTGGCGAAAAAGACGCTCCGGTAGGGTTTTTGTTATTCTTGGAGAAGCGTTCTTTTTGGTTCTTAGAAAAAGTTAATTAAGGATCCCCCACCAAGAATTGCGAAAAAAGGCCTTCTTGGAGCAAGTTTTTCTCGGAAGCTATCTTTGATACACCCTTAATCGTGATCTCTCACCAGAAACTTAAGGATATACAGGCCGTTAAAGGTCATGCTGCTATGATTTTGATTTGGGGGTCCTTAAAGTAAAAACTCGGAAAATTTTGGTCTACGTATGAATCTTCAGCTGATCTAAAAATCGCGTTCTTTCTTTTAGATCCCCTTATTTTTCAAAAATTTTCGCGAATAGTAACAGGGGCCAAGATCTCCTCGCTCATTTCAAGAATGCTGGGTTCCCCAAGTTAGTTGATCTGAATTCTTTCGCGGCGATTAGTTTTCTGAAGAATGTGTAAGAGGATTTTTGATCACATTTTGTTCGTTTCTTTTTCTTTCGATTTTAAGGGCCTTGCATCGCTCTAATGCGGCGACATTCAGACGCAAGCCCTGGCGAATGCATTTTGAATTGAATCAAATTCCTTAGACCGCGGCGTTTGTGGCGGTAACGGAACTTCCAACCGGTTCTAAATCAAATAAATTTTCGCCGAGCTCAATCGTGACAGATTTGCGTCTCGAGAAAGCGTAATCTTTCACATTTCAGCGGATCAAGAAGACGACTGTTTAGGATCAGCCTAAATGGAGGAAAATCGTTTTTCAAGAAAACCATCAAATTTGCCTTCGAAAAACCCCTTTTAAATACAGCGAAATAAGCGAATACGTACTCGAGTGACGACAAGACAGTGTGCACTTGAAGATGGAATTTGATCGAGAAATTCTTCATAAGTTCCAAAGGTTCTTCGAACACAGCTTGACGTGATAAATATGAAACGTGAATGAAGCATCAACTCAAGCAGTTCTTCCTTAGGAGCTACTTCGCTTCGGCGGTGGTTGATTTGAAGAGCAGTTAGCTAGGAATAATTGGTTTAGGAAAATGTCTAACAGACGAAATTGAGTTCTTATGAAACAAAATAGCTCTTCATTTTCGGTTATAATTGGGATTTTGAAGACATTTACAGATGTTTTGAGACATCTTCTGGCATCAATAGACATTTACGGACATTCGAGGACATTGAATGTCCCTAGATGTCTTCAAATGTCTATAAACATTAGCATTATTTTGATTATACAAATGTTTATCGAAAATACAGCCAGAGTAGCCCGTAAAATGTCCGATTACGCTGTTGAGTTAACCTTAAGGTCTCACCTTGTTCTCTCCAATCGCCTGTCTGAATAACTTGACAGCTCCGGAAGCGGAAACCCGGGACGAGAATTCGATGCTTGACACAAACAGCATTTTCGAACGTCTTAGGTCAACCTAAGATCATCTTGATTTGAACCTTTCTTTTCATGCTTGAATTAGGTACCTTTGAAGGAAGCTTTAGGGGCTGCTCACAGCGCACGACGGTTGGTTTAACATAAGGGCCTCTTATTCGGTTCTATTTTCGGGATAAACTAGCTTCTGAAATGAGTCGAAAATTGAATCGAAAAGGGGACACGCGTTTTCGCTGTTTTTGAGCCGGAAAACACGGGCGCTGGAAACAGGGAAGGGCCCTTTTAATAATATTGATGGGCGGAAACGCCGGTACTCCTTGATCACTTTTTCCTTTTTGTTTATTCTTATCGTGGTTATTGATGGTGGAGGAAATGATAACGTGAACACGGAGTTCCGAAATGTTTTTAGCTAAAATATTTTCATTGTGTACTACCTGTAGTTAGGGTTAATTTTTGGTCAGATTTAGGGCATCAAATTAAAAAGGGTTAATTTTAGCGGGACATTTTCATTGGTCAGACGACACTACAGTAAGGTTGGTCGAATAAGTTACTTTTATGAAATATGATTGTGACACCCTTAAAAACGGGTGAATACTGTAGAACCGATTCCTTTGACGTCTGGTCGCAAGAACCAAGCGTTTTCCAGTCGACTGGTTAACCGTTCGAAAATGAGCCTAGAAATGAAGATTATGAAAGAAGCACTCTCTTAGTATCTTCATTTCAAGTTGAATTCGGAAGGAGCTTTAGGGAGAAGCTATTTCCGCTTTTGTTCGAGCCACAAACGAACCTGAATTCCGCAACGTTGTATACTGTCGCGTAAGATGTTCGACATTTCGTCGTCTCTAGAATTTCGGATATTTACAAGCTTCGATTTTCGTGATTTTCTCCATTTTTTTCATTTTGAAATTTTGATTACAGAATGGGGCTTTTTCTGCAGAAAATTTAGGATAACAAGAAAAATGGTTGATTTTACGATCATGGAAGGTCTCTTTTTCGCGAGGAAAAAGGCGAGATCAGCTGTGTAAGATCCGTGTCCCGACGCGGCCCAGGAATGTGGTGCGGTTTTGATTCCTGGCCAGCCACTGGAATGCTTTCAGCACGTTGAGCGTTGAACCAGATGGAATCATTCGAACGGGAAAGTATGCAAGTATCTCCTTCGATTTTGGTTAGCAGCGGTCAATAAAATAAGGGTATGCGCTCGAAAATATAGTCTATATTATAAAGATTTGCCTATTTTTCTTAATAACATTTGATTTATCTAATAAGACCTTTTTGAGCAAGAGCTTATTGGTGTTATTTTGGTCAAATAGATTAAGGGTATCAGAAGCACTTAAAAATTAAGGGTCAAAACGTGGGAATGACCTCATAAACATCCCACTCAAATATTGACCAAGCTTCTATTCGATGAATATCGGCTCGATTTCGTGTCGCGAAATTCGCGATTATGCGCGAATCATAACCGAATATAAAATTTCTTGCTTTTAGAATCGAAGACTCACGTAAGGTGAGCGGCTTCTTATGTTTTATCTTAAGGGAGGGGCGGCGGGTTACTGGTGGATGGGGGGTGTAAGCAAATCGGAGATAGAGGCTTTAATCGGCGATTTGAGTTTTCGAATTTCAGTTTCTAGTACACCTTATCCAAAGAACTGAGAAATTATTCCTTGATTTCAAGACTGCGAAAAAGTCGAAAAGCCGATTAATTATTGGCAGAGGACAAATCAACCACAGAATCTAGGTTAAATTACAACATCAACGATATTTAGTTAACCCCTGCCCGCACGGAAAATTTGTTACCCCTGCCCGCATATCGACCTACGCGTAGGTCGGGCCCTTTAAGGGTCTTTGAGTCGTGATAAAATTTTCGAAAGGACTTGAATGGAAAGATAAAAGGCTGAGCTATCTTCTGGACATGATCAAATTTCCAATGTCAAATGTCAAACGTGAACAAATGTCGTTTTTCCATAAGTATAATTGCGATTAAAAGAAAATTTACCTACGCGTAGGTCGATATGCGGGCAGGGGTTAACCAATTATTTCATCGATTACTGAATTCTAGCGCTAATAATAGTAGGTTCGTACTTTAGTCAACTTCATTACGAAAAACTATGAACTCTCTTTGTACCAAAAATATACAAAAAACTACGAATACGAAGCAATAAAGACAATATTGGCATAATTGTTCGTGAACGGATAATCGTAACTAGGGCGCTGATAACCTTTCCTCAATCATCTTCTCGGAACCTTCTGTGTTTGAGCCTTCTAAAACTTCCCAGCGGCGCAGATAACCCGGCGCTTTTTTAAGGAGGTGGACTCCAAAAGGCCATCAACGCGTTAACAAATTTTACACTGTTCTACTCAATTTTGCGGCGGCCAAAAGGGAAGAAAACCTAAGCCCAGTCCAAAATCGCGTTTTTTCACGCTACCCCCTTAATTTTTAAGGAGCCACCTCTTTCCTGCGCAAGCACATATTTCCAGTGTCGGATTTCCAATTCCTAAAACAATGATAGTAAATGAAACGAAAGAACGGAAAATATGACTGAACAAAAATTTCGCGCCAAATGTTTTAAATGTTATGAGATCATAGTTTCTTCTTGTCGTTATGAGCTTCAAAAATCAATTTGAAAAAATTGGCCAAACGTTTCGGCGCGTGAAATTTTATCTATCACGTTTTTTTCCATTTTTGTCGATTCATCAAAAAAAAAAATTTCTCAGAAATATTTTCCGTCTGAATCCAAAAATGTCGATTCAGACCACTGTATCAACAAAACTGTCGTAAAAACGAGAAAAGAAAAGGGCACTTTAAATACTCGAAAGTGAGTGCTCTATTTCTAGCTCTTGAAATTTTGGTTCAAAAAGGCTTTTTAGAAAATATTTTCTAAAAATGAATTTTACTTAAATTATAAACTCTCAATATCGATTCAGAAAAAATCCATGTTATATCACGTTTTTTGGCGCATTCCAGTACTAGGTGCAATAACGGGGGCAACAACGAGGGGACCGCAGCAAAGAGCCCTCTCTTGCTCGTGACACCTCCCGTATCGTGTCCCTTGCCGCACACCCTTGCGAGATTCCTCTCTGGATTCCACGAATTTTATAATTTTCAGCTCAGCTTTCCAACGTGAGCATTTTTGTTGCGCAAAATTCCTTTCAGAAAAATTCTTATTGAGCAATCTTCATCAACTGAATGTTCAATAGTTAACCCATTTTAGAAAATGACCAATTTTTGGTGAAAAAAAAATCGAATTCAAGAAACATCGAGCGACGTTTTCCAAAAGTACAGAAAAATGGTGAGGATCGCGGAAAGGGGTTAAAAAGTTTCAAAAAATTAACTCTTTAGCGCGGTTTTTACCAATTTTTTGGCATAAATGAAAACTGTTTATGCATTTTTTATCAAAAACTTTTATCTTGTTACTTGGCTTCTTTTTGGCAAGCCTCCAATAAATTGGAAATATTCGCGTCGATGGGTTAAAATTAAGTCTTACCCAAAATTCTTGAGCTTTCAAAATTCTCCATTTTCTTTTTTCTTATTCTATCTTTTGTCCGATTTTCAAAATTCTAGCGGCGCGGTGAATGAGTCGTTTTTTTGATATTTTTTGAAAAGAAGTCAGGTGTGTCAGATAAAATCTCTTATTGAGGTGATTTGGCTTGAACAAACCAAGAAAAACTCTCTATTTATCAAACAAAGGTGAACAAAGTCAAAAGTCAGTTCAGCAATTCAAATATCAACTTTTCAGGAGGAGTTATTTCCTCTCTGAAAGAAATTATTCCACAATTAAAATAACAAAAAGAACGATTCATTTGAGAAAATTGAGAAGTCTCAAGTTGAAGAATTCTCTCTCAAGGAGGATTTCAGTGTCTCGTTAAAAGTCTCTTAAAAGAAATTTTAACCCATTGTCGGATATTGGCTTTTTGAGTCAAATTTTTAAGTAAATTCATTTTTATAGTAATTGAAGAAGTAAATTGCTTCAAATTTATCGTTTTGATAATGAGATATCCAGAAAATTCTGAAAATTGACACAGAAAAGGCCCAAATCCGCAAACGGGTTAAATTTATAATTAATTTTTGAGGCGAAATAAATATTTTCTCTCTACATCAACTCCCTCAAAATCTCTCAAATTTGTACCCGAAAATCGAAAAGAATAAAAGACCTGTATTTATGACCAAATCTTTGGTCTATTCGCGCGAATCGGTTAACGCAAATTTCTTCTCTTTTCACGAGCTTATTTTGTTACCTAAAATTCTTGTCGGTTCAAGATCCATTAGCGCTTCTCCTTCTCTTTTTATTTCTACATTCTACTTTGAAGAGTAGAAATCTGAAAATTTCTCAGCGGAAGAAGAAGAAAAAACTACTCAAGGGCGAGTCAGTTTTGAAAAAAGCACAAATTACGCGCAATTAGCTGAAAAATGAGGAGATTCGTGGGAGCGCGCCGAAGATGATTTTTCATCTGATCGATATTTGTTACGTATTTGAGTTTGATACTGTATGAATCATGAATTGATACTGGAAGCGCTGGTTTGGGAACAAAGCTCGATTATCGCTTGATTTTTATGTTATAGTTCAATTTTTCGATATTTTTTGATGAAAATTAAAAACAGACGGCTTTAAATTCATGTGAAAATTCTGTAAATTGTCTTGTGACACCCTTATTTTCATGTTTATTATAATTAAACATTTGTCTATTTTTTTCGTTAAGAAGATTACAAGTTGTAACCTTTTTGCCTTTCTATTGAGAATTAAGGGCGTCACGAGCGATTAAAAATAAATGATAACATGATGAAAATTTCGAGGTTATCGAAAATCAGCAACCTCATAATTATTATGGGTAGATGGATTTCCACTAAGTAGCGCCATTTAATGGAGGGCGATTACCGAATCGTGCCCGCAGGATCACTAGAATGTGGTTTCAGCACTCCCGTGGTTAAGTAATAAATTCCCAAGCCCGATCGATTCCCACGTTGCTTCTTGTTTTTACTGATAGCCGTAAAATAAATGTGATAATAATTTTTACAAAAACAGCAAAAAAGATGTTCCTATTTTTTTATTTTCTCTATAAAAATTTTCAATAAGTCGAGTCTCTTTTTTTTACTTTTTCGCTCATGAATCCCAAAATATCTCGCCAAAGACCCTTGATTTTGAAACAAGGAAGACGGAAATTCTGAAAATCTCAAAACAGTCGAGTCTCCGAAACACGATTTTTAGAAATCAAAAATTTCGCGATTTGATTATCAAAAATCCGGCCCGCTATTTGTCCATCGCATGCTCAAAATCCTCTTTTTCCGGAAGTTTCTCATTTTTCCACCTCCGTTTTTATGACTTTTTTTTTCCCGTTTTACGAATTTGAATCCGTCCGACGCGTATTTATGATATACTTCTAGGTCTTCACCTGCTGACTGTACCCAACACGCGTTAATGGAACGTGCAGCTTCATCCTCCTCCTCCTGATCACGTGGTGATTTTGCTCCTTCTTCTTGCTGGATCGGCATCGCATTTTATAGCTTGGCTTGCTTTTTATAGATTTTTATTTTAAAACTTTTAGGCGGGATACCAAGGTATTCCCGACCAGGGTATATTTCAGATTCCAGTTGCTGCTCCTGAGTTTCTCCTCTGCTGATAAGGACGGATCTCCTGCCGAGTTTGTGCGAGACGATTTACAGGTAAAAAGGTGAACAGTTATGATTTTTTATACAGGGATGAGAACAAGAATAAGCATTTTTAGGCGGAATTTTGAGTCCTTTTTTATTGAAAAATTATATTTGTTGCTTATTTTTAGGGTTTACGAGCCATTTGATGTTTATTTCTTTTGAAAAATTAAGGGGTTCAATAAGTAAAAAGGGATTTAAGATTGATTTAAAATTGAAGTTTAGTTATAAAAAGTGAAAGAGTTGAAATAGAAGCTTAGTTTTTGACAGAAATTTGGGATTATTCTTCAGCCAGAATTCTTTCAGTAACTCGAGAAATTAGGGAGTAAAGATACTATTTTTCCGACTTCAAGCGGATTTAGAAAACGTGGCTTTTAATTTTCGTGCACATTTTTCCCCACTAATCCTTCAAAAAAAGAGTAATCCGTTTTTCTTCTATGATTTAAAAGCTGTCAGCTCAATCAGCAAAATATCTCGCGCAACAGAAATCCAATCATGTCGCGATAACAAAAACTCCCTTCGCTGATGGATTAAAAAAAAAACTGTTGAGCTCTATTCAACCTTTTTTTAAACCATTTTTAAAGGCTCGTTTGCTTCTTGAAATCTTTAGAAACGCGAGCCGAGATTTTTCGGCACGCGGATAATGCCTTTTTGATGAGCTGCTTGTGTGTTATTACAGATGCGGTGTATGTTATTCGCCAGTTCACGAGAAAACGAGCTGCATGGAATTATATAATAGCGTACTTTTTCGCTTTTAACTCCTGATCACCTAATGACCCCTTTTTTGGTACTTTCCTGACTCAGAAACGCGCCGTTTCTTTCGCCTAACTTAAGGGCGTCCCATCCGTAATTGAGATTGAAGTTTTCTTCCTAAGTATTATTCGTGTTCGCCTTCTTACAGGAGATTTCTACTGACAAAAGTCTCCACGTCTTCAAACGGCTATTTGTCAAAATATGCTGCTTTCTTCAGAGCCAGCCGTAGTCTTCTTATCACCCAGCTGCTTTTCGCGCCGTGATAAAAACAAGAACCCGTTTTACTTACGACTTTTGCGCGGTGAAATCGCGTGAAACAACACTTTTTGCACCACAATTCCGCTATCAGTTCTAAACACAGCGGGGGCTCGTTGGTTTCCGGATTTGTTGAAAGCGAAAAAACGCGGCGGGTGATGTCATCCTTTTTGACTGATAAAGAAATGTCAGGAAAAGAGAATTTTCGATTGGATAAAGCCACAAATCGCCTTTTCAAGAGGTAAAACCAATCAAGCTCTTTGATTGGTCGAAAATGATGATGGCGCTGTTCTGTCTTTTCTTGCAGCAGATTGGCTGCGAGCTATTTTTCTGTTCTTTCTCGATCATAATTTAAAACGCACCCTGATTCGCTGAAAAAGAAAGATGGCGCTATTTCTCTACTTTCCTTATCTGATTGGACGGTAGTGAGGGCACCTCTTTCTAATAACATTACAAGACTATAATTTAAAATTTCACGATGCCGATAATTTTTTATCAATATTGCGGCGAAGCAATATTTGTTATCATCACGAGGGAGGTACTAATTTTCGAGCGGAAAATAAGTATCCTCGTCCGCGGATGATCTCACTTGTGGTCGACTTCAGGATGTCCAAAAGTCTTCTTCTCGCTCCCCTTCCCTTTTTCAAATTCAGGAAAATGACCCCAGAAAGCCAGATAGAGATACGGAAGATTACACGTAATTCCTCGTAATTCCATGTTTTCCCGGAGGATAGCGATAAATGGATTGTCTATCATATTTCCAAGAGCTCCCGATTTGAAATTCCTATCATCACAATGTAAGTTCCGGTCTTAGCGGAACAAATACAGAAATCGCTTACTGTCACAAAAGTTGACTGTATCGGGGACTGTATGAACTACCAACTGTAAATGATAGTTTTATTTCGACACTTTTGAATTGGCCGCGAAATTCAATGAAACGAAAAGAAAGAAATGAACAACAGTTCAATACTTGGCTATTTGACTGTCAAATACAGTCAGAAGTGACTGTAGCGAAAAATTGGCATGAACTTCAGGTCATCGACAGTAACTGTATCCAAGAATAACTGAAAAAAAACAACAAATTTTGCGTTCCTTCTTAGTTGAAATAAGGGGAGTTGTCAGGAACCGACAAAAGAATTCGTCAAAGAAAAATTAAAAATTGATACTTTCAACTTCTCATAAAATTTCTTACACTTCCTGATGAATTCTTCCATCGCGGCTTTTCTTTGAAAAAATAACTTTTCATTAATTTATTAATTATGCCAGTGTTAGCATTAACATTGCCACAGAAACCTGGTAACGCGTAAGGAGCCCGGGCTATTAAAAATTCAACCCATGGACACACGAACGCACCAGTTAGTGTTGTATCCACTGAATATTTTTGTTGGCTGATTTTTCAAGAGAAAAGGAGAGATTTTTAAAATTGTGTAAGAAGAGCTGAAGCTTTTGAGAAAAATAGAACATGAAGCGAGATCAAAAGGTATCTTTTTCTACGATTTTAAGGCTCTACCAGTCGTTATTTTTAAAAGAAAATATGAAAATTTAAGGCGAGTCTATTCTTTAAAAATCTGCAAAAAGGATTTTGGAATTTGCGGCTCGAGGTCCCCTGAAATGGAAAACGCTCCAATAAGAAGTTTATTCTCAAATTAGAACTGTTTTTGTTCGACCAAAATCCCAAGAAACCGTGAGCTCGGGTAGCTTGCGCATTTGTGGCGGTCGCGGCGCACACAGTTCGGCGGTTCACAATCTTGCCTGTCCATGTCGAATGCGACGCTAGAATTCGTGTCTCAAAGGAAAATCACGATTTTCCGCCGCCTGATTAACCAGCTCATTACGCCAAAGCCACAGACACTTGGGCTCTCGCTTTCATTTAGAAACGGAGCTCAATTGAATTTCGATTTTGGTATAGGTGCTAGAAAATGACGCCTTTTAGAAACAATTCTTCGAGTCGACATTTTTTATATTCTTCAAAATTTCGTTATCAGCAAAAATCCCAGCTCAGATGCAAAGTACCCCGCTAAGCTGTATTCACCAATCTCTCTTATCACACACTGCCCTTATCACCAAGCCGCCACAGCTTTAGAAGCAATTCTAAAACCGTGGGGTTCAGAAACACGATCCAGAAAATCCTCCATCTCCAAAATATCTGTTTAGCAAATCTGACCAAGGTGAAAACAAGCGGTCTCTCCTTAGAGGTGCTGCAGTCGAGTTGGGGGATAATCGCCGGATTTGGTGGATCAAGATAAACTTGACATTTCGTTCTTGAGTCGAGAGGGATCATTATCTTGATAACTGTTTAGCCTTCCGTGGTTCCTTACGGTTGAGTGTAGGGGAACAAGAGAAGTAGTAGATAAATTTTGGATCCTCTTTAACCTAAAAATATCGACTGGTGTACCCTAAAATCTTCCTCAGGGGGTCAAAAAGCCGCTTGCGGTTTCGAGTGATATTGAGGTTAAAGCCGCGCTTCGGGTTTGGAGCGAAAATTTTCTAGCATCTGATTGGCTAAAAATCAACTTAGCCCTTTTCCCAAATCGCCCACCCTAGTCAATTTTCTGTTGAAATACATTTATTGCTTCTGTCATCATAATTTCATAACCTCCATATTTTCTCAGCCGCGCTCCTTATGACAGTATAAAATCATCGCCCCATTCCCACGAGGACCGCTCCAAATCTACTGTACCTCGAAAATACTAGAGAAAAAGCGGGTTAAAGGTACACCCTTAATTCATGTCCCGACTCGTGTAATACACATATGCTCACATTAAATTTAAATCGCTCAAAAATAAACCTGAAGCTCCATGAAATTTAAAATAGGGACACTTGTTAAAACAATTGTTCGAATCGTGTTGTTCTATTTAAAATTTAGAACTCAGAACTATCGAGTAACAATAAACGAAAAACCCGAGGAGCGCTGTTTTTAACAGTAGGCGACGGGGATTTGGTCAATTTTGTTGCCAACATGTGCAGAGGGGGTTAGCAGATTACACGGAACATTTGGTTTTTGTTTAGACAACTATTTTTGCTGCTGTACTTGTTGTTGAGTAAAGCACTGATAAGAGAATAAGTGGCGGGAAATACAAGTGGGAGGCCCTTAAGAGAGTCAAGGTCGATTTCCTTGGATGGAAGGATTTGTCGATAATCTATTGTATACATAAATAAGTCATGTTTTAAAACGATTTTGGAGCTTGAATATCGAAGGTACGCCTTTAAGAATCGCATGCTTTTTGGCCTTAAGGAAGGTTATAACCTTAAGCCAACCTTTCTTCGGAAAAAGGATGTCTGAAGTTATCGTTCGATCTTTTTTCGCAATATTGAATTCATTTTTTACTTCTTTAGAATTCCACTCGCCCGGGGCGGTGCGAGTATTTGGCAAGTCTTAGTTCTCTTGTTTCCAAATTCTAATTGTATCAAAACGCGAGTTGATTTAGTTGAATACTTTTTTTTCTTTCTCTCAAATTCGCACGTCACCACACCCCGGGAGCACTTTCGAGAGATTCGGAACATATTTGAATTCTAGACTGTTCCGCGAGTTTTGAAACATTTGGGCACACGCTTCTTTTTGACTTTGACTTTGGCTTTTTTTTATGGATAAAGCTTCTTTGAGACGGAAAAAAGGATGCTCGAAGAGACGAAAAACTGGGCCACAAGTAAGAGCTAAAGTTTAAAATTGATTTATCGTCTGGTACACCCTTAAAGAATGCATCAAATTCTATATTTTTTATAGAGTGAGCTTCAGTCTATAGAATGAGATATAATTTTCGATGACTCATCATGAAAATTCACGATTTAAAAGACCTTCAATTTCTTGCTGACCCTAAATCTCATAAAATACTTGACTCAAATCCTCGAGCCATTCAATCATCATCCTTATCATCTACTGTCAGATCCAACAGTATCAAACCAACATTAAAAAAGTGCACCTGCCAGATCGTGACACCCCCTGTCCTACGACAGGAAATGAACTCTCGCGCATATACTTTTTATTTGTTTTGATAACACATGAAAAAACCGCACAGTAAATCTTCTCGAGCTACTGTAGCTTGACTTTGTTATTCGGAGCGGTGTAATTTTTATGGCGATTTATTGCGCTGGTATTTGCGCTACTGAAGGACCGTAAAAATCGGCCTGAGGAGAATATTTGAATTGCTAAATTTTTCATGCAAAGTTTGAACTTTTCGCAACGTGTGATAAGAATGAAGATGACTGTATAACTTGTGTATACATGGAAGGATAGTCCTATCGCGGGGTTCTAATTATCAGCGAGTCATGTGCTTTTGCGTCAAATAAACCCCGCTGTGAGTAGCATTATCTCTAGAATTTTGATTTTAAGGGTATCTGCCCTAAAAAAGAAGGTCTTTGTGTTGATCAAGCTTCAATTTAAGGGTGTATACTCGATTCGGACCAGTCATTTCCAAATTTCTTAAGGGTATGCCTTCGATAGAGATCAGAAAATTGCAAGAACTGCGATTTCATCAAAAGAATTCGGAATTTTCTTGCATAAAATCTTTTCTGATCGCAAATTTGAAAAGCTCATTCAACAAGTTTATCCAGAACGAGTTCAAATATTACCGCTCAAAATCACAGCTTCGCCCTTTCGGGCATCAGGGGGGCTTATCGTTTATTTATCGAGTCCGTTTTCTAAGTGTTTCTGTCAAGTGACTTGCGTTTTCTATTTGAGCCCTGTCCCGGAGCTGGTGAACATCAGAGAATTGTGGATTTTTACGCGATTTCGAAGCTTTGAGAAGCTCAAATTGACGTAGAGAAAAAATGGCTCGAGATTTCGACACAACATTTTAGGCTCCAAATTAAGGGTATACCATTGATAAATAGTAAAGTGACGCACTTGTTGATTTTTTCAGTTCTAAGCTCGAACCCTTATTTTGGCCTCTGGAGAAATTTTCAGTTTCGAGGAACACTTCCATTAGACCAATCAAAAAACAGACAGTACTGACAGTAGAAAAAATGTGGTTAATTCCGTGGCAAAATCCGTAAAACCCCGCGGCTTAAAGCATATTTGCCGAGGAGAAATTTTTATGTCCAAAGTGTTAATATTTTCATTGCTGTAGAAAATTTTACACGCGCCATTCCATTACAGTCCTCGTTTAACACCATCTTCAACAATCTTTTTCCGAAAGAGAGAAAATTTTCTGAAAATCGAGATTCTTGCCTAAAATTTTTGAGCTTTTCAGGTACTTTTTCGGTTATAGCGGGTTTCTTAAGGGTGTCACAAAGATATGGTTTTTATCTTTTCATGCTGTTCCAGTCGCCGTATTTGGCAATGTGAATTCAGTGGTTACAGTTAGGTCTAGTGCCCTTTACAGACAAAACATTGTAAAGAGAGTAGGTCTAGGCGCAAAAATGATCCATTTTTTATTAAAGCTCAGTATGCTCATTAACTCTCTTTCTCTCCTTCTCTATTCTCGGCGACAGGAGTCAATTACTAGCAGTCAAATCATCGCATCCTCGGATGTCTTCGGCACTTGATTTTACTCTGAGTTACAGTGATTATGCCTGCGAGCTGCTCTTTCTTATCGGAGGTAGAGACTGAAAGAGAAAAGGAAGAGTATTTGGAATTGATTGTTTTTTCAAGAGTAACGAGCGAGGTCTAAGCTAATAGTCAAAATCTGAATTTTTTATGGAAAATCCGACTCCGAAATGGATTTAAGGGCGTACCTTTTAAAATGAACTTTTAGTAAAATGAATTAAAATCAATTAAAAACCATAAATCAACCATTTATTGAATTAGAAATTAAGGAGGTTCCCCTCTTCAGCTCAAATTTGGAGCAAGAAAAGTCATTAAATCGCGCTTTTGAAAAAATCGTGTTCTTGAGGACCTCCTTACGCTGCGATTTCTAATGACGAGTTTTCGAAATCGCCTCCTTTTGAGGTTTTCGAGATCAGAGCGCGAGAAGGTGAATCGGCGATGTCTGGACACTTCCGATTCTCGAGGGGTTGAAACGTCCGAACTATTTGCTCGAGTGAGATGAGCACTCTTTTTCCCAAACGTGAGAGCGGGTTAAAACGAATGTCAGCGAGGAATAATATTCGATGACTCGATAGATCTTTTGCTTATGAAATTTTGGCTGAAACTCAGGCGCTTAGATTTTGATAAGCTGATAGCCAAAAAGCTAGAATCTGATTGGTTGAATTTTCATTTCCACGAAAAACGACATTTTAGGAAAAATAACTTCAAAAAGACGAACAATTCAAGATCAAAAATTTTTCACCAAATTATTCCCCTCACATGACTCCCGATATTCTAGCCATTTTTATCATTTTTGAGTCGAAAATCGAAATTTGCTTATCTTGTTCCTCTTCGAAAAATCTGGCTGATTGCGTCCTCTAAGCTCATTTTCACGAGCTCATTAACTCCGTCATTATTCATTTTATCAGATCAGCCGCATATGTTTTCTCATCCCTTCTTTTTCACGTTCCATCAATTGACACGTGACCATTTTTTATTTTCTAAATTGAAAAATTTCTTAATTTTTTTATTCAGAAAATAACATCACAGAAATGCTCCTGGAAAACGTCAAAACCTCCCAGCTGGATTTTCCGCACTACAAGGATCGTATTCAACTCTCTTGACTTTTCTTTTGAGAACGAGTTATTACAGAACACGTGAGCCGTCAAAATTCGTATGTAAACGCGGCGCATAATGCGTGAAAAATTTACGATAAACTGACACGTTGGTTTTATGCTAACAAGTGACGAACTTTGAAACAAGGTTTTTTTAACCCATTGACACATCAGTGCCCAAAATTGAAAAAAAAACGGGAAAGCCGCTTGCGGCTTTTGAGCGGTTATTTTAAGAGATGAATTTTCATAAATTTTCTTTTTGTTCAAAAGCCGAAAGCGGCTTTTCTTGGGAAAAATAAAATTAATGAAAATGATTATTTAACCCATCGACGGATAAGTGGCAAAAAAGATCACCATCTTGATAATTACTTGACTATTAAGTTTTTATGCTCTATTTTTTGAGTCAAAAACCGCTTGAAGCTTTTATTTACTGATATTCTTTCAAATGATCCCGAAATTTCGTCCTTCATGTGTCAAGGGGTTAAAAAATTCTTTGGCAAATATTTCCTGTCATCTTGTTCTGAAATGTCTTTATTTTCTGAGCCCTAAGGATGTCCACTACTCAAATATTCCCTTGTCAAAATTTTTTCTTTTCACAGGTCGTAAAAATGCAAGTTCGGTGGAAAATTTTCGCGCTTCGCGAATTGCGGTTCTGTTTAAGCTCGCCCCAAGACAAACACTTGGAAATACACCATCTATCCATTTTTCGATTTTGTCTTTCGAATTTCTTATTGACATGTGACAGAATTGACTTCTCGCCTTGGTACTCAAATAATTCCAATTTTCGACCATTTCCGAATTAGAGAATTGAGACAAAAGAGTTTCAAAATTGAGATTTGACAATTGTTAAATGCGAATACAGAGAGTAGGAGACTACCTCCTGGGAGAAAAACTTGGAGAAGGCAGCTTTGCGAAAGTGAGGGTTGGACTACATGTGCTTTCTGGAGAAAAGGTAAAGTTTTATCTTATATTCTAGTGCACGAATGCGAAAAGTCGAAATTGACAATCGGCCTTGGAAATCTCCAAAAGTTTATATTGTTTCAAAAGAAAGTTAAATTTATGGTTTTTATTTGCTATTTTTAACCCAAGTTAAAAAAAAAAACGCGATTTTGAAGGTGTTAGAGTCGAGAAAAATGGCACGAACTAAAATAGGGAAGTAATAAGCTAGGAAGTGACAAAAAAGGAAGTGCATTTTCTGAAGACCAATAAGATCTCTGCATTTGGCCTACCGGCCAATCAAAACCCATTTCAAAAAAATCACTTCCTTTTTTGTCACTTCCTAGCTTATTACTTCCTTATTTTGGTTCGGCCCAGAAAAATCCCCAAAAATTGAAGCCACAAAATCGTTTTTTGACCCGTTCAATCCATTTCCGTGGTCTCAATCATGAAAAGCCGATTTTTAATTTTTCGAAAATTGTTGACGGGGGGTCCTTTAATGTTTCTTACTGAAGAAAATGTTTTGTAATCAAATTCGACCTTGTCAAAGTGACTCTGAATTACGTGTATTGCTTTTCATTTATCCTCCCGTTGCCTTTTTCTGGCAAAATCATAACCACACAGTGCCGAATTAACCCATCAGAATTTGACGTGAAGCTATCGCGAATAAAACTGGCACCTTCGTCTTAGCTTTGTTTCTTGCTTTCTCCAAAGCGTTGTCTAAAAGGCAGTGTTTTTTCCACTTGCACTAGTGCAATCTACAGTCGAGTAAGTCAAGTTGACGCCCTTTCGGAGCTCTCAGCAGCTGATACAAACTCGACTGGTCAAATACAGAAGCAGGCGGATATAGCGCACTTAACCCTCTTCCGCAGCGTGCGCGATAACGCCCAGCAGCGGCCATTCTTCGCGGTAATAATTTATTGACTCGCAAAAGCCAAAAGCTGGACATTGTTACCAAAGAGATAACCTAGTAGAAATAACCTGAATATTTTTAATCATTGGTCAGAGTGGAGATTTTCTTCTTGAATTCTTGTGACCAAAATAATTAAGGGTGTCACCTTGAAATCAAGGAAGAAAGAAACTTTCAAATTTCCCTTTCTTTTTTTTCGGAAAAATTTATAACCGCTTTTTACTGTCATGAGCATACTGTCAGTCCGTCCGATAATGAGTAAATAACGATAGCCTGAATAATTAATGATAGGACTTTTCTTCTGGCGGCTGCGTTTTTTGCCCAATTCTGACATTTATGGACGCAATTAACAATTTCGCCATTCTGATTTCAGAAAATATTTGGCCGGAAATGGCCAAATTGAAACACCTGCAATTTGACGCGGCGAAATTGTTCTTTAGGGGCAGATGCTCAAATATGCCAGTTTTTTGTCACGTTTCATACTTGTCCTCCTTTTCACGAAAAAATACAGTAGAAAGATACATGTTTGCGTAGGAATTTCTTTTTGAAAAAAAGCCCCTTACTTTTCAAATTTGCCTTCGTGGACATATCTTGCTCCGCTCTGTCATCCCCTTAATCCGCGGTAACTGCCAGGTCTTCAAGCAGCTCGCTACGTGTATGAAATTGAGTGACATCAGATAAAGAACTTGACTCTTTCAGTCATCATTGAAAAAAATGCTTGATTCTTGACAGGAGTGCAAATTTAGACGTTCCAAATTCAAAGCGTCCGCAAAATGGGGAACTGCTCTCAATGCCAAGTTCTCACAGTTCAAATGACAGTAGAACATGAAAATTCGACAGTAGAATTACGCTTCTGTCAGATCTGACGTCGGCTTGTTTGGTTTAAATTACCATGGTTTGAAGAACGCGCGAAAATTAGACCGCCCATGTTTCTAGCGGTCGCAAAGTGAGCCTTTTTTGTTTGAACGGGACATGAGCCACGTTTTTAATTACTTTCAGCCCTTTTTAGCCATTCAAAAATTTCATTACATCCCTTTTTCAGGTCGCCGTGAAAATCATCAATAAAGAAAAAGCGCGGAAAGACCCGTATGTCTTCAAAAATCTGCGGCGCGAAGGACGCCTCCTCCAGAGGGCTCATCACAGACACGTCATTACTATCCTCGACACTTTGGGTAAGTAAATATTTTTTCTCCGGGGATGGATTCAACCCAACTCAAGGGGAGAGGTTCAATTAACAACTCTGTCGCTCAAAGTACAAGACTCGAAAATGGGCTTAGAAAACTGCTTTTTAGCAAGTTTTTTTTGTTCACTTGTCAATCGAACTTCCGCGCTAGAATAAACTTCCAAGCCCAAACAAATCTCCCCCTTGAGAGGGGCCTTTTCGATAAACACTGAGTCAATTTGGCCAAGTGCATCTATCAAACGCACGCGCTAAAGTTCCTTACCCAAAGCGATTTCGCATTTCCGGAGTTGTCAATCAGAACAGTGCAAGGAATGTCGATAAACGTCGCCGATAGAATCACCTGGGGTGGTTTTGGAATACTGTCAGGAAAAAGCTCTTGTCTCAAAAAACAGCGGCTTTTTTTGCTGCTAACTTGATTTGTCCTCATTCTTTTCCATTCAGAAACGGAGAACAACTACTATTTAATCACCGAGCTCGTCTCCGGCGGAGAAATGATCGACATGGTAGAAGGCTCCCGCGGTCTTCCCGAGCACCAAGTCCGCCGGTACATCATTCAAGTCCTCGTCGCCCTTCAGGTAAGAGAAAAAGAAGCTGTGACTCAATCCCTCTACCGGAGTCGGCGTAGAGTAATAATAACGCGAATAATAAGTACGCCGCGTCCTTGAAATTCACTAAGACACGAGCAAAGCACAACACGGTCATGTAATTTAAAGATTTTCAAGAAAAAAGAGCTGATCACGTGACATGAAACTTCTAAAAAAGCAGCAGCCGAATTAAGAATCGAGAATTTCAAAAATCATTTCGAAAAATCATTTTCAAAAAATGATTAGCGAAGCAGTTTTTGCCTTTCTGTTTCAATAGAAACGTGGGATCAGTCGAGTGTTTTCTTCTGTGATCTCAACAATGAGTGTAGTTACAGGCAGCTGCGTTCTCATGATGTTTTATTAGACAGTGTCTTTCCCTGTTTCTTTTTGAAACAGACATGGGACTTAAAAAATATAAATTTTCTCCGAAATTATTTACGCTATACTCATTTCTTGCTATTTTTACAATCAGAATTCTAGCGCTTTATGTAAATTTTCTTTCAGCATCTCCATACTCATGGCCTGGTTCACCGAGATCTCAAGGTCGAAAATCTGCTCTTGGACGAGCGTGGGAACATCAAGATCATCGACTTCGGCCTGTCGAATTTTATGCCTGGCCATGGTGAGAATCAAAACTCATCAAAAGAGGGACTTACAACACAATGTGGTTCACCTGCATATGCGGCACCGGAACTGCTGGCGAAGAAGGTCTATGGTCCAAAAGTCGACGTTTGGTCCGCGTAAGTTCACTTTTTCGAACACTTTTTTGCTTTCAAAAATCAAATTTTCCTCCCTTAAATCGGCTTGAACCGCGCTCATCCCCTTTAACCGCAAACCCTAAATTCCCTTTTCTAACTCAATAATTCTAGCGGGATCGTCGCGTACGCCCTTCTGACCGGGCGGTTGCCCTTCACCGTCGAGCCATTTAAAATCTCCTCGCTCTATAAAAAGATGGTCGCTGGTGAAATGAACCACCTGCCAACTACGATTTCGAAGAATTGCAGAGAGTTTATTTCTAAGATTCTCGCGGCTAATCCAGACAAGAGGCCTACTGTTGATGAAGCGCTCAGTCATAAATGGCTCAAAGAAGCGACTGACTACAGGTAAAGAAATAAAAAAAAAACCGAACGCGGTTTTTTCCCAAGTTTTCTTCCTTGATTTCACCTCAATATTTCTCTCTTTTAGCCAACTTGTCGCCACCAATACGAATCTCTCCGCCGAAGAAGACGAAAGAGTTCTCAACTCCGATGTGATCAAAACCCTTACTTCCTCCCTCGGCTTCAACTTTTCCGAAGTCATCACTTCCGTCCAAAAGCATCGTCCAAGCCGCGCTTTCGCCGCATATGAGCTCTTGACCCGCAAAGCAGAGCGCACCGCCACCAAGTCGAATGTTGTCTCCCTCAGAGACGTTCGGAACGAAATGGAGCGAAACAGAACGAAGCCAAAACCGAGTCAAAACGAGAGTGACTCTGGCTTTGAAAATAAATCGTCGTCGAGTGAAACTGATGTGGCGAATAAGAAACAAACGAAGAAACAGCCGAAGACGGAGATTTCGTTGGATGTGACGGATCTAGAATCGACAAATAAGAAGCAAGCGACAGAGACTTTCGTGAAACAGGCTCCTGTTAAAGCAGTTTTACCCTTAAGACCGCTGAACAGCAAGCCAATCAGATATCAGCCCGGCCCGCCCTCGCAGCGCCCTCCCCTCCCTACAGCTAATCAAAAAGCTGGCTTCCGTCTTCCAAGAATCGACGGCTCTCTGGAACGTGTGCCCAAAGCACCGACCGGTGGAAACCGACTGATAAGTAGCATCGATGTCGAGCATCGAATGTCCCACTACGACGATGTCGTCCGCCCGTCCAACCGCGTCAACGGATGCATGCCCCGCCACCATTTCGGGAGGAACCCAGTCAGAAAATCAAACACCCTCGATCGAAACTACAAAAACGCTTCTTCTCAAAATAGCAATAATCACAATAACCAGTCTACGAATAACAATGTCAAAAAGAATTTATTACAGACATACAAAAAGGTACTTACAGCCATTTCGAGTCATTTTAAACTAGAAAAAAATCCTCAACAATTTTTAGTTAAACTTCCCCTTCTCATCCGGCAATTCAACCCTTCCATCCCTTTTTGGCTCTTCCAGCAATGACCGGCGAACGCGGGTTAACCCCCTAACAGCGCCAAAGCACTAAAAATGTCTAGCGCCGGCTCCTTACTTTCAATATCCATTTGTCAATATCAAAATAACTTCAGATGCTGCTTGAACTGTACCTTCTTTTTTAATTCAATATGACACACGTGACTTAAAATAACAATTTTTTGGGTGAAAGAAGATATCAAAGGCTTTCGATATCAATTTTGATTTTTGAGTGGAAAATTTAAATTAAAAATTTTCATGAAAAATTGCTTTTGAGAAATATTTTTGAGAGGGACGATATTCAAAAAAATCTGTTTGATACAGGTTTAACAAGGTAAAAGAAAATCTTTCAAAGTTCAAATGCCCAAAATCACTAAGAATATTTCGTGTGGTAAAAGAAAAAACACTATCTGTACATACTTTAACCTGTATTATAGTATATAATAAATAATATATGCTTATTTCTCTTTTTATTCTTCCTTGATTTCAAAGTAAGATTTTATCTAAAAACAGTTCAAAAATATCCAAAAAATAGAAAGCACTCCATTTGATTGAAACATTCGTCGACTTTCTCCATTTTAGCATCTTTCAATTTTTCTTGATCGCCCGTGTTTTGTCGATCATGTATCCATGATGTCGATAATTTCATTGCAAAAATGTTCGTGAGAACAAAAGAAAAAAATATGGTTCTCATCGCGTTTCTGATTTTTTTAACAAAGGAAAATCTGATGAAGGTCTTTCTTTTTGCGGCCCTTATATTGAGATTTTGAGGCATATGTTTTTTTATTAATATAACTTTCTGATTGACGTCATAATCCGTCAGAAGTGTAATCTCTATCCACAAGTTACCTCCAAAGGGAATGCAAATTCAGAGTAATTTGTACTGAAAGGCCTAAAGATAGTGAATTATCAATAAAATGAAATATATTTATTTGCCTAGGATAAATAACAGGTCAAAGAAAATACCCAAGTGGTCCGAACTCTTTTTCGAATGACAAATGGTTGAGAAACTGCGCATCGTCAATCACATAATCTTCTCGCTGCTTGCTCCAATTTTCCCAGTAAAGATCTATCATATAGAAATCTATTAAAAGTTCTTATGAGCTTACCAGTTCGAAAAAGCTTACAGGTGAAAAAAGGAAAAAGAAATATTTTCATTGTTTCGACAGAGTGGTTTTTTGAGGATACTCTTTCTTCGCATAATTCTAAAAAGGATTTCAATTAGTGGGTATGGTCAATTTAGCAGCGGTCAAATAAGCAGATTGTGCCAAAATCATTTTACTCAAAATCATTGCGTCATTTTCTACTTTGTCACAGAGTGACCAGCAGGAAGCCGATCAATTAAGACCTTTTAGCGAAAAAAGGGGTCAATATCAGGCCTCTCTTGAACCGAAGAGCTAAATTTTTCTGATGTTGGGTTGAGTTGGAAACTTGAGCTGAAGCTTAGCAATTATAAATTAAGGATATAAGCTATGAATTTGAACTTTCGTAGCGCCTAAATGCGAAGTAGTATCATTTTCATTTCAAAAGCAATCCTACCTAAAAATGTACGGTAAACTCAAATATGGTATTTTTAAAAAAAAAATTTATTGAAAATTTTCCTTTTAGAGCGATTTCAAATCTTACTCTCTTGATTTCTCGAAATTTTTCCATTGAATTGCTAAAACTAAACCGTGTCTTTTGAGTCACGCTAACTTCCCCAAGACGCTAACTTCCCCAGACGCTGACTTCCCCAGACGCTAACTTCCCCAAGGTTGTGCAAATTAGCGTTTTGGGCAAGTTAGCGTCTTGGGCAAGTTAGCGTCTAAAGTGCGTGGGCGATCCGTGGAGCGTTGAATGGCTCTTTCAGCATGTCTTAGTCTGGTAGACAGTCAGTCCCCTCGTAGAATCTAACCTCGACCTTTCCGTGTGAAAAGCGGTCATATTTTCCATTTCTTTTGAGCAAATTTAATTTAACGTTTTGAAATAATATTTTCGTACTCCGATAGTACACTCATTTTGACAGTCGATTTCAAAATTTCTAAGCTCTTATTATTTATAATAAAATATTTTTGATTATTTCGAAGCGTTATTATTAGAACAAAAAATGCCTGAATTCTCAAACCTCTGTCTAAATAACTTAGAAATAATGGCTCCTATACTTTCTGAATACTGTATTCAGTGTTCGATATAAAAATTTCGAGAAAAAAAAATTATTTTATATAACCGGCAACTTTGACGCTTACTTGCCCAGACGCTAACTTGCACAATGTTGGGGCTTCTTAGTGTGCCTGGAAGTTCAATACATCATAAAAACTTATTCGGAGCAATTTTTGACCAATAAAAATCCAAAATTTTAGCAAAATTGGGACTTTTTCGTCATTTTTCCTCAAAAAGTCCGATTTTCAAATGCGATTTTGAGGGTGTTAGAGTCGAGATAGACTCCCAAAAATAGAATCCATTTCTGGGGTCAAAATTATGAAATTCCGAAAATAGATTTTTCGATAATTGTTGACGGGGGGTCCTTAATTCAGCTATGTCCCTGTCGCATATTGGACACACAACTGGAGGATCTCCTTCTCAAGGACTCAATTTAGACATTGTGAATGACGAGCATGGAGAACATGGCGACGACGAGATGGATGCTTTGCAAAAACTTAACCATGCGTTTTTGCAAATAGAATTTGGAGTGCTTTATGGGTATTTTCTTTGACAATAAATGATAATTACTGATTACAAAACTCTTCGTCTCATTTATTAAAATCAAATAAAATCGTCAGTGATAAAAGTATAATTATTAATTAATCAGTCCCTGCAGTTTTCGCAGAAGGAATGAAAACCGTCTCATGCTCCGAGTTCTCCATCGATGATTTGCTGAAGTTTCGAATTATCGCGTTTTCTTGATGATGATAAGAAACTGCTGCGGCTTGATATCTAAAATGACGAGAATTAGCCGTTTTTTCGAGCGCATTTTTGAAAATCTCTTCCTTGATATCATGAAAAGAGGCTCTTACCTTCTGTAGACGAAGATTGAGACGCAAATCATGATCATGAATCCAAAGCCCATAAAGATGCAGAGTCCAGTCAAGAGGTCATTTTCAGCTTCGAGGACATCGTTTCGCTCGTTCATTTCTTTCGTGAACCAGAGGGGTACTTCGTGATGATCCCATGAGACCAGTTGGCACGCTAGAAAAGAAATAGAACTCCGGAAAGAGGGGAAAACTCACTGTCTCCGGTATAACCAGTAGCGCAGTTGCACATGTACCGTCCGTGAAAAGGTCCCTCGCAAAGCCCGTTGTTTAGACATTCTCTTTCGCAGCCAGACATTTCTTTTTCTGATTCGTTTTTTTCGTTTTGGAGGAGAGCGATTCGAGCTGGTTTTTATAGAGAACGTCAGGCGCTACGTAAAAATCGACAGTACGTAATGTCATATTTGCGCAGGTCCGGCCCGTACGGTGGAATAAAGAAGGGTGACAAACAGCTTACTGATAGTGACAAGAAAGCTTCTGATCTCGCCCGAGGCGCGTGAGTAGAAACGGATTTCTTTCCATGATGATATGATTGAACTTTGAAACTCGGAAGATGATTTTCTCGTGAAGTTATTTTGGAATCATCTAACGCTTACTAATAAGAAGCTTTGATCAAATGAAAATTGAGAGAAATAGACTTTTATTTAGGCAGAAACAGTCGTGTGAGTAGAAGTGGAGAGATTCGAAAACCTTTCGCGGCTCTTTGCCGAGTTTCTGAAAATCAAATGAAAAGCCGAGTATAAGCAATAAACTCACCTCACACAGAGCAGAAGCAATGTACAAACGAGTAAAGAAGTGACGATGAAGAAGGCAGAGCTGATTTTGTAGGCGTCTTTGTGAGTGTACCCGAATACTCTCGTTGCCCTGTGGAGCTTGGATTCTGCGTAAAAGGCAGTTAATCCGCCAGACGCAGTTGCAATGATGAAGACCTTAAATTACCGGGTCAATTACAGTAATTGCAGTTGAAGACGTCATTTTCGGCGACTTTTGTGCCTTCCGTCTATAAGCATCTAAGATACTGTATCATACCACTGTTTTTTGATTAAACACAGAGTTGTCTAGAAGAATTAGTTTTCACTTCACATAGCCCGGATCGAATTCGCCATGGATGGAAAGGACAGTGCCAAGTTCATGAATCTTGGAGAATCCCATGATTAAAACTAAGCGAAGCGAATTTTAATCAGGTCTTGTTTTGCATCCCTAGTCATGATAATTTGGAGAGCAGAGCTCAAAGGGCAAATGCAGACATACGTATTTTTATTCCTTCCAAAATGTTGCTTGCGTCAAAAATAAATATGGATCTAGGTGCATATGAGCCTAAGATCTCAATCAACAGATGTCACGTGTTTTCTCTTTTTCCCTTAATTAGCTATGCATAAATTAGACTATCTTAGAAACTAATTGACAGTAAAATTAGGATTCTCGAGAAAAATTTTGCATGTCTCTAAGTACTTACAGTCAGAATCAAACTCGCTTCTGAGCAACAGTCTTCCAACATGCTTATCGCCACATAACTTCTCACAGATGAATTTCTCGCTTTAAAAAATCTCGGCGATTCTCCAGCAAAAGCCCTGCCACTGGCGCTCCTCGAGTTACAGGCATCATTTCCGTCTCTTTCCATGTCTCTGACTGTATTTTCGAAGCGTCTAAACTCCAGTTCCCATGTTTCTTTTTTCTATCCTTTGCAATATCGAGCTACCACAAGAGAAACCGCTCACGCCAGACGCAATTTTACTTTTTTTATCTGAATTTAAAATTTGAATAAGCAATAATTTTGCGTTCTGGTCGCAGAAAAGGATGCTCTGGAGCGACCCCTGTATATTTACTGGGCCAGCACAGTATATTTAAAAAGGATGAGCGCTTATATTAAACAGGAGATGACAGAATTGAAGCGGCAATGTTGATGGAGAAGATATAGAAAAGCTTTAAATTTTAAAACGGGTTAAAAAAGAACAGGACATTTAGCTTTTAAACTTCCTTTTTTTTTCTCCTGATTGCAAAAATAAGGGTTAGGGTTAGAGTATGGAAAAGAGCAAGGGATTTTTCAACAGAAAATTTTGAAAAAGAAATGAACTTGCAGAAAAAGAGGTTATTTGGTTTTTCCACAATCAGGGCGAAAATATATTCTCTGTTGAAAAATGAATGTTAACATGGTTTAAACCCTGCTGTAAATAACTGTAAACAGATTTAATTTGCTCTGACGTCTCGTGGCAGCGCCTGTTCCAACAAAATCATCCTCTTTACTTGTCTTCAATCACTGTTAAAACGCATTTACTCATGTCTGCAATGAACTGAGAATTGGAAATTCTAAGTTTTTTTTTTCAGAAAGTAGGGCCTTGTAATCGCACAAAAGGTCGAAGAAACGATCAGTTCTTATCCCGCTGAGCCGGTCTTTTCATCGACAGTATTCTTTCCGTTCTTCTTATACTCGGTTTAAACTTGGACGAGAAAATATTTGATCGTTTTGGAAAAGTTCGTTTCTAACTATAACCAATTTTATCAGAAAATCAATCATGAGTTTCTGAACTTTATTAGCTTGTGTTACATAATCACATTCTTTTATGGGACAATGAAGATTTTATCAAAGAAACTGTCGTAAAATCGACTTCGGGGGCCATTTCAGAGCCATAATTCGTTGATTTATAAAGCCCGAATTCAAAAGTTATTTCAATTTTCGAATTTGATTCTTGACCAGAGAAAAAACGGACAATATAAATATGGAAAACGGGATGGATATGGACGGCAATATGGGCGAAAATATGGACCATACGGGGCACAATATGGAAGGTAATCATGGAGATCACGGAGCCGGTAAATTTCTTTTATCTTCAAAAGTAGCTGATTCTCTTTTTGCAGACCTTTCGCATGGGACAGGGCATTTTCTCGCTTTCAACAAGATTCTTCCGATTCAAGGCTTCATCTTCAAAAAGTGGAACGTCGAAAATACTGGAGATGTTGCTTGGACATGCGTCGTCATTGGCATTCTAGGGTTTCTGGTCGAATTCATCAAGGTACTCTTTTTCCCCAAGCTCTTACTAAACTCGAGCTCCTTTAGTTCGGTAAAGCCAAAATCGCGAGAAAGCAAAACAACTCGTTCGGCACCTCGAGCAAATGGCTCTATGCTCTTGGCTCCTCTCTCCTTCACTTTGTCCAAATCACCTTTGGATACATTCTGATGCTAGCTGTCATGACTTTCCACCCTGGAATCTTTTTCGCAGCTGTTGTTGGTCTGACTGTTGGATACTTCGTCTTCCAAGCCGTTCTCCGATCGAATTCGGGAACAAGGTAACATGGAACAAGAAGATTTTACCGTATAAATCTGTCTTTAGGGATGATGGCTGCTGCGAGTAGTTTTGGCAGATACTGTAACTGTACTCGAATAAACCCAATAATTTATTGGCAATAAACTAATAACACGATATCTGATTTTAGAAATTATCTTACTGAGCATGCTTATTCGAGGTTAATAACTGTATCTAATGAGTGGAAGAGTTCAAATCTGTTGAAAAACTTATCAATAATTTTTGTATGCGCAATACAGTATTGCCAGTAATCGGGATTGGCAAGAGTATCTCTAGATGATATGGTTTTTTCTCTAGATGCTAATTTTTGTTTTCAATTTTCCCATTTTCCTTCTCCAGAGCGAAGTAAAAAAATGGAAAAACAGGAACTCCCGCAGAGAAAAGCCCCCGAGCCGGAAGATGAAGACAAGGTAGAAGCGAGACTACCTTCCTGTAATTTATCAGCTTCACTTACAAGTTGTAATTCATTTAACACCCTCAGTTACTATTTGGTCCGATAAAAGAAGAATCCATGAATCTAGAATTGACTCATTTTTCTAGGTCATCAAAGAGAAAGAAAAGCAAAAGCACAAACATCCAACTCGACAAAGAAAGCTCTCCAGTAAGTCATTTTCTCCTCCCTTTTCAATGAAGGCTTTCATTCAACCTCTTCAGTCCAAATCCCAACAACTGAGAAAGTCTCTCAAAACGCAGTGTCTCCAATCAAACCCGCTCGGTCAAATTCCATCAGTTCCAGCAAATCGACCGTGTCAGTTCGTCAGTCCGACATAAAACTTTCAAAATACGACGAAAAATCAGCCTTTGCAATTTCCGCCACAAGTCAAAATGCTCGACGGTGAGAACCCTTCTTCCTTCTTTGATCAAAATTCATTTTTAGACACTCAATAAAGAAGCAGAAAGTAGCGACGCTGATAGAAGAAGCAAACGAAAACGAAGAAACTGGACCTCAACAAGCTTCGGTGGACGAGCTCAAACATCATCTCAAGAATTATGTCAAGGTAAGATTTTAATCAACTCCTACGCCCCCTCCACTTCGGGACCCCTCGTATTCATCCTTATCAGGAAGAATGCGCCAACGAAACCGAACGTCTCCTCCATCTCTACACAATTTCTCTGGCCTATCTTTTCGGCATCTCCTTACTCCTTCTTGTTCTCAGTAGCATCAACATCTTCCTCCCCTTCGATTCAAACAATCAGCTGACTAGCCATGTCGCCTTCGATACGATCATGCTCGTCTTCCTTGTTCTCATCGCTTGGATGGGTGCGTATTTCAAAGATGCGGAATTCTACAAGAAGATTCTGAAAGCGCAGCGATTCCAAAATTTGAGAAACGGCTTCATCGAGAAAGAAATTGCTGAGTTGAATTACACTATCGCACAAAATGCTCTGTAATTTGCACTTAATACAAGTTTTACCAGAATAAAAACTTTATTAATTATCATCAATTACTATTATCAATTACTTCGCATACTTGATGCACTGAGTAGCCTGTGTAAAAATCCGAAAGACTGAAAGATCTTGAATGAAAAGCCGCGATGCGGCTTTTTTAAGAACGGAGTCTTACAGCGGCTCCAGCGAATTAAAACTTTTGCTCAGGAGCTTACAATTGTAAATTTTTTTTTTTTTGCCTAGAAAATCTAATTCTAGAAAAGATACAAAAATTACTGTAAAATCGCTATAATAAGAATGTTGCGCATTCCAGAGTCATTTCGCTGGGCGCTGTGGGGGCGATTCAAGTTCGCGGACTTGATCTGGTGGTGGAGTTGCGTAGGTGCGCTCTTGCGCCAAAAAAGAGCTCCGCCTGGCGTGGGCGGCGCCGCGCTCTTTTTCTCAAACTCGAGCTCCCAAGCCGCGTTTTTTCTCTTTTTTTGCTTTCGCCAAGTTTGAATTTTTCAATTTCAAAAATTGCAATTTTAAAAATTTTTAATTAAAATGTAAGTCAATAAAAACAAAGAAAGAAAGAGAGACAAACAAAGAAGAAAGAAAAAAAGATGGCCGCTAGAATTTCAAAGAGAAAAAATAGAAGATAATAAAACTGAAGAAGAAAGAATTTGAAAGAAAATGGAAAATAATTCCAATAATTTGCCAAAGCAACAACCCTTTGGAAGACTTGTTAATAAGCCTACGGCGAAAGTTAAGGTAAGACACCCCCTTATTTGCATTTGTGTGTACTGAGGGCATAGGAAGCGATGAAATGAGTATTTTAAAGGCTTTTGACACGAAAAAAATGATCTTTCATCGCGTAAGATTTTGATAAACAGCAAAAATTTAATTTATTAATTATTTTTATTAGGAAAATTAACGAAAGAAAACTGATTCTTTGGCAGCAAGAGTTCTTGAAATACATTTTTATCGCGTGCTACAACCTTAAAAAAAGCTTCAGCCCTTTAAATTCCATTTTATTTCATCCTTTTTTCGCCCAAATTCCGGAAACGGCAGTGTAATAAATGATATTTCCGCGTAAAAGTGAATAGTAAAAGTCAAATTCACGTGCCCAAATTTTCAAATATTTAATATTTGCCCCTGACGCCGTACTTGCTCCGTAAATTGCCCATGATTACGGCGAGAGTAAATTGTGACATCATTATTTCGTTTTGGTTACCGCTTCCGGCACCTTTTCAAATAACACGTCCCCCAGGGCAGTAAATTAGGATCATTGCGTTTAAATAAACATAACTAGTTTCAATTATTACGACGCAAAATTGACCCTTGATAGGAGGAACAGAATATTCGCTAAAAATTTTAACTTTGCCTGTTTTCGATCTAAAAATTTTGAGTCGAAGATTCGCTTCAAACTGAAAGCACAGGAAGCGAAGCGAATCTCTGACTCAAATTTTTGTAGGGAAAAAGGCAAAAAAGATTTCGAAGCGAAAATTTGCTTCGCTCATTTTGCTTTATGACTGAAGCAAATTTTCGGCTCGAAATTATAATCACAAAAAAAGCGATAAACAAGATTTTGAAGAGAAAGTTCTCAAAGCTCTTATTATAAAATGAAACCGGGTTAACCTTTCGCCCTGCTTTTTTTTCGCCGGGAGAGAAAAATTCAGAAGCGCAAATTCGGAATTTGACGTGCGTGTAATAACGCGCTCCAGCGCAAATATTTTGATTTTCAGGTGATCGGCTCGTAATCCGATGAGATTAGTTTCATTATTTACGAAAAATCTGAACTCGAGGATTTATTATTTTTAACTCCGCCCGCATTCAAAATAAGCCCATTTTTCTCGAGTAACGAAACTTGTTTCATTTTTAACACGAATTATTTTAAAGTTAGATGCTTCTAATGTCGACCTCCCTTAATTTATCAAGTTGACCTTTGCCTGTTTTAAAACATTTCGAGACCAAAAGATTGATTTAAAAATTCAAAGCATTCTGTTTCTAAAACAAGAAAAAAACGTGGCTACAGGTCCCGGAAAAATAAACAAAAAGGAAATCTAACCCGTCAAGGGTGAGTTGATGCTTTTCATCACAAATCATCGTATCCATGACCATGACGAAGCTTTTTACGGACAAAGATGATTGTGTCATCAGTCTGAGATTCTGAGAGGATCAGATTTCTTGAGAAGGAATTTCTGAGCTCAGCAGCTTGTGTAGAAAACCTGAGTCAGGGTTCTGAAACGGCTTTTTAATTATGGCTCTTTCAGAACCCTGACTCAGGTTTTTACACAGGTTACTGCTTTTTTTGCTTCTTTTTTTCTGCGAAGATATTGACCCTGGTCAGTTTTTTCTTCATATAATTACTGTGTTTTTGAGCGACTGTAAAATCGAATTAGACATGCTTGTAAGAAAATGAACGAAAAAAGTAGAATCTTAAGAATTTATTGTAACTTTTCAAAAAAAATAAGCTTGATAAGATTTGGGATCGACATGTTTTTCATTTATTTTGAGTTGAGTACTGGCGGAAGAGTACCATTTTCAAAACATACAACTGCTAGTTTTAAACAAGATCGGAATGAGAAAGAAGGGTGGAGCCTTCGTTTTTTGTTTGTTTGTAAAAAAAGTAGAGAAAATTTATAAGAAGCATTTTTTTCAAACATTTATTAGTAATTAAATATAAATCTGGTATTTCGAAGTGATACCCTTAAGATTTTCGGCCTGAAAAATCAAACTTACCTAAAAGATGATAACGAAAAATCTTAAGGGTATCACTCCCTTAAAATTTGAACTTTTAGTAAGCAAGAGTTCTTACAGTATTTTGTCAAGCAAAAAGCGCGTCCGGATATCTGGCGACGTCAGAGCGTGAAATTTATTTTTAAAGAAAATCTTTACTTTAGCAAGAAAAACTCGCGACATTTGCATAATTTTATTATTGTGGCGAAAACCGCAGACGTGTGTGAAAATCGCGTCACCCTTTTCTCCAAAAAAATGACTAGGGAAGAGAAGCCCTAAAAAATTCGTCACGTGATCTCGTGAGCACGATTTCCGGGGAGGGAAAATTTTAAATTGGGCTGTATTTTGAGAGAAAACCTTTTTCATGTTTCCGGATTTGCACGTGAAGAAAATTGAGTTTGTTTCAAAAATCGCATTGAAGAAAAATGAATTATCCATCAACAGTAATTACCCTAAATACTAACCCTTCTTTATTTCAGCCGGTGATCAAGCAAGCGCCTTCGATCCGCGAAAATTTGGAGCGATGGAAAGAACCTGCTTCTTCTGGGAACAACGCTGCTCAAAATTCCTCCCCAGCGCCAACTTCTTTCAATGCGAGCGGGAATACTTCGAGCTTCATGCACTCGCGCTCGTCCTCGATTACTGGTGTAGGAATGGATACAAAATTAATGTTGATTGTAATAGTGGAAATTTACGGGAATGAGCGGGTAATGAGGAGCGTAATCAAGGCCAGCTCGTTTTAGATAAAACGCGCAAAAAACGGATAGCAGCAGAGTTAATGGAAAAATTATGGACGGGATGATAAGACGCGTTTCTTATCGGGGCAAAGACTCAGCTCAGCTTTTTAGAACCTTCTTTTGATAATGACTAGAACTCTGATTTTAATGGATTTTTATCAATTTTTTGTTGTTATGCGGGATTCGTAAGTCCAGTGTACCTAAGGTAGGTCCTTATTATGAACTTCCCCTTATCGTCTCCTTTTCTTTCGCCTGCTTGAATTTGAACCGCGATTTCGCCCCACCTTTGCTAAATGCTCCCAAAACCACAAAATCTGCTTCTAAAGCCCTCTCTTCCAAAAGCTTATTCTTTGTTTTGCAGGTGTTCAGACTTTTTCTTTTTGTCACCCCTACTTTTGTGTCCCCCTTTTTTTCGCCTTGTTTGGAATGTCGGGAATGGAATTAGGGAATGCAAGGAGGCAATTAGCGTCAAAATGTGGTGTGCCGGGCTCAGTGGAGCGTGCTTTTCTCATCTTTTTTGACCAGCCGGTTGGGCGATAAGCGACTTAACCTGGTAATGTGTATGCTGGACACGGAACACATGCCTTTTGCGCAAAAAAGAACGCTTGATAAGATAACGCGGAAATGGAGTTAAAAGAAGTAGACAGGATTGCAAAGGAAGCAAAACTGCCTCTTGGAAAGCTAAATTGTTTGGATCAAACAAGTGCTATCTTGGATTTTTGCACCTTGTTTCTGAAATAAATTTTCTTGAGAAATTTACGTTAGTTATCAGTTAAAACTTTCTCAATAACGGTCTGTTATAGATCGAAAAGCCACTTGCGGCTTCGAGTAAAAACCGCGCTACGCGCGGCTCAACTTTGGTTTCACTCAGAGCCGCAAGCGGCTTCTCGATCTAAAACAGACTGTTATTGAGTAAGCTTCTACTGATAACTTGCGTATCCTTCTCGTAAAATGCGACTAAAAGTATAAGAGAGCACCTCCTGTTTCCACTTTCCGATAGGCCAACTTATAGCTTGGAATTAGTAGAAGCTTGATCAAGTCGGGGCCGGGGCGGTTATCCGACTGCCACTTCCGCAGGTGCTTGTCACTTCGCCTGTCGAGGGATCGGCTCGCTTTTTGTTGCTCCAGAAGTGGACACAACTCGTCCCCGTAATTGCTCCTATCCGGATGCATTTTGCGTGTTCTATCTCGTTTTTCCACGAGTTACTTTTTTTTTCCGAAAAGTTTTTCCTTACATGTTCGTTCTTATCAGGAAGGAACAAGGAATTACGGTACTAAGTCACTTCCAAGAAATTATATTAACGTCGATTTTCTATTTATTCAAAGTCTTTCCGTAGTAACCTGTGTAGAAAACCTGAGTCAGGGTCCTGAAAGGGTCTTCAAAAAAGCCAAGAAGATTTTTTGCGGAAGAAAATGCATACAGTAATAAAACTGGCCCCCTTTGATTCGGAAAAGATGCACGAAAAACTTTCTTTTTTACCTAATTCTGCGGTAGCTTGGCGGCTGGGTGAACACGCGAATTAGGTTTAGAAACTTAGTTGGAAATATATTTTTCAGTTTTCGAATAGAAGTGTATTCTTCTGGCGGCGGTTTTGTTCAGTATTGTCGCGGTTATAACCTGGCGCATCCGCTACTGGGCAGTAAATTATTTCGCACCGTGCTAATTGTTCGCCAAAAAAAACGGAACAATGAAAAGATTAAGGAGCACAGCAGACAGGAGAGCCGCCTCTTTTCGTGTAATTGGACTGAGTTCAAATTTCCGGTCTTTAGTTCTTTCAAACCAACAGGAAACGATGAAAATTCTCATCATAGAAAAAAGTTGCTAGGAATAAAATTACCTGTATGTTTGTATATGAAGGAGAATTCATTAATTCTAGGAGCCACAAGAAAGAAAACCTGCGGCTCGAAATTTGTGGGTATGAAAACGCAAGATTATGCATTACCTTTGGCTAGTTATGTATTTTCTAGTTACAGAGGCATTTAGAAAGACCCTTCAATTTTAGAAAAAAGGAGTGTTACTGTAATCAACTGCAGAAAAGATAAATTATCTGACATTTCGAATTCGAAAAATGATGCGATAGCGATCATAGTTCCAAACCTCAAATTCCTCCGTTTACATTTCAAAAGCGATAGCAGGATAATCTTGGATGATCCTTTTTGCCTGTTCATGAAAATATTTTTAGAGTCAAAAGCTAAATGCAGTAGGGGCCCTTAATCAACCAAGAGGCGGCCAAACAATAATGGCGCAATTGAATCTACAGAACAGGGAGACATATTGCGGGACAATGGGCGAGCAGCTATTCATTTTGAAGAGGTTCTGGGCCGAGTGAAAAGGACATATGTTGTGCAAAGCCCTTGAGCTTTCGGGGACATATGGCGATCTACTCGGGTCCTCTTTTCTTTCACAGAACGTACTGTAACAGCGTATAAATAGCGATTTTTCTCGATTTTTTTTTTTGTACTTTTACGTTTGTAAACCCTTATTAGGACACTTAGTGGGCGCGCTAGAACGTAACACATTAGTTCGGCTAATCAGGTATCTACAGTCGCACCAAAATTCTAGCGAGCATTCCGCCCCACGTTCCTTTATCGTCCTGTGGCCCTGACAGGAGCCCATTTCTACAAAGCGATTATCCACGCTGCGCCCGGATAAAGGCTTTTTTTAAATAAACTAGAAGGCTAAACGGAATTTCGTGCGATGAGTACCGCGAGCGTATTTGACTCATCCAATTCATAATTTAAAATATAAGCCTTTTTTCAAGAAGCTCCGGCGATAATTTGGAATTTGGAGAGGTTAATTGCTTCTCCCCTTTAGTGCGAAAATTGCAGCGCGAAATTGGCACTTTGCGCGCTGTTTAGGGTTTAATTAAAATCGACAGAAGTTGCAGTATTTTTTCTTGAAATTCATTCGTTTTTTTATGAAGATAAAACCGAATCGCGAAAATCGTGGTAAATTTCCATTTTTTTGTTTTGTTTATTCTGGCTCAAGGTTCTTCCTTTTCAAATTTTTCCAAATTTTGATTGATCACCCCCTTTAGTCGAGTACCAAATTTTGTATCCATCAAAAAGACGAGGCCAAGGACGATCTCTTCCAAGACGATATTTCGACTTATATCAACTCGCAAGTGACCGCTCAGGTTTTGCGCAGGACGAGTTTGAAGAGAAAAGAACTGTGCATCTCGCCGAAGAGGGGCATCAACCCACAGAATCAGAATCATCGTCAACCGCGGCGCTCGGAACCGATTTTGGAGATTTCGAAATCGAGTGCGCCTCTCAGAGACGAGGAGATGATTGCTGCTCTCAACAGGTAGCCAGTTCAATTCCGATGCATATGCAGTCGAGTTACTGTAATCGTTTAGGCCTGTAACTCGTCGTTCCGTGCCGCCGCCAGAGACGCGAAGAAGTCAGAGTATTTCCGACCTGGCTGATATTAGCCGCTCTTCTGCCCCTTCCAATGGCTCCTGTACGTTTTCCAATTTAGAGAAAATTCTACTAGATTCTAGCGCATCTGCCTGTAAAATCAAACCCAGACAACATTCGCGAAAAACTGCGCGATTTCGTCAAGCGCCGCTCCCTCGACCGCACGAATCCGACCTCGCCAACTTCTCCTAAAAGGAACAGGTCCAAACAGAGAGTAACTGTACTAGTTGCTACTAACAAAACAGGGCGAAAAATCTCTTTTGTCGTCCGTGTAAGCATTCCGTTCCCACGCACTTGAGCGTGGTAAATCCTGAACTCAGTCACGTGCCACTTGGCGAAGGAATTTCCCTCTGAGCGGTGAATAATATGGATTAGCATATTCCCATACTAGCCAAAATAGGGACTTAAAAGTCTTCCAGTTGGACTTCCAGCTCTCATTTTCGAGCATAATTGATCTTTTACTGTATATTTATGAAGGGTTACCTGCGTAGAAACCTGACTTAGAGTCCTGAAAAAGAACTTGAAAAATACTGCTCAGGACCCTGACTCAGGTATCTACACAGGCAGGCATTCACATTATGCCACCATTGGTGGTCCATACAAGGTCCTGTCTCTAGTTTTTTGGTTAGAAAATTGGATGACTTTTTCGATCATAAAATATGCTCATTAATGAAGTGAATATTTACAGGCAATTATCTAACATTTTATATCAAACAGCAAGATTTTAGAAGCAAGAAAAAAGATCAATTAATTAAATTCTCTGTTTATAGATAAATTTCGTTTTTCGAATAGGAAGGAACAGAAACACGAAAAAACGCATGAACATATTTTGCGGGGATTGAAAATCGTGAAAGAACCTCAATCTAAAACTCGACTCGGTTTCCTTTGAGGCAGCAATTTAAGCCCGGGTACCTGCGCCCACAAGAATTCTGAAACGTAATTACCGCGCCGTTCCATTTTTCAATCGTATAACTACTGCTATGGGAAAGGCATTTCAGATCTGTTTATAAACTCTGCCAGAAAGTTATGACTTGAACCGTAGACAAATTACTGTAAATTGATAATAAGGGAGTCTCGTTATATTTTCAAATTTGCCCTAAAAATACATTATAACATGCAGAATCTTACTAGCTGATGATTCTTAGGAGTCTTGTGCTTGTAATGCATCATATGATGCAGAAAAAATAAACCTCAAGTTGGCGCTGGAGAGCGGTCTTATCCGCGTCACTTGAGAAAACGAATGAACCTCGCTGAGAGTCGACAAGTGGCTCTTTGGATTTTTGAAAAAATGCAAGATTTGAGGATTTCAGAAATTCAGAATCTCAATATTTCAGATTTAGCCAAAAAGCCCCATCTGGGAAGAAAAGTTATCTATCTTTCTTGAGTGAAAACTTTTTAAGTCGCTCAATTTTGAAATACAATAGTTTTGGATAAGGTCGTTTTCCCATCGATCAAAAAAGGTCGTCGTTTGAATTTGTCGTTTTTGGGAAAACGCTAGAATGGGAGGGCTAAAATTTCATTTGCCAGCGGGAGCCGTGATAAGAGAACCACTCACGAAATCAGTTCAATTACCGGCTCCACCCTTGAGCGCCGCCACAAGCCAATCGCAATTTCAGCTTGACCGACGAGCTAAATCAAGTTATTTTTTAAAAAAAGTTCATCCAGGGACCTTTTCACAGTTCCATTTCTCCGACTCCGCCCAGCAACAATGTCACTTCTCCAAATACGAATGCGCGAACTCCCGTCATCAAAACTCCGACTTCAACGAGCAGCGTCGTTTCTCCCGACATCCGAAATCGAACGGAGATTCCGCCTCCCGGGCCGAGCTCGATCGCCCTTGCAAACCGCCTTGGAAACGCCTACGCGTCGAACCAACCGGGCACTACCAGCTCGAGTCAGAGTCTACACAAAAGTTCCATACCGCCTTCTACTACTCGTTCCACCACAAGTGCATTAAACTCGTCCTACGTACCACTCCAGTTCAAGCGCAACAATCATAATCAAAGAAATCATGAAAACTCCTCCAGGTAAACCTTCGAATTCTAAGCCCACTGCTGATAAGAAAACTTCTTCCTGTATTAACCCTGTGTTTTAGACCCGTCTCCTTCCCCGAATCACTCTTGCCGAGCATGCCTTTACCGCCCGTCTCCTCTTCCTCCTTCGACAATTCCACTGGCTCTCTTTCCGGTAAGACTTCCCTCAATCAATCAAAATCAAAGTCGATCAATTTCAGGTGGGAAAAACTCGTCAAGTCCGTCGTCGCCGCGCGTCTTTCACTTCCGAACGCCTTCCGATTCACGTAGGACGCCGATTATTTTTCCCCTCAACGAGGACCAAAGTTCTTCGCCCGAAAGGTACGATTTTTTTTTCAAGAAAAATTAAGAGAAACTATATTTAGCCCTGCTGCGGACAAGCCCCTTCCTGCCTCCCCAGTTTCTCCCCAATCCTCAATCTCGACCCCCGGAACGCCCGCCTCGCCGCCAGCGCCAAAAGTTGCCCAAGTCTCGAGTGTTACGTCTTTTCACAATGCGCGGACGCATCACCGCCATATAATGAAACTGGATCGTTGTCGTTCCGCCGAGAACATGACTCAGCTCACAACAACTCCTACAAGCCGTCTCGCTGCTCTCAACTCGGCAGGAGATTCGGGGCTTCGAGGGCAGATAAGAGGAGGAAACAATCATGAATTAAACGCGACGAATTTAATGCCCAGTCAGAGTATGGAGATTCTTAGAGAAGAAGAGACCACGCCAAACGGAAGTCCCTATGGAGGAAATGTTACTTTCAGAAAAGTTCGAACCCCCGTGAGGAAGAATTCTGATGATGAGAATAACTCGACACCGAATAGTTCCAGACGAGGATCAGCTATTGCCGACAAGATTAGGTAAACACACATAATTTCTTCTTTGAAATCTCCTTTATAAAACTGATTATTAGAAATGTTTTTCTTTATTTATTCTTCTTCTTATCTTTATATTGACTGTAAGAAAGGATTAAAATCACTTTGTTTTCAGTTATAAATAGACTATTTAAAATAGTGATCATCAACAAAAAATTCTTTTATTTTGAACATCGTTTTTGATTGAGCTAAAAATAGCCCTTCCCATAAATCTGACAAATGGCTTAGTCGTTTGGTTAACTCAGAGCCTCTTTAAACGCTCAAAATAATTTTATGTCTCTTTTTAAACTTTTCTTTCTTCAGAGCTCTTGGATTGTCTCAAGAAGCACTGCGTTCCACCTCCGCTAGTCCGGCAATGACGGCATCCCGTGGAACTCTAGATTCAATAAGTGAAAGTGCGAATCACCCCAATCCTGCAACGCCGAGTTCTTCGTCGTTTTTCAGGCCGATTAGTACTGATAGTCTAAATATCTCGCACTCGTCGATCCCCGAAGAAGCGGTCGAATTCCCTGATCCTCCTGTCTTGCCCCCTTGTGATTCTCCTCCTCACTCGCCTGAGGGGAGCTCACGGCCTAAACTTGAACCCCAAGCAAGTATCGAGGTCGAAATCCCATCTGAAATCTCTGGAATCTTCGACAAGATCAAGCGCGCGAGCACGGATCCGCCAGAAGAAGATGCTCCACCACCTCCACCAGAACCTGACGCATGCCTTTTGCCCAAGGATTATTTTGACCCAAGTGGTTTGCTCAAACTGAAGGAGAAAGAAGCGAATAATGTGGACGATTCGGACTCGGATGAAACGAGCTTGAGCGATGTCATCATGCAACATGAGAAGAGAATTCTAGGTAAGCAAGTTTTCTGCATTTTTTGGTAATTGGAAAGCCTGGCAGGCTCGAGACCGCGAGTAATGAGATTATGCAAAGTTTGTATATTTTTGTGTCTTTGTTGATTTCCAAAGCCAATCGTGATTTTTAAACTTTCTTTTGTAGACATGGCGAACTTGAAGGAAGAAGTGATTCTTGGCTACAGGGACAATGAGTCTTTTGGCGAAAGCGTCAATGCGATCATCAAGGACAAGTGCCCCAGAAACATTGTTTCCAAATACATGCTGTTTGTCGAGGACATCGAGTCGAATTTCAAACTCAGGTCGAAATTGGCTGGGCGGCTTATGCGAGCCGAAGCAAGTTTAAAAAACGGAAGGTTAGAGTCTTCCTTTTTTGATTGTTTCTGATGGAGTTTTAGTCATGATCTCGCAACAACCGAAGCCCTAAAGCAAAAATACCAAGTTCTGAAGTCGCAAATGTCCGAATCCGACAAGTGCTCCGAGCACTGTATGCAAAGAGAGGCCTTTGTTACAGAAGCCCTACAGCGCCAGCTTGAGGTAAAGCCCTTTCATCATTCAAAATCGTAACAGTAGCAATTCAGGCGGAGGAATTCGACGATTTCCTAAAATACGTCCAGGAAAAGCGCCAATATCTCGACGAACAGTGCCAGATCGAAGAAAAGATCCGCGTCTTCGAATCCCAACTGGCCCAGCTCAAGGAAGTCCGCAATCAACCCACAAATTAAAAATTCAACAGTTCGAAAGTGACAAAAAAGTGACAGACAATCGCAATTTCGTTCAAAGAAAAAATCTGTAACTATTTCAGTTTTGCCTTATTTCCTCCGTGGCCAAGAAACGGGTGTTATTTTCTTGACCAATCAAAACAGCCTTAATTTGCCTACTCAATCAGTATTTATCTCGCTATTGATCGTCGGTGAAGTTCAAAAGAAACAATTCTATTTTCATTCTTATCTATAACTAGGAATTCTCACGGAAAAACGGTGCGCGGTGAGGCGCTACTCGCCCAAAATGATGGCAATCTATTTCGCGTAACTTGAAAGAATTTCAGTGAAAAACTTCTGAATATATGAAAAAAGATGACGCTTGTTCATTAACTGAGCTCAAAAACTTAAATTTTCATCTAAAAAGCGTAGTTTTCTCGAAAATTCAAAGAAAACCTGCTCTCTATGTGTCTAACCGACCTTCTGAATCTCTGATTCCGAGATATGTCTAAGAACAGATGTTTTTCTTGAGTCTGTTAAAGTTTGAAGACCGGGGAGAAACTAGAAGGCCTTCAAATGTCCCGTTGATGGAGTCTTGGTGGCGGCGCGATAGTACATTGAGCGGCGAGCGCGGCCCCAAAATTGGTTTCTCTTACTTTTGAAGCCCTAACCGACCTTTTTAAATTCAGATTTTTATATATGTTCAATAAAAGACCTTTCTTTAGATCATATATAAGTTTGAAAACCGGGGGAGCCCTAGAACCTCTGAAAACAACCGATGATTGACTGAAAGTGACGGCGCGGTAGTGCTTTACGCGCTCCGTGGGAGGCCCGGAAAGCATTAGCGCGCCCCATAATCTCGGTGGGTGCACACTCTGACCTACTGTAGCAAATCAGTCACAAATAACGGCGGGTTATCTGAACAAAAAAGTTCCCGGAAGTGGTAAGCTACCATTTTGCTAAAAATTAGCCGACTAATATTCAAGGATTACTTCCAAAACGAACCAAATACTAGGGCTTACCACCAAGCTACCTTATCGGCTATAGCTTGCCACTTGCTCAGAATTTCATAATGATTTTTGCATATTTGGAATCAGCGGAAAAAATTACATCTAGAGTGAAAGTTTCACGAAAATTGAGTACGATTTGTTTTTCCGTGAGAATCCCTATCTATAACTAAAGAAACCTTGTAATAATTCCTGTTCCCAAAACCTATGAAAAGTAAAAATCAAATACCGCCTTACTTTTTTTAAAGAAACAATCCACACTCTGTTGAAAAAAGCTCAACTCAACTCGCTCTACACAATTATTATTATTTATGGTAATTGTGCATATTGTGTGTGCCCATCGAACAGTTACTGTATATTTCACAGAACAAGATAAACTTACACAAAATCTTACTAAGTTTTTTTATGTTTTCATTACATAACCAGATCTTTTCGAATGCAAGAGAGTCGATAAGTTGAACTTGTTATCTATCAAATGTAGATTGATATTTCAATAAACTGTATTTAGGAATTGGTGCTTTGAACAAACATAGTTTTAAATAGATACAGAAAGAAGGATATTATTATTATATAATTGATACTATAAAGTTGATTGTTGGCAGCTATTTGTTTGGATCGACCAGTATTGAAATCTTGATCTCTTTCATCGAGTAGAAAAACGAGTTCAATCGGTAGCCTGGTTTCTCCGGATCTATAGAAGATGATCAGTTTAGACTGAAAAGAGGCACTTTACCTGGAGGTCTGTAATCCGCTGGAAACTTGGCCCAATAAATACCGTCTCTTCTTGATGAAATCCCCGTTGGATAGTATTTTCCGTTGATGTTAGCGTACGAGCATTTTGAGAACCAACCTCCGCCCTCTGAGAAGCGTTTTAGAGAAATCTTACTTTTGTGAACTTACGGAGGTCTTCAGCGCAATTTCCGGACCATCCATCGTTGTCGCGATCGTAGGTCGTGAATTTCTCGCCAGAAGTCACTTGGAAAGAGTCTCCTAAGTCTCCGTGTCGCTTGATTCCAACATGAAGTCTAGAAAAATTGTAAAAAAGGAAATTCTTTACTGTCTACCTGTAGTTATCCTCCGGTCCATTGACGAAGAAATTCTCATGCTCGACATAAGCACTGTGCCCTTGGAAGTCGGTGAGATCGATTCTTATTCTCGTGTCGGCAGCTTTTGACAATTTGCTTATGTGTTCCAAGCCAAGCCAATACTCGGACTGGGCTTGGCCAAAACCAGCTTCGTAGGCGGCCCAGTCCTTGTTGAAATCAACCGAGCCGTCGAAACGATGCTGAATGACGGTCCAGCCACCAGAGTAGCGGAAATCGCATCTTGAAAAAAAAGTTAAAAAGATAAGGCTTTTGTATATCTTACTTCGCTTGAACAGGGGTGTCGGTAGGACTTGGTCGAATCATATAAACTCCGTTTTGTGAAACTCCAAGGTTGTAAAGATGATTGCAGTCTCTCGCATTGCCTCCGGATTCAGCCAAGGATTGTACGTTTTTGATCTGAACGGGGCTTATCTCATCAGGGTCTTCTTCCTTTGGTTTTGGAACTTGAACTGGTTGGCCGAATTGGTTCATGCCGAATTGGTTGGCGTAGGGTTGCTGAACTGGCTGACCGAATTGGTTGAATTGGCCGAATTGGTTGTAAGGGTTGATTTGTCCGAATCTGAATGAAAATAATGATTTTGAAGGATAGATATGGTTTTTTACCCTTGATTTGGCATGAGTTCGTCTTCCTCGTTGTCCCATCTTTGGCCAAGAGCAGCTTGCGATGCTCCTCCGCCGAGGACAACAACAGGTTTAAGGGGATCAACGTCACTATTTTCACTGAGCTGCTGTTGTTGAGTGCTCTGTTGTAGTTGTTGTTCCACTATCGGTTGTTGTGGTTCCATCCAGCTCGTCTCCGGCTCCTGGGGCAACGGTTGTCGCTCCATCTAAAAATTTATGAATATTAATGAATACGAAGAAGAGATTTACCGTCGGTTCGAAGTCCGCCAGCTGGTTCTCCTGGTTCAGGATATTCTCCTCCGATGTCTGGAGGTTTTCTGCCCTCGTCGATTGGGACTCCTGAATCCCAATCGGGCGCTCCCAGTTTTTTGACAAATCATCTTCGCCGCCATCTTCTTGCGGCGCGTCGCCAAAACTGAAAGGGTCTGCAATCTCACCATTGTCGTTTTCCTCTTCTTGTTGGAAAACTTCGTTGTTATTGTCATCGTTCTCGTAGTTATCGTTCTGGTAATTGTTCTCGGTGTTCTCTTCTTGTTCTTCTTGACCGAAGGAATCGCCAGTTTCCGGCTCTCCAAAATCTTTTGGAAGCTCAAATGCTGGTTCTGCGGCTTCCGGCTCTTGAGGAATTTCCTGTGCAGCCCATGGGTCAGCCGTTTCTTCAGAAGTATCTGCCGGAGCAGCCTCTTCGAAAGGATCCCCTTGAGCCGTTTCATCAAGGGTCTCTTCCTTGATTTCATCAAACTCATCTTGGATCTCTCCGTCATCTTGGGCCTCGACAATGTCCTCCATCACTGGATCCTGGACTATTTCAGCCACTTCTTCAGCAATTTCATGAAGCGTGTCGGCGACCTCTAGTTCGCTGCCATTGTCTTCCGCATCAGAAATTATCTGCTCTGCCATCTGGACGTGTTCGATTTGCGCCTCGAGTTTCGGCTCTTCTTTTAGCTGATTCGCAAATGCTTCCGCGCCGCCGTTTTTGTTGATATTTTCGATAAAGTCGTTTAGTTTTTGAATCACTTCTCGTTCCTTTTCCCGGTCTTCTTGTTCCTGAGGGTCGATCACTGGCGATTCGTATCGGACAGGAGCCGCAGGAGCAGCGGGAAGAGCAACTTGCTGATTCCAGGAGTCCACAGGTGCCGCTGGCGCTTGGATTCTAGGATTCGGTTCTTGCGCGAAATCATACGCGAAATCCGGCTCCGGCGCTTCAGAAGAATCCTGGTCGAGGTGCGTGTCAAATTCGTGCCCATAATCGTTATTTTGAACCAACGCTGGCGCCCTATTCACTCCTGGTTGCGGGAGATTCAAATGCTTGGGCATAGGCATTCCATGAATTCCATCAACTTTGCCTACGTTATCGTCAAATCCGTCATCGTCGTCAAGCATGGGTATGAATCCGTTTAGGTTGTTTTTGTGAGCGTATGCTTGGAGCATTTGCTCTTGAATCTTCTTTGATTTCATGGCTAGCAGTTTTTGGCATTCTTGAACTTTGACTGCTTCGTGAAGTTCTTTGTAGGCCAAGTTGTGAAGTAAGTTTTGGTTTTCAATGTAGAAATAGACATTTGTCGCGAAGGAGAGGATGAACATAAAGAATGTTATTCCAGCTCGGGAAGGAAGGGTCGGACAGCCAAAACGCCGGGAAAAACTCCGGGAATGGCCACCGCCACTGACGTAGCCGCCAGATGAAACAGAACTGATCCCCATACGGGATCTTTTATTGGTTGATAATTGTTTGCGCAGACTTTTAAGCAATTCTACTTGCTCTTTCATTTCACAAATATCAAATAAAAGATGACGTTCTTACTGAATTGTTATTTAATTATTAAATTATTTGTTTGTCTTAAATTTTTATGGGCAAATAAATTATCTGAATAAAGATAAATTTGATTTGACCAAAGAAAATTTCTCTTTCGAATTATTTCTCTTTGCGAGTTTTCAACCCTTTCCTGTTCTGATTCAACATTTTAAAAGCCGTTTCTCCGGCCAAAGCCGGTTATTCTTAGCCCCACTCAGAAGAAAAAGGGAAGGGGTTCCTCTTTCTCTTAATAAAAATTCTTCCTTTTTCTACTCCTTGGCTTTGGTGGAGCAGGCCGGGCAGCAACCAATAGCGGCGCTTGCTCCACCACCAGGAGCAGGAATGCCCGCTGGGCGTTTTCGCCAGCACCAAAATGCATTGTGGAAAACACAGAGAGATTTTTGTGCTTGGGTCCGTTGCGGTCTATTAATGGATTATTGATAGGCTATCAATGATAGCTTTCTTCGCGCATAAAAATGGCCTCGGCGTGGCACCGAGTTAAAATATTTGAAGACATAGAAGAGTATTGTATATTTTGTTATTTTTTGTAATTTTTGCTGAAGCATATTCATGGTAATATGGTTTAAAATGAGAATCAGCGGAGACAAATCGCATAAGCCCTAAATGAAATTAAGAATTGTTTGAAAACCAGTCCTAACCTTTTTGAATTTGTTCCGAGGAAAACATCGTCCTCGTAAATAAACGCTCCTTGAAGATAATTTGGATTACCAGGGCACCAAGAAATATCACCAATTTCATCGCCTTTATGAAAAAATAAGATAAAAAATATTGCATTTCCGCGACTACCTGTGAAATATCCTGAAAGAATCAGCCTTCCGTGCTTGGATGCAGTATCATTTACTCGTTTCCAGTAAGGATTGACGTCCGGCCCCACAAGTAGCTGATGTTTTTTAACAAATGTTGAGTTAAGCTTGAAATTGTATTTAATTACTACCTATACAACATCTAATAACTAATTATAATCAGTTAATTTACCTTCAGAATATCACAGTCAGGTTGAGTATCAACTTGAACGAGAATTTTTCCGAGAGGTTTTTCTTTTTCGCGATCAAGCTCGCTTTGTATTTTCATTCGGTACTCGTCGTCTATTTCGAGGCCTTCAAGATCTGTAGAATACTCTGCCCTTATCCAATAGTATTAATTTTACTTGGAAATTTCGGAATATACCGGTAAAGCTTTTCATCGTGGAAAATGGGTGGATGCTATTCTGTCACCGATACTTTTACGTAAGAAATTTTCTGGTGAACCAATGTTTTAAAAGAGTCAACTGGGGCTGCTTAAACTTTTGAGTGAAAGATCAAAATTTTCACCACCCGGCCATTTTGAAATTCAGATTATCTATTTTCTTTTTAGACTATGAAGAGGCAATACTGTATAATCGACGAGTATGCCTTGGTGCGGGCATCAAATTGTCGACTTTCGAATCAACCATTGTACTGTTGTTTTCTTTGCAATATTTTTTGCCTCTTCATAGTCTAAAAGAAAATAGATAATCTGAATTTCAAAATGGCCGGGTGGTGAAAATTTTGATCTTTCACTCAAAAGTTTAAGCAGCCCCAGTTGACTCTTTTAAAACATTGGTTCACCAGAAAATTTCTTACGTAAAAGTATCGGTGACAGAATAGCATCCACCCATTTTCCACGATGAAAAGCTTTACCGGTATATTCCGAAATTTCCAAGTTTATCACCTCCTCAGTAGCGAGCGTATCATTTTTATCAGGACTGAAGCTCGTATATTTCGTCGCATTCAAAACCTCTGGTTCATCTACTAGCGTATCATTTTCGTCAGGACTCAATCTCGTATATCTCGTCGCATTCATAACCACAGGTTCATCAACTTCTTCTCCTCGAAATGCGATGATGAGTGGGTATATCGGGAGGCAAAGGGCGATGAAAAAATGACAAAAAGAAGAAAAATAAGTTTCTTTTCCATACTTCTGTTTTAAATCTACATATGAAAGGGTACTTTGGAAGTGGTCTCAGCCATATCCTCAATCAAGCGGAAACAAGGAAGAGCAGTAACGCTTGAGCGTTCATAGATTTTTGAATTTATTGGCAGAATGATGATATGCAGGAAACAAATGATTAATAAGACTACAGATTTCCGTATTTGCTCTTTATATCAACGGATTCAATTGTTAAATCTCTCTTTTGATCGGGCTTTATAGGTAAGTATCCGGCAAGTTTCATCATTTTCGCGCATTTCTCTTGAATTTGGTTTAGTTCCGACGGGTTGACCATTTTATCCAATCTCCAACCGTTCAAGATCTAAAGGAAATTTTCATTTTTCTGCTTTATCTTTTCTTTTTACGGTTGTTTCGTTGATAGCTCGGCTAGTTGTGTAAGTAGCTTTTGATTTGTCGAGCTTATTCTTTGGCGGAGCGATTGCATCGTGTAAGAATCCGCTGACTTCGTCGTTGAATTCTTCGCCAAGGAAGTTGTAGATTGCTTTGGAATATTTAATCGGGTCCCGAGCGATATCCTAAAAAAATAGATAATGATCGGTTACTTCCTACTTAATACGTATCTTGGAATTTTACATTATATTTCAGTGAAATCAGAAACATTTAAAATTTGATTTCACAAAAATTAAACAATTATTCTGGTGATCAGTATATCGATCTAGAAAAAATACCCCCCCTTCGGCGAATCTACCTCGTATCGAAGAGAGAAGGTCTTCCTTGATTCCAAAGTCCTTGTATTGCTCAAGAGCTCTAAGTTCTGCGCGACGAGGTCGCATTCTTGCTCTAGCATCTTCATGAATCCGCCCATTTCATTCGCTTTTCCGTGCAATAGTTCAAGGTGAATTTTCTTTCTGAAATCCTTCTTCATAGTTGTTACGTAAGATCATCCCTACCTGGAGTGATACATGCTCCGAGGATCACGAACAAGAAAGACTGCTTTGAAATCAATCGGATAGCTATCTGCGTAAAAAGGATGAAGCCGCTTCAAATCCAAGAATCGGATCGTCTTGATTGCCACTGTATCCACTTCTTCTTTGCAGATTCGCTCCATGTGATCAAGTTTTGCGCGATCTGAGCCGGGTGGGGAGCATTGCTTCTTGCACTGAGTCGCCGGAGCTTCAGGGTTCCAGCAAAATGGAGGCTTGCAGAAACGAGTTGAGAGTTGGTACATGCAGACTCCCTATAAAAGAGGATGAACAGTGACTTTTCTTAAAAATAACGGAATGAAATTTTCCAAAAAAAAATTCAGTGAACATGTTCTTACCTCGTTCAGGCAATTTTTTGTCGTGGATTCTTTTGGGTTTGCATATTTCTTGAAATTCTCAGCATTTGGCGCATGACAGTGAAAAGTATCGTTCAACATCTTGATCTTTTGAAGTGGAGCATTGTTGTTTCCAAAAATTGCAAGTGGCTTCACTCATTATTTATCATTTTTTCAGAAAAAGGCATACCTCAAAGTAGTACAAAAAGTCCGGATTTCTGTTGAACATTTCTCCTGTCAACGTACTGCCGCTTCTGTACATCGTCACGAGTAAATAAGCTTTTCTTTTTGAATTCTGAGGTTGCGCCTCGTCTGTTTCTATTATTTTCGGGTTGATTTTTCCTTGACTATCCTTTGAATTGGACATTCCCTTGAAAGTTGGCGAATCCATTTCGACAACCGCCGTTGGGACTGAACGAGCTTGGTGGTTGTGTTGGCCGTTGACTTGAAGTAGCGTCTCACGGTAAACATAAAACTAAAAGAATCATTTTAATATCAAAGAGGAAGTCAAAAAGGCCGAATCCTCTGGTTTTCAACGGAAGATTGATGCTGATAATTGGGCTTTTATAGACTATAAATTATAGTGACCCTCAACCTATTTTCTTACCGAAACAAAATTTAAAAATAAAGAGATCACCAAAAAATTGGTGATCGTAGATCTCGGGCAGTGAATCTTCGGGATCATCTCCCTCCTCTCTTTTACTTCTCTTTCACTTGATTTTTGTGTAAGTTCAAGTGGCAAGTGATAAAATTTATTTCAAAAAACGTGAATTCCAACTCTTGGTTAAAAGTCAATTTTTACGGGGAGCGTGATTCTGAGACTTTCTTTTAAGCGTGGCTCCTCAATCGTGAAATGAATTATCTCTGATCGGAAAGGCCGAAAATGTCAAAAGCCGCTTGGTAATAAACAAATAATAATGAGCTGAAGTTTTGTCGGAATTTGTCCGAACAATCATTTGATTTCGCAGAGATAATTAATTGTTATCTTTTCAGTTTAGAAATGCTGAAGAAAGAAAATATAATTTCAGACAAGATTTCTCAATTTGTCTTCGTCTACCTCCTTCTTCTTTCAACTTACCAGCATAGAAGAAAGCCCAATCGTCAGGAAAATATTCAATCCGAACAAGAAAATAACGCTTTTTGCTGCCATCTCTGTACTGCACAATTTCATCCGCAATATTTCCCTTTTCTTTGAAAAACTTCACCTCTCATTCTTGCTAAAAGTGAGACAAAAGAAGCGCCAGGTCATTTATTGTTTTGCCGCGTTTTTATGATGCGTCTTGGGTTTCTTTATTTATGAAGTCAAAAAAAAAAGTCATTTGAAAACAGGTTCAATAAAGTCGCCTCTTTTGAGCAGCATTTTCGAGGAGAAAATTTCGACGTAGATTCCAAATTGCGTCTTTTCACGAATCTGAGTCAGGGTTTTCAACGGTTCGCCCTCTCTTATCCCCAGTTTTGGATTTGTGCAGACAGCTCCGCAGCGAGTACAGTTTCCCTGAACAGTCAAAAGGAAATCACCAATTTTCAGTTCTTTCCACGACTCTTCTTCAAACGCTTCATTTGTTTCCAGAAGTAAATTTGGCCGGAAACGCATGACCAGATCATTGATTGTCATTTTTACGCCGTTTTCCGCAAGTTTCTTCCTCAACCATTCTAGTGAAGCTGTTGTAACGAGGAGAAGAGGCGATTTCATTTGAAGATTTAGGCCGTCGATTGAAGAAGAAATTTTCAAAAGTCTTTCGAAAGATACCATAATTGATATATTTATCTAATTATTAACAAATTTTTAAGACTCAGTAAGATGAATTTCTCAAAAAACCTGATATCTTATTTTTGATGGTGACCGGACTACCTTCAAAATATGAATTTATTGATAATAAAATAATCTGAGGATTCAAAGAATTCGATTTCGATTTCGTAAAAATGTCTGTAGTAAGATTTCGCATCTCTTTCCTGAGCTGTCTGTTGAGACATTTTTTGAGCCAACATGAAGCCTTTTCTCCACAATCTTTCATCGGAATCTTCCTCAAACAAACTCTGGTCTTTTTATAGGATCACGCTTTGACAATCCGTTTATTGTCTCGCTGACATTCATCTAGTCCCACAGACGTCAACTTTCATCTATCCTTTCCTCACAAATCGACAAGCCCTCCGTATTGCCATTTTCCTCATCTTCTTCATCGTCATTATTTTCTTCAATTAGTAAATCTTCTAACCCCGTATAATGAAGAGTCAATTTCCCGGTCTCAAAGTCAATTCTCGGCTGGATTTTCGCTAGCTTGGGCAGATGCTTGCCTTGAACAACCTGACGAGATGTTCCACTCGCTACGCAGTAGATTCGGTCTAGCAGCGGCGTGCCGTTCTCGTGAAATCGCATCTCGTTGAGAGATAATGCCCCTGCTGATTTCAAGGGAAACACAAACAACGACTGGAGACGGACTTTTTTCGTAGAAGATGAAAAGGATGCTTCGTTGTTATCTGAATATTTTTCGATGAAGAGAAAACCATAAGTTTCTCTTAAATTTTTATAGACAAATATTATTTTTTATCTAATTAAGCGAATGTTAATTAATAGTCTTTCTAAAATAATGATTAACCATTTCACACATTTTCCGACAGATTTGTGCTCTTACCTTTATGAGAAAAAGTTGAATTTTTGATGAAATCTTCAAAAAAGGTGACCAATCTCTCCACATCTCCCTTTGAACTATGATAGCCAAAGCTGATTCTCAGCGCCATTTGTGGCCGCCCATTCTCATCCAAATCCAGTTCATCCCCACAGCTATGTCCAGCGAGAAAATTCTTCTTGACATCCGCGCTTGAATTCTGCAAAGCTTGCATGCAGGCGCCTTTTCTTAGGTTGAATAGAAATTGACTTAGAAATCGAATTCGCGGTGGAATGTAGAATTTTGAAATTCAGCAGGAAAAAGAAATTGCGCAAAGGCCACGTATGACCAACCGATTTGTCTATCAACCCTTCCCTAAATTGCACATGCATCCAGATCGAATTATGAAGCCTTCGGACGCCAAAAGTCTTGAAATATCCCCTGGCCGGAAAAACGAGCCGTTTTGTTTTTTCAAGTTGAAGGCGATTATTGGCCCAGAAGATTCTTCATCTCCACGGTTGTAAATTTCAAATGCTTGGGCTCCATCAGGATACGCAATTTTCTTCAATGATTCAAGAGCGAATTCCGTCAATGACTGAAGAAAGGACGATAAGTTCTCCAAGCCATTCGTCAATTCCAACCAGGTGTTCAGCCCAATCAACGCTTGGAGCATCTCCGCGCTAGGTGGACTTCAAGCGACCAAGACTCGACTCCATCTTTTTCCATCGTTATTGCTTCGGTCGGGAGCCACGCTTTGACAGATCCGCCGCCGAAGAAATCATTTGGCGGTTTTAAATGCTCCTTCCGGATTATCAAGCCGCCGAGAGAGGTTGGTAACCCAAAGAGTTTGTAGAAAGAAAACGGGGCAAAGTCAAACTTGTGCGTTGCAAAAGGAACGGGAGATGAAGATACCAAGGAAGCAATGTCGAGAAGAACAAGGGTTGAAGTGGCGTTGGGATAGTGCATTGAAATCGTTTCAACTGGCGAGTCAGCTCGAAAGCCATCGAAATTACTTTGAGCTGGGTACGCGACCAGCAATCGGCCATCTTCTTCAGAAGAGCTTTGGATGACATGAGTCTTGTGGCGATTTTCGAAGCAGAAAACATTTCCCTTCGCCATTTTTCGAAGGCCAGCGATAGAAGTGTGATTGTCGAGGGTGTAGAAAAAGATGTCATTAGGTTGGAAATTGAAGATTCTGCCTGTCAGTTGGATTGCTTCTGTTGCGTTCTCTTTTGTTTTCAAAAAGCAGAAGGGCTAGAAAGAAGAAAAAATAGATGTTGAAAACCATTCCCGAGTGAAAATAATTTCATAATCTTCTGGCATCGACCAGAGATCTCGAAGACGACTTCTCAATTCCAGCTCAATTGAATTCACCTCCGAATCGCTTGAAGAATGCGGATTTACTAAAAGAAATAAACGTAATTCTCTTCGTTGATTTCTGAAAATTAACCTAAAAGAGTATTTTTCAATGCCTCAGAAACACGATCGACATGCTTCGAATTATAAAGCGCTGCTCCAGCGTTGTCAAAATAGATTTTCTCTCCAAGCTGCGGAAAAAGCGAACGATCGACCAATCTGTCTCTTTCGCTCATTTTTCGAAAAGGAGGTTTGGGCAAAATCTCTGTTTTAAAAAAATGGGTATTCTTTTGAAGAGTTTTTTATGATACCAAATATTTGAATTGATTTGATTGGCCAGAAAAGTGTGTAATAACTTGACTGGAGGTTCGAGAACATCGTTGTTTTTCGGGAAAAAAGCGATAGAAAACTTAAATTTTTGAAGTTTTATTTGAAGAAAAAAGTAGAAAAACGGTATTTACAAAAGATATCTTGCAGTTTTCGGGAGCATGTTTTCAGCAAGATGTCGTTTTTCCTCCTTCAGCTCGTCGATTTGTCGCTTTAGGGAGTTAACCTCTTCTCTGTAGACCTGGGACTGGAGGCGGAGATTCTCGAGCGTTTCAGATCCCTGTTCTTTTTTCTGTTGCTGGAATTGATCGAATTCGAACCAGGATTTTCGAACTTCTCGTCGCCAGGAAACTCGGTCTTCGCTGTCGTTGTCTTCTCCGGAAAAGCGGCGGATTTCGAACTCAAAGTCGGCGGTTTCTTCGAACTTTTCAGTGGTTTTCTTGAGCTTTGGAAGGCGAGGGAGGTTCTTGGGGAGCTTAGGGCGGAAGCAGGCGAAGAGGCCATCTTTTCGGATGGTGTCGTTGAGGTCGATTTGAACCATTTTTCTGAGGAGTAAGATTCTTTTGGTGGAGAGGGAGTTTGAAGAAAAAGTTTTGATGAAGCTTTTTCGCGCTTGAAAGGCGAGTTTTTCTGTAAGAAGCTGTTTTTCTGCTTGAAGTTTGGAGTGAATATGCCTTCTTGGCTTTTCTCGCGGATTATATTCCCCGAAAAAGAGCGCCACCAGCCGCTCACGAGGCCACGTGACCAACCAGCTACGCAGGTGAGCGCAAGGTCGGCCCCAGGCAATCAAGGCACCCGCTGCGGGCAATTATCACGTGAAATCGGCCACAATCGAGCTCCCGCCGGCGGCCCAGCTGCGCGAAATCTAAAACGAACTTTGAAAATTTTCAAATTTGTATGTTGAAAATTTTACGGTCTCTCTTTTCTAGCGCGGCTTTCGGGGAAAGATGAAGAAGGTCAAGGAGGGGCTTTTGATGAGAGGGACCTTAGGTGTTATGGAAGTAAATTGATTAGCACCGTTTTGATCTTTGATCAAAAGGGGTTAAAATGGAAATACGGCTCCTTGGCAAAAAATTAAGAGTCATTGACTTATGATTGTTACTATCCATTCATCATTAACTAAACTATCGTTCGACGCCTTCCATATTTGGCAAATTTGGCAGCAAGAATCGTGACCGAGCGCTACGAATAATGCTTTTTCAATATTTGCAATAGATGATTCCCGCGCGCAAATAAAAATTGCCGTTTCTGCCTTCTTATCCTCCAGTTCCACACGCGAAACTAGAGCCAAAAGAACAATGAGAGTTTTTGCTTTCGCCTTTGCTGGCGTCATGAGCCAGGATCCTATGCCGTCGCTCCCTCCATTGCCTACTGATCCGACTCCGGTGCCGACAATGTCTTCCACAACAACAACGACTCCGGCGGACAAAGTAACCAGGGAAGAGAGATGCGGAAACTTACCTTATCATTTCCAAAATGGCCCGGAACCGACTGGAAAAGATCTTTGTCCTTCGGTAAGAAAACAATGAAAGAAAAAATTGCCATTCTATTATTTTTATTCATAGTATTCGTGTTATTCTTGCTGCGACGACGCGAAAGTTTCCACCGAGTTCAACAAATTCAAAAATGTTGATGGAAAATTGACCAAGTACGGCATCTTCGACTTCTCCGGCTGCGACGCCCAAGGAAACAAAGTCCAAAATGGTGAGTAGAATATGTTTTCAATTTTTTTCCTTAACAAATTTGATCAAAAAAGGTCAAGCACCAGAGTATTTGCTCAAGAAAAGCGATGAGTAGGCATTGTTAAATTTTAAACGATTCAATTCAGCCGGAATGAGTTCTACATGCCAGGCGTATGTGCAGAGCAATTTCTGCACCTCCCAGTGCTCTCCCAATATTTACGCTTTCCAGAGGAATCAAAGCGAAAGGGTTCAAATCCAAGCATGCCGGGCATTCTGCCAGTCCTTCCTCGAAGCTTGCCAGAATGATTACATTTGCTTCAATCCTGAAGGCCTTGGTGAATATCTCAATGATCTGTACTACAACGGCGGAGTTGTCGATGGAAAAGATTATTTGATTACCCGTTGTGAAAAAGACTATGACTGTATCAAGATTTCCGAAAGTTTCATCGCCAACAAACCAGGTACGAATTGCCGAAAAAGCGTCAAATACTAAAATACCAACCAGATTTGGGCGCAATTCCGGATGGTCCGCTCAAGCAAAAGCTCAAAGAAAAATTTGATGAAGTGCCAAAAGAACCCAGCTCAGCCCGATTTTGCGATAAATTTACCAGTGGACTTTTCCGAGAAAGTAATGATGATAATATTTGCGTCGATCCTCGACAAGAAACTTCAATCATCAAATTCATCAAGGATGTCAAAGAACCTGCATACAACAAGGCTCATCCTGACGCACCAGTGTAAGTTGACAAGATGCGATGATTTTTCAGTGATAATTTTTGTAATATCTCATTGTTAGGAACTTCCCTGTCTCTGAGCCTTGCCCAACTGGACTGTCAACCGGAGCTATTGTTGGAATCGTCATCGGTTGTCTCGTCGGAGTTGGACTCATTGCTGGACTTGTCTACTACTTCGTTGCTGGAAAAGGTGGCAATGATGACGGCAATGGCGATTACAATCCTGGAAAGCAATCATCAGGAAGCATGGTTAGCGAAAGCACTCGCCAGAATGAAGATCAAACTGAAATGACACCAACACAAGCTGTCTAATCTCTTCTTACTATCATTGTTTCAAGCCTGCCACTTTTAGATTCTTGATTTTGAATAAACACAACAACAATTTAAAACGATATGAAGCTAAAATCTGCACCAGATCTCAAGAAACATTTTCCTTCATCCTTGCCCCGAGGCGATGCTTTCTCATGTTGAGCTTAGAGATTTTTTATGATAAAAACGCAGCCCGTGGCTTTGAATATTTTTCGTCACCGTTGCGTTGCTTTTTTATTGTCCGCCATAACAAAGAGGATTATCCACAAGTTATAAACAGAGAAATTAATTGAAAAAAAGCATTATCATAATGAAGCTGCTCAATTTTCTTCTTGCCTAAGGGGATGAAATTTTAAGTGTTTTTTTTTGTAGTTACGAAAGATCTAAGTCTATCGATGACAACGCGCCAATTTAACTTTGCATATTCCGTTCTTTTTCTGAGCATTTTTCATCCCTTTCATTGCCACCCTTGGTCAAGTCGCTGCCATAACTGAAGTTCCCCTAGGAATCTCCCGACAAATCTACTGCGAAACATGTCATATCATGGCTAAAGGTAAGCCCTCTTCTTCTGTCCATTTTCAACTCTTTCTAGAGCTGGTCGGAAAGCTCGATGAACTGGATGGAAAAGGCTTGACTTGGGACGACGAAGTCATCATCATTCTCGACCACATTTGTGGAAAGAGGAATTACAGGGAGGCAGCAAAGGAGTTCAAATTCCCTGTGGACAAGGTAGGATTTAGATATAAGGACCAATTTTAATCGTTTTTAGATGGTTCGATCTTGCCAAGCATTTTTAAATCGCCACGAAGACACTCTCGAAGAAGCGCTTGTTCGAAAATTTCATCACAAAATGGGCGTTTGGCTCTGTCATGAGCTCTCGGACGCTTGCAGGTATTTTTCTCCGACGGGTTAAATTTTGAAACGCTTGAAATTCCAGCGGCGTCGTTCGATTGAACGCGGATAGTCCCGAAGACAATAAACTGACTGACGAGGCGATCAACAAGATGATCGCTGACAATCTCCACAAAGTGAAGAAGCCAGTTGTCGGATTCAACCCGAATGCGCCGAACGTCAAGACTATCAAAAAGCCTGTGCACAACGAGCTGTAGAACTAGAATAAAAATGATTCGTAGAATTGAACTGGAAGTTTGATTTATTACAAATATACAAGAAAGAGCGCGTTCTCATTAGACTTTCACCACCTATAAAATTTCCTTGATCTTTGGCAGATTCTTTTGCTCACCTTTTGCAACGATCCGTTGTTCAATCTCTTGGTCGACTGTTGTCTCAAATTCTTGTCTTTCTTCTCCTCGTTTTCTTCATTTTTCTGTTTTTCGTCGTCGAGCGATTTTCCTCGGTGTCGAATCATTTCTGTCATGATGGAAATCACACCACCAAGCCAGACTAGAAAATTTTGATTTCGGAAAAATCGGAAGTTTTGAAACCTAATCCGCAGAGGATCCAAAAGAAGACCATGACACGATACATGTTGAAAATGATTTCAATATGTTCCGGCCAAATTGAAGGATTGCATAATTTTGAAAGTCCATCGTCGTTTTGATCATCCTGTTCGGTCGGAATAGGGTTGATTAATGCTTCAAAACTTCGAGTGGGTCATCTTGATTTCATAAAAAAATCGTCAAGACATTATGTCTCAAGATCATTTCTCATCTAAATAGAAGAGACCCGTGTCAAGCAGTGTCGTTTCGGACATATTCTGCGTATTTATTTGGCGGTTCCATGGACGGAATAAAATCACCGAAGCCAATCGTCGAGAGAGAAATGAAGCTGTAATAGATCGCGTCTAGCATCGTCCAATCTGTTTAATTAGTAACAAATCTGCCAGAAAAGATAATGCGTACCTTCCATAATGGTAAATATGTAGCTCGGAATTGCGATGAAAAAGATGAGTCCTCCAAAGGTATAGCAACTTGGAATGAAATAGTAGTTGACTCCGTCGGGAAAGACATGCTTTTCCAGCCAGTCGCGGATCCGGTCCATTTGGTGGTTGATCAAGTCCGATATTGCCTAAAAAAGATTTTTATGATGGCGCTGGTATAAGTCTTATATCAGGGCTTACTGTAATTGAGCTATTTTTTAATTAGCTGTCAAGCATTTTTAGACACATAACTACGAAACGGCTTATTCTCATTTTTGCCCGATTTTCTTTCTTATGAATAATTTTGTTAAGCTTTACAGAGGCATAATTATCAGTCTAAAAATGACAGGTCATTTAATTATTTTTTACTCTAAAAACATGCACCAAAGGGCTTTTAACGCCATAAAAGTACTTACTGACATCATGTAGGCAAAGTACGGAATTCCAAATGAGATAAAAGCCAGGCAGAAGATCTTGCCATACTTAGTTTCAGGAGCGATGTTGCCATAGCCAATGGTAGATGCCAATGTTCCCGCGAAGAAAAATGCATTATGATAGTTCCATCTGAACTTATAAGTTATTCAAAAGATAAGCCAATTATCGAATCAGCTGCCGATTCTTTTAAAGGCTCATTTTGTCTTCGGGTTGAGAAGAGTTCGCTAACCTTTCGTGGCAGTCCTTATTGAGCGATAGATAGTTGTTCACGCCGAACTGCGCGGTTTTCTGCATAATTGCCCGGAGAGCTAATAATGGGGATGGATTTGAATTTTGACGTCAAACATTGATAATGGCAAACCTTTGCCAGTGAGCGTTATTTCTTCAAGGTCAAAGTTTGGTTCCATATTCGCAAGATCCTGGCATTCTAAAGGCAATGGATGATTCCAAATGTTTATGAAGGACAAAAGACTACAAAGACTCAGAATATATTGAGATGTGACTTACTATTCCAAGCTAAATTATAACGAGCGACAAATTCATCATCGTCCTCCCTCTTCGCCAATGACTGCTCAACTATTGGATAAGCTTCTTGCGAACAGTTCGTTTTCGCCCAATTCGATATAATGTCAATAACATCTTTTGATTGTGGCTTTTCCGTGATCCAAATTAAACTTGAATTCAATATCTTTTCTTTTTATCAAAAGCCCATTCCTTGCTGAACACCGGCAGATTGGGTGTCGAGAAATTCATTGACTCCTCGGCAAAATTTCAAGTTCAAGCCGAGAGTGTAAAAATAGTCATCTCCAAATTGATTGATTTTCGTCCTGACTTTTTCTTTCGCCTCTATACACTTATTTTTCTGAAATAGAAGAGGTCATTTTTCTGGAGACATGGAAGACTATTCATTGCTAACCTCATTTGGCTGCTCAAATTTTTGAAAAACCATTGCTCCGATGGCCAAATAGACGATGTACATGAGGAGGAGGATCAGGTAGGAATACCATTTCATTGTTGTGTCCTTTTTCGCGTCGTCTTCAAGTTTTACTTGCACACGCCTAAAAATAGTAAAGTCAATCGAAAGATTTTTCATTTGTCTTTTACAAAAGAATCTTGGTTGTTTTCGAATAAGGCAAAAAAACGCCCTTATCAATAATATAAGTTATTACCCCTTTGAAGCAAATCTTTTAGCAATATTTTTGAAAGAATTTTCAAATTTTCCCGACTGAAGTCGCCTGTAAGGGGAATCTCTTGCCACAGGCATGTTTTTTTTGTTTATTTTTTGTTTTCGGTTTTCTCTGAAGAAGAAAAAGTTGCTGGCTAATTTAATCCCTCTGCTGCTAGCTCTGCATTCTTAATGCCTTTATACCGTGACCTGTCGTCATGAAGTTCATTAAAATAGCTCTTTACAGTTGTGTTCATTCTGTTCTCGGGGCGTCATTGAGAGTGCCCTAGATACGGACCAACAGTACTGTTTTTAAATGCATTGACGCTTACGGATACATTTGGTGATGCTATAAAGTTCAAAGCTTCAACCTCGATCTTTTTGTTTTTCAAACCTTATTTTTCTGATTTTCCAAGAATTTTTAATGTTTAAGGACCCCCACCCGTCAGCTTTTTCCTTCGAAAATGAAAATTTTTAAAAACACCATATTTTTGGTTCTTTTTGCGTCCTCAGGTTAAACTTGCTTCAAAAAAGGTAATAGGAGGAATTTTTTACCAAGAAAAATCAATATTTTCGCCAGAATTAGGACAAATTCGTCAATTTTTGACGAAAAGTCCAATTTTCAAATGCGATTTTGAGGGTAAAAGAGTCGAGATAGACCCCCGAAAAATGCAGCCTCGTTTTTTGACCTGTAGAATCGATTTCCGGGGTCAAAATTTTTAAATTCCGAAACTTGATTCTTCGAAAAAAGCTGACGGGGGGGGGGGCTCTACTCTCTAGGCCTCTACACAGATTACCGAGTCGGAGGCCCTTGTAAGGTCCTTCTATCAAATAATCAACGAACCTCTTTTTCTCATTCTTTTGAGCGAAACCTCTTATTATTCCAAATTTTTGAAGTTTCTCGACAATAATGAGCATTTTCTTGTCTCAAAAACAGTCGTTAATCTTCCTGCATTCAAAGAAGATCTGACGTACCTATACTGAACGATGCTGCATACTTTATCATCGCTCAAATTATTCTCAATCAGTGAAGTGGCAAGCCTTTATTCGACCGTTAATTGAAGCTTGATGCGTTCATGTAGTGAAATATTTATGCAAAAATGCGCGCCGGTAGAGTTTACTGGATATATACAGAATATTAAAAAAAATCTTGTTTGAAATATGTGACACTTTATCTCAAATTATACGTCCTATCTTATACGTGTCAGTTTTGTCTGAAAAAATCCTCATATAAACTCAAAAATGAATTATTCAGACACTGTACCTTAAAAATATTCTGATTATTTGACAGAAAAAAAACCTAAGACCTAGATTGTAGCAAAAACCGACACGAAAATTGCCGAATAACTCCATCAAATCTCAAAAATGGGTCGAAATTGTCTACTTTAACTAATTTTATGTCTAAGTCAGACGGTTTAACCGTTCTTTTTACCGAAATAATTAGCGGTTTTCATGCCTGGATCAGTAAACTTCAACTCAGCCATTTTTATTATATTTAAATTTACCTAAAATCCATTTTCTTCGCGATTAAAAAATCAAGCTCTCTATCAACCAAAAATCGAGTCAAAATGCGAGAAAGAGGGTTTTAAACCCGTCTTTTTGGAATGTCAGACTTATTGTCCCGCGAACAATGTTTGATATCTGAATCTTTTAGTGCTTCAAGCGTTTTAAAATTTAAATTTGTATCGGATTTGCCGACAGGTTCAATTGATAGAAAGCAGTTCATTTTGTCTCATTCAAATTCTATGTCCAAAAATACTGTTTTTTCTAGGTCAACAAGTAAAAAATATCTTTTCAGTTTTATAGTGAAAACATGATATTGATAGTTCACCAATATGCCTCAATATGCCTCACTATACCTCAATATGGACGGTTTAAATCCCTACTCTACCTTGTATTTAATCTTGGAATTCTCGTATAAAAGCAAGTTTCCCGCTTGTGATTCGGTAAAGAAAGATTTATCATAATTCAGTCCTTCTGCAAATGGTGAAATGACCATTTTCAATTAGCAAATTTCAATATATAATCTGATAAATATGAAACATTCATCGATAGATAAAGCAAAATGTCATATCATGTCAGACATTCATATCGAATGGTTTGTCTCAATACAGTTTCTCCGAAGAAGCTACTGTAACGCTGTGACCCACGAAAATTGACCATTACTGTGTGAACTTATTCATAAGAGCGCGAACAAGAAAGAAGATACAGAACGTTGGGAATCAAATATTTCCTTCTGGAAACATATTCTCAAATCTCTAATAATAAAAATCTCATACATGTTGGATGCCTTTGCGCATTAAGGATTTAGTACTCCACAAGTTACCTCGGGTTCACCAGTTTTTTCAAATAACGGCCTCTGGCTAATAAGGGAGTAAAAAGGACCATATTTTATGTTTCAATTATTGTATCAAAAAAGCGAAACTTCAAATAATATTCGAACTCGAATGGCTCTTATTCTAAAATAACCAACGAAAATAGATGATCCGACTGAGTCCGAATTGTTCGTAATGAGGTTATAAACTCCCATGCTAATGTTGTTTTGGGGTTTATTTGGTAAAGAAAATGCATAGTAGACAGAAAAAAATCCGAATCGAAAGGGACCTCAAGCTTCTTTTTTGGGGGCAAGGCAAAGGAGGGGGTTTATATCAAAAAGAAATCGGTAAGTTAAAGTCTCTGAAGTAAAATAATTTTTTCACCTTGTATCGCTTTCACTTCTATTTTCCTTCTTTACAGGTCTTTCAACCCCTCCAGTCCCTCTGTCTCCAATTATCGATGAAGTCTTTTTGCGTTTCAAAAGTCGCCATCTGAGCCGAGAACTGAGTGGCTGAAGCCTATTTTGTTTTCATTCGAGTTTCGTTTTGGCATATCCGTTCGTCGGTTTTATGCTGATTAATTAACAATATGCGTATGTATCAGAAGGGCGGTATAATGATTGTTGTAGGTGCTCGTGTCTCGTGTCTCTTTATCAATTATTTCTCGGTGGATTTCTTTAATGGCCGCAGTTTGTGGCCTCCGGCGTGTGGGAAAAATGCCCGGCTCAGAATAGAAAAAAGAAAAAACTCATTTAGTCGATTACTTTCATACCCAGTAGCGACATTAAAAATACATGTTCTCCGTGTAAAAACTCAAACTAATAAATCAGACTTACGGGGCAAATCCATTTCTAAGACGATGCGTTTTCATTTCCAGCAAAACTAGAAAAAATATGTCTAGCCAGCGATTTGGCGAGAAATATATTTCTTCATCTGCGGTTTATTATAATAGTAATTAGTTTTCTTTTTTTCTGGGTCAAGAGGCTCACAAACAAAAAGTAATTAAGAGAGTATAGCCTATACTGTATAGCTCGGATTCTCAATTTTTTTAATATTGTCTGGTCTAAATGGATAATCCAATTTGACCAAGTCTTGAATCAAGATAACCCTCCAAATATCTGGGGAGTTGTAAAGAATCGACAAAAAATCCCGACAAAATTTTTCAGCCAATCAGAAGCCTGAGTTTGGCAAACCGGCCAATCAGCAGCCGGAAAGCCACCCACGCAAAATTTATCAAGATTTTCTAGTTGACTCCACTCACCACCAAATAGGAAGCACTTAAGGGTTAGGGTTGGGTAAATGTTAGGGTTTGGCTATTTTAGCGGGGGCGCTCGGTTAGAATACCAAAAATTTTTGGTATTTGAATATCAAAAATTGGTATTTGAAATTCAAATTTTGAATACCAAAATTGGTTTTTGAATACCAATTGGTATTCTAACCAAGCTTCTCCCTATTTTAGCACTAAAAGCATAACCAACCGTTTTGTTTCTTTGCTCGTACAATTTGCTTTGGTACACATTTCTAAGAGCGTCATAAAAAGAATCTTTTCGATTCAACTGAGAACTAGGTAACTGAATCGTAAGTGATTGAAAACCGGAGATATAAACGTTATTAATCTCCGCTAAAATATTTACCGTCTATCGACACCGATAACTCTCATTTTTTCCCTCTTCTTTTTATTTTGCTACTTTTTGCTCAGCAGTTTAACAATATGCTGCTGACCAAGTTCATGAAACAATCAAGAACGGGCAATTATAAACTGTCCTTTGCGAAGAGCAAAACTAATCTTTTTTTGACTTACTTTTGCATGGCAATAAGTTGCGCGATTTGCTCAAATTCCAGCGGCATTTTTGTTCTTTTTTCTCTCCCTTTTCTTGGCTCAGAAGCAATAAAATAAAATGCTTTTTAAATCAATCAATTTTCGATGAATAAACATAAACCTAGATTAAACAGACAGCATCTGCTTGAGCAATGTACAGGGCTATCCTTTTTTTGATTCCTTCGAAAAAGGGAATATATCTACTCTAGGAAGGGATACAGGTAGAAGCAGGCGAATAAAGAAGATAGGGAGGTAAGGCTTATCCAGGCAAATGCGAAGAAGTCTTTGAATCACATTTGGTCACCAAGCCAAATATACTTTATATGAAAGAATATAAAAATATAAAATAAGAAGTCAAAAACATAAAAAATCGAGAAAGATACCACAGTTAATTTTCGCAAAAGCACCTGTTTTCTAGAAAAATTCGATCCGAATGCGAAAAAATTTTCGCAAAAAAAATCGCAATCTGATTTTTTCGCAATTTGTGATTTTTATGCTGATTTCTTTTATTTATAGAAAAGTGCGAGAAAAAAAAATTTGCGAAATTCGCAATTTTTTTCCGACCGCAAATGCGATTGCGAATAGAAAGTTACTACGCCTAGAGAGAATGACGCAATTTTCATATTTTGTACTCGAAATCTGTGGTCTGCAATATTCATATTCATCTGGCCTTTCCTTTCTGAATAACTTTCAAAGGTTCAAATCTCTTTGAAAAGAAAACAAAGCTCTCCCGTTTTTTTCGCAACCTGCAGAAAAAGATCGGTAAAAAAACTTTAGCGGCCCGGATAAAATATTCAAATCGCCAGTACTAAGAGAAAAGGGCCTGCTAAGTGTCGCGCTCAATAATTATTTATATCGCAATCACTTGTTTAACAATAACGCATCCATCCAAAGAAAAAGGTCTTTTTTTGACTGAAGATATTCTCGAATCAATTTTCGATAAGTTTTTATTGAAGATGATGAGAGTCACAAAACAAGAAAGAATCAGTGGCACAGATTTCTTTTTGTCATCATCAGCAAGAAGGAATATCTTAATTCCATATTCTTTGCTGGCCCAATTTATTAATTATCTTACCGCAGTACGCAAAATGGACATTTTTGTTGGTCGTATAGCACCAAGGCCCTTTTGGATCATTCGTCGGATTTCGACAGTAATTATGCTTTTCGTCCATCAAAAACATCGATCTGAAAATGAAGGGAATTCATTGTTTGATGTTCTATTTTTACCGCTGGGGTTCCACCGCGTGCCAACTTTGGCAGAGGTAGAACTTCCCATCTTTTGTCGCGAACCGCTATGACTGGCGCTCAATAATTATTCAATTTTTATCTACAGATGGCTACAGAATTAATACTTTTTATCTGCCCAGTAATAATTGAGAGAGCACTTTGCCTGAGAGCCTCGATAAGCTGTACCGCGCGAATCTGATATGCAATTGACGTTGTTTTGACGCTCCTTTGATTTGCTTTCATCGCAAGTGGGTACATTGCAATAAGCGTAGACAACTAAGAAGGGTTCAGATTGGGACGAAATCAAAATAGGTTCACCATTAGGGTCTGTTGTGTAGCACCAGGGTCCGTTTGGGTCACTGTCAGGGTTTCGGCAGAAATTGGAACTTCCACTTTGAGTGGGGTAGTGCTTGGGTCTTCCTTGATTTCAATAATTTTACCCTAAGCATAATTCAAAAATAGAAGAAATCGCGTTTCCTGTGGGTCGTCCCTTTCCGCCAGTCCATACATTTCTCTCCAGTTACTGTAAAGTCAATATCGCCTGTATAATCCCATGGTCTCTCCTTATCATAACAGTCTTTTCCAACTGCAATATTTATCAGTATCAAACTCAGAAAACTCATATTTTTGACAACATCTGAGGAAGCAAAAGTTTGTCATTCTTGTTTATTTATTTCTTTATTTGCAGAATGATTATTATTCTTGAGCTCCCACCAGCAGGACGAAAAGAAATGTCAACAGAGCAATATTATGATGGTCGAACTTTGATTTCGCGGATGAAAATGTTGGAAACAACTCGACTTTTGAGCAATCAACATCGTTCAGAACTTGGAATAAATTTCTTCCCTGATATTTTTGGGGCTCTTCGCAGATCAGAGGCGCCGTCAAAAGCGCACTAGAATTTCGGATGATTTCTAAAAGAGGTTCTCTCGTGAAACAGCTTGTTCGTTCATCACATGACCAGTCATTGTCATCCAAAGAAATCAATTCAAGACTGATCGATTCTGGAAGCCTTTGAATCCCGATAGATGAGAGATTATTGCTTCTTAGATTCAGAAATCGCAGCGAGACGAAGCCGCTCATGTCCAACCCATGAAGATGAAGAATTGAGTTGCGAGAAAGATCAAGAACTTCGAGATTCCGCTGGTTCAAGAATGCGTTTTTGCTGACAGTTTGAATCCGATTATTCTCCAGGAACAAAAACTTCAATTGCGCCAGGTCGCTGAAATAGAAATCCTCGATTTTTTCGATGAAGTTGTTTTGAAGAAATAATTTTTCTAGCTCTAGAAGAGGCAAAAATGTTCCTGGAAGAATCTTCGTCAGATTGTTGTTGTGCAAGTGAAGCGTTTCGAGCGTTGAGTATCCATAAGAAAAGCCACCTTCTTGGAGCTCTGTGATTTCATTGTCGGCGAAAAAGGCGATTCGGGCTGCGAATTCTGTTCGGTTATTGAAAGCGGGGATTGATTGGAGGCCGACTTGGTTACAGCGGACATTTCGGTCGGCGTCACTTATGGTTGGTTTTCAAGAAATAACAAATCTCACAAAAACATGAAAGTCAACCAATTTCAAAGACAAGGGCAGCCTTCTCCGATTTCTCGTACATCTCTTATCGTTCTCGGACAAAAATCGTAGCAACCCAAGAAGCCAAAAGAAAATGATAAGATAAAATATAGAACTTTCATCTCATTATGTTAAATCAAGAAGACACTGTGAGTTGAAAACTCAGAATGACCGTGAGGAGCAAGTGTAAACACTTTGATAGGATAAGTGTTTAATCTGACTGAACATGTCGGGGCAAGATGATCAATGGGTTTGAGCGAGGATCTTTATTGAAATATAGGAAAGTTATTTCTAGCAGTTTTGAGAAAAGCGACAGGAAAAAGCCTACCGCTCTGCATTACAATCTTTGTCATTCATGGTATCTCGGCTGTCAAAAAGTTGAACGCAGTGTTCCCAATCCTCACTCGGTTCGCCTTCCGCCCAATTGAAGTATTCCGCATCGTTTCCATCAACGGTCTTGTACAAGTATTTGTTGTTTGGATACTTTTGCTCGTATCCGATCCATTCATCATGTTTCTGCCCTCGATATTTGTGAATATAATCGGTAAACTCTTTGTGGTTGAGAAAAAATGAAAGGTAACCTCCTCTTTTTTCGCAATGAGCTTTTGCTCCATGCCACTGTCTGTAAGCCAGGCTACCATACTCTCGCTGCTTTTCGAAGATCGGAGGGCACTGGCATTTTTCTCCACTGTATGATACGCGGCATTCACATTTTGCAACTCCGTTTTCTACCGAACAGGTGCTTCCATTTTCGCATCCTTGAATCTCGCACAAAGTTTGGTCACAGAATTCACCTCCGTAATTTGGATCACATGCGCACTTTGGACTGTGAATTTCTTTGTCGTAGATGCAAACTCCATTTACGCATTGGTGAAAGTCACATGGATGTCGCTCGCAATGATTCGCAAAATAGGGCTCTTTACATTCGCACTTTGGATATCCGTGATCAAGAACGCACGACCCTTCATTCATGCAATCGAAGCTGGCACATGGGGATTCTGTCGTGATTTCGAATTCTGTTGCTGGTGTTGTTATTGGTTCGGGAAGCGTCGTTGTTGTTGTCTCTGTTGATGGGGAAATTATAAGAATACTCGGAGATTTTTAAAAGAAAACCTGTTGTTGGCGTCGAAGTTGTTGTTTCATGTTTGATCGTTGTGTACTCAAAGCTTGTTCTAGTTAGGAATTTCGGAACACTCAGAATTGTGGAAATGATTCCAAAACTCAGAAGAATTCCAAAATAAAATAAAATTTTCGAAAATGCTCTGGACATTATCTTGTCGTAGATAAAAAACACCGGAGTCCCATTTATAAAAGCAGTCTGACAGGGCTAAACAGCTCATCTTTCTACGCGCAATTTATTCTTGTAAATAAAGAGTTCAAATATGATAAAGATTTGATGGACGGTTTTCGACACGGCGGAAGCTGCAAGTACAAAATATTATTTAAACTCAGTTGAATGATTTCTTGAAGTTCGGGAGCGATAAGAAGCAAAAAATAGCTGAAGTTTTCGTTATTAGGATTCCCGAGCTTAAGAATAAGGCGATAAGGAAACAACAAGAAATGATGAAGACTTTTTCAAATACTTGCTATAATTATTGATAATTCTCTAGATTCTAGAGTCTAGATTCTAGCGTCTAGAATCAATAAAGTTCATCTCTATTTCAAGGAAATTTCGTTCTCGGACAAAAATCAAAGCAATCAGTTTGAGCGGGAATTTTTATTGAAATAGAGGAGAGTTATTTCACGCAGTTTTGAGAAAAGCGACAGGAAAAAGCCCACCGCTCTGCATTACAATCTTTGTCATTCATGGTATCTCGGCTGTCAAAAAGTTGAACGCAGTGTTCCCAATCCTCACTCGGTTCGCCTTCCGCCCAATTGAAGTATTCCGCATCGTTTCCATCAACGGTCTTGTACAAGTATTTGTTGTTTGGATACTTTTGCTCGTATCCGATCCATTCATCATGTTTCTGCCCTCGATATTTGTGAATATAATCGGTAAACTCTTTGTGGTTGAGAAAAAATGAAAGGTAACCTCCTCTTTTTTCGCAATGAGCTTTTGCTCCATGCCACTGTCTGTAAGCCAGGCTACCATACTCTCGCTGCTTTTCGAAGATCGGAGGGCACTGGCATTTTTCTCCACTGTATGATACGCGGCATTCACATTTTGCAACTCCGTTTTCTACCGAACAGGTGCTTCCATTTTCGCATCCTTGAATCTCGCACAAAGTTTGGTCACAGAATTCACCTCCGTAATTTGGATCACATGCGCACTTTGGACTCTGAATTTCTTCGTCGTAGATGCAAACTCCAATTACGCATTGGTGAAAGTCACATGGATGTCGCTCGCAATGATTCGCAAAATAGGGCTCTTTACATTCGCACTTTGGATATCCGTGATCAAGAACGCACGACCCTTCATTCATACAATCGAAGCTGGCACATGGGGATTCTGTCGTGATTTCGAATTCTGCTGCTGGTGTTGTTATTGGTTCGGGAAGCGTCGTTGTTGTTGTCTCTGTTGATGGGGAAATTATAAGAATACTCGGAGATTTTTAAAAGAAAACCTGTTGTTGGCGTCGAAGTTGTTGTTTCATGTTTGATCGTTGTGTACTCAAAGCTTGTTCTAGTTAGGAATTTTGGAACACTCAGAATTGTGGAAATGATTCCAAAACTCAGAAGAATTCCAAAATAAAATAAAATTTTCGAAAATGCTCTGGACATGATCTTGTCGTAGATAAAAAATACCCGGAAGTCGCATTTATAAGAGCCGTCTGACAGGGCTAAACAGCTCATCTTTCCACGCGCAATTTATTCTTGTAAATAAAGAGTTCAAATATGATAAAGATTTGATGGACGGTTTTCGACACGCCGGAAGCTGCAAGTACAAAATATTATTTAAACTCAGTTGAATGATTTCTTGAAGTTCAGGAGCGATAAGAAGCAAAAAATAGCTGAAATGTTCGTTATTAGGATTCCCGAGCTTAAAAATAAGGCGATAAGGAAACAACAAGAAATAATGAAGACTTTTTCAAATACTTGCTATACTTATTGGTTATTCTCTAGAATCTAGAGTCTAGATTCTAGCGTCTAGAATCAATAAAGTTCATCTCTATTTCAAGGAAATTTCGTTCTCGGACAAAAATCAAAGCAATCAGTTTGAGCGGGAATTTTTATTGAAATAGAGGAGAGTTATTTCACGCAGTTTTGAGAAAAGCGACAGGAAAAAGCCCACCACTCTGCACTACATTCTTTGTCATTCATCGTATCTCGGTTGTCAAAAAGTTGAACGCAGTACTCCCAATCCTCACTCGGTTCGCCTTCCGCCCAATTGTAGTATTCCGCATCATTTCCATCAACGGTTTTGTACAAGTATTTGTTGTTTGGATACTTTTGCTCGTATCCAATCCATTCATCATGTTTCTGCCCTCGATATTTGAGAATATAATCGGCAAATTCTTTGTGGTTGAGAAAAAATGAAAGGTAACCTCCTTTATTTTCGCAATGAGCTTTTGCCCCGTGCCACTGTCTATAAACAAAGCTTCCATGCTCTCGCTGCTTTTCAAAGATCGGAGGGCACTGACATTTTTCGCCTGAATACGAGACAAGGCATTTACATCTAGCAACTCCGTTTTCAATTAAACAAGTGCTTCCGTTTTCGCATCCTTGAATCTCGCACAGAGTTTGTTCGCAGAACTCACCAGCGTAATTCGGCTCGCAGACGCATCTTGGAATTTTATTTTTATCGTCGTATATGCAGATGCCATTGTTACAATCGTGAAAGTCACATGGGTGCCGCTCGCAGTGATTTGCGAAATAGGGCTCCTTACATTCGCACTTTGGATATCCGTACTCAAGAACACATACTCCTCCATTTAGGCAATCGAAGCTGGCACATCGAGATTCTGTCGTGATTTCAAATGATGGTGTTGTTATTGGTTCGGTAAGCGTCGTTGTTCCTATCTCTGTTGTTGTCTCCGTTGTTGTTGGTGTTGTCGCTGTCAAAATTATGGTGTTTGAAGCTGGAGTTGTTGTTTCAGTCAAATCTAGTGTTTTGGAAGTAGAGCTTGTCTCTTTTGCCTTTTGTGATGTCGAAAAAGGGGATGATGAAGTGAAGAACTCTAGCGTGGTTTCTGATGTTGGTGGCTCTAAAATAATTGAAAATCCTCGGAGATTTTGAAATAGAAAACCTGTTGTTGGTGTCGAAATCGTTGTTGTTGTCGTTTCATCTTTGGTCGTTTTATATTGAAGGCTTGTTTTTTTGAGGAATTTTGGAACACTCAGAATCGTGGAAATGATCCCAAAACTCAGAAAAATTCCGAAATAGAATAAAAGTTTCGAAAATGCTCTGGACATGATCTTGTCGTAGATAAAGCACCCGGGAGTCGCATTTATAAGAGCAGTCTGACAGGACTAAACAGTTCATCTTTCCACGCGCACTTTTTTCTTGTAAATAATGAGTTCAAAGATGATAAAGATTTGATGGACGGTTTTTGACGCGCCGGAAGCTGCAAGTACAAAATATTTTTTAAACTCAGTTGAGTGATTTCTTGAAGTTCGCGAACGATAAGAGGCAAAAAAGTAGCTGAAATTTTCATTATTAGCATTTTTGTTAAATATAAGAAATATATTGATAATTCTCTAGAATCAGCAAAGTTTATTTCTGTTTCCAGGAAATTTTGTCGCACTCGCGATTTCCCGCTTTTCCAGGTAACATCAAATAAAGAACTTTTAGACTCAGACTTCGCAGATAAGTAACCGAATATTCGTCAGTTCATTTTTTAATTTCAAAGTGATAGACTAACACTGATCGTCTCATAAAATTTTAAGGGATGCTTGGTAGGACAATATTTTTTCAAGGGGGCCAAATTTTCGAATTTTTTCTTGGAAGTCGAGGTACAAGATTCGTCCGCAAATAAGGCATAAAAACCTTTAAGGACCCCCCCATCAAGATGAAAAATGTCGAAATTTCCAATTTTTTTTTGCTTTTTTGGGTAGTTTAGACCATGGGTAAGAACTTTTATTTAGAAAATTTTTTTGCTCCTATAGAAAATTTTGACAGAAATTGGCTTCGAAAATTGAAAATTCACATTCTAAATTTCATAAAAATCTTCAGTTCGCTATTTTTATACGGTATACCAACCATTAAAACTATTTCTATCATAAACACGAGGATAAAAACGTAAATTAGGGCAATTTAGGCAATATTTAGTGAAAATATAAATCTGAAAATTCGACTTAGATTCGACTTTAAAAATTTTAAAGGGGCTGTCCTCCTTAAGTTCGTAGACCAAAAACTTTCAAAAAGCAAACGGTCGTAGCTTAGGGCCTTATCTTTATCCTGAAAAAAAATTAAGGGTATACCCCACTTTAAAACCCGAAAAAAACCTGCACTTAACAACCTTACCTTTAACGGCCCGTATAACCTTAAGTTGTTGATCGTAAGATCATCTTAAGGGGAACGGTTGCAGGCGAGGGTTCGAACAAAAGCTTGCAATTAAAATTAAGGGTCTACCTAAGGTAGTTTTTGAGAAAAACGTTCACTAAAGAGCCTCATTTTCACGATTCTTGATGGGGGGGTCCTTAAAATAATAAAATATCAAAGAATTTGAAATTCATGAATTCTTCTTAGCAAAAGTCACGATGGGAAACTTTTCCCAAGCAGACATTGACAAGTACCCGTTTCTGGAAAATCACACGATAGATGAATATTGGCTCGACAAAGGATTTACCTACGAAAATCTTGCGCCAATCTACACAGTAACGGTCAATTGTAAGTTTATCCAGCTAAATAATAAAAACAGAAAGCATGATGGATTTTAGTTTTCTTCCTAACAATCATTACGGTCATAATCTTCTACATTTTGACATGGTGGACTCGGAAAAGAATGAGCTTGCTAAAGCGCCTTGGCGAGGAACCGATGAATTGCTGGGAAAAATTTTGTCAGGGAAGGCTCGATATTTTTTTAATTTCTTACGAAAAAATCATATTTAATCCGGGATGACTCTAACTAGAGCCTCGTCAGGACTGCAAGCTTGGACAAGAACCGTCAATGAATTTCATCTCATCGACCTTGATCAACAACGACCGCGTCTTCGTTCTTATCCGAGTAGTTATCGCTCTTTGGTCACTCACTTTGACTTTGAACGGTTGGGAGGGACAGCGATCTCTTTACTTTGGAGGCTACTTCCCCATGGGTATGCTTTTTACTTCTTCCATGAGCTACTTTTTGCTTCAGCCGCCTGTTTGACCCTGTACGTCAATTTCCAAAGAACAAGGATCGTCGAAGGCTTTGGCAAAGTCACCCACACTTTGAACAAAGTCCTGTCATTCCTCTTCAACTGCCAGGGAGCCCTACGTTTGGTCGTTTCCATTTCTTGGTGGACTCAGTGGCTCGGCGTTTGTCGATATCGAGATATGACCCGGCCTCTTGGCATTTCTGGCTTCTGGATTACTAGCAAAGAATATTCTCCGACACTCTTCATGCTTGTTGAGTTGCTTTGGTTCGACACTAAAGGTATTTTAAATATTTTTCATAAGCAAGAATGATAGGATAACGACTTTAGACGAATTTCAATAAGAATTTCTGAGTGAAATCCTTACCCCCCCCCCCTTTTTTTTTATTGGCTCATTGGAAAGAGCGTAAAAAGTTATCCTAGATTCGCCCAAAAAGGGATGAAATTTCCCTCGAAATGACGTCATGGCACGTGACCAAAGTTCCAAAAGTACCAAAACTTTGGACGCTCCGCATTTTCGATCCACTCTAGCTATCATGGCGTGTGATAGTGGAAAATAATCGTCGCGACAAGAGCTATGCGTGCATCTAGGTCTCATCCCTTCAAAAATTTCTTTCAACCCTTTATCACTAGTGCCTGATTTTCATTAAAGGGATGAGATATTTTTCGAGGGATGAAACCTCAATTCACACCAAGATCTCGATCAGACGATCATTTTCATGTATTGCATGTCATGATAGCTCAAGCGACATGAAAATGGTAAGCGTCCAAAGTTTGGTACTTTCGTAACTTCCGTCACGTGCTATGACGTCATAAGTTCGAAAATTCGCCAATCTTTCCGACTCAACTAGAGTAATTTTTTACGCTCTTTCAGATGAGCCAATAAATAAGGGGGATTTCACTCAGAAATCCTTATTGAAATTCGTCTTTGTTTTGCCTCGAAAATAATATTGAGCTCAGCTATCTATACTGTATAGATAGACTGTATAGACTATACAGCTCAGCTCGCAATTTTGAGTTGAGGGTCGGCTCAGCTAAGTGCGGGCGGGCGCGGGGGCCAAATCCGAGATTTGTGGCGGGTACGGGGGCCGCGGGCGGGTTTTTCAAGCACTGCTATCAGCTCAGCTCAACTCGCTCAACCTCAAAAATGGCCAGCTCAGCTCAGCAAGCTCAGTTTTAGAAGTCGTCAACTCAGCTCAGCTCATTTTCTTTGAAAAAAAACAGCTTAACTCAGCTCAATTGTTTTTAAAAGAGGCCAGCTCAGCTTGAGATCAGCAGAATTTCAACCTCAGCTCAGTTTGCTCAGCTCAGAAAAAATTTTCAAAAATAAGCAACTCTATTCAGTACCGATCCACGGCATCTTTCATCCATTGATTGGCGGAGCTGTGGGCACAATTCAAATTTTGATTCAAAGAACACATCCTCCACCACAAGGTCTTGGGTAAAATCGAAATCGCATTTACTCATACAGAACTTATTCTATTCTAGCTCTCTTGAACGAAGCCCGGAGAGCTTGATTGTCGTCGCGTGGGGATTTCAACTTGGCATTGCTGTTATTCATGTGCTTCTTGCTACCTTTTGCTTGCTAAAAATTTGATTTTCAAGAAGGTTCCCGTCATTGGCCAAAGATTAAAAAATCGCGAGGAAGGGGAATCAATTTTTCAATGATATTTCTACTAAGCTCAAAGTGATTCCCCTTGAACAGGCCTGCATTAAAATCTTTCAAAAACGACACGAGGTGAACAAACATCTTCCACCAAGCATGCTGCAGAAGAGAAAGACTTCAGTTGCGAAGAATTATTCCAACTTTGGTCGCCAAACGCATGTCAGAGCATCCATCGCAAGAAGAAGTACACTGAAAACAAGTGAATAACTTATCTTCTTATTTATTTTATACAGTATTTATTCAAATAAACAATATATCTTCAAAATCGCAAATGCTTCATTTGAATATCCTCAACATTGAATCTGGACCATCGATAAGGATGATTCTCTAGAATAAGGCGAGTTTATTTCAATTACCAAGTATTTTTGTTTCATTTGTACTTTTCCGCTTTTACAGGTAAAACAAGGTAACAGGAAAGAATCCTGGAATAAATATGACTTAGACTGTAAGATTAAGACTTGGTGTAAAAATGTCCCCGGCAACTTGTGATTGAAACCTGAGTCAGGGTTCTGAAAAGGCTAGGAAAGGATTTAAAACAAGACTAATATGAAATTTTTTGAATTCGGTACTCTGACTCAGGTATTGTTCACAAGTAGTCGAATCATTTCTGTACTGTATCTCTAGAACTGATGTAACTTAGGTATTGACAAATCCGTTCAGCATCAGATTTTTTAAATTTTAGCTCAACTGAAGAGCCAAGATGGGAAACTTTTCCCAAGCAGACATTGACAAGTACCCGTTTCTGGAAAATCACACGATCGAAGATTATTGGCTCGACAGAGGATTTACCTACGAAAATTTAGCGCCGATCTATGCAGCAACGACTAATTGTAAGTTTATCAAGCTTGGTTTGAAAAGTGCAAAATTCCCTTTAGTTTGCTTTCTAACAATGATTGGGGTTATTCTCCTGTACATTTTGACATGGTGGACTCGGCGAAGAATGAGCTTGCTGAAGCGTCTTGGCGACGAACCCATGAATTGCTGGGAAAAATTTTCTCAGGAAAGGCTCGATTTTTTTTTATTTTTCAAACCAGAGTTCGAAATGAAATGGCGACTGCCACTGCCAAGCGACTGCCAGCTTTTTTAAATTGCAACTGCCACTGCCAAGTGACTGCCAAAATCGGCAGCTGCCACTGGCAGCTGCCAGTTGACTGCCAAAAACTGCCGATTTTGATACTATTTGTAAATTTTTTTAAAGTCAAACTAAGTTCAAAACAGCGTTTTTGACAAGTTGGCGATATAAAAGAAACATTATCCAAAATTGAAATGTCTCTTTTGATAAGAAAAATGGAATAAAATAGGTCTCGGGAGCAAAATTTCATCATTAACGTTATTTTTCTTTGTCATTCTAGAAAGAAAAATCAATATCTTTCGAAGTGGCAGTCGGTTGGCAGCTGCCAGTAACTGCCAGTCCTTGAAAAGTGTAACTGCCACTGCCAAGTGACTGCCAAAATTGGCAGCTGCCAGTGGCAGTCGTGGCAGTACTGCCAGCAAATTTCGAACTTTGTTTCAAACATTCATTTATGCGCGACCACTCTCACTCAAGCCTTGTCAGGACTGCAAGCTTGGACAAGAACCCTCAATGAATTTCATCTCATCGACCTTGATCAACAACGACCGGGCCTTCGTTCTTATCCGAGTGGTTATCGCCATCTGGTCACTCACTCTGACTTTGAACGGTTGGGAGGGACAGCGATCCCTGTACTTTGGATCGTATTTCCCCATGGGTAAGCTCTTTTTCTCTTCCTCATGCTATTTCTTGCTTCAGCCGCCTGTTTGACCCTGTACATAAATTTCCAAAGAGCAAGAATCGTCGAAGGCTTCGGCAAGTTCACCCACTTTTTGAACAAAGTCCTGTCATTCCTTTTCAACTGCCAGGGAGCCTTACGTCTGGTCGTTTCCATTTCTTGGTGGACTCAGTGGCTCGGCATTTGCCGATATCGAGATATGACCAGACCTCTTCACATTTCTGCGTTCTGGCTCACCAGCAAAGAATATTCTCCGACAGTTTTCATGCTTGTTGAGTTGCTTTGGTTCGACACTAAAGGTATTTTCAATAGTTAAGCTCAAGTGGATACTAAACTTTGCCAATTCAGTCCCGATTCATGGTATCTTTCATCCCTTGATCGCCGGAGCTTGGGGAACGGTGCAAATTTTGATTCAAAGAACAGATCCTCCACCTCAAGGTCTTGGGTAAAATAGAAAATTCATGAATTTTTACAGTACTTATTCTATTCTAGCTCTCTTGAACGAAGCCCGGAGAGCTTGATAGTCGTCGCATGGGGATTTCAACTTGGTATTGCTGTTATTCATGTGCTTCTTGCTACTTTTTGCGTCACTAAAATTTGGGTTTTCAAGAAGATTCCTGTCATTGGTGAGAGATATCGAAATCGAGAGGAAGGGGAATCATTTTTTTCTGGGATCAAAATCTGAGGCTTTCGATCCTCTCCCTTAAATTGATTTCCCTTGAACAGGCTTGCATTAAAATCTTCCACAAACGACACGAGTTGAACAAACATCTCCCACCAAGCATGATGCAAAAGAGAAAGACTTCAGTTGCGAAGAATTATTCCAACTTTGGTCGCCAAACGCATGTCAGAGCATCAATCGCCCGAAAAAGTACAAGAGTTGTGTCACAATAAGAACTGTTCTTATTTATTTTATACAGTATATATTCAAATAAACATTTTAACCTGAAAACACAAAATGCTTCTTTTGATTGTCTTTAAACCAGAAAATTTGAATTTACAGAGCTGTTTCTGGCGAATCTGAAGATTCATCAGAATCCGACGAGTTTGAATCGCAATCATATTCGAATTTTTCATTCTTTTTGAGCTTTCTCAATTCCGAATTGAAATGAAAAAGCAGTTTTTCTTTCAAATTGTCTTTCGGTGACACTCTTCTTGGGTCAAAAAGACCATCAACAACGACACAAGCTTCATTTTCTTTTAACAAGGGAGGTTCGGGGGCGACGGAAACGAATCTGACCCATCGCTTGTTGATTTCGTCGATGTAGTAAAAGGCGAGTTGGTATTTGAAATAAGCATAGACGATCATCGAAGCGATAAAGGAGAAAAATAGAATTCGGATAAGCCAAAGCTTGAAATTCCACTGCGCTAGAAGAATGTCCCCACAGCCGTTGAGCAGACAAATGGGCTTTTCCTTCGTGTCTGAAGTTCAGTGTTCATTTTTAAAATTGAAAAATCGGGTAAAGATTACAGGCTAAAGATCATAACGTCTATTACCTCTAGAATGATGCCCAGGACAAGATTCTCGTGCATACAAGATATTTCCCTCGCAGTCGGTTCTACAGGGTTCATCAAGAATATTCAATGTCCAGTCATTCTTCTCCATTTCGTCACAGACACAGTATTCATTTAAAGAATCCGGCTCGCAAGGATCCTCACCATCATTGATTTCCTCCAGCTTTGAAATACTCGCGATTTCGGAGCTGTAGAAAATCTCACTTTCAAAGCTTTCGTAGTTGTATATTTTTGAATCGGCATATTCTTCAAAAAACGAGCTTTGTCGAGTGTGCTTCGTGACCAAATCCTTTCTCCCAGTTCTGACGTCGTAGATTATTTGCAAAATCTTGTCCCGGTCGCAGTAGTCGAAGACATTATTCCACCCGCAGCAGCGGTTGTCCTGCTCGAATTCATACGTAAATTTGGAGCCGAGAGTCATTGAACTCAACCAGACCTTCTCAGGTTCGATGAAATTTCTCACAGACGTCAAGATTGAATACATAAAGAAGCAAATCCGCACGGTAGTCATCACCAACATCAATACTCCTGTCTCCATCTCCGTAACAATCATACCAAAGATCCCAAAAACGAGCATGATTCCTCCGGTGATCATCGTATTCTGCCCGATTTCAGTAAACTCGCTTGCGTCCAGCAGTTGAGCATTGTTTCCACGGATACCATCAACGCATGTTTCTTTTTCCATCATCGATCCAAAGGCGAAAAAAATTCTAGCGCCGATGAAAATATGAAGAACATTGAGGATAATAGTTAAAATATCAATAACACCAAGAACATTTTTCTGAAATAAAAATTCTCATATTAGATTCCTTTCTTGCCCAAAAAGGGTCTTTTTGCACACAACCCTAATCGAACCCTTACCCTAACTGAGCCATAAAATAAGCCGACTTACCATGTCCCTATAAACTTCATCATTTTTCTTCGTCCTTCTTTTCTTGAATCCAACAATACTATTAACATTTTTTCTGATACTATTTGGCTTCCTCTCTTTGCCATTTCTATCCACTCTTCTTCTGACGCTTCCTCTATTTTCTTCGACAAACAGCTCCCTCGTCATTATTGTCAAAAGTGCTAAGCACTTAACTCTTCTCAAAGGCCCTTTTCATTACTTTCAAAACTGTTTTCTGTTTATCTCTTTTGCTAATCCGCTTCAATGGTTTTCAGTAATCAATCGTCTCAGCCTTTTTTGCTCGTGCCCGGGGCGCAACCGATATTTTTATGGCGAAAAATGGAAAACGAAAATGTGGAATTTCTGAGTTTGCGAAAATATGTGAACAAATACGTGTGGACCCGTTGTTTGCGGAATAATAAACGCCTCTGATGCCTCGTTTTACTAGCTGCACTTGTTTCGCTAGACAAAAAGAAACGCTCTTGTTATTTTTTTGAACAATGGCTAAGTACCCGCGGCTCAACGAAAATAAGAAAAAAGCGTGTTCAGAAATCACGAAATGATCCATCAAAATCCACTAGGATAATTTAAATTGCTCGTGTGATAATTGCGCTTTCTCCTCTAAAGTAGTTTTATTTGTAGAAAAAAATGGGTTGAAAAGATCAGTCTTCGTAAAGTGATTCAACAGGAGATCGTTTAAATAGGAACGGGATCTGGTGACCTGGATCTCTCTGGACAGGTGCAGAAAAGCGCTAGAATTGTGACAATTTTATGATCAGAAGATATGAAGACATACCTTGAATAAATAAGGAATTTGATATCCATCACTAGAAGGTTTCGCAGCGGCTGAAGACATCAGGAAAACAAATGAAGTAAAAAGTCCCTGAAATTTAATTAATTTCTGAGTTCGGAAACCTGTGTAGAGCTCTCAGTCAGGGTCCTCTTTTCAAATTATTATCTCTGTAGAAATGAGTCTTACCTTCCACATTTTTTTTAATATTTCTAAAATTGCCTTCTGAAGATATAGAACACTTTTGAAAGAGTACCCAGGGGTGTAATTGATGCTCCCTTTTAATGACAAGTTTCAGTTGGAGCGACATCGAGAATAACTCCATCGAAAATGCGCCGCGAGTGTTGCTACTAAAAGTCGACCGCAGGGACAACTCACGCGCTTAGGGGCAAGTTTTCCTCGCTCATCGGGGTCTTGGGTGGTTTCTTTCTACTTCTGTTCTGTTTTAGAGTGAACTGAAGAACAGATTGTTCATCAAGGCCAAAATCAGCGAAAATGTCCAATTTTGATGATATTAATGAGTTAATAAAAGACGTTAAATTGTCAAAAATGACAAATCTGAATTTTTATTACGGATGGGATCGGAAGAAATCACCGAGAAAATGTCGAATTGGTTCATTGAATTTCTGATTATTGACAATCGTTTTCAAATATTCATCCGAAATCTATCTATTGCCGGGTAAATCATATAAAGCGCGGAGAATCAATTTCGATGCAAGATGTTTTTGAAGCATTTTCTTAACATTCTCCTTTTAATGAGTCCCGTAGAATCTTGGAACTCAAGGTACTCTGGATACGCCCCGATTGATATCGAGAAAAATAGACGATTTCAAATGAAGACGAGAGATGTTCAGCCTGGCCGCGATTTTGCTTGTAAGAAGAGGGAAGCGAATTTGTTTTTGAAAATATTTTAGATCAGCAATTATTGAAGAATTCAAAGACGCTTCTTGATCACATGAGTGAACACGAAGAGTGCAAGTTACAAGAGAAGTTGTCAGGAAAATGCTTTCAAATTCAACTTGCTTTTCTCAAACTGAGAAATCTAGAAAAAGGGTTCTTCTCTTTAAATTTTCTATGAACGAAAAACCACAATAATATGTTTAAAACATCAAGTATGAGTTTTTAATTGACTTAAGATTTGAGAATCGAACTTAACCACAAAACTTACTCATATCTAGAATTAAAGCAACCCTTAGGAACCAAGAAAATTCATTGAACAATTAAATAAAGCATCAATAAGAAATGGTGAAATTTTTCAACGATCTCCCATCAACCACTTTTCTGTGAAACATCAAACATACATCAACGTAGTTCAAGTAGAGTCCTACTGCGTTCACAGTCACATGTCAAATTTCAGGATACCTTTGTTGATACGATAAGAGGCACTAAAGAATAAAACAAATCTTCTCAAAACACCTTTCGTTATCATGATTTCTTGACATTTGAGCTTGACGCGATTAATTTCTAATTTCTTGCAGGCTGCAGCTTTTAATATAAACCTTCCAATAAGAGGATTCTATTATGTTCTCTCAAAGCGCACGTAAAAGCTGGCTCTATGAATTTCTAATGCAGCACCGGCGAATACTGTATTTTTTCTCTTTGTGTCTGCAGCGTGAATATTTCATGGTCAATTTTTGGACTGGTTTTTTCCAAAATCCACAATCGCAAAATTCATACGGAAGCAGCTTTTTTTTGAGAAAAAGAATATGTCCACAACGGTGAAATTCAACAAGATTTAGCAGGATTATGATGATTTCTAGGGTGATTTTCTAGCCGCGCTGATGAAAAATCACGCCCAAAGTAGAGAGATAAATATATCTTTTCGGATACAAGAAACTTGCTTCAATAAGATTGAAGACTAAAGATTGGTAGAAAACGAACCCTTATCGAAGCAGTTTTAGTTCCAAAACAGAGATCTTCCCGCAGAGGCTCATTTTCGTTCAGAAGACGCAGGTCAGGTGTCAAACATCTTTTATGCAAAGAAGACATGCGTTCCTTAATTTATTGATGTATTGTCATTATCATATGCGCCCTACTTTCAGATAAACTAATACTCTTGAGCTAATATGCCAAAAAGCAGTAATTTGATGACGCTTGAAAAGAGCTCGATCAGCGCCTGGTCGAGGTCGCGACTCAGATTTCTCAGTCTCCAGAAAACTGGATTTGCTCTCTGATGCTGAAAACGGCTCGACCTCTGGTTTCACAACTGAGCGGGAGGTTTCTCCGGAACGAAAGTCAGTAACGAAAAGTATTTGCTTCCCTCCTGCTGGTTCTTCTTTTCCAGCTCCGCCAACAACCCCGAAGAGTAGACCCGAAACAGATGTTGAAATAGAATCTGAAGTCGCACCGCCAGGAATGGTTTATTATGTCTACCCCTGATTTATTATTAAAAACGATAGATGGTATTCTGGTTCATTTTATGTAGAAAGTGCTTTTATCGAAGAAACGGGACATTAGACCAACTGAAGTGCCAAAGCGTCGATTATCAAAAGCATCGGCGGTGTCTTCTATTTCGTCAAAAACTATTGCACCAGAAAATGACTTGCCGAAGAATGTACCGAAACTTCAACTTGAAGGTACTTTGTTACAGATTTTATCTTGGTAACCAGTGGAGAAACCTGAGTCAGGAACCGGAGAGTCCCTTCGGGTTATCTAAAGGCTCTTTCAGATCCCTGACTCAGGTTTCTTCGCAGGTTTATGAGGTAAGAGAAGAGATTTTTTTCTCACCCATCAATTCTCATTTTTTGAAATATTAATTTCAACTCGTGTCATTTTCCAACCACATGTTTTTCTTTTTCAGGAGTCGTGTTCAATTCGTCTCCGCGCGATGATACCGCAGCTAATGGAACTGGCACGCCGCCGTCACTTTCTCCCAAATTGCAAACCACAGGCATCACCAATGTTTTAGACGAATTCAAAGGTAATTTGACAGCGAATATGTAATTTGGTGTAGTACGGTGGATTGAGCGCGCAATCGTTTAGAAAAGCTCGATGAGATGAGGGAGACAATCGATGATGTCAAGGAAGAGGATGAGCCAGATACAGCCAGAAAGGTAATTAAAACAATCAAAGTGGATAACGAAAAATCTCTTCAGCTTCTTGAATCGGCAAGATCGACCGGGCGAAAGATAATTGACTCTATTGCGGATGCTCTTACTGATCCTGAAGTAGAAGAAACCGCAAAGAATGGCGAGGAAAGCGCGAAATCTGAGAAAGAACCAGAAATCGAGGCAGAAGAAAGCAAGGAAGAGGAGATTCAAAGCCCGATTTTTGAACCAATTGAGTATGGGAAATCAAAAGTTTTCTTTGAAGAATGGCATTCCAGGCAAAAAATTAAAGGTAAATCCGTTTGTAAGATGAGATGCTTAATTTCTAGCTGAAAAACGGCCAAAAACTTCGAAGGGCCCAAAGAAAGCGCGGTTGGGATGCGGAGTTTGCTATTTGAGCAAGTCTGAAACTGGTAAAAACTCGACGAGAATATCATATTTCTAATACAATATAGACTTGAACATCTGGGATCACGAGGCAGATGTCAAATACGAAGAAGCGTCCAGAACACAACGAATCCAGCTTCGACCAAAAAATGCCCATCGCGATGCTATGATTGAGATTTTCAAGGATGTCAAGGTATGCAGCGTTTCAACTTGTTCTATCGAAGTCCATTCATTTAGATGCTGATGACTGAAGTTGAGCGGCTGGATGAGCAAATTAATGGCGAAGCGAAAGCACGGGCTGAATTGGAAGATCGATGCAAAAATCTTTTTGTCTAGGTTTCTTAATGTTTGACCAGATAATACATGTACTTCTTGAATAAAAAAATATCTAACTTTAAAACGAGAAGACAACGTTTTTCTTACTGATAAGTTTTGAGCTTTATTGATAAATACTAATAGAAGTTGAATGTTTGTGTAAACACTGAGAAGGCAGATATCATGAGAGTGAAATGCAACAATGATAACTTGGTAAAGCTAGCTTGGAGGTAGTGAAAAGTCTTCAGGAACTGGAGGCAGTTTCGGCATCAATAAGACTAGCGTAGAAAGAGATTTCTAGCGTTTTTAAATCGTCATGATTTTTGACTCCGTTTCTTTTAGCGGTTCAGCAAGATTAAATCAAGTATTTTTTACGGATGAAGCGCTTGAACCATTCCTTAGATCCTCTTTGCAGCCAACGATAGAAATTCTCTCCAAGTTCTTGAGAGCTCCCGCAAGTTTTGTAAGCCCAACAAAGTCGAATGATGCAACATGTGAAAGATCAAGTACCGCAGTGTCCGCAGGAATCGATAGCTCATCTGCTGAGGCAAAGTTCAGCGGCCCTGTGAATCTGACCATTGGCTTCTTCCGACTTTCTTAAAAAATTATCTGAAAAAGCAGCTTGATGCGGTTTTACTAACCTGATTTGTCATTAACGCGAACAAAAATTTCCGATCTTTGGTAAGAATCAACTTGAATCACCATCGATTTTGTCTGATCCCTAACAAGAGAGAGGAGAAGAAAGAGAATTCCAGTGATCAGTCCCAAATCAACGCCAAGAAGGATCACTCCAAAGAAAGCAGAGAGCCAAATGACGAAATCCTTTCGAGAAGTCTTCCACAGAACCTGCATTTTTAGAAGAAATTATTCTAGTGAGGACTTACAGGTAGTTGATAGAACTGCAAGAACATTGATCTCAAGTTGACGACGACGATACAGCTAAGGACAGCGCGTGGGAGCGTCTTGAAGACCGGTCCGACCCATACGATGATGCAGAACATCATCGAGGCGCTTATGACTGAGGAGAACTGGCTCTTTCCTCCGGCGGATTCTTGCAGTGAGCTGGCGAATGGCAGTGTTAGATAGTATTGACAATAAGAATCAGAATCATGCAATTCGAAAATCACCATTTAGTAATCACCCTTATGAAATAAATCCTTCAGCCCCGATCAAGAACTTATTGATGAAAAAATTCTATGAATCAAATAATGCGAATCAAGAGCACAATATAATCTAGCACTGCGCGGCGCTGAAACACCGAAATCAATTTCAAAAACACGTGAAAAAACCTTCGTGCAAGCGCTGCCGATCCAGGGAAGCAGGTGAAAAAGGAGGCGAAGATATGGGCGATTCCAAGGGCAAATCCTTCTTGATTAGCTGACCAGGTAAAGCCATGGCGGGAGGAGAAAATTTTCGCAAGGGATAAGTTTGTTGAATATCCGATGACGGCGATGGAAATCGCATCTAAGGGTTAGGGCGGGGGTTTGTTTACTAGTTCGTACCTGACATAAAATCACTCAAATATTTCCCAACAGGAGGAACAGCTGGAGTCGGAAGACCACTCGGAACCTGCCCAACAACGATCACTTCATTGTCTTCTGGCAAAAAATAGCAAATCGTAGTCGTGATGATGACCAGAAAAAGCTCAGCTGGAATCGGATAGCCTTTGAGCTTTTCTTTGTATTTAATTGCGGCGAGTTTTGAGCAGTAAAGAAAAGGAATGGAGACGGCAGAAATGATGCAAGCTGGCATATTTACTCCCCCAGCCAGACCTTGGAGTTTTATTAGTAAAAGTGAATCCATTCTCGGAGACTTTCGTGGTTGATTTAGGTTTTTACCTTGGAAAATCGATCCGATTGTCCTGAGCGGACTGGCGAAACCAGAAAAGCGCGTGACCGGTATTCCGAAAAGATGAGTAGCTTGTGCTAATGTGACGATTATGGCAGAAGCAGTCGTAAAACCAGCCACAACGGGTTTTGCTAAATTCAACTTCATCGATTTAAATCAATGTGAAAACTCACCTAGCAGGATAGAAACCGCTCCTAAGTTCAATAAACCGAAGAGCACTTGAATGATTCCAACAACAAGGGCAAGTGCTGAGGCAAATTTGACCTTCTCCGGCATTTGTTCTGCACCGAGAGTGTCAAGGGTAGTTCCATTGGTCGGTGCTAGGGCAGGAAACTGCTTGTCTACTGCTGCGCCAGTCATGAGAGCGATGATTGAAAATGTTCCAGTGGAGTTTTGAGGGACTGTGGAGAAGATCGAGTACATAATACAAAGGAAGAATTCGAGGTAAACGCCGTTTATTGGATCCAGCCCGGCTAGAAGTCCATATGCAAGGCCCTAGAATCAATATTCATCCCTCTGCGAATAGATGAAGAGGAAATACTTGAGGAAGACGAATCATAGCAACAGTCAGTCCGCTTATAACATCCCCAATTACGTACTGTTTCTTGTATTTCGGAACCCATTCAAGCGGCGGAAAGAGATTTCTCCCGAGTCCGTAGAAATAATCTTTGATCTGAGAAGAAACAAGTGCAGGTTCAGGCGAGAACTGAGCATCGTCGATTTCCTCTTGGCTGAAGATATCTCTCTCGATTTTTATTCTTCGTTGCTTTAAACTTATTTTGGATAAAGAAAACATTTGACTTATCATGTCGATAAAACGGAAATAGTCAAAGTGATTTTTATCCTCCTCCCTAGTTTGACCTAAAAGCTGAGTCGACTCCGACGCCATGCTAAAATTTCACAAGTTCTCTTTCACAAACAATATCTGAGACAAGATAACCTTGACGACCTTTGGGCCGAAAATGCCCAGTTGAAGGGCAAACAACGAACTTTTTTGTATTCTGCATGCTGTTACGTAAAATCGTCATCATAAAAAGGAATGATTTAACTTTCATTTATTAAAATTATGAATGAATAATCACTTGGAAGATTGCTGATTTTGTAAGTTAAAATATACACCGCGTTTTCGCATCAGTTCTTCATGATTGCCCGATTCGACGATTTTTCCTCCTTCGACAACATGAATCACATCTGAAACAAACATTTCATATCGGAAACTTGCAGAAAACGTAGTAAAATCACCTGCTTTCTTTACAGTTGATAATCTATGAGCAATTATAAGCACCATTCTATTCTTGAAATTTTCCTCAATCGCTTTTTGCACAACAGCTTCGGACTCATTATCCAGCGCACTCGTAGCTTCGTCGAAGATCAAAATCTCGGGGTTTTTAATTATCGCTCTGGCAATGGCAATGCGCTGCTTTTGGCCACCAGAAAGGCTTGATCCGCGCTCGGCGACCTTCGTAAAGTAGCCGTCTTTCAGGTTTGAAATGAATTCGTGGCAGTTGGCGCGGCGAGCCGCGTCTTCAATTTCCAAGTCACTGGCGTCTGGTTTACCGTAGCGGATGTTGTCTGCAACTGTTCCTGTAAAAAGCGCTGGCTCCTAGAAAAACTGAGTGGTTGATGATTTTAGTAGAAAACTTACCTGACCGACATAGCCGATGAGATCGCCTCTGAGCCACTTCGGATCGACATTTCTGATATCAACTCCATCGATGGTGATTTTTCCTCCGCTTGGATCGTACATTCTTGCCAGGAGAGCTGCGATTGTTGACTTTCCGTTGCCAGAAGCGCCAACAAGAGCGATCACCTTATGTGAAGTCATTTGCAGGTTGAATTTGTTCAGAACTGGATCATCTGGGCGAGTTGCATAACTAAAAAGACGGGAATTCATCTAAGGATCCACCGTTTCTTACCTGAAGTCAACATCTTCAAAGGAAACATTTCCCATGAGCTTGTAATGCGGAATTCGTCTTCCATCCTGACTCGCCACCGTCTTTCCCGGCTCAAGAGTAATGAACTGAAAGACCTGATCGCCAGCAATCTTCATTTTCATGTAAACTGTCAACATTTGGGAAACCGTAGCAAGAGATTTCTGGAGCATTTGGACTGCTGCTAGGAAAGCCATCAGATCTCCACCGGAAAGTTGATTCGAACCGACCATTGAGCCCCCGAGAATGACTGTACCTCCAACAAGGCCGTTCAATGCAAGATTTGTAAGGCCTAACTTTGGGTGGGCGAAAATCTTCTAGCAAGTCTACTTGTTTAGGCTAGCCTAATATTTTAATATTAAGGGGTCCAACTTAGACCGTCCAAGACTCTTGGCGAGAGTTTCAGAGCCAGCTTTTGCCCACCCTGAGACCTTGAAATATGCCGATCCCGTAGCCAAGTTTTCTTGCTGATCGTTTAGCAACTTCTCCGAGTTCATCATACGATTCCAGATGGGTGTCTTCCGCAGAAAACGCCCGAACAGTCTTGATATTCGAAAGCGATTCGTAGCAATGATTCTGGCAAGCGGAGCTATCCCTGTTTGCCTGAATCGAGTGCTTTTTCAGCATCTTTCCAATGATCGTTCCGATTGTGACAATTCCACCGACACCGACGCCCAAACTGGCGGTAAGCGTTGGGGAAATGCTGTACAGAACTTGGACGACGCCGGCGGTTTGAGCGATGGCCTTGATACCGGAATTCAGGAGCTTTTTGGCGTCTGATTTTAGTTCTTGGACGTCTTGGTTGATTCGCTTGGATAATTCACCGGTGCGATGAAACTCAAAGAATTCGATATCCTGTCCTTTTTCGGCTCAAGAATAATTGAGCTGACATAAATATTCGCTCGATTTAACAAGTACGGAAGCCGCTTCTGGCCTTGAATAATGTTAGATCTATAAACAGCCTAGGCTAGAGTCTTTAGCGATGATTGAAAATATTTTTGAGCCTCACTCTTTGAATCGCATCGAACAAGTCATGTCTCAGTTTCGCCGCCACTCCCTCCATCACATGCGAGAGCATCGAAATCGTGGCAAAGCTAGCTGCCGCCTGGGAAGCTACAACGAACGCAAATCGCACTGCCGGCTCCTTGATTTTCTCCCAGTATTCCTTGAAGCTTATTGCTTCGCCAGAATTGACCATGGTTGTTATGACGGAAGTGATAGAACCAATCGAAATGGGGATTTGAACATTAAAATACGCCGCGGCGAGGGTGCTCAAAAACGCGCCGAAAAGACCGAGCCAGTGTTGACCAAGATACTTCCAAAAGGACGACCAGGTCATTCCAGCTTCGCTGTTTTCGCGCTTTTGTAGTTGAGGAGGTGTTTTTGCGAGAACAGTGCGTTTTTGAGAAGCAAGAGCACCGTGATAAACCGCGGTGCAGGAAAAAGAGCCGAGAAGCCATTTTGAAAGGGCTTTTGGTTTTGGTCCGATTCGCGCCAAACTCAGCATTCTTGAGATTTATTATCAATGAAGGGAAGTTTTTGCAAAAAATGGGTTTATTCAGGCTTTTAGAATAGTTTTATCTACAGCAGGAAGCGGCAGTGGTGCAAAATAGACACCTTTTTAAAATATTTTTAGAACAGTATCTGTTTTTGTTTCATTTTTTTGTTTTGAACTTTTATTCTTGTGGCGGTGGTCCGACGAATTTGACGAATTCTAACCATTCCTTTGATTCTGGGCCGAAGATGCTTACTTTTTCTTTCCCCGATTCGGTTTTCTGAACCTCCAAATATCTCCAGCCGAATTTGAATCGTTGCCATCCGCGTTGAACTTTTAGGAAGGAGCTGAAATTTATATAAAACACCATTCTCCCCGACGGGGAGTCCCCGTACGAACAAGAGGGCTCCTATCAGTGTTGCCTCCACCGAAAACCCGCTTGGGTCTTCGTCCATAAAGTATGGAGAAGCCGCGCAAAGGTCAGCTTGAGATTTCGAAGCCACAATTGACTTCCCAGTCACTACATCTTACCTCTGGTTGAATGCTTTTTCTGTCAGTCCTGAAACTTGAGAAGTCGAAGGCTGATCTTCTTTCTCCAAAGCGGCAAGTTGGTTCTTGCTTACTTTCGCTAGATTATCATTTTCGTCTTTTTGCACCGATCTTTTTCGATCTTCCTTCAGCTGTATCTTCATCTTTCGTCCCCTGTTTCTGCTCTTCAATGGAGCTAGAATCGAGGTGCGCACTTTCCCGATTTTCTCCGAAGACCGATCTTTCGGTGAATCTTTCTCGCTGCTCATTCTGAAAAAAATAATGATTTATCGAAAGATCTGGGCGATTATTCGTCTTCTTCATGGTCTAAGCGCAGTATCAACAAGTCCTTCAATTTGAGCATTCGTTAGAAAAGTTATCAGAGGAAAAATGCGGCAGATTTGGGTCGTCATTTTCATCTTCTGCGTCGTGACTAGAACTCGTCCATTGACGCCAATACACCACTCGAATGGCCCGTGTTTTCCAATTGCTAAAAAAGGTTTTTTTTTCAATTGAAAAAGGCAAGAATTTCATACCTTTTCCAAAGACACTTTCGGGCGAGAGGGCCTTTCTCGCCGCTTGTAAATTCACAACAATCGAGTTCGAAAACTTTTGCGTTTGAATGACTCCCATTCCATCGGCTTTGCCTGTTCGCATGTTGCAGCAAACTATTTCCGGCTCCAAGTCTGGCAGCGCTACTGATACTTTCGCGAAGACTAAAATTATTTATATGAGACTTTTCTGAGCCGGTAAGCGGCCTATCGTTTAGAATAAAGTCGTTCATTTCATTAAGCGTCAGTTGCAAAAAGATAAGTACCTAAATCGCCAATATTGATTGCCACTCTATTTCTTTTCGTCGCTGATTCGAAGGCATATGCGGAAAGAGTCGCCAGTTCCGGAGCATTTATATCCACTCGTACGTAATCCGGATGTTTGTGCGTCACAACTCCAAGGACCAAGTCACCCTTGACAGGAATGTAGCGTTTTCGCGCACCTTCCATCCATGCCAAATTGTTCAGGCCTCGCACAACTCCAGACTAAGAAAGCATGGTAAGAAAATTGAAAACGCAACAATTGGTTAAGTACAAACCTCTGTGACATGAATACTGCCATCGTAATGATTTCGTTTCAACCCTGGTCCGATTCTGACATTTTCATCGAGGCCTAACTGTGTTCCTGGAAGCTGCACTGTATTGGCCATTTATTCACTGTATTTTACTGTAACAATCTAAAAGTAAAATAGTAAAGACCTTGTTTTAGCTCTGACTTGTTGTAAAAATTGAAGCGATAAGTGAAATTTTGGCAGAGAAAAGAGAAAAATGCTGAACTGAGTAATTCTTTGGTTTGACCAGTTTTTTCATAGAAGTTTCATACATAATCCTGGTATGTCCCAGGAGCAATTTTTAATCACTTTCGTCGTCGACAAATAACGACGGGTGATTTTTTCCTCTTCCTTCTTTTTAGGGGGAAGAGGATCATCCTGCCCCGTTTCAGGTTGATTCTCCAAGCTCTCCCGCATTTCAGAAATATCCGGGAGAGTTTGGAGAGGCTGGTTAGGAACAGCGAATAGCGATCGCCAACCAGTCTGGATTTCTGTATCTAAGATTTCTTTCTCGAGCTGTTCTTGCTCTTTTTCTGCTTCTGACTTTTTACGGATACGAAATGGATTGATCCAATAGCTCGAAGCCGCAAGCGGCTTTTGACAAAATTTTTCGGTTATCGATTAAATTTTCATTATTTCGTATCCGAATCTTGAAAGGCAGCAGCGCTTCCAAAGGATTAATAACTTTCTGATCTTCCTTGTCCTTTTTCTTTTTCCTCTCATGTCTCAGTCTGCACTCAAGCCCTTTGGCACAGTATCCTTGTTGGAAATTTATGCACACTCTCGCGTTCTCGGCGACTTTGACGTGCGGAAAGGGGCATTTCTTGCCTTTGGAGCAAGTGCTTTTTGTGAAATGGACGCAATGCTCCATCGTATGGGGGTCGATCACATGGCGTAATTTGCAGTTTGGGGCTTCGCATTCTCCGCGTCTTATGAACTGAAAACGAATTTTAGTTTAATCAATTATAAGAATCATCAATAATTACCTCTGGGCAAATTTTAACTCGGGAAAAATCGTGTTCGAATTTGCAATATTTGTGATTTCGACAAATCCCTGTAGCATTGAAATAGCGACAGTATATTCGATTGTCTGGCTTTTCAGGGATCCGATTAATTCGCCGTGAAAAAGACCAGCTTCATTTCAAAGAGAGTTGATCCATTTCTTGAAAGTTTTGCGAAGTGTAGAGGGAGAGGCGACTGGGCCCTTTTTTGGTTTGGCGACTTGGTTTTTGACGATTTTGGTGTTGGTTTTTATCGCGTTGTTTGTGGGTTCCGAGCGAACCCATTTTCGAGGGTTGTGGAAATTTGGAGGGGGAGACATTTTTTACCTGAAAACGAAAATAACTTACTCTGAATAAGCTAAAGAAAGGGGTGCCCTTGTTCGCCGCTTTTCTTCGCGCGAGGGTGCCCTAGTTCGCATATTATATTATTTATCTAATTTGTTAATAGAAGTCATTTAATAATGACTTATCAGAAGAGGTTGAAAAGGTCATCTACATGCAGATCTTTTTTTAGCAAATAGAAATCCTTTTCTTAAAAATTGAAAAAAATATTTTCAAATTATTCAATTACCTGTATAAAAAAAGTAGTTTCTTCTGCTAAACACAGTCTTCTTTTCAATTCTCTTCAATTTTACAAAAATCTGATATAATTTCCACTTCTGGCCAATTGGCGCCCCGACTCGCGAACTTTCCCTTTCTCGAAGGATCGAACCAGCCACTTTTTCTTTTTTTTTCATTTCAGATTTGCTCGAAAAGAAAGAGAAAAAGAAAGGATGAGACAATGGCTGGCTCATCAGATGGAAACGCTGCTTGGATTCTCGGATGCTGGACTTATTTCGGAAAGGCTTTTTACTTTTGTTGTAATTAAAAAATATCTCTGAAAATGATAGTTTAAAGCCAAAGAAAGGCGATTGAAAATCAACCTTCAGAAGCTGCTCTTCGAAAATACTGTTCCGAACTTTTCGGCGAGCAAAAAGTATTCATCGACGAATTGGTCCGAAGAAAATTTGGTCAGGGATGGGTCGGCACGAAGCAAGTTAAAAACACATCCGTAGATTTCGTAAGATCTTTTCGAGTTCGATCCAGCATAATTTGTTCCCGACCCAATAGCTAGAGTGCACCAAAGCAAGAAAATTCAGCGCCAAGAGGGGGAGGAGGGAGAGGAAAGAAAAACAAGAAAGGGAGAAATATTTTGCTTCAAGATAGTGCGCTCCCGGGGCAGCTGAACGGGAGGGATTCGCCGATTCAAGAAAGAAGCTCTCAAGCAACCCCAACTCCTCCCAGCAATTCCTCGGAGCCACAGGTCCAATCAGCTGCTCAACTCGCTTCATCCCTCTTCGGCACAACCTATTCCGACGCCCCGAAAATCGTTGACAAACGAACTGGCCAGGCGAAAACTCGTCGAAAGGGAAGACCAAAGAATCCGCCAGTCCAGCCAGCGCAAGAACCGCCGAGTGATTCAAAGAAGGCGGAAGAAAACCTGCCGAAGGAGGATGAATCGTTTCAAATGCCAGAAGCGTACAAGCCGAAACCACGGCGGAAAAAGGAGAAAAGAAGAAAGTTTAAAACGCTGGATGAAGCGGAGGATGGAGGCTTCCTCATGCCAGGTAGCTTAATTATTTCTATTCGATAATGATCTCTTATTCTTCCTAAGGAAGGAACGTCTGCGATTGCCAAGCCCAAAAACACGAGCTTATCAACAATTGTCTTGCTTGCGGTAGAATCGTTTGCGAGCAAGAAGGCGAAGGTCCTTGTCTCTTCTGCGGCAAAGAAGTTCTCTATCCAGACGTGGCCTACATCACCGACGAGAACTTGAAAAAAGCGCTCGCTAGAAAGGATCGTTTGTTGGATTTTGATCGCAATTCGGCGAAACGAACAGAAGTTGTCGACGATGAAACGGATTACTACAAGTAAAATACTGCTTTAAAATTCTGCTCTGACCATTTTATTTATAGAGGAGTGGACGAAGAAAAAATCCGAGAGCATCGATTTGGATCACGAATGAACCAAAAATTCAGCCTCAATTTGGAGAGCGGAGATATGGAAGAACAGACCTTGGACGAATTTATCGAAGAAAACAAAGTGGAAGAAGTTGTAGTCGAAAAAAGGAATAATAAAGAACTGCTTCTGTTCAATGAAGATTTGGGAAACAACAACTTAACTTATACTTTCAAAAAGAAGGAGGAAAATGGACCTGCTAAGGAAAAGAAAGCTAAAAGGTAAAAAGAGACTCCGCCGAGAAGACCTTACGTTTTTAGATCACGAATTCAAGACGCCCGTTTGAGCGAAATGTCCGACACTGGCACTTGTCTGACCATGCATCAGCCGTGGGCATCTCTCCTCATCAAGGGAATAAAAATCCACGAGGGCCGCGTCTGGCCGACAAACCATCGTGGTCGGCTCTGGATTCATTCTTCCTCTCGGCATGCTGATCAAGAAACCCTGGACGATGTTTTGAAAGATCATCCGGAAGGAAAGGATCTTGACTGGCCGATCAGCTCCCTTCTGGGCTTTGTGAATGTCGACGATTGTCTAACTCAGGTACCTTTTCTCTTTTCAACGCTCAATTTTTATGCTTCTTCTTACAGAAAGACTACAGAGTGCAATACCCCGACGGTAGCAGCAAAGCTCCTTACGTATTCATCTGCTCGGACCCAATCGAACTCGATATCAAGCTGCAAATGTCGGGAAATCACAAACTTTGGAAGCTCCCCAAGGACATCCAAAAAGCTGCCCGAGCACAGCTCGGCCTTTAGAATTTATTAAATGCTACTGAAACTTTATCATATTTTAGTTTTTAATTTTTCAAATTCTGTCCCGCAATTCATCTTTCAAGGATACATCCCTAGACATCTCTAGAAATTAATTGACATACAAAGATCTTCATAGAATGCTGAAACGAGCCCTTAACCCGGCAAAACTGATCGTTCGCGCAAAAACCACTTCCGCTAGGCCTCCAGTCAACCCAAAAGGAAAGTTCGACGACAAGACTGAAGCCGATCTTGAAGCGGTTAGAAGAATGCCAGCTAGTCAAAAGGGAAAGCTTTACATGGAAGAAGCGCCTATTCAGAAGCACCCTGGTGGAGGTAACTTTCGTCCCAAAGGGAAATTTTCTCAAATAATTTTTAGTAAACCCAGAAACTGGCGAACGGGGAGGACCTGGTGGCGTTGAACCAACAAGATTTGGCGACTGGGAGCGAAAGGGCCGCGTAACTGACTTTTAAGACTGCTTTTCACCTACTGTAACTTATTGAATTACTGAAATAAACCTGTGTCCATCCATATGAGATGATATCTTTGTTCAGATAAAGAATGAGCTCTGCAGGAACACCTGGTGAATTAACGCAGAAAGAAGCGCTCGTAACGCAAATACTAGAACTCCAAAATACCCTTGAAGATCTAAGCCAGCGAGTCGAGTCTGTTAGAGATGAAAATATCCGACTCAGGTCCGTCAAAGTCTGGAATACTGAGAGTAGTTCGTTTTTTAGGTCAGAAAACGAAGTCTTGGGAAAATACATCGAACAGCTGATGGCAGCCTCTCCCGTTTTTCATTCTTCAACGTCGAAGTCAAAGAACTGAACATAATTCTCTCTTCATCATTCTCTTTTACGTTGTCTTTTTTGTATTTGTATTTACTTTAGTAACTTACTTAAGTATCGTACTTACCATACCGTGCCACTTTTAGCGACCTCCTCAATAACGATTACACATTTCAAATACGCGCAAAAACTTTATCAAACCCTCCTTTTTTCGACTTCTTTGAGATAACCTTTCTTCATCTTTTTCTTGTACTCCAATTTCGCATGATCTTCAATTTATGTCAATATCTCATCCTGATAGATAAGAAAAGACTTCAGAAAAAATCAATATGGACGATATTTGGGACGAAGAAGCAAACGACGATGAAGTGATGCGTCTGACAACGAAAAAGCATGAAAATCAAATCAAAACAGAAAGCTTCAAACTTGGAATGGAATTGAATGCGGAGGAAGAGATGCAGAAAGGGTTCAATTCTGGTTTTGAAACTGCCGCAAAACTGACGAAAACGCTCGGCGAAGCAAAGGTACAAGCCCTTTTGCTTTGAACTTGATGAAAATCTTTGATTCAGGGGATTCTGACGGCGACGATGGTAATTTTAAACGTACAGAAAATGCAAGTCCCTGTCGAGATTTCTTCTAATATTGCGAAGATCGACGAAAAAATGGAAGATATTAGGATTTCGTTGAATTCTTTAACTGAAAAAACATGTAATGACCTGCTCGAGAATGCGATTTCGATAAGAAATAAATATGCAAATGATTAATGAAAGCATGACCTTTTGAGATGAAAAAAGTTGACATTTCGAAGCATCTTTTGTGCGAAAATAGAGTTTTATTCAGCAGTAAAGATGGAAAAGCTTCATTAGAAAATATATTTGTTCTGTTATTTTCGAATTCATATGAATCGCTGTTCATATAATTCGTTAATTTTAACTTACCTTGGTCATATTTGTGGTAGTATCCGTTCTGGTACATTCGAAGATGTCCAATTTCGTCTCCAAGAGCATTCAGAGCTGCACATTCTTGCTCGTACGCATAGTCATGGACGATTCCGTCTTCGTCGAGCAAATTCAACTTACTAGAATTATTGTACTAAGGAAAAAAAATTCTCTTTCATAAATTTACCCATTCAATTCTGAGATCGTTTTCATTTCGCCCAAATGTCCATTCGGGAAGGTCCCTGTTCTGATAAATTCGCCCCAGTATTCACGACTAGCGGTTCGGAAATCAATCTCTTTATCCCCAAGTCCAGGGTAGATCGCCGCTTTTCCAAAGAGGATAAATTTGTCGTGGCAGTGACAGACTCGAGTGTCAGAGACGCAGTTTTCGTGAGTAAGCTCCAATGGATAGATAGGCCCTGAATTCATTGAAGCGTATTTTACAATATCCGTTTTTACCGATGTTAGGATCGGTCATTGGCGCGCCCGAAAGAGCAAATTGCGTGTTGCAGCTCCATTTTTGAGCGTTTTGGAATTGATTCATCGCTGGCTTGCAGTCTACGACTTCACCATTCTCTCTATTAGGGCAGCTGAAAACAGGCTCAATGTAAGTGGCGAAGAATTCATCGCCATAGGAAGCTCGGAGCATTTGATCGGTATAATCTGATGGGACTTCAAAGCCAGAAGAAATCTGAAGTGCCTCAAGATCGTCCAGCTTGTCTTTTAGCTCATCAAGACGCTAAAAATTGAAAGTTTTTACCATTGGAGATATTCATTTGACTTACTGTGACCATTTTAGCAAATTCACCGTCGAGGAGGTTCCAAACATCATCCCTGTTGTAATTCCAGGAAATCGGCGTGTTGGGCCTGATTTCTCCAGCGTAGAGCGATTCGAGATTCGTCTTGCTCTTCAAAACTCCGTCCACTTGCGGACCATACTGAGCGTCGTGGAAGATTCCGTCCAACAAGAACATGCTTGGAGCAGCTTTGAAGAGAGGATTGAGTTCCTCTGGTGTTTTTGTTCGAAGGCAATCGATGTCTTCACATTCCATTTGCAACGCAACGTACTCGTTGTACATTCTATTCACTTCCAAATTAGCAGTAGTGTTCCAGGTGCCGCCGACACCGATTCCAGTTGTAATTGCTCGATGGTAGTATGGCCAGGAACTGGGCATGGTGAGATGCCACCAAATAGATTGACCGCCCGCGGAGCAGCCAGCTATTGTCACTTGATCAACATCACCTCCGAACTCACCTCCCCATTGTTGAACCCAAGCGAGCGCCATCTGCTGATCGAGGAATCCCCAGTTGCCCTTGTGTTCTTCTACTGAATCGTGATTGTACATGAATCCATACGGGCCAACTCGGTACTGAATAGAGAACATGACAACTTCTTCGTTGGAGATCAGCGCATCGAATTCTTCGTAGCCGTTTCCGCCCTGTAGACCACCGCCATGCACAAAGATCAAAATTGGCTTCTTTTCTCCGTTTTGGATGTATTCGGCCTTGGTGTGTGCGTTGATGAAGAGGCAATCTTCTGAGTACTCAGGTGGGCTCGCGGTATTTGGAGTCCAGTTAGCATTCATGCAGGCAGCACCGTAGGTTGTTGCGTCAACAGAAGCTGGGTAGCTGGTCTTCATGACTGGAGGCGCCCATCGTTCAGCTTCTGCGAATTTGATCCCTTTAAAATGGATGTTGTCGAAAGCTGTTTTTTCTCCAGTGAACGTAGTTGTTCCGTCAGAAGTTGTGAAAGAGAATTCGTTTGGGTTCTCAGGCTCATCCACGTGAAAATATCCATTGTTGTAAAGCTCAAGGTAGCCGATCTCGTCAGCAAGAGCGTTCAAAGCGGCGCATTCTTCGGCATAGGCTGGTTCTTGTCGAATTCCGGTGATGTCGATCAAGTTCAGATCGCCATTCAACTCGGTGATTGGTTTCATCGTTCCGAAATCCCCTGTTGGGAAAGTACCTGTCCTGATAAACTCACCCCAGTAGTTGCGCATGCCGAGTTTGAAAAACTGCTCGTCTTCTGGAAGCCAAGGACCGATGATTTGATTGCCCATGATCATTTGGTTATCAGCGCAGTGGCAAGTTCGCGTTTTCTCATTTTGATCGTTATTTTCGCAAGTTTTGTAGCTCAATTCCATGGGGTATATTGGTCCGATATCGGGATTGGTAAGAGCCTCGCCAGTAAAGCCGTATTGAGTGTTGCAAGTCCAAGTGTGAGCAACACCGAATCTGCTTAGTGCGTCTTGGCAATCTTGAGCGACACCGTCAACATCAGAACAGCCAAAAGTGCTTTGGAGATGGTTGGTGAAATGAGCGTCTCCATAGATGGCTCGGAGGATCTGATCGGAATAATCAGAAGGAACATGGAACCCGGATGCAGATTGAGCAGCGGAGATTTCGTCTTCTCGTCCAGCAAAAACGTCGAGTCTCTAGAAAAAAGTTATGTCAGAATGAACTCATATCTAGAAGTTACATCAGTAGCATCATTGAATGCGCCATCGACCATTCCCCAGGCATCATCCCGAGCGTAATTCCAAGAAATAGGAGTATTAGGCCTAATCTCTCCTGCAAGAAGCGACTCAAGGGTTGATTTCGTTTTGATGAGTCCGTCAACAACAGGAGCAAAACCTGGCGACAAGTACATTTTCGTTGGATTGTAAACTTGCTTGATGGCGTCAGTAAAATGCGTGTTGAGCTCGGATGGAGTCTTTAATCTAAGGCACGCGATATTGCTGCAGCCGACTTGATCCATGGTGTAGTCGACGTAGCCCTTGCTGATCTCAATGTCGGAGTTGTTTCCAAAACTGGCATATGCGCCGATACCGTTTGTTATCGCCCGATGGAAGAGTGGCCAGGATTCTGGCACGGTCAAGTGCCACCAGGTCAAAGCACTACCAGCAGAGCAGCCGTTCAAAGTTACTTGATTGACATCACCTCCGAACTCGCCAGCAAATTGTTGAATCCACTGAAGCGCGACATTTTGATCGAGTAATCCCCAGTTTCCATTGTAGGGTGTATCCGCACCTTCATGGTAAAGGAATCCATATGGGCCGAGTCGGTACTGGATCGAGACGTAGATGACTCCCTGATCAAGGACAAGATTGTTATACTCGACTCGACCATCTCCGAAATTATAAGCGCCACCGTGAATGTACGCCATAATGGGCTTTTTCTCGCCGCTTTCGATATATTCTGATTTTGTCATTACATTGACGAACAAGCAATCTTCACTTGTCTCATCAGCAGTGGGGCTGTTTGCATTCCAGCCGCGAGTCATGCATTTTGGCGCGTACTGAGTAGCGTCGTATTCAGTCGGATAAGTCGTCGTGGCAAGTGGGCCTTTCCATCGACGATCGCCAGTTGGAGACTCGGCGTATCGAATACCCTTGAAGTGGACGGTTCCAGCGTCAGTTACTTCTCCTTTGAACGTTGTTCCGAAAGAAGAAGTGAAGGAATACGTTGAATCGGCGACGCATGTCTGCGTTGATTCATCAAAAATAAAGCCATTGCTGCACTCACAAGTTCCATCGACGCAACTTTCGTTTTCGCCGCAGGTAACATCGGCGCATGGATCTGGCGGCGATCCAGTATCTTCGATGGTGAAAGTGTTCTCGTTGCAAGCTTTGTAGTCGGCAAGATTGTCGGCATACCAGCTATCTGCGAGGAGATCACCGATGTAGTCCTTGACAACGAGGTAAATTTTATCGTCGCCGTTTTGGATGGTGTGGGCTCCTCCGATTGTGTGCCAGTCGTTGACTTCTTCAGCTGGGATTTCTATTCGATCGATTTGGGAGTAAGCCCAGCTTCCATCATCTTTCATCCGTTTGACAGTAATGAAAGCGGATACAGGAGCATCAAGAGGTTCAACGATTCGAAAAGCGCCGCCGAAGAAGATCTCAGCTCCAGTAGGCAAAAGTGACGCATCAAGAGCCATGTTATTCCACGGTGCTGTTCGACCAGTGATTCTGACAGCATTCTTCACCCATCCGGCCATTTCTTCAATTACAGGAGTGGTGGTCGTTCCCATCATGACGAGAGACGGTGCAAGTGCTTCGATCTCCGCCAGACTTTCAAAGTTGATTCTTGTAAGCGATTTGCAAGCATCGTGATCAGTCACGTGAATTGTCTGTGTGTGGAGAAGGTTGTCTGATGCGTCATAAACAGTGACATCATAAGTTCCTCTGAAGAGACTGACACCTTCATCAGCGAGAAGCGCTGGTGTCAGCTCAGGGGTATTCGCATGGCCAGAAGTTGTATTCCATTCGTTCTTGACGAGTTCGAGCCATCTGTAACCCGCGGCGTTTGGGTTTAGCGGATAGTTACAGAGTACGTTGAATTTATCGCAAACATCAGGTTTTGGGATTATCGGGTTTTGAGTCTCTATTCCTTCTACGTTTGACTCAAACATGGCGCGATGCCAATCTGGTTTCTGAATTTCTCGAAGCCAGCTCCAAACAATGATGGCGTCGACATTCGGATGAGAATAGGTCATTTTCATAAAATCACCGAGTTCTTCTGCTCTTCGATCGACATCGACTTCTTCGTTGTCAAATTCAGTGATCAGCAGACGATTTTCTAGATTCTTTCCAGCCATCACATTCATTCGCTGATCAATAGCAAGGGGTCGAGGATTCTTGGTGTGCGACTGGACCCCATAATGACTGAGATAATGATGGATAGAAGAGGTGACATCAAGAAAACACTCACTGAAATCACCCGTGTTGAGTTGGTAATCATTGAAGACGAGGTCAACATTGGGATCAATTTCGAGCATGCGGTCCATGACTTTACTCCAGATTGCGTCTCCACCTGGTAAATTTCGCCTGAAATAGTCGCCGTGAGCAACTTCGTTGAAAATGTCCCAGTTAGGGATTCGTCCTGCATATCTGCCGATGACGTCTTCAGTTCGCATCATCATTCGTTCTTCAAGAAGTGCCATGTCGGTAATGTCTTGAACCCATTGCTGGACGTGTTTGTCGACGGACCAAAAGACTGCGTGGCCCCGAAGCGTCGCATTTTTCTGTTCGAAGAGGTCGATCATGTAATCTGCGTCGACATAGTTGTACACATCCATTAATCGCTCATTGTGATACCATTTCATTTCGTTTCGCATCACACCACCATTGAAAAGCTCAAAGAAATCGTTCTCAAAGTCGTCGAGGACATTTGGCATGTCTTTGTCGCACATCCCACCGAACATGAAGGCGTTCTTTGTCATCTTTACTTTAACCTTGCTCGCGTTTGGAACATTAACATTCATGAGAACATTTGATTTTCGATAAGCATTAATTCTCTTGTCGGCGGCTGTCTCCCAGGACTTATCATCAGAGTAGAAATGGATGTCCACATCGTCGAGAGAAATGTCAACTCCTGCTGCTGGACCACTAAGCTTGAAGCTTACTTTCGTTACCTGAGAAGTATCTTCTACATTTTTCCCGATGTTGACCATTCCACTTGCTTTCATCCAATCGCCTCCAGGAACGGAACAACCCGGCATAAGAAGATTGACAGTGGTGCCATCGGAGAGGGTGACGTCGATTTTACCAGTGAGACTAACTTGCTCAGAAGTAGTCGATTTGACCCGCCATGTCGCTTCAATATCTTGAGATAACAGTTCCGGCGTGATTTCAAGATCGTGAATCGGTCCTTGCCAGCTTCCGGTTCTGCCATGATGTAGAAGATAAGTGTTGCCGTTGTCTTCTCTCATGTAAGTTACTTCTGAGCCAGTTGGTGCGTACCACATACTCGTTCCTGCTTCAAAGTCGCCATCAGTAATCAGAGATGTAAATGAAACCAGATCAGCAGCTGGAACAATGAAGGACTCATCCTGGTAGTAGTCCCCAAACTGGCCGTTTTCTCCGACATACAGGAGATAGAGCCGATAGATGAAGTTCTGAGGCGATCCGCTGACAGAGTCCCGTGGGTTCCAATTAAAATCCACAGGAATCCAACTTGAGTCTTCAGTTCCAGCAGGGACATCAATAGTACTTGAAAGTTGACTCCATCGATTTGAGCTGTCGACTTTCTTTTGATTTCGAACCATCATTTTGACAGTACCAGCTTCGTTGCCAGCAGCAGGCTTGAAGAAAACACGGCCTTTATAGTCCTTAATTTACAGTTGAAAAAGTACTTGAGCAATTTAATAGAACCTGATTTGACAGCAAATCACCATCAATATCCATAGATACTGCGGAACCCTGAACGCCCCTTCCAGAGACAAAAACAGCGTTGTCAGAGTAATACCCGGGCTGAACAAGTTCCATTGAACATCCGGCTGAGCAAATCCAGCTCTCTAGGGAGTCAAAAGTGCCTCCATCGCCAAATACATTTGATCCGTCAGTGTAGACCGAACAAGGCTCAGCATTGCAAAGCGCGTTTTCAGAGGTCTCCCCACCGTCACAGCGAGCAGAACATGTCTCGGCTGCGAGAGACCGGCCCAAAAGAGCAGCTTGATAATATAGATGAAAGAAAATGACGTTAAATATGTAGCTTACCTCCAAGCTTCATTGCAACCGAAATCTCTTTATGTTCGCGTTGCCCGCAAGTCGTTTATATAATCTCTGTTGGCAATCGCCGGACAAATGTCAGCGTATAATTTCATCGCTTGCTGAAAAGATCTCCGATTTCTATCATGCGCTTGGCTCATGTTTCGCATTATCTTATTTTATGATAAGAAGAAAAAAATAAAAATGGCTTCTCGTATAAAGAAAGTTGAAAGAGAATTAGTTGTGCACTGTTTATTCACATTGAAATTGAATCTATTTGAAAAAAAATTAGTCTCAATTTCAATATTGCGTCTGCCAAACAACAACTGAGCAAGTACTATTTGAATCCGCCGAAGAAAGATAATAATCACATCGTTCCAAATTGATATTAAATCATCATTCTACTCCTTTTTGAATTCAATTATTGATATTCCCTACGCTTTAAACAGCGTCAGAAGATGTCAACAGCCATCGAAAAAATTATTTTATAAACCAACGGAGCAGACAATCGGCATCAAAAACTAAGAATCAATGAAACTCTACTTTTTAATTGCCTTCACAGCGGGAATGAACATTCTCAAACGCGATCTTCTCGGAATGAATCGACTTGAAAATAATCTCATCACAACTAGCGGGTGATTCGGCCTTTTTTCAGCAAAAATTCTAGAACAATATTTAGATTAAGGGACCTTTCTCATATACGTTCTCGAGAAAAATCAAATCCTATCTCATTTCTGAAATGGTTACAACGAGAGAACGCAGAAGACGACCTTCTTATGAAGTTGATTCAATTTGATCTTCAAAAAGACTTAAAAAAGAAGCTTTTTTTGTAGAACCATTGCCCTAATACATTCAATAAACAACTGTTTGTTTCCAAATGCGAGTCTGTATTTCAATGTTTCAATCATTTCATCTCATACACGTACTCGACACACAATTTTTCGAAGAGGAAATGTTATATATCGTATATGAACATGCACAGAAAACGGCGAAAATTCATACAGTCATTTATGGGATAAAGAAGCCAAATCGGAAATCATTAATTTAAAGATTAGCGAGCATGTGAGCGACTTCATCGTCATCAACGATCCAGCAGTTGTCGGTCTTGTGGAAGTCACCCTTGGTGGCGGAGACGGCGAACTTGTTGATGACAACGTTGGCCATTGGCTCATCATCGTCGGTCATGGTGTTGAGGGGCATGACGTGGTAAGCGTTGGGTCGGATGAAACCACCGAGGAGACCTCGGGCAGAGTCGGAGATGCTGGTTGGGTCATCGACGGCGAAGTTGAGACCGCCGTGGTGGTTGGAGATCTTGACGGTGAAGGTTGGGCCGTTCTGGATGTAGACCTTGACGGACTGGTGGTTCATCTCGTTGTGGTGGTGGACGATGAAGTTGATGTCACCGTAGGTCTGGACGCCGGTGAGAGCATCTGGCTCGGTTGGGCCAGCGGCGCCGATGCCAGAGTGGTGGACACCGTCGAGGTTGAAGGCGAGGTGGGCACCCTGGGGAGAGGAGAAGTTGATGGTGGTCATTCGGGTCTTTCCATCGTTCTCGTCCTTGGTGGCGTGGGCGGTGACGGAGAGGGAGGAAGAAGGATCGATGAGGAGGTTCATCTCGGTGTCGGGAGATGGGGTGTAGTCGAAGCAGACAGACTCCTGGCCTTCGGTGTGGACCATGAAGTGGGGATCACCGTAGGCATTGTAGTTGTTGTTGTTGTTGTTGTTGTTGTTGTAGTTGTTGTTGTAGTTGTTGTTTCCCTTAATATTTATGTAAAATGAAGATTAAAAATCTTGTTTTATCTTTTCACATTACATTTGGTTTTTAGTTCTCAGATGACTGTACTTACTCCGTAGTTCTGGGTCTTCTTCTTTCGCTCTTCGTAGTCGTAATCGTCCTGAGCAAGGATGACGGCTGGGAGGATGGCGGCGAAAAGCTTCATGATGTTATAAAATGCAGTGTGATGCTATCCCTTATCTCTTCAGATATTGTGATATGGCGGGAGAAGCCGGGACTCATGGTTTTATCGGATTGAGACGAAGCACCGAATACTTGGAATGCAGCGGTAAGCGCCAGTCGTCCAAGCTAAACAGGGCGGTTTGGCAACGCGCAACGGGTAAACAAGGATTTTATAAACAATTTTATTTGATGAAATCGCGGAAAATAGAGTAACTGATTTTTCGATTTTTAGCCGTTTTTTTTTTATTTTTTTTTGAGAAAAATGGCGGGGACATTCGAGACATTCGGGACATTCGGGGACATTCGGGACATTCGGGGACATTCGGAGACATTCGGGACGTTCGGAGACATAACATGCGTCTACCGTTTTTTTAATCTCTTGCGCGAGTTGAGCGTTGAAAGCTCTTTGGCAAATTTGAAAATAAAGACGAATACTTCGGCTCCGGATGACCAAGTTTGGGACCACATAAAGCTATTGAATGCCAGGATCGTCTTCGAAAAGCGATCGAATTTATAAATGATCAAGAAATTTCTCTTCAACCAAGAGAAATAAACAAGAACCTTCATCTGGATTCCAGATTACTGACTGAGCGGCAGAGAAAAACTCTTGTTTTCTTCTTTTTGCCATAAATATGGGCCCCTTACCATTATTCAGGGCTTTGCCTTGTTTGCAAATGGAATTCGCGCTTCGTAAAAATTTCAAATTCGACATATGACTACAGCTTTCGGATATTTGCCTTCGCTAAATACCGTGGATAATCATTAACTGGATCCGACTCATCGTCCCTTCTTTTTTCCTAAAAATAAAAGAGAGGAACATTTTTTGAGAAATACCCGGCAAAAGTAAGTTATGGATGGAATTTACGACATAGGACAAATAGTGACAATGAAAAACAAATTTATTTAATGATTTTTTGCAGTTTGGTAACACTCGCATGAGCGAAGAAGGAAGCGTTAGAGAAGTAATGGCGGACGACGATTTCAGGAAAAGGGTTGAAGATAATTTGATCGAGTTAGGAAAAGTAGCCAGCTGAGAAAATTTGATAAAGGAATATTGGGAGGAAGATTAATTTGAGAAAGAGGTTTTTATACCATCAGTTTTATCGAGAAAATGAGCGATTTTTTTAGGTTTGTTGCAAGATTTTTTGCGATTTTAGAATTTTCATCCCTTTTAAAAGCGATCGCCGTGGGCGCTCAAGGTTCTCCACGAAAGTCCTTGTTGCTGTCTTCTTTCAATTCAGCGTCCTAGTGGCTTACTGCAATGGTTTCGCCTACAAGTATGCCGTCCATAACGTCAGGTTTTAACTTTTTTTATGTAGCGAAAAACTGAAAGCTTGGGTTGCCTCTGCTCTTTCCGCAAATTGGTGGGTCATGTTGGTTGCCTTCTTGCTCGTAATTTTCGCCATTTTGATCTTTTTCTTCAAACCTCAGCTGCTAACGGAAGCTCCAAAATGCTATATATCGTTCATTGTTCTTACGAATATCATTGGGTAAAAAAAGATATAAAACTCTTCTTTTTTAAAAATTCTAGTGCTTTTACTGGATTTTGCGCTGTGTACGTCTCTGCTTCGATGTGTTCGAAAGGTTGCCAACCTAACAGTCCCCAGGAACTCGCTGCGAATCAAATTGTTGCCTCTGCTTTGTATGGCGTGTTGATTTGCTTGCTGATCTGCATCGCGTTGAACTGGCTGATGGACATGGAGAATCAGTTCAAACTCATGCTCATAATTCAAATTGTGCTGACCATTCCCTGCGGATTCTTGATGTGGTGGATTCTTGGATTTGAAATTGTCTACGTTTGCGCTATGTAAGTTTTTTTTTGAAAGGCTTTTCTTGAAAATTTTTAGTTTGGCCTTCATCGTCGGTATCATGACTTGGATGATGTTTTTCTTACGAATGATCTTCTTCGCCGACTTTTTGCAGGAGGCTGCCGACGATATGGGCGCAGATAGCATCGATAACTTGTGGATCTTTGCTGCGTGTCTTCTGTATGTTCAAATCTGTCGACTCTTCCTCGGAATTGTCAGACTTCTTCAAGCTGCATCAGACTAGAAAATGACCTTCATTTTCAATAATCAAATAAACATTGATTCTATGAATTTCTCTTTTTTCGCCTTCGGGATCAACCTTGAAAACATGAAATTTTAACCTCACTGTTGTGAAAAACTGTCATTTTGAAATCAACAAGGATTAACCCAAGAAATTGACTCAATGACAGATCCTTCCAAATTGTCGATTCGTGCCTCCTCCCCATATTTATACTGTAATAGCCTTAAGTTCATGCAGGAGCATTCCCAAAGTTCATTTTCCGAGTTGTTTAGGTTCACAAGTCATATTCCTTATAAATTTATAAAGAAGTTCCAAAATACTGTCAGAATAATTTAAGCGTTTTGACAAGACGGTCTCGTTTCTCCGGCAGTAGTAGCAACAGAAAGTGACGCTTTTCTCCATGATTGATACTAGGCTCTAAGTCCAGTAGAGTTTCTTTTTGAAAAGGGTGAGGTAATGTCTCCCCCGCGCGACCTATTGTGGGTGGCACGGGCTTATCCTTCTGCCCGGTAGGACAAAATCATAGTTGATTTCAGTTCATTTCCGCTGCCACTAACAAAGAAAATTCTCGATGTGATGATTTTCGAAAAATGTTTTCAGGCCAAAAAATCACTTTTTAACTGTTAGTGCCATCTTCACCGCCGTCTCAAACCGAGTCGAACGGTATATGTATCGCTTGAAAATTCTAGAGTTTCGGGTACTTCCGGTCAGATTTACGAAATTCTAGTATTCCACTGCCGTTTTCGATACAGAAATGGTACTATGGCATATAGCATGTCAAAATGACCGCTAGGACGTGAGGAGTGCAGGGGTCTCAAAAAATAGTACTTTTGCAAAGAAAATACCTAAAAATAATTATTTTGTGATTTTTAGCACTTAAAATATCAATTATTTATTTTTCGAGCAGAAAGCAGATGGATAATCAAGTTTTATCTCTTATAAATAAATCTACAAAGAAAACTACATTTCAATCGAAAATTTCTTGAAATTTGATATTTTTAGTGCTAAAAATCACAAAATAATTATTTTTAGGTACTTTTCTTTGCAAAAGTACTTATTTTTGAGACCCCTGCACTCCTCACGTCCTAGCGGTCATTTTGACATGCTATATGCCATAGTACCATTTCTGTATCAAAAACGGCAGTGGAATACTAGAATTTCGTAAATCTGACCGGAAGTACCCGAAACTCTAGAATTTTCAAGCGATACATATACCGTTCGACTCGGTTTGAGACGGCGGTGAAGATGGCACTAACAGTTAAAAAGTGATTTTTTGGCCTGAAAACATTTTTCGAAACTTATCTGTTAAGAAACTCTTTCGAAATAATAATGACACGTGAACTTAGTCTTGAAAAAGTGAACTTGTCTTCCCAAGTGAACTTCGCCTCCCAGGGTCATCTGCTTGAGCAAATGAAGAACTGCAAATATTGAATTACTCGTTGGGATGTCTGCCACAGAAGAATCTCCATTGAGCGGTTCACTAACTAAAACAACCAAGTTCATCTTAGATCTGATTACATAACGTCCATTACAGATTGAGTTGGAGATTTTTCAAGGCATTACGGACATTACCTGATTAAATCATTCATAATAAACCATAGACCCGAGAAAGCTGGTAGGGTAAAATCAGAACGAGAAATCGGACTTTGACAATGACGAGTATCAAGCGCGTTTTGTGACCCCGTCGATTTAGTTCACCAAGTGACCTGTCTAAAAATCGCTGATCAAAAAATTACGCTCTGTCTGAAAATCGCTGATTAAAAAGTACGCTCTGACGAAATCGCCAAATCAAATGTTCTGTTATGTAACCGAAAAATTAATATTTCGTTATTTGACGTTTTTCTTTCTTTATAACTTATAAACTTATATATTAAACTTATAATTTATAAGCCAACCATATCCTATCTAAAACTGATCAAAAATTGCAATTTAGTTATAAAATATATTGACCAGGGCTTGAACCCGAGAGATATCCGTCTCAAAATAGTCAAAATAAACTATCAAGAGGTAGTTTATTTTTAGTAAAAATAAAATTGGAGTTGAAGCTCTCCTCTTGCTATCCTATTTTAATCAAAAATAATTGTTGAGCGTCTCTCCTCGCCAGACTAAAAAATCGAAGATTGTCAACTTGGCATTAGTAAGAAGGATCGATTCATGGTTATAATTGTATAGCCTACTTACGATTGTCAAGTTGATAATTTTCGAGTTTCTAGTTTAGCGAGGATATTCAATACTTCACTTTGATTCAGAGTTGCAAAATTTCGAAATTTTTTTCCGAGCTGAGCTTGCTGAGCTGAGGTCCAAATTGAGCTGAGCTGAGCTGAGCTGGCCCCCTTTAAGAACAACTGAGCTGAGCTGAGCTTAGCTGAATTTTTTCAAAAAAATTGAGCTGAGCTGAGCTGAGCTGGCCCCCTTTAAGAACAACTGAGCTGAGCTGAGCTTAGCTGAATTTTTTCAAAAAAATTGAGCTGAGCTGAGCTGATGATTTCTCAAACTGAGCTAGCTGAGCTTACAATTTTTTTAAGCTGAGCTAGCTGAGCCGAGCTGAGCTAGTTTTCTTCAGAAAAATTGAGCTGAACTGACCCTAACCTCAAAATTGCTGAGCTGAGCTGAGCTGAGCTTAGCTGTAGCTCAGATGGCCCAGCTCAGCTAGCTCACAAAATTTGCAACTCTGCTTTGATTATAAATTATAATTTGTTATTTATATACTCAATTTATATTCGAAAGATGCATAAATGAAAATATCTGTCAATAAAAAAGTATCGATTATAATTTTTGAATGCGGTAGTAGTAGCTTTTTGTGCGTTTTCTGAACTTGATGACCTTCTACGAGGCAAAAAATAGACAGTCGCAGGGCGCAGCGGTTCACGTGGGTTAGGAACGATTACATAACCGCGCCGAGGCGACGCGAAATGCCTGTTATTGAAGGTCAAACTTGAATTACTCCTGATCGGATTGATGCCCTTAAAAAATTTTGGCGCCATATGAAAGAGAAGAAATTGCTGATTCGAGTGATGGGTCATTTGCCCAAGAAAAAGTCAGAGGAGGAAAAAGAGAAAAAATAGACAAGGTCGGCCCGAGTTCACTCGGACTCTGCGAGCTCCCCGTGAGTCATCAGAGTTTCTTGGGCCACGGCAGCGACACCAGCCCATCCTTATAAGTCGACATCGACATCAACAGATTCAAAACATTTTTTCTTAAGATTTTTTTTTGAAATTTCTAGAATCACCTTTTTCGTAAGAAAACTCTAAGAAGCTGACCAAAACGATCAATATCAACCTAAGAGATCAGGAAATCACAAAAATAAATAAAAAGGTAAAAATAAAATTAATTTCCAGAAAAAAATTATTTTTCAGAGAGTTCTTTTTTAATAAAAATTTTCTAAATTTTTTTTTAGGATTTTGACTTTCGAAATTTCAAATTTTTGGAAATGATTATCATTTTTTCTTAACCCGAGATGACATGTCTATTTTTTATCAAAAAGATGATTGAGTAGCTCGTTAAAAGCGAGCAAGGCCAGTTCACACGTTAAAATCAGAACACTGTGACGTAGCTGGATTCTTAACAAATTTAAATAGAACAAAAAAGTCTAAAGCAAGAAAAGGGGTAATCATTTTTGGTTTTGAGTTTTGGTCAGATTTGTCCGGTTATAGTCAAAATTTATATAGACCGTAAAACATCCGACCAAAAAACCGGCTATGTGACATAGCCTCTGTCGGTTTTACTCAGGTTGGTGAAGACTTTAGGACTTGAATTTCAATAAGAAAAGTAAACAATTTGCCCCTGCATCAGGAAAAATACGGGAAAAAGCGATGAACTCGGACACCAAGGGCAGTGGGAAAAAGTAGACAGGGCCATTTCAGGGCATATCCACCACGCGAGAGCAATCAATAAAACAACTTTACCTCGGCGAACGCTTATCTTTCACTTTAAACCAAACCCAAAATTAACTCCTTTTTAAGAAAAATCCTCAAGAAGATAGAATAAACTTAAAACTGCGAAAAAATGTTGTTCGAAGAGCGAGTTACAGTGCTGCCAACAACGACTACTGAAGTAACATCAACCCCAGTCTCCAAAACCTGCCAAGTTTGCTCCGACATCGCCAGCGGTTATCATTTCAATGCTCTTACTTGCGAGGGATGCAAGGGGTTCTTCAGGAGAACCATGAAGGTAATTATTTCTCAGCTATTATTTCTAGGTCTAGAATTTTCTACTAAAGTTCGAAAGGTTGAATGGGTTTAGGTTGAACTTTCCGTGAATCCTTTTTTGGCCAAAATAATGCTCTCAGTTTGTTAATTTTCTTCTTGAATTAACGAAGTGACACCCTTATTTTACTCAAAAGAGTTTTACAGAGGGCACTTTTCCACATGAACTCAAGATTATTTTCAATCCCTTTTTTCGCTTGTTACATCAAATTTACCCAATGGCGGCCTGGAAGAGGGTTCCGCAGAAGTGGAACTGATTACGTCCTAATCGCATCACGTGAATCTTGTTCTTGCTTCGGGAAAAGCGTCGTTTACGCAATGACCCCACGCTGGAGTCTGAATTTTGTTGAACCCTGGTTGATGGCTTGACATTTTGATTTCAGGCTGGAAAGCAGTTCCGATGCGCGTACGAGGGCAACTGCAAGATCAACAGAAACAACAGGAGACACTGCCAGGCCTGTCGAATCCAGAAGTGCCTTTTGATCGGAATGAAGAAGGAGTGCATCATGTCGGACGAGCAAATCAAACGAAAGGTAGATTTCTTTTCCACGAAGTATATTCCTAATAAATTTTCTAGCGCGAATTAATCCAGCACAATCGAATCAAACGAATCCAACACGAAATTCCGGAACTCAGCGGCGACGAACTCGGCCGACTCAATAATATCGAGAGAGCTTTTGCTGAATCCACCGAGCAAACATCCCGTAAGTTATCAAAAGGCCGCAATCTTCGGAGAAAAGCGCTAAAAGGGCGCTAAAAGATCATTTATTCAAACCAAGATTTTTGTCGATAATGGGTTGCTCAAACACTTTAACCTTTGGAGAGAAACCGTAGCTCCCTCCTCAGATCTATTATCTTGAGTAATAAATCAGATCATTGCTCTTTTCACCGAGCTAATCATCTCACGAGAAAGCTTGCTTGTTACGTAATCTATTTTGAACTCGCTTCTCCTTATTTTCGAACTCGGCTGAATTGGAGCTCGAGTATGCTCTGTAAGCAATCATTTGAAATTCAAAATTATTGATTCATTGGCGTAGTCAGAAGCTTTCATTCGGGATCGTTTGAGTGCTCTCTTGCGTCATATTTTTGACATGACTAAATGCCAGGTCAAATCGGGACGGGGTCGAGCATTCTATCTCGACTGCAACATTAAGTAATCATCATCTTTTTCAGAACAAACAGACGTCGACATCGATTTCACCCGCCTGGTCGGCTTGTACGAGCAATTCTCGCCAGTCCGCCGCTCTGAAAGTCTAACTGTCATCAAAAAGGCAACGAATGGATGCATCGAAGAAGTGAACCTGGCGCAGGTGCTATTTTTAAAGACCCTCGGGCAGCTCGTTAATGAAGTCGCTACTTTTGCCAAGAACTTGGAACCCTTCAACAGATTGTCGAAAAATGACCAACGAGCGCTTTTGAATGGATCTATTGCTGAATTGGTTCATATTCGGGTAAGAAAACACTCATTCTAAATAGGTTTTATCAATACTTACTCAGTGACACCCTTATTTTAGCGTTCAAAACTGAGAAAATCGATAAACTGCTTGCCAAAATAAACCCTTCTTTAGTTGAACAAACTCTTCGACACGGAATCCAACGAGTTCATCATCTCTTCCCACTCACTGAACATCGCCGAATCTCGAATCCCCTCTCGTTTGATTGAAGAAATCTACCGATTCCACCACCGAATGTCTTCTCAAAAAGTCGACGATACTGTCGTTGCGATTCTCTGCGCAATCACGCTCTTTTCGCCCGATAGACCAGGAGTCGAAGATACAGACACGGTTGAAGAGCTACAGCACGAACTGACCTGCTTGTTGCAAAGTTATATTACAGGCACAAGAAGGAAGAATATCTCTAGCTTCGCGGTAAGAGACGACTCTTTTTTCTTTTCTTATTCATTACTTTCAGACGCTCCTGAATCTGCTCGTAATAATTCGACCAATTTCCAGTCTTATGCGCCTCTGAAAAATCCGATAAAATCAACTGTACAATCCTTTCCTTATTTTGGTGGCCAAAAACTCTTTTCTCATTATTTTTCTAATTTCATTTTCTACGATTTTCTTTCCGACTGCACATAATGGATACAACCTGAATTACAACAAAACTGAACCTGAAACTAGGAAATAAATTTTAATTCTTCCTGAAGTTCAATTTATTTCACTGAATTCATTGCTGCAAGGAATGGCAGAACATGAAGAGGCTTTGAAAGGAATGCTAGGAAATTAAAGATTTTGCGAGTTTTGGTTGGATTGACTCTGTTTTCTTTTGTTTCTCGGGAGAAGAAGCCGGCTTGGGCAGCGCCTTCAGTTCGAGAGAAACCGTAAATTGCACTTCAGTTAGTTTCTCCGTTGCTTTGCCATCCTTAGACTCTTGAGAAGCCTTCTCGACACCCTAAAGAAAGGTCATGCCATGAAAAAAGCATAAACTTTAAACCTCATTTTCATGCACTCGTGTGCTGTCTTCCTCACTCATCATGCTGTCGCTAGGATTCTCACTCGAATAGGTCTCCGGACAAGCAAACTCAATATTCTTCACGAGCCGCGCATCTTCCTGAAAATTCTTTTCAGTTTCTCGATGCGCCGGTCCCTAACATCGCCCCGAAAAAGGGCGATATTAGGGTCAATTTTCTTCCTTTTGGAAAAGCGGTCGCACGAGGTATCTTCCAGGAAGATCGACGGGCTTGTTCTGAAAACATTTGTTAGTAACAGCAGCTTCTCAATGTCTCTTTTCTACCTCATAAAATACGGATTTCGGACCCTGCTGTTTGGAGCAGGCGTACCTCTCTCTAACTGATTCAATTTCCAAATCTGAGAGCGGCGCGCCGGCATCTAGAGAATTTTTGGCGATTCTTGAAGATTGTCAAATTAGACGTCTAGAAAATTGGCGAAAAGGGCGAAGCTCCAGTAGTTCTTTTGTCTCTTTGATTTCCTCTGAAGGTCACCAACAGAATGCTCCCTTGGCACAGTAGCCTCAGTATCCTACCCAGAACAAACAACCCTTTTCTTCCCTCACGTGACTCAAAGCCAACTTTTCAGCAGAGAAAAGAGCCGTAAATGGAGCGATTTCGAGAGAATTTCGGAAAGGATTCGAAGATTATTCTCTTAGAGATTTTGACAGGAGCTGTAGCTTGGATAATCATGGCTTCTTTGCCGTATACGAAAATGATTTACACAGGAGGATACACGATTCCGTTCCATATTGTTCTTGCTTGTACGTTTTTCGAGTAAGATAGCCTTTTATAACAATTTCTAGTTGAGGTCATAAGCTGGCTAGTTTCAATCCTGACCCTTCTCGTTTCCCTCCCGAATAAGTCCTTGGCGATAATAAATGTCATCCTCGGAGTATTTTTTCTATTGGCAGCACTGATAAGCTCCGTCTTTTCTGGCAATTTCTCGCTCGGAAGATCGAGATTCTCCGCTTCAGCTGGAATCGGAGACGAGCTGAACTCCTGGCGACGGTTTCTTTGATATCTTTAAACACTGATTAGGAAAGAGAAAAGGGATGAAACCGGGGTAAGGGTTATGAAATCACGCATCTAGAGCTTGGATCGTGCGACAGTTTCAACGTCAACCAGCCATATTGCGCAAGTAATCAAGAAGAATGTACGGAGTTCTTCAACGATTGCATGCGCCTCGCAGCGGGAGAGCTTCATGACAAGGTTTTTAAACTCATTATCAGTATCTTCATTCTTTTCAGTACTTTATTGGCGCGATTATTAGCTGCATTTTTGCCTTCACTACAGCAATACTTTACTGGGTAAAAAGTGCTTATTACTTTTAAAGAAGCCTCTTTTAGATCTTTGCAGCGAAGCTTTTAATCAACGATCGTAATAGCCGAAAATTATCAACTTTCGACGACATTGACGGGAATGACATCTTAGTCACTGACGACTCCCTCCACCGCTCGCTGACAAGAAACACATGGAGAAACTCGCAGAGAAAAATGTCCAAATTCTTCAAAAAATAAAATTTCTTCCTTGATATCCAAAAGAAACAAAACTCATATTTTAGGCATTTATTATTTAAAAAGATACAGTTAGAAATTCCTGGTCTCACGAATTCTTTCTAGCGGAAAGTTTCGCTTCTATCCAGTGTTATCCAACTAACGAAGACGAAAATTTTTTTGAACAAAAAGGTTGAAGAACAGTTTTAATATCCATTTTAATATCCATATTTTAATATCCATAGTTGCCAGTGTTTCCACCGTTATTACCACTGTTGTTTCCGCCGTTGTTTCCACCATTGTTGCCAGCAGTGTTGCTTGAGCAAGTGCCGATTGGTGAGACGTTTCCATCGCAGCACTCGTTGGTGATTGTGTTGAGGACTTTTCCTTTGCAGCATTCTCGGATTCCGTTTCCCTCTCGATAGAGATTGTAGAATGGATTTTGGCCGCAGCATTTCAGATCTCCGCCAAGTTTTTGGCCGCTTTTTTGGTTTCAAATTTTTATTTAGAGGAATTTAATTGTTTAAAATCCTCATTATAAATGAATTAAAACCAATTCCTAGAGACGCACATAGCTTCCTTATCAAACCCCCCGCTGTGCGTGTTATCATCACTAAAGCTCTCCAATTTCGCGACCAGATCATCTGCTAGCTGCATGTTGCACTGGCAAATTTCTTGAGAGCAGCCTGTTGAATCGAGACCTTCATTGACATTCGAAGGGCATGCGAGGCCATTTTCATCCGAGCCGATTTCGTATGTTGTTTCGTTCCAAACACAAGCTTCCGAGTTCGTGGAGCGCTTCATTTCTGTGCAGGTGACGCATTCGTAGTATCTCTTGCAGGCGCTATCGATTCCGTCAACTGGTTTGCCAAGGCCCTTTTCGAGCCCATCGTAGATATTGCAGTGGCATCCGTATTTGAGAAGATCTTCCACATCAATATCTCCGAATCCAGCAGCATTAGCTTTGAAAGTGATGATATTGAAGAGATTCGAAGCGCTGGGATGAACACTTCTTGGTGCAGCGCCCAAAAGAGCTGGGTTGGCGGAGACTGTTGAGAAAAAAATAATGGAAATTTTCATTTTATGTTTTTTGTTTGATTGATGATTCAATTGTTTGATGATTTCTTGAAAAGCGAACTTGGTTTTTATACAAAATCTAGCGCCGCGAAGATGTCATAAGCTGACAAGTGCGACAAACCAAATGTCGGTTTACCCGCCGGTGGATGATTCCGCGCTTTTCAAGGAAATTTGCTGAAGAGGTCAAAATCAAAGTTGAAGTCTGGAAAATCGTGATCATGGCCATTGAAATGTTGGCTGTTAGAAATCGACAGGCGACGGGCTTGTCAGACGTGTTCCGATTTGATTCCACGCCAGGTCAGACAATCGATAATTTTTCATCGAAAAAGATTTTACTGACGAAATTACAAAAAAATTTTTTATATAATCCACGAAAAAATGTTGGTGCGCCGCGGGCAAGAAAATCAGTCGATAATTCTGAAATAAGAGCCTTTTCAGTCGAGCGTCACGCATCAATAGGGGCATGTTTACGACTTTCCACTTTCGAAACTAACCGCCGTTACTAATTCAGTTTTACTTTTTTCCTGTTCATGTTCATTTCCATGGAGATAAATAAGACAACGAGAGACGCGATAATACTGAAACATAATTTTGATTAAATTAAAAATTTTAGATAGAAAAAAAAATGGTTGAAATTTTCTCGATGGTCGTTTCTGCTCCTTGCAGAGCTGTTCTTTTGAAAGGGGTTTGATTTTTGTTGTATAAATGATTAAAAGAGAAAAAAATTAATCCAAAAAAGACAGCGAACGCGCTCAATGTCGAGCACTCGATCAAAAACATCAATTTGATGAAGCAGGAGCAAATGGCCGAAGATTTCGTCGCAATGAATCCTGCTCATGTTGTTCCGACAATCAAGGATGGCGACTTTGTTCTTTGGGAATCAAGGTATTTGGGAAGGTGAATATCCAATTTATCAGTCCTTTCAGGGCGATTTTGCAGTACCTGTGCAACAAGTACGACAAGGAGAACAAGTTCTACCCAGTTGACGCTCAAGCCCGCGCTAGAGTCGACTACCTTTTGAACTTTGATCTCGGAACTCTGTACAAAGCTATCGGCGAATACGTCTACCCCATCTGGCTCTACAAACAAGCCCCTGACGCGGAAAAACTTAAGGTTCCCCGTCCTTTTGCTTTGAAGGCAATAAAATTATTTTAAGGCGATGGAAGCCAAATTCGAATTCATCGAGCAACATCTTCTCAAAGGCGCTTATCTCAACGGAGATTCACCAACCATCGCTGACATTTCTATTTCCTGCTCTCTTTACGTCCCCACCTTTGTTGGCTTCAAGTTCTGCCCCGAAAGTAAGCCTCTTTGTGAATTCAAAAGGGATAAACTTTCGTTAAGAATACCCGAAGATCACAGCTTTCCGAGAGAAAATGGCGACATTTGCGAATAACGAAGAGCTGTCAGCTCAAATTGCTGAATGTATGAAAGCAATGATGGCTGCTGAAGAGAAATCCGAATGATTCTTTCCTAACAAAATTGACCAGATAAACTGACCGTCGCAGGCTTGTTACAATGAAATTTATTTGAAACGAAGAAATCTAATGCCTTGCAGGTCGCATTCGGTTTCGCATCCATTTCGAGCGTTTCTCGTAGACAGCAGGAATGTGATCTTCACTGTACATGTTCATCGCGTCCATCAGCGGATCGCTACCTCTTGGGTCTTCGTAGTCAAGCATGTTCATCCAGTTACTCGCTTCTGAATGTCAAATAAAAATTTTATTTTTGATAAAATTTGAGCTTAAGGGCTTACCTCCTTGTGAAAAAGCGAGATTTACCAGAGCAGCTAGAATAAGCAAAAAATTCATTTTGAAAACTCTCAAGAATACTTGTCAAATGCACTTTTAACAGGGATCTGATCGCATTTTAAATCTCTTCTCTTCAACTTGCGCCCTCTTTTTTGTTCATTACGACATTCATTTGTAAAATGTATCAATAATTGAAACGTCTTGATTGCAAAAGTGAGACACAGAAGACCACCTTTTCCAAAGAAGAAAGTATTGAATGCAATATTTGATTTATTTGTTTGGACAGAATGAAATATTATTTTTTTTTCTTGCTCACAATGGTTTCAAAAAAGGAATCAGGTCAAACTACAGGGATTGAGATTTCGGGCAGACTTTGGGTGATGAGTTCTTGGTTCTTGAAGTTTCGATATTTTCGGTTTTTTTCGGAGGTATTTTTTGGAAGTTTAGATGAGATTGGCGCCGTTGGAAGTGAAGACGGAATTTTTCGAGAGGGTTGAGGAGAGTGTTGGTTTCACGATGCCGGACTAAAAATGGTTGATTATAAAATAATAGAATTAGAAAAGGAGCAATTATAAACCTTGATCATTTCGAGTTAGTGAATGTAAATGTGTTGGAGCTTACATTTGCCTCCGAATAAGTGATTTCAGCTTTTGAAGATCTTCCCTGCTTCGACTGGTTCTTCCAGGTGTTCTTTCTCAGCGAGCGATTGAGATCATCGTCGTTGCCGAATTCAATGTCGTTCGAGATTTCTTCTTTTTCTAGCGGGTTGAAAGATGCGAGATCGGGAATAGATGGAGTCCACCCGCCATCTTTGAATGCAAGAACCATGCTTACCTAAGAAAAATGGAATAAAACTGTGTCAGGCAAGCACAAGGTTTATTTTTATTGAAGGCATTGAGCTCGCCTCACAATGAGACTCTCATTTATTTTAAATGAAAAGGTGCAAATTTAATTTTCTTACCAGGTAAAGAATCGTCGTGATAAATGCAAAGACGCAGGCAGTAATTGCGTTGACGAAGTACTTGTTGTCTGAAAACACCGGTTTGATTAATTCTGACAATACGCTTTTGTACCACTCTCAGTGTGACAGTAGCATTTACAAGGTACTTACAGCCAGTCCCGGAGGCGATTTTCATGCAGTCATCAAAAAACTTTCTGCACTCCTCAGCATGCATCGCACAGTAGGGCTGATTGACGTTGAAGCTATCGCAGGAACCCAGATTGAAGGTGCCTCCTTCTCCGTTTTGCTGATTTCGTCCGATTTCGTAGCCGTATCGGTTCATTTCTTGCATTCGTCCGCGATTTCCGAATGAAGAATATGCCGACTAAAATGGCTTATGAAGAATAAATTTGATTATTCTTACCGATCCAAGGTCAAATCTGTAAGCATTGGCGGCCAAAATGCAAGCAGCGATCAAGAAAAACGCAAAAAGAATGAAATTCAGGATGAAAACCCAAGTTGATTTGTACATGCAGCCAGCGAAGCCCTTGCTATTCATTCCAGTACCGCAAGCTTTTGAAATGAGAATAATTACTGTAACAATCCAGGCAAGTAGCTCCACTAAAATATTGATAAGTCATCAATTTTGATAATTTTTGTAATATGAAAAGCCTTTATTGAGGTCTTTCAATTAAAAAATGATGAAAAATTGAAATCTTTCAGAATCGGATTTCTGTCAGAAAAATGACTGTAGATATTGAAACTTACGAGTCATGATAGCATGAAACGGCGCTGTATGTCCTTGCGTGTAAATCATCCGCATGTACGGAAGGGAAGCCATGATGATCCAAGCAATTGCGCCAAAGACCACTTGAAGGATCTTGAGAATCCCTTCTTTTGATTTGATGAATTGATCATCTACTCCTGTCACGACTGTTTCTGACGTCCGCACGCTAAATATTCATTTTATTTTCCCTCCAGGCGGTTTTTTCGACAAGAGCTAGAAAAATTCCTCAATCGGAAATCTCTTCTTTAATTAAACACTTCTCTCTTACCCCGAGGCAATGTTATATCTTTCCGAAGGGGTGAAACTCAATCGTTTCATAAAAATTACCCGTTTTCTCTGTTTTTATTTATTCAACCGAAAAAATCTCTGCTAAGAAAATACTCGGCAAAACAGCTTTTATAAAGAATATTTTTGTTTATCCTGGCGTTGAGCCTGCCCAGCTCGATTCTAAGAGTCTTATCGTGGCACAACGGAGATCGATGCGCATTTTACCAGTTTCTTTCTCATTCGCATCATAAAAGCTTTATTTCGCATTCACAGACTTTCTCAGGCAGACTTAGCAAAAGAAAATCTTCATCAGTTGAAAGAAAGAAAATCGAGAATTTTGACTTTGTCTCAGTAAAAATTTTGGCCTGGCTCGGTAACCTTGGTGAAAAATCTGAGTCAGGGTCTGACCAGGGTTCTAAATTTGAGGCAAAATCTAAAAGTCTAGTCTGTCCGTGTCCGTGTCCTCCGACAAAATCCCAAGTCTAGTCTGTCCGTGTCCGGATCAAAAAAACGGATTTTTGTCCGGTCTAGTCCCGGACATGTCCGTTTTAGTCCGTTTTTGTCCGTTTAATCTGGACATATTTTTTTTAAAGAAACAGTCTGGTCTAGTCTGGTCTTGTCCGTAAATGTCCGTACAATTTCATGGAGAAAACGAATTTTTATCGAAATAAACCCGACTGGACCAAAAAAAAAATCTTTTAGAAATAAATTTGACCGAAAATACATCGAAAAATCGAATTCTTCTCAAGGCAATTTTAGAAAATCAAGGGACTGGGCTGGGAAAGAGTCGCAAGTTTAATAAGCGACTGCTTTTTTCAGAAGAGGCTAGGCTTAGCCCAAAGACTTCATAAAATTGCTAGCTTAGCTCAGCACAAGGTTTGAAAAGTCGCAAATTTTGGCTGAGCATAAGCACGTGCTCAAATTTCGCGGAGCCTGAGCACGATCGAGGTGTTATCCAAGCTGACCTTAGCTGGCTTTATGAAGAAAATAATTGGTCTGAGCTGAGTTCTCTCGAAATGATCGAGCTGAATGACTTTAGCGGGCTAACCCGACCGGGGTTTGAAATCTGAAAATTTTGCGCGAGCACGAGCACGCGTGAGCACGAGGCTGCTCAAATTTCAGTGAGCATGAGCATGCGTGAGCACGGGATGCTCAAATTTTTGTGAGCATGAGCACGCTTAACACCTTGAGCCGGCTTTTCCCGAAAATTGCTGAGCTGAGTGATTGCTCATTTCACTTGCTCAATAAATTTGCAATACTGGTCCCAAATTAGGACTCACAATGAATTAGCGGAATAATGAAGAACCTAATATTCTAAATTTAACCAATTTTCCCTTAGTCCTCAAAGTTCCGGCTTCGCACCTTCAAAAGACCTATCATTGATAGGCTATCAATTGAAAGTTATCATCGATATTTTCCGGCAAAAAGTCAAAAATTTTGATATTTATAAATTTTTAACTGAAAACCTGGTTTATTTTAACAAATAATCACCTTGGTTCAGGGTTTTTTGAAACGGATTCGAACTCAAGTCGTGCTTTTTACGGATTTTTTCGGATTCTGCCCGGATTTAACAGACACGGACAAAAGTCTGGAGTTGTCCGGATTTCACGGACAAATACGGACAAATACGGATTTTGTCCGGATCTCTACAAAAGTTCGGTCTAGGCTGTCCGTTTTTTCCTCGACCAAAAGACCAAAAGTCTAGTCTGTCCGTACGGACAAGACCGGACAGACACTGATAAAATCCGTACACGGACATGTCCGTTTAGAACCCTGGGTCTGACAGATCTTAAATGAAAAGCCGCGTTGCGGCTTTTTTAAAAACAAAGCCGCGAAGCGGCTTCCCAAAATAAATTTTGCAATTTATTTTAAAATTCTCCCTAAGCAGCTGACCCTGACTCAGGTTTTCTACACAGGATTCAGAGACGTTTTTAACAATCTTTATCCTTCTGTAAGGCTTACAGTGTAAGCTCCAAAGGCTATTTTCTTCTAATACTAAAAACCATGAAAATGATGAATAAAAAAGACTTTTTTGATTTACGAATAAGCAGGATGCGAGTACATTTTCGAATCATTCCTCATGTTTCTTCCCATGTGCGACATTTTCTCTTTTTTTCCAAGTTTTTTGTTTCTCTCCTCGACCTTTTCTTTATTTTTCTCGGTGGCTGATTGTTAGGCTGCTTTTGTTATCCCCTCGCAAATTTGATTACCTCGTCGTTTTTATTGTTCCACTTTGAAAAATTTGCGCCCGCTTTTTTCGAAAAAATTATTCTCAAGCGCCAATTTTTCACAAATTTATCGTGGATATCGATTTTCTCAGCGGGCGGCGGAAAAGGCAAGTATTCGATTTCAAAAAAAGATGAAGAAAAAAAACTTATTTTATTTTTGAGTTTTCTTGTCTAGCGCCCCGTCAAGGTCTGATAAAGATCGAAAATGGGGCGGATGATTCAGAAAAGCGATCGACTGGAACGGTAGATTGGAGGAGGTGATTCGGCGGTCGGTAGAAAATTATCGCTTTTTTATTAGTTTCAAGGAAATGAGAATAGTTTAAAAATATTTATTAGAAGAAAATTTAAAGCAGATGAATTGATACATAGAAAATGAAAAAAGAAAAGAAAATACTATGTTATGAATCAATAACTTATGATAATTCTGAATCAGATAATTTTATTTCAAGCCACAATGTTGTCGTCTTAGCTCAGAATGAATTTAATCACCATTGGCTATTTCTTTATAATAATCTCGGTAAAACTCAACTTCTTCCCTTCTCGCTTCAATGAGGTTGAGCAGTTCCCCATCCTCGCCTTTTATTGACGGATGACAGACTATAAAAAAGAGGCTTAGTTTGCTTGTTCTCACAAGAAAAAGATCTTACGAAGATCGACGCAAATTGCTTGCTTGGTTACATCGCCATATTTATATTCAATTAGATCTTTCTGAAATACATCTTCGTCCAACTCTTCAAGAAATTTCTCGAAAGGAAGTCCATACAACAGAGCTAGTTTATCTTTTTCAAGGAGTCAACAATCATCAACACAATAAATAATACATAATTTTTTTTTTACGCACTTTGAATTTCTAGGGAGGCTGATTTATTTTGACCCGAGCTCCTTCCGTCCCTCCATTATAGCATCGAAATAGAAAAAGATCTTCTTCTTCTTCGTCAGTCAAGTCGTTGAAATGGAAGTAGTCGCATTTAGCCGGTATTTTAAGCTCGTTTCCACTGAGGAAAACATCTTCTCTTATAAAACAGATGGTGTTGGCAAGAAAATTGTTTTCATCCTTGTTTTCAGAGAGAACTCCAAAATAACGATAATGGAATTGATCTTCGTTTCCTGAATGCTGGACTTGTATAAATGAAGGTGCTGTTACGAGGAAATAAAGCTGATCTCTAGCAACTCCGAAACCACATACAAAGTCAGAACATTCATTGAGTTTTCGATCAGGAACAACGTATTTTTTGACTGTTCGGTTTTTTAAAGATATGCGAATGATGATCTCGCTTCCATGATGAGCGCAAATCTTAATTTTTCTGTCGAAACAATAATAACAGTCATCATGGTCTTGAAGAATAATAACATCTTCCTCCCCGACAAATTTGTTAAGCCAATAGTTTTTCAGGCTTGGCAAATCTGATGACCAATGTGACCAAAGTAACTGGTCATCATCGAAAATTTCGAAGAAAATTGATCCTTCATTATCCTCAGTATATTCTAGCCATATTTTCTCTTTCAGCTCATATTTTTTCCTTCAATCATTTGCCAACTTTTTCGACGAAAACTCGAAGCCGCTTTTTCACTCAAAAATGAATTTCTATGCAAGCAATATCTGTTCTCAGGGAAACGACCGACCTTATAAAACAAATCCGGATTCAGTGTTAAAATTTGTTTTGATTTTTATTCGTTTTTAAGCTCATCGGCTGAAACAGGAACAACTTCAAAGTATTTTTGGCAGAAAATCTCGACTTTGTTGTAAATTCCAAAGGGAAGGTCCCAGTCGAGATAGACAAAGGGAATGTAGAATATCAGTCCACCAAAAATGATGAGAGTAGCAAGAAGATATGCCAAGGATGGTTCTTCAACAAGAGGCGCAATGACCAAATACAGCGAGATTCCGGCAGCAAGGACAGGAAGCGGAAGCCAAATCTTAAAAAGCATGTTTGAGCGAATTTTGCTGACAGAGGCGATAAAAGAAAACAAACAAAGAAGCAAAAAAAGCTCAAAAAATTCACCTTGAATTTTCTTTCAACATCACAATATGGCTTTCTGTAGCGGAAAATAATGATAGAAATAAATGTCAGGGCGTAAATTGTCCACATGGCGAAACTAAAGTAGTCAAGAAGATTCTCAATGTTCGACGATTCCGGCAAGACCATAAGAATTCCGATCACAGCGTTGAAAACCACTGCCATCAGGGGAGTCAATCGCTCGTTGCTGAAGATTTAGTTGGGAAAAATGAAATCAAGGAAGATTACCTGAGATAAGCAAGAAATCTTGGGAAGTGCCCATTTCCTCCGGCTGCGTAAACAAGTCTTGCAGACGTGAAAGCTTCGCCATTGGAGGAGCCAAAAGTTGAGCAAGCTACTCCAACTGGGACTATCCAGGCGAAAGAGCCAAAAACTTTTGCACCGAATGTAGTAGCAACTGCTCTAGAAACACAGATTGAAGATTGGGTTGATGCCTCTTGTACTTACGGGCTTTGGAGAAGCTCAGTAGGAGACATGACGGTGAAGTAAGCGACATTGACGAGAAGATAGAGCAGCGTAACTAGAGGAATGCCACCAATGATGACGAGAGGAAAGTTTCTTTCAGGATTGATCAATTCTTGCGACACAAAGTTCAGCTGGTTCCAACCGTCATACGACCACATTCCATTGTAAATTGCCACTGCCCAGGCACTCAAAGAAGGACTTGTTCCTTCAAACGCATTCTCAAAGTTTTCCGTGTTTCCTTTCGCGATTTCCACAAAGCCGCCGATGATGATGGCGGTGATTAAAATGAGCTTGACGACGGTGAAAAGAATCTGCATTCGCTCGGAGGCTTTGACGGACAAGCCGTTGACGATCATGATGAACAAAATTGCACAAATGGAAAGAAACTTTTTCAGCATTTCGGGAGCGTCGCAGCCAGGATAGAATGGGGCGGAAGTGTAGTCAGCAAAAGCAGTCACCATAACAGCCAAACCGGCTGGTTTTGCCATGATGATCAAGGTCCAGCCAACAAGAAAGCCGATAAGACTTCCGTAAGCGTCGTTACAGTAACTGTACTCGGCGCCAGTAGCGTCCACTAAGAGTCCAAGTTCAATGTAGCAAAGGGCACAAAGTGTCGAAATTGCCCCTGTGATAACCCAAATCACCAAACTATAAGTACTATTATCACGATCTCTCGAATAAGCTCAAACCTGGATCCGACAGAGCCACTTTCCTTCAAAATCCCCGTCGGCGACACAAAAATACCAGATCCAATCATCGTCCCAACAACAAGAGCAATTCCTCCCCAAACTGTCAAATTTCTTTGGAGCTTCACTCCTCCCCCGGCAGAGGAGGCTTTTGAGAGAATCGAACTTCTCTTGCTCTCCATTTTTTCGCTTTTTGAAAATCTGGAATGAGTTCTTTATGAGCTCTGGCTATCGTCAGCTTGCTTTCCTGACAGGAGCAAGGACAAATATAAACAGAGCTTGAAATGCAAGCCGCGAAAAATTCCCGGGGGATCTGGATTTCAGGATTTTTTTTATTCAAATGTACAGATTATTTTGTCTTAAATTTATAGCGTGTTCATCGCCACAAGTCTAATATCTCTTGTCATCTTCGTCCCTAGTTCTGGACATGTTCCTTCTTCCCTTGCCAATGCTTCTGAAATCAAACTAAATTCTGCTATCAATGACTTTGAGCTTACCTTCAAGTTTTCTTAGTTTTCTCGGAACAGCTTGCGAAACAAGAAGTGGGCATTTTTGTTGCAGGTATTTGACCACTCGCGCTAATCGTGCTCCAAGTTGACATCCTTCTTCATTTTTAGGGATGAACGCAAGCTCGCAGGGAATCCGATCAGCGCTAAATGAGTACGTTTGAGCACTTAATCTTCGTAAGAACATTTCACTTACACATCTCCATCTAACAAGCATCTTTCTCCGACATTATGAGCCGCTTTTGCCCCAATATCCGCGATCTCTTCAGCCAATTCCTCGAACAATTCCACAGCTCGCTCCTGATCCTTGACAAGACCGAGGCGGGAAGAGAACCATTTCATATTTCGAGAGGCATAGCCGGAGATGCGGCAGAATTCTTTCCTCGGCTTTTGGAAAGCTAAGCCGCGCTCGCCGATCAAAAGAGACAAATCGTCGGATTTTGTGTTTTGATTTGGGCCGCAAGATTTGATCGAAGACCAGACTGAAATTTTGCGTTAGATTATTTACGTAGGAATTTCCATCTTACCTTCTCTGTAAAGCTCCTGCAGCTCGTGTCGATGGCTGATTTCGCAGTCAGCAACGATCTTTCTTGTTATCATCCTCATTTTTCGAATAAAACTCGAAGGCTTGAGCTGGTCTTCTCTGTCCAAATTGATCATCATCAAATCACAAGGAAGCTGTTTCTTGGTTGTCGCGCACTGTCCCTTGAAAAACCCAGAATTGGAAGCGAGTTTTTGTGCGTATTCGAAAATTCGCTCGAGAATCGTCGCTGAATGATTGACTGGACAAGATTCGGTGGAGGAAGTTAGGGAGAGAACATCGGCGAATAAGGGAGTGTTGCACGAAGAAAGGGAGGAAATCGAACACATCGATTTTTTCATCGTTGATTCTTTTAACCAACCGCATGTTTCTGGGTAGTCCATTTCTAGAAGAAAATTGAGGAAGAGCTTCGAAAAAACCGTCTTACGAGGAAAAATGGGTTCAATGAGCAACTTGCTCGGCGGTCCTGCTGTTGGAGGTGGCGTATTCTTAGTTGTAATTGTCGTTGAGGCAGTTGTTTCGAACTCAAGTCGCTTGTGAACAACAAACTCGTTTTCTAGAATCATTCGCATAGGTTCTTGCTGAATAACATGAATTTGGAACTCTTCTGGAATTTTTTCAACTTCGATTCGGGACGTCTCGCCGGAGTTGAAAAGCATTTCGTTCAAAATATCATACCATCTGATAACGGCTTGTTTTGATACTTCTTTTTAACAACACTTGTCTTTCAAAATAAAAGCCTTTCCTGTAAGCAAATCCACTTTGACAGTAGCCTGAAAGAAAATCCAAAAGATTCTTCGTTTGATCAAAAATCTCTTCAAAAGATGCGTCAGGAGAAAATCTCACCAACTCGCATGGAGGTTGCAAAGTTTCAGCAGCGCAAAAACGAGCAGATTCTTGGTGAAAGTCTTCGTCGAAATTTTTAAGCTGATTTGAGAGTCGATTCCAAACACGGGCTGCGGCGAATTTTCCTTCAGCCGCTGCGATTTTGGAGAAAATACCATCAAATTTAGCAACGTCTGAAAGCGAGCACTCCTCCACTTTTTCCCACGTGAAAAGCAGCCTAAATCTCGATCGTCTCTCCGAAGTTGGTTTGATTTCCACTTCCAGAGGCCCTTTGAACACCACTTCTGTAATCGTCGAGAGTCGTTTCGCATTCGGAATGATTGCCGAAATTCCGAAGCCGCCGCGTTCTTCCACGCTCGAGCAAAAAGGGCCAAAGGTATTTTCGCTGTCCCGGATGATTATTGAGTGTTCGATGCAAGCCGGTTCTTTTTGAAAAGAAAGCTTTGAAGAAGCATCGTTCGGAAAATTCAGATCGTAGGTACACGATTCCGGAGACGATTTAAATCTTTGGACGTGAACGAATTTTCCATTCACCTTATCAGAAGAGCCACAAGTTCTTGCGTTTATTTCTCTGAGAAAAAGGCAAAAAACAAAGATTGAAAAAAGTTCACGTTTTAGCGTTGTCCAACACATCGTCGAAACTTGCTTTCTGTCGCTCGGCTAACTGCTCTGGCTGGTTAAATCAGTGTCCGAATTAGTTACCCCAGGAAATTGATTCGAAACAGATTTGTCCGAGCATGGGGCTAACCGCGCCCGGCCGCCGTGGTTTTGCCAGACGATCTGGGTTCAATTTTGAAACGTTATCACTAATTAGCTGCAGTTGCATTTTGCTGATGAAATTATTTTTCTTACTTCTTCTTGAATGAAGGGGACATTTATCCTTAATGGAAATAACAAGCGACAATTTTTCGATTCTTTTATTTTTTCATATCAATTTTGAATTGTTTTATCACAAAATATGTATTTTTCATCGAGAATGACGATGCTGAATCGCCATCTTTTGCAATCTGAAAATTTTAGCTCCAAGTTCGTTGACGATACTTCCTCGTCGTTGAAGCTCAAAGCCATAAAGCTCCTTGTTCAAAGCCATTCGATCAACTCGTGCAAGCCTCTAGAAATACGATACGTTAAAGAAAATTTGGAGATTCGTTACCTGGTAAGGCTCTCCACGGTAGAAAGTTGTTTCTGGTCTAAAAAATGCCTCAGAAAAGGCGAAGATCATTGCGATTATTTTCATTGCTGTTTTTTTGTTTTGAGATATTCGATATTTTTTATTTTGATTGCTGTTGATTGTGATAGTTCGAAACACGCGGCCGCTTATATACAAAATTTGTTATACAATTTCTTATACAACTCAAAATAGAATGATATGATAATTGCCATAATTGCCAAGTCTTTTCTATTTTGAGCAAAAGAAGTACCGAAAATATCGTTTTCCAACACCTTTCTTCGGCGGATTAAAATAAGTGGCCACTTATCTAACTGAAACGGTACTTCCCATTGAAACTTTCTATTTTGAACGATAATTGATAATTGAACAACTGGAGCTGTGGGAAGTTGAAAGTATTTTTGTATCACGATTTTATTGGAGACAGATTTTCATTGACATCTAGTTTTGTTTTTTTCGAGTTTGGCATTTTTGAGGATGGTGAGGATTTTTTGTTTGCATTGATTCTCTTCTTTGACAGGTCCTGGGTAATAACAATGACGATGGATGTTAAAAATTAAGGAAACGGGAACCTGACACTGCTTGAGTTGGACGTATATGTCAGAGTTGACACCTATAGCCGCACCGATCATCGGCGAAGCCAGATGGGACATTAATTGCGGCGCTGTTTAGCCGGGTTAAGAGCGATGAAATTTTTCTTCGAAATAAATTGGAAAGCGAAGCCCTTAACCTTGTTCTGATGAGCGGGACTTGTTGCACATCATCATTATTTTCACTAAAATTTTTCGCATAATTTTCAATTGCATTTTGGACAATTATTTTTGGGCAAGATTTGATCGAACTGGTTTAAAGAAGACTTGTCAAACGAGCGCTGAATAAACCCAGTTGATCAGGGCTTCTTGGCCGCCATTATCAAATTGGTATTCGCCGAGCGCGGTGTTTTTACCTATTATCATCAAGATGGCCAGGACGACGACGAATAAAAGGATTATCCAGCCTAGGCAATCGTATGCCGCCGTGCACTCTGGATGAAGCATTTGCGCTTTTTAACAGAATAAATAAAATTTATTTTCACTCACAGCCCCACTCCCCTTAGTCAAGACTAATGGCAGGACCTTAAATAAGATTTTTGCTTTCATTATGAAAGAAATGTATTACTGTCGATAGGCAAAAATGCATTTGCAAATATTCATATATTCAAGCATATAATCCAAATATAATAAGGAAATACAGCGTTATCGGGTTAAACATGTTCAAAATAAAAGGCCATTATCTTATTTTAATGCGAGGGTTCAAATCATCATATTCCGTTCATTTTATCAGGTAAGCAGCATTTTTTTCTGACACAACTTTCTGTTTCTGACTAGACTCGACTAAATTTTAGTCACTAAAATTATTGAAAATTATTCAAAGTCGATAATTTGAAATATAAACAGACAACGAACGATTGACGATTGAGTGTGCCTGGATCTCAGATGGGACAATTGGAAAAGCTGGATTAGGCGCTAAATTAAGGCTGCCTTTTACAGATCGCGAATTGACGCGGTCGGGATGAACTTGAATTAGCAAAAGCTTATGATAGCGATAATTAACCGAATTTCTCAGAAGGCTGTCTGTCGCAAAAAAGCTTAACCAACAGCCAAAAGTAGGTCCTCGTTGGCTAATGGGTTTGTTCTAGGCGTATCGGGGGTAGTATGCTTTGGACAAGTCAGTTTTTTATCCTCAAAATGAAATTTTATTCTGTTCCTAGTTTATCTATCCAAATAAGTTCTTCATCACGTTTTTGGTCAGGAAGCATTCTCGTTTATTATTTGAGTTTTTTCTTCTGATAATTCTTTTTTTTTTCTTAAAACCAAGTCTTATTTAGTAAAGAATATTTTAGTGAAGTTAAAGGAAAGTTTTCTTACACTTTGAAGTTAAATTTTACCAACTGAGTCTCTTCTGTGATTTTCTCTCTTCTCAATTTTTGCAGTCTTTCTTCGAATTTTCAGTTTTGTTAAAATAGCAGGAAAGATTGAATCTTTGGTTTTTTTCTTGGTTGAGGGATCACTGCTCTGAATCAAAATCGTGCGTCAAGATATAAAACCGAGCCTCAGCCCTTTTTTCCTTCTTTTTTTCTCGCGCTCTATAGATAAAGTCTGTGGTGGCGACCTAGCTCGGCTCACAACAGATTAGCATGAGCAAAGAATGAAAGAAGATATTAATATATTTAGCTATTAAACATATTAAAAGAAGCTAGGTCTGCCCTCCAAAGGATCATGTTGCTCCGTCTATTTCGCTACTTTACTATAAATTGATTTTTATTCTGAAAGACCGTATTCGTTTGATTGAGCGTTTCCCTCAAGAAAGGTTTTGTTTGAAAATAGGAAATAGTACACGCGAGTAGAGAGAGAGGAAATGGATCCGAAAAAGCCGCTCATCTGGATTATTCCGCTTTTGATATTGGCCGTTGCGATTGAGCTTTTTCTTCTTCAGACGACAACACAATTCGGAGGGTATATTTTCGGAACGGCTATATTTAGGATAAGCCACTCGGTATATCATTTTTAAATTGAAAAGAAACAGAACATAACCCTTTCTCGATAAAATTTTCCTGATCTTGAACTTTTAAAGCCTAAATAAAGGCGGACCTATTTTGATCGTCGCATGTTTTATTCCCATTCTCGCCCAGTGGTACTCAATTAACAAGCGCCAATTTGAGTTCTCCACGAAATCGGGTGGCTCGATGATGATTCGTGCCGAGCTTGGGATCTACTTTGTGATCATCACTTGTTACGCTGTTTATGAGTTTTCAGGACTCATAGCTTTTTCAGGTTCTCTTCCTTGATTTCATGCTTAAATATAATATTTGTATAGTTTCGAAAAGCCCCCGGCTTCTTGAATGCTCAGCTTCGAGTTCAATAGATGGAATTCTCGGAGAATCTTGCAAGTTTTGTAAAGAAGAAGTTCAAGATATCAGAGATTTTCAATGCCAGAAGTTTGAAAACTACAAAGAGCAGCGGAAGTTACTGTCAAAGCGGAAAGAAATAACAACAACAGCTGCACCTGAATTTATTACTGTTTGCGATGAACGACTTTGTAGAAAGGTAAGATAACCTAAACGAGTCGATTTCTCATTTTATCAGATTCCAGCTCCAAGGATCAGGCTCAAACAATTCGGAGGAGACGAAATTCCAGTTATTCCAAATTTCAATCTCGCTGGTCTTTCACCAGAAGACGAGCAGCAAGATGTCTTTCTGTTTTGCAATAGAACGCAGCTAAAAAATCCAATAGATATTGTGCTGCAATCGATACCAGATGATATTCAAAGCTATCTTGTGCAGAGCTGTAAAGAAGAATTGCCAAAATGCTTTTGCATCACGAGACCGATTCTCAAACTTGTCAATTTCTTCATCTTTTTGATGCCGATTTCGTTTTTGCTAGTGAAAACCGACGCCAATTCTATTCCAATCAAAATGACAGGTACAAGGGGTGTTTTTTTTGACTTGCTAGCGCGTTTTGATGAATATTCAGAATAAAATCAGGTTCAACTAGGTCCGGAAACGACCTTCTGAAAACTGAAATCAACTCAATTCTTCATGATAAAAAAATATTTCAGACGCCGTTGCGATTAAACTTGCTGCCCTCGAAAATGAGTTCCACCCATTCACGGTCAAATATCGAAACCTCGTCCAATTCATCTATGCCGGCTCCATGAGATGGTTCATTTTCTACATCTTCCTTGCTTCGCTAAAAGAAATCGTCATCCACACAGAAGTTCAGTTCGCAGCGCCTCTTTGGGTTCATAAATGCAGAGGATGGGATTTGTTATTCGCGCTTGTCGGATTAATAAGGGTCAAACACGGATTGAAGACGAAATAGCTTGATGGTTATTTGACCCGATTAAGGTCGGGGTAGTTTACTTGCGACTTGATGCTGTTGTTTCGACTGCCAAACCAAATGGTTCTTTCGTGGCTCCGACAAGCATTTCGAAGGTACAAAATTGAGAGTTTTTTTTATAAAATAAATATTCTTAGGAAAATCGCAAGAAAAAATTCCTGGACAGCACCATTATTATTTCCCTGATCATTATGTTTTTCTATAACATCCTTCATCTCGTATTAGCGGGGTCTGCAATGAGCATCAGCTCTTGTATCTTTCATCGAGAACATCGAGCTGAAATGACGAGGTAATTATGCTGCTGTTTTGTATTTACGAAAGTTCAAGACATCAATGGTATTTCGAGCCGCTTACAAAAGTCATTATGGAAAAGGGAGTCGAGCCATGCCAAATTTATATGGGAGCGTTGGTTATTTTCATTATTCTCCCAATTCTTTGCTGTAAGCAGATAGAATGGTGGCGAGAGAAACTCACTAAATTTAGGTCTTTGGCTAATTTTTGAAACTGGAAAAGCAGTTTATATTTCTTCGAGTCAATCTTCGTTGGAAAAGGACAACATCGATGGATTCCGAATAACCATGGACAGCGCTCCCAGCTCAACAAGAACCAGCAGCTCTGAGGTAAATTTGAGCCTATGTTTTTTGTTGAACAAGGTATTCTTAGGAACCTACGCTTTATGAAAATTTCTGAAAAAAGCGAGAATAGAAGTAGAAAAGCGGATTCTTTATTAAAACGTATCAACAAATTTAATTAATAATAGAAGGTCAAATAAAGCTTTGGTCGTCAGCAGGAAGGTTCTTTCTTGAGAGAAGACCATTTTGCAGGGCCGGTTTTGTGTTTGAAACATTTGACCTCAGCGACGTACGGTCCGGGTTCGCATTTGATAAAGCAAATCTAGAATATAAATTTCTGAAAAAATCAGCTTTTGCTTACCTGCAATCTTCCTTTGGGCGAGTGGCAGTTGACGTGAAAGTTGTGCTTCTTGAGCCAATAACCATGTTCTTTTGAATTTCTGAGATTTCCGCAATACTGAGTAAATGGCTTATCGATTCTCTTTATTCCAGAAGTTGGCCTGACCCCTTTAATCGGTTTTTTGAATGTCGAAGGAGCTTTCTTTGTCGGCTGCTTTTTGTTGGGTATCTTTCCATGAATCTTTCCATTTGCTGGTCGCTTTTTCCCTGGTCGTTTTTTGTTTGGACGCTTTCTATTTGGACCCTTTTTTCCTGGTCGCTTTGCGGGTCTCTTTCCTGGCCCACCGACGAACGAGAAACGATGTTGCTTTGGCGTTGTTTTTGTTTGAGATAGCGTTGTTGGAGAGCTTTCAGTGGTTGGAGCGACTGTTTGTGGAGCAAGTTTGAAAGGGTTTTCCGTGACCGACGCGAAATTATAAACGACTGTTTTGCCGGAATTGTCGAAGGAGATAAGGCTTGCGTTTGGACCTCTGGACGGCGGCTGTATTTCTTGTGTCGTTGTCGTTGCTATTCTTGTTGTTGTCGTCGTTGTTGTCGTTGTAGTTGATGTTGTTGTTGTAGTCGTGGTTGTTGTTGTTGTCGTTGTTGTAGTTGATGTTTTTGTTGTCGTTGTTATTGTCGTTGTGGTTGTGGTTGTAGTTGTCGTGGTTGTTGTTGATGTGGTTGTTGATGTCGTGGTTGTTGTTGTTGAAGTCGTTGTTGTTTTCTTGGTGATAGTGAAGCCTGTAAAGATGGGTTTGGTTCTTGTTATCATTTGATTATTTAGGGTTAACCACTCATCCTTTTTTTTCCAATAAAACTCATTCATATTCAAATGTGGTTATCCTTTCCTGAGTCACTGGCGGTCTTGTCGTCTGATATTTATTCAAACTCGATTCAAATGGGTTGATGCAGTAAACTTTCGAGAAGGCTCTCACTGACCAAATGCGTTTTGCTGGATTGACACAGGAAATTTGTTGAATCGATGGTTTGAGTGGCAGCGCGCAAGTGAACGAGCAAATGCCTCGATAACAACGAACGCTGATTTTTTCATCGAGCTGGAATTTTTCTCGGACATTTCCGCACGCCGTCATGTGCATTGGCTGACCGTAGAATTGTGGCCTTGTGGTTGGTCGAGCCCAAGGAGGTCTTGTTGAGATGGGGCGGCTTGTTGGGTACTGAGGTCGAAGCCCGCCGCTGTAGTTGATGTTGTTGAAGATGTAAGGACGCGCCCGTTCAAGCTTTGCTTTTCGAGCTTGTTGGCGCTTTTGCTTTTTGGTAAAACGCTTTTCTTTTTTTCCCTTTTTCCAATTTTTCTTTGTGGATTCAGTGAGAAGTTGGTTAGGCATTGTTGAAATGGTCACGAATGATGATGATGATGTTGAAGTCGTTGTAGATAGTTGGTTTGATGTTGTCGTTGTTATATCTGGGGTTGTCGTTGTTGTTGTTGTTGATGTAAATGTGGTTGTAGGTGTTGAAGTTGTGATTGTTGATGTTTTTGTCATTGATTTTTCAGTAGTCGTTGATTTTTGATTATTTGTCATGTTATATTTACTTGTCAAGTATTTTTTGATTTGCTTCTTTCTTCCGGCTCTTTTCTTTGGTCTGAATCTAGTAGTGCTGACAGGGGTCTTGTTCTTGGTACACGTCGTCGTTGTTTTAGGTGCTTTTCGAGGCTCAATAATGAATCTACTTCACCTGGTTGATAAAATAGAGGGTGTAATTTTATGAGCTCTGCCTTGAGTGACGACTGAGGCTTCTACGACGTCAAGGTTATCAAAGTCGAGATTAATTCGATTATAATGCGCCATGATTTCCTCCTGGACGTCGTCGAACGCAAGAGGGCGGTACTCGCATTTTAAGGTGAAGCCAGCTGGTAAATTCCAGAGTTTGCGTTCTCTGTTCAAGCATTTTACCGCGTCCGAACTAGAAAAAAATGAGTCAGTCTTGAAAACTAAATAGTTCAACTAACGAAGGACTCTGGTTTTTCTGCGCACACGAAACTTGACAAGTTGACTTGGAACATTCGACAACGACGCCTTTTTCGACAACGAAGAATTCTTCAACATGGCCGCATTGAGTTCTTCGACTTGGAGTCAGGCATTTGATTTGGGACACGTCATCAGGTAGTGGATTCCATTCTGGCTCTAGAAGATTGAAAATTAAGATCAAAAAAGGAGCTTTTTGGGGGAAAAACTTGGAAATACCGTTTGTTTCTTCATTTGTCTGGCAGGTAATCATTTTCAGATTAGGTATCTGATGGGTTATGTAACAGCCCAAGTGGCAGGTCTCGCCCTGACATTCAATCTTCACATTATCGGCGATATCGAATGACCTCTCTGGTGGGCCGCATTTCGTCAAAGCTCGCGCCGAAATGAGGTTTTTGATGAAATCGACATAAGAGGACGTTTTCGTAATGAGGAAGGGGCCACCGCAAGTTTGCCGCTTCTTTTGAATTCCAACCAGGATTGGGTCGTTTTTAGAATCCACGCAAATAACTGGTCCTCCTGCATCGCCATGGCATGATCCTTCTCCAGAACTTCCCATCGCACAAATCGATGATTTTCCGTCCCACAAATCGAAAGGCGAAAATATTTTTTCACAAATACTGTCCGAGAAAATGTTCACTCGGGCTTCAAGAAGATGAGTTTGGATATCAAGAGTATCTCGTGTTGACATTCCCCAGCCAGCTTTAAAATGGTTTTTCGGAGAAGAAACAAAACTAATGACAAAAATTATTAAATAGAATTTCTTCTTATTCTTGTTTTTCTAAAAGCAATCGAAAAACCAAAGCAATAAAGCACTGCATTCCAGTGTAATCCACGTCCGTTTCCGGCAAACACGCTGGTTGAAGCTTCTCAGTCAGCTGAAAATCCCGTTCAAGTTCGATCATAGCCACGTCGTCCATGAAATTGCCCTCTGGTTTGAAATCTTTGTGAAAGTACACGCCTCGGGCAAAGTTTCGCGTTTCGAATTCTTCGATTTTTCCGTTGATTTCATCTGAAGCGATCAGTCCGACGACTTCTTTTCCATATGCACAGCTCGCAGCTTTTTGAGGATTTTTCAAAAGCTCGAATCTGATCAATCTCTTCTCTCTTCATAATAATGACAAATCCCTTTCCTGTAATAATCCACCTCTGATTCAAAATCGTCCCGCCACAGAGCCTGATTATCCCATTCGAATCTCTCATCCCCAGTCTCACAATAAACGGCCAATTCCAATCCGTTTCCGATCCATGCAAAATTCTCAAATTCACCGATCTCTGAGGCGCATTTCCGATTTCTTCTGGCAATCTCTCTGGCCTGGAACATCTCAGCCCTTTCGGAAGCAAACTTTGAGAAGAAAAAACTAAGACTAAAAGCGAAGAAAAAAGCGAAACGTGCGAAAGCCGCATGATGAAAAAACGCTTTGGAGAAAAGCGATTTCTCTGTGGAAGGAGAGGTTGAATGTTTGGCTCGAGAATTTCATGGCAGGGCTAATTTTCGGGGACGGCGCGAGGAGAATATACTTTGTGGCGAGAGGATTTTCGAAAATAAATGTGGGTTAGACTTTCTTACACTCCTAAAATAACAAGAAGACTTATAAAAAAAAACTAATTTTATTCGATTAAGTTAAATATTTTTAATCAGAAATCAAGGACAAAAGCGACAGTAAGAGCAATAAGTGAATACAATGACGATCTCATTCCTTCAGAACTGCTCTGCATATGATCGATGATGGTTAAGACAAAATCTGGTGCAAAGTCTCTGGCGAGATCCTCGGCTAATCCGATGGACTCTTCTGTTGTTGTCGCCGATGTTATACCTGCTTGAGCTTCGATCTCTTTCTTCTTCTTGAGTAGCTCATCAATCTGCTCGGAAATCACGATCGCTTCCACTTCTGCGTCAGCTTGTCGTTGTTTAATAAGTTGGTCTTTTTGATCTTGCAAAGCCTTGATTTCTTGTTCTTTTTCCTATTCAAATTTTTAATCAAATCTGCATTTTGATTTCTCACCATCAATTCGGTCTCATGGTTGAACAGCTCCTGGTCCATTTCTGGTTTACCTTCTGTTTCCTAAAAAAGTATAAAGCAAAAAAAATTTGAAGAAAGAACTAAAAACCAATGTTTCATGGAGGTGATCAAATACTTTTTGTCTTTCTACGAGACAAGTGTGCTTGACATTTTTCATTTCTTTTCTATCTTATGGCTTCTAGATTTTATATTATATCACATAAATCTTATCTGAAGCCGTTTTCTGCAGCCGGCGAAACAATCGCTGTCGCCAATGCACTCAGTAGAACACTGATTCAAGAACTCTTTCGCTTCCCTCTTGCATTTTGCTTTTCCTGACTCTCGGTCGCTTGCATAAACGAATTCTGGTAGAAGAAAAAGGAAGAGAAAAAGTTTCATGCCGCTTCAGGAATGGGCGATTTTCTCCAAAAAATCGTGAGGTTAGCGAAATGGACATTATTTGCATTTCGGCAAATATTTCCTCTGTTCAATTGTTGAAACTTACTTTCTCAGGCATTGAGCAAATACATGCACAACTAATCCTGTGATTTTTGAATAAACCAAGATTGACCTCAAACGTCAATTTGACGATAAAGCGGCTTTGTACTTACATGAATCCCCGGTATCAAGGATTGCATGTGTTTTCTTTTTGGAACGTTCTGTCCAAAAACACGCTGTTGAATTTTGTGAGCGCAAAAATTTTTGGCAAATGCAAATTACATCTCCATTTCATCCTCTCTGAGCCGCCAGGTGCAGCTCCAAACAGCTTCAAGTCGTCATGTGGTTTGCTCGGCTACATCAGTACCACGCAATTATCAGAGAGAGGGGATTTGTGGAAAACTGATAAGCTGCTCAAGAAACTCGATTTGTTACTGTTTTCCTCCAGATAAGATTCTTCAAAAGTTGACTTTAGTTCAGTATTGACAGAAGACTTTTGTCATCATTACAGTCATCATCGTAGCCGGCGGTTTCGAACCGTACCTTTCGATATCGAAAGCGATCAATTATTCTATGAGAATAATCAGAGTATGTTTAAATAACACGTGTGCTCAGTTTTCTTCTTAGTTATTACTCGACGACATGCATATATTGATATGACATTCTCAGAGCGGCTCTTCATTTTATATGCAAGAGGTGCGCATTATCCCAAAGAAAAAATATTTCATCAATTAATTTAGAGGAAAAAAGAAGGGGGAATTAGACGCGCTCTTTGCGCAAAAAAAGAACTTGCTACTAAATAACTAAAAAAATTTTTAAAACAGAAAATCGAGAAAGAAAGAGAGAGACTTTTTTGACCTCGATTTCGACCTGAGTCTGAAAAGATATGAATTCATGAAGCGAACATTTCCTAAAGCTGTCCAATTTGCTCCAAAAAAGACTTGGCAGATGCAGCTTTTTTTTGCCGAGCATGTTGCTTGACATAAATAAAAATATATAATTCAGAATGTTGAGAGGCCCACAGATGTCGCTTAGAATCATGCAAGAGAAAAAAGAGGAAGCTGTTCTCGTCTTTAAATGAGGCTGGCGAACGCACTTCTCATCAATTAGGCGATTTTATCGGCTATTTTTAAAGAAGATCGTTATTTTCACTTTTTTCTGTTTTGAAGGGCCACTTTTTCTTTTGGTTAGAGAGTATTTTTAGAATGTTGATTATTCAGATACTTCTTTTATGCCTTTCAAATACAGGTAAAACTCAATAAAGAGGTTTTCTAGTCGAAAAAACATGTTTTAGAACCGACGAAAAAGAAGTGCAGTGTCAACAAAAGTCCCCTTGGTAAGTTCGTCCTCATTCATGCAAAATTAATCAATGTCTCTGTTTTAGACCTGTCTGATGACCGAATCGACTACAAGAAACTAAAGGAGGTAAACCTTGTCTTTGCGCTTTCGAAGAATTGGGACTAGAAGTGAGTTTAGTTGAACATGTCCGATTTGGCGAGCTTAGTCGCATCTACGAAAATGCTGGCGGAGAGGAAAGCCGACCAGGTATGTAAAGCACCACCTTCAATAATAAACGACAGAATATGTAGAAAATGAGCAGAATTCTAGGGGGATAGAATATTCCGCTTCTGAAAAATAAGCGATCTGACACGTAGAAAGATTTATGAAAAATTTATTCACATTTTCTTTAAAATTTTTTGTGATTTTTTTTTATTTTCACAAAATCTTTCTTGACATTTCTTATGGCCACAGTTATTGATTCTACGGGTCCCAATCCCTAAAGATTTGCAATCTGTGGTTAAGTTCTTTTTAGCCTCGGACTCTTGTTTTTCTGAAATATTATTTCTAATTTTCGCGGAGAAACAATTCTCATTTATGTATGGATTCCTACTGGTTAAAAATGCCCGAAGAATTGGTGTTATCAAGTCCTATTCTATAAATTTTGGGATCGGAAAAACGCTTACGAAAAAAATCCACCACCCACCCCGACCAGTGAAAATTATATTCTCTTGTCAACCCACTCACCTCCACCCAACATCGCTTGGTGGCTTGCCGACCCCAGATTCTAAGACGCAATTTATATCGACATAACAATTTTATCAATTAAAAGAGATGACCATAAATTATGTTCCATAATTAGGGGAAATCACTAATAATTGAGCTTTTTTTTGGGCTTAGTAGGGTAGGCATATAATACCGTTTTAGAAAGCCCAGGAGCTGAGGATCATTTTGACTATTGATACTTGGGGGTGATCTCGTACCCTGAGGGCATTTTGATACCTCCAAAGTCCCAAAATCTGGCCAATTTCGGAAAAGGGAATTTTTGAAGCCTTAACTCGACCTTTCAGAGGTTGTTTACTATCCCAGATTGTAGCCCAGGCTCTGACGGTCATTTTGAGCTAAAGAAAAGTAGTGAGGAGGGGGGGTTCCTGAGGAGCTAGAATAATGAATAAAATATAAAGATGGTTAACTAATTTAATTACTGGTTCAGAAATTGAACACTTTCTTTTATCTATTTCACCGTACCATATGTTTGAACAACAGCGATAAGATATCTTATTCATAGACACTGTGTGCTATAGCATCCTTGAAACAACATGAATCTTGATTTAGATGATTCTCACCTATTCTGGTAATGTCTACTCGATATCCATCGACTCTGACGACCTGATCCTCAAGAAAATCCTCATCTCCTTCGGCAACTCAATTCGCCACTACGACAGAAGAAAAAACAACATACAGGATCGTGAAAAAACAGGGATAGAATGTTATTTACTCCGCATTAGAAGAATTTTTCATAACTTTTTGGAAGGTTCATTTTTCCGAAGTTTGTTTTAATAAAAACAGAAAAAGATTGATTTCATTCTTTTTCATGTTGAGCGAGAAAAGCGAGAGTGGCGCTGAAATGAGTCTCGTCTTCAAAAGTTCAAAGGAAAAATTGGATACAATCAAAATTCTAGCAGTTCACTCTAGAATCGTTTTCTGGACAAAATAGGGCGATAAAAAGTCAGCTTATTATTTTTAGTGACAGTAGGATCGGCAAAATAGCCGAGCACGTTTTCGGGTGCGGTTTTTTTCTGACAACGAGTGTCGACTCTTATCAAAACCGCTTTTTGGTGGAATTAGTTCCGGTTAGATAACACCGTGAAATTGAGCATTCAACAAGCTGAGATTGCCTCGGCGTGTTAACATAGGTCTTATCGATAGAATTAGCTTGATGATGTTTCAAAAAGGTTAAATTAGACTCGAAGATTTTTGTATCCAAAGGCAGGATGACAAAAACCAAGAAGAAATCATCTTCTCCTTCCCTCTCGTCTTCAAAAACGACTCTTCGAGCGATGGCAGATTGCGCGGCCTCGACAAGTTAATGATGATGATCGGGACTGACCTCAACGTCTTGGACAGAATTAACGTCGAACCGATGACGCCATCTGAAATCTTGGGCCGAGACGTTTCCAAAAACGAGTCTTTTTTCCCGTAAGTTTCATTTTTCGAAAGATTTGGTCCTCAAAATGGGTTAATCGGCTCGAAAAACTCTTTTTTCGGATTTTTTTCAGAAAATTAACAAAGTGATACCCTTATATTTTCGATCAAAAAGAAAGTTCAGCTTTTTTTGAATTTTCAAAAAAGTTCAATTATCAATCACTGTTTTATGCCATTTTCTGCATAATCGATGGCAAAAAATGCATATGCCGAAAATCGAAGCTGTCAAAATCTAAGACTGAGTTCTCTTTTTTGACTTGCCGATACCACAAGTGGTCTGTCAGGCCAGTCAAGTGGCTCAATCAAAGCCACACTAAGGTCCTTACTGTAACGAGAAATCGAGTCTTCTCTAAAGTACCTTTTAGAACTATTGCTTTTTTGTTTCATAATCAATCATGAATTTGCCACTTCAGGATGAAGAGCACTTGTTTTACATAATTTAATTATCTCATGAAATAAATTTAACAATCCAAAAATACAACTCCTTTAGACAAAATTATATAATAAGATGTCAACTTGACATTGTCAAGACTAATTAGTAATTACTCAATTTTTTAAGAAAAAATAAAAATCATGTTTTGGCTAATCTCGCTGCCTGGTTTTTTTTAACGAAAAAGGGGGTTTCGTACTGATTGGATAAATTTATCGTTAATAATTTTGTTTATCAAAGTTCTCTGAAAACGATTTTTTCATCAAAATGAAGAAAGATTTTAGCCAAATTAATTCTTTTGCCATTTTGAGGAGAAAAATATAGACATAATTTGAACCGGTCTAGGGTTTAATTTTATATGGGCTCGACACAATTTTTGGAGTTAAGAAGATTTGGAGTAAGCTAAAAGGAGCAACTTTATTTTCCGGAGATACTCCAAATCGGAGCAAAATTTCAAAGCCGATTTTAATGGTGTTAAGGGCCTCCCGGCCCTGTCAAACCCTGGCAAAAACGCGCCTCGGGGCCCGGGCTTTCTTTTGAGCTATTCAAATACCCTTAAATATTTCTGCAACACCCTTAAAATCGGCGTTGAAATTTTGCTCCAATTTGGAGTATCTCCGGAAAATAAAGTTGCTCCTTTTAGCTTACTCCAAATCTTCTTAACTCCAAAAATTGACCATAGCCTTTTATATGTGTTCAAAATATTCTGATAAGTTATTCAACGCAATTACTTGATCACGTTTTCATTTGATTACATTTTATTAAGAAAAGAAACTTGTTACTTTTTATAAAAAGTGAGCCTCTATTTACCCAATAACTAGCAACAAGACATTCAAGAGCTTAAAATTTAAAATACCAGAAGCGCTTATTATTATTGCCTTTTTTCGAAAAAAAGGAGTTTCCAGGAGCGGTGAACCGGGAGCTTTCGCGAGGCTCACTTGAGATTACACGTTGAGACGAAAATAATAGAAGGTCCTGACCAGAGCGATTGATTTTTTCGTAAGATTATGGCATAGACCACAGGGTGAACATTACTCTTGAGTGGACAGATTTCCGAAGAAGTGTTTCAAGTTTCTTATTTTTTGTTCTAAAAATGAAAACTTGATGTCGAAATTTTTAAGTTTTTCGATAAATTATAATCTTTGATATTCAGATATTCGCGAAAGAATTCTTGCGGCGACGTAGAAAGGCATTTCGTCGCCCAGAAAGCAATCTCGTTCTCCGACGCACAGGTGAGAATTTAAACAATCGCTGTTCTTTCAAAACTCGCTGTTCACGAAATCTTATTCACGATTTTCAGTTCAAGAGATCGTTCCTTGAAAAAGTAGAAGACAAAATGAAGAGTTTGAGGGACAATTTCTTCAATGAAGTCATTTTTTCGCCAGTGTCTAGTGGTGGATGGAGAAGTTTTCTTTCAAAAGGAGTATTTATTATTCATTTATTTTTACTGTAATTCGTAATTATCGAATTTTGTATCAACAATTATGTAATTAAAATTGTAAATATACATTATTTTATGAGAATAAAACACTGTAAAAATTACCCGAACCCTCTTTTTTGGACTAAATCAAAATATAGAAGTGGATTTTGGATAGCCAATAAGATTGCTGTATTAGGCCTACCGGCCAATCAAAAGCCTGATCCATAAAATCACTTAATTTTATTGGTTCTGCCCTCTTTTTTAATGTTTTTGAACTGGTATACAAATGTTAATTGATCTGCGCTGTTATTTCTTATCCCTAAAATGCCACCCTTTTTGCTAGTATCTCCGACCTCAGAAAATATTCCTTCATCCGCTCTCCGGTAACCAAAATGAAAATTCCACGTAGAGATATCTCAAAATTGCTAGTGCTTTTTTCGTCCAGAATGCATAACGTACTTGATCAAACACGAGCTTGATTCAGTTATTACAGCGAGAAAATTCGATTGATAACGAAATTGGGCGACGATCGACAGTGTTGAGGTTATTTGGAGAGGAGTTTTTACCTATCAAAATATCGGATAGATGAACAAGATAAATATTTAAAAGAGTTCAAAGGAAGGAACTTTTCGAGTTTGATCATTATTTTTGGAACCAGCGCAATCAAAACTCTCTTCCGAGAAAAGACAGCAAGGTGGATTTAAGGGTTTACCCCGGATATACCACAATGAAAAAACCACAGAGAATGTGGGAAAAAGCTGGATAGAAAGGCCCTTTGCTTCATGATTTTGGATAGTTTCCTCTTCACTTCAAATTCCAAATATGCCGAGAAGACATAATTCTTCTTCTTCGACACGTCAGAATCGTGTAAAATGTCATCAATTCTTATTACGCTCGTAGTTCGACCAAGTTAGATTCTCATGATTATGAGCTACTTTGTCAAGAAGAACGTTTTTCAAGACGCTACTTATTTACTGGATAATGAATTTTATTTCCTTAGAGATTCAGGACTCCTCGAACAGAAGAAAGAAGATATCTTGTTATTCGAAAGTTATTTCGCTTCTCAAAAATAAGCGCCCCAGAAATGACTGCAGTTTTTAAAAGAAACATGCGAAAGTGCCATTTCATGCAGGAAAACGCTTCTTTTCCAACTTCGCTCTCGATGAAATATTTTTGCACGAACTCGTGATCACCAGTTCTGTTTTCGTGCTGAGAATCGATGAATTTTAGATGATGATTTGTGGACTTACTGGGATAGGGAAGTCAGGGACGGGTTTTCCAAGAAATTTGCAAAGTGGCTCCCATCCTTCTTTGATATTCCAAACAAGAAGTCGATCTTCTGGGACAACTTTCTTGACTCGTCGAATTTGGGCTTCATATTTGTCCTTTTCAGCCTCCCAATAGGGTTTCATGTATTCAAGCTGCTGCTGCCACGTGAACATTTTCCAATCAGCAGGAGACCATTTTACCGGCTCATTTGTCCGGAAAAATTTTTCGTTCGAAACAATCTTGATTTTTCTTTACTTTTTTAAGATGAGAATTTATACCTGGAAAATTTTTCGTATATTATTCATCCTGGGGCTTGTCCAACCAAAGTTCGTGAAGCGTTGATAAAGCCAAAAACCTGGATTTCCGAGGCGCTGAAATTCTTGACGCATGAAATTGAACTGGCTCTGGTGCCAGACTTCGGCGTTGTCTCGAATGGTTATGATGACTTTTGCATTTGGGGAAGCGTGGTACAGTTCTTCCCAGTACATGTTGCCGGGAAAGTCTTGATTAGCTTGAACAAGATAAGAAGAATGAAGAATTGAGAAGATTGATACCTTGAAAGCCGTATTTCTTGTATTCATCGATGACTTTATGAATTGAACACCTTCCTTCCAAGTAATCGAGCCAGATGTCCGAAAGAAACTGACAGGTTTCGAAATAATCGGCAACTTTGTACCCAAGAGTCCTACGAAAAAGAAGCGAGATGAAGATGGTTTGAAAGATTTATCATATTTTAGAAATAATTGAAAAATCTAGTCTGATGTTAAAAAACTTATTTTATGGTTTTCAAAATTGAAAAAGAAGTACTAGAAAAAAAGCAAACCTTAGACAAGAAGAACAACTCTTCGACGAAGTTTTCGAAAAGCCGGCGCAAATAATCTCCATGCTCTTATTTTGCAATAGAAACCGACCTCGAAAGAATTCAAATTCTTTGCACTCCTCCGGGCAAATATTGACTTACAAATCGGCGAATTACGTTAAAACTTGGCGAGGGGTCAAAAAATTGGATCTTTTAGAGTTCATAAAACTTATAAAATAGACTCATTATATTTTTAGAAATTCAATTTTGATCTGACAGAAGAAACAAGAGCTCGAGTGATTCTGAAGTCATTTTTCTTCTCATAGATCAGGGCGCCGGAAATGATCACGGTTTTGAGCAGAAATTTGGCAAAGTACCATTTCATGTACGATTTCATTTCTTTTCCTACATCGCTTTCGAGGAAATATCTTTCCATGAACTCGTGGTCACCAGTTCGATTATCGTGCTAATAAGATAATTGGCTTTAACAATCAAAAATTGACCTACTGGAATGGGAGAATTAGGGACAGGTCTATCGAGAAACTTGCAAAGCGGCTCCCATCCTTCCTTGATATTCCAGACGAGAAGACGGTCCTCTGGAACGACTTCCTTCACTCGTCGAATTTGAGCTTCGTACTTGTCCTTCATCGATTCCCAATACTTCCCCATCATTTCATTCTGACTCTGCCAGGTGAACTTTCGCCAATCTGCGGGAAACCATTTCACATCGGGAGCGCGGAAAAACATCGTGTTTTTCACTTTCTAATATTATTGAAAAACCTTCAATTTTTGATCTCAAGGAGGCCTACTTCAATTATTTCAAGCATGTTGAGCATTCTCGGACTCGTCCATCCCAAACTGGAGAATCGATGAAAGAGCCAAAAGCCCGGATTTCCAAGTCTTTTTGCTTCCTGCAGCATGAAGTTGACCATGCTTCTGTTCCAGACTTCGGTGCTGTCTCGGACGGTCAGAATCACTTTTGCATTGGGAGAGGCGTGGAAAAGCTCTTCCCAGTACAGATTTCCAGGAATGTCCTGATTTGCTAGAAAGAAAATTTTAGAAGGCGTTTTGATGAGGTGGATGAAAGAGACCTTGAAAACCATGCTTGTTGTATTCTTCGATGACTTTATGAATCGAACATCGTCCGTTGATGTATTCGACCCAGATTTCGGACAAGAACTCGGCAGTTTCGATGTAATCGGCGACTTTGAAGCCAAGTGTTCTAAGATGAATTATAATTAAAAAAAATCATAGCTAAATATTTCCATTCATTTGGGTGTCAAAAGAGACTCTCACTGTGCACTATATTTCGAAGTTTACCTTAAGGTCTTTTGCTTCGATTATTTTATGAAAAATAATGACGCGCTTTTAAGGTTGGGGTATTTAAATCTCCCACTAACTTCTTTTTAGGCCCGGAACACCATATATATTTAGAATTAGCAGGAAAAATCTAGAAACTTGACCATAACCGATTCTCAAAAATCACTTCCGGTAGCGATTCTAGAGCCGGAAGTTGATGAAAGTTAGGTGTTAGGGTGAAGTGTGACCTATCAAATTGATGCTCAGAAGATTTTGAATTATCCTATAATCAAAATATCAGAAGAAACAGTCTTAAACGTGGTCAAACCCACCGGTAAAATTATGTTAAAAAAGACATAAAATGATGAAATTCTTTTCAGTTTTTTCCGATTGGTTTGATTCCCGTTGGTGTTGATTTTTTTCTTAAACGATAGGAAATCGTCTGAGCATCAATTTGATAGGTCACACTTCACCCTAACACCTAAATTTCATCAACTTCCGGCTCTAGAATCGCTACCGGAAGTGATTTTTGAGAATCGGTTATGGTCAAGTTTCTAGATTTTTCCTGCTGATTCTAAATATATATGGTCTTCCGGGCCTAAAAAGAAGTTAGTGGGAGATTTAAATACCCCAACCTTAAAAAAGCGCGTCAATGTGACTTTCCGGTAGCGATTCTAGAGCCGGAAGTTGATGAAATTTAGGTGTTAGGGTGAAGTGTGACCTATCAAATTGATGCTCAGACGATTTCCTATCGTTTAAGAAAAATCAACACCAACGGGAATCAAACCAATCGGAAAAAACTGAAAAGAATTTCATCATTTTATGTCTTTTTAACATAATTTTACCGGTGGGTTTGACCACGTTTAAGACTGTTTCTTCTGATATTTTGATTATAGCATAATTCAAAATCTTCTGAGCATCAATTTGATAGGTCACACTTCACCCTAACACCTAACTTTCATCAACTTCCGGCTCTAGAATCGCTACCGGAAGTGATTTTTGAGAATCGGTTATGGTCAAGTTTCTAGATTTTTCCTGCTAATTCTAAATATATATGGTGTTCCGGGCCTAAAAAGAAGTTAGTGGGAGATTTAAATACCCCAACCTAAAAAAAAGCGCGTCTTTGTAAAACTGATTCTTTTGTTATGGTCCTCATCAAGAATTTGTTTTGGTTTATTGAACAATAGAATAAAAATCGCATTAAATTTTACCGGAGACAAGTAGAGCAGCTTTTCGATGATGTCTTCGGAAAACCGGCACAAATGATCTCCATGCTCTTTTCTTTTCTGGAAAGAACCATAAACTGAACTGAGCGAACACCTCCCAGTAAATATTGACTTTCCGAGAAAATCATTTCTCGCCGACATTCAATCAAGCAAATATCTAAAGTCAGCATTTATTATACTTTTTTCTATCAAAACTTCTCGAATTAGAGCTGTTTACTAGAAATCTTCGTTATTTCTGCAAATTGGCTAATTACGAGGTTTTCTACCAAATCAAGTGGTCGGGCACTTCATCCGCCAGTTCCATGATGGAACATCACCGCTTAATCCTTCTAGAAGTCGTCTCGTTTCCCTGTATCCAGCAAAAAGGAGCGTAATGAAAACAAAATTTAATTCGGAACGTTGAAATCATGAAATCGCGTTAAACTCAACCGCAGAAGTACGCTGGTCGAGCTGACCGCAATCGCGTCAAATTTTCAAATCCGAACCGCGGATTTTACTATCATCTCCGCCCAGCAAGAGCACTAGAAGGGCTCTTTTTAAAATTCCATGAGAGCCGGATTACGAAAGTCTTAGATTTCAGGAACTAGATGCGTTTTCATGAAACTGGATTCGTTTATTTATGCATTCATTGTTGAGAAAATCCAGTTAGTAAAAGACGCTACTTTAGCGTAGACTCCCGGTCGATCTGGAGAAGCACAGCCGAAGCCCCAACTGACGACGCCGTAGAGAACAGCAGTGCCAGACTCTTCGCAAACCAGAGGTCCGCCAGAATCACCTTGGCATGAGTCTTTCCCTCCGTCAGTGATGCCGTCTCCATTGAAATCGGGAACACCAACGCAGAACTCATTATCTTGAACGATTCCGCCGCTCATGTCCGGGATTGATTCGCAAGCTTCTTGAGAAAAAGCATGAACGCCAACGTCGCGGAGCTAAATTTATAAATAGGAAAGCTTCAAAATCTGAACTAAAGCATTACGAATGTAGGCGAATTTCCACCAGAGGAAGTGGTCCCCCAGCCAGCGACGTAGCAAAGTCTTTTGTCGTCGACATGGGCTGCAGGGAGACAGGCTGGTTTCCAACAGTCAACGCATCCGACAGGCTGAGCATCTAGCATGATTTATTTTATTGATCAAATTAACCTTATTTCAAAGCAAGAAATAAACCATTCCTGATAGATTCGGAACTTCGACAAGACAGACATCAGCTCCAGGCGATGAAGGAGATCCAAGATCACCATTGTAATCTGGATGCATGACGATGCTAAGGGATGTCACCCGAAACTCTTCATCAGTAGAAGCTCCACCAATACTTCGATCTTCAGATCCGACAATCACATTCATTGAAGACAATCCTTCGCAACAATGAGCAGCTTTAAAGTTTTGAAGAAATCGAAGTTCTCGAGAATTCGGTGAAAAAAAGGTTTCGTTTCAAAACGTTCCTGTAAGAATCCAATCGCTCGTTCCGCTCGGATTCGCTGAAATGATAGTTCCGCCGCATCCTGGCGTTTTCACAATCCAAGGCCATGTTGATTTTCTATCAACTGTCTGACCACCAACGATTTTCGAGGTCGCAAAGTCTTTGATCTTGCGCTTTCTCCGCGCAGTAAACGGACTCGTTGGGTCTGCGCAAGTCAAGCCAGAGGGCATCGAAGCAGGCCCAGCTTCCCAGCCATCGCCTCCGATGATCGAGTTGCCGCAAAGAACTTGGTTAAATTTGCTCTTGAAGAGCGCTCCGTTTCGGCACCTCACTCGGAATTCCTGGAAAGATTCTCCGCCATCATGAATATTGTCAGAATTCGCGTCGCAAAAAAGCTTGTATGTCGGCTTTTTGTGAGGATTGGTACACAAACCGACAGCTTGCCCTTCATCAGGATTCATAGTCGAAACAAATGCGTCCATTTCAAATCGACAATTGCAGACCAGATCACCACATTGCTCGTCCAATTTTCTCTTACGAATTCCTTTGCATTTAATATTGCTGAATCGTTGAGTCGTTCCGGTCGCTGGGCAAGTCCAATCAATCGTTTTTCGTTTTCCGCCATTCTAACGTTTATCAAAATCTAGTGACTATTTTAAACCATTTCTTACCATAACACAAGTAGCAACCGCATCAGGTCCATTTTTAGGCATCTCAGTGCACCCACAAGCATCGCTTTTCGTCACTTTGGTCTTTTTCTTTTTTCTCTCGCCTTCTGCGTCGAAGTAGTCTTGAGCAACGATAGCGCCGAAAACAAAGGTCGGTAAAAGCTTCATCGTGAGATCTTCAGAAAAAGATAACTGAGGTGGTATTAGAGGATAGTCGTTTTAGAATCGATGCACTGACCATTTGATGCCCAGGACTTGGTCAAAATAAGACCATACATCATAATCAAAACAAACAATTATAGTTCAAACTCAGTAGGGTTGTCGCTAGGAAAGCGGCATCGTCAGGAAATTCAGTTAATATTGAGCAAGTTCATCGTAAAAAGTACCATCATCTTCTTGATCAATTTTCGCAACAATGTGTATTCTAACCGGTTGAAATCCTTCTAACTCAATTTCATGCGCTGTTTTTACGGCGAGGCAGATTTGCGCAGCGCAAGTGCCACTTTGTGTAAGCAGCTGGAGCTTCACAAGGCTTTATCGTTCAATTTTCATTCGGTTTTCGGTATGACATCGATTCGGTCTTTTCTTTCAGATCTTTGCTCGCCAACTTTTTTCTAAAAGTGAACTTTATCAAGAGACAGAAGAATATACCAATTTCTTCGTGCATAATCCTCGTAATCAATCAATAAAAATCAATGATCAACACTTCCTCTTCTGGAGCGCATTAATTTTGCCCGACCATATAAGCCAACTTCTCGAGCGAAAATTAACTTGTTCATGATTTTAATATTTTTAGTTCTTGGCGCTTTTTCAAGCGTTCTCGGACTCGATCAATTTGCAAGTCACTTAGATGACGTGAGAAGATGCGCTGCCAGATTTCCCGAAAAGTCGAAGATTCCCAGAAAAGATTTTATATTTTTAAATGAAAAATAATGCAAATAAGGGTGTAATTTGCTCATTTCAAAAAGAGTTAACATTTTGACACCCTTATTCTGCCTCTTATCCCCTTAAAAACATCCTTGAATCTCAATAAAAGAGAATGTCTTCGCGATCCGACCTACACCCCTCCTGATCCGTCCTCTTTCTTCTCAAAACGCGGGCTTCTCCTCTTCTCCGGCGATGAAAAGATCGACCACTGCGACAAGCCTTGCCAACGAGAAGATCTTTTCATAACAGCTCTAGAGTTGGAGGAGATCTCTGGCGGTTGGCGACCTCTCATGGCGAAGGACAATGAGCTGATTAACATTGGCACCTGTTCTGGTTACTGTCAGTTTTCGTCTCGGAGGTAGGTCATTTTTCTGTTCCAGGTAGTGTATGACTTCAGTTTAAAAAATGCCGAGGAATCAGAATACTTCAACGGCTGCGCAACGATTTCCTACAGCCCGCTCAACATCTTCAAAGACGACACAATTTCTAGCATCAATAATATGCTCGTCAAAACTTGCGGCTGCCAGCGAGTACAATACTGCGGCTAAAAACTGATTTTTCTGCGCATTATATTTTTGTTTAACTTGATGTTTTAATGACTTGATTAAAAGAATTTATTCACGCGAAGGTGGAGATTGATGATATCTTTTACGTACTCTTGCTGGGCCCAGGGGCGATCGCGATTCGGGAGAACTAATCCATCGCTAGAATTGAGCGCGTTCAACACCCAACTAGGGTGGCATCGAAAAAGATTCGATTAGATCAAATATTTATTCTGCGTTTACAGTCTATAAATGTCATCAATAAAGCTAAGGAAAATAAAATAAAGAAGAAGAGGAAGTTAAAAAATCTTTTCACAGTTTTATAAGAGTAATCATGTCAGAGGAGGCGCAAGAGGATGAAATGAAAAATCTTTCATCTAGGAGAAAATTGACTTTAGCTCGAGGATTGGCAAAAAAATTTGAGCGACAAGCCAAAAATTTACAGACCTACCGAAACTCTCCATCAACATACGGTTCTCAGATTATACCAACGAATACACAGCAAATCAAGCATCACGAAAACGAAATCAAAAGACTTCGTAACGAGGAAAAAATTTCGAATGAAAAGTCACTCGTATACGCTAAGCTAGAACTTCAAAAAGCACAAACAAGAAAAAAGAAGAATGAAAAAGAAATTCAACGCTTACTCGTCGACCAAGAAAATATTGATGAAGAGATCAAAAATATTGAGCTCAAAATCAAAAAGATCGAAAATGATTTAACATCAAAACAACAAAGTATGTGGTCGTTTATGGAATTCCATCTTTATTATTTATAATTAAAATTTCATTATTTTCAGATGAGACCGTCAATGAAACCGAAGGGCCTTCTTGCGGTGTCTGTTTCGAGCAATTCGATGGCGAAAATCATCAACAAGCATGCATTGCCCTTTGCTTTCACTCCTTCTGCTTCAACTGTTTGCATTCTTTGAATCCGAAGATTTGTCCAAAATGCAGAAAACCGTTTGGGAACGACCAAATAAAGAAAATCTACTGATCGTATTTACTTCCTCTATCCTTGATTCAATAAAGTCCCACTAATTTTGTTTTCCGGAAAATCGTCTCGCGCACCCTAGCTTATTTTTTTATTTCAAACCGCTCCATTTCGATGTTTAGCACAAAACATCAACACCACCGCCGCCGTAAGGCGAGCGGTTCAGGGGACAGAACACGTTTCAATACCAAACACATTCTAAAGAAAATTCGCTTTGCGGTTTTGCATCTTTTTTTCTCAAGAGCTGCAGCGAAATTTATAAATCAAAAAGAGGCTTTTAGATTCTAGCTTTTCCGCGTCTGTTTCTCGCAAAAAAACCTAACGAGCCAGATGTCACGTGCTTTTTTTTAATTTTGAAATTAGAATTTTGAAGTTCATGTAATCCAACATGTTTTTCACCTTTTTCGCGGCAGCTTTGAAAATCTAGAATTTCGAGAATGAAATTTGAATCGCAAATTCCTTTTTTGCAAAATCGAAAATTCTGAATTTCATCGCCTCAGAATTCCGATTGCGAGGAACGAGGGTTCTAAATCAAACCAGAAAAGCTCGATTTAGAGGTGGATCGAGCGAACGTGGTTTTCAGGGACAAAAACCGCGAAATACGAAAGTTTTTGAAGAGGCTTTAATTTCTGCGCAAATTTTCGCAACTCTCTTTTTCAACTTTTCTGAAACCCATATTTCGTCGTTCCTTATACTGATGAGGACCGCTTTCCATTTAAACTAACTGAAAGTTGCGAAAAAAGACAAAGTGTGATAAAAAGAAATTGATTTTATTCAGGAAAAGTCGAAGGTTTAATTTGGTAAATAACCATCATCATCTTCTTGCTCGTTTTTCGAAGGTTCGTCGACCTTCTGATCTCTCTTTTTCGGAATCTCGATTTTCTTCTTCTCTCGATATCGTTATTTTCTGAAAATTTTAATGACTTGAATTTCAATAAAATAAACAGGTGCTTTTTTTGAAAAGGCTATTTTAAATAGCCTATATACCTCGTTTTGCTCGCTTTCGGACGGAATAAATCCGAAGACTGAGTATTTACTGGTCTAAGCGATGAGAAAAACATTTCATCTAGAGAAATTTACGCAACTTTTGAGCGCTGCTCATTCTTTAGCGAGACCATGAACTAGAAAATCAAAAACTTCATTCGGAAATATATAAGAAGATGATGTCTTCTGACCAAAATACGTATCAGCATGTAACATGCTGCATGTTAATGTCGTTCATTGACTGATATCCTATCTCGAAATGAAAAAACTCAGCCCAGCATGAAAACAACACGTTCCCTCAAATCCTTATCAATCTTTCCCCCGCTCGCGAAAGCTCATTTTGCCGCTCCCTAGCGCCCCGCGCCGCGGAATTAACCGCGCTGCTATAAAATCGCGCTCACTTCTCCGGGCTTCTTACACTGCTTACTCAGAGTAAAACACTGCGAAAAATAGAAAAATGAAACTTTTCAGCTTTTTCGCCATTTCCGCACTCGCCCAAGAAAACGAGTGGGACGATGACTACCTTGAATTTGACGCTGCCGAGTTTTACGGAAACAAGCTCAATATTGCTAGAAACCCAGCTGCTAGAGAAATTGCCAATGTTCCTGTTTGTTGTGACACCCTTAAGGTTTGGGGCGATGTTGCTCTTTTCTCCGGACGGATTCGTAAAGTCTCTCCGACAGAATATTCTTCCTCCGCTGGAGACATCGCTCTTTCCTTCGACAAAGAACTCGCCCGCTGGGTCCTTCACAAAAAAAGACGACAAAGACATGATCCGCGGCTACTCTTCCGACGAAGCACCAAAAGTCTCCTGCCCCGAACAGTCCGGCTTCATGATCTGGGACGGCGAAAACTTCACCGAGCCCGACCTTCAAGAACCCTGGAGCCCGTACATCGTCCCAAGCAACTTTTTGGAATGCGTCCCTGAAGAATTCTCTGCTCACGATCTATCAGACGCCCTTGTCAGCAAATTCTGCGGATTCACTGATGACTCGAGATTGTGTGGAGAAGCCAAGCGAGCCGTTCACATGACTTTTGCTGAATGGGATGATTCGACCGATTCCTTCCTCAAGCCTGATACACTTATGAGAGTAAGTTAATTTTTCATTATATTTCTAAATTGGCTTTTTTTCAAACAAAAAATATCGCTTTTTATTACTCAAATTCAAACTTCCTTTAGGTAAAATACGTCGAAAACCTTGACCAATGGCACGCTCTTCTGAAGACCGTCATCATCCGACGAACCTGGTCTTCTGCTCCAGACGTTCAGGATGCCCTCAATCACTTCATCCGCGATTTGGTCAACCGAACACGAGCCGAGTACTCCTCTCAGCCCTGGGCGGCAGAGGATCCTCGATTCCTCTGGCTCAATGCTCAGAACTAAATTGCTCGGAAGAAACTTTCGACTGCCATTATTCTTTTTTTGCTCCCAAGATTGTCTCGGGACGGTGTACATTTTCCCTCTTCAACCAATACTGTGATCGTCAAAGAAATAACTCTGCTGTATAAAAACAAACTAAGATAGAAAAACTCTTAGTGCGAAAACAACTTACAAACACAAACTCAATAAAATATTTTAAAAGAAAAAAAACTTGTCAAGAGCGCAAAAAACGTGTCTCAAGTTTTGTCAGCTTGCCGCACTCGACTTGTAGTTGGCAATTTACAGAGAAAGATAAGAGAAATTGGTCAGACGGGAGAGCTTTACTGATAACATAATTATGGTAGTAGAATTTTTTATGTATACTGTATACAGCAAACTTTCTTTAGACGAAGTAGAGCGGCTGAAAATGGATGAGAAAGAGAGAAAAGAGGATTTTTTGATACCTTGGTAGAGCCGTAGTAAATTGGTTTCCGGCATGCAGGACATTCGGTGACTTTTTCAATGCAGAATTGACAGAAGACGTGATTGCAGCGGGAGAGTGTGACCGGACTGACTTCAGCAAAACTGAAGGCTTAGGAAGAAAATAGCTGAGAATCGGTACCTATTGCAGCAGATTCCGCATGAAAATCGTTCAGATAGCAGGTCCATGTCTTCTTGCATTTCGTTTACTTCCATTTTTAAGTCTGAGAATGGCTTAAGATAAAGGCTTGTTTTAATAACTTAAACAATAAAACAATCTTTCAATTGCTTTAAAGACCATAAGAATCATTAAGTTAGAATAAATAAACGTTTTTGAAATATGAATTAATGATTATTTGATAATATGTATAGGTACTTGTATTGCTATAGCCTCAGCAAGAGCAGGATAAACATTCATAGCGCCATTTCCTTTTATTTCTTGAAAATCTGCTTCCATCTGCTCCAGCACATTCTGAAGCAGGTTCTTTCCATTTTCTGAGAATTTCGATCCTTCTTTGGCCAATAAATCTTTGCATGTTTGAATCATTTTTGGCGGGTTCATTGTTTCTTTTTGGTATTTTTCAGGGGCAAGAATTTTTGCGGAATTTCGATGCGATGGTTGTTCGTCTCAATTATCGGCAGCGGCTCAAGAACTGTCTGTTCAAGAACTGTAGATTGCTCGAATACGGAATCATCGGCGTCTTCAGGTGGCTCGGCAATGGATTCGTTCACTCTTCTTGAGTACGATCGCGATACATTTCTGTAAGTGTCCTGGTTGTTCTCTGTCGAGGGATTTCTCCAAACAGGCTGAGAAGTGGTTCTTCCTTGATTGCGCTGTGGAGAGGCAAGAACTTTAAATTTATTCAGGATTAACAGGGATTCCATTCATTTGAAAAGTCTACCTTGACCAGCAAGATCGAGTAGATTTCTTCGAGCGCGGCTGAAACTTTGACGGCTCAAAGTTCGACGAAGATTTGGATTGCGATTTTGATCCCTCACGATTTGAGAACTCCTTCGGTTTCTTAAAAATTTTCAACAGAAAAAAGCCTATTTTTTAATGTCGATTTTGGCCAATGCCCTATTGTTATAAATAGACGAAAGTAATCAATACGAGAGCAGCATAAAAAATATCAATGTTAATAATTTTACGAAAACTTATGATTTCTGCTTTGAAAACCGAAACCTGTTCGAAACATAACTTCTTTGAACCGAATTTCCTCTCGGCGAATTCAATCTCTCGTTCACCATCCTCGCCAAAGTCTCGTCCCTTTCAAACCTCTCAACTATCCCCGCATAGTCCTGTGTCTCGTTCATTTATGATGCTTTGGGATTAACGAGTATAAAATCTTCCCTTGGCCGAACGGTGTTCTTTCAAATGATGCTCCTTTTCAACAACAACCATAATTGCCCTGAATAGTCACCGGTAATAAAATGGTTACTCTTCTCGCGCTGAAAGTTTTCAAATTTATTTTGTTCCTAAAATTTTCAAGAAAAGCGCAACAGATGAAAGCAAGAAGTGGCTAGTAAGGAGTCTCAGGAAGATCTGGCAAGTCGCGATTTTGAACCTTGGTAACCTCCGTTTTTCTTCTGATGCAGAACATGATCATTCCACCGACGATTGAAAAAGGAAAGAACAGGAGTAATAGAAGAATCATTTTGCCACTCGACTAAACGAATTTGATTTTTAAAAAATCTTCATATACCTTTTGCTCTTCTTCATCTTCCTCAGTTTCGTCGTCGTCTTCTTCATTGTCGTTGATTTCCGACAGAAGGTGATCGTGTTGCTTTGAATGCTTAATTTTACGTGAAGACTTTACAAGATTCTCGATCAAAGGGACTTGCCTTTGAGATGAATTTGCCAGCGACAAAAGGAGCCCACCAAGCAGTGCGCTTGTCGCAGTCTTTATCAGCAAAACTCGCGATTCTTTTTAAAGGGTTCTTTCAATTTGCAAAATTTGATGACAATTATGAAAGGTTTCTAAGCCCCGGATCCCAAATTGTTTCCAAATCTTCTTTTCTGGCAAAAAGCAGAACAATGGGCCACCAGAGTCGCCCTTGCAACCAGTTGAACCATCAGAGCCAACTGTTAAAAAGCAGCCGTCGGATGTTGGAATGTTCGGTAGATCTGTTTCTCTCTTGAAATAACCCTTAAAGCAAAATGTGATAAAAATCAATAAATTGATCAGAACTTACCTCACAAGTTCTCGTATTGTCAAAAATCTGGTACCCCTTCTGAAGATTCTTTGGGTACTTGATATTGTCTCCTGTTGAAACTCGTCCTTTCCCGACCAACAAGCATTTGATCTTCCCTTTTTCGACATATTTGTCGAACTCTTTCTTGCTTCCCAATTTCACCGGTCGAACATTTGCGTTGTCAAATCGAAAGGGAGGAGAAACTCTGATAATCGCCATGTCGTTGCTCCAGATTTTCGACTCTTGAAGTCGCTGGCCGATCGTGCTGACTTTTCTGACGAATGTTACGAAGCCATCACCACTTTCTGGGCCGACTGATGCTGTTCCATAGTGGACGATTTGACCAGCAGTTACGTTACAATGAGCAGCTGAAGTTAATTTTTGCAAGAAACTCAAAATTTTGAGAAAAAAACTGACCTGAGAGAACATGTCTTGAATCAAGAATGGTCCCACCGCAGAAGCCCTTTCTTCGTTGATTCACGATTTGAACGTAGCTTGGGAACTCATGGTCAAAAACTCTCGTGTCCGTGATAGCTTTCGAAAAGGATACTTGGAAAAACGGAAGAAGTAGAAACAACATTTTTCCCTGAATCTGTGAAGGCCATTTTTTCACAAACATTCTTACATTTTATTCTAGAAATTGAAAAAACGAACTTAGAGAAATCATTTTTATAATTACTCTATTTTGAATGCAGGAATATCGAAGGTAAAACAGATGTCATCAGTTCTTTTCTGAGACTCCGATCGTGTACAACTTTTCCGGGAGAAAATCTGTGAAATTATTTTTCAAGTCATCTGTTGAAAAATCTGCAAGTTCCCCCTCTCGAGAATCTCCAGGAAGAAAAAAATTAAAGAGCATAGTGTCACAATGACGTGTTTTGAGAAGCAAAATTGCACGAGGAAAGACTTGATCCGCGGCTCTTGTCAGCTTGCCGCACTCGACTTGTATTTACAGAAAAAGATAAGAGTTTTTGGTCAGACAGGAGAGCTTTACTGATAACATGATTATGGTATCAGAATTTTTGATGTATACAGAATACTGTATTCAGCAAATTTTCTTTAGACAAAGTAAAGCGGCTGAAAAGAGATGAGAAAGAGAGGAAAGAGGGTTTTTTTGGGTAGGCTTCATTTCCCCAAGAGCTTCATCTCCCCAGAGCTTCATCTCCCCAAGAGCTTCATCTCCCCAGCCTGGGCAAATGAAGCTCTTGAGGAGATGAAGCTCTGGGGAAATGAAGCTTTTAAGGGTATAGTCGTCGATTTGGCCGATTTCAGGGGGTTATAACTCGGGACTTGGAATATGTGGGAGGCTCTAAAATAGGTCATATAAAAGATCTATCCTAGATCTAACTTTTGTCACAGCTTTTTACGTTATTTCCAAGGAAATCATGGTTTGCGGATCGCTCAAAGTTGAGCTCTCGGCCAAATAACGCAAAAATAGCCTCTTTTCACGGCGCTTTAAGTCCACAGTTTCTATATAAATCTATTGATTTTATGTTTTTTTCTTAAAATATAGACCCTTATCTTAAAAATGACACAGCCTTATACTGTAATCATAAACTTTTCTTTGAAAAATTTTTAAAAGAACCAAGCTACCAAATTTTGACCTTTCGCTTTGATAAAATGCCCTGCGGGCATAGCCCAAATTTACCCTACGTGGTCCTAAATAAATGCCCTGAATATAAGCTTTCTAAAAATGTATCATATGGCACCCTTACGAAGCCCCTAAAAATGGTCAAAATTTCAAAATATTCGGCTAATGGTCAAAATGCACTAAATTTCGCCACTTTCAAACGCAATTTGCGGCCAAATGGGTTAAGATAGCCAAAATAATCATAAGGAGTTTTTGCTCAGAATTTTATGGGGATTCTAAAAATGTGCTCAGATTAAAAATTGGAGACCCGACCAAAATCGATGACTATACCCTTAATTGCGTGGGCGAATTGTACTTAGTGGTCAATGGTTGAGCCGGGCTTCGGAACAAAACTAATTTTTTCAATAAACTTGGAAGTCTAAAAATGTGTTTCAGAAAAGACAAAACTCATTCTTAGCCATCATAATAACGTTTTCTTCTTTAAGAAACGTCGTTCCTAAATAATCATCCACCAATAATCAAGCTTAATGATTATGAGATTGGCTCTATCTGTTATTTTTCTCGTTTTCTAAAATAACGATAAATGAAGAAAAATATAAATTATACGGTTATGTGCGGAGCATATATCAGTAACTATCCGGTGTCTAGCAGACTTGTCCAATATAACTGTTTTGGTAAAATATTTTCGGATGATTTATGATTTTCGAGAAAAGATATTACTTCATTTAATTCTATTATTGCAACGAATTCGCGTTAAACATGAAAAGGATGAATAGTTCTCAAAATATTATTTCAAATTTTTTTCTGAAATATTAAAAAGTCGAAATAGAGCTTCATTTGCCCAAGAGCTTCATCTCCCCAGGAGCTTCATTTGCCCAGGCTGGGGAGATGAAGCTCTTGGGAGATGAAGCTCTGGGGAGATGAAGCTCTTGGGCAAATGAAGCCTACCCGGTTTTTAGTACCTTAGTAGAGCCGGAGTCAATTTGTTTTCGGCATGCAGGACATTCGGTGACTTTTTCAATGCAGAATTGACAAAAGACGTGATTGCAGCGAGAAAGTGTTACTGGACTGACTTCAGCATAACTGAAGGCTTAGGAAGGAATGGGATGAGTATCGGTACCTATTGCAGCAGATGCCACAGGAAAATCGTTCAGATAGCAAATCCATGTCTTCTTGCATTTCATTGTTTTTCATTTTTAGGCCTGAGAATGGCTTAAGATAAAGGCTTGTAATAATTTATTATAAAATAAAACAATCTTTCAATTTATTCATGACCCATAAGATTTGGTTGCCCCTTTGCCCGCGCTTTTTATATTAATCCTTTCTAGACTTACTCAAAGTGATTGCAGGATTAGTTGCCCCTTCACCCGCTCTTTCGGGGGCAACGTCCTGCGCAACCCACTGTAGGAAAAAATGAATATTCAAAAAAGTGAATTGTAATTGCCTCCATCAGAGCATGGTAAACTTCAAAGCGCCATTTCCTTTTATTTCTTGAAAATCTGCTTCCATCTGCTCCACCGCATTCTGAAGCAGTTTCTCCCCATTCTTAAAAATTTCGATCCTTCTTTGGCCAATAAATCTTTGCAAGTTTGAATTATTTTTGGCGGCTGTATTGAATCTTTTGGCATTTCTTCAGGGGCAAGAATTTTTGCGGAATTTCGATGCGATTGTTGTTTGTCTCAATTATCGGCAGCGGCTCAAGAACTGTAGATTGGTCGAATACGGAATCGTCAGCGTCTTCAGGTGGCTCGGCAATTGATTCGTTCACTCTTCTTGAGTACGATCGGGATACGTTTCTGTACGTGTTCTGGTTATTCTGTGTCGAGGGATTTCTCCAAACAGGCTGAGAAGTGGTTCTTCCTTGATTTCGCTGAGGAGAGGCGAGAACTTAGTCAACGGAATTTTTGATGAAAAGGGTTGAAAAAGTACCTTGACCAGCGAGATCAAACAGATTTCGGTGAGCTCGGCTGAAACTTTGACGGCTCAGAGTTCCGCGAAGATTCGGATTACGATTTTGATAACTCACGATTTGAGAGCTCCTACGGTTTTAACATAAATATGATATAACATCGGTTATTCAGTCGTTTTTAAGATTAAAAGGAAGGTTAATAAGAGTGTGCCTTGTCTTATACATGAAACAATGCCATTCTTACCTGTTTTTTGCTGAGCTATCAAGTTGACGTTGCTCAAAAAATGTATAAATATCAATTTCTATAAAGAGGTATGATTTCTTCTGTTAAAACCAAACCCTGTTAGAAACATAACTTCTTTGAACCGAATTTCCTCTCGGCGAATTCAATCTCTCGTTCAACATCCTCGCAAAACTCTCGTCCTGTTCAAACCTTCTGACAATCCCCACATAGTCCTGTGTCTCGTTCATTTATGATGCTTTGGGATTTACAGGAGATTGGACGTTTCCGTTACACAAAATTTGAGAGTGGCTACCAGACTGCCCAACAAGACATTCATAAGTAGCGCCCGTGAGTCCCCCGCCGAATTGAAACACTCACACCAGGTCATATTATTCTTCTGACTAAACATTATAAAAACTTCCCTTATCCGAACTGTCTTCTTTCAAATGATTGAAAAGGACAACAGCAACCATAATTGCCCTGAATAGTCCCCGGTAATAAAATGGATACTCTTTTGGCGCTCAGTAATTTTTCAAATTTGTTGTTTTTAATTTCTTGAGAAAAAATAAGGTTGCAGAAAGAAAATAGGTGGCTAGTAAGGAATCGCGATTTTGAACCTTGGCAACTTCCGCTTTTCTTCTGATGCAGAACATGATCATTCCACCGACGATTGAAAAAGGAAAGAACAGGAGCAAGTTGTTCCGAGCAATAGAAGGATCATTTTACCACTCGACAAAAAATTGGATTTTTGAGAAAATTTTCGTTGATTCACGATTTGAACGTAGCTGGAAAAACGAAAGAAGTAGATACAACATCTTCTCCCTGAATCTGAGGGGGCCATATCTTTACAAACATTCTTACATTTCACTGTAGAAAGTTTTTCATGAAAATCGCAGAGGTATGGAAATTATTATTGTGATGACCAGGGCTGGTAAATTCGCGTCCTAAAATCTGTCGAAAATTTTTAGTGCACTAAAATTAGTGCGCGAATTTATTTTGTCGAGACTTTAGTGACTTTCGCGTCTCTTTCGCGCAGGGCTGGATATTTTGAAATCAACAAAAATCTCAAACACCGAAAAACATGAATCATCATCTCATCCATTTCAAAAATGCAATCTCAGAAAATTTTCTGTTTGAGATCTCAATTTTCGATTTTGCAAAAAAATGATATTTGAAATGCTGAGATCTCAATTATCTCAGAAAATTGCGTGAGTTGGATACGCGCGTTGCAATGAAATGAAATTTGAAATTCTGAGATCTCAAGCATTTCAGGTCCATCTGAACCAATCACAAGTCTTGCTCTAAGACCGCGACGTTTGTCTGCGGCCATTGCGCGGTTTGCAAAATTTTGAGATCTGAGATTCTGAAATTTCAGCAATTTCAAAAAAGAAAAATAATGACGAGGAAGTTGCAATAAAATTGAAATTTGAAATTTGTTGAAATGGTGCAAAATTTTGAAATGAAAATGAGATTTCACACAAAAATCGATTTGAGATTTTTGCTGATTTCAAAATATCCAGCCCTGCTTTCGCGTGTGTCTCGAAAAGTGTCGAAAATAAGGGCTGCTGATTGGCCCGCCAATGAGCGCGGGCTCTTTAATTCTAAAGAATACGTAAGTTTGAGAATTTCAAACTTACGATTTTCACTAACGATTTTCAATAAGGATTTTCGAGTAAAATCCTGACCCCCTTTTTATTTGCCCATTAGAAAGAGTGTTAAAACTTATGCTAGATGAGTTGGAAACATTGGCGAAATTGCGAACTTATGACGTCATAGCACGTGATAGAAGTTCCAAAAGTACAAAATCGATTCCCCTATATTCCGCCATAGAGGAAATATAATGTTGACAATATATATATTTTGGAATCCTCATGATCTAACAATTATTGGGAGCACAAAATTGTGACCTCTCGGAAAGGTCATCCGGGGTCACGTGACCTCGACCTTTCCGAGAGGTCACAATTTTGTGCTCCCCATACTTGTTAGATAATGAGGATTCCAAATATATATAGATTATCCATATTATATAAGCCTTAGGGAAAATTATAGGGGAATCCAAAATTTTCTAAATGCCCTCTAGGCATGTTGAGTTGGGCACGACTTCTAAAAATTGGCTGAGGGGGTTTTTGATGCGAAAAATTTAATGGGCTAATCAAAAGGGGGCTCAAGATTTCCCCGAAAATTCTTGTTTAAAATCTAATATTATATTAGAAATTTGTAAGCGTCTAAGTACTGCTGTATGCTCTCTATACTAGACGGTTCTCTTTATCAGCTAGTCGTAGCCTCTGCTATATCTTCAATAAAACACGAAACGGGAGTTTCCGATAAAAGCGTGTATTCCGCACTTTTACTGTGCGTGGACTGAAGCAGTGTTCGTAAAAGTGGCAGGGAAGAGCGCGGCGCGAGATCCTAATCAGATCTCTAACCGACTTTCAGCACTAAGACCTCACAGCTCCCCAGATTCTAGAGACGATCGAGAATCTTCGGTTGAAGAGTTGAAGTCGTAGAGATGAGTCATCGTAGAAGTGCAGAAGGGAAAGGTGAAGGGAAAGGCAGCCAATCAGCTCAACGTGGCGTCGGAATTGCACCAGTGTAGAGACGAAAAGTCGAGATATGTCGGACGGAGATCGAACCATTTCCGGACAGCGGGAGCCAATCAGAGCGCGAGTAGAAGCAGACTCACACCAGCCGAGTTTTCTTTGAAGAAAACTTCCCTTTTTCTACGAGTACTCTTGCGAGTGTGGTCAACTCGAATCAAGGAAGTTTTTTCCTGATTTCACCACCCAAGACGCTCGGATTTCCGAAGAAGGAACAAAGATCAGCTGACGAAGAAGGTGAATGCAAATGATGTCCATGTAGAGAGTCTGCCGCACATCCACGAGGAGCAGAAGTCGTTTTAACAGGTAAAACTTGAACATCATTTTCCACCAAGTCAGTCGAGCGAGGCGTAGTTGAAGTTGACGTTGAACGGGCGGGAGCGGTTGAATTTCCAGCAGTCGAGGGAGGAAGTGAAGCTGTATTTTGACGCTTCGGATCAGGCAACGAGTCGGGACTCGCCCTTTTCCTCTTTTTCTAGTAGACATGCCAGAGGTTGATAATTGCTTTTCAGCAGCCGGCCTCCCAACCTTTGGTATTTTTGCTAGAGGTTCAGGATACGAACCAGAAGCGCCGACCAGTAGATTTTGAGGCGAATCGAGATCATCGCCACCAATGAGCTCTTGTTTTTGAGCCCGGTCGGAGGGAGATTTGAGTTGATCATTGCGCGGTGGGACCAGACGCAGATGAGATCGGTGAGCCCAGCCACGAAAATCGGCTCCGTCGACGATTTTGACGACAGTTTCTGAGGCGATTTCATAAGGGCCTATCCAGTAACAGTTGGAATCCTTGGCTACCTTAGTGACGGGTTGATAGAGATGGACCATATCGCCGTATTTGAGAAGGCGATCACGATGTAGACGCTTATGTTGGCGTTCTAGAGCTAGATCAGCGGAGCGATTGGCGATTTTCGCTAGCTTCGAGAGCATTTTAATCCGCTTGCCATAAGTTTCAGGCGAATCGTAGCGTACATCAGGGTCGTGTAGAGTATCAGGCAATGTAAAGAAAACCACCACTTCGACAATCGTGCGAGCAGCAACATTCGCTCGCTCCCCAGTGGTAACTCGAGCGACGGAAAATTGCGTGGATGTGTCGAGTTTAGTGCAGCACAAGCGCTTGCCAGCACAGTTGGGGAATTCGCCATTTGTCGGGATTCGGACGGGTCTGTAGAACAGGCCAAGCTCGTCAGTAAAACTTCCAGAGACGTCTTCATACTGGACACAAAGAACGGCGAGTTCATGAAGTTCGCTTCTATTGTGGTAATAAGATGGAAGAACGAGCTCTTTCTGGCTTTGCAAGTAGCTCAGAAGGTCCGAAGTAGAGGTGTTGGGGCCTGGAGCAGGAGGGTTAAGCTGAATTTTGGCAGCTTGAGAGGGTTGAGATCGACGAGCGTCAGCGTAACTATGAAAATCTGCGCTACTGGAGTTGCCAGAGTCGATCAGAAGCGCATTCCAGGGATCACGAGCGTACGACTTGATTTTGAGAGCCTGTGTGTAGATTTCTGCTCCAGGGCTATCTCGTCGTTGAAAAATGCCTTTGGTACCAGTTCCACCAAATGGAGCATTTGCGGCGTGATGTGTGACAGTACTGCTGATGAGTAGCGGCTCGTTGTGGCCATCTGTCACTAGAATGCGGGTTCCAGCGAATTTTGAATCGCTGAAATTGATGATAGCGCGGGACTCGCCTTGGGCCTTAGTCTCGGAGTTGACGCCAGTGAAAGTGAACTTGGAGCTCTGCAGATGCTTCAAAAGTTCGTCAGGGATGTGCCATTTTGGCAGCCATTTAGGCAAGATAACATCGTCGGCGCCAGTGTCGAACATGCCGTTTTTGACGGTTGAAGAATGTTCGGCGAGAGTGACTGTGAAGTCAGGTCTGGAAGGTTTCGAGAAGGTGAGTTGCGCGGGGAAGTGGAGTTAGAGTTGCGCCGATCTAACTCTCGATCCGAAAAAGCTTGGTCGTTATCAACGGGAGAAGCGGAATCGGTGCCAATAGCGGAGTCATGGACGTCAGCTGAGTCGTCAGAACTCTGGGTCTCGATTGGATCAGTGCGAGAGGCTCCAGGTGAATGTTCGAACTCCAATAAAGCCTTACATCGGGCATTTATTAGCTTTAGGCGAGTTTTGATCGCTTCTAAGGCGGCTTTGAGTAGCGCAGGGTTGACGGCGAGAGCAAACACGTGGTCCAAGACCTCATCCCTAAACGCATTTAGCGTGAGGATGCAGAAGCATGAATCGATTCGGTCGGCGGGGATGTCGAGCGCGTAGCAGGCGCCGACAGGGGACATTTTGGCGGGCCAAACTGTCGTTGGAGATTGGGATCGGCGAAGTTCACGGGGTTTCGTTGGCGGAACTGATCAAAATCTGCGGCGCGGCATAACGGAATTGGCGGTAAGAGGTTCACAACAAGATATTGTACCTTTACAAAGCGCTCAAGTAACTGGAAATTTCCTTGAGCGGCGCACGTGGCGACTTTTTCACGTGAAGTGTGTGTTCCAGGCAGCCGGCGGCGAAATGAGCGATTCAGGCGCGGTCGGAGACGAGTTCCACGGTGTTCAGGGCGATAAAATGCGGCAGTTACAGTTTTCACAACTTTGACTGACCTCGTTTGTGCGCACAGAAGGGTTACTGTGCGGCGCGCGGACGCGACTTGATTCACGAGCTCCAGCGGTTTATCAACACGGGAACGGCGGAAGATCGCTCGATCGACTTGGCGAGTGGTCAAACCAAGTAAATAACACTTCTAGCTTCGCAGCGGGAAGTGCCGGTGATGAGGGCGAACGTGGGTTCGGATGAGTCCAGTGAAGAAAGAAGCTTAGCGATTGTCACCAGATGTAAGCGTCTAAGTACTGCTGTATGCTCTCTATACTAGACGGTTCTCTTTATCAGCTAGTCGTAGCCTCTGCTATATCTTCAATAAAACACGAAACGGGAGTTTCCGATAAAAGCGTGTATTCCGCACTTTTACTGTGCGTGGACTGAAGCAGTGTTCGTAAAAATGGCAGGGAAGAGCGCGGCGCGAGATCCTAATCAGATCTCTAACCGACTTTCAGCACTAAGACCTCACAAAATTCAAAAAGTTTGGTTTCAATAAAGCGGATTGGGTAATTGAGGGCGTGAATTTTAATATAAAGTCAAAAAAGACTTTGTCAATTCATTTGTTAATTTTCTTTATAAGTATAAAGTAACAAATATAGCCTATATTATATAGGGAAAAATACAATTCAACTTTTGTTTGCAACTCTTTTTGTGCTGGATTTGAATGATAAGCTTAGACTTTTAGCCGAAGATAAGCTTTCTTAGGGAGGTCTTCTCCCTAATTTTTTTTATTGAAGGGCCATCCGCAGCTTGTTATTCCTGCTTTTTCCCTTTCTTGTCAATCTTCTTCTTGTCATTGTTCGACTAATTTCGGTGTCCTCAAAAGTCTGCAGCTGGAGGAGCCTTGTGCGAATTGTTGATATAATTCTTTATTAACAAAATCAAATTTATTTTATAATTCAGAAGGGAGATCTTCTCCCAAGTTTATGCTTACCTTGTAATTCAGAAAGCAGATTTCCTCCCAATACATTTTACTCAGAAAACTTAGAATACTATATGATAGCCTATATCAGTAGGGTAGGGGACAGAACTGAGATTGATCAACTCGGTGTTCCAAGCCTTTGTCAATTACAATCAAAAGCCTTTTTTTATTAAATTATAAAATCAAGGAAGTAAGCGGGGTGTAGGGCGGCTACGTTACAAGTACAAAATTGTAACGGCGTTACAAAAATTCAAAATCAAAATCAATGAACGAGTGTGCGCTTCGCGCTTGAGTTGAAGGAAACTACTTTTTGGTATGCCTTATTGCTTATTATATCCAAAATAATAAGAATTACGGAATGAAAAATAATTTTTATTGCGAAAAAAATCTGAGTTTTTGTAACGGCGTTACAAAATTGTAACGGTAAAGGTAAAGGTAAATGGTAAAGGTGTTGATGGGTTAAGCGAGGGCCGCTATGTTTTTTGTGATCAGTACCCCCCAGGCTATCACCCAAAAAAAATTGAGCGTGTCCAGCGGTCATCACGTGAAAATGCCCGACCCTAGTGTACAATTTTTCCGGGAGAAGATCCGTAAAATTATTATTCGAGCCATCGGTTGAAAAATCCACAAGTTCTCCCTCTCGCAAATTTTCAGGAAGAAAAAAGTTAAAGAGCATAGCGTCACAATCGTTCAAGATTTTCCGGAAGTCGATTTCTTCGTTTACCGCGACGTGTTTTGAGAATACAGCTTAATTAAATTACTTTAACTCAATAAGATTAGGTTCTCCTCTACATTGAACGCACTCATTGTAAACTCTGTTGAGAAAATAAACAGAAAAGCCGTGGCAAAAAGTAAAGAGGATAAAAATGCTGAATAATCTCATTTAAAATTTCAAAAAGGCAAAATTTTTCCTTTTGAGAACTGCTCACTTAAAAAAACCTATTGAAAATGGCAGCAGCTCGTTAGTTATTAATCGACGATAAATTATCGTGAAACTCAATGGAAGGGGAGGAGTCGAAACCGCGATTGGCTAACCACACGATCATGCAGATGCGGCATTTTCAAGTTCGATAATTTTATGCAAATTTGACATGATCAATTTTGTTTTTCTTCGATTTTATTGAGATAGTTTTTGAGTCGCGACAGAAATAGATTATAATTTTCAGAATCCAAACATCATCGCTTGCTGAAGCATCAGAAACTTATATCCTTTCGATTTCTCGCAAGTGAACGAGCCAAATTTGTTCACGCATGTTTCCGTGAACTTGGCGCAACTATGAGCTCTTCTAGAACACTCGTTGACGTCTACGCAGTCTCCAGCTGAGTTTCGCTCAAAGCCGGAGGCGCATGGACAGGTGAACGAGCCGACAGAGTTGGCGCAAGTCTCGACGGTGTTGGCGCAGTTGTCCGTATTTCTAGCGCATTCGTCGATGTCTTCGCAGATTCCAAGTGGGTTGCGCTCGTATCCGGCGGAACAAGGGCAAGTAAAACCGCCATTGTTATTCGCGCAAGTTTCAATCGTCGCCGCGCAAGTAGCAACTCCGGTGGCACACTCGTCCACATCAACGCAATTGATGCTTGCATCCCTTTCCCAACCAGCTGCGCAAGGAGGAAGACAGTATTTTCCCACTCTTTCGAGTCCATCCGCGCATGCTTCCAATAGCCTAATTGTCACGCATCGACGCTCAGAAGATCGACCATAAGGATCGTAGACGACAACGCAGTGAGGATGGTCGCCAACTTGACTTTCGGTTGGGCTCCAAGTGCAAGTTGCTGCGCCATTCGCATCAAAAGCACTGCAGCTCATTCCAGCAGGACTGGCGAATTGATAGCGGGGGATATCAGTGTAGGTAGCTCCTTCAATCTGATACTCAGCTTGCCAATCAATTTGAATCGTCATTCCAGCAGCGTAGCTCTCGATCTTTTCCTCGGCCTGAGCAGGAGAAGAACCGACAAAGGAGGGTCTTCCCGCGCAATAGGCTGGTTCTGCGGATCGTCGGCGTCGAGAGAGGGGGAAATCGACATGATCGTCGTCGCCATCAATGAGCCCTGCGTAGAGAAGTCCAGGGAAAAAGGGAGAAGTTCTAGAGCTGCTTGGGAGCTGCGGCTCGGAGACAACTGCGATAAATCCAAGTGGAACGGAATGGCTGAAAAAGAATTTTCTAGAAGAAAGATCTTGTTTTTTGACTTACAGTAGATTTCCGTCAGCATCAAAATCCTCAACTTGAACCGCAATCGCCTTCGATCCTCCCGTCGTAGCCTGATCATTTTCAGGATGATAGGTCACAACGCAAGTCTCTTCATTCAGCGAAAACTGCGAAAGACCGGAGTCATGAGCCATTTTGTACGCTTCTGACTCGCTGGACCATCTGCATCGAATAGTATCACCTTCAGGGTCGACCGGAGCGACGGCGTATTCTTGACCGCCGCATCCTTTCATCAAATAGGTTGCTGGTGGAGAGGCGAATTGGGGAGAACTGTTTGTTACATCGTTGACTCGAGCAGTGTAGCCATAATTACCTGAAAATTGATGTTGAGAAATTTTTTTTAGAAAAAGATCGGTTAAAAATGGAGAAAATCTCCCGTAGTCAGAAGCGACGTCTTAATCGCATATTTCCAAGGCACTTTTGACGTGCGGTCCAAGATAAGCAAAATAAAGCTTATAAGCCCGAGGGCTTCTTTAGGTCTTTTCGGAAGAGCTTCTAAAACCGCGTTTCTGGGTTACCTGACTTGGTGCTTCCATCATCTTGCTGAAAGCCAATTGTACAGCACCCGGTGTAGGTATGATCGAAGCTAGTAATCGAGCTGACGTCGATCTCGAAAGTGTAGCTTCCGAAGCAGAAGTGGCTGCTGGAATCGACTGTTGGTGAGTTTTCGATGTTGGAGACAATGTATGTTGCCGGGACGGAGCCGATGCCGGTGATTGTTTCGCTTCCTTGTGTCGATGGAGTTTGGTTGTCGATGTGCTCTTGAGTGCAGCCGCCGCTGTAGCCGCCGCTGAAATAGCTCCATCCCATGTAACGGGTTACTTCGAGCTTTGTCGGGTCATTGGTGGTGCGGTACTAGAAAAAATAAGGTTATTTCAAAGAAGAAGGAAATCAAATTCAATATTTGTCTTTCCCTTAAATAAGACCTCCTTTTATTTAAGGTAATAATAAATTCAAAAAATATAGACAGTTGCCGATTAAATGTTTTACCTGAAGACCTCCACCTCTGAAATGCGAAGCAGTTGTCAATCCGAGAAGGCTAAATCCAAGTTTCATTATCGTTAGTTTCTCCTAAGATATTCTCTAGGGAAATTTCTCAAGTGGCTGAATGAAGGTCAACCTTTCGTAAATTTAAGAGTTCTCATAAAGAACGGCTCATTGGCGCCATCATCAAGCGTACCAAAAACACCGCTGCTCTTTTATGGTTTGTTAATATTAGAAAACTCAATTTCTAACGATGTTAATTTCCTGTTGAGCATTTTTGAGATTATAAAATAAGTCTGACGTTTTATTAAGAAACTCATTTAGCGTTAAAATTTATGATTAAAAACCAGGGCTGGATATTTTCTCATCTCATTTTAGCCCTGTTAAAAACTGCAAAGTTATTTGCGAAATATGCATTTGGGGGTCAAAACTTGAACCATCGCTTTTTTAGTCTAAATGACCAAAGAGTCATCCTTCAGATCGATTTCACAGGTTCAAGGTGAATATTGATTGCGCTGCCCGTAGGGTTGGCTTTTCAAAGCCTCATTGTATAAAAATCCTCTAGAATAAAATTTCCCGCGGAGATTTAAGGAGTAAAATAATAAGAGACAAGCAATTTCTCCCCTTATACAGAATCTTTTGTTTCGTTGTTTTTTCAATTAAATGAGTCCGCTGCATTGTCAAAAATAAGAAGAGGAGTTCGACGTTCGAAAAATTTCAAAATAGTTGCGAAAAAAATCGGCTACAGGCGATGGCGGCGATGCTATCAATAAAAAATTTAAATTCGTGACTTTCGGTGGAAAGAAAACAGAGAAAAGCCCACTAAGAAGGTGATTTGAGGAGATTATTGTTAGATTCTATTTATAGATGAGTTTTGGTTGGTTTAATTTTCTGAGCTTTTTTTTCTTGAGCGTCAAAACAACTTGTTAAAAAAAGATCTTGAAATTTGTAATATGTTTATAATGATAAAGAAGCGTTGTCTTCGAGAAAAAATTAAACACGTGGCTCTTTCAAAAAAATTACTAGTCTTCGAAAATAACTACTTTTTACTTGTCATGAAGCTAAGAATTATTCATTTGAACAAGTGGTGAATTCCACTCCATCAAAATGTCTTCCAAAGAACATCGTTTCATAGAAAAAGAGAACATTCAAAATAAACAAGCGTAAATATTCAGTGAAGAATGGGAATAAAATTCAAAAAAGATGAAATAACAAATCGAACGCTGTTTTTTCTCGTCGCTTCGCTTTTGATGATCTTGGGCTCGATCTACAACATCCAGTTAATTAAATGACTAATGCTTGTTGCTTCTATTTTTAGGTCTTTTTCCGAATGCAAAGAGGTCTACGAGGAGCGACAGCTGATTGAAGAAACTCAAGAGAGAATTTTCATTGAAGAAAATCAAGAAAAAGAAGATGAAAAAGGACAATGCAGTCCAACAAATAGTGTGGTTTTTGTTAAAACTCACAAAACTGCCTCTTCAACTCTTCAAAATATCTTCCTTCGATACGGGTTAATTACGATGTCAATCCTTTTTCTTCATGACCATTTTCAGTCTGAAACACGATTTGAAAATCGCTCTTCCGAAAAACAGCGGCAATAGATTTTATTATCCTCAGCCGTTTGGAGAATGGATGTTGAAGGAGTTTCCTGATGGAGAGAAGCCGGTAATAATTGCGAATCATTTGCGCGCATCGAACGAGCTTTACGATACGTTTCCGGGTGCTAAGAGAATCACGATTTTAAGGGACATCCCTTCGCTCTATGAAAGTTCTTTTGGGTGAGCTATATTTTTCATTTCCCTTTTATATCTATTCCAGGTACATGAAAGATACTTCCGCCCCTTACAGAAAAGCAGGAAATATCGAAACTTTCTACGCCAACCCTGATGCCTTTTACAACCACCAGAACCCCGTTGGACCGCATGGAAACGACGTCTTTGCCCGAAATCATCTCGCTTTTGACCTTGGTCTTGAGTGGACGAAACTTGAGAAGATTCACGAAAGCATTGAATACCTTGATAAGACACTGGATCTTGTTGTTTTGTCGGACTATTTCAAGGAGAGCATGATATTGCTGAGGAACGAGCTCTGTTGGGAGTGGGAGGATGTCCTCTTTTTCGTGACAAATGAGAGATCGGAGAAGAAACCGATCTCTGATGATTTAGGTAAGCCAAGAAACTTAGAGGAAGTAAAAGAGGCTAATTTCGAATTCTAGCGCAAAAAATGCGAGAGTGGAACTCGTTCGACAATGCAATTTACGATCATTTCAACAGTTCTTTTTGGGATAAAGTCGAATCCTACCCGAATTTTGATGAAGACATGAAAATTCTTGAAACAAAACTCGAGGAAATCAAACGATTCTGCCTTGCTGGAGAAAAAGTCTGCCCGCCAAATGATAGAAGCTGCCAATATAACCCTGGCGGAGGAATTAAACTCAAAGCTTTTGAGGTTAATCTCAATCATAATTTTGGTTTAAATGTACTTCAGCTGTCCGAAACGGGCAAAAAGAGCGTCCTCTGTCAGCATATGATCATGCCAGAACTAAGTTTGAGCAAAAAAATCTTCAAAAAACAATGGCCAGGTTGGAAGAATTTTTACGAAAACTGATCACTGTATTTAAAAATATATTTTCTGTAACTTATCACCTCATATTCGCAATAAAAAGCTGAACCTGAATCTGAATTATCGAGTTGTTGTTGAAATCAAGAAAGAGTTGTTTTTGAAATTTTCAAAAATCGGAGAAAAGCTCTAGAATCTCTAGAGCGCACCTCGTTGTTTTCGATTTTTCCCATTTTTCGTCAGTTAGTTTTTTGCGCTTCCACAAAAAAGGCGTTTTTCCCATTTTCGCGACACCCTCGCAGCCCCAGTTCGTTTGTTTCAAAGAAAGTTTTAACGAAGAAAGTTCATTTTTCCCGATGTCGAACTTCAGCTCAGCATACGACAAGCTCTTCATTGCACGAAAGAAGCCAGATCTCATCCACGAGTACATCAGAGTCCTTGTCACGGAGAAGCAGAGACTTGAGGGTCTTTTAGAGGTATTTATACTTGTTTTTTGAGATGTTGACTGATATAAAGATTTAAATTGATCTTGAGAAATTTTCCTAAAGAAAAAGCCGTTTTCTCACTTTTTGAGTCAAATCACTAGATTTCTGTTAAAGTTTTTGTAAAAGCCGCATGCGGCTTTTGAACGCTGAATGAAAGAAATGATTCTTTCGGCTTGAAAAAATCCTCCATCTAAAAAATCTTTTTAGCAAACAAATCAAGCTCTAGAAAAAGCGACGAGCGAGACGACGCTTCCACGAGTCACCGATTGCGGTGAAAACGAGCCCGTCCTGGAAGACGTGAGCTCCGACGAGGAAAACTGCGACGATATTCACACCGACTCATCGGAAGCCGGCTCCGAAATCAACGACAGTGATGCATCTGATCCTGATTTCTTCACGAATAACGATTGCGCCATGCCTTGCATGCATCAGGTAGGAATCAAAATAAATTGCGTTCTAGAGATTTTTCATCTCGGAAAAATTTTAAACATGATTTTCTAGTCTCACTACATTTGGCTCGCCCGAAGAACCGAGCGGCTCCGAGCATCTTGCCCCGAGGGCTCGTGCCCATACGCCACCGAGTTCACCCCGTACCAGCACCCGCTCTACAGAACCTCGAACAACTCTTACGGCGCCTACCCGATGCAGCGAGCTCTTGCTAACCGACATCATCACGGAATTGTAAGTCCAAAATCTTTCTCCACTTTTCCTTACCAACAATCTCAGGTCCCGCTCTTCTCACTCCCAATGCACCAGATCATGTCAAACTTGGACGGACACATCTACGCAGGCCACGGATTCAACACATCCATCGACAGGAGCAAAGTTTACGATCAACCACGACTGTAATTCATCTGCTCAAAGCACATTTTTTTTCGCGCACTGTTCGTTTTCTTTTTTGTACATGATGCAAGCATAATATTCAACTGTAAATAAACAAATGATAATGACAATTTTTAGTCCTCGTTTTTGCATTTTTGAGGCAATCGGCAGGCGAATCTAATTTTGAAATGACAAAAGTAGTCGTTGAAAAGATCCGCTTCTGTCATGGTGACACAATATTCCAGTCCATCAAGGTTATTTGGCTCGTTTGGCGCCCAGTTGAGCCAGGTTGCTTCATTCCCGTCATCTGTGTAAAAAGTAGGTAGCTCACACGAATGATATCCTGAATATGATTGAAAACAGAGTTGCAAATTTTGATTAATTTTTCTAAGCTGACCTTAGTGAAAATTTCTCTAAGCTGAGCTGGCCTATTTCCGAGGTTACTGAGCTGGCCTTTTTCAGAGGTCATTGAGCGGAGCTGAGCTGAGCTGACCTTTTGTTTAAGAGAGTTGAGTTAAGCTGAGCTGAGCGGTCCCTTATCAAAGCTTAGCTGAGCTGAGCTGTTTTTTACTGTTTTTTGGTAGTATAATTGTATTCAAATCATTGAGCCGAGCTGAGCTGAGCTAAATGATAGTTGTCTGACCTGAGCTGAGCTAAGCAGAACAGATCATGTTCGAAAAAAATTGAGCTGAGCTGAGCTGAGTGAGAATTGTCTGAGCTGAGCTGAGCAGATCAGATCATTTTCCAAAATTACTGAGCTGAGTTGAGCAGTCAGCCAGCTCAGCTCAGCAAATTTGCAACTCTGAATGGAAAAAAAACATAAGTTTTGAGCCTACCCAAGTATTCCCTCGCTAGTGCTGGCCAGTGTTTAAGATACTGAAGACGAGTTTCTTGTTCGACTTGAAGATAGCTGTTGCTTAGTTTGAAAAAAAAAACCCTTGCATGCATTTTTTTCGCACGCGGACTCACAAAAATTTTAAAATTATTTTTCTAACTATGAGCTATTGTATTCTTGTTCATTTATGAAAAAGGCAATGTATCCATCTTGGCTGCGGCAAATTTCATGTGCAGAGACGTAATCTTCTTCGATGAGATTCCCAGACTCATCTTTTTGAAAGACAAAAATTGGTGGGCATTCGCAATTTTCTCCAGTGTATGAAGTCGGGCATTTACGTGTTTCGGATTTCGATTGGAATTGATCTTGAGCAGGGTTCGAAATCGGGCCAAAAAGTCGCTAGGCTAGGCAGAGCGGATTTTCAAAAAGCTAGGAGAATTTTTTGTCACAGACTCTTGGCTAACCTAGGCTAGGCGAATCTAGGCGAAAAAAGCGAAAACGCGATTCATTTTAATTTTTCTAGGAGATTAGGCAAAAATAAGGCGAGAAGCGAGAATTAGGCAAATTTTCGCCTGGAGCTGCCTAGATTTCGCCTAAATCTGCCTAGATCTCGCCTAGATCTGCCTAAACTTCGCCTAAATTCGCCTTATTTCTTCGCCTAGGCGAAATTCAAGGCAAATTTTCATTTTCGCGTTGTCGCCTAGCTTCGCCTAAGGCTCCAGACTGGAGCCTCCAGTATGAGACTAGGCTATGCTAGGCTAGGCGAAATTTCAAGAATCCTCGTCTAGCTAGGCAGCTAGGCGAATTCGCCTAGCCTAGCTTAGCATAGCTTTTTAGGCGAATTCGCCTAGGCGATTTCGAACCCCGATCTTTAGGACAGATATTGGAATTATGGCAGAAATATTCTTCGCAAGTAAGTGCTCTTACTCGTCATTTTCTGTGTTCTTGCTGTGGTAAATATATCTGTAGAAATAGAAGGCTCCGTTGTTGTTTGTGTTTTTGCTAAAAATCACTCTGTCTTTTTAAAAAAACTTGCAAATACCATGTGTGATCGTCGAAATGGATGTGTTTGATGATTCAAAAGAGTTTGTTGTGAAGCTCGGGCTATTTGTAGTTTCTTTTTCCGAAGACTCATCCTCTTGAAAAAAAATTTTCTGAAAGAATTTGGGAGAACTCAAAATTGTCCCAATTGCTGCAAACGACACTGCTATCCCAAGAAAAAATAATAAACGGTTTCTTTTTCGAGTCATTTTGTTCTTTGATCAGAAAGTGGCTAGTTTCCTCGATTTCTTGAGGAATAAATGCATGCTTATCCGCAGATTGCACGAAATATCGGCAGATTTATTTGAAATTTTCAGTTGAGGAAACAAGATAGCGCCATAATTATGCGCACACTTCATCAGAACTAAATGAACAAAGATAAAAATTATGCTTTGTTCATAAACAAAGCTGTAAATAAACAAATGATAATGACAATTTTTAGTCCTCATTTTTGCATTTTTGAGGCAATCGGCAGGGGAATCTAATCTTCTTGTACTATTTTATTGTGATCGCATGCTTCGTGTAGCGGTGGTTGTTGCTCTTCATTTTATCTCAAAAATCATTCCCAAATTATGAGTCGAAATTAGCTCGAGGGGCTCTTTTTATGTCCGTAAAAAGGGAAAACAGTCTCGCTACTCATAACAGGGTCAATATTTGCGCGCTCTCGTAAAACTTTCCCTTGCGCGCGTGAAAAAAGCTGTGGTTCAGCTCATTTTTTAGAGAAAAAAATGGTGATCGAATCCAATTTCGTTCCCACAAGCATATACAATGCGAAGGGGGCGAATATAACGAGCCTTGAACTAAGGCATGCGAAATCTCGGTAAGTTTTTCTTTGTTTTTTGTTGGCAAAGGAGAATTTTCCAAGGATCGAGCTGCGGGGAAAGCAAGCCTTTTGTTATTATGAGCTCACATTTTGGCCTACAGAAGAGCAGGCATCAAAGAAATCATATTCAAAGCCGCCACAAGGTTAGGGCTCTTTCTTCTCTCTTTGAGTGAGTTTTCGTAAATACTAGAAATGAGACAAGAAATAACCCAAAAAAGGCGATGGTTCAATTTTCTCCTCCCCAAAAAACTTCGGCACTGATATTCTCTCCTTTCGCGCCGAGTATATAAAAGATGAAAAAGTCTTCCATGTTGTCAAAGATTGCATCAGAGACCGAATGGACACTCACGAAGCAAGACCTTATCTGGACGCGCTGAATGAAGGAATGATTGACGGAATTCATGAAGCAATGGGCGTGACGGATTGCTACAACGACAATTTTAATTTTGTCATGGGGCCGATGAAGGAAGGGACAGAAAGAATTGTCATTCATTTAGAAACTGTCGAACAATTACAAATGATCAATGGAGAATTTCAACTTGTGCACCCTTTTTATCTCTTTGGAACGAAGGAAGATATAAATGAGCGAAACGACATAAAAATCTGCTGCAAAGAAGATGTAGAAATCAAAGCAAATGCGTATGTCAATAACTGTATTATGAAAAACTGCGTGATCGAGATGATGGAGGGCAAAAACTTCAACTTCGAATTCAAATTTCACCTCGAAGACTATCCAAAAGTCGGACTTCGCGAAGCGCCGAGCACTTACAACGCAAGATTGGCGATAAGAATAACACAAAAATCATTCGGACCTGATTCCTGGGTGGAAAACTTCAGCGCGAATGAAGAAGATGGGAAGATACTAAGCATGAACATTCAAGCGAAAGAATTATTGAAGAAGATGAAAGTTGAAAAATCAACGAAGAGAAAGAGATTCGTAACGCTGATTGTTTCTCGGTCGGGGTCTTTGCATGGCGATGTCATTAGAAATATTATTGGTGGACTAAGGAACGGATCGAACAAATTTTCCTTTTTTTTTTGAGGACCAAAAGTCTTTTTATAATCAAATCCTACTGGAATATTTTCATAAGAAAGATAGCGGCAATCAACACAAAGCTTCTATAAAAAACTTCGCACTGCTAGAAGATTGTTCAATTCTTTAAAAGACTACTGATTAATGACCCAAATCTTAACGACGGCAGAACTTTCATGAGAATCATCACTTACGGCCAAACAAACAACTGGACCCCTGAGAATCTCATCCCAAAGCTTCAAAATGGATCTGAATGGTTTCAACCCGTCAAAGATTATGAAGAAATCGACGCAACTGTTAAAACAATGGACGCGAACATTGGTCGACCTTTTATCAGAGAGATTCTAGAGCGCACCCTGGAAGAGCAGACGAATGATAAAAACTCGGAACATGAGGCAGAAAGAATCTTTTTCGTTATTGGGGATCAGCAATTTGGCTGGAAAGATGGAGAAGATGAAGGGAAACAGAACTTGGAGGAGCTCGTCAGGCGGAAAACGCAAGAGGCGAATGGGAATTTGAGAATCAACCCTATTTTCGTTGGACCTATCATCGTTGATTCCAAGTGCTTTAGGGAGATGGCAAGAGCTGGCAATGGTCAAGTTTTGCATTTTTCAGGCTCGGTTTGTCATTTTTTAATCAGTACCATATGGTCATTATAATAAGGAACACCCTAAGTGTAATTTCTTGATAAAATCGAATAACTCCCTAAATTAAAAAATCAGTTTCAACCAAGATGACTACTACTTATGGTTTCTGATATTCTTAAAAAAATATTAAACCAAATACAGAAAAAGAACGCTTCCGTGAAAAAATCGCCTCCGTCATCCCTTATTACATCAACAACTCCGAGTTCAAAATCACGAACGCCGAGATCATTAACAAATCCGACTCAAAAGACAAAATCGAAATCATCTCTGGCCCCGGTCAGAATTTAAAGAAACTATGGAATGATGAACGACTGAGAAAATGGGTTTATTCAGGCTTCAAAAAGAAGTTGCCAAGAGATTCAGATGAGCTCAAGGATTATTTTGAAAATTATTTGAAGGAAGATTGGAATCAAATAACGGATGTTATTGACAACGACAGAATAAGCTTTCATTTTAAACAAGGTAAAAGCAACTGAAAAATGCCTCTCTAGAAAAATATCTTTCAAGAAAACCACCAGCAAGATCTGTCCAAATACAGGCTTAAACTCACGTGGGAAGGCAATATCGAAACATCACATGACTTCCCAACCGAATCTCTTTTGCGACCCAAGAACTCGAAAAAGCTTCATAATTTCCAGCAGCTCAGATGGTTTGGAGCAAACGGCCTCAATCTTCAAGGACAACGTCAACTTGCCATTCATGTAAAATCCTTCTTTCGTTTTTCGATTATTATTTTTAGACCGAAACATTCCTCGAAAACAACGCCACCCACTGCGCACTCATTCAAAATGGTCGAGGTCCACCGCCCCCAGCAGATCCCAATGATGTTCGTCAACTGGCGCTCATGCACAATTACCAAGTTTCAACCGGTTACAAGCCTCCTACTGAAAAGCCGTCCTTCTCTTTCGGAGGTTTTGGCAGGCCGAAGCCGAAGCCAAAATGTAATGGCATTAATGACGGTTCTGAAATGTCTTTCTATTTGATTTTTATCAAAAAAGATTATTTTCGTGCTTTTGAACCAAAAAAGGCTTGAATTGAACATGCCTTGGCGCCGACAAAGATCCGATTATTTTGGCAAACTGATTTTCAACGCTGACGAAAACGCTCACTGGCAAAATGCCCCTGGAGAACCAGCATATATGATCAGAAAAAGTAAGTTCTTTCCCGCGTCTGCAGTAATAAATCGTTTTGAAAGGATCGACACTTGAAGAGTTGAGCGAAATCTGGCTCGATATGAATGAAGAGCAATTCAAAGAATTCCACCAAAGCCCGGACTTCAAATTTAAAGATGATCATGAAGCAATCTCGATTCTCATTTGGACGTGTTTCTATTTCTGTGAGATAACAGAGAGGTTTAATCATCAATTAAAACATCTGACAATTTTTTCAGAGAAACGTGGAGTAGGATAATCCACAAGGCCATCGAATACCACAAAGGAGAAGATAAATTCATCAATCTACTAGAAAGAACACAGCAATATCTTCTTGATAATGACCTTTGGAAACGGTCCGATCGCAATAAAATCACAGAAGCATAAATTTAAATCCTGACGCATCCCTAAATAAACCAAAAGAAAAACTGATATCTTCAAATGAATTTTCAGAAATATAAGTTCTCATATCCGTCAGATGATAGCTATGGTAGTTAAAAAAGAGATGTAAGAGGCTTTTGAGTCGTGAAGGTAAATCCTTTGACCACTTCAAACGTGATCCCTGGATAAATTAATTAGCGATCTAAAACGCGTAATCAATACCAAATATTATACCGCCCAGACACTCCAGCAATCATTCTTAGATGCCCCCTTTGAAGAGCGAAAGAAGATTATGATATAATCATCCTCCATCGCCAATTATTTTTCATAATGTCAGATAAAAAAGCTTATTTCAGATTCTTCGAAAATAGCCCTTTTTCGAACGACATATCTCATCATTTATATAATTAAATTAATTGTAAAAATTATTGCCTCAAATCTATCTATGTTCTCCGTTATCGAAGACGTTTGAAATATCTAATTTGAGATTCTTTGTGCGACTTTTCAATCGTTAATTGTTTTAAAAACCCTCCAATAAAATACCAATTCCGCTGAATCTTCGAAGAAGTCGTCAATGGAAAGAAGAAATTGTTGTTTCAGATCTACCGCCTTTAGAAGCAAAGAACGCGCTTTCTGCGTGAAATCGGCAATTTACGTGAATGATTTTTAGAGCGACCGTTATTTCAGATTTAACGCAATTTCGAGCACACGTGAAGCTACCGACAATTTAACTCGATTAGTTTCTAAAAAATTGGAAAGTAGAAGACCTTTTTATTGAAGAAAAAAAATATTGAAAATTCAATTATTCAGTCCGCCCAGAATTTCGAGCAAATTCTCGTCATTTGCGGCCGAGGCGAGTTTGTCCATCAGTTGATCGTATCTGCTTCGGTACGATTGGAAACCAAAGCTGCGTTTCAGTAGATCGTGGTTGGCAGCGTCGTCGATCGCATTACTCCTGAATTATAGCCCTAAGCCTCCTTCCCAATTTTGACTTACAAAAGAGCATCTCGAAAGGAACTAGCGAATGCAAGTCCGATAAATAGAATGCTCGAAAATCTCATTTTTCTTCGATTGATATTTTCCTTTTCTGGTAAATTAAAAACATCCAATTCTATTTTATACTTTTCCACAACCATCCCGTTTTTAATTATTTACCTTTTCTGCGCCTGTTTTTCACTTTATGCGGCAGAAGATTGGACTTTTAAGTGGTCACGCAGCTTAAAATTTCATGAACCACAGATTCATCCTTTATTTTCGACGAGTTACTGTTGCTTTTCGCAATTTAGAGTTTTGCGGATTTTCGACGTGTTCAAATAAGCCGAGCACTTGTAGATTTCTGAATTTATTATTCTAGGTTGGTAACAAATTTTGTTCCTTAGATGTTTTTCTTACTCGAGTGAGCTGACATAATTCTCCATTTTTATCTGAACGAGTTCCTTTTGTGGACAGAAAAACGGGCTTCTTGTCCATTTTTTGGTTTTTGCAGCAGACAGTATTGAAAATCTGTCCTTTTAAAGTGCTGAATCTAAAATCGGTAAAGTGGTTTACACATGAATTATAAAAAAAGAAAATGATTGTTCTTGCTTTATAAACAAGGCGTAAGAAAAATAATATTTCTTGTGATATTTGATTTTTGTCGCGGATGTTGTTTCTGGTTATGTAAGTTGAATAATTCTTAATCCTTTATGCTTTTATCTCCTTAAGAAATTCTGATAATCCGGGAGATGACAGTAAAGCAACTGTTTTCCTCCACGACTCCTCCTGGCCTGAGTGGATTGAGCAGCAAAAACTCTGGCTTCGAGAAAATGAAATTGACCTGCTGAAGATCATCGTTATTTCTTTTATTCTCACTGCAATTTATATTTCCCTTGAAAAAATTAACAAAAAATTGACGAGGAGAAGCATGTACCGACAACTCAGCGTCAAATGAAGAAATTCGGAATAAAGAAGAATTTTTGAGACTGAGTTTTTCCTTTACGTGAATAGTCTTTTTCCATCGAATAAAATCTAAAATTAAAATTTTTTTTCGCAGACGGTCAAAAGATGATTTAGATTTTTGATCCCACAGCTTTCAATTCTCCTCAAAATGTCGTAAAAGAATCATGCGGAAATTTAAATTCCTTCCGGCTAAGACGTGATTATTTTTAACAAATAAGGGAACCAGTGCTTTTCTTTGCGCAGCTTGTTTCATAGGCAGAGGATGAGAATTTCAGGGTTGAGTTTTATTTTTCTTTTTGCCCGAATTGATGGATGCTGGTGGATAAGGAAGAAAAATATAGACAGACTTGAAGATGAAGACAGGAGGATAAAGACGACGGTAGCTCCTCAAAAGGAAAGATTTTATTGTTCATTTGATAAAAATAAAATAAATTTTTTTTTTTATTTTCTAATAAAAATCCAAAAGAAAAAATATTTTTTTATTCAAACATTTAATTTATTTAAAAAATATTGAATAAAATTTCCATTTTGAGAACTAATATTTTTCCTAATTTTATATTTATTCAGCGAAATCCATTGTCAAGAGAAAATACTTTCAACCAAAGAAACAATCCAAATTCGGTCAAGGCCGCGGTCGATTGGAATCTCAGCCGCCCCATGGCTCCAAACAGCCGCAAGAAGTCATTAAGCGCTCTCGTGGATTGAAATGTCTACCAGACAGATCGACAAAGCATCTGTGCTCAAAGAAATTGGAAAGGGGAGAAGTTTGCAAGGATGAAATTCACGATTGCGACGGGTGTCAGAAAAATGGCGAGTTTATTGAAGTTGTGGTTCGCTGCGCTCAAGGAAATGGGATAAGGATACATATTTTAGTTCCCTTTTCACGTTGCTTTCATCATCAATTTTCAACATAAAGGTTTTGGGAAGAATCGTAGCAGTAATACTATAAGCGTAATTTAACCGTGGATAGTGGAGAAAGTAGCAAATTTGGCGAGAAAATACACAGATAAAAATTAAATTCACGTTCTCGTAAAAAACGCAACGAATAAGCGGTAAAAAAGGGAGCGAGGAAATTAAAACGATGACCGGAAATCCTTCTAAAGCTGCAATGTCTAATGCCTATAGCTTGCGATATACGATGATGAAAAAGTGCAAAGGAGTTTCTGTCAGGGATGATGCATTCGGAATCGGAGGCGATCATGTTTGTTGGGAAATGTAACTGTCTTTTCTCAGATCATGAATAAAGCTTTAAGCTGTAATACTAACAAACCGTGTTGATTGATGATTAATGCCTTTCTTCTGAGTAGGGTGAAAAAATAAAGAAACCGCAAAATGGAATACATAGTTCGGTAGTTCAATTTTCATTAATTTGACAAACCGCGCCCGTGGGGACGGCGATAATACTCTGAAAATGTGAAATAGCAAGCTCATTCTGATCGAATAATGATCCGGTATCGACGAGAGAACGAGCAGAGTTTTCATGATGGGTAAGCACTTTTTTGGAGTTTAGACTTTTCAGAAATTCTTGTGAACAAAATCGACTCGAATTTCGTTCTTTCTAGCTTTTTTCTTTAGAACATATCTTTTTGGGGAAGATGGAGCTGGCGAAAAACCGAAATCTTTATTCGACAAAACCGGCGTTATGATCGTCCTTGGAATGATAGGATTTTGGCTCTAGAAAAATGATCTGCTTTTCGTACTCTAATTTGATTAGAGAGCCAGTTTTAAGTGGCTTTGGTGATTTATCTTAGTGAGAAAAAATGACCGAGTTCATGAAAAATTATGATTTTTAGTGGTTCGACAAGTTTGCTTTACGAAGAAATTCAAGTACGAAAGCTTCTCGGTAAGGGAGTACCTCAATTAAAAAATGGTTAAGCACGGAGCTATCCGATTCCCTTGGGTGGGGTTAAATCGCTGATTACCCGCTTTAAGATCCATGCTTACTATGATCCAGGATTATGAGCAATTATGTCCTCATTATATCTTATTTTCAGCGCGATACAGTATCGAGTGCAGAAAATGCTCAGTCTGGAAGTGAAAAATCAGGTTTACTTTCTGGAAAATGATAATAAAATCAAAATTTTTCTCTGTTGTCAAATTTTATTTACAGAACATGTGACGGTCAAGAAGCCTCTTTAGTTTGGCCAATAAGATTCCTCGTCAAAAGAACAGTCAGTGTTATCAGCAGTGATGACTTCAGGTCGCGCCCAAAGAGTCGAGTATCCCTTTGCCTTTTCAAGAAGCTCGTCGTATCGTCTTGGGTTGAGGACTCGCATGTCCTTTTCTCGAGTCATGAGCCAGCCGTAAGAGACAGTGAATCCATCATCTCGGCCTTCGCAGTTCATGACGATTGTGTACTCGTCGTAGTCGGTTTCCATGACCCAGTAGTTGGTTCCTCGTTCTCGGACATTCGGGCCAAAGTAGTCGAAGTTGATATTGAGCTGAAAAATAATATATAAGCACAAGTAATAATCTATGATGCGGATGAAAATCACTCAACACGTCGATTCACAAAAAGAACACCTTGTCGAGCAGATGATTGTACCTTGTTTGGGAACTCAGGATCGACGATGGTTCCAAAAGCGTTTACATATTGCATCTCCCAAAGTCCGGATCCGTCTGGTTTTGGGATGACGTTCGTGTTGAGCACGCTGATCTTCGACTCATCAATTACACCATATTTGGCGCCGACGCATCTGCCCAGAGGATTTTGGAACGCATACGGGTAGCGAGCTTGTTCCCACCTTAACCATGACGGATTAGTAGGGCTTTGACAGTGGACATGACCTTTTCCGGAATTCCCCCAATGACGTGGATATTTGAGGATAAAGGATCATTTCTAATGGGTGGAAAAAATATAAATTTAACGAAATTACAAAATCGTTTCTACGTTAATTTTTTAAAAATCTGACTGGATGTTGTGATAGAGTAGGTCAAGTTCTATATTCTCCGAGAAAAAATATCGAAATCGAAAAGTATTTTTGCCGTCTAGAGGACATTGAAGTAAATTTCTGCTGACAGCGATTGTGCAAAAAGTACCCATTAGGGACTCCAATTTTTTGACGGAAATATTTTCTCGAGAGTCTGAACTAGGGCGCCAGCTATTTTCCTGACAATTCTGATTATTTTTCATCGGTTTATCAGCAATCAAAGTTAGGTGAGAATTTCGCTGTGGCGATGAGCGTGGCGGTGACTAAGCGGCGTGGTGGCGCTGTTGCCCACCCTACCCTGTTGCTCAAAACGAGATCGCTTGAATGAGATTTTCATTCGTGCCTGGCTAGGGTGCGCCACAGCGTCACCGTGCCGCATTGTCACTGCCGCGCTCCCCGTCTCATCACGATTTTCGTCTGACTTTGATCGCTGATAAGAGAAGGTTTGCGTAATCAAAACGAAATAAAAATAGCTGGCGTCTTACTTCAGACGCTCAAGAATATATTTCCGTCAAAAAATAAGCCGGTCCAACGAATACTTTTTACGCTAGAGCCGTCAGTAGAAATGTACTTCAATTGCCGTTAGACAGCTTTAGGACTTTTCAATTTCAGATTTTTTCCTCGGAGAATATGAAACTTGACCTGTTCTATTAACACGTCTAGTCAAAGTTTGAAAATATTTAGAGAGAAAAGATTTTGTAATTTCGTTAAATTTATATTTTTCCACCCAATTCTCCGGCTTTTGGAGGAAATCCGCCTATGTCATTTCGGATTACGAAAATAATTTCGGTAAAAGAAAATACCCCGGTACAACTCACCATTGACCAGAGTATCGTTCAGCATCAAAATCAGCAATTTTTGGGATTTCAGGACACGCTTCTCGGGAAAGAAGCTGGCCCTGGGTCGAGGAGATGGCGAGAAGACTCAAAAGTTTCATATTTTTTTGTATTGGAAAACGGTTTTTTGATGAGCTCCATGGCTAGACTGTCGATTAAATATGCAAAATGTTATGTCAGGGCGAAATAATATGAGAAGTTACGAGACTGAAGTGACTGGGAAGTAGAGCAAATGTCAAGCGCACCGAATTGCGTCGAATTTTAACGGGGTCAAATGCGAGGGACAAAAGGTCAAGAAAAATAAGAAGCGATCACTTCTCTTAGAATATTAGGCTTGATTGACCCAGAGTTCGAAATTTTGCGGCTCCCGGGCAAGGGGGCGGCGGGCGGGCGGGCACGGGCAGAATATTTAAGATTCCCGGGGGCAAAAACGGTCACGGGCACAAAAACGAATTTTCCCGCGAGCCAAGCGGGCACGGGCACTATAACAAATTTTCCCGCGGGCAGATACGGGCACGGGCATGAATGAGAAGATTCCCGCGGGCATAAACGGGCACGGGCGGTTTGCCCGCGTTCCCGCACGAAATATTCCCGAGGGCAGCCCGGGGAACATTTTTTCTACTGCTAAATCTCAAGCCTATTTTTCAAAATAAGAAAATAAAATAAAAACGACCCTGAATCAATTCGGATTTTTAAATCGCAAGTTTTAGGAGCTAGTTAGAAACTACGACCGAATGGTCTCCGTTTCCCCAAGTTGGGCAAACGGCGACTTGGGCAAACGGCGATGTGAATTAGTTTAAATTGATTGATTTTATTTTCTCTTATATATTATATTATATTTTTATTTTCTTTTATTGTCTTCTTCACAGTCAATCCCGGCTTCACTTATTTCAATCCCGGCTTCAAAAACTTCGATCCTAGCTTTTCAGACGTCAATCTTGGTGGCTCAAACTTGAATCCTGGAATCTCCAGCGTCAATCCCGGCTTCTTCAATGCTGATCCGGGCGTCACTTACTTCAATCCAAGCTTCTCAAACGTTACTCCCGGCTTCTCAGTTGTCAATCATCGCTTCTCGAATGTCGATCATGGCTTCTTCAAGATAAAATTGGCGTTGAAAAAGCCGAGATGAAGATGGATGAAGCCGGGATCGACGTTGGAGAAGTCGGGATCGACGATGGAGAAATCGGGATTGACGTCGAAGAACCCGGGATGGACATTGGAGAAGCCATATTTGAAGTCGGTGAAGCGAGAATTGGCGATGGAGAAGCCATAATTGATGTAGTGTCGATGATATTGGAGAAAACATGATTGATGTTGGTGAAGCCAGGATTGGCGTTGAAGAAGCCAGGATTGACATTAAAAAGCCAAATAATGTCTAATGATCAATTAATATAAACTTTTTCAGATCGCCGTTTGCCCAAGATCTCCGTTTCTCCAAGTTGGGCAAACGGCGATTTTCTATAATAGGGTCGGCCAAAAAAAATTTTTGATCTCCAATCCTTTCGAAACCAGTTTCAGTGGACTCGCGGTGCTCAAAAACCTTTATAACCCAAAAATTGCCGAGATCCGATGCTCAGGTCTCACTGAAGGGCATTTTTTCCAAAAATTGGGACTTGAATTTGACATACTTGCTTTAAAAAATAAATTCGCTATATATATAAGGTAAATCATATATTTGATGACAGAAGATAATAGAGCAGGGTTTAAAGTTTACAGGTAGTAAACAGAAAAGAAATAGAAAACTCATGTACCATTTTTATGGAAGGGTGTTTTGTTCCAATTACCCTTTTATATGGATAACCAAGGTATTCATTCATTCATAAATCAATAAAGAGAGATGTTTCAGTTCCAAATTTTTGCTCATAAGTTAGATTAAACACTTAGGAATTACTTTGCTCTTACAGAATATCTATATGAATTGGGGAATTTTTTAAAATAATTTTTAAATAAAACTACTGGATTTTTACGAAGCCTTAAAATTGAAGAAAAAATCTTTTAAGAGGACAAAAAGGTTCAAATTCTTATCTATATGTTTGAACGTTGATAAGAAATTATTAACTAAGTATTGTGTGGATATCATCAGTGATATTCATGAGACTCTAATAACAGAGGATCTGTTGGTCTCTATCTGTATCATTAAGAGGTCTTGAATGACCTTAAGCACTATAAATGTAGTTTCTAGTCGTTCAAATTACACAAAATGTCTTTTTGAATTATGCTGACATCATCAGAAGTCCTGCTACTGATACCTATGATCTGTTAGGTAATGTCTGTATTAGAACCGCTTAGTCAATGACTCCGAAAATTGCATACATTGATTAACAGGGCTAAAGATGCCCAAAATGTCTTTTTGGATAATCCTCAAAGTATCAGAAGTCCTCTAACTGATACCTGTCATCTGTAAGTCAGTGTCTGTATTAGAAAGGCTTAGTCAATGACTTCCGAAATTGCATACAGTCATTAACAGGGCTAAAGATGCCTAAAATGTCTTTTTGGATAATCCTCAAAGTATCAGATGTCCTCTAACTGATACCTATCATCTGTTAGTCAGTGTCTGTAAAAGAGAGGCTTAGTCAATGACTCCGAAAATCGCATAAAGTAATAAACAGGGCTAAAGATGCCCAAAATGTCTTTTTGGACAATCCTCAAAGTATCAGATGTCCTCTAACTGATACCTATCATCTGTTAGTCAGTGTCTGTAATAGAGAGGCCTAGTCAATGACTTCGAAAATCGTATACAGTCATAAACAGGGCTAAAGATGCCCAAAATGTCTATTTGAATAATCCTCAAGGTATCAGAATTCTTCCAACTGATACCTGTTGTCTGTAAGTCAGTGTCTGTTTTAAAAAGGCTTAGTCGATGACTTCTGAAATCGCATACAGTCATTAACAGGGTTCAAGATGCACAATTTGTCTTTTTGAATAATCCTCAAAGTATCAGAAGTCCTCAAACTGATACCTATCATCTGTAAGTCAGTGTCTGTATTAGAAAGGCTTACTAAATGATTTTGGAAATTGCATACAGTCATACACAGGGTTCAAGATGCACAAAATGTCTTTTTGAATAATCCTCAAAGAATCAGAAGTCCTCTTATGAATCTCACTCGGAGCACATGAATACAACCGAGAATCGCCACTACTTTTCTCTCATTTGCTCCTGCTGACTCATGTTCACTCATTTTTTTTCTAAACGACTTTTTCGTTTTCCTAACTGTCTTAAGGAACCTTGGCGAGCTTGCTTAGGCACGAGTTTACGAGCGCTTTATTTGTTTTTGATCTTAGATATTACAAAAATTCTTTCTGCGAAAATGATCTACAGACGCTTTTCTTTCTATTACAGTTTTTAGTTTATCTCTGTCATTTGTAATTCAGGTGCTATGGTCGAAAAGATATCCCGACCCGAAGGGCAACCCAGCTTCGTTTATGTAATGCCGTTCATTTAGTCTGAAATGGAGCCAAGCCGACCCGAAGGGGAGGCTAGCTCCGTTCATGCATTCAAGTCTGAGACGGGGCCAAGCCGACCCGAAGGGCGATCCAGCTCCGTTTATGCAATTCAGTCTGAGATGGGGCCAAGCCGACCCGAAGGGGAAGATAGCACCGTCCATGCATTTCAGTCTGAGACGGGGCCAATAAATATTGTTAAAATGAAATTCCAAGCTAACGCCCAGTTACCATAGTACGGAGGCTTATTTAGAACGCAATATAAATAAGCCTCGTTTCTTGAATTCAGTTAGGTGCAGAGCCAGACCGACTCTGAGGGGAGGCTGGCCTCATCTTTTGAACTAAGTTAAGTAAGGCGCGAAAACGACCCGAAGGAGAGGCAAGACCAATCTCTTGAATTCAGTTAGGTAAGGCGTCAAGCTGACCCGAAGGGGAGGCCAGCCCCTTTCTTTGATTCCGTTAAGTACGGGGCCAAGCCGACTCAAAGGGAGGCCAGCCTCGTCTCTTGAATTCGGTCAGGTAAGGGGCAAAGCCGACCCGAAGGGAGGCCAGCCCCGTCTCTTGTATTCAGTCAGGTAAGCGGCGAAGCCGACTCGAAGGGAGGCCAGCCCCGTCTCTTAAATTCAGTCAGGTAAAGGACCAAGCCGACCCGTACCTAACTGAATCCAAGAAACAGGGCTTGCCTCCCCGGGTCGGCTTTGGTCCTTACATGACTGAATTCAAGAAACAAAGCTCGCCTCCCTTTCGGGTCGGCTTGGCCCCGTACCTAACTGAATCCAAGAAACGGGGTTCGCCTCCCCTTCGAGTCGGCTTGGCCCCGTACCTAACTGAATCCAAGGAACGGGACTTGCCTTCGCTCCGGGTCGGCTTGGCCTCTTTCATGACTGAATTCAAGAGACAAGGCTGGCCTCCCCTTCGGGTCAGCTTGGCCCCTTACCTAACTGAATCTAAGAAATGGGGCTCGCCTCCCCTTCGAGTCGGCTTGGCCCCGTACCTAACTGAATCCAAGAAACGGGACTGGCCTCCCCTCCGGGTCGGCTTTGCCCCTTACCTAACTGAATTCAAGAAACTTCAGTTTCTCAGCTCAAGCTCGCTTCCCCTTCGAGTCTAACTGAATTCAAGAGACGAGGCTGGCCTCCCCTTCGGGTCGGCTCGGCTCCTTACCTGACTGAATTCAGGAGACGGGGCTTTCCTGCCCTTCGGGTCGGCTTTACCCCTTACCTGACTTAATTTAATTAAACGGGTCGTTTTTGCGCCTTACTTAACTGAATTCAAGAGGGGGGCCGAGGTCCGCTTCGAGATTTGATGATTCAAGATTGAGGCGTTGGTGCACTCTTCGCCCGCACTTTTTCTATTGTTTATTTCTAGACTTGCTCAAAGTGATTGCGTGACTGGTGCACCCTTTACCCGCTCTTTAGAGGTGCACTATCTGCGCAACCCACTGACAGTACCTGACTGAATTTAAGAGACGGGCTTAAGAGACAAATCCTCAAGGAGTTGGTCTTTCACCCGGGTTCCTTCGGAAGGTTTACGGCAGATAGTGACCGAAAGTGGTCAAATATGGCAGTTTGAGGCCAAGCAAGGCTTTTTATATATTTTTTTGAATATTGGTCTTCAAGCAGTTGGTCTTCTAGTAAGGGGGTCCTCTGGGAGGTCCTCCGGCAGAAAGTGACCGAAATTGGTCAACATTGGCAGTATGTCGCCCTCAAAAGCTATTTATTTTTTTCTATTATTGGTCCTCCAGTAGTTTTTCTTCCAGTAAGGGGTCCTCCGGAAGGTCCTCCGGCAATAAGTGGCCAAACTTGACCGAAGTCGGCAATCACTTGCCAATCAAGGCTTGATATTTGGCGTAGCCAAAAATTTGATATTTAGAAACGTCCAAGATTCACGTTTTTAGTGACAAAAATCGCGATTTTCAAAAAATTCTAAAAAAATTTCCCCAACTCGCACAGACAAATGGTTAGTACCATTCGAATCGTCTCGTTCTCCTCTTTCTAATGATGTGTAATTCGTAATTGAAACACGAGGTCGATTTTTTTTTGGCCGACCCTATTCTATAATATAGACCCCCGAACACCATATTTTTTTAGAATCAGTAGAAAATTTCAAAAACTTCAAAAACGGTTTAAAATTCTAGAGAACTCCACTTCCGGTCGATTCTAGAGCCGGAAGTTGACGAAATTTAGTTAAAATGGTAAAGTGTGACCTATCAAATTTTCGAGTCATCCTAAAATCAATATTTCAGAAGAAACAGTCCCAAACCTGGTCAAACCGACCGTTAAAATTATGTAAAAAAGGTATAAAGTGATGAATTCTTTTTCATTTTTTTCCGGTTTATTTTAACGCGGTTGGTCTTGATTCTTGGTCAAAAATGATAGGAAATCCTCTGAGCATCAATTTGATAGGTCACACTTCACCATAACACCTAAATTACGTCAACTTCCGGCTCTAGAACCGAACGGAAGTGGAGTTTTCTAAAATTTTGAACCGTTAAAGTTCTTAAAATTTTCTGTTGATTTGTAAAGGTATAATGTTCGGGGGTCTATAAGGCGGAAATGGGCTGGAAAACTTCGTTAACTTTAAAAAAAGCACGTCATAACAGTTCTGTATGCAAATTAGTTTTCAATATACTCCCTCAAGTATTTGGTGTCTATTTCCTTGCTATTTAAATAGTTTAAACACTTTTTCATAAGGTGCATTGAATCTGCCCGTGCCCGTTTAAGCTCGCGGGAATCTTGCCCGTGCCCGAATTTGCCCGCGGGAATATTTTTTATTGTGCCCGTGCCCGCTTGGCCCGCGGGAAAATTCGTTTTTTTGCCCGTGACCGCTTTTGCCCTCGGGAATATTCACTTTCTTGCCCGTGCCCGTATCTTCCCCTGGGCAAACGCGGGATTTCGAACTCTGGATTGACCAGTTAGTTGCAGCCCTAAAAAGGGCTGACGTTGTCGTCGTTATTGGCTAATGCCGATTGAAAGTGCGCGTTTGTAGCATCGATCCTTATCTTCTTCGCTGTCGGGAAGATTTTTTTTTACATCTCCCATTGCACTTCGCGTTGCATACGTCGCTCCCTGGGTGCTCCAGAAAACGGAGCACCCCGTACTCGAGGCTTCTCAAAAATGAAGAATTTCTGCATTCCCGCTCTTTAAATACGCCCAGGTGAGAAACGCGGGGAATTTTCTTTTCTAGATGGAGGTGTTTCTTTCTCATCGGCGCAGTAGCTGAGAAACTCGACCATCTCTAGAGAAAAAAAATGATCAAGCGAGAGCAAAAAGAGACATAGATTCTCTAGAAGAATTGTGCTTCTCACCTGGCCGTATATAAACAGCAGAAAATCTCGGTCTTGTCACATTTGAGATAACCCTGCATAAGGGGTACCTCTTCGTCTGGTATATCCAGGCGATGGGTATAAAGTGGAGTCAAGTTATTAATTGATGAGGCTGAGAAAGATCAGCATGGGAAAATCCTCGATATGCGGGAAACCAACACACTTCCAGACCAGGAGAAGAATTCACAGCAGCGACACAATAACGCTCCAGTAGCCCTTTTTAGGGCTTCAATAAACCATTTGATGGAATTGAGAATTCGTGCCGTAGATTTTCCTTCACTGACACGTCTTGAAAATTAATGAAAAAAAACGTCATGAACCCAGTGTCAGTATTATTTGTCCGGCGAAAATCAGCGCCGTCCATAAATTTGAAATGAGTAAAAAAATCTAGCAGACAATGTTTAAATTTCCTTATTTAGATCGTAAAAACTTATCATTTCTATGAGAACCTGCATTTTTGACAGCTTTCACGGCTCGTCATACTTATTTAATTTTCTTTTCTAAAGAGAATTTTTCTAAATCAAAATCAAAGTCAAAAGTCATGACATTTTTAACTCGATTTTAAACGCAAAGGCATTGTTTTCCGCGATGGAATACAACCCCGCCAAGCTAACTCGACAACGGATCAGACGTAATCGTAAATCCCTTTTCATAATTTTTCAGGGGGCGCTCGCGAGGGGCACGAGTCGCGTACCGACAGCTGGGGCACGAAATTTCACGGACAACCTGAGCCGACTGGTGGACGGATTAACGAACTCGTATAAATAGCGATGCGGTAAGAAATGATCCAACAAATATAGCCGCTAAGAGATCAGAAAATGGTAAGATAAAATATATGATGATCTTTTTTCATAATTATGCGATAGGAAATTTGTTTCTGAAAATTATGTAATTTTCAGGGTCTTCGAGAAATAACCGAAGTCAAGATTTCATGAGAATAAATGTCACTTGCTACTATTTGAGCTTTACGACGTCATTTCGGATTCTTGAAATTATGAAATGATGAAATAACAAAATTTTTCAGAAGCTCATCGCAACAATCTTCACATCAACCTTCGCCAGCACTGGTTTCGCCAAAAACTACAACGGAGCGATCAAGCGTAATCTATCCGGAGCATGGCTAGACGAAAATTTCGGAAAGGGGCAGCGATACTTTCCAGACACAATCTCGTCAACGAAATTTGAGCAGATCGCGAAAATGGTTGCATTCTTGGAAGGAAAAGAGCCGACGGAGGAATATCTTCAACAAATTGAGGTAAAAAACGAACATTTGTAATTTATGATAAATCGATTGATAGGATGACCAAACGAGCTACGGATGCTATTGCTGGAACAAAGGCGTCGAAAATGTTCAAGAGCTTGGTGGAGGCCAACATATGGATAAAATTGACTCTGTTTGCTCCAAATTATACAGGTGAAGGACCTTTCTCCGGGTTTAACCTCTCTTAGTCTTACGTAATCGTACTTTCCTCCTTCATTATCAATGTTTCTTTGAATCCTGACATGTTCCAGCCTTGAAAACAACATAATAATCGTCCCTTTTAGATGTTACAAATGTATCGACGTCGACTACAATCTCGACTACAAAAACAACAAAGGCGCCCTTGCCGAACTTGGCTACACCGCTATTTTCATCGGCGATCAAGTCAACGAAAGATCCATCAACTGTGAATTCAACGGAAAAACAAGCTCCGAAAACCTCTGCCGCTGTGACGTTGATTTTGCCGAGTCGATCGCCCAACTTCGATCTGAATGCGTAAGAAAATGAAACTTACCTATTTGCGTCAATAATCCTTTCTTTTAGAACGCAGGAAATCAAGAAAGCTGCCCTGACTTAAAATACTACACTCCTTACTCCAAGTTCGATGGAAATTTCGACTACGATGCCTCGTGCCGACTTAGAGCAAACCAGGGTCAGGAGAGAGACCAGTGCTGTGGAATCTATCCCAACAGGAGATCTTACGATAAAGAGGTCCAAGAATGCTGCCAGACAGAGTAAGATTACCCTCTTCTTTCCAACTCCTTACCTTTTTTAAGCCTCTTCGAAGTGTTCAAATACAAATTGGTCCCAAAAGACACCTGCCAAGGAAAAGTAGTCGTCAGCGTGCAAGGCAACCCTAACGAATATATTCCAGCGCAATCAGAAAATGAAATGTGAAGATAGTTATTTTTTTCTTTCTTTTTGATACTGAACGAATGTTATGATTGTTTACATAACAGAAGAAAATACTTTTTACTCCTGTACAATATTTTTACTTTTTCAACTTCATACTGTTTACGCCAATCTGATTTTTATGATCACAATAAAAACTAAGAACTTCATGAAATCATCAGTTTTCGAGATTCTAAAATGGGTACCAACTGCATAAAATTTGCTTATTGAAGACAAATGCGTTCATTTATCAGAAGAAACCGCATTCCTTGCATTAGTTCTTTGACTTATTTGATAGAAACTGACATTATCTATTATCATTTACATGCATACAAAAAGCGTCATCTTAGAAAATAACTCAAATAAGAGGAAAAATGAAAGCCTCCCCCGGGAGAAAATTGGGAAAAGTATATTATGGGGATTTTTAATAAATCTTTATTAGAGCGACAGTCACTGTCGGGCGGGCAAGTCGGATTTGCCAGAACAATAACGGCTTTGAACCAAGCTTACTCTAACAGTCGGCTTGATCATTTTAACACAGTCTGGATCAGGGGAAGAGAGAGAAAGAGAGAGGGTGGAGTTTTTGTGTTTTGAGGTAAGAGAAATATTTTTTTGAATAAAACAAGAAAATAATTTTTTTCCGGACAATAATTGAGAATTTTAAATATTTTGCTTATGAAAAATTAGTAGAAATCTTGCACAAAAATAAACATAAGGACGCCCTTATTAATTCTTATCAACAGAACGCTTAATCAAAGAAAGCTTCGTTTATTTTTGCCGAAAAGTTATTTTTACGAAGATTTTCTTTTTACCTTAAAAGATCATGCATGCTCTCAATCGTAACAAGAAGTGATGTCATTCACGGACAGCCATCCTTAATGATTGAAATGTTTTCAGACTAGAAATTCTCCGCGTCTTCACCTTGCGTCAACTTATTCAAATTAAGGCGAACGTAATTGTTGTTGAGCTTGGAAAGCTCGCGAGAGCGCCCTCGACTCAAAAAGTATATAAACGCGTAAGTATAAAAAGAACTCGAATAAGATTTTAAACATCTTTTAAAGATCGTAAATTAGAAACCGAAGAATGAATTTTCTCGTCCTCTTCTATGTCTTCGTCTCTTCCGCTTCCGCACGAAACCAAATCAGAAGCGCCCGATTCGCGAGTTTTCAACGATACCACGGAAATCAAACTCCTCCTCTTTTCGATGCATCGAAAATTTGCAACGCCCAAGTTTGCTCCAAATGCGAAATTCTCACTTCCAAGAAACCGACCGCGAAAATGATGACTTTTCGCCAACACTGCAATATTATCCTTGATCTTCCATCCTGCTGTTCCCTCAATTTGAGAACTCGATTTTGAAATAAAAAATTTTCTGATTCAGAAAAAAAAATTTTTTCTTCCTTCTTTTTCTTGATTATCAGTGATAACGATCCTTTGAGAGTTGAGAAAATCTAAATCCAATAAAGCAAATTAGACTTGACGTGCATTAATTTTGCAATGACCTCATTTTCTCAGAAATTATGAAAAGTCAAAGCTCATGAAGGGTTGACGTTCTTTCATTAAACTTAGGCTTGGTTCACTTTGAATCAAGCGTAAATAAACTTTTTGACAAGTTCACATTTTAATGAAAAAAATAAATAACATAAATGACCTTTGAAGAAAACGCGCTGAAATTAACAGACATCGTGTTTGAGCGTAATTTATTCAGCATCAGATTTTTTCCGAAAGGAAGTCCGCGGGGAAAATCGTAAGGGAGTCCTCCTGTCTGTAGATGGAACGGAAGGCGTGAACAGAGCTCTGAAAAAGAGGCTGCCTTCGCCGATGATTGTGCGTAAAATTACCTTCTGCAGGTCCAGATCAAAAAGCCGAAAATTGACGATCCTTTGTCGGAGCTTTCATTTCTGGTTCATAATTCAATAGTTTTTTAATTAAATCGGATAGCTCCAGTCCTACGAAGCTCAAAATAATCGCCACTTCCATGATCCACGTTTCTCTCGATTTCTTGTCTTTGTACTCTGGCCATGTTGGGCTCTTTTCCTCGACGGAAAATGAAAGATTACCTGATTCATTCATTTCAAAAGAAAGAAAATTCTTGTTCTAACTTTTTTTTTCTGGTAGGCGCTGTCTGATGATTTTAGAAGGATCCTTCAACTCACAAGAGTAAATCATTTTGTGCCCTCAGGGGTTCAGGACTGTTCTGTTTCAGGGGGATTTTTGATTTTTGGGAATAATCTTTTGAGAGAATTTTTTATTATCTTAAGAAGTATCAACTCAATTCTTAAATCACATTTTTGGACAGTTTCATAGTTGTAATATCGAGAAAATTTCAATAATGATAAAATTTTTCTCATTTTATGGTTTTCCTCAAAATCTTGATTTATGCGAAAAATTGTTTAGAAATGTTTCATGTCCCTGAAAAGGGCTATTTCATCCATTCAGATACACGGGAGTACATTCTTCCTGCCCCGCGGCAGATTCAAGTGCTGCGCTAGAATCGTTCACCCTCTGAAATAGTAACATTTCGGGGAAATAGATTGCTTTTTGACTTCATGACATAATTTCGCGTACAAATTTTTAACAGAGAAATAATGATTATGCTGAGACTTCTGTTTATTCTAGAGCTATGCTCTTCACTGCCACCAATGCGTTGGGATATTTCATGTAAGTTTTTGATGCAAAAAACCATAAAAGCTTTATATCTAATTTTTATAAATAATTTTCAATTAGAAACTGATTCGAGAAAAAAATAATAATATCAATTCTAATAACTACTTGCACCATTGCTTTATACGGTATATGGTATAAATTATACCTTCCTCTTTCTTAGCTTGCGTTGAAAATAAACTCCGAGCAGAAACAAACCAGCGAATCGTCGTTTCTCAATCCTTCCCCAACGCGATCCAGGTCGGCTGGAACTGCGAGTATGAAATCTACGTTTCTGACCCAAACGACCGAATCATCATCGAGTTCCAGCATTTTTCAATGCATCCAAGCTGCGAGGTTCAAAACCTAACCATCACGGATGTCAAAAGTAAACGAGAAGCTGGTCCGTATTGCGGAACAGATTTACCGTTGAAGTTTGTCTCTGACAGCACTGAAATCAGCATCAAAACATTCACCGGCGCAAACAGCGGTGACATCGATACAGAGGGATTCATGTACAACTACTGGAAAGTGCCAAAAGAAGAAGCAATTCAGCCAGTTCCAATTTCCAGCTCAACAAATTCATTTGGCAATGGAGGCATGTTCATGCTCAACCCGGGCCCAGCAGGGGCGAATCCAAGCTATCCTCAAAGCCCATTCAGCAATTCAGTTCCTCCAGCTTTTTCTCCTGGCAATTCTCAAAGTAGTGGGACTTTCCAAGAGCCAAGTAGAGTTATGGCTAATGGAGTACCGATGATTGGGCCATCCGGGCAGCAAGCGACGATTTACTCGAAGAAGGATTCTAGTGAGCCAAGGAACTGTTGATAATTTTGACTCGAAAACGGGAATTCTCATATATGAGTATGAATTATTCTTCAATTTGAAATCATTGAAAATTAATTATTCGAAAGTGAAACCGAAACGACCTACCGAATAGATAATAGCCCTAAATACAATATTCTTTCGATATATGATGCTAAACCCACTATAAAAAAGACGAGCGGCACCGTCTTTTTCGGGCAAAATAAGTTCGACTTTGCTCGATTTTTCTCTCCGAAAATGCGTAGCTACGAGCTTTTATACCAAGAATACCTTAATTTAACAGAAAAAAGATCTCCAGATATCAAATCGAATCTTCCTGGTGGCTCAACTGGCTACATCACTCCCAATTACGAGAAAAACAAGGAAGAGCTTGAGTTGATGAACCTCTGGGAGGAGGGAGAAGAGAGTGGCTGGACTGTGCCGAAAATAATTGGAGTCGCTGCGGGTGGACTTTGCTTGTTGAGCTTGATTGCGGCGGGTTTTCAGATTTATATGACAAAGAAAGAGAGAAAGGTCAAAAGAAGAATTCAGAGAAATAGGTAACCATTAATGCAAATATATTTTTCAGCATTTTTTCTAGTGATTCTAACAGCTCGTTCTCCTCCTTCGATTCTTACGACGAGCATCGCCAACGACGAAAAGAAGAAAAAAGAAAGCGGCGACAGCAAAAAGAAGAGCTTCAACTTCGAAGCCAAAAGGTTATCATTCCTCTTTAATTCTTTTTCGCGTAAGTTTGATATTTAGGTTTCACGGGCGAATAAGGACCTCAAAGCTGTCCAACAATCGAGCTTCGATAAAAATGCATTGCATAATGCAGAGAGAGCGATTCAAATCAAAAAACTTCAAGAAAAATTGGAAAAATATAAGTAAAAATATTTCTGTTTCTTTCTATTATGTAATCGTTGCTTTATCTGTACATACGAATATAATTATAAATAAACAAATGACTCAAATTGGTCTTGACCGGGGACAAATTTATCCAAAATTTTTTCCTTTGCACCAAAGGCTTTGGTTATATGATTTGAACTTACTGTTAATAAGCGATCTTGAATGACAAGGAAATATTTGTTCAAATCAGATTCCAGAAAAATGATTTCACACGTGCTGATATGATATCAATTATTTCTATCTCCAGACGTCCGCTAAAAGTCGTGAAAATAAACTTTCCATGGCCGAGACAAGTATGATAGAGAATATCTACTTCATTTCGAAGCAAGAGAGAGAATGGAAATTTGTCAGGCAAAAATCAAATTTTTACTTTAGAGAACCATTCTTCGACCAGGTCTCACCGTCATGCTTACTTTACCCTCAATTATTTTCATTTATCTTGATATACGTCCGCATAAGTCAAGAGCATTTTTGCTGCCATTTGTTAGCCAGCACTTCTGTCAATTATTACAAAAATTGTCGCATTTAGAGAGATGTCGTCTAAGCATAAGCATTGTTACCTCCCAATTTTTCTTTTGGAATTGATTTGAACATTATTCTGCTTTTTCTTCAAGAGAAATTGACAATTTCAAATCTTTAAAAGATACCCTTCATAGGACTGTATTCTTGGAAAACGAAAGAGATCTCCGACTTCATCATCTCCTCGACAGGGTTTACGCTTGATGAACGAACTTCAAGAAAGAATATTTATATTTCAGCGTCTTTCCGATCTGGTTCTTCGTTTCTTGGCTCTATTTTTGACCAGAATCCTGATTTTCTATATGAAAGGCTTTTCAGAACCCCCCTTACTTTTGATTAAAAAACCCATTATCAGACTCATCTTATTCGGTCTCAAAAGCCATGATAAGTATTTTGAGCCGCTAACGGGAAGTCTTACAGAACGCCGAGAAATTCTCGAAGAAGCCTACAGTTGCCAACTCCCTAGAAATCGCAAGGACAACCCAAGAGATCGTGTTCAATTGTCTCACACTATCGGCCACTGGTACGGATCAGAAACGCTTTGCAGCCCGCCATTTTGTCAAGAAGCAAAGATGTGGTGCCAGAAATGCCCGGACCCATTCAAAACCAAAGTTGGAAAAGAAAAACTTATTCAATTCTGTGGCGAGAAAAAAGGCGTCGCAATAAAAGAATTTCGTCTGCACGGTCCGGAGGATCTTTATCACTTATTGAAGCCAGAGATCAATTTGAAAATCATCCGACTTGTGCGAGATCCAAGAAGCATGTTCTTATCAAGGCGAAAACTAAGCAAAGTATACAAAGCCGAGCAGGCCGTCGACAAAGTATTCGACGATTGCGAAAAGACACTTGATTTCTTCCTTGATTCCAAAATTGCTAAATATGTCATTTTTGTTCGCTATGAAGATATATCAAGATTTCCGGCTGAAGTAACAGCTCAGATTTATAAGAAACTTGATGTCGAAATGAGCAAAGAGTTCTCAACCAACTTTTATGAAGCGACGCATTCAGGAAAAGATTGAATAAATATAAAGTGGTAATGATGATAGGTCTTCAATAATCATCTGTTCACAATCTTATGAGTGAAAAAAACCTCCTTCAGTATCAATAAAGAAAAAACAGAAGCCGAGCTTTTTGACGGATGGAAAAAAGGGCTCGACGCTGGGAAATTTAATGCCACGGAGATTTCACAAATTGAAGCAAGATGCAAAGTTCTGATGAAAATATTCGGCTACAGAAGAGATGGTTTGCTGAGTCAGAATATTTCTTCGGCCGAAAAGAATTGGAGTCCGAGCGATAGAAGAATTGTAACCGTAAATTTTTAGTTCCGCCTTCTTGACTGATCGTTTTAAGTTATAAATGATAAATGAGTAAGTTATTCTGTTTATATAAATTCTCGTAAATAAAAATCATCATTTTCCCTTTCAAAATGACGAATTTCAGATTCTTTCTGGAAAAGGGTTTTTTGGCGAGTGTATAATATGTATAAAATTTGTGTATCAAATACCACAACAGCAAAAACTTTCGTTTGGGATTAAAACACGTATCATTACAGGTAACGTTATCAAAACAGTACTTTTCTTAATATTCGCTCAGGTTGTTCAGACTGGGCAAAAGTATCAACGGGCCAAAGTAATAAATTTTTATTGCGCCTATTTTATGAACGACGTGTTTGGTCGAAAGGTAGGTTATATTCGAACTTTCAGAGATGACGTCTCAACAGATTACTCCAAAATTTTTTTCCTTGGTTTTTCTTTTGGAAAGGATTTGAAAATATTTTTTCGAGCAATCTTGAATAACAAGGCAGTATTTGTTCAAATCAGATTCCGGAAAAATGATTTTTCGGAGTACTGGTCATATCAAAAAAATTATGATAGAGAAAATCGAATTCATATCGAAGCGTAAGAGAGTTCAAGTTGGTCAGGCAAAAATCAAACTTCCAGAGAACCATTCTTGAAAAACGTCGCCCATATTTGACCGTCATGCTTACTTTACCTTAAATTATTTTTTATTCATCCTGGTTTATGTCCGCAGTTCAGAGACAGTTAACTTAGCTATAAAAGCTGCCATTTTTTGCCAACATTTCTGTCGATTAGCATCAAAGATTGTCGCACTTCGAGAAATGACGTCTGAACATTGTTTTCTTTTTATGTTTCTTTTGGAATTGATTTGAACAGTATTGAGACATTTTTTTCAAGAGAAATTTCAAATCTTTGAAAGATACCTTTTATTGGATTGTATTCTTGGAAAACAAAAGAGATCTCTGACTTCATCATCTCTTCGACGGGGTTTATGGTGGATGAGCGAACTTTAAGAAAGAATATTTATATTTCAGCTTCCTTCCGTTCTGGGTCTTCGTTTCTTGGCTCAATTTTTGACCAGAATCCCGATTTTCTTTATGAAAGGCTTTTTATAAATCTCTTTCTTAAATTATCTTACCCCTTCAAAGCCATAATGAAAGTATTTCGAGCCTCTAACCGGAAGTCTAACAGAACGCCGAGAAATCCTCGAGGAAGCCTACAGTTGTCAAGTGCCAAGAAATCGCAAAAACAACCCAAAAGATCGTGTTCAATTTTCTCACACTATTGGCCATTGGCTCGGTTCAGAAACGCTTTGCAGCCCGCCGTTTTGTCAAGAAGCAAAGATGTGGTGCAAAAACTGCTCCGACCCGTTTAAAACCGAAGTAGGAAAAGAAAAACTTATCCGGTTCTGCGGCGAGAAAAAAGGCGTCGCAATAAAAGAATTTCGTCTGGACGGTCCGGAGGATCTTTATCACCTATTGAAGCCAAAAATCAATTTGAAAATCATCCGACTCGTCCGGGATCCAAGAAGCATGCTCTTATCAAGGCGAAAATTAAGGAGTTTTTACAAGGCCGAGCAGACTGTCGAGAAAGTATTCGACGATTGCGAAAAAACACTTGATTTCTTCCTTGATTCCAAAATTGCTCAAAATGTCATTTTTGTTCGCTATGAAGATATATCCAGATTTCCGGCTGAACTGACAGCCCAGATTTATAAGAAGCTTGATGTCGAGATGAGCAAAGAGTTTGTTGAAAAGTTTTATGAAGCAACACATTCAGGAGAGATTGGAAAATTGTTAAGTTGTTATATTTTAAGATCTTGTGTTAACAATCTTATAAGTAAGAAAATCCTTCTTTAGTATCAACAAAGGAAAAACAGAAGCCGAGCTTTTTGACGGCTGGAAAAAAGGGCTCGACGCTGAGAAATTCAATGCCACGGAGATTTCGCAAATTGAAGCAAGATGCAAAGTCCTGATGAAGATATTCGGTTACAGAAAAGATGTTTTGCTGAGTCCGAATATTTCTTCGGCGGAAGAGAATTGGAGTCCGACAGATAGAAGAATTGTAATGTTCAATTTATAGCTCCGCCTTTTTGACTGTTGTTTTGTTGAAATAAATGATAAATAAGCAAATAGTTTTTTTTGTTTTTGCAGATTTTCATTAATAAAAGTCATCATTTTCCCTTTCAAAGTGACGAATTTCAGATTCTTTCTATCTTTTCCAGTAGGAAAGAGTAGGAAAATCACCAAGTCATCATTTCCAAGATAAATTTCCAATGCCGAAACTAGGTAACGAACGTCCATTTACTGCTTGCCAAATATGACCGTCCTCGAAGAACTGCATATATTCCAAAGATCGAGGGATTCTCACGCCAGAAACAAAAAAGTTTTTCGTGATGAAGTCGAACAAAATCTCCGTTGAGATAAATGTCGTCAAACCAGAGGATGTGGCCCCGATTGCAGAGCCACTTCCTCTCCCAGACCCAGTGCCAGTCCCGATTCCGGAGCCAGTGCCAATTCCGGCTCCAGTTCCTCCTCCAACTTTGCCAAATCCCTACCCAGAGCATCAACAACCAGCTTATCCTCAAACACAACCGTATCCTCAGCCACCGCCTCCTCCTCCCCAATATCATCCCGTTGCGCCACCTCAATATCATCCGCAGCCAGTAGCTCTACCTCCAACAGTAATCATCGTTGCTCCACCAGCCGCTCCAGCACCTCCAGTAGAAGAAAAGAAAGAAGAAGAGCCGGAACCAGAACCAGAGGAGCAAGAGATATGCGAAGAGGAAGAGGAGCCAGAAGAGGAAGAAAACGAAGAAGATCTTGAAAAATGTGAAGAAGAAAGCGAGCACGAAATTGAAGCAGTAGGCTTCGACGAGGTATCAAGACGCTCCTTCACCATGAAAGTGCTCATGTCAGTCTTTCTCATGATGACAGTCATGATGGGCTTCACTTTTCTTTTCCTCTTCGACTACAACATTGCCTACAACATCTACTACTACCAAAAATGGATGTACTACTTCTTCATTCCGCTCATGCCAGTCGTTGGTGGAGTAATCTATCTATCAGACACGTTAACCAAACAACGTCCCTGTAATATCATCACATTACTTACCTGGACAACAATTATGTCACTTGCTTATGCGGTCGCTGCGAATCTTTGGGCACTTGGTGGCTATATAAAAGTAAACGGAAAGAAAGTCTATTGCCACAAGGAGATCAGAAAGCAAGAGAGTATGTGATGAAATAAAGAGGCTTTTAATTGAATTTAAATAATTAAGAGTACGCGTGTTGGGGACAGCCCCTTGGTTCATGCACCCTTGCTGACAGATGCGTTGGTCGAGCCGCCGGAAGTATGCTCGTTGCTATTTTAATCATTTTGGTGGTCATTGGTATCGGATTGCTTCTCACACTCTGCAAGAGAGGTAAAAATGAGTTATCTTCACTCTCTTTAATAAATTCTTAAAGACCCACTGAAGGCACAAAAACGAGTAGCGATAATCTTCTGCATCCTGCTCTTTCCTTGCACTTTTATCGGAATGTGGATCATGCCCCTGGAGTGGTACTGCTGTTTCCTCTGGTAGGCTGAAAAACCACAACAATCCGCAATTGACTTTTTATAGTGCTTTCATCGTTTTTACAATCGTTATTCTCCTATGGAAGACGCTTAATGATATCGTAAACGATGGAGAAGAATCATGGCATCCCGACGAATGGGTCCGAGCTAGTCTAGTACTATTCACTCAAATTGGAGAGCTCTTCTTAAAACTGATAGAATGCATAAAATGCATTCGAGCAGCGAAAGACCTTGCGGATTAAATTATTAAATAAAAAATCACAAAATTAATTTTCATTTGTATTTTTATTAATTCTGTTAGGTGAAACGATTATTTATGATTTTGCATAATTATCGGAGAAATCGAGCATTTCTGACGACTTAAACTTCGTCTTCGAATCTGCAGAGAAAGTAGCGGGGTCTTCTACAGTTGTTGTCGTTCATCTTGTAGGTTCCCATGCCTCTTTTATTGCGGCCCCAAGAAGAAATTTCAACGCAATTCTCCCCCTTTGGCCATTTATTTCTTTGCTTTTTGGTCCCCCAAGGTGCATCGGGGTCTTTCGGAGGTGCGAAGGTTGGGTTAATATGCGTTCCTCCGTTGTAGTTTGCATTATTTGGCTCGCCCGAATGCCAATCGAAGAATAAATTCTCCGTTTGGCCGTTTGGAGCTACGAACGTATCAGTTCCAGGAACTCGCTCGTAGCCAAGCCAAACTCGTCTGTTCCACTTTGGACTGTCCTCGTAGTAGGCTTCCAGGTATTGCTCGTATTCGGCTTCGTTGTTGAAATAGGGCAGTGTGCCACCACGCTCCTCGCATCTTGCCTTAGCGTCGAGCTGATTGTAACCTTGTCCCCCGAATTCAAATCTCACAGCAAGTGCAGCCGTCAAAATAGGACAGGCCCTAGGCTCAATTAATGAAGAAAAAAATATATCTTTCAAAATTACCTGAAAATTTTCATTATTTGAAATCAGTCTCTTGGTTCTCTTGTTGAAATTAAAATGCGGGCAGAGGAAAAAGAGTTCTTTATAAAGAGTTCCTTCTAAAGCAAAAAGGCGCCATCTAGTTATTTTTATGAATTAATCGTCGTTTTGGATTACAAATTATCTCTCGTAACAAGTTTTTGTTGCGGAAGCATGATAGAAAGCCAGTCATGTAAGCAGCTTTTTCTAAAACAAAAAAAGCAATCCAGAGTATTTTCACCATGCAATTGTTGTTTGTAAAAAATACTCATTTCAATGTTAGAAAAGAGGTAAAAGTGATCTTCTAAATTCTTAGCCAGCTTAAAGCTGATGTAAATTACCTTAGGTATTTAGTAAATAAGTTATTTAAAATAACTTCATTTTCCGCTGATTTCTGCCTTCGTGAACAAGATCTAAATACAAGAACAGCAAGACGCCTCTTTATAAAGCAAGAGGTTCCAAATTGTAGGTTGATGTTCGTGCGAAAAGCCTTTTAGAACGACCGAAGTAAGTACCTTACTCTCGAATTTCTCCCTAAAATGAAGAGAGAACACTCAAAATTCAACATGTTTTGCGGAATGAGATGCAAATTATCAGTTTTTTTACAGAAGAGACGAAATTTTTTCTTGATTCAAGAAACGCGATATTTATTAAAGAAAGTAAGAAATAATTATTTAGAAGTGTGCTGAAGTCGAATCTTGTTGAGATTATTCTCAGCAATCTCGGCTCGCTCTCGAGCTTCATCAACCTCGTGCTGGATCTTTCGGTATCGTCCGAGGTTGATCGAGGCATTTTCTTCGGCTTCTTCGGCTTGGACCTTGTAGTTCTTGGACTTAGCAGTGAGCTTGTCGACGAGATCCTGGAGTCGGTTGACGGACTTTTTGTCTTCTTCAGCTTGGTAAATTACTTCTTTGAGTCGTCGGTCGATCTTGCGCTGGGCTTTGATAACCTCGGCGTTTTTCTAGAAAAGATTGAAAATACATTTATTCGTTTCATTTTGACACTTACCTTTGTTTCGGTTTCAAGCTCCGACTCAAGTTCGGAGACCTTGCTTTCCATCTTCTTGACCAGTCGTTTTCCGCCCTTGAAAATCAGATCAGAATCGGATGATTTATAAATCTCACCTTGAGCATAACCTGCTCAGCTTCATCAAGTCGGTGCTGCAGCTCCTTGACTTGTGTTTCCATGTTCTTTTTCATTCGATGGAGATGGTTGACCTGATCTTGTTCTTTTCGGAGTTCTTCGGCCATGATAGCTGCCTCGGTTAGCGCCTGCTTCGCCTTATCCTCAGTTTCGATTGCAGCGGTCATAGTTTCCTCAGCCTCAGTTCGCAAGACGTCAAGACTCTGCTCGACCTTCTTTTTCTGGTTGATAAGGGCGGTGTTTTGAACGTGAAGCATGGAAGCTCGCTCGCTGGTCTCAAGAAGTTCAGACTCCGCTTGTTTTCGAGTTCGCTCAGCTTGCTCAACCACGGCTCTCAACTCGTCGATCTCGGCAGATTGAAGCTGGATGCGCCGCTCGCTGACGGCCAAGTTTTCAGTCAGATCTTCTTGCGCTCGGGAGACATCATCAAGCTTGTTGAGTTTTTCTTTGAGGTCTTGCTGGAGTGTTTTGATGTTTCGATGAGCCTCGTCGGCTTGTCGCGCGGCATTTTTCTGCTGAATTTCCAGATCGGAGTAGTCAGTTTCCATTTTCTTTCGCTGGCGAACGGCTTCGCCTCGAGCTTTGATCTCAGAATCAAGCTGCGCCTGAAGAGTTTCGATGGTTCTTTGACCATTGCGGCGTACATTGTCAGCTTCTTCGTCTTTTTCGGCACATTTTCGATCGAGTTCTTGTTTGCGCTGGTTGAGTTCTACTTGCAGCCGGATAACTTTGTTTTCTTCCGCTTCAATTTGAGCCTCGCACTCTTCAATTTGAGTCTGGAGAGTTGTTCGACGAGAGTCGCTGGCTCGTTTGGACTTTTCAAGCTCGTGAATGACCTTTTGAGCTTCGTGGAGTTGATCTTGAGCGTCGGCGACTTCTTCCTCGAGAATCTTTTTCTCTCGTCGAGCAGATTCAAGTTGATCAAGTGCCTCGTCGGTGGCGTTCTTCAGCGTGAATAATTCACCGTCGTTTTCTCGCAGTTCTTTTTGCGCAGCAGCTAGGTCCACAGTAAGCTCTTCAATCTTGCACTTGTGTTCGGCGAGAAGTTTATCAAAGTTACGTTGCTTTTTGTCCAAATTAGCCGCGTGCGCCTGAGCTCGCTCTAATTCAGCAGTCAGGTCTTCTACCTCTCCCAAAAGTCGGATCTTTGTCTTTTCGAGAGAAGCGGCCTTCGCCTGGATCGTTTCCAAATGTTCCTCAGAAGTTTGAACCTTTCCAACGAGTTTTTTCTTCGCCTCTTCCAGTTCTTCCGTTCGCTGAATCGCGTCAACCTCGTACTTGTTTCGCCAGACATTGACTTCGTTGTTGGATTTTCCAAGAGTTCGGCCAACTTCAGATTTTCCTTCTTGCTCGTCTTCGATCTGTTCTCGGAGCATGTCATTATCTCTCTTCTGGTTGGCAAGCTCTTGGGCAAGAGCGGCCTTCGCCTTTTGCTCTTCGTCCAAATTTCGCTTGAGATCATCAAGTTGCTGTTGGCTGTTAGACTTGGATCGGAGAATCTGGCTGTTGTTCGCGTCGAGTTCTTCAATTCGCCGCTTCAAATCAGCAACCTCCTTGTCTCGCTTGGTTTTCTCAATGGCGAGTTCGGACAAGATTCGCTTGTTGGCTTCGTACTTTGTACCGACGTCACTCTTGTTTTCCTCGTAGGATCGAATCTGCCTCTCAAAGTTTAACTTGGACTTGGTCAACTGCTCGACATTGCTTTGCATGTCATCAATTTCCGTTCGCATTTCAGACTTTTCCTTTTCAAGCTTTTGTTTTGTTCGGACAAGACCCTCGGCAGTTTCATTGAGTGATACGCTCTGATCGCCCTGTTTCTTTCGCAGCAGATTCATCGCCGTTTCGTGGCCCAGGTTTTGCTCTTCAATGGCTCTTCGGGCCTTGATGACTTCTGCGTCGCGGCGCTTGTTGAGCTCCGCTTGTGCTTGAGTCGCTCCGCCAGCTTCTTCGAGTCTTTCAGAAAGCTCCTCAAGTTCGCGAGACAGATCGTTCTTGGTTTTCTCAGAGCGTGCTCGCCCATTTCGCTCGGATTCTAGCTCTTCTTCGATTTCCTCAACGCGCCCTTGGAGCTCTTTGATTTTCTTCTGCAAGCTTGATGAGTTGTTTTGCTCGTCTTCGAATTTCATGTTGTTCTGGCTGATGTCGAATTCGGCCTTTTTGAGCGCTTCCTCGTGACCTTGCTTGTCGGTTTCTAGATCCATGATGTTTTCTTGAGCCAATCGAATGTCACCTTCGAGCTTTCTCTTTGCTCGCTCCATGTCTTGACGCGTCTTCTTCTCGTTATCGAGTGTGATTTCTAGATCGTCGACTTGGGCCTCGAGCTTCGCTTTCATTCTCGTCATAGAAGTGACTTTCTCTTCCTCAACTTGCAAGTCTGCCAAGGCTGCCTTTGCCGCTTCTGAAATACCCTTGATCTCTTTTTGATAACCGAGAATTTTTTCATCAAGAAGTTGCTGTTCTTCCTGGAGATTTTTCAGTTTATTCTCGGTCGCATGTTTTTCTTTCTCGATCTTTGCCAGGGCGACTTCGATTTCATCAATGTCTTTTTTCAACTCGGAAGTCTCATCTTCGAGTTTTCGCTTTTTCGCGACCATTTCATTGTTCATTTCTTCTTCATCCTCAAGTCGCTCCTGCAGTTCCCGAAGACGGCCATCGATCTCAATCTTTTGCTCGATTAGCGCTTCGCATCGCTCTTCGGCTTCGTTCAAAAGTTCATTTTGCCCCTTGAGTCGATCTTCCAGGTCATTTTTCTCTTGGCGAACTTTGATTTCAAGTTCTTCGAGCTCGACTCGTCGCTTCTTTTCTTTTTCGAGCTTTGCCTTGACCTCGTCGAATTCTTTTTCGAGGTTTTGGAGGGCTTTTTGATCCTCGGCCTGAGAAATGAGTGGTTTGATCTTGAAGATGATCTTCATCCACTCCCAGTCTTTGAGATACATGAACGCGCGAATGTTCGACTGGATTGTATCCAACGCATCGCGTCGTTCCACCATTTTCTGGTAGGTCTTGAGCGCCAGTCTGTATCGCATCTCGGTTTGAATCGATGTAAGGATGGCAGCAACTCGATCGTCTCGCAAGTCTTCCAACTGACCGATGATACCAGCTTTGAAGAAGAGTTTGGTGTGGCCGAACTTGTAGTTGTCGACGGAAATCGGTAAGTCTTTCATCAGCTTTGAAGAAATTTTCTTGGAATCAAGCTCATCCTCAGTAACCACGCTTGGGTTGAGAATCTTGTATCGCTGAAGAAACTCATTGTAGACAACTCGCGAAGGAAAGCCCTTTCGACAGATTCGAATGCCTTCCAACACACCGTTACATCGCAGCTGATGGAGGACCAAGTTGTTATCCATGTAGCCAGGCTTTTTGATCTCGTTCGGGATGATGCAGCGTACAAAGTGAGGCTCAGTCGATTTCAAATTTGTAATCAGCCGGTTGAGAGATTCTCGATGAAGAGCAGAAACAGTCTGGAACGAACCACCTTTCTGCCGTTTTCCACCTTTTCCGGCTTTTTTCTGGTCCATGGCATCTTCAGCAGACATGTAAGTTGACCAAATTTCGTGCATCACCTTCTGGCTTGACTTTTTCAGCAACGCAACGACAGAGTTGTTAAGGGGATCCTTGTTTTTAGTGAGCCAGTCAATAACGTTGTAGCCGACGATTCCAGCGTAGTGCTTTAGTTCGAAATGAGCCTCAAAGACTCGCTTGACTCCAGGTCGAGGTTTCATGAAGTTGGGATTTTTGCCGAGATGAGTTTGGTAGAGTTTGTCCTTGTAAGTCATATCGGTAGCTTTGGGAAACATGCATTCTTCCTCCAAGATGGACATGATACCGAGAGGCTTTTCAATCAAGTCGATGCAAGCTTGAAGATCCATTCCGAAATCGATGAAGACCCAGTCGATTCCTTCTCGCTTGTACTCTTCCTGTTCGAGAATGAACATGTGGTGGTTGAAAAACTGCTGGAGCCGCTCGTTTGTGTAATTGATGCAAAGCTGTTCGAAGGTGTTTTTGTCAAAAATTTCGAATCCGGCAATGTCGAGAATACCGATGAAGAAGTTTCGAGGGAGATTCGTAGCAAGAGCTCGGTTGACGACGCCGACAAGCCAGTTGAAGAGCTTCTCGAAGATAGCTTTGCAGAGAGCACCGAGTCCATAGTAGACTTGGTCAACAGTTTGACCCTTGGTTACGTACTCCGAGCCGACTTTGACTCTCGGGCTGCAAAAAGCTTTGAGGTACTCGTTGGAATTGATGCCCATCAAGTAGCAAGCCTTGTCAGCGTGCTCAGTTCCATCAGGCTCAGCTTGTTCTTCTCGCGGTTTTTGCTTGAAGAGCATGTTTCCAGAGTGCATGATAGAGCCAGTGATCATGTAGATCGCATTTTTTTCTTCTTGAGTGAAGCCGAGAATATCAAATGATTCATCGGTAGCGTTGAGTTCTTCTGAATCGTTGATGGATTTGACCTTGACTTCACCTTGAGAGCAGTATTTGTACTCTGTCGGATCGTTGGAGACAACAAGAAGCTCGTTGATTTCAGGTTTGCCGCCGGAACAGATTTGGTAGAAGATGTGGAAATCTCGTTCAGCCTTCATCTGGAAAATGACTCGTGATTTTTCGAGCAAATATGTGTCAATATCTCCAGAAGCGAGTTTTCCAGTAAGGCCGAAGTGAATTCGAATAAATTTACCAAAACGGGATGAGTTGTCATTTCGCGTGGTTTTCGCGTTACCGAAGGCTTCCATCGCAGGATTGGCGGCGACGATCTGATCTTCTAGAGTTCCCTTCTTTCCGGAATCAGAAGGTGCGTCTTTGTCAGCGCCAAGGGCGGCGACGATCGCGAAGTACTGGATGACTCGTTTGGTGTTGACGGTTTTGCCGGCTCCAGACTCGCCTGTGATGAGCATCGATTGGTTGTGGCGATTCATGATCATGTTGTTGTAAGCGTTGTCGGAGACAGAGAAGACATGAGGGGGCATCTCATCTCGTCGCTTGCCCTTGTAGCAGCCGACCACATGATTGTCGTAGACGGGAAGCCATTTGTACGGATTGACGGTGACACAGAACAAACCTAGGTCAAATCGTTAATTTACAGAGCGAGATGAAAGTTTTACCTGAGTAGGTGTAAATCATGAATCTCTCATATCGAGTGTTCAGGTTGTTGATGACAGTAGCCTCGGAGAGATAAGTCATGTTAGCCATATCTTCGAGGAGCTCATACTTTGGCGGATTTTGCGGCTCGACTTGCTCTTCAGGAAAGTCCTTCACCTTGTTTTCCTTTCCATACTGCACCTTTTTCGTTCCGGGTTTATCACCAGGGCCTTGGACGACACCTTTGACATATCCAAGCTCTTTGTTAGGAACCCAGACGGCATCTCGGCCGATAAAAGGAGCATTACGGATCTCGAGAAGTTCCTCGGGCTTGAGTCGGAGGTACTGGGCGGCGTTTCCCGCAGCCTCGGGATCGTATAACGCCATTTTTGCAGGCTAGATAAAAAAAGATTCTATCTCTCCAAGGACTGGGGAAAAGAGGAAACAGCATCCTCTTTTATTCCGAGGAGAGATTAGTACCCCCGAACAGCTGGCTCGGCCCAGAACAGGTTGTAAGGAACTCGCAAAGGATGCGGCGCGGGAGTTGTTAAAAATTGACACTTGCTGGAAAAAATAGTCACCAACACGGTTGAGGAAGTCCAGTCAGTGGAAACATAAAACCCAACACGCATGGTACAAGAGATGTTTTACAAAAAGAACAAGATCTTTATTACATCCGAATATACAGAGGACAGAAATGCTTTTGCGATAAGGATAAATCATCGCGATTGAGCATTATTTTTCAGCATGATTCGTCTTTATCGACAACGACTCCGGAATAGCCATTTGAAGCTGGGCAGCACTTCTTCTTATTGAGTCCGATCCAATGGCTAAAATTGCGATTAAAAATATTCCGAGAAGGAAAAAGTTACTATTCTCGATCGTAACCACCGCAGCACTCATGTTCGACTGGGATACCACCGTTGGAGGGGCAGTTGTCAGGATCTCGGTTGTCAAATCCGCCCCAGAAGAAGTGGTATTCATCGCTGAAGATATCCTTCTCGGCAAAGGTATCCTTGGCAAATTGAAGATCGCATTGGAAGAGTTCACGCTCGCAGGAACCCTCAGTATTCACAGATTCGAACGCACCACGCTTTCCAGAATACTTCCAGGTGTATTTCGTGAATTCTCCGATGCAGGTATCGCCGTGCTTTTCCCGGACGCACTTTTGGCAGTCTTTGTAGGCTTTGCACTTGTTGTCAAGAGCATCCTGGGAAGAGAAAATAAGGAAACAATTAACATCTCAAAATTTACCTTTGGTGCTCCAGTGCCCATTTCGCTGAGTGGTCGGTCGCCAAGAAGGTAGCAGTGGCAACCGTAGGCCCAGTATTTTCGCTCGTCGAACTTGTATTTGCCTTTCAGTCCGTTGACGCCCCAGATTTTCTTCGCGATTGCCTTCAAATCAGCATATCTTCGCTCACCAGAGACGCTTCGATCCACCTCAGTCGGATTTCGAGATCGAGCAAGAGCAGAGCATGGGACTTCCTCACCATTTGAGTAGCAAGTGTCGTCTTTGATCTCTTCAGCGACAGCGAGGGCAGCGAGGTAAGCGAAAAGCTTCATTTCTCGTCTTTTTGTTTTAGGCTTGGACTTCTTATCGAAGTTTGATGGAGCACTAATTGAGCGATGGAGATTTTATGGAGAGTTCTAGAATTGTTTGAGGGCGCGCGAGAGGGGATTTTACCGCGCTGGTGCGATTGTTTGATAAGAGGATTTCGAAAAATCGCTTGTTTTTCGTCAAGATTATGATTTTTTGAGGAGACTTTTTTCTTGAAAGCAGAAGAAAGACAAAGTATTATAAAAAGATGAGTTTATTTTTCAAATTTACACAAATGAACATTCATTTGAACAAAGAGAATACAGTTATTCTTCGGGTCTTAGCACTCTTCAGTAAGATCCGTCACAACACCGCTATTTCCATCAGAAGCCGGACAGCATTTCTTCTTGTTGAGTCCGATCCAGTGGCTAAAATTGCTAGAACATGAAGGGAGGGAAAATGACTCACTATTCTCGATCATAACCGCCGCAGCACTGGTGCTCGACTGGAATGCCTCCGTTGGAGGGGCAGTTGTCGGGGTCTCGGTTGTCGAAGCCGCCCCAGAAGAAGTGGTTGTCCTCGCTGAAGACGTTCATCGCGGTGAAGGTGTCTTGGGCGAATTTGAGATCGCACTGGAAGAGCTCTCGCTCGCAGGAACCCTCGTTGTTGATGCCCTCAAATCGGCCTCGTTTTGAAGCATACTTCCAGGTGTACTTGACGAATTCACCGATGCACTGGTCACCGTGCTTGTCTCGGACGCACTTTTGGCAATCTTTGTAGGCTTTGCACTTGTTGTCGAGCTCGTCCTGAAAGCTTATGTTGAAAATAGGGTCTACTATCGTTTTCTCACCTTGGGAGCTCCAGTGCCCATTTCAGAGAGGGGTCGATCACCGAGAAGGTAGCAATGGCAGCCGTAAGCCCAGTACTTTCTCTCATCGAATTTGTTCTTTCCAGCGAGTCCGTTGAGTTTCCACACTTTGTCCGCGATCGCCTTCAAATCAGTATATCTTCGTTCAGAACTCTCTTCGGTCGAAACAGCGATGCTTCGACCCCCGGTTCTGGCGAGATTGCTGCAGGAGACCTCCTCACCGTTTGAGTAGCAGGTGTCGTCTTCTATCTCGGCGAGAGTGGCGGCGGCGAAAAAGGCAAAAAGCTTCATTTTTTGGACTCTTGGAAAGTGCTGTTGACTTTGACTTCTTATCGAAGTTTGATGCGGAAATGAAAATGAAGCTGGATTATAAAGGGCGGTGGTGGCGCGCCACGATTAATTTTATTCATCAACCAAAATAATATCCAAACGACCAGGATGCTCAAAACGCGCTTGCAATGTCTGAATGCTAAACATAGCTAAATGAACTTCATTGAAGTACTTGTTAAGAAATGTCTATTCATCTTTCTTGCTGCAATGAATCCCATGCGACAATTTTTTGATCGAGATTTGTTTTTATTTCATTGATAATGGTTTCAAATAAAAGAAGGCGACAAGCTTTTTAGCTGCTCATATTCTGATCTCTTTGATCCCATTTCAAGGATCAGGATCAGTCTTCTCAGGACATACTCGTTGATGTCTTTCTCTAAAATCTAAAGAATTGAATGTCAAATCTCTACGTTAGACAAAGTCTCTAAAACTCACCTTATATTTGCTTCGCTCGGACTTTCAAAAGTCGAAGACTGATGAAATGATTCAATTAGGCCTCACAATAATGTCTTTTCTAGAGATTTTTTCAAAATTTTTGAACAACTTGGAAATACCCTTCTCTTGTCTAGAAAACTTTTTACGTTTTTCAGTGAAGTGAGTTCATCACGTGATCGATGGTAAATAGGATGTTTGGAATATCATAGTCCAGAAAATCCTCGAAATTTCATCGAAAGATGATCTTGAGCAAGTTCATTGGGATTTTCAAGTGATGGCAGAGTTGCAAATTTTGTGAGCTAGCTGAGCTGAGCTATCTGAGCTAGCTGAGCTACAGCTCAGCTCAGCTCAGCTCAGCAATTTTGAGGTGAGGGTCAGCTCAGCTCAGCTCAGCTCAATTTGACCTCAGCTCAGCTAGCTCAGCTCAATGGTTCTTCGAAGAGAGCCAGCTCAGCTCAGCTAGCTCAATTTTAATCTCAGCTCAGCTAGCTCAGCTCAGCTCAGTCTATTGAGCTGACAAAGATCGAACCACTTTTGATTGGTCTTTATTTCAAAAACTTCGACGTATTTTCTATTCATGCTTTCCTGTTGGTCAATTTTAGATAGAAATAATTTGAGTTTTCTTTGAAACAAGAGAGAAATTAAATAAAAAAGGGCTTCCAATAAAAAATAATAAAGTACAGATGGTAAATATGTGATTGCGAATGTGAGAGACTGGTCTAGGGGTGTGCGAGGGCAGGGGCTCCCTGTCCATCTACGCTAGAAGGTTGAAACATTGGCTCATCCACATAAATGATACCACTGTATAATATTTTGGAGGATTCCTTATTGTTAAATGACAGAATAAATTTTTTTATGTCAAAAAAGTGCTATGTTGCGAGTGAGATGCTGGTCAAGGGGTGTGTGAGGGCAGGGGCTCCTTGTCCATCTACTCAAGAAGGTTGAAATTCGCTTCAACGCATTTTTTTGCCATTTTTTATAGTAAATAAAAATCAGCTTTCTCAGCTCAGCTCAGCTCAGCTCAGCTAGCTCAGCTAGCTCAGCATAAAAATTATGGTCAGCTCAGCTCAGCTAGCTCAGTTTGAGAGATCGTCAGCTCAGCTCAGCTCAGCTCAAAAATTTTCAAATATGCCCCAGCTCAGCTCAGCTCAGCTCAATTTTTTTGAAAAAAACCAGCTCAGCTCAGCTCAGCTCAGTTGTTTTTTATAAGGAGCCAGCTCAGCTCAGCTCAGCTCAATTTCGACCTCAGCTCAGCTAGCTCAGCTCAGAAAAAAATTTCAAAAATTTGCAACTCTGAGTGATGGAGCCTGTTTTGACCATCCAAATCGAGATGCATTTTACTAATTTCTGCTTGTTCTTATGTTTACTTTTTTGATTATCTTACGATCAACAGCTACATCCGATTTTACGTGTCCGATTTGCAAAGCTGCTTTCTGGGCGATTAGAAAAAAGCGCGCGAAATAGAACCCAGCAAGCTATTTGGTGCGTACACAAATACTGCCCACGTCAGTCCCTACTTTATCGGATTATGTTATCAATCGTACCAGTGTTGGAAATGTTTTGGAACCGGCTCGCGACAAGAATTTGAAAATATCATTACGTGAGCAGAATTGAACGGTTAACTTGTACATTGACGAGTTGTTTAAAACATTCTGCGTGTAAATCCATGCTTGTGAGTTTTAATTAATCATAATTCAAACTACTAGAGCTTTGTTCGGGAAGACATGCCAAACGCGGTAGCAAATGAAATAAGTGCATTCAAACTATTCTTTCCAAGGAGATTTTATTCCCATGAACATTTAAAAGAATAATCAATATGCAGTGTAATGGAGCTTGTTATACCATTCAAAAACGCCCAAACATGGAAAATCTATTGTGGAAACTGCTTCATTTTAAAAATAAGTAAGGTGCAAACTACTATCAGCAGAAATATATTGAGTGTAAAGAAACATTTCAAGATATTCTGTTTCAAATTCAATAAACTCCGCTTATATGGGCCTAAAAAAGCTGAAAATCAGCTGTGAAATTCAAGTCAGCTGGCCTTAGTTCGATTACTGAAAGACTATCCATATGGCCTAAAATTTTTTTATCTATCGAAATCTCTCTTATGATAAGGGCCATGTGATATGGCCCATATCGAATTTCCAAGTAATATTTCCAAAGTAATATTTTGTTTAAAATTTCCATTAGATATTCTTTTTCAAATTCGTGCCGATGAGAGCTTTTCATGAAAATGGAAAAAGTTCCAGTTCTCGAAAATCAATACCCGAGTATCCGGTCTCTCCGGACGCTCTCCGATATTAGTTTTTATCCTTATTTTAATAAAAAGATGGCAGAATTATTTTTGAGAGAAATTACACTCTTCCTTCACATATTCATCTACATTTGGTCTGTCAGCTTATGCGTCAAAAGGTATCAAAGGACAAGAAGTGTCTTTTTTAATGATGATTATTTTTTCTAAGCTGGAGTATTTTGCATAAAGAGAGACAGAAAATCGTCAGCTTTCTTCGAATTTTCGATGTCCAGTTTCAATTCGTTTGCGCAGTGGTTTTCTACTATACCAGTTATCATTTTCAAATTTACGAAGTCGAAAACCCAAAAACAACTGGAAACACAATCCTCTGGCTTTCAATGGTTCATCTTTTGGTTCGAGTTCTGTTCTTGTACCAACACTGTGTCGATCCAAAGCACAGTCTGATAGAGATGATTACTTTGATCTTCGACTGTATTATCAAATTGACGATCATCAGTTATTATGGAATGGAGACGACGATTTTGGGTAATAATCCGGAAGAGAGATTTTTCTTTTTGAGGCTCATCGTTATTGGTAAAAAATGAAAAATCAATAACTTGCTGAATTTTCATTTTAGTAATATCTACTGGCTACATTAGCTCATCCCTTTGTGTTACTCTTCAAGTTCGAGAAGATGTTCGAGCAATGATGAAAACTGCGGAGAAAATAAGGTGCTACACGATTACGACAAAGTTCTTGAGCATCATCATTCTCTCAGGAAGAGATTTGAACATTTGAAACCCCTCATAACTTTCGGCCCAAATGTTTAATCTCAAAAGTCATTTTATCGAACAACTATACTTCTTCATCATCGAGGGACTATTTCTCTAACTGCATCTCGAAGTCGACAGAAAAAGACGAGAATGCTCATGATTTTGTCTATTGCAATAGGAAGGAAACAATTTTCGTTGCTGCGTATTCTACCATCATCGTAAGTCCTGTCGCCATTTTCAAATCTAAAAATATTTTAGATGATCGTTCTTCTTTTCTTTTCCTGTTCAATTTGGCTGCTTTTCAAACACCACACACCCTTAAAACGGTAGAACTCCAGTCCATGTTGATTACACTCTTTCGACTCTAGAATTTCGCACATACAGAGAACCGCTTCTCAAGTCTCCTCTGCTTCCGAAATGCAAAAAGTCATTCGAACTCGAAACGTTCAGTTCAGGTATTATTAAAATTGACGCGGAAGAATCTAACTCAATTTCAAGCAACGCGCGGATTAAAGTCTCCCTTGACCTGGCTACAGTACAAGAGATGGAGGGGGAAGAAGGGTGTAAAGATCAATTATTGATAAAGACAGCTAACGCTTTCTTAATTAATTTAAATGCCTACCGATTCTACTAGTTTATAAATACATTCTTGATCTAAAGAAGAAAGCAACATAGAAATTGAAATTTCATCCGTGGCGAGAATAACAACAAGCATAGCAAGTTCACACAAGGTATTTTGATATAGTAGGAGGTTATCAATGATAACTTATCATTCAAGCTGTCCCTAACCCTAAATCTAAGCCTAACCCTCACGCAGGGGCTACACCCCGCCCCCTATGACCTAAACGAGGGGCTTCGCCCCCGGAGTCCCTCGTCAAGAGTTCCCAAACCCTAACCTTAACCACTAGCGAGTAAGCTTTTCCTTTCACGAAATCGCTATCTATGTTTCAGTCAACTTCAAACGACTCTTGCTACAAATCCGAGCAAGAATCCTTCCATCTTTCTCCATTTTCCGACGACTCCAGCCAATAATAAATCGATCCTTTGAAAAAACTTTGACCTCGACTCTTATTGATAATGACAAAGCCAAGTGGGCTTTTAACTGAATCGATAGGCGAGAGAAATTGATGGGCTGAAAGACGTCTAAGATCATTGCACCTCCATTTAGTGAGCATGTCAGTTATAACTGAATCGATAAATCACACTGACGAGGCGTCATGAAAAACATTAGACGAGCACGTAAATCGGTAAACACCAATTGTCAGAATTTCGAATGTGCTTTTGAGATCTCGCAAAAGATGAAAGTACTACATGATGCTGAAGTCAGAGAGCTTGAAAAACGAGATATCAGTAAGTAGGACAATTTTCTTCTTTTTTCAAAGGACAAAAAATTGAATAGAAACTCAAGTTGCTCCTCTTGACGTATTTTTCAGTAAATCCAATCCTCTTATAGCTACATCATAATTCGCTCAGCAGAATATGCATCCCATTGATTTTACATCAGCAGCCATTTGTGTTCTGACTATTTTTCGACAGTTTATTCATTTTTACTGGCGTTATTAATTAATTAATCAAACAAATCATTAGGCTGTTTATGAAACTTTTTAATGAGAAAAAAGAGTGCAACTCGATTTGTATCAGTAAGACTTTTCCTTCAAAAATAGAGATGTTTTTCAGTGGAGCAAAACCGAATCGGACATTTGTCGGCGGCGACGATTTGGGTAATTGTGGGAGGAACGGTGGTTGTTTTCTTTGGAGTCGTGGTTTGGGCCTTCTTTTTGGCGAATATGAAGCTTTGGCATAGAAGATGGATAAGTAAGCATTTTTTTTGTTTGAAAAAAGTTCAAATTTTAAGACCATCGAATACTCCTACAAAACAAAGCCGCGAAGAGAAGACATGCTCGAAAGCAAAAAGAGGTTATTCTTGCTTTCCAGAATAACGACAAGCTAGAGTGAGTTTGTCTCAAAGATTGTTTAGCTGACTGAATTTCTAGAGACAGTTCCTCGAGCGATCGTCGAATAACCCTTCCTAAGACTCCCCGAATGTCGCCGAAATCAGAGTTTTCTGACCGAAGCGTAAGTCAAAATTTGAAGTTCATTTGGCTGTCATCAATATCGGAAAACTGATTATTGTTTACGTCTGACTTACTACTCATGGAACGAAGTGTTAATGGAATGATGAATATTCAATAATCTACGCCTATTAAGGTCGATATGATGCTGAAGGAGAGTGAGCTCCACCGCGCTGTATAAATATCCATCCATGTGCATCATTTCTGAATAAATCTGTCAAAACTTTATAAGATATACATAAGACCGTCGTTCCAATTTGCTCACTTGATTGAACATGCTCTAAAAGTCAAAATGCAGAAGCTACTATTTTGTTTTATTTTTTGCATTCCAGTAGCAAGAGGGAGGATTCTAGAGCCGAATCAAGAAGCTCATCAAATCAAGTCACGTGTACCAAGTCTTTTTATGCGACGATCTCCGGAAGATCCCTTCGCTGCGCTGCAAAAATACGCGGACATATCTAAAGAAGGGGTATCTTTATTCTAGATTCAGCGAAAAATTCGGTGTGAACAATCAAAATTTAGGAGGCGCATAAGAATGAAGGACCATTGTTACATTTGACGCATGAAATTGATATCAACGATTTGCTCAATTACTCCTTGAAAAACGCATATTCACAGGTTCGTAAAAAATCAAGATAAACCTCATTATGATCATAAGATTCCACTTTTTGGGCCGCCACATAAGCAAATTTCGGAGCTAAAGAAAACGAAGACCAATCCTGATGTTGACTTCAGAAATACCGAAAATGTTCTTCTTCAGGTAAGTCTTCGCTAGAAACTCGATAAAGATCGATGTTTAGTGGTTCAAAGATGCAGCGAAAAAAGAAGCGAAGCAAATTGAAACAAATTCAAAAGAAGAAATGCAGCTGTTTGAAGATATGAGACAGTATTTGTCGGAGTTACAATCAGAAATTTCTCCACTTGTCAATCAAATCCGAATTTACGACTGAATAAATGTTTTGTGTCTGTTTTTTTTCTTTCTTTAAAAAGGCTTTGATTCACAAATTTGGCGATATAAGCCTCATGTAAAGAAAATATAATGAGGCAGTCATTATGGTTCTTTTCGACGTAGAAAAACTCTTGACAAAGTGTCACAAGAGAACAAAAATGATTTTGACTTGCTCATTTTTCATGAATTTGGGATTTTGTCTTACCGTAACTGATGATTTTGCGATTGCAAAAGATACTGCGGGAATGACCTTTACTCAGGCAAGGACAAAATGCAATCAGTATGGGTCCTATTTGAGCTACCCGAGGCAAGATTTGTTAAAATTCAGCTGATAATAATTATGAAGAAATGATGATGATGGGATTAAGCTGAGAGGTCTTTTGAACGAAGGTAGACATGCAAGCTGGATAGGTGCTGATGATATAGAAAAAGAGGGAACATGGAGGAATGTGAAGGGCGAAGACCTAACTTATCTTCCCTGGTCCGCGGGTCAGCCGGACAATATGAGGAACCAGGATTGTGCGTGGCTTGGAATAAATAGAAATACGATGAAGTGGGATGATCGAGATTGTGGAAATCAACTGAATTATGCTGTCTGTCATAAAAGCAAGATCACTGAAGGAATCAAGATCACAAGTAGAAAATGAAACGCTTAATTTAAGCAGAAAGCTTAAATTTTCTCATTCTAGGACCGTTTTCGGGGACTTTCAACGCGCCGAGCAAAGTCAAACTTGGGAAAACCTTTGAAGTCTCCTTTACGAAAAGAGTTTTTGAAAATTTTCACGATTATAAAATTATTTGTCGAAAACTCGAAAAAAGGGAGCCTCAGACCATCTATTTCAAATCTTATTGGACAAATGCTCTGCAGTCTTTGGCTCTGATAGGATTCCTCTAACAATCAGTTCTCCTATCTGTTGGACTAAATCGAATCCAGTAAGAAATACTGTGAAACTAATTTACTATGAATCATAAGGAGCTGAAATTGAACCGACGGGCAGACACGCTAGAAATGGCAATGTTTCTTTACTCAGGTAGTTCATGGCATTTTTATCATCGTATTTATCAAAAACTAGATTCGACAGAGCTTGAAATTTCCTGCAATCCGAAAATATCAATAAACTCGAACTCATGTTATCAATGACTTACTTCGATAAAAATTTTTTTTGTGTAAAATTTATTAAAACAAAAAGTAGCTAGAAGTGAAACTTGGAATATTTTGAGCAAGGAACTTTTGTAGGATTTTCATGAAAGCATCTTTTCTATTTGGCGCGAAGTATTTTACTGACGAGTCCGTCGACTTTCTCATCTGTTTCTCCCCAGACGATGACTTCGAGAAGAACAAGCAGGAATTTTTCGTGTTCGCTTTTGTTCAAAGCGGAAAGGACTTTATCACACATTGACAGGGTCTTAGAAATTATTTTTGACGCTGAATTATTTTGAGACTAACCTTTCTAGCGCCGTCGTTTTCGGAAATCTTCGCCATCAGAACATGCAAATCTGATAGGCTATCCTCAGCCATGGCACATGTTATGGGCAGATATTGAATAAGTGTGTAGGCTTTCTTCCATTTGTTGACGCTGATGTACCAAAAGTAGATTTGGAGCAGGAATGTGAAACAATAGAGGGTAAATGTCAGGAATGAAACCAAAAGCCAGGATCCAAGCGGCTTGAAATAACATCTTGTTGTCTGCCAGAATTCACCATTCGAAGCTAAAAATGATGCTCATGAATAGACGATAAAAATTCGGAAATAAAAAAACCATAACTATATCAAAAATTCTTTTCGTATTAAAAATTTATGCTTCAAATATTTTGAAAATCTCTAGTCAGCTCAACGATGGCTACAAGCCTGGTCGAAAGCGTATTCATTAATAATATTTCATCTCATTCATAAATATTTCATTAATTCATAAAATCTGACTTACTTTGATAGTGATAATACTCCGGCAACAAGCAATTGAAAGAGTTCAAGTCAAAGATTCGATAAACAAACCAGTGGAACAAAACTCCTCCCGCAACAATATTAACAATCAAGCAGTTCACCCGATTCAAATAAATCGTCGTCAGAAAATCTGATGATCCAGCTCGCGCCTCCATTAGATCTTCCAATTCCATGAATTTTGCTCGAGTGTCGTTTTTCTTCCAGTGCTCTTCTAAAGACTCGTAGATGGATGAGGAGAGGTTTTTAGTGACTTCTTTGATCGCCAGAGTTCCGAGAGGAGGTTTTTGAGGGCTGTCGCCTTTTAGGCTTATCACTTCGTCTTCTATCCGGATATCAATCTTCTCAAGGGCTGTCGAAAATAATTGTCGCTAAACAAAACAGGGCGCTATATTTTCAGTTAAGATATTCAGCCCTTTTCTTGAGAGGATCGTCTTCAGTTCCAGAAATGGATCGCTTTCTCGCCAAACCATTCGGCTTTTCTTGACACTTGGAAGTTTCTCTTGTCAAATTCGATGCGATTCGCTGTCTGACAGACGCTCGAGCTTGCCGATTATGTCGCATCGCTTGCTTCTGTTCTGGCCCTGCTTTGTTGATCGACATCATGCTTCCGTAAATGGACTTTTTCTCCAAGTTTTGTTCTTGGAGGATCTTTTTCTTTGGCTTGTTCAAGATATTCGACACAGCTTTCAGGCCAGCGATAAGTTCTCCTGTTGCTTCTTCTATTCCGTCCATCAGATATTCGGCTTAATTTTTGCTTGAGGAAATATAAAACTCGTTTTTGAGCATATCAACATTTTCTGATTGCATTTCTTACCTTGCCCTATTCTTTTAATGCTCGTTATTTCCCAGCAAATACCAGTCTGAAGAATAGCCCATCAATTACCCACTTATCTCTGCAGAAAAATCACTTACCCAAGCTCCAAGGGTCGTCAAAGCCAACAAAATATAAGGAAAAAGCTTCAAAAACCTAAGTGTCGTTTTTGATTCCAAATCAACGTTGCCGAATTCGTCGACTTCGTAATGCGCCATTCGGGAGAAACAGTAGTTATTGATGAAATTGTGATCCGCGACGTGAAAAGTGTCGCAGGTTGAGCCCGTTTCGTTGACTTTTTTAGTCCGCAAGGAGCAAGTTAGAATTTCTGGCGTGAAACCTGCAGGCGCAATGACCTTAATCAAGTTTGTAAAAAGAGGATTTAATTTATGTTTTCAGGACTCTCATGGTAAAAACGACGCTTACCAGCAAAACCGAAAGGGCCATAACAGGAGCTACGGTAAGAAGAGTGGTTATAAATCGGTCATTTTTGAAGACAGGGTTCAAGGTGACATGGGATTTCTTTTGTTGGAGCGTTTCTGTTGCCTGCCACTGGATACAAAACGCATTATTTCATGGTCTTCCATAAGGGCGTCACTTTGTTAATTAATATCCAGTTCCTTGTAAGCCGCGGCTGCCGCAAAAGCCGGAATACTCATGTTCGTCCTCTTTCAAATTTCTCTTCTCAAATCCGTTTGTTTAAAAATTATACTGCGGTTTGTCAATTTTATCCCAATATTTGATCTACCGCTTTTTCAAGCTTCCATTTTGCGTTCTTTTGCTTATTCACTCTCGGCCTGGGCTCGGTTACTGTAATCGAGGCAGAACAAGCATTCGATCAGTAATTAAACAAACTCTGGGAAAATCGAATAAAGTATCGAAGATATGGTCCTCTTGAAATTGAAAGAGGCCCCCTAGAGAGAAAAAGATTGTAGTGTATAAGATGCCGGAGGGCGAATTTGCAAGCTTGGAATTTTCAAGAGCTGGATCTTCGTCTTGATCCTCTTTTCGAATGATCCGGCTCGTTGACCTTGATAATTTGGATGAGTTCAAGAGCGGTAAACAACAGATCAAATAAAGTCATATTCAAAGAATAGTCCACTAAAAGGAACTACGCACTTGCAAGGATACATGCATTTTCTGGTAGAGAAGTCATTGGGTTGGCGGGTTCAAATACTCAGTGCTCGAAAAAAAACTATTTCGGCAGAAAAATTCGTCCGAAAAACCATAAGTCCGATTTTTATAAAATGTTAATACAGTTTTACTTTCTAATCTAATTGATAATAAATTTGCAATCGTAAGTTTCTTGCCACTAACAGGACCAATAAATAACTGTTTCTTTCATAAAAATTCTAATAAGCTCTTCAATAGCTTCGAGTCGAAGGCTTCGACATGATTCATTTTTCATCGAGGAAATGGAATCAAGGAAGAGAATCGTCAAGTCAAAACTGATTGAAATGCGCTCCTGATAAACGTTTCTATTCTGCTATTAATTTTTATCGTCAAATCAGGGAAAACAATAAACTCTTCATTTTGTGAGAATTTATAACTTTAAAATGTCTCAATACATTAATTCTCAATAATTAATAGAGCAAAATAAGTCGAGCACTGGGACTTGTATATCTTGCAAGGTCTTTGTGATAAGCAAAAAATGAAATAAAGATCTTCCTTCAGAAAAAGACTGGATATAATCTCCATTCAATTTCCGGATTAAATTCGATCCGGCGCCGAGAACACCGGGAATGATTAATGTCGCCGCCGGGCGCCTTTATTCACTCTTGATCCATAATTACAAGCCATAACAAGAAAGAACAAGAAAAACAGATTTATGAGCCCCTAAAAAGGACACACAGTTGACGTGGATCAAACACCCTTTCATCCCTTTTCTTGATTGAGTCGCGCTTTATTTCTCGGATTAGCGGCCCACTCGTTATTTCATTTGACACTTTGGATTTTCGATTTCTTCTTCGAAAAGGTACTTTTTAAGGCGCTACGTCTTTAATTTTTAAATCTATTAAAATCTGGCAATCGATAAAAAAATTCAAATTATATTGATAAAGATGGAAAGCAACATTTTTCAAAGCGCAAATTTCAAAGGTCTTTTACAAAAATTTCAAGAAAAAAGCGGGTTGATGAATAATGAATAAGCTGGTGATAAATGATAAATGCTTCCTCAAGGTTATGTCGGAAATGCCGGCAAGTCACGTGGCGGCTCAATCCGGAAACGAGCTCCGGAATCAAAGGTTTACTGGGATTTTGAACTTGATGTTGATTTATCAATGATAAATTATAACGGGAAGAGTTTTATAAGCTTTTTTCATCATCTTTTTTCATAACGAAAATGTTCCTTCAAGTAAATCCGGAGTTTTAAGATGATTCTAATGTAGCAAAATTCTTGGTGAAGAATTTATTTTTTCAAATATCGCTAACTTAAAAATGTGAGGTCGAAAATACAGATAGTGCTCTTATGGCTTTTGGATTCATAATTCTGCTGTGTTTATTTTATTTTTAAATAAATGAGCATAAATAATAAACCAAATAAAAATCACTTTTAAAAATAAAAAAGGGAGTTTTGCCGCCCCCGTGTTGCGCGTGGCGCGTATCACCGCGGCGGCGCTCTTGCCAAAAGCGACCTTTGTGCGCAACGTCGTCGCTTGAAAAAAAAAATACTCAACTCTACTACCTCATCGCTCAATCTCAAAACACATTAATAACAAACTATGGCAACTTAGATCTCTTCAACCAGAGAAAGTTTAAAATCAAGAGATAACTAAGAAGAAAACAGGCGAAAACAGATTCAAGAAGATTAGGAACTGTTCAAAAATAAAATTGAAAAAAGTAATTTTAACGAATAAATTTCAAAACAAAGCCGCTTGCGGCTTCGCAGAAAAGCATTTTTCCCGGATACTATCTCTTAGAGCAAAAAATGGGCTAAAACGATAAGCCGCAAAGCGGCTTTTTTGAGAAAAAAAGCTGCAAAACGGCTTCGCAAGGGTAAGTTCCTATATCTGGCAAAGCCGCTTTGCGGCTTCGTTTAAAAAAGCCGCTACTCGGCTATTTTGTTAGGCTCTTTAGGTCCTTTATCAAGTTTTGGTCACTTGTCTCGTGACCCAAATCCTTCGTATTAGTCCAAAATCGCATTTTAGTCCGATTTGAGCATGAATGTTTTTCACACTCAAACTTATTTGATTATCAATAACCCGTAAAGCGTCTTTTCTGTCCATCGTTTGCCGGACTTTTTTTCTTCGTCAAGCATTGTTCTTTATTTTCAAAAGCCTTGAAAAGCCCGCCTTTTGTCCTTTTAGATGGCCGTGAATTTTCGAAGGCTCGTCTTTTTTACATTTTGAAAGGGCCTTGGAATGTGGAAGATTGGTGGGTAAAGGCTACTCGCCCGGGTGGGATTTTCAGGTGGCCAAGTGGGGTGCAAATGAACGGTTATTATTTTCAGGCGAATATTTCATCAGAGGGAAGATTCTTTTTTCTTAGATCATAAATCTGTTAGAACAAAGCAAAATCAACTTTTAAATGTTAACGAGGTTGTACTAATGATTTAAATAGCTCGATTCAAAATGCTCGTAAAACGCACATCTGACTCAAATAAAAATGAAGAAAAGAATCAAACTTCGAGTTCAAACGGTAATTTTCATCATCAAAGATAAAAAAGACAAAATGATCCGCTTACTTTATTTATTCATAAAAATGCCGGCGTAAATTTGTATTTTTAGTCGAAAATAAAATCAAATTCATAGTGACTTTTTTGAAATAATTAAAAATTTGCCGAAATTTCATTTTTAAATCTCGCGCCAAAATTTTCATAAATATTGCCCCATCAATTCAAAAAAGAAAAGCCCTTGAAGTTTTCTTCTTTTTTTTCCTCCGTTATGTATAATCACCAATTAGGCAGTTGTTGTCCGCGCGCATTTTATTTTCAGGAACCCTTTGGAAATCGCTCAGGCGTGAATTTTGACCGCGAGCGCAAAGTGAGCTCCAACTTTCAAGCTCGATCAATTTTGGATGCTTGAAAGTTTTCGGAGAAAGTTTTAGCGCACCTGCTTCCGGTCAAGGGATTTATTGATAATCAATTTACACGAAAAGGAGGAACTTGAAAGATTGATGATTTTTGAACAGAAAATAAGCAGCCACCGACGATGAGGTGGCTCAGTCTTCTTGGACTGGCCGCAGCCGAGACAGGAATGGTTTTGAAAATAAAATATAAAAGCCGCATGCGGCTTCATTTTGAATTGAACTTTTTTTTTTCAAAAAAAGCGAATTTAGGTATTTGAGTACAGATTTTTCCCAGACCATAATTTTTTATCGCATCGAGCTTATCACTTTTGCCTTTTCTAAATCGCCTTGTGAGTCACCTGATCGTCGCGATAAAGACTACATTTTCAAAACTGAAACAGGCTTTGCACCTCCGGACCGCGCGCCTGCCCGAATTGTCACCAAAAATGAAAAAATACAGGTACTCTTTCATTGATTCATATCGAAATTGTCAAATAAAGCAGGTTCAAGTTGTCCTGTTTCGGAAGATTTTGAGAGGCATTCAAGGAGCTTTTTGGGCTTCTTGAAGCGTCCCATTGACAAGTGTTTCAGTTCACTTATTCTGTAAAATCGTTTTAGTAAAGAATTCTCATAACACAGCAATGATTGGTTGTCCAATTCTTCAAAATCTAGAGTCTTAACAATCAAATCAGTTAAGACATAAAAACAATACACAAAATTTTCGATTTTCTTTTATGGTTCCCAAAATTTCTCAAATCAAATTTTTCAGGTTCCGATTGGCCGATCAAGCCCCTTATGGCCCCATCTACAAATTTCTGCGGAAGGAGGGAACACGTGCGAAGTTCGCGTCCTCCCCTCTCCCATCGAACAGGTTGTTGGAGAATTGAACGTCGATCGCTTCCCATGCGATTTCACCGAAGATGAAGTATTTTACCAGCATTACGGGCGAGCAGAGCCCAGAAGCGACAGGATATCTTTACAAGTTCATTATGAAACGAGGACGACGAAGAAAATTTTACCACTTCAAATCGAAATTGAAGTCTTGCTGACGCCGCACGATTTGATTAAAGATTTTAATGACTTAGGAAGAGTTCTTAAGAATTCTAATTTTGTTAGAAATGAAAGCCGTCAGGAACAAAGACCGTTTTCGGCATTTTTACGAGATTTTTGTTCAGCCGAGTAAGTTCAAAAGGGACATTTTTACGGTCGTTAAAAAGTGTCACGTTCATCAATAACTACGGATTTGCCACCCTGGTGGGCTCCGTTAAGGACCTTCTTTTGAGAATTATTGCAGCTTAGGGTATGATGTCTCAAGATATTTCAGTAAATTAGTGCCCGGAATTGCCGGTTAAAAAGTAAAAGAACTCTCAAAAAGAAGTAACACGACTCGCCGGAGAATCCAAAGCAATCGACTCCACCATCCTCAAAATCGACTTCGACCCGACAAAATCGATCACCTCCTTCATCTCCTCCGATGATTACAGTTACTCCGACAGTACCGAGCTCGAATGCTTCGTCACAATTCCCGAGGCATACCGCCCAACAGAGCGAGTTTACATCGACAATCAAGAATTGCTCGGCGAAGTTTATCCAATTTTCGAAGGATCGCCGCCCTTCGACCGGCGTTTTTTGTCTGATAATCCGAAAATTGGAATCTGGCCCAAATACGGAAAATTGGCCTACGCTCCTGTCAGATCTACCTGCGACGATTTTGTTAATTCCGGCATCTATTACAGGCATTCTGGCGCTACTGGCACTCCTGACAAGGATCATCAACCGCTTCTGATCGAGATTGAAGACAAGTCCGGCTTCGTTCACGAGCGAGAATGGTTCGACCTCCAGATCAACATTCGCGCTGCTGCGAAAAACGAGCCGCCAAATGTCGATCCTCAAGCGGAGTTGAAACTCTACGTCGATCAATTTATCCTTACTGCCCTGACACGAGACGTTCTATTCGGAAAAGACTACGAAACAGACGAAAGACTACTTGTCGTGGAATTTGATGATCAACCGAAATCCGGCTTCTTTGTTTCCACTGATGATCGAACGAGACCAATTCTGAGCTTTTACCAATCGGAACTGCTTGACAACAAAATTGCCTTCCAACCTCCAGCGGCCGATTCTGCCTTTGACCGACTCCTTTCTGTAAGAAATTTTCTTCAAAAATTTTCGAGTTGAAATGTTTTGACATTTCTTTTTTTTTGAAGTATCGGGCGGAAAAGACCATAGTAGGGTTAACAACCCCATTTTGACCCTATCGCGCCCTCGTTTCCGTCCTGTGTTTTTCGTCAATTTTATATTGTCATTAACAGTCTTCAATATAGCCCCAAATACAGTCGACAATGAAGGTAACGCCCCGGGGCACAAGCCTTAGGACACACACCTGACCATTGCCATCCCATTTGACACTTTATTAACATCATTTTATATTCCGCCAAGTTAAAAATATGCCAAAAACCATCCATTTAACATAAAAACTCGTTCAAAAAAAGATCTTTTGAATCTAATAATCAGCTTCATTCTTAGGTCAATTTCCGGATCCACGACGAAGATGGAGGAACCTCTCCTTGGGTCCCTTTCTACATCAAAATCCAGGCGATGGAGAATGACACACCATTCGCCATGGAAAACAATGGTCTCATTCTTTACGAAGGAAGTCGTCGATGCATCGGTCCGGATGAATTAAAATTGACAGACAAAGACACTCCAACGGGAAATTTGAATCTTCGTGTCCTTGATGGAACCAAGCACGGCCAAATTTTTGTTGGACCAATGGCGATTGACATGTTCTCCGGAAGCGACATTGAATCATGCTCGGTTGTCTATCAGCACGATGATTCTGATACATTTGTTGACAACATTATTATGGAAATTTCGGATGGAGAAAGCTCGATTGAAATTCTTTTCCCTATCTGGATCGTTCCAATCGATGATCAACCTCCTCAGATCATCAAGAATCTCGGCGCTGAAATTTACAAGAATTCCAATGTCACGATTGACCTCGAAGATGTCGATATTGACAGCAATGGCCCCACTCTTTACACTCTTCAGAATCCTCTCACCAAAGGAGAATTGTTCGTCCTCAACGATGAGGGGCAATGGACTGTCACAAGAACCTTCACATCCGAGCAAGTGCAGAGAAAGCAGGTCGAGTACATGCACAACGCAGGAGTAAACCAACTGAATGTTGAAATCGAAGAGCTCGAATTGACAGCATCAGACATTCGGGGCAACACAGGCTTGTCATTCAACTACACAATTTTCATCCACCCACGTGATGATGATCCACCCCGCTGCAATTTCTACCCCTGTACTCTTGGAATGAGGGTGAATGAGTACGAAACAGCGCCGCTTCGAAAATCAAATTTCAACTTTGTCGATAATGTATCTCCACCAGAAGAAGTTGTGATTGACATCACGACAAAACCTCACGATGTCGCTACCGGCCAATCAATGGGTCGCCTTCTCTGGGCAGATACAAACCAGGAGGTTCAGCAATTCACCCAGCAAATGGTCAACCATTTGAAAATCGTCTACGAAGCTCCGAACCGAGATTTGGGGCTTGTCCGCCGCGTTGTCCAGTTTAACTATCACGTGTCCGACGCCATGCAAAATACACTCTATGATCAGAGCTTCACCATCGAACTCATGCCAATGGACAACGCCGAGCCGGTCGTTACCAACATGGGCCTGCAGGTGATGCAGGGCGAGTCTGTGACCGTGACGCAAGATAAATTGGACGTAACGGATATGGACACTGCCGATGAGATCCTAGCATTTATGCTGCTCGAGGAGCCTGCTCACGGAGAGCTGCGAATCGCAGATATAAAGATTGAAGTTGGATCAGAATTTTTCAAGCTTGATATTGTCGCTGGTGACATTTCATATGCAAACAACGGTGATGATGATATTTCAGGAAACTGGCTAATCATTTTTGATACGGTCTTTGGATGTTTTAGGGCGATTGAGTGAAGGTAATCATAAGCGTTAGAATCAGGTGCGTGCGCTTTTATTGCCATAATTGCGCGCAAAGTCATGATGCCAGCGGACGTAATTAGGGGAGAGCTTGAAAGTTCATGCCAAATATGTTTTATGCACCCTTTGAATCAGCATTATCTTATTATTTCTTGAAATTTGAATTATTTGAAAATTGAAATCATAAGCCGTCTAAGAAATCTTTTTAAAAATATTTCCTTCCTCCAACTCAATAAATAAATTATGGTTTTCAATGAAAATAATAACACTTACAATGACTAGCCAAATAAGACATCATTCGACTCGAAGTAACCGACGGTATGCACTCCTTCCCTGTGAATGTCGACGTTGTCGTCATCCCTCGTCCCGTGATTCCAGAGCCAACTCAGCGAAACCCGTCTGAAACTACTCTTGTCGTTCCTGAAAGATCCCAAACCGAGCTGACCCTCGCTAAATATTTCTTGGGACCACCAGAAGCTGCTGACAAGGACCTCTCATTTACAATTGTCAAGCAGCCTGAGAAGGGCCAGTTGCTGAAAGATGGCCTTGCTCTGCCAGCAATGACCCAGCCGGTAACAACCGCTGATTTGGCGAATGGACGAGTCGTGTACCAGCACAACAACCAAGAAATTGGACCAGAAGAGGTGCAAGATCTCTTCATTCTTCAGGCTCAAGACATTCACGGAAGAGCAGAAAGTATGGAAATCATAACTCATGTTCGTATCATCCCTGTCGACAATCAGTTCCCACTTGTCACTGTCCTTCAAAGCATAACTGTCGATGAAGGAAGCAAGAGCTCCGTGAATCCATCGCACTTGGAGATCAATGATGCAGATACGAGCCCAGAAGATATTATTTGCCGAATCGACCCGCAGCCAGAATTTGGTTTCCTTGAGAACATCTCTCCTCTCCCCGGCAGCGAGAAATCAAGAGCGGGAGAAGCCATCACCGATTTCCGAGCAGCCGATCTTCCTAACGAGTTTATCAACTACGTCCAATCCATTCACAAGGGATACGAGCCGACTGCGGATGAATTTTGGATCCGTTGCAGAGACAAGCAGAATAATGAGAGCATCCAGAAGAAGATCACTGTGATCATCAATCCTGTCAACGACGAGGAACCAAAAATTGAATACTCGAGATGGAGAGTTCGCGAAGGCGATATTCTCAATTTGGACGAAAGCATTTTGAATTGCCGCGACCTTGACATTCCTTTCGACGAATTAACCTTCATCGTCACTTCTCCACCGAAATTTGGAAAGATAATTTACCTCGGAATGAACACCCTTGAATCGACAGAATCGATCGACTCCTTCACTTGTGAGCAGCTCAAGGCTCATGAAATCGCTTTCGAACATGACGATTCTGAAAACTTCGAAGACTCGATCAAGCTTCAGTTAACTGATGGAAAACATGTGACTGACGAGACTATCCCAATTGATATTATCCCTGTGGATGATGAGACGCCAAGAGTTGAGATCAACAGAGGACTTCAAATGGCTCATGAAGATAGAAGCGCTAGAATCGGAGCTGATATTTTGAAGGTATTCGCAATGTACAATCCATATGCAGGAGGGTATTGTTTTATAAATTCAGATCATTCAGTTTATTTCTAAAATTTTCCAGTTATTTTATGGCCTTTTAATATTATTTCAAGGTAACTGACTTGGACAGTGTAGATGAAGACCTCATGATCATCATCACTCATCCACCTCGACTTGGAACTCTAAGAATGGACGATGGAAGTCCCGACGGTCGATATCTCTCAGAAGGAGATGTATTCGAAATGCGCCGACTTTGGGAAAATCGAGTGATTTACAAACGTGGAGAAGGTGAGTCTTCTTTTTTCGTTTTTTAGAATAGCTTTGTATACTTGCTCTGCCAAGTATACGCGCATATTTATATTCTTTATGTAACACTGTTTTTTATCCAGACGCCCTGTCGCCGGCGGACTATTTTAGTGACTTTACGTCATCTTCAACAACGGGTAATAGTATCTCTTTTTGTTGTTGAATCCGAGTCTCGTCATTTGATTAAATTCTTCCTTCATCCCAAATTTTGGATTTTGACCAAAATTCATAGTCTTGTAGTTTATATTATCCTGTTTGCTCGCTTACATCTGTAAAGTCTGCCGAGAAAAATTTTGCTTGCCAGTCTTTTGTAGTGAAATTTCTTAGTTATCCGGAATTTCGATTTGATAACAAATTTAGATTCGCTTCAATCGCTTGATGAACAGCGAGACTACTTCGTTTTCGAAGTCACCGATGGTCTCAATCGACTTATTGACAGAAAATTCTTCATCCAAATCGAGTCTGGGGACAAATTGTACCCAATGGTCTTCAATGAGGGACTTACTCTTCCTGAAGATGGACGAAGAACGATCACTACTGATCTTCTTCAGGCCTCAGACTTGAATTCCAACGATTTGGATCTGATCTTCAAGGTGAACAAAATGCCGATCAAGGGCCATCTTGAGTCTACTGACAGCCCCGGCAAGAAAAGAACGACATTCACGATGCGAGAACTGGTCGGTTCAAAGATTCGATACGTTCACACGGCAGATGATGAGATTCGAATGGACGCTTTTGAATTTTCCGTGACTGATGGAACGAATACTGTTTACCGAACATTCCGTGTAAATATTCTGCCCATTGATAACAAGCTTCCAGTGGTCAAAGTCGACGGAATCAGACTGAATGAAGGCGCTGAGAAACTTATTTCTCCCTTTGAAGTTTCCATCGAAGACCAAGATACTGATGATTCGCAAGTTCGAGTCACAATCGTTGGTGACCCAATCCATGGAAGTCTCAATTTTGACGGATCTTTTATCGCATCTGAGTTCACTCTTGCGGATTTGAAGAACAACAAGATCACCTACAAACATGACGGCAGCGAAAGCACGAAAGACCAATTCCGATTCCTTGTTACCGACGGCACTCACGATGACTTCTATTTGTTCCCTGAACTCAAAGACACTCATCGTGGAGCGGTGACTTTCCCCATCGACATTGTCCCAGTTGATGATGAAATTCCAAAACTCGTGGTGAACAAACCCGGTTCTTACGTCGAGCAAAACGCGGACGGAACCAAAACCTTCACAATAACAAAGAAGCATCTAAGAGCCACAGACAGAGACAGTTTCAATCCAGACCTCAAATACCAGATCAAAGAACTCCCAAGACATGGCCGAATTCTCAAGGCTCTTCCTGCGCAAGTTCCTCAAGAAGTCGATTACTTCACACAAAAAGATATTGATGACAAGGCAATCCGATACGCTCTTGACGATGATGTCCAAGAAACAGAGGACTTTATCATTTTCGATTTGGTCGACCAAGGTGGAAACAAGCGAGAAGATCTGAAATTTATCTGCCGCTGGAGTTTCACCTCACTTGCCAAGGAAATGATCACTGTCGACGAAGCTGACAAAGAACTCATTGTCACCGTTTCTAGAAGAGGCTATCTCGGTGAGACAGCCTTCGTCAGTGTCAATACGATCGATGTTCTTGCTGAAAAACTCCTGGATTTCAAGAACGAAGCTATTTCTTCGAACCAAGTTCAGCTTAATCCAGGGCAAACCGATGCAGTCTGGAAGATTCGCATTCTCGACGACGACATTTATGAAGAAGCCGAAAACTTCGAGGTTCAACTTTCTGATCCAATCATGACAATTATCGAGGAACCTTCACGAGCGACAGTCGAAATTATCGACCCAGATGATGAATCGACCGTTTTCCTTCCTGAACCACAAATTGATACTGTCGAGAATGTCGGTATCCTTCGAGTTCCCATCCAACGAGTTGGCGATGTTTCGATGGAACTAGCCGTCATTTGCAGCACTGTTTCTGGTTCAGCCGGCGGAACTGGGCCAATCCCACTTGAATCGTATTTCGACTTCATTTCTCGACCGGAATCGCACCAAAGCGTCATTAGATTCGGTCCTGGTCAGAAGGAAGCTTTCTGCGAAATCACAATCATTGATGACTCGCTTTACGAGCCAGAAGAAAACTTTACAGTCGTCTTGTCTCAACCAACCGGTGGTCGAATCGACGAAGAAATGAATGAAACAAAAGTGGTTATTCTCAAGGACCCCGCTGATACTCCAGTTGTCAAATTTAACGTAAAACATATCGATGTTGAGGAAAACGTCGGACAAGTAGAATTCCAAGTCCTCCGAAGCGGATCCGATCTGACCGGAGAATCGTCGGTCATTGTTCGCTCTCGATCTCCAAATATCCCTACCTCTCTTGCAAGTGCAAATAGAAGACGAAGATCTGCTGATGACATCATTGCTGATTTAAAATATCACGCAGCCGAGGCCGGATCTGACTACGTAGCAATCAGCAAGGTCGTAACTTTTGAGCCGGAAGCAGTGAGCGCCACCGTTACTGTAACAATCTTAGATGATCTAGGCAACCCAGTCATGGAAGGACTCGAACAATTCGAAGTGTATTTGAGCATGCCTGAGGACTGTGCTATCGGACAGCCAAATGAAATGAAGATTACTATCGGTGAGTTTTAATCAAGAACTAAATAAAAGCAGAAGAGGTAATCGGATCTGTGAGTCCGCCGAGTCGATGCCGAAAAAATTCCTTGATGCTTTTCCAGTTCGCTCCTCCAAAATTTCTCTAGAAAGTATCTCTAGTTCATGAGTAATTATTTAAACTTACGTCAAGATATCCATCTGCGTCCAATTTTCGGTCGGCACTTACAAAGACAAAAAAGAAGAAAATCGGGACGAAAGTGATTCTCATTTTCGTAGAAAAAGACGAAACATTCTTCTTCTTTTTCTTCCTTTTATATAGATGATCTACTTTCGAAGCCGGCAGGAATATAAGAAATTCATGCCGCCAAATGGATGTCTACGATCGTAGTTTAAGTGCACTTCATTTTATTTTACTTTATGACTTGCATTATTTCTTTGAATTCAATCTAAGAGGGGTCAGCTCATTTCGGCCGAGATTGACTCAAAATGATATTTAAACAAGGGTTAAAGTGAATTTTAGATGACCGAGAGGACGACAAGCCCTCTGTCGAATTCCAAAAGCCAGATGTAGAAGTTTCGGAGAGCGAAGCCCACGCAACCGCTCTGATCATCCGGCAAGGAGACTTGAACCAGGAAACGACTGTCCGCTGCTACACCCGGCAAATTGGAGCTCAAGTGGCTAAGGATTACATTGAGCGACCAAACACCGATGTTTCCATCGTTCGATTTGTCCCTGGACAAACTGTCGCAAAATGCGATGTCGAGCTCGTTAATGACGAGAGCTTCGAATCCACTGAAGATTTTCGACTTGTTCTCGGAACTCCTCTCTCGCCAGTCGGAGCAAAACTTGGTGAGCGATTTGACACCCTCGTGAAAATCAAGGATGATGGAGACCAGCCAACTGTTGGCTTCGAAAAGCCACTGTACGAGGTTGTCGAGCCAGCGGAAGGAAATACCCAGCGATTGAGAATCTGCGTCGTCAGAACTGGTGATCTTGCTGGCGAACTCGAGCTCCGGATACATACTAAGGATGGCAATGCCGATTCTGGACTTGACTACATTCCGCTCTCGAAAATGATCAAAATTGAACGGGACGATGACAAGTGCTGTTTCGAAGTTGACATTCTCCACGACAAGAGAAAAGAAATCAGGGAAAGCTTTACCGTTTGGATCAAGGATCCCATCCCAGAAAATGGCGTCGATCCGGAGATAATTCAGCCCCGAACAATTGTTTACATAAAGCAGCGAGATATCCTCGCGGACGTTACATTCCCGACGAGTCCTAAAGTCATCAGCTTGGCTGATTACGATAAGTTGAAGAATGCCGCGGCTACTGTTCCAGAGCCAAAGAGTGGATACCCCGTCGTTTGTGTCACCCCTTGCGACCCGAAATCTGACGTCTTTGAAGAAGTCCAAAGCCTCTGCGAAGACGAGCAGATTGACAATGAAATGACTGAGTACAGATGGCAAGTCAGCGCGCCAAGCGACGAAAACGGAGCCACTCATCCTCTTCAGGTAAATCTAAGTCTCTCTTCTCTTGTTAAAAATTTATAAAGGACGTGTCTGCAACAACTTTTATGACGACAGTTAATCGAATCACACTTGACTCAATTTACTTTGGCGTCGGTTCTCGAATCCAGTGCCACGCAAGAGCTGTCAAAAATAATGGCGAGCCGGGACGAGAGTCTGCTTCTGAAGTTGTCAAGATTTCTAACGAAGGAATTTGTCCTCCAAGACAAGAAGGTATCCTCTTCTATTCAAGCTAGAAACTCATCTGGCCTTAAGGTGTCATGGGAGCTGATCCATTCAGCGCTAAAATCCGATACATCGACGGAGACGACGAACATCATCCAAACACCATCAAGGTCTCTGTGATTCTACCTCACACTGATGGCATTATTCCTCTTATCTCGACAAAACAGCTTACCAACTTTGAATTCACAATGTCTGAAGATTCCACCCGAAGCTCACAGCATAGGTATCCACTTGCTTAATTTTAAGTATGCATAGGGTTTCACTAGCAGAACTCCAGCATAGCTGATAACAACAAAATGAACTGAAAATAATAAATATTTCAGTGGGTTCCTCGCACAAATGCATAGGTGACAAATCGTAGTCATAAATCTAATATCAAAATGCTCAAAACTCAACTAATCAATTCTTTTATCCATGATTTTTAACCAAAAATTGATAGGATAAGCACGATAACTGCATGCTAGCCTTCCTTAGTGAATCACTTTTTCGTTCCCCTGAACAATATTTCTAGTTGCTCAAATTTGCTTCTTCCGCGAGAAGTGCGTACTAATTTTGGCTTCCTGACAAATGCTACCTCCAATCCCAAAATCTACTCTGACAACGACCTGATGCCTTACCAGTTCGATCGAAACCTACGATCTGAGCGAACTCTTCAATTCTATAAAAACCTCAATCTCGAAGCATGTATTTGGGAGTTCGAGTCATGGTACGACATGTCTGAGCTTCAGCAAGCTTGTGGAGGCGAAATCACAACAGATGGACAGGTTTTCTTTTTCAAATAGACAAGGAATAATAGTTGTTAGGTCTTGAACTTGATTCATTCGTATGTTACTCTGTCGGTGCCGCTGTATGTTTCGTACATTTCCCACTCGCCGACGAGAATTCCATGGAGACATTTCGACCTCGAGACAAATTTGCGATTGACTTTCGTTTATGACACCGCAAAAATGTGGACGGACGGAATCGGCACTCCTCCAGAGTCGACTCTACCAGGTTTGTTCAGTTCTTAATTCTCATTTTCTCATCCTTTTAGGCACTTTCTACCCAACGTCGATGAAAATCAGACCTGATGGCCGACTCGTTGTCCGATTCAAGACTGTAGCTCGATTCACTGGAATGTTTGTCCTGGAACATCCTGGAAGGTATTATTCTAGAAAAGTCGAAAACTCACGTGTGAAGCACACTTGTTCTTTGTCATTTAGTAGCTCAAGTTCACCGTTCATTATGATCATTTCATCATTTCATTTTTAGCGAGGATGATCCTGATGTAGGATACACGTAAGTTCATTTTCCATAACATTGGTGCTAAATAATCACTCACTCACACAATTCTTACTCCTTGATCTCTTATTAATAGACTCTTTCTCCAACAAAATACTCACTTTTTTTCTAGCGCTGCTGAATCGACGGTTACATCTGTCCAGCACCCTGAATTGAGCTTTACTCTGAATCTCATTCGATCCGATAAGACCTACAGTACTCCCGAGCAGCAATGGAGCTTCGTGTCGAACTATGCTATCACGGATTACTCTGGCGACTACAAGATTTCACTGATTCCTTGCACAGTTTCGCATGATCAGACTTATTCCGATCCTCCTAAGTGTAAGTTAAATTTTTACTTCCCGAGCCTATTCAGTTCACATTTGTTGAAAGAGTAAAAAAGAGTGATACAAGAAATCAACGGAAGAAAATTTCTGAAATTAAATATTTCCCGAAAAAATCCTTCTAATATGGTCTTTTTAGGCAATCCGAGGGAGCCAGTCGAATTCGCCCTTCCTCTCCGTGCCCAACAAGTCTCCGATCCAGTTGCTGAACAATTCTCCTTGAACACTACTTTCTCGCTTCTCTCCAAGAAAGATCTTTGGACTGCCGACTCGGCCATCCAAGTCACTGAGAGCTCTGATGTTGCTTTCCCAGAAGGTAATGTATCGATTATTCTAGAAATCGGCTTATTGATATTTTAGGTGCGCAAATTTATGGGCGAGTCCAAGTCGATCCCGTCCAGTCTCTTGGCGAAGGATTTACCGTCAACATCGAAAAAGTCTTCTTGTGCTCCGGATCTGAAGGATACATTCCCAAATACAACCCAGCAAACAGCGAATATGGATGTCTAGCTGACTCTCACCTCCTTCTTTACCGATTCAAAGTCATCGTACGTCATTAAATCTGGTTATCGTGGTCTAAATAACTGCTTTCAGGATAAAGAGCAGCCAGACACAGAAGATGACAACTTGAACTCAGTTCCCTTCAATGCTGTTTTGGCCGTCGATGATCCTTCGGCTAAAGGATTGACCGAGCAGCCAGGATCTGATGGTTTCAGAATGGATTCTACTCCGCTTTTTCAGGTTAGTTCGGTTTTTAGTGAAATAACTATTGATATTATTTCTATTTTTTCAGGTGAATGTCGGGGCAGAATGGTACCTCCACACAATTTACACCGTCCGATCTTCGACTAAACGAGTCCGACGACACTCAATTGTTCGACGAGCTGCCTCACCCGAAGACATCGGAATCGGCTTCGATCGAGGAACCAACATGATGCCAATTCGTCTGATGTCAGAAGAAGCATTTGAAGAAATGGAGACTCAAAAGGCGCAATTTAACTGGATGATTATCCTGGCTGCTGGCGGTATCTTGTTTATTGGTATGAAAGAGAAACTAGAATAAGAGCATTAATTCAAATCTAGCGATCTTTGTCCTCGTTGTCTTCCGAAGAAGAAATGATGGAAATTATCCGACAACTGGTTATGCCCAGGCCAGATCGAATTCTGATGCTTTCAAGCCAATTGTCAGGCCACATGGTAATATCCCTCTTCAAATATTAAATGAGCTTATGTATTAATTTCAGAAGGATCAAGCTCATCAAACTCCTCGATACCATCTGGTACCGAAGTCTAGAATTTCTAAAACACGACCTGTCTTCCTCGCCAGGGAAAAAGACCAGAACCCCTCTCAAGCCTCAGTACTTTACCTCAAAACCTCTTATCATAAAAGTTATCGTTACTGAAACTCATTTTCTATCAAATTCGAACCCGAACAACCCAGAAACCTGAAACACACAAGACGTTACTTTTTGAAAATTTGTCAAAACAGCATTATTATTGTACAAAAGAAAGTATCTAGTTCCCGACTTATGCAAGTTCAAATATTGTAAATAAAATATGAAATATTTTCGGAATTTTCATTTTTATATCTCAAGATGTATTTTCATTATTTCAATTCTGAACAAATTGTTGGCAAAAAAGAAATAAGTGTTTATTTTGAATTAGTGTTGCAAAATCATTTTTCACAAAAAAAACTCTTCCATATCAAAAGTTTCAGCAATTTTGCGATTTCATACAGGTAAATTTTCTGAGAGCGTTGCAACCCGAATCATGCATAACAAACTGCTCGGCTGGCTTGATTTTCACGCATTGTTCATCAGCACTACTTGGTTCACCGCTACTCTTATCCCAATTGAAGAAAATTGCCTCTTCTCCGTCAACTGTTTCGTAGATATCATTATTATTGGGGTACTTTTGGTGGTATCCGATCCACTCTTCATTATTATCGTGTCGAGCGTTTTTAAAAATGCTGAACTCGTTCTCGTCCCGAAAGAATGCCAAAAAACCTCCAATTTGAGTGCAGTAAGTTTTTGCCGATTGCCAGTTCAAACTTTCCGCTGGTCGTACAAAATTCGGCGGACATTGACAGAATATACCACTGAATGAACCAGAGCAACTGCATTGACCGTTTCCATTTACAACGATACAGTTTCCACCATTTTGACAGGTTATTAAATCGCAAGGATGAGTTTGGCATTTATCTCCTGTCTTATATAAGGGCTCAAAGTAATATGCATATCGAGCAAGGATAAGAGACAATATTTATGTAGTGTTTCATGTCTAATAAGTTATTAGTAATAACGGCCTTTCAAAAATAAATGATAAGAGCCCTTCATATGGTTCATGACAAGAACATTGAGCATTTCCAGATTCAACATTACAGTCTCCATGATCACCGCATTCAAGATCATCACATGGATGTTTATCGCAGAGATCACCCAAAAATGGCTCTGGGCAATTGCATTTACCGACCTCATTTTGATCATCGCAAGTTCCACCATTTTGACAGTTGATACCATCGCAAGGATGATGTTCGCAGACATTTCCAAAAACGGCTTTTCACAAAGACATAAACCGGCGTCATTTTGAACCTCGCATTTTCCGTTGTTCTGACAATAAATTACATCGCAAGGATGAGTTTGACACTTATCTCCTGTCTGATATCAGGGTTCACTTGGCTTTGCTAAGAAAAATCATAAATTGCGCCATATAAAGGCTCTAAACGATATAATAAAGTCATTGATGCTGCATCAATGATGCAAAGAAATGAAGAGAGCCCTAGGTATGGATCAGGACAAAAGCATTTAGCATCTCCAGATTCGGTAACACAAGTTCCGTTATTTTGGCAATCGAAACCATCGCATGGATGTTTTTCACAAAAATCACCAAAAAATGTCTCTTCGCAGCTGCATTTTACTGCTCCCTCTTCCACAACACAAGTTCCACCATTTTCACATGTAATGTCATCGCAAGGGTGATCTTCGCAAAGAGTACCAGTAAAATTTTCTTTGCAAATGCATTTACTGTTGCTTTTCTGAACAACACAGGTTCCGTCATTTTCGCAGGTTATTCCATCACAACCATGAGTTTCGCAGTTGTCGCCAGTTTATCACCAGGGCTCTCTCATTTCATCGAAAATCTTTATATAAAATATGATTTGAGAGCCCTTTATATGGGTCCCGGCAAGAGCATTTTGGAATTCCAGCTTGAATAACGCAAACACCGTGATTTTCACAGGTTATGTTATCGCAAGGATGGTCTTGGCAGGATTGACCAGAAAAAGGTTCTTCGCAAATGCATCGACCAGCTCCTTTTTGAACAACACAAGTTCCGCCATTCTCGCAATTAAAAGCCTCGCAAGCATGAGTTTGGCATCTATCGCCTATTTATTTTTTGGGCTCTTTTAATATATATTAAAGAATTGCATAAAATGAAATCCAAGAGCCCTCTATATGGGTCCCGACAAGAGCATGTGGCATTACCAGATTCACTGATGCAGATTCCTTTGTTCTCGCAATCTACTCCATCGCAGGGATGGAGCTCGCAGAGGCTTCCGTGAAAAGGCTCCGGGCACTTGCACAGAAAAGATGCTGCTTCAACAACACAATTACCACCATTTTGACAAGAAACATAAGCGCAAGGCAAAACAGTTGTGAGAACAATCTCTGTGGCCTCTGTGTACTCAGCTTTCAGGGTAGATGATGCATCGTCCTCTTTAAAAATATCAGTGACCAATTCTGTATCATGCGTTTTGAAAGCATCAGTTGTCACTAAAACAATATTTATTGCTTTTTTCTAAATAATTTTTCACACCGTCATAAGAAGGGGTTTCAACGCGTAAAAGATCTTTTTTCGTCAGAAACAGAGGAGCCATGAAAAGCACCAAGAGCCCCAAAAAAGCCATAATTATTCCAAAAATAAAGATGCATTTATCTCTTTTTCGTGTCATTCTCTTTCTCTTGCTACAGTCAGAGTCGAATTTGTCTAGAAAAAGGGTATCATCTTCGAATGTGAACGTCAAAATTGTCAGATACTGTCATAATCGGAACGGAGCATCAAACGTTATCTTTTTGCATAGACAAATACAGTTTGAAAAAAAAAATTGAATGAAGAAAATGATCCGACAACTGGCTATGCTCAGGCTCAATCGAATTCGGATGCTTTAAAGCCGATCGTCAGGCCACAAGGAAAATTCCTTTCGCAAAATAAAGATAATAATTATCTCAGCATTCAAACTTGCAACTAATAATTTGATTTTTCTTGTTGCTGTTTATTGAAAGAATAAGCAATTTTGTGATTTTTGACAGGTGAACTTTCTGTGAGTATTTGAAGTCAGATCATTCATAAAATAACCATTATGCAGCATAATGGCTGCATGTCCCTTTTGGGCAACACAGATTCCGCCATTTTCACAAATGATTCCATTACAAACATCATCTTCGCATTTTTCCCCAACTTATAATCAGGGCTCTCTAAAACTTGTCATAACTAACGTAAGAAAAATTTTAAATTTAGAGCCTTTTATATGGGTCCCGGCAAGAGCATGTCGGGATTTCAGATTCAAGAGCGCAAACTCCATGATTTTGACAAAATCCATCGCACGGATGATCTTGACAATATTCTCCAGTAAAAGGGTCAATGCAGTCGCAAGAAAAGTTTTCTTCCATTTCATTGCAAGTTCCGCCATTGAGACATGTGATGCCATCGCAATATTTTGGGACTGTTGACAGAATCTTTTGAGTTGAAGAATATTCAGTCTCGAAAATAGTTGTTGTCTTTTCGGCGTCAGTCGTTTTGTGAACGATTTGTGAAGGCTCTGTGGATTCGGCTTTCAGAGTAGATGGTGTACTGAATTGCTCAAAAGTATCAGTGACTACTTCCGTCATATCAGTTGTTATGCTATCGGTGGTTCCTTTTTCAACGGAAGGAGTACCGTCAGGAACAGTTGATGATTCATTGACCTGCTCAGAATTATCAGTGATTTCTTCCGCCTTATCAGTTGTTTGAAAATCGGTCGTTTCTTTTTCAACGGAAGAAGTACTGCCAGAAACAGTTGATGAATCATTGTCTTGGTCAAAAATATAAGTGGCTTCTTCCGTCCTATACGTTGTAGCATCAGTTGTTACTAAAAATTAGAAAGCACGTTTATATTTATTTATTTCACCGTCTACGTTGCTGTCATCATGTCCTTGAACAAAATCCTGTTTTGTCAGAAACATGGGAGCCGAAAACAGCAATGAAAGCGACAAAAAAGCAGCGACTATTCCAAAAATAAAAATGCATTTATCTCTTTTCCGCGACATTTTATTCTTTTTTCTTGAATCAGTACAAAGAAAAATTGTCACTATTGAATTTCAGAATTGAAACTTCAATAAAGATCATCACTGTTGTCAGATATTGTCACAACCGGAAATGTTTATCAGCTCATATCTTTTGCATAAACAAATACACTTTGTTACTCAAAGAAGAAGAAGTCTTATCGAGAACTGTTGATTTTTTTTATTCATTCATTTCACCGTTCGAATCTGGTTATTGAGTTGAATTGTCTTGAACTCACTTAATTATTTAATTCCAACATCGGGTTTATTGAAAGAGCGGTATCTTCTCGGAGAAGAACATGTCGCTTTATTCTTTATTTATCAAAACAAACCATTTATTTGATACGCGCCAAGGACAGAATCGTCCTTGTGTTTTAATTCAGCGGTCAACCCTTTTTTCGAATTCTGACATCGCCGACGGGCGCATCAATTCGAATAAGAGCAAAAACATTTTTTTTCTGTCAAAATCGATAAAACGGCTTAAAATGAGAATATGAAAAAGAGAAGAGACGAAACGAAAGATCGAAAAGTCTTATTTTTTAAATTAGTTATTCAACGATGAGTTTGCTTTTTCAATTCTGCCAGCGTCGGAAATGGTGGTTTTTCTGCATTTGTATCGCGGCTCTTGGGACGTTTATAAGTTTCGAGCACATGAAATATTCAAAGACAATGGCTGATCTAATTGAAAACATCACATACGTGGCTGAAAGGGAAAATAAACTTGTTCACGGCGTTTTGGAGCTTTCAAAAAGAATGGACCATGTTTCGGACAAATTGACTTTAGTCAATAGGAAAATAAGGAGCTTGGACGCATCTGTTCCGCATGAAAGGACAATCAAGGTAATCATCTCTGAAACCGTCGAAATAAATCATTTTTCTCAAAGGTTTTTGGCATCCCAGAAGCAGTAAACGAAACAGACACTATTCTCGAAGAAAATTTCCGAAATCTCTCATCAAGTCTTCTCAAAATCGAACTTGGGCCGAAGGACGTTGAAGCTGTCGACCGAGTCGGGGGTTTTCAAAAAGCTTATCCAAGGGCAACGATCGTCTACCTCGGTGATAATGATGTCAAAAGAAGGCTGATTCATGCTTCGGCGGAGAAAGATGCAGGAATGAAAGTGATTGATAATCGACCGTATGGAACGACAATGGATCCTGATAGACCGGAAGACTGCAACTTGGGCATTGCAAGTAAGAATCAGTTACTTTTTCAGAAAGTCATTCTTTGTTCTCTAGAATTCGAACAGCCCGTCTTCGTTGCCAACTTCTCCCTTGTCCCTGAAGGCGCCTGGCTGACCGATTCCGCCTCGAATGGCTCCGAAATCTATGTCTTTCAGCAACAAGGAAAGTCCAAGTCTGTCCTGAAATTCAACTCAACAGAAGATCTCATCGCTGACAAAATCGCAGAAACATTTAACCTTCCTCACCCTTGGTACGGAACTGGTCACGTTGTCTACAACGGAGTTTTGTATTATGTGAGAGAGAAGCCCCTGGGAATCATCAGATATGAGTTCGCTGCTAGAAGAATGAGGAAGCAAAAGGAGCTGGATCATGCGACGATAGAAGAGTGTACTTATGAAGACAGTGAGCTTGGAGGAGTAGAGCTGGCGGTGGACGAGACTGGCCTCTGGGTCACTTACTGCAATACAGGTACTCCAGCTAAGATTTGATATAAAAGCTCGCTTGAAGAAGAAATATACTGATAAGCTTATGTCTTTCATATCAGAGGAAGCTGATTAATTTCTATTAGAATATTATAAACAGATGTAATGGTCCCTGACAGATATCCTCTAGAAAACAGGCGAGGTCAGGCCGGTTAGCTCAGTTGGTTAGAGCGTCGTGCTAATAACGCGAATGTCGCAGGTTCGATCCCCGTACTGGCCATTCTTTTACCATTATTCTCCTTCATCACAAGTCTTTTTAGAATCACATGGGAATATTGTCCTCACCCGTCTCGACCTCTTCTCCTTGGAAAACCGCCGAACATACCACTCGACGCTTCATAGAAACTGGCTCATGCAGAGTTTCATCGCTTGTGGTGTCTACTACGGCTTCAGGTCGTTTGCAAGAGACAACTCTGTCGTTGTCAAGTATGCTTTCAACAGCCACACTTTCAAAGTCGATCAAGTTTCAGAAATCTTCGGGAATTTCTCGATCTCACAAGCTTATTTCGATACGAGAACGTAAGTTTTCATTATTCACCAGAAAATTAAATTAGTTTTAGGAAGAGGATATACTTTTGGACGACAGAAGGTCGACTTGGATACAGTCAGCTCAACTACAAAATAGCTCAACTCGGAAACGAGAGCTGACGTTTGCCTCTGTGATATTTATATGTACAATTATAGACTAAAATAATATAGTTATAAAAAAAAATGCAATCCGAAGCAGAAATTTTTTATTGGGAGCAGTTTTATGTTGTCGGCGAACGAAGGTTTAATTTGTTTTTGAAATGTAATCACATAAAACTTTTGCCGTAACTCGACTTCTTGGAGACCTACTCGTAAAAATTGTCAGTAAAATTTTATGTCTTCAGCGGGCAAAGCCACCGAGGTATCAGCAGCTTTGCAGAACAGAGAAACAAAATTATGAGAGAACTTCTTTTGTATTTTCTCATCTCCGCAAATGCGAAATCCGTTGAGGAGGTTTTGGCCAAAAAACTTTTGTACGATGCGGGATACATGAAGAGTGTCAGCCCTCTCAACCCAGAGTACGTACAACTGGACGCAGGAAAATTATAATGAGTATTATTTCAGGTTCACATGGTTAGATCCATCCCATGAAAAATTTGATGCTCCAGCAATTTGTAAAAAATGGTTTAAGAAGATGAAACAAACTTGGTCATCAGATTACGAAGAATCGCGAATTGCAAATTATGCATTCAACTGCGAATGGGAAGCGTCGGAAGGCTGGACCTGGAAGAAAAATGGAGAGAACGACTGTGTTGGCTGGCTTATGAACATCTTCTACGGTCCTGCCCAGGGCTGGCAAAATGGTGCCCCGCTGGCCGTACTTACAAAAAAACAATGGTTGGGCCCCCAAAAAGTAGTTTGAGCGAGTTGGTGCGGTTTGTCTCCAACCGCTTTATTTGATCAAAATAGATCAAAATTAATAAGTGGAGTCTTAAGCCAAGTAATTGCGGATAGTGTGGCACCAATTCGCTAGCCCTGGTTTTGACTATGGAAGTCAAAATGTTGAGTATAATGGCGCCTGCGATCCAAAGAACGGACCCGTTGAATATGAAGATTATGGTTCAACAACTCAATCGTCAACTTCGTCGGCAACGTCGACCAAGTCCCCAAGAACCGGAGAAAATCCGGAGCAACGTCTCGCTTATGCTGAGGATCTTGATCTCCTTGACGATGTTCTAACTGTTATGACTTCCGACGCGATGAAAGTTAATGTCGAAGTAGAACTGGTGAGCTTGAATGCGTTGGAACTTGCAGATAGCGCCATGGATACGACCATTGTCGTATTTTCTTCATGGACAGGTATCTGTTTACTCTAAACCCAACTTTGGTCCTTATTGAAGATACACTATCTTTACCAACATCTTTTTTAAGACGATAGGCTGAAATGGGATCGAATGTATTACAATGACACACAAAAGATCGAAGTCGACCCAAATCTAATCTGGACTCCCCCAATTGAGATTGTCAACCTGGACACCTGGGGTAACTTTGCTAAGGTAAGTTCGATTTCAAAAAGGCACCTAGTGAAGAAATTGTTTAGATCCAAGAATACGGCTGCATAGTTAACTACCGCGGAGAAGTAAAAATGTCTCGAAAGCTTCGACTCAGCACTTCTTGCTCGATGGACCCCGCCCTTTACCCTTTTGATGTTCAAGTTTGCTCCATCGATCTGTCAACACCGGGAATGCCGATGAGTAAACTTTCTCTTGAAGTCACAAAATGGATGTTCAAAAATGGCGTCCAGTTCGATCCGAAAGATGGGGAGAAGTCGTTAGATTACAGTCAGACCGATATGACTGTTCTTCAAAATGTTTTTTACGACGACAATCCAGCGTGGAATTTTCTTGGGTATAAATTCACTGATGTGGCGATAACTGGAAATGATGGGAACAAATATTCTAGAGTTCAAGGAATGGTTAGATCATACCGTATTACCGTATTAATAATAATACGGAATTCTATGCTAAGAAAAGAAAAATGATAAAACCATAGGAAGTTACTTTTGCCGTAGCTCGTAACATCGCTTTTTATGAGCTAACGCTCTTCCTGCCTATTGTTTGTATGTGCATTCTGGTCGTTCTCGGTATCTGGATGCCGGTTTCTTCTGGTGAAACACTTGGATTCCAAGTCACAATGCTCTTGACCATGATTGTTTATTTGGACGTTCTTTCCAGGAACGGCTCTAGAATTTGCGCGTCTGATGTTAAAGAGCAGAGTCTGAGCCATGAACTAGTTCTGTTCCGATTTTCAAGGATATCAGCATCGCTCCTCGTCTTTTGATCATGTTTTTGATCATCGCCATCGGAAGCGTCTTCGCTCATATTATCATAAGTAAGAAATTTCTTGAGAACTTTATGATTATGAGCTTTATGACAACATGTTTTATTATAGCGATGAATTTATGGTGCCACGATAAAACTTCCGACCGTGTCTTCACATTCGACCGGTGGAGAGCAAAGTTCGCTCTTCGATGCGCGAAATTTTTCCAGGTCTTCAAGCATGGAGTCTACACGATTCCTACTGTCATCACAAGTCTTGTCAATGGCGAAGATGTGAAAGGTATATTTTCCTCCTTGATTGCAATAAGCCAAAGTGTTTTCAGATCAAGATAAAGATGCTTTCAAAGAAGCTTGGATTTTCTACGGAAAGATCTGCTCGCATTTCTGGGCTTTTATTCTGTCATCGGTTATCCTGATTTCGATGATTGGCATCATCATCGATATGCACGTTGAAAGTTCAGTTGCGCAAGCAAACTTTTCCTGAATCCTTTGGCATGCGTTCTTTCTCTCTCAATGTTCTCAATCATTATTTATTTGCATGTTAAAAGCTTGCCCGCGATTGCGCTATCTTCCTGAAAGAAGCATTCTCTTTTCTACATTTATTAAATCGACATAAATAAAATTTTTTCGTACAGTTGTGTGAGGAGTTTCCACACTCCCATGTTGTTCATTTTTTATCAAAGTGAGGGTAAAATATCTCGGACAGCGAATTTCTAATGATCTGCTCTATTATCTTGCGAAACTGGTCGCCAACCATTACCTCTGGGACCTCCCTTATATTTAAGAAGCCAGTCTCGAGTATCAATACGTAAGCCAGGATCATTTTTAGCTTGCCGAGATAATTTACCTGCTGCACCATGGAAAGAATTTATATATCGTGCAATTGGGCTCTCTTCATAAGAAGGCTTCCTGGAATACTGTGAACCCGCCGGGTGAGACATCTCAGTTCTAGAAAATCATTTCAAATGATTCATTTGTTGAAATTGCGTTTTTACGCTAGGCATCAAAATATTCAAATAATACCTGAGTCGATCAGCGAGCAACTTTGCTGGATCAGAAAATACAGATCCAAGTAAAAGAAAAACAAAAAGAAACATCATTTTTTTCGAAAGAATCGTTTATTGCAAAGTTCAAAAGAGAGACCTGATTTTATATACCGTAGAGCCTCATTTCGATAAATATGCCGACGCAGACCGGCAAATCTGTTTTTCTGTTAACTCCACTTTGCAAAAGTCGCTAAAAACCAGATAGAAGATGAAAGTTTGCAAATAACATAAACCGTTTCTGATTTATCAAAACTAAATTACGGTAATTGGGCAGCGGTGATGCCGCATAAGCCCACTCCCAACATGGAAGCGCTTGTATCGCAGTTATCTAAACGTCTCCCCCATCAACCACGATATCTTGTCTTTCCGTCATGTTGACCCCATTTCCCTTAGCAAGTAGCTCTTACAAAATCAAATAAAACCACGTTGAAAACGCAGTAAAAGTTGATTCACCATTTTGTTAAAAATCGTGACAAGACCGCAAACCCAGTTTTTCTTTGATTCAAAACATCAAGAAAAAACTGCTTTTCGGTAAAAACAAACTTTTTATTTCATGAAAAACTTTTTTTGAAACAGGTCTCTCGCTTCTTATTGGCTGATTAAGCTAAAACAGGCTTCTTATTCGTCAAAAAATGCGCTTGACCCAACGGCCAATAAGAAGCCGAAAATCCGTTAATTACCAAATTTTTCAAGAAAACAAATGTTGCCTTTGAGAATTCGAAAAATTTTTGCAGGTTCAACTGAAAGAGAAAACTACTATTATTTGGAATTGCGTGATTTTCGACGCGTTCGAGCTATAATTTCGCCGCGTCGCTTCCAGATTGTCACCTGACCTAACGCTGATTGCATCTCAAACTCATCAACGACCTGTAGGATCAGGCAAAGGCGAGTGAAAAGTATTGAAGAAGCCTGGGGTCGAACCAGGGACCTCCGTGTTCATGAACCGGTGTGCTACCACTGCACTACTTCTCCGGGGACTTTGTCCGCCATTCGAGCCAGTTACTATGCCTAAGAGGAGAGGACCTTCTCCCACAACTCCCCCTAGTAACTGCTCTAACAACTCGTCTTACATATGCCGCCTTGGGTTTTGGTTCTTTGTCTGGTGCCACGGTCCCCAACCGTTACAAGCCTACCAACCCTCCCAACCTTCAGCTTCTCCTGAGCTACTGAGTGAACCTTTGTCAATCTCAGCTTAGGGTTTGTTTTGGCTACCTAGACAACCCACTGTCTTCACCAGTTTGTAGGATCAGGCAAAGGCGAGTGAAAAGTATTGAAGAAGCCTGGGGTCGAACCAGGGACCTCCGTGTTCATGAACCGGTGTGCTACCACTGCACTACTTCTCCGGGGACTTTGTCCGCCATTCGAGCCAGTTACTATGCCTAAGAGGAGAGGACCTTCTCCCACAACTCCCCCTAGTAACTGCTCTAACAACTCCGCCTTGGGTTTTGGTTCTTTGTCTGGTGCCACGGTCCCCAACCGTTACAAGCCTACCAACCCTCCCAACCTTCAGCTTCTCCTGAGCTACTGAGTGAACCTTTGTCAATCTCAGCTTAGGGTTTGTTTTTGGCTACCTAGACAACCCACTATCTTCACCAGTTTGTAGGATCAGGCAAAGGCGAGTGAAAAGTATTGAAGAAGCCTGGGGTCGAACCAGGGACCTCCGTGTTCATGAACCGGTGTGCTACCACTGCACTACTTCTCCGGGGACTTTGTCCGCCATTCGAGCCAGTTACTATGCCTAAGAGGAGAGGACCTTCTCCCACAACTCCCCCTAGTAACTGCTCTAACAACTCGTCTTACATATGCCGCCTTGGGTTTTGGTTCTTTGTCTGGTGCCACGGTCCCCAACCGTTACAAGCCTACCAACCCTCCCAACCTTCAGCTTCTCCTGAGCTACTGAGTGAACCTTTGTCAATCTCAGCTTAGGGTTTGTTTTGGCTACCTAGACAACCCACTGTCTTCACCAGTTTGTAGGATCAGGCAAAGGCGAGTGAAAAGTATTGAAGAAGCCTGGGGTCGAACCAGGGACCTCCGTGTTCATGAACCGGTGTGCTACCACTGCACTACTTCTCCGAGGACTTTGTCCGCCATTCGAGCCAGTTACTATGCCTAAGAGGAGAGGACCTTCTCCCACAGACCTTTCCAACGAGAACCACCGAGGTGGCAATTTTGTGGCGCAAAGCGCGCGTTCTTTCTCTCCACCGATGCTCTCTTCTTGTGATAAGTGATGCTTTTACGCGTTCATATTTCGACAGCCACGATTGTGTTGAGGGTACACCTGCTGATACTCTAAGAGTGCTCTTAATTTTATTGAGAGAAAACAATTAGCATCGCTAACTAGAGGACTGTTTTATTTTAGGGTACTACCTTCGATTATACCAACTTTCCGCTTGAATAACTCGGAACCTGTAAATGCTGGAGTTTACCATGTTGGGTCTATAAGTAGATCTTTCTTAGATCTTAAATCTGTCAGAGCCGTTTCTAGAATTTTGATAGTGGGAATGAAAGATGTAACATTTGTTGCGTAAACAGCTATTAAGGACCCCCGTCAGCTTTTTCCTTCGAAAAATGGAAATTTTTAAAACACCATATTTTTGGTTCTTAATGCGTCCGAGGGTTAAACTTGCTTCAAAAACATGACAAGAGGAATATTTGACTAAGAAAAATCAATTTTTATGCCAAAATTGAGGCAAATTTGTCAATTTTCGACGAAAAGTCCAATTTTCAAATGCGATTTTGAAGGTGTTAGAGTCGAGATAGACCCCCAAAAATGAAGCCTCAAAATCGTTTTTTGACCTGAAGAATCCATTTCCGGGGTCAAAATTTTAAAATTCAGAAATTTGATTTTTCGAAAAAAGCTGACGGGGGGTCCTTAAACGAGTAGAAGCCGTGTAAGTCTATTTTTCCCGTTGAAGAAATGGGCCAAAAACGTTTCTGATAATTTGCTGCCCCCACAGAGACTAATCCTCGGTTAGAAAATTCTCAGCCGTAGTTACACGCAAAAAACGTGTTTATATATTTAATTCGCTTGAAAATAGTCAACGTGGTGCCCAAGAGTATTGTTGTTTAGCTTCTTGTTTAGTGTTGTTTGGGGCGGCTGCTGACCCACCGGCCATGGGACACATTTTTTCAGTTCACGTGGATTTCCAAAAACATGATTTTCAATCAGATCTAGGGGTGGAATTATTGGAAATATGTGACTTTCGAACCGCTATTATCAAAAATCTTTCATAAGTTCAAAAATGAAAGAATAATCTGTCGAACCCCTTTTTAAAATCGAGCTCTAGAATGCTAGAAAGGTAGACTGTCTAACGTGTGACGCAATTTCAATTTTAAAACGTAGCCATTTTTACGATTTTCCGTGAAAATTGTGCCCCCGTTAATTTGTCATGCATCTGCGGCGATAATTTTTTGACAAAAAAGAAAAACTCTTTTTCTTCTTTTCTTCGGTAGAAAGTTCTTTTTATGCGCAGAAATTGCAACTTATAAGTTATGAAGCATAACAACGGTATTATCGGATTAGGAGATGTAAGCACTGTTAATTAAGAATCAAGCCACTTCAAGGAGCAAAGACGCTCAACGGCTCGAAATTGTTCAAAAAGGAGGAAGGTTGTTGCTCTTTCGCTCCGGCCCCGCAGTGAGATTTGACAATAAAGAAAACTTTTTTTCTGACCGAATACATCCGATTACTGACGAGTATTTTAAAATACGAATGAATGAACTTTCAAGCCTCAGTCAGCTTTAATATGACTCTTTTGATAGCAAATTTCTCAAATTTAAGTTTCCTGAATGCCTTCTTTTTTGCTATCGATGGGGATTTTAACCTCTTGTTAGCGTGACTTATCTTCAGTTATAACTGCCTCGCAAATTGAATGATAAGGATTTATTAATTTGTCTCCTCGCCGTCATCATCTTTTTTTTCCTTTTTCGATCAAGGAAGAAAAAACTCAGAGTTTTGAGGAAAAGGTCAACAAGTTTCGTGTGTTTTTGTTCAAATAGAATTTTTGATGGATAAGGAGCTCTAGTGCTCGTTGCAAGGGGTAAGCAGTTTACAGCTAAGTGGTTATGGAGAACCAAATTATTTTGTCAATAAACAATTAAATACAATCGAATTAGATTGAATTAAACAAAAAAAAAAGAAAAAAATCTAGCAGGCAAAACGACAGATCAAAAGAATATGCAGATTTGATTAATAAAAAAATTAACGATGCTTTGAAAATGATTAATTACAAAAATAAGAACGCATAACACCGCTCTTGATGATTGAGAAAAAACGCTGTGGCGCCCTCCAAACCGCGCGGCGTGAGCGGAGGCCGGCGACGATCGCGCTTTTTTTGAAAAAGTAACCGACTGATTCTTGTGCTTTTTGGTGAATTATCTTTGAGTTTGAAAATGGTAGAGAATAGGAGACGACGATTTACTCGACCTGATGTTTTAGGTGAGATTGTAGATTTAAGATTTCGAGGAAAATCAAAAGAAATAGACCTTTTGCCTTTTCCTGGATACAGTAAATTATGGAACTTTTGGACATTTTTTGTCCCAAGATTTTCGCGAAAATGTCCAAAAATTTGATGCATGCTGTCAGAAAAAATGTCCCACCCAAAACGTTTAAAAATTTTTTTTTTGAGGAAAATCTCCATCATCCTCTGTTTCATCCTTCTTCTAAAGACAAAAAATGTTCTTGGGGTACTAGATCAAGCTTAAATCTCATCATTTTCAAAAAAAAGTAAGATTTTCGATAAGAAAAAACGCCATATCTGGCAAAAAACGGGAAATTTAAAATTTTGGCGCAGAAAATGTCCAAAAATTTGATACAGGCACTTTTGAAAAGTGTCCCAAGAAAACCCCTTAAAATTGCAAAAATGTCCAAAAAATTGATGTCCAAAAATTCCATAAAAACTGTATTATTTCTAGTTCAATAGGTTAAGAACAATAAATCTCTATTTTTCTTGGAGGTTGTGTATTATTACGGATATAAGCATACGACTCAAAAACTGCCAAGAAAATGTTCATTGTGTGAGTAAAAAGAATAAAAGGTTCCTATCATAAATCCGAGCTTAAGATTGATATCCTCATCATCTCAATATTTTTGATCATTTTAAATGATTCATTTATGTAATAGAAGTCAAAGAGCAATCTGAATGAAGAGTGCATTGTGAAATTTTCCTCGAAAAATTAATTTCTAAACTACAAAGAGCCCTTACTCCTCACTCGACTCGGGCGAACACGTGCCCAATAACTGAGCGTAAAATTACCCGCAGATTTTTTTCTCCCTCTTTTCGATAACAAAGTTCTAAAAACTCATATCACTTCAATTTTATTCATCACACTCATCATTTTCTACTCTTAAATGTTTCTTTTTCAATCGTGTCATTTCCCGTTTTCCCGTTTTTTCAGTAATTGCTTTCAGCTTTTTGTCTTTTTGACAGATGATTATTTCATAAATATTCGTTTACTTGTATGTTTAGTTTTCGGGGCGTTTATTCGTAACATTGTCCGTTTGTCTTTGACAATAATTCTTGTTGGACATGGGAATTTAATGATTGACCCTTTAGGAGTAAAATAATAAGGTAAAGAAAATTTCTTTCAGTGACAGAAAGGAATATTCTAGAGCCGTATTAAAGTTCAAAATCGCTAATTTATGTAATTTAATGACTACTGTATACTTGACTGTATTCAAATGAGCATTGAGAGCGTGAAACTTATGTTTTCCAAACACATTTACTTGAAAAAACGTGTGAGCCTCTCTATGCAAAAGTGCCGCCCCAGAACATGTGTTTATTATAATCAGCAAGTTGGTGTTTGCATTAGCACTAGCAGCTTACTTTTGCAATAAATAGCGAAATAATAGTTACATCAGGGTGGGAAGCCCGTGGAAATTACCGTTTAGAGTATGAACGACCGGAAAGAAGAGAAAGAAACACTATCTCGGGACACTTCACTGCCGGACTTAGAACGGATTTTTGGACCTAAAAGAACTTCTGCTTCTGAATTTTTCAACCTCAGCAAAAAATAACGAAAAATAAAAGAAGGACTCTTTTTCTTTTATTTTTCGAAAAATGACTCATTATCATAAAAGCTGGAAAAACGCTGCCGAATTGCAAAGAAAAAGTTGCAAAGCGGCTTCAGCTGCCGCCAATCCTCTTCGAAACATTTTTGGGCTGCATTTTAAAACCTTTACTCCCCCTCGTTTTCTGACAGCGTGTGTCGTAGTCGAATATGCAAAACGCATATTTTACGAAACAACTGCCCTAAATCTGCTGCAAGGGGTTATTGTGTTAACAAATCTCAATACAGGAGGCTCCCGTTATTTGATAAATCTGGCAACCTAAATAAAAACCTGAGTCAGGTTTTGAAGAGCCTCAATTTAAAGCCGCAAAGCGGCTTTTAATAAAGCCGCAAATCGGCTTCGATTTCAAAAAGCCGCAACGCGGCTTTTTATTGAAGCTTTTCAGAACCTGACTCAGGTTTTCGACACAGGTTGCCAACTCTAGGTAAAAACTTCTTGTTAAATTTTTTAAAATATTTGGTTGACGCTGAATTCGCTGAAATTAACGAATCCACGTCTTCTTGTGGCTGCGGTCTGGCAGTAATCCCTTCCCTGTTTGGTTGAAAGTGTTACTCTAAGCGGATTAGAGTTCAAGTGCACCGAGGAGTGATTCCATTTCAAATCCGAATTAGAATTTCTAACCATTATTCCCAAAAGAGGGGGCCAGCTCAGGAAACATGCATGCCTTGACATTTTCAACGTTCAGCTAAGAGATCCACCATCTAAATGGCCATTTAACGCGCTAAATAGACAACACTTAACCTATTATACAAATCGAACTCTAAAACACACGGGCATTTAATATTTACAATGCTCTTGGCTCGAAAAACTCTGTGGAAAACCTGAGTCAGGGTCTGAAAGATATTCTAGACCCTGACTCAGGTTTTCAACACAGGTTGCCAAGCCCAGCCAGTCCCCTTTATTTCAAAAAACAGAAACAGAAAGTTTCTAAATGGAAAAATTAGAAATCATCGTGAAAACAATCTAATGATTAATATTTCTTCTAATATATTCTATTTTGTTAGCGGCCCGGCGGACTTCCTACGATCCGTTCGGAAGCACGCTTCCCGTCAACTTTCCGCCGCCAGACTCGCTCAGCACCTCTTCCACAACTTCAACCGCCAGCTCAGGTAATATCTTATCGAACTCATGATAAGTGGTCAATTGAAAAATTGAAATCGAATGTTTCAATAAAATGAATGTCGATTAAAACGTGTGGGGGCATTTTTTGATAAGCCTTCAATTGAAAATTCTAGGGCCTTATCAGCCTTTATTAGATTCAAAGTTATTTTGCTCGTAAAAAGGGTCCAACGGATTGTAGACTTGCTTTTGGATAAATAGAGAATAAAAAAGAAAAGCTGTGTTTTTTATTGATAGATTCAATATTTGCTCAAGAAACGGGCTAATTGAGATAATTGCTTGTATATGCAGTTTTTGTATTTTTCGTAAATTTTAGATTTAATTAGCTATTCAAATGCCTTGATACACCAAAGCAACCTTTCAGAGGATGACAAAAAAGTCGGATAAAAAATATGATTTAAGGGGGTAGAACTAGATTTTTCGAAAATAAGTGACTTTTGAGAGCATCTTTAAATAAGAAAAACCTGTTTTTACTTATGTTAACGAAATTTCCTCAAAGATGTTGCTAGAAAAAGCGTTAAACTATCAAAAAATGAAATTTAAAAAAAATGCCTAGCCACGTGACTCGAGAAATTTGAGGACGCGAATAGGCTAAAATGGCGATTTTCGATGAGATAGGTTGGTGTATCGCTCTCTACCGCCAAAATTTGTTGACGAAAAATTTTTTTAAGAAAAATGTTGTTAGATCTAGGTTTGCTCTATCTTCAGCTGAAGAGAGAATTTGAATATCTTAGCTTGCCTGGCTTTGAGCGCCGGTCTAGAATTGCCTATTTTCGAAAATCCTAGTTCTACCCCCTTAACCCGTTAACAGGCCCGTGGAGATTTAATCTCCACGCGTGGAAATGAGTAGCCAATCGGATGCCCGGATTCATGATTTCACTCAATCGCAGACATGCAAAAGCGTAGGTGAAATCGACCACCCTGTTAAGGGGGTGGTGGTCGAGACTAAGACTTTTTTCAACCTAAAAAACTCCAATTTTTTCAAAAAAATATTTTTTTCTCTGATTGAAAATAAGTTAAAAAGGGTCCAATTTATGCGGGCGGCTATGTTTGAAAAAAATAATTTTTCGAAAAAATGGTGAAAAATTCCTTCAAAGTAGACCCATCTCTTGACCTAAAAAACTCGATCCCCTTAATATTTTTTTCGAAATAAAACTTACCGAGAGGAAAGTTTAAACCCTTATGCGTGTGGGCGGCTTAGTTTTACAAAGTTCAGCCAGTTAGAAAAGAAAATAGTAATTGAATGAAAATATGTTGTTTTCTGAAAAAATCGTCATTTTACTCATTTTTCAATGAAATTTTTGTAAACATAACAATAATCGTAATTTTTTAGATTTTTATAAATGAGATATGATCAAGAAACATAAATTCGCAATGAAAAAAACAATTTTGAATCGGTTTTAGTGAGAAAAACGCGTTTCAAAACTCCCCAAAATGGCGATTTCAAAGTATAAAATCGAAAATTTTCTTAAATAAAGTTGGTCCAATCAAAAAAAGCTAGAGACCAAAAATGCTCCTTTTTTATCAAGGAATCTAAAAATAATATCAAAATTTTAAAAAGTCCGAAAAAATTTTCTCGACCACCACCCCCTTAACGGGTTAAGAAAAAAAAAGTCAAAAAATTGATAAAATTTTGAAAGGAAAAGGAGACCGATTAAGATCAATTTAAAAGCATTGGAAATTGCTTTGTCGTAAAAGCAGTTTAAAAAACTAGCGTCGAAAAAATGCCCGAAAGGTTAAAATTGACGGTGCGATTTAGAATCGCGATTCAAATGGCAAGCGCCTCCAACACAACCGAAAAACTCGATTTGGAGCGTCACGACGATGGTCCTCCTTAAACTCCGCGACGAGCTCAACTTCAGGTAATTCCCCTTTCCTTTCCCGGCGTTCGCTTGTTTCCGCGTAGACTCACAGCTAAGTAACCACAACTTTAGCTAGCTGGTCCGTGGCGGCGACCGAAAATATGCCACGTGACCCGAAAACGGGAATTTTTGCGGCTGAGCCTTCCAATTATGACGAAATAATTCGCCCCACGTTTTTATCTTTTCCGTATTTTTCGACCACTTTTTCTCCTTAAAATCTTAATGGTCTGAAACAAAGCAATTATGCAATAAAAAAGGAATGAACTTCAACAAAGCAACAATCTCGGAACCGGAAGGTTTTATGTGGTTTGAGCCCCTACCCTCTTGCCCTTTAAAGCTGTGGTCAAAGCACTTCTCTGATTTTTAGCTCACTTATTTAACAATTCTTTCAGGAGAAAGAAGAACAAAAATGCGATTCAGGAAACGGTCAAACTTTTTTTAAACCGGACGAACTAAGATGGTTCAACAAACCGCCGGATAATGATCAAGTATTGTATCAACAATGTTGAACAATGTGCAGTTAGATCCGTGACAGTCGAACATTTCCGAAATCAAAATCCTCGAAGGCGACCGATTCATTTCCATGGCTCTTGTCGAAGGCTAGTGGCTCTGCTTGAAGTGAACACTACCCCTTTCTTGATGATTTCGTTCAACCAAGATTTGTTCCTCAAATTCTATCGTCTCCGCCATTTTCCAAAGAGCAAAAAGTGAACAAAGAAAAAGACATCTAAAATTCACCGAAAATCGTCGCTTCCGTAACAGGTTTGGTCGTTTTTCAAAATGTTTGTAAATTTAGGGCGAAGGTTATGTTACTACTGATGAGCTCCTCTTTCCGTCCCAACAATTCACTCAAGCAATCCTTCTATCCTTTTAAAAGTTTATTCTTGCTGTAAATAAAGTTTTACCCTTCTTTTCACTTTTTGATCTGGCAAGTTTTACCGGCAAAATTTCGAGGACAAGAGCATTTAAAATCAGAGGCATGGGTCCAGCAAAATTGAAAAGGATCATCTGTACAGTTTTTTATGTATTGAAAACTGCATTTTCCTCCATTTAAACAAGGCTTCTTTGTACAGGGCGTCTTCTCGCAGAATTCTCCGTAAAACACATCTCCGCATCGACAAAATGAATAACCACCATAAGATTCTTCTAGATTCGGAATTAAGGAGCCAAAGCATTCGCCGAAGTTTTGACAAGGCACAGTTCCGCATGTTATTGCGGATTCATTCTAACGAATTGCGCTTGAAGTAAAATAAATAAGTAAAACACTAAATATAAATATAAATTACAGCTCAGTATTTTGGCTCGGAAACTCATTCAAACCCTAACCCAGATCTTTGGCAACATCATTTCATTTGTTTCTAGAGCTCATTATTATGACTAAAAGTGATAAAAAAGATTAATCAGTTCAAATCGACACAAAGGTCGATCCCTCGGAGGCAGTGCACTGGGCAAATATTGAATGAGAACAAGCATTGTTCGCTTTTTCAGCAGGAAAACTGACTTAGAGAACTTTCAACCATGAAGCTTCCAGCTGCAGATTCCGCGATTCTCGCCGGTGTATCAAGCTTCATTGCTTATAAAATTCTGACAAAGTAACTGAACGAAATTTTTCGAAACTTAATTTTTTTGAAGAGAGCCGGAAATACAAGTCCAATCGAAAAAGCTCGTCGGTTACGTCGAAGAGTTGGTGATTTTTCCGCTTAAAACATGCCGAGGAATCCCGCTGACAAAAGCGATGGTCACCGGATTCGGATTGAAGTCGGGAAATTTGATCGATCGATTCTTCGCCACGAGGAAGTTGAATGGAGTCAAAACAAGTGCCATTCAAAACTTGCGGCTCAAGGAAAGAGCGAAAGCTAAATCTTTCTCGTTTGAAGTTGAATTAAAGTTGAAGCTCGAAAAAGCTTATTGAAGTCAAAGAAGGTGCAAACAACGAGAAGTTCATTTTCACCGCGCCAGATATGAAACCGCTGGTTTTCAATCTTTCCGACTGCGGAAAACCGGCTTCAATCGACTTTTACGGAGACAAAATCGAAGCAACCGACGGCGGGGATGCGGCAGCCGAGTGGTTCACTGAGTATCTTGGTGAAGAAACAAGACTGACAGTGAATCCAGAAGGCCGGGACGTCAGCAAGACAAACTGGATTCCGGAAAAGAACGGAAAAGCGCTCGACTGGAGATTGAAAGGCATCGAGTACATGAAAACGGACAATTTCAGCAATCACTATCCGATTCAGCTGATTTCGCAAGACTCGGTCGATGATGTCAACAAAAAGCTTCCTGCGAATAGAGACAAGATTTCTCACTGGAATTTCCGGTCCAATATCATTGTCAAAGTTAGACTCTCTTTTTTATACGTTCGTAATCTTCTTCAGACGCTGAAAAACGAGCCTTGGGAGGAAGACAAATGGATAGGAAGACTCCACATCGGCGATTGTATAATTGCAATGGCCCGAGAGTCCCTACGATGCCCCCTGATTACAGTTGACAAGGAAGAAATTACAGTCTGCCAGGAAGACGAGCCTACCAAGACGCTCAAGACTTTCAGAAAGATCAACCCAAGAGATGTTCCTTTCTTAGCAGAAAGAAAGCTCTGCAAAATTCCAGGTAATCAACGAAAGTCTATTAAGTCCTAACTCAAATTCTAGCTGGCACAGATCACGTGATCGTAAAAGAAGGCGAAATTCGTGTTGGAGATCCTATTTACTTGGAACAAGTTGCCTAAAACTGCCTCCGAGCATTTATTTATTAATAAATTATTCGATTAAACTTCCTCTCTTATTTCAAAGTCGATTGCATGTGAGCTTTGAACAGTGAATAAGCCCTTCTTTGATGCTCGTCTGAGCACTTTTCGCGTGCTACGGCAACCATTAAAAGAGGAGGGTGAACATGGTTGGGAAGAAAAATGGATTTTTGGACGAAAGAGAGAATTCAAGGTTCGTAAATATTTTCATATATTTTTTTTTTATATTCTGTAAATTGAATTTAAAAGTTGCTTTCTCTCTAGAGAATATCAATTTGAACCGAATTTTAGCTCGCTTCGATGAGATCTGGAGCTTCGGTCAAGGAAGCCAGCGTTCTCACGTTGACACTCCCATGCCTTGCCGGAGGATTCTTCGTCCCCAAGACTCACTTTCCTCCATGTCTTCGACCGACCCGTCGGATCAATACGAAGTCAATTTGTCGATGAAATTCTCGAACGACAAAGGTACCATTTTTCCTTCGACAAAATGAAAATTATTCCTTTAGAGTCATTCCGCCTCCAGAAGAATTTCGGTTTGTGGCGTAAGTTTTTTGCACTTGAGAAATTTGTTCAGTCTTTGGCGAAAAACAATCTCACGAGAAGCATAAAAAAGCGAGAAAGGGTGGAAAGAAGGTTCGCCTAGCTACTGGTAATCGAGAGAAATAATCATGTTGAATAATTATTCATTTTTAAGCTACCGAGAAACCCGAAGATACAGCATTTTAGAAATCATTCTTGAAAAATTCCTTCCATACTTACGTGAAAAGTTATCTCTGAAATAGAATAAAGATCGAAAAAACAACTTTGTTGAAGAAAAAAAAAGACGAGAAACAGAAAATCTTGGCCGAAAAGGAGTTTTGCTTCGGGTCCTTTTTACCGCGGCAGATGTGATTTTCGTTACACGGCTACAACTTGCTGAGTCTTGCCGTCAGCATGAATTACTTACAGGATTCTAGCCATTGGCTAGGTTCTGTTTAAAATTCAGAGACGCCGAAATCCTTTTCGAAACTGATATTTTCATAAAAAGGGGCCACAATTCTAACGGGTTCAATATTCTTCCCTGGACACATTAAGTTAATGTATAATAATTAACCTTTAAAATTGTGGTCCCCGGGAAAAGTTTGCCTGTTATATTTGAGCCCCCCTTTTATTGATCTTTCAAGACTCATTTAATAACTAAGAGATAAGAAGAAAAAACAAGAATTGGCAGTTTCTAACTTGTCCGAATGATGATGAAAGGAAATCAATTCACATTTTTCTTTGTGGTTCTTTTTTTAATAACGATGTTTTATGGTTTATCGAGAGCTTCTGATGATAGAGAAAACAGTCTCAAATCAGAAGAAATCATTCCAAAGCAACTTCCGCCGGCAGAAAATGTTCTTCTTTTGACAGGATATAGAACTGGCTCGTCGTTTTTTGGAGAAATCTTCAATGAAAACGAAGATGTTTTATATGTAAGCTCGTGTTGTTACAAATTATTTATTATGAATGTCCTAAGCTTTTCGAGCCCGATCATGAACATCTCGCAAAAAGGGGATACATGAACCCGAAAATTCAAGAAAAATGGGCAAACTACATTCTTGACCTCTTCGAATGCAACTTCACCAAGTCAAAACCATATCTTCCTTTTACCAAAAAGAGTCGTCAGCTCAACAACTACAAAATTTGCGACGAGACCGCATCATCAAAAAGAAGTAGATGTAGGAGATGGAACTGGACGGAAGCGGCAGAACTTTGTCATCAAAAGAAACGAGTGATAAAAACGATAAAACCTGCAGATATCGATGTTTTACTGAGTGTTGCGGATGAAAGAAATGTTGATTTAAGGGTGTTCATTTACTACAGGTTAAGATTTTCAGCGTTTATCTTCTCAAATAATTTTTAGAGACGCAAGACCTGTTTTTCTTAGCCAAAAAAAGCTCGGGAAACTGCGTGATCAGCAATATTATAAGAAAATGAGCACTTATTGCAACGAAAAAAGCAAGGAAAAGAAATTTTTCGACGAAAATCCCCAGCTTCAAAACAAACTTCATCAATTGAAATTTGAGGAGTTAGCGGAAAACCCATTTTTATATTCAAAAAACATTTACGATTTTCTTCAATGGGACTTTCCGGAAAATTTAAATGCCTGGATCGAAAAAAATACGAAGTCGTCTTCAGGTAAGAAATCTTCAGCTTTTTTCTTCTGAATTTTAAATAGGCGGAGCTTATGGGACTTCGAGGAATTCATCAGCCATCATTTCTTCTTGGAAAGAGAAAATCAACGAAGAGGAAAAGTTTATAGTCGACGCTCTATGTAAAGAATATTTGCAACTGCTTCAATATGAAATTTCATAAAACCGCTTTTTATATAAAATTTATCAATAAAAATATGTACAGTGAATAGAGGAGACGATTATTTTCTTCAGTAAATACAGGTTCCAAGAGATTGGAGTTTGTCACCAGGGCAGCATTCAAGAACATTTGGGTCGTATGTTTTTTCTCCGCAGCAGTTTCGTTGGCCATTTTTCGATCGGTACGCGTATGGGGAGCGCTAGAACGAAAATTAATTATGATAAAAAGATGGAATTTCTTATTGATCGAATATCGTTTAAAAAATGAGCGGAGGAAGGTGAGCATTCAGAGAGAGAAAAATGATTTTAACAGAAATTTTTGGCATATTAAATATTTTTGACGAATTTTAGAATGCACCAAATGATAAATTCTGCTCAAACAACGCGTGTCAAATCGCCAAAAATAAAAAATATTCGTCGAATAGAAAATCCGTGCGAAAATCTGATCAGATGAAACAGTACTTCCTCTCGTTTTATGCCAAGCTGTTATTAATGATTAATTCAGCTTTCGTAGGAGGCTTAATTCCGTCCATCAAAGTGGAAAAGGTACTTTTCAAATACGCTTCGAATTTGATTGAAAAGTCTGCTAGAAAAAACGAGCGCAACAAGCTGGTTTTTATCATCATTCTTCCTCAGGCAAAGTAAGTTAACAAGTGTTTTACGAGCCTGGTAAATTATTATTATTTCCATTTTACCGAGAGAAAATGAGCTGATTTTTCTTAATTCAATCTGAATGAAAAAATGGCATTTTTTTCTTGGGCTCAAGAAAAAGTGAGAAAATTTAGCATCCGGCGGCCAAGGAAAGTGGCAATATAAACGAATAATCTGATTTTATGATGGATTAAGAGGATCGATTTTAATTTTATGCCGCTCATTTACGGCCAAGGATAATTTGATAAAAATGAGAAAACGGGGACTGAACAGAAAAAACAATCTTGCCACTCAAAAAAGCCTAGAGGATGAGTCAGGGAAAAGAGCATCAAAACCTAATGACCCAAAAGTTCCAGGTGTGACGGTAAAGTCGAAATCCTTGACGGATAAAAATCAATTTATTCTTGGTAAGAGAATTTTTTTTTCTTTTATGAACGGAGAATTAAAGCCGGATCGGTGCTATTATTGATCTTTTCCTGCGTTTCGCTGGTCTTTACGATCAAGACAATTGTTCCTGGTCTTCACTCAAGACATTTGCAGGTAAATTTAATCTGTAGAATCGCGAAATCAGCATCTTTTAGGAAACCAATTGCACAGTTATCGATTCAATTTACAATGGAAAGATCATGTGCCCAGTCACAAATTTGAGCGATCGAGGATGCACTCCAAAAATGAACTGCTTAGAAATTTTCGTCTCAACAAATCCGAATTACGGAGACAAAACAGCTTATGAACGTTTTCATTTTCATAAATCCGAATCACGTAAACGGCAAAAAAATGAAATCGTTAAAAAGCTCCTTCACCAAAACGAATACTCGTTCGTTACTGATCTCCTGCCGTGCTCTTATCATCCCCCGCAGTGCACTTGCAATACGGACATTTTGAACAACGCGACTGAGAGATTCAACGAAACATTTGGCCTTCAGGAAATTATCAAATCAGTTACTTAGCTCAAAAAATTTCTGATTCGAATTTTTTGATAACGATGGAAAAGGGCAACAGCTTCTCATGTTTCCAGAGCACAAAAAACCCTCAGGAAGTAACTATGCATCGAATAATCAAGACTTCGGACATGGCTCACTCAATTTTTTGGCCTCTTTTTGGTAAGTTCAGCTGATGAGAATTAGGGGAGAAAATTATTTTCAGGGATCATTCTTTCCGTCTGGAGCATCGTGTCTTTTGCAAAAAAGAACAATTCAAAAATCAATCGACTTTATATCTACAATTATTTTGGTTCATAATCATTCTCTTCACTGTATTGAGAAACAAGTTCAATAATAAAAAAATATACTCCCGAGATCTTACTTTTGGATAGTAGCCGCAGCATCTAACATCAACTGGCTCTCGCTCAGTCACTGATCTTTCCACCCTCTGACAGCTCGTTTCAAACATGAACCCGCCATACATCGCGCTGTTGTTAGGATTCCACATAATCTCCATCTGAGCGAGCCCCTCCGCTAAACAAAATTGATTGTTAAAGATATGACGATCAAATCTCAACAAACCGAGGGCCTTATCGCATTCGCATTGCGCGCTGGAACATTTTGATTCTTCGCTCCTTTTCGCGTCTTAATTTTAAAAATTATTGATTCAACAAATTTATTCTTATATCAAATAAACAATAAATGATAAAGAAATGAAATTGAATAGAAAAGATGTAGTTTCATTTTTTTCATGAATACTTGAATTTACCTTTGCAATGAAGAGTTCTCTCTCCAGTCTTCTTATTCTCTTTCCCTTCAAATTCGTATCCCAAACTATTGATACAATCTTCTTGTCCGTAATCAATTCCGACGCATCTTTAAATTAAAATAACCACCTTCTAGTACATCACCAAATTATTGCTCTTTATAGCAAATACTCAATCGAGGATAACCAAAATAAATATATATTCAAGGAAGCAGCAATCCCTGTTGTGGTCTTTACCTGTAGCAAGTCTGAAACGCTTTGCAAACTTTATCCACCTCATCAACTGGATTTCCTCTTCCGACAAAAAGTTGAGCATCCCTCTGCGGGAAGCAGTAGCAACCGTACTGTAAGTACTTCTCAAGCGTGAATGCGCTCCTGTCAGCTTGCAAGAACATGACGACTTCGAGAATCGACTTGAGCTTGCGCTTACGGTTTTCAGCGCGCTGCGCTTCCGTGTCAAAGTATCCTCTTGAGTCGATCTTTACTTCTTCTCCGTTGAGTGGGGAAAGGGAGAGGAGTTCCTTCGCGATGGGGCTGTCAGATTCGGCCAAGAGCAGGTCGAAGTCGAAGTTTTCAAGTGATCCTGTCCAAGTCATATTGCTCGCTTTTACAAAAGAAGCGATTTGTAAAAGGCCGAAAACTCTCATTTTTCTCTATTTTTTCAAGAAAAAAAATATTTTTTTGGTTGTATATCTCAACAACGTGAACTGAGGTTATGACGGTGTTGTTTGATTTTTGTTGTTTTTGGTGATTTGGCGGAGCAGCTTGGTGCCGCCCAGTGCTCCTCCTCGAAAGCGAAAGAGCCCGCAAATTTCAATTGTTAAAAATGCAAAGCCGTTTTATTTACACCACACTTGTCAGACTTCTGGCTTCCTGCTGATTGATGAGTCAATAGAAGGATAACAAAGGGTAGAATTTAATTAAGAAGATGAAATACCGTTCATTTTATCTAAAAATATCCTGAATTTGAAGTCGACTTTGCCGATTTCCCAACATGCCTGAGCCTTTGTTTACACCTAAAAAGCTGACTGTATCTCTTTTGGTCTAAACAAAAAATGCACAAGCAGATCGGCAAATGACCAAAAAAAGTGCTCTCTCTGTAAGTGCTTGCGTTTTGGCCAAAGCATTGAACCTGCAAGATATTTTGAAGGCGTTTATTGCCGCACTCTGTCACATTACAAAGAAATCCCGTCATGCCAGGGATCACTCATTTTTTGACACGTGATAAATAATGCCTTATCAGGTATTTTTTTAGACCACTTCGAGCTTATTTTTATTCATAAAATTTTGAAAGTAACAGTGAAAGTTTGAACCCTTCTGAGTCAGAAGGAATGAAAATAATTAGCGACAGTCGCAATTTTCTCCTTTTTCGCCTTTTTTGCCATTCAATCCCCTCAAATAACCTGTTCTTCCGGGTTCTCCTTTGAATCCAGGCTCGCCTCGTCTTCCTGGCTCGCCAGGAGGACCAACCGGGCCAGCAACAAGTCGGACTGGACCAAGCTCTCCTTTTTGCCCTTGAATTCCAGGGGGACCTTTATTCGAGTTACAAAGTTTTAACGGAGAAATTCACCATTTATTAAATTTAAACTCTTTCCTGGAGGACCTTGAAGGTCTTTATTCTTATGAGCATTGATCAAAAACCTCTCCACAGAATTATGTCGTTCTTCTAGATCATAGAAGTCCTTCTCGTTGATTTCAAACTGAAAATGAACCATTTATCATTTTCTTCTTTCTTTACCTGTTTGATCTTCGATTCAAGGGAGGAAAAATTGTCACTTAGGGTTCGAATTTGAGACAAGAAATCGAACTTCATATGTTTCCAGCTTTTCAGCTCGTCTTTGATTTCTTCGATTTCCATATCAAAAAAGTTTTCTTCTGGAAGGGAGTTTTGGCGCTTATCTCTAAAATGATCGCTCTTTATCGCGGTTAACCGTGGACCACGGTCCGTGGTTTTTCTTCACCTGACACGGTCGACAAGAGCAGCTCTCATTTCCCAAGCATTCGGGTAATAAGCGCCATCTCCAGAGCCGGAAAAAGCATAGTCGTACTCTCGATCATAGTCGTCGACAAAATACAAAATCTGCTTAGCAAGTTGTTTGTTGTCTTCTTGAAGGCTCTTCATGTTTGTTTCTAAAATGTTGATGCGCGCGCGTTGAAAACGAATGTTCGAGATGAGAAGTTTTTGGTAGTTTTCGAGGATATCGAGGCGTTTATAGATGTCTTCGTTGATTTCAGTGGAGGAGCAGAGTGATAAGAAGGCAAGATAAAGACGCATTTTTCTGAAAAAAAACTTTACTTTTGTTTTTTCGAAGATTTTTTTCTGAAATCTTATTGGGCAACCCGGCAAACGCGGAAATCTTAATGGTCTAAAATTGGACAAACACATAGATCAGAATAGCAACAAAATTTTGTCAATTCGGGCTAGAAACAAAAAAAAAATAGATTTTTTTCAACCAAAAATTTAACTGAGAAAAAATTCAAACATACCTCGGGATCTCTCAGTTTTACGTTCTTTAGTAGGAATCACAATAAATCCTGACGATCAGGCAATAAATTTCTCTCGCTTTTTTCCTCTCTCGATTCGTAATAAATCCAAATACTTTCTCTACCAAATTTACTCTTCGCGGTTTTGTACCCGTTTCACGCTGTTTTACGAAATTTTTAATTTTGCGCAGAAGCGAAAAGTTTACAAAAGAGGAGTGCCACAGCACTCGAGATGAGCGATAAGGATCACGGGAAATTAGTTTTTCTTTTTGAAATCGATGGAATGAAAGGGATTACGCCCGCGAGCTGACCTGAAAAGAGGTTGATGGAGGTTTTCAATAGGAAGTCAATAGTCTGCCGGAGAAGACGGAGGTCTTTTTCATATGAATAGACGCCGGTTATATTTTTTTGTAAATAAGACAGAACGATTTTTATTTGCAGGATAAAAAAGGCAAGCTATATTATTAATTATGTTGGATTTTCATTGATCATCATTTCTGAGCTTTCCAAAGCTGAATCTGCCACTGATCGGGCTTGATTTTTCGGAGCTCATCTCGTGGACCAGCGGTGCGATACCATTTCTAAGCAGCTTCCGTGCTTTTCATTTTTGATGTCTCTTACCTTCGATGGAGAATGGAAGTATCACTTCTGCTTTTGCTCGAATGACGCTTCCAGAAGAACTTTTTGTGACTGACTTTTCCCATTAACGAGAGCTCAAGAGGAGGAGTTCGTTTTTCTTCGTTTTGAGATTTGAATAAGACAGAAGCCACTTTTTCTTCCAATTCATTGATGGATTCCGGCTCGTATTTGCTCGAAATCTTCAAATGTGCATCAAACTTCTCTTTGAAATTTTCTGAGAGTTCAACTGGTCCTTCCGTCGTCAATAAATCCGACTTATTCCCGACCAAAAATATCGAAAAGCTCTTCGAATTCCTTGCCCGTTCAGACTTTATCTTCATATAAAGAACTTCAGCGATTGCGACGGAATTTTGATTGACCAAATCGTAAACCAAGAGGACTGAGTCGGCCCAGCTGATCAAATCGCCAAAGTTTTCCCTGGAGTTTTCCCTGTCAGGATCAGTGTATTGGAGGACGATTTCGCGATCCATGATGACTTTGGTTTTTCGACCAGTTGCTTGGATATCGGCGTATTCCCCGATAAATCGACCTGCCGAAGTATAAAATAGAATACAAATGAGAATACGAGCCTGTAAGAAGCCTGACCATCAGCGCCGACTTTCCAACTCCAGCTCCACCGATGATAGCGATATTGAAGACCCCCTTTTTCTGCTCTCCAAAAATCGACGTCCTCGGATTCCTCGTGATAAAGTCTCGAAGACCTATCACTGTATTTTGCTTCAATAGCTTTTTCGGATTTTCCATGAGAATATATTTTTCTCTCTTTAGATACCGATCGTCGGTTTGAGGAGCGACCATTGATGCTCGGCGAGGCACTTGCGCGAAGATTTCCCGAGAGCTAAGAAAAGTACGGATTAGAACTAAGATTTAGAGCTTTTGACGGATTACAACTTGCTCTTAATTAATAGAAGTTATTTAAAAGATACGCTTACGCAGCTGCATTTTCAAGCGACTTTGTCCGTTGCTTTTCCAAAAGTTTGATTTGCAATCTTTTTTTCATTTTTTCTTGCTTGTCTCAGAATTTGAACGCAGTTCTGAGAGTGTAAGTCGCCAATTTGCAATTTATCGATACTCTGATTAGATGCTTCGCTGCGAAATTATAATGTCAACTGGAGTTTCTTGTCAATGCTTGATTGGCTCTGGATGATACTTTTCATGCTGCATTTATTCTTTTTATTTTTCAAAAATCTGAAATTTGAAAATTATTATTGACGACTCCAATTTCTTTTTCTTCACTTTTCTGATTTGCATCATTTCTGTTGAGCTTTTCCTTTGTGAAAAAATTGAGAATTTCACATAGAAACTCTGTCCCAACTAAGCAGCGTTAGAGAAGATATGTGATAATCAAACTTACTAAGAATATAAAGCCCATTGTACGCCCCCTGTGTTTGAGAAGCGTTTCCTTCAATTGCCATTTGAGAAAACTGAGTTATGATGAATCCGAAGATTCCATAGCTCATGTTCAAAATTGCAGACATAGAGGACTCAGACACGGGAAAAGTTATTTCAGCCATGAAGTCGTATGCGACTGTGAATTGAGAGGTCATCGTCAGTCCACAGAAACCAACGAGAATGTACATCGAAATCAGGTTCGAAAAATTCAAAAATCCAGTCAAAAAGGCAAGTGAAATCAGGCTCGAAACGACAGTAACAGTCGACACAATTTTGAAGCGCTTGGTTTTGTCTAGTGCGAAACCAAAAAGATACGATCCAATGATTCCTGCAAATATTGCGGCGAATCCCATCATGCCGATTTCGCTGTCGATTTTCTCCGAGTCGGGAAAGAACGGCTTGATAATTTGGTTCAAAAGAGTGAAGAAAGCAGAATACACACCAACATGAAGGCCACAAGAAAGCATGTACAGAACTGAATTTTTACTTGTGAAGATCCTCTTCAGGTCGCCAAAATATCGCTTGAATGCTTGATTTGATTCCTGTTTTACTGGTGTATTCCGCCTCTGAAGCTCTGAATTTGATGGTGGATTTTTCGGCTTGTCTTGAAACAAAAGAAGACCGAAACGACAGTAAGAAAAGCAATCGTCGCGGTGAAAATATTCATTCCATAAATTTGTCTTGAAACCTCATCAATCGCGGCTGTCGTGTTACTTTCCCCATGAATTGTTTGATTCGACCAGTTTTCATCAAAACCTGCTCCGTAAGTGTTGATCGGCCCTTTGACAACAAACGGAACAAGATATGATAGCGCGATTCCGAGCTGATCGCCAAAGACGGAAAGAGAGATCGCTTGGCCAAGCTCATTGTTTGGAAACCAGTTCGCAGCGATTTTCGGAGGAAGGGAGAGGACAATCGGCATGTTAATCTCCACCAGTGCTTGTCCCAACATAAGTACCCAATATCGCTCTGGATCGACAGATAAACACTTTATCACGGCGCCGATAAAACTCAAACTCGTTCCTAGAAGAAGCACAAATCTCGTCGATTTCAACTCGACAAGGAAAGTGACGGGGATGATCATGACGATCATCGAAATTGAGCCAAGAAGCGTCGTTGCAGAAATAGCATTGTATGACTTTTGATAGAACTCGACAAAGATATCTGGAACGATTGAGTATTGAAGCCATTGGATAGAGCTGGTCATGTTCTGAAAAGAAATTATTCTTCCTTGATTTCAAAAGCTCAAGACTTCAATTTTCATTCAAGGCTACATACCGCAAAGAACATCACTGTCATAATCAGCCATCTTCTCTTTGAGATTTTTACCCTCAAAGCTTTATTATTCTTATCTACATTTTCTCTCATGGTAACTCTTTTCTAGCTCAATCAGACAAAAAGAACGACATTAAAAATTTATGCTAGAATTTTCTCTTGAAGATTCGATTTAATAAAAGGTCTTCTGTTTGCAGTGCATAAATTCTTCACTTGAAAGGATTTCCTGCTCGGACTTTTGAATAGATTTTCATCAGAACATTATTTGCGCTCGTCCACACAATATTTGCTTTTAACTTTCGGTCAAATCGAACTATTTTACTTATTCCTAGTAACTTTTATGAGAAATTTATTATTTACAATCAGGGACAGTTTTTTTTTCGAATAATCATTGCCCCAAATACATTTGCATCAAAAGAAAGACTCTTATTTCTCAAAATCGCCAGCAAAAAATAATGTTATAAAAGGGCCTTCTTTGAGCAAAAGCATTGAGGTATTTTCTGTACAGATGACTTTTTCACACTTGGTCAGTTTTTCATCACTGTGTGAAATCAGAATCGCAAGGGGCCTTTGCATCAGTCACTTGACCGTCGGCGCAGCATTTTTGCCCTTTTCGGAAGTAATGGACAGTTGGGAAGCGCCCGCAGCAGCCGATAATTGGTCCATAAATCGGGAACATGGAGTTTTTCACGCTGGATTGAGGGCCACCGTTTCCTCCTCCTCCGCCACCGTGGGTGCCCATGGCGAAGTTGACGATGTAAGGTCGGTTGTCCATCACGTAGCTTGAAAAGGTCGATCAGATTATTTTGTCACGTTGGAGGAATGAGACAAGATCGAAAGGTCAAGATCACTACTTACTCGTTGCCGACCATCTTCAGTTTTCCGGAAGTTCGGAATTCATTGATGTTGAAGTTGCATGCGTCCTGAGGCTGGAATCTACCCCATTTATGGTGGTACTGCATGTTCCATTCGGGCTCGTACTGGCGGAGTTTTAGTGCAAGAGATCTTTTTCAAAGCTTATCCAATGATTTAAGAGATTTTAAGAATAAATCAGCTTATCAAATATTCGCTTATCTCATATTTTCATTAGTTATTACCAAATTATGGTCTTTCCCTTTTTGATTACTTTTTCCAAGAAATAAGATTTTTAAAGCTTTTCCTGTCACATTCACATCGGGATCTGTTGCAAGTGCCCCAAGGATCGGTGCAGAAAATCTGAACAGATCCGAATCTATCAACAAAGCCTCCGATTTGGTATCGATCGGCAGTGTTCTCCGGGCATTTTTGACTGCCAATGTTTTGGTTGTAGATGCAATTGTAGCAGGTCGAGTATTCTCGGCAGGACTTGTCGATGTTGTCGACTGGTTGACCGAAGCCGCCGTTGTTTCCGGCTCCACGGGGGAAGCACCAGCAGCCGTAGAAGCAATATTTTCCGAGGAACTTGTTTTTCTGCATGAAGAGAATGACGATCTTCATTTGGAGGTATTTGATGATGTGACCTCGATCGGCAAGAGTGAGTCCTCCACCTCCAGTTCTGAAGAAATTTTTTTTATAAAAATCTTTATTTTCTTATTTCTAAAGTCAATTTATTCTTACCGGACGAGTCTCCCAGTATTCTGCTCAAACTCAAAGAGACTATCAGCTTTTTCACCCCATTCATTTTCTTTCTCTGGATGATCATCTCTGTATGAGTTGAGACCTTCAATGATTCCTTGAGTTACATTGAAATCTTCGAATTGAATGTAGTCCTGAAATTTTTATCATGAGAACGATTTTCTCTCAAATTTTTTGATAATTTCTCAAAAGAAAGATTCTTTACCTGGAGCTGAAGAATAGCGTCGAGCTCGATTTCCTGAAGGAAGCTTCTCTTTTTCATGTCCAAAATATCATTCTGTGACTGTGCAATTGCACTTCCAAGTAAAATTGGCAATAATTTCATTTTCTCCTTTCTTTTCTAATTTTACTGAATGAGAATAAGGAGAGAACGTCTACGTCGCTTAAAAAGAGCGTTAACCTTTCTACAGCTGTGTCAAAATAGCGTGCTCCGCCTGTGCACCACCAGAGAGCACCGTGGTGGCGCGCCCTGATGAGAATTGCGCCGGACAAAATGAGATCGCAGAGATCGGAAGGAAATCAGTTTGCCAAGGCAATAACGTACAGGAAGTGCATTCGCTGAATTAGCAGGCGAGAGACACGTTCCTTTTTTGGCGATAATGTTTTTTCTTGTCCATCTCAGCTTGATCAAGAATAACGTGGGCTGTTTGCCTGCTTTCCAGAACTTCGAAGTTGGAAGCCATTTTTGGCGATTTTTAGGTGTTTTATTGCTCCCTAGCGCCAAATAGTGGCCGAAATTTCTAGTGCGGTTATCATATTGTTAATCGGTACATTCTAAGCTTTCAATAGACCCCTTATTTGTCTCTGTTGGATAACATTGAAAAATCGAAAAAAATAACGATTTTCACGCTAAGTACAATTCACATGCATTTTTCCAAACTTTAAAGGGCAAAATTTCGGAGACTCATTTACGTTAAGGGTACTGTAATATATCAAAATGATCCTCAAACGACGAGTAATCTATAAATAGGCCATATAGACCCCTGCCAAAGTTTTGAAAAATCAGGGGGGCAAATATTGAAAATAGACAAACAGGGTCGCTGAGGGTTGAAAAATAGACCGGAAATAAATGGTACGTGAGCGAGAGGCACCTTAACCCGGGAGAGCACTTCCGTTTTAGGTGTTTAAAAGAAGCCGTCGAAGATCCATCTTCACCAAACCAAAAAAAAATTGATTTTTTGAAATGGGCAACGAGAACGGAACCCCTACATACGACTACAGCATGCTGTTGGACTTCAATCGCTTGCCAAAGGACCAGAGCGATTTCTATGATTCTCTTGATGATGCGCAGAGAGCAAAGCTCAGCGATATCCAAGATATCATCAAGGATTTTGCTGATAACCTCAGCAAGGATCAGAAGGAACAGAGTTAGAATTTTGATGAGTAATTTTTATAATATTTTTTCGTTAAAGTAAAATATTAATAAAGCTTTTCTGAAAAAGAACTCTGAAAAGGATTTGATTAAATAAGTATGACCGTCTTCATCGGTAAAATTTACAGCCTATAATAAACTTTATGTTATGTACTGTAATCACTCTCTCTCTAAAATTTTCTCTGTCTCTTTTTATTCATTGAAAATTCTGATTAATAAAGTCTCCAGTAAGGACTTATTTTGAACTGAAGATCCGGGTAAATTCTGCATTTTTCCTCCAATCTTGCCTCTCCCCAGGTCGCCTTTTGCCCACTTTTCTTACTCGCTCTTTTGCTGTCATTTCCTTTCTTGTTCGCTCTCTTGGTGTCTCGTCCAATCTTAGTTGTTCCTTTTCTTGGTTTCCCTCCTCAATAGCATAATGCTAAAATTTTTAGTTTCATTCTAGCAGCAGTAGACAGTATTTTCGATCGCCAAGAATCATTGACGAGTTTAAAAAACGGTTAAATTTTTTCATACATAGAAATAATTCGACGAAAAAAATTAACCCTCGAACACATTTTGAAAATTCCGACATTATAAACAAGTCGGATATTATTGACATCCGATTCGGACTTAATAAACTCATCGGACATTATAAACAAAATCTGAAATTTGACCCAGACATTATAAACATTCGGGACATTATAAACAAACCGGACATTATAAACAGAAAAAAATATCGCCAAATCCTAACCAGACATTATTAACATTGCGGACATTATAAACAATCAGACATTATAAACAGTGTTTTAAATGTCTGATTGTTTATAATGTCCGAATGTTTATGATGTCAAGCAATCAAGCTGCTTTTCGAGTATTCTTCTTGTAATGATTTAATTAGTACTGAAGATGATTTGATAAATAAATCGAAAACGTTCTACAACCTATTTGTGAATACTACGAAGTCAACATCCGAAAATATAAGATATGTACATGAAATATTCTCATAATGAAGGTGAAAGTTTAATATCGGTCAAATTACCTTTTATTTCCGACATAGAAATCCGCAGACAAATCACTTTCCGGCCGGTCGGAAATGTCATCGTGCAAATCACCTACATTCCATGCTTGCTTTGATATTATGGCTTCTTTCTAGTGCAGCGAGTTTAGAAGGCAGGCCAACCTTGACCTTTTCTTGCAACATCAGATTTCGTTTCTTTTTTGATATCGCTGCCGCGCGAACTTTAGCCAACTTTTCGTGGCATTTTTGGTCTTTCTTTTGATTATTATGTGATGGCGCGATTTCATGGCCCTCTGAGAAGGTTGAACCTGATGACTTTTTCAGAAAGCTTCTAAAAGCGATATAGAAGCGTCACTTCTTTCTCACGGGCAGGAAGCTAATGAACGATTTTCTGCTCTACGAAGGTGTCGTACTGTTCATCAAGATATGGCATTTCGGAGGCAGGCCTTTTCTCAGTCAATTCGCAACGGCTTACGTGCCATTTTATGGATAATTGCTTGCCACGCACCTTTTCAAAATCTTTTACTGAAGTATTTTTTAACTTTTGAGCAAATCATGTGTTTTCGAATCAATTCTTTATTTATGTGAAAGAAGAATATAAAAGCACAAGTCAATAGTAGAGTTATAAAAACATGAGTGACAGGCCGAGTGACGATCTTTAATAAATCACGTGTTGGGTGCATCATTTGATGCGGCAAGGTCGTATCGGTGTCGATTCTTTTCTCATCGATTGCAGCAGCCTCTGTCTCTCTAATAATGCAAAAAGTATAACCCTGTTACTAAAGGGCTGTGGCTTGTTACCTCGGTTGAAGATCTTGTCGAAATCGATCTCGGTCTCGTTTGTGAAATGGACGATTATGACCTCGTCTTCCCGACTGTTTGAGTTGAGGATACTTGTGTTGCATCTGTTGTACTAAAAAAAATGATTTGAGATTTTCAGTAGTCGAAATTTCAATTTATTTTTGTCTAAAAATGGTCTTTTTTTCTTTTTATAAACCTTCTCTTTTGCCATTTTCTTGTCTACAAAAGCAGCCCTGTTTTTCGTTTTGATTCTTTCTGAGAAAATGAAAAGTGATAAAGAATCCTCCTGCGCCAAAAAATGTTTCTCGAAGTATAAGACGCGATCCGGCCGCGAGGGGGAAATATCATCGCCCCAGGCGTGCGCCTAATCGTGGTTTTAGCGAGCCAACTTTTCATGTCATTAAACTTTCACTAAGATAAGCGTTTCGTGTGCTGATTATTCCAGCGCGTGGAAAATAAAGTGGAATTTCTTGAATATTTATCAAAAAAGATAAGAGTAAATCGGAGCTAGAATAAAAAAAATCTTATCTGCATATGTATTTCCATTTTTAAGCTCTTATTTATAGCGGCCGTTGTTCTGTGTCAGTGAGAAGTTAACGTTATTAAAATTTTAACTGAAATAATGAGAAGGTTCGCAGAGACAAATAAATAATTTGAAATTATTATTTTTCTGTGAAAACGTCCGTAAAATTTAAGACGAAATAACCTTAATTTATGTAGATGATAGAGATATATTTTCGCTTTACGAAGAAAAGAAAATTTCTTGTGGATAAAAATCGATCATAACTTATGGTCTTTTGAACTAATGATTTTGCTCACCATAAAATCTCGAGGAAAATAAGTTCCAGTTGTCGAAGCTGTAAGTTCCATTTCGCACCTTGAATTCACCGTCTCCATAAATTTCCTCTTTTCGCTATAAAGTTTGCTTCTTCTTTATAATTTAACTTTTGCGTCTTAGTCTTTTTTCTTGAAAAAATATTTAATGGAAAGTTTGCTAATCTCTGCGTCAAACAATTCACGATTGATTCCCCATTTCATACCTTTTTATAGTCGCGCGTGCCCAAATCCCAGGTGGTGCCGCTCGCGTGCCCAACGCCCAATACTATCAATATCTTATATCCTTGACGCTAAACAGATTTTCTCCTGAATAAGGCCAATGTAGTTTCATGCAATAAAGCGAAAATCAACCGCCCCCTTGCGTCACCTCCCTGAACCCTCGGGGGAGCACTTTCTTCCTTTTCTTCCACGGGATGTGGGAAAACACACAGCTGACAAAAAAGAAGAATATATGAATACGGACTGATTTTGACCTCATAATTAACTCAAGCCTTCAAAAAAGACGTCAACCAAAGTAATAAGGGGGTGCACAACGCTAACCTCCGATAATTGCTCATTTTCTCATCAAATATATGAGAGTGATACCCTTATTCCATATTGCGGATGGAAAAACTGAACCCTTATCTTAGTTCTTTCAATGCAAAAGTAACATTTATTTTAATAAATTTCTTTTGTAAATTGATTAATAACTATCACTTTCGATACTTAATTTGACTGGTTTCTTAAAATATTTCTTTGGTAGATATCTTTTTAAGCGACAAAATCAGATTCTTTAGAAGCAAAAAAGTCGAGGATAATGCATAACGCAATTTGTTTATTTCGAGGGGCATATTTTCAGGGCCCAAATTGAATAATTCAACCGCCGAGCATATGCGCCGAGGGGACGTATGATCGTTTAACATTGTTAAAAAATCATGGCGCGCATCCGCGTTGCATTTTCTGGCCCCTGCCAATTGGGGATACTTTCTTTTCAATGCCAATTTCAATGAAGCAACAGCAGGGTGTGGACACGTTTTTTGAAAGCAGCGATAATTCGATTTTCGTCGAGAGTTTTCGTTTTTGATATTTTGGCGAAAAATCAGTGTACCACGCCCATATCTGCTCTGGTATTTAAGCTAAAGTACAACAAGCTCGGTTTCGACAGCTTTTATCGGAGAATTTGAACTGTAAACTACGGTACGGTGTTACGGTATTCATCATAAATTCTGATGTTCTCACTTCGACATGAAAAAACTGACAATTGTCAATTGATACTTGATATTTTATTAATTAAAGTCCATAGTTCTTGGAAGTTTTTAACGAGAAGTTGCCAGAGCAGCGCTTCAAGTTTGTGCTCTAGCATGAAATTTTTGCTATATGTTTGTCTTTTTGAGAGGTCGAGAGCAACGCATGAAACCTTGGGGCCACCGATCGAGTCTGACCCTAAGAGAGTTTGCCCAAAGTATCGAGAGATTCCCGGAAATGAAGCCCGCGACCTTTTTTCCGCTAATAATGTTTGTAAATATTATCAAGGAAATTATTCAAACAATTGATTTTAAGAAGGAACTTTAAAAATTTTATAAAAATTAAATAATTATTAATATTGAAAAATAATTTTCAAGAATCGATTACTTACTTCTGGGACGAGTTGGATGAAGAAAGATTTCGATCTTGGAAGAGAAACGATTCTTGGCATCCGGAGATTTTAGGTATCTGGAACTACGACTGGAGCTGGCGCTATAAAAATAAACTCACCGACCCGAATGAAATTTTTCCTCCTTTCATGAGATGGGCTGCGGATGAGCCAAGGACGTGGAATGGAGATTGCATTCGATTTGGGAGTACTGACGAGTGGTTTGTTACTGATTGCGGGGCTGCCTACCGGTTTTCCTGTCGAGCTGATATTTATATGTCTGATGAAGAGTTTTGTCCTGCTAATTATTGGGAATGTCCTCTAGGGTCAAGTCTGAACCCGTCAAATGGGATAAGTTGCATCTGTGATTCAGAGTCTTCCTATTTTTTGAATGTAGAGAAAAATGGCTGCGACGTAAAGTGTGATCCCGGATGGCTACGGGTCAATAACGGAACTGAATGTCAAAAATGCTTCAGCGACGAATGCGAAGAACTAGAAATCTTTCAATTCGAGGACGAACAATCTGTAACCAGTAATAAAGTTCAGCGTTTGTCTGGCCGCGCTGGTTATTTTTTAACGATGGCACTCAGCGAGAACTTGTTCCCGGACTTGTCGGAAGCGCAGTTCGCATTTTTGACCAAGAATGGAACTCTCAAGGAATCAAATTCAACCTCGGATCGCTTTATGTTGGTACAGAACTCATTTTTTCAGCATGGATCAAAGTTGGCGGAGATGAAGAGGTTAAAATCTCTGCCGTCAAATCCTACGTGACTGAACAAACGATGTTTCAATATGAAATTCTTGAAGAATACTTCTTTGAAGCTCACGAGGTAAACTGATAAAAATTTTATTTTGTCTTTCGAAAATATTCAGCTTTCGAATTGGACAAACATTATTGCAAGAACTACAAAGCAACCTTCTGATCGAAATATTTATTTTGAAACTGATGAAGTTCTCGATATGTGGATAGATCATGTGTATCTTGGACCTGAAGAACCCTTTGATAGATGCAATAGATTTGAGCTCGACCCCTTCAATGGTTTGCAAATAACATAAAAAAATAGGCATAGAAAATTAAGTTCGCTACATGTCTCCCTTACAATACTGCGAAGACAGTGTGCTCAAAACAGTTGAAGACGGATATTTTTTGAATTACCTTCGCTCGAATCAATTTGCTTGTCATGAGGGAAATTATTGCATGACCGGGCAGCAGGTAAAGCAACTGACTTTCGAAATCTTATTGATAACATTGAAATCTAGTGGCAATGTGAAAGAGGAACATATCAGCCGAATGAAGGTATGTTTCACTGTTGAATCTCAATGTTTATTTTAGCCATGTCTTATTGCTTTGATTGTCCAAAGGGGTATTTTTGCAATGAAGAAAATATGATTGCCCCGAAGCCCTGTGAAGCTGGAACATTCCAGCCTTATGCAGCTGCTCTCGGCTGTGAGAGCTGTCTTCCTGGAAATAAATGTCCACTGATGAATATGACAGAGGCAACACCATGTGAACCCGGAACGTATCAGTCTGAATATGGTGACCAATCAAGACAAAATTTTTAATTTTATCTTTTCATAAGGAAGAGAATCTTGCGAACTTTGCCCTCCAAACACGTACTGTCCGTACAGCAACATGACCTATTACGATCAATGCCCCCTTGGTTTCACTTGTCCCAACTCGACTCATCCTGAGCCTTGCCCAAGTGGACAGATAACTCCCTTACAAGGTGCTTCTTGTGAAACATGCCCAAATGGAAAATACGCAAATTTGATCGCAACCGAATGTCTAACTTGTAACATCAACCACTTTTGTGTCAATGGGATTGAGAAGCCATGTGATTTGGGAACAGAAGCTTTGAATGAGGGTCTGAGTGAGTGTGAAAACTGCCCAGTCTATTTCTTTCGAAATGAGTCGATGGACTCATGTAGCCAAGTCCCGAATGGGTATACCTCCGAGAATCGGGTAAACTTGACAGAATGTGAAGCAGGGCACAAGTGTATAAATGGACTATCGGTGAGTGCCGAAAATTTGAATGAGATAGAAGGCCATTTTTAGGAAGAATGCTCACCAGGAACATATCAAGACGAGACCGGCAAGGACTCGTGCAAGATATGCGAAGTTCATCGGTTCCAGGATCGAAAAGGAAGAACAAAATGCAAAATGTCTCGCAAAGGAACCGAAGTTTTGACCACTGGAGCGACGCAAAATATATCTTGTGCCGCTGGCTTTTATAATCCAGAAATGGCGGAGCCTTGTAAAATTTGCAATCCGGGATTCAAATGCCCAACGAATGGGCTTGTCGACCAAGTAAGCTTTACATTATGGTTTTAATTAAAGAGTTTTTAGATTTCATGCGAGCCGGGAGAATATCAAGACCAACAAGGGTCAACTGATTGCAAACCATGCCCACTTGGTCATTTCTGCCCTTCCGCAAATATGACCACTAAGATACAGTGCGAGTCAGGGTGGATTGCAACTTCACTTCGGAGTTTACAATGTACCAAATGCGATGTCGGATTTGAGGAAGATAAAGACATGCCGATCGAGAACGATGATATTCGCTGCAAAATAATTCCTTATGGAAATTGATTCACATTCAGACTCAAAATTTCGTTCATTTTTTGTGAATCATATTCAGATTCAAGTCAAATATTTTGATGAATGAGGTTCTTGCTCGACCAGTCTCTTTTGACGTCAAAGAAGAGTATCAATTTCTTGATAGAAAGATGGATGGCCTAAAGCTTTGTATGAAAAATGATCCGTTACGATGGAAAATCGACAAAAAGTAAGAGGTCTTCATTTGCTATCATTACGAATTTCAGTGATAACTCGATCATGTTTCGAAGGGAGCTGATTGAAAACAATAAAGAGTATCGAGCTTATTCCCAAATCGATGAAAACTGCTTTATGATTTGCCGAAATTACCGCGATTGCCTCGGATATACGATCACAAATACTCAAAGAGACTTGAATTGCCTTCTAATCACTCAAGAAATAATAAATAAATAACGATAACATAAGAGTATAAAAAAAGATAAGTTTATTTGTCTTTTTTCTAATTGACTTTTAGTAAGAATGAAAGAAAATAAAATTATTTTATATTATAAAATTGCATAAAACAAAAGAAACAACTGTGATCACTGTCTAGACCTAACAAAATAACGAATAATCTAGTGCTTTAATAATTAACGACGGCACTAGTTAAAAACCGGATCTACTGCTTGATAAAGATAAAAAGAGAAGAGAAAGAGAAAGCCAGAAAATGCACGGATCTCTATCAATAATTACATGGTAATTTTTCTTTTGGTCATTTGATTTAATTTCTTTTCAGTCCTACAAACGGACCAGGATACGAGCTGATACAACAGAAATTTTCTGGCGCTCAGGTTTTTACCATGTGAAATTTTTCTTCATAAAAACGTCCAATTTTAAGTTTTTCTATCAATTTGCAGTCTGCTTTCTTGGAAGCGAAGGCAATATTGTTTCGGAGTCGTACCTTCCATCTCATTGCACAAGATATTCTTATCATAACCAGATGGAAAGGTAAGGGGATGTTATTTTTCCTCAAGCAGTTTGTTATTCAAGATTTGTCTGCTTTGGGCCCTGTTTGAGTTATTGCCTTGCCGAATATGGCTCCTATATTGGCAACAGCGAATTGGTTGACTTTCTCAGATGCATCAGTATTTCACCAATCCATTCTTATGGTGTTGGATTCGCTTATACAGATTCTTGCGTCCAGTACTCTTGCCAATCACATGAGCGCTGCAGATTCGGGCATAAACACCAATGCACTTTAGGTTTTGAAAGTCGTTTTCCTCAATTTTTTATCAATATTTTGACTCAGGCGAATATTATCTTCCATTTACCGAAGAATGTATCTCCTGCCCAGATGGCACTCTTGCGAACTCATTGCAGAAAGAGTGTGTAAATTGTGATTCTGGCTTTTTTTGTCAAAACGGGCAGAGATACACTCCGTCAACTGGGTATTATATTCTTGATGATCAGTCAGCACAATCAATCTGCGAAGCCGGTTTCAGATGCCAGGAAGGGCAGCGTTTCCAATGTCTTCCTGGAGAATATCAACCATTATCAGGTTCATAAAATCCTAACTGTAGTAAAAAATCACCCAATAAATCTTTTATAGGTCAAACTTACTGTATTTCATGTCCCGAAAATATGTGGTGTCCAAGTTACGAAATGACCGACTATCAGTCTTGCCCGCTCGGAAACACATGCTCTGGTGCGACAAAAACTCCATGTCTTGCTGGCGAGTACACGCCTCAAGCTGGCAGCGCTTGCGTCACTTGTATTTCGGGCTCTTATGCTGTGAATAATGGAGAAGCTTGTGAGCTCTGTCTGCTGCATCACTATTGTGTGAAAGGACAAATGTTTCCTTGTCCTCTTGGTTTGTGAACTCTTAAATAGAATTGACAAAAATGAGTTTTGAAGGAACGGAAGCATTGACTACAGGACTAAGTGTTTGCCAATCATGCCCGGCGTATAGTTACAAGAATGGAAACATGGAGGACTGCGAGCAAGTCCCAGATGGATATACCACTGAAGATGGTATCTCCCTGCTTCCATGTGAAAAGGGTCATTTTTGTCTTCAAGGCTTATCGGTAAAACTGGCTCATAAAAATTCTTCCTTGTTTATTTTTCAGGAACCATGCGAAGAGGGACACTACCAAGAACAAACTGCACAAGGAAGCTGCAAACCATGCGAGATAAATAGATACCAACCCGAGAAGCAAAAAGATTTTTGCATCGAATCCGCGCCTGGTTATCAAGTTTTAACCAGAGGATCTGCGAAGAGCGAGCCTTGCAACTTCGGATTCTTTAACCCGGACAAGATGGCTTCATGCAAAAGCTGCGAAGCCGGATTTTATTGCGATGAGGAAGCGCTGACTCATCAAAAATCATGTGAGCCGGGAACGTATCAAGATGAGCCAGAATCGACCTTCTGCAAGGATTGTCCATTGGGTCACTATTGCCCGACGGAGAATCTCACTCAACCGATTCTTTGCGCATCTGGGTGGCTTGCAACATCTCTAGGAAGCACTGCTTGTTTCAAATGCGATGATGGATTCGAAGAAGATAAAGAAGTTCCTATTGAAGACGGCACTTTGAGATGCAAGATAATTAAATATGGGATTGGTTTTTATTATTTTTATTTAGCAAAATTTAAGCAATTACAAACCTTGAGCAGATTAAAATCAAAATTGGAAGACAAAAAAGTGATCGCCCGAGCAGTCCCTTTTGAGACGACAGAAGAATTTCAACTCCTTGGCGACAACCTTGATGGTCGAAAAATCTGTCTTGGTTCGTCTTTAGTCTCCTCAACGCAAACCATGTAACAGTTTTCATTTTTCACGAGTTCAGAAACCAATTTTTTCAGAAGAAATATCACAATGCCGCTAACAATCGAGCTTCAATCAGAAATAATGGAGAATCAAGAAAGCTATCGAAGCTTTGCTCAGCTTGATGAAAACTGCTTTGGAATCTGTCGAAATCAACCAGAATGTCTTGGCTACTCACTTTCAAATAGTTCAGAGAAGCTAAACTGTATATTCATTATTAATACTGATGCATAGACTTAAAAAATGGAATAGAGAAAGTATTTAATTTAATTTTCATTCATATTGAAGAAGTTTTAAATATTCGTTGCAAATACCATCAACTTTGAATTTTTCTTTTTTGTCGATTTTCTGCTTCCATGATGAGATGATGGCTGATGAATTTCTCGAAGTTGAATAAGCTCCATCTAAAAGATATTTTTATCAAAAGCGTCAATCGAGTTCATAAATACCTGAAGATTCTTTAGTATTTTTCCTAATCCAGGCTTCTACTTCCCCCGGATAGTCCCAATGAAGGAAATCATAGATTTTCCGAAATTGAACAACTGGATTTTCGGCCAAGTCTTCAAACTTTTGTTCATATAGCTCTTCGTTAAACTGAGGGTTATCGTCGTAGAATTTTTTCAACTTGCTTTTTTCAGTGCAGTAATTTTCGATACTTTCAAAATAATTTTGAAGTTTTCCAAGTGCTTTTTGGCTGAGATAGACTGGCCGCGCGTCTCTTAAAAAAAATCAAATTATGTTTTGTATTTGCTGTTTTGTATAGGCTATATTATAGAGCTCATATAAAAATATACCTGTAGTATAGAAGAACCTTCAAATCGACATTTCTATCATCCGCAACACGCAATAAAACCTCCACATTCGCCGTTTTTATCGTTTTAACCACTTGTTTTTTTCGTAGATCTTCTGCCTCTCTTCTCATAAAATACCATTTTCTGCAAGCAGGTTGTTTCAAGGAATCCGTCTTCTTACAAATTTTGTAGTTTCAAGTTGACGACTGTAGCCCAGAAAATCAAGGTATGGTGTTGAATTTGAATAGTTGCATTCAAAAAGGTCCAAAATGAAATTTGCCCACTGTTCTTGCAACTCTAAGCTGATTGTTTCCGTTTTTAGCGCGCCCAGTAAATTGTGGTCAGGCTCGAAAAGCTAATGGTGTGATCATGATGTGTTTTAAAAAAGAGCAAACTTACATATAAAACATCGTCATTTTGATTAAACAGTTGACCAAAAAAAGACGATCCAGTTCTATACCCTGTCATAAGGAGAACATTTTCTGCTGGAGGCGATTTTTGAATGATCTTTTCTGAAGTAAGCTCTTTTTCTTTATCACCAAAAATCTTCGGCAAGAGACAAAAATCGCCAATAAAGATGAAAATGAGAAAAGAAAATGCTGCTTGATTTCCACTTATCATCATTTTTTGACGTTTGCCTCTTCAAACAACTCGAGATGTCCGAAACCATTCGGGATCTTTCTGAACTATTCGGAAGTTCTCTGGTCTATTTTGGATTGTTTATGCCTAATAAATTGATAGAGAAAGAATTTTTCTATCAATCATTCTGAGGTTGGAGCTGACCCAATGCACATATCTCGTTAAATGGCACTTTTATGGTAGTTTTATATGTCACAAATGATAAGTGTCAAGTTTAGTGCGAATCCAATTCGGCTTGTTCCTTATGAAAAAATTAAGAAATGAGAATTTTTGATAAAAAAAAAAACTAAAATTTTAGGTTCAACAGATTTGAACCACGGGGGTCAAATTTGAATTATTTTCGGTTAAATTCCGCTTCGTTACTTTGTTTTTCCAGCGAGAATTTCTGTTTTCCAATGCAAAAATTCTCATGGAATTTAAGAGCGTCACCAAGAAATTCTTGCCAAAGCAGCAAAAAGTAAAATCGGATCACGAGAATTTCACAGATGTTCTTCCTATAAATATCACTGCTCACTTGATAAATCTATCATCTAAAAGATAAATCAAAACTAAAATAGAAAAAAATGAAACTTTTTGTCGGACTCATTGTTGCTATCCACGCCAAGGCGCGATCTCACAACATCTGCAGCTGGGAGTGCGACAAGATCCACGAAGCCGACCTTGAAATGTGTGCGCCCTTGTACGACCCTCTTGATGAACTGAACGAGGCTTACAACCAGTGCCGAGCCGAAGCCGACGAAAAGCACAATATCTGCAAGGATCCCTGCAACCAGTGCCACATCGACTGCAACGACAAGCACCACGAGGATAAACTCAAGTGCAACGAGATCACCGACCACTCTGAACACCAGAAATGCGTCCACGACGCCAACGACGCTCACAAAGAGTGCAACAGCACCTGCCACTGCATTGACTCCTGCGAACATCGATACATCCAGGAGCACCATCGATGTGATGTGAGTAATCAACAGATTAAAATTATATATTTCCTTGCAAATCTCAAAACCATTTTCAGGGTGTCGCTGCAGATCCAGCTCTCGAGCAGCTCTGCAGAGACAACGCCTGGGAACTTTTGGACGATTGCTTGAAGACCAACTGCGGCTCCTTCGCCACCAGTACCACTCAGGCGCCAATCACCACCACCCCAGAAGGCAGCGGAGAAGGCAGCGGAGATATGTTCGAAGGCGACGAATCTCTCTTCTTGTAAACTTTCTAGCAATCAGATTCTTATTATTTTTAAAAACAACCTCTTTATTAATTATTCAATAAACAGATCTGATGATCAATTCAATGACTATTTATTAACCCGAAAACAGCTGACAAATATTTGACGATGTTGAGATAATGTTCGATATCTACGGTAGTAGCGCTTGATTGAAAAATTTCTAGAGTTGTTTGAGCGAAAGATCTTCTCCAAAGCATCGCAGAGCCCAGGCACGGCCAAGCTCGAAGTTTGGCTCGCAGTTCTTGTCGAAACTCTCGAGCTCGATGGTGTAGTTGCCGGAGTTCAGGTGGAAGACGTAGCTGATCAAGAGGATAATAAGTGGGTGCTGACTTTTCTCTACCTTTCTTTGGTGTAGGGAACGAGGTTACGGTAAGAATAGTCAGTAGGATATGTCGGGAGAACAACTTGATTGCCTCCATCACGATTGTCGCGAACACAGAGGAACAGTCGGAATTCATCTCTTCGGTTTCGGCCATCGTCAAATAGCGGCTAAAATTGGTCATATTCTGTTCTGATGACGAGCATATTTTACCTGTATCCATATTTCTTGCTTAGATCGCGCAACAAGTCTAAAGGTGAGCTTATGTTTCTTGAATGTTCCATTGAGACAGTGATATTTTTTCCATTCGAATTCGGGCTCTTGAAAAATTTGTAAGAACAAAAAACATGCCAGGAGCTTCTTACCGATGTATCCTCCGTAAGTAATTTTCGGGATTCGGCAGAAAGTGAACTCATCAAAGCTCTGCAAAAAAATAAGTAAGAAAGAACATAAAACTGGCTTAAAACCGTTAGCCATTCGTCGTATCCCATCCAAAATCCACCGTCTGGCCATGCTGATCTCAGTCTCGTATTTGTCTCGTCAGGCAATGTCATCCACTTATCACTAAAATGAACTGGGTAAAAATTATTCACTGAGCTTTTTACCTTGATTCCGACCAATTTCCATGAAATTTTCCTTTGTTATTTCCCCAAGGGTTACGCAACATCACCAGCTTGATAAACTCATCATCGTTGTCTAAAATTATTCGTCAAAAATGAACGAAAAGAGAAAAAAAATCTTACTTTTGACAATTTCAACTTTGAGAAGTGAGTACTCGTGACCATCGTAAAGTCCGTTATTCAGTTCGTTTTCTACTCCGGAATTGTCGTTGTTGTAGATGCATGAAGTGATGATCATGTCTCCTTGATTTCTAGAAGAATCGATTTCCTCAAAAAAATTCTACTCAGGGTACCGATAGATAAAGTTCCAAGTTTCTTTGAGGTATTTCGTCGTGCTGAGAGTTGTTCGTACAGGAAAGCCTCCCGTAATGTCAGCCATTGCTTCTACTGCTTGTCCAGCTTCGATACTGCTGTATCCCCTGAGAAAGAGGGTGAAAACAAGAAGTAATTGTAATCTTACGAGTTGAGTTTTGCGTAAGCTTTTTCGCAGTAGGCAAGCCAAAGCTCATTCGGTCGGGTTTCTCCGCTGTTTTTGATAAGAAACAAAAAAAAATGATAAAAAAGTGACTTCAGACTCAAGAATAATTTCTTAACAAGTTCCTTCCTTGTTCAATTTGAGGAGTCAATCTTCTCGTAGTCCACATTTTCGGCAGCATATTGTCGACAAAAACAGGAACCCACTGGTGCATATCTTTAATTTTATGAAATCAAAACCCGGAAAGGCAGTTTTACCAAAGAAATGAAACTCAAAGGGTCCATGTGGCTTTGCCATGTTCTTTTGCTTCTGAATCATGTAAGCCAGATTCTTTGGGAAAACAGTCAGACTCGCGATAGAAGCCATGAACCAACTCTCTCCGACTCGACCTTGTCGGACATCTACAAAAACGATCAAGCATTTTAGTGGAAGAGCTTAAAATGTACCGGAAAAGCTGAATCCATTCTTGATGAATTTGGTGTCTTTGAAGCCCAAGTCAACTGGTTTTTCCATATCAATGGCTTCATTTAGATAAGTCGAGCCCAGCCCATCGTTTTGTCCTAAAACATGGATTTTACTCGACTTTTTCCGCTCTTTCTTACGTCTCTGTGCCGGAAGCGGCTGAGTATTGAAGTCATCTTCCTCTGGCGCCTGAGTCGGAACTTCCAACAGCCAGATAAATCGCGGCTTTTGGACCAACACCTATTTCGAAGTGATTTTTTGTTAAAGAGATAGCATTTTTAACCTTGGATTCATTCTCATGCTCTTCGTATCTGTAGTTGATTTCAGCTTCGTCGTTCAGCTCTTTTTCTTGCTAAAATATTTTGGATCTTTTGACGCTCTTCCAATAAATCGGTACTCCCGCCGCAATGGGTGAAAATTTGATATTTCTTACTTACAAGTTTATCAAGCTCAGCTTGGTATTCCGGAAAAAGTGGAGTTCGGAGCACATCGTAGCCAGCTAAGAAAAAGGGATGAAAAACCAATTTTTGGGGAAATTTGAAAATCTTGTCCATTTTGATCCCTTTCCTAAAAAAGACTCAGCTTTCGTGTCAAGCCCCATCTCCTTCGACTCTCTCTCGATTGATGAGAAATCTCGCGTAAAAAGCTTCGATCGTCAAAAACCCCATTCGGTGAAATTTGGCAGTGACGGCGAAAATAAGGAGCGCTGGAATTCATTATTCTCGATTTTGGATCGTTTTGGTCACTGTCGAAAAATCGATTCTCGATATGAAAATTTTCGATTTTCATCCGTGATCTCATAAAAATAAAATTCTTCATTCTATTTGGGATAGAAATTGACCTTCAAAATCAAAATTTTCGCTGGTTTTTGGCTCGAAAAAGCGATAAAAACTCGATTTTTGCGACCACTTTTTGCTTAGATCTGATTGGCTAGCCGGGGAAATGCTTGAATCTGATTGCTTGAATATTTGACCAAAATCTTGTACAAAATCTTGTTCAAAATCATCGTCAAAAAAGCAATAAAAAATGAAAGTTTAAGAAAGATGTGATTTTATTTGGATCTTATTTACACAGAGATCAAAAGTTAATTTGAGGAAGCAGAGCCCACAAGAGTATTTCTGAAATGATGAGTTGCTTTTTGAGCCCATCAAATTTTAAATTAGCAGTTTTCTTCGACGGGTGTGACGATTCCAGAGTTGCCATCGGAAGCGGGGCAGCACTTGTTCTTGTTGAGGCCGATCCAGTGGCTAAAATGATTTTTAGAAAAAAAGATCCGAAAAGAAAATTTTCAAGAAAAAATTAAGAAAATTCTCGAAAACTTACTAGGGTCGATCATAACCGCCGCAGCACTGGTGGTCGACTGGGATACCACCGTTGGAGGGGCAGTTGTCGGGGTCTCGGTTGTCGAATCCGCCCCAGAAGAAGTGGTAGTCTTCGTTGAAGATGTTCATCGCGGCGAAGGTGTCCTGGGCGAATTTGAGATCGCACTGGAACAATTCCTGCTCGCAGGAGCCTTCTTCGTTCTGAGAAACGAAGCCAATGCCGTTCTTGGACTTGTAGCTCCAGGTGTATTGGGTGAATTCGCCGATGCAGGTGTCACCGTGCTTTTCTCGGACGCACTTCTGGCAATCTTTGTAGGCCTTGCACTTGTTGTCGAGCTCGTCCTGAAAAATATTCCGTTAGAAAAAAGAAAAACTCAAGATAAGATAAGGGAGGAAGGAGGTTTAACCCTTAGATGCAAATCGGAAATATTTGACACAAAAATTTTTCTAGATTATTTTCTCTTTTTTTTACCTTTGGAGCGCCGGTTCCCATCTCAGTGAGAGGTCGATCTCCGAGCAAGTAGCAGTGGCATCCGTAAGCCCAGTATTTTCGCTCGTCGAACTTGTTCTTGCCCTTGAGTCCGTTGTTGCCCCAGATTTTCTTGGCGATTGCCTTCAAATCGGCGTATCGGCGCTCTTCGGGCGACAAAGAGCTTCTGTTCTCTTCCTTGTTCTTGTTTCTGTCCTTTCGGCCTCGGACAGTCAAGCAGCTTACTTCCTCTCCGCCGGAGATGCAGACGTCATCGGCGACGACGTCGTCTTCTTGGGCGAGAGCGATGGCGGCGAAAAAAGCGTAAAGTTTCATTTTTTTCAAGCTTGGAAGATTTTAGAAGATCTCTTTGTCTTGTTATCTTTTTACTTCTTATCGAAGTTTGATGAGGAATTGAAACATTGACGCTGCTTATAAGGGACGGCCGGAGCGGCGCTAGAGCGGTGGTGGAGCTAACAAATCGCGCCATCGTAAAAATTGCTCTTGGAAATATTGCATGCGTTGATCGTGTATGCTGACGAGTGGACTTTTTAACCTTTGCAAAACTGATGCATGAAACTGAAAAAGATGGCAAGAATCCAGGAAGACATTTCTTTTGGATGGTTTTTGTCTAAGACGGAAAATAAGAATTATTAAAACGACAAACGTGACAACCTCTTTCTAAGTTGACTCAAGTCAACTAAAGCATTCTTTCAAGATGTCAAAATTTCGATGTCATTCATTGTACCAAAACTACATCAATATATGCTAAGTTTAATTTAAAAAAATAGACCATGATCAAAAAATTTTTTCACCGTAAAAATTTATGGGTTGCAAGCACTGCGAAAGAAAAGATTTTCATAAACCCCGCGTGACCCCAGATTTGAGTCTGCTATCATCAGTAGCTTAGTCTTTTCGCGTGTTTGCTTATTTTTATAAAAGACAAATCAGTTGCTGCAAATGTTCGAAGAAGTCAAGTCATCGTTTATTTAACCCCCTCGAAATCTCTTTTAGTCTTTATAGCAAAAATAAAGCTTTATTTCTGCGAAGAAAACTGTTCAGTTCATATTGATAAGTACAATATGTATTAACCAAAAACTGTTTGGCTAATACAGTTTTGATTGATCAAGAATGTTAGAAATAGGGCGCTCCGCACCCATTTATATAGAAAACAGAAGAAAATCTTGATTTTATGGGAACATTGATCAACCAAAACTGTATTAGCCAAACAGTTTTGGTTAATACATGTTGTACTTATCAATAACGTGTTTGGCTAATACAGTTTGTACTAATGCGTCGGCCCCTTCATACTCGTACTTTTTTCGAAAGCTTGTGTTATCTTGCCGAATGGAAAATTAGCCGATTAGAAGGTTGAACAATTCGTAAAACCGAATCGAGCGTAAACCATGCCCAACCTGTTCTACCCGTGTTCTGTTTATTATTGAACATTATTTCATTTCAAAACGAAAAACTCGAAAATCCAACCGCTTATTCCGTCTTTTGTCAAATAACAAAACTGCATCAGGGGCCGGATCAAAGCTTTTCCGCAGAGGGGATTTTTCTTACGCTATTAACACAAACCTCGTTCCTGATAATTATTGTGAGCGTCGCGGTTTTCGGACAAGACTGAGGGATTTAGCAAGAAAAGCATTTTTCAGAAAAGAAATTTTGAAAAATATTTTTATTAAAGCAGAATTATTTGAAAAGATGCCTTCTCATTCGTGCACAAAAATCATTGTTGGCAACTTCAAATTTCTTGCAGCGAAATTGATTACGAATCTAGAATCTGTACAGAGCGGAGGCACCGAGCATGAGAACAGTCGAGAAACCAAGGGTTGATTGGCTGTTGTTTCCGTCATCTGGTTCGGTGGAGTTTGTATCGGGAGCATCAGTGACTACTTCAGTTACAGCAGCGGTAGTTTCTTCTGGAGCAGGAGCGTTTGTGTCGGATTCAGTGTCTTGGCCGTAGGAAAGACCTGAAAAGATAAAAAAGGTCAAAATTTCGATCAATATTTTTTTTGGAATTTTATGAGGTGGCTTACCGAGGAGAAGATATTTAAAAAGATTCATGCTCTCCCTTTTTTATGGCTTTTTTCTGACTTTTTCTCGATTTTCTTCTTTAAAAAAGTCTTGAACTAGGAGTTTTATAGTTGAGAGAAGTGCGCTGCTTCAGTAGATTCGCGGCGCTCTCTCCTCACTCTCCCGTTTTAATTGCTCAAGCTATTAGGATCTTCGGAGATCAAAGGGGTTAGGAAAGTCTCTCAGGCTTGTAGGAAAGATACAGATGAGTTAATGTGGTTTTCGGAGTTCTATTTTTAGTTCAAGACTCGCTAAACAATTTTTGTATTTTATAATTATATCGATATATGAAATTTCGCTTCCTGTTACAAAACCGCTTGCTCATGGAAAATAACTTCAATCTTTTTAATAAAAATAGAAGCGCTGAGCTGTCTTTTACGTTTTTTCTTGGATTAAGCTCATTACGTCGCGCGCATGTTTGAATCTCAAACATAAAAACGACGGCCACAAATTAAGTTTTCGTATTGGAGTTTGAATCAAACAACTCGGTACGTGGAGGGAGAGGCTTTATCATTAATTTGCGGAAGCATCAGACGAGCCTACTTGTTGCTTAAATCTTGCTCAAATTAGTCCAAAATGTGTTGATTAAATTAGCCTATTTTCGCAACGTTGGGTTTTCCCTGAATTTGACGTCATTGAAAAATCATTGAATCTGAACATTTATTAAAAAATCTCACTTTTAATTTTTCCACTGAAGACCAATTAAAATGAAGAAGACGAGGGTTAACGTTGATCATGAATTTTCATTTTCAAAAAGGAATTATCTGCCGGCTTATTTATATTGATGGATTTTGCTTGTCTTCCAATCAACGTCAAATCGACCAAGCGACAGGTTCAACTTGCTTTTGGCAGACTTGACGATGACAAAAAAGCAGTCAGCTTTTTTGATTATATTCTGTCCCAATTGGCTGCTTTTAAAAAAAATTCATTAAAGAAAATGTCATTTTTAAATAAAACCCTGTCATTTTGAATGTCATTTTTCTTATGAAAATAGTCATAAACAACCAAGCTCATTTGCTAGCGTAACAAACTGTAGCTAAAGAGTCTTCGGTGGGCGTATGCTGACCTGAAGGAAAGTCTTCTGGAAAATCAATCAAAATTAATGACACTCATGAAAATTGATATTTAGCCAGATTGGGCGGAAATTCTAAAAATCACATTTTGATGACCTCGGGAATTGTGGCCTTTGGTGCGTTGGAAAATGGTGTCGTTGGCCATGATTTCGTTCAAAACAAATTCAACGATCATAAAAACGATATCATTCGTGTATCTTCTTTACCAAATAAGCAGGACTCGTGGAGAAATCAACTCGTTTTGGGGCCCTGCTTGAGATTAAATTTTTGTCGCTGAGTTGCCACGAAGTTGGATATTTTGGAATTATGGTTATTACGTCGGGCGCCTGTTTTCAACACCAACTAGGATGTAACACGTCAATCTTCGAGAAATAATTGAAAGAACGCTAGCTTAGCGGTAAAATTATATGCAACTCATAAATCTTTACTTGCAGGAAATCATAATTGCTTCAGGAAGTGAAAACAGTTCAAAGTGATTTGAAGAAGCCCGGAAAAATATTGACTTAAATTCTACCGATAAAATTTTTTTCTCTGACTTTTTCAATAAATAAAAATTTCTTTAACTTTCAAGCATTGCTGGAAATATTTTCAATGCCGCTTCATTCAAAGCTTTTTGAGACCCTGACTCAGGTTTACTTCTTTTGTTGCCGACCCCTGCCTTTTTTCAATAACTCGTCATTTCAAAAAAAAAAATCGTAAAGCGGCAAAATCCGGATCATCCGTTTCCTTGTTATTCTGCTCAAAATAAATCCGTTGACGCTTGATTTTGTTGGAAATGACAGCCTTGGGATTCAGAGTAAAGACGTAAGAATTGTTTTTTTCTCTTCGCGCGAGAGAAAGTGGATCTTTGAATTTAGAAGAACTCGCGCTAGAATTCAAATGAGCTTTTAGGATGAGAGTTATTGTATAAACGGAGGATTTTCTTAGCTCACATATCGCGGCGAGGGTCGTTTTGGAGCGAGAATAAGGAAATCAAATAGGGAAAAAAGAATTTTATCGAAAATTTTAGGGAGAAAATATTCTATTTGTTGATTTTCGTGTTAAGAATTTATTTTGAAAATTATCTTTTAGATCCTTATTAGGGACTCCTTTACCCTCTTACTTGTACTAAGACCCTCACCAAACAAACTCTTAGCGAAACCCTGAATAATTTGTCTCCCTATTGAAGAATACCGTTCAAAAATCTCATCAAATCATAATCTTCGAATAAAAACAATCTCCCGCTCATCAATATTTCCCGCAACAGCGCCACCACTACCACGCGGTTCAATAAAAGCAAAATTGCTCGTTCGGAGCGTTCACTAAAGCTTCGATAAGAAGTAAGTGATATCAAAACTTATTTTTCCCCTTTTCAAATGAAACTCTTTGCCGCTTTTCAAATCGCTACAGTTGTGTTGGCGGAGACCGACGGAATCGTTGACGACGATGTTTGCGTTTTCGGAGGCGTTGAAGTTGATTGCGAGACTAAAGAACCCTTGATTCCTGCCTTGGCGAGAGCCGGTAAGTTCGCTTCTTTTTAATAAGAGAAAAAAAATGAAATTGTCTACAAAAAAATTTTTTTACAACAAAAATTTCATTTTGAATCTATCTTTATGGCAAAAATTCAGGAACCCGAGCACTCCCAGATGGTGACCGACGATATGCCGATCTTAAGGCTATCCACAAGAAAATGTGGAAAGTCAACGGGCTCAATGGAAAAGACAAGTTTGATGAGAGACAGTTGTGGGCTTACGGATGCCACTGTCACCTCCTAGGTGATCGACCTCTCTCTGAAATGGGCCGTGGAGCTCCCAAGGTAAAAAATCTCTATTCGAGCCATTCCCTTATTTTTTCTTCAGGACGCTTTGGACAACAAGTGCAAGGCTTACAAAGACTGCCAAAAGTGCGTTCGAGAAAAGCACGGAGACACCTGCATCGGCGAATTCGTCGAGTACACCTGGAAATTCTCCTCGAAAAACAAGCAGTTCGAGTCGCAAGACAACGAGTCTTCCTGCTCTCGAGAGCTGTTTGAGTGCGATGTTCAGTTCGCCAAGGACAGCTTCAACCAGCTCAGAGTCTTCGACGAGCAGTACCATTTCTTCTACGGAGGCTTCGACAACAGAGACCCAGAAAATTGCGTTTCTACTCCTGGCATTCCAGTTGAGCATCAATGCTGCGGCGGTCACAACAAACCTTAGTAAGTCATCATTAATAACACTGCTTCACCCCTCTCAACCCTTTCAATCTCCTTATTTCCAATCTTCAGCCACTGGATTGGATTGAACAAGAGCCAATGCTGCCCAGACTCTGCAGGACTCTCCGGATACGTTGCTGACGCTGATGCCACCTGCGAATAAGCGAGTCGAAAAACTTTTGGAAAAGTAAATTTTACTTACTCCAAATTTTTCTGTACATTTGATCTTCAATGCAAAATATTTGCAAATAAACAAAAAGAATTTTTAACACTATGTTTCGTCTCAAATTTCGTGACCTTTTCGCCCAAGTTTAAATGACACAAATTCACATAATCTTAAGAACAGCTGTTATTTCTTGATAAAATTCGCTTCTAGAAGAAAATAGCAAGTCGGCTTCAGGGTCAACTAAAGTCCAAGTGTACGAAGAACCGAGCTAGGCAACCGAGTTCACGGGAAGTAACAGATGGTAGCCAGTTGAAAACTGCTTTCGAAAGAAAATAAGTTGCTTCTCGAAATGAAATTATCCCTCGCCATTTTTGCCGTCTCTGACGCTTGCTCGAACGAGCTTCTTTCCCAACAGTGCGATAATGACTGTATTGCCAGTTATCTCGACTGTCAGACAAATTGTTTAAGCGATGGTTGCAATCTCCAGTGCGAAAACAACTACAAATCTTGCTTCAATAACTGCCCTTGCGGTGGCTTTTGCCCAAAAGTAAGAAATTGATTTCCTTTTTTTCTTTCAATTTTCATCAAGGGTTGCGAAAACTGCCCAAGCGAGTACTGCTACGATCCTTTGAAGAAAACTGTTGTAGTCGGGCAGCGCTTTGACCAAACGGATCTTACAGCATCATATTTTGTTGGAGAAAACTCGCTTGAGCAAGTTGATGCTTTTTCGCCAAAAATCAACCAAATTTACTTCGCTGGCAGCGTTTTTTTCAAAGGCGAACTTTGGATTTTCGGCGGCTACCCAGGTACAAGAGTGGTAAAAATTTTGATGCATAAATATGATTTTTAGACGGAAACAAAATCTCGATCCTTGGCGGATGCAACTTCGAAGAGCAGCAAACGAGGCTGAAGTATCTCTTCAGCACCGAGAGGCACGCGCTTACTCTTTTCGAGGAGAACGTCTGGCTCTGTTTTGGAAATGCTCGACGTTGCGAGATCTTCGACGGCGAAACGAGCGTCTTGGACGATCAAAATGTGAATGTGGCGAGAGGTTACGACGTCGCCTTGGGCGTGTACGATCAACAGTTGATTGCGGTTGGTGGGTACGGCGTTTCGAGAGGAAAGGTCGAACTAAGGGATGAACAGAAGTGGCGTCTGATTGAAGATCATCCAGTGGACATCGCTTACACAGAAGTGATCTCCTTCAAAAGAGGAATCCTCACTCTCGGCGGAACTAGCGCCAGGGTCGACGACATGAACGAAGATGGCTACGAAGTTGTCAAGGGAATCTATCGCCTCGAAGATTACGTCTGGTCCCAAGTCGGAGAACTCCAGCATGCAAATATGCTTGGAAAAGCAGCACTCAACGGAAACGAGTTGCTCTTCATCCCTGGCTTGAAGCAGCCCTGGGTTGTTCAGAAATTCCGATGGAATGAGGAAACAGAATGGCTTGATGAAAATGGAAGTTATGAGACTGGACAAGAAGGCTACACGACTTTCCCGCTTGTATTTGACTCTAGAGCTGTTTCCTGTGAATTGTTTTAAAAAAAGTTTTAATAAAATAGTCAAGAATGGCATTCCAAAGAAACCTCATCGTCTGAGTCATCGCCGGGAAACGATAAAATGTCAAAATTAGCATCCGTCTTAATTACGGTATTTGTGGCGTACACAGTCCAAAACTCGATGTTTTGGGATGACTTGGTTGCCCGCCGCGCCCGTGCTTTTCTCAAAATAAATCTACATTAAAAAGTGCGTGTTTTCGATGAACCGCGTCGTATAATTGGATCCAAAATATTGGACTCTAATGGCGATATTTGATGTTACACCAAAATTTGCGTCACACGAAGTCGGAATTAGAATTTCATATTTTTGGCAATGGAATTTGTGCAAATTTGAGCGCTGTCGTAAAAATGCAAACGACCTTTAGACCAATCAGAGATTCCTGGGGGCCAGAAATTGGAAGAATATTCTAGATCTAGACTATTTTGCTTTAAAATCAGCGCGTTTTTCAATAGTTTTCAAAAAGAAAAAAATCTAAAAACACTTCAAAAACCTTAAATTTTCGAAAAAATGGGAGGAACTTCATCAAACCTACCGCAACTCTCCACGACAGAAGTAACATCCAAGCTCCAGGACCCAAAATACCTTTTCATCGACGTTCGAGGAGCTTCCGAACTCGCTGGAGGAAAATTGGAAGCAAAGAGATTCCTCAATATTCCACACACACGTAAGTTTTTGACTCAATAAATGGATTTGATGATTTGTTTTAGAAATCGCTGCTGAATTTAAACGTTCCGAAGAGGAATTCAAGAGTGCCTACATGATGGACAAGCCAAGCAAAGACGCTCATATCATCATCTACTGCCAACGTGGTCGACGAGGAGGCATGGCTCAGGTAGAATCGTTTTATTCGAAACTGATTTTATATTTTCTTAGGACGCTATGGCGGAACTCGGATACGAGAATGTCTACAACTGGGAAAATGGATATTCAAGTCTTTAATTTTACTAGCGTTCTGTTAGTTTTCATGAAATATACCTATCAAATACATTTAGTCGTACTCGAATTCCTTCTTGCAACCGGCTGCGAGCGGAAATTCAACTCAGAGATGTGAATCAATTCTCAGTTCAGAGATGAGCGATAGTGAGGAAGATTCTGTTTTTGAGGATGGCCCAGAAAAAGAAGTGGTTGACCGAGTAAAACGATTGCTCACGGAAGACAACAAAGTCGGAATAGCAGTTGAAAATCTCGTAGAAAGTTTTATCTTTAGAATTTAACAAATATTTTACATATTTTTAAGCCTTTGATATAAAGCAAAGACGACAATTCTTTTCTGATGCAATAATAGAGACGAAAAAAATTGATCAAAAAATGAATGAGTTTAAGAAGACTCTCCAGGATGAATTGACATTATTCTACAATGCAAAAACTGATCTACATCTTGTGAAGGAGGAAAATAAGCGTTTAAAAGATATTGAAGATCGTCTTAACCGAACGAAGAAGGAGTTAGAAGATTCAAAAATCGCGAACTGCGAATTTCAACAAAAAATTGAAGATTTGGAGGAAGACAAGGCAATACTTGATTGTGCAAAAAAAGATGCCGAAGAGAGAGCTACGAATCTCTCAAGACAAGTGGTTCGAATGAAAATGGAAATAAGAGAGTTGACCTCAAATAACGAGAAACTTCAAATCGGTAATTAATAATGTTATGATATCTTCATTCTTAATTTCAAAAATTGTAATTTCTAGAAAAACAAACAATCAAAAGTCGATATGATGATCTTCAACGGGACTATCAACAAACGAGAAATGAAATTCGTCGGATTCAACAAGCGACTGGCTCACGAGTTTGTCAACGTTGCGGGGAAGATTTTGATACTAACGACCATAAGAAAACCTTTTTCCCAAGATGTTCCCATGCCATTGGTGCCTCATGCATTTTTGCCCGTCGAAGAGATGGAGAACCACGGTGCCCTCTTGAACATAATTACTGACTTTATTAACTGTCAATCTCAACAGGACTTTTTCTCTTCTTCCTTTCCTCTTGTTTTCTTTCTTCTTGCAGAAAAACCTCCGGATCAAGAATTTCAAAGTATTTTATGAAGTAGTCTCGAATTTCATCTGTTGCATCTTCTACATAAACTTTGAGATTATTCTCTCGTTTATCCTCCAGATACGGATTAACCATTTCTGCAGCGTCTCTTTTTTGACTCTCATCTGGTCGAGAGCAGCTTCGCTCAAGAAGTATTCGGACAATTTCCAGGTGACCGGAACTGATCGCGTCCATGATCGGCGTCATTCCAGTATTATCTGAAAGGAAAATCGAAAATCGTGAGGGCAAGTCGACCTTTACCTTGAGAGTTATAGTCGTATTGACGATCAGCTATGAGCCGGATGCAGAGCTCGGAATCTTCCGATAGACGATCGTTTCCAGCACTTCTTGGAACGTATCTTATATATAGTTTTCAAATTTTCAGTAACAAACTGCGCTTTTCTCGAAAAGGGGTGTTGAAATTTAAAGCTTTCCTTAGAATAGCATTTTGCAACGCAGTGCATCCTGAAGCATCTTTTTCATCAAGAAATTGCTCAAGAAACGTCTTTCCTGCTCTTTCGTACTCCTCCTTCTCCTCTTCATCCATACTGTCTTCATAATTTTGGATGAAGCGAAAGTCCGCTTTGTATTTCATCGTTCCCTGGTTCTCCTTACTTTTCTTCGAGTCTTTATAGTTCTTGTACTGTGTTGAAAAAGAGCTCATAAAGCTCAATGTTGTCCTCAAAGCGTTTTTAGATCTAAAAAAAGATTTTGTTCTGAAATCATGGAAGAGTACCTCCACCAGGCAAGCTTGTGGAAAATGGTTTCGTCGTTGGTATATTTTTTCAGAATCGCCAGCTTGATATTCGGATCCGCACCGAGCATCCGTTTGAGCTCTTGATTGTTAATTGTAATTCTTAGAAAAATCAAATTATTTTTTTTTACCTTCAGAATCGTCATTTTCGCAAAGCTTCAAAAACTTCGCCTCCTCTGCTGTCGGTGTCGATCTTTCTTTATACAACTCACTCTTAAAACCTCTCAAGAATCTGTTCGTTAAAAATCAGTACCTCTTCGGGTCGCATTTTCGGCTCGAAACAAACCTCACTTTTCCCTTTTTATTCTTGCGTCAAGATCGAGATATGCTTAGTGCAAATAGTCTTAGTGCTATAAATGTCGCTTTATCGCAGATTTTTTTTTGCTAGCATCGAAATTCCCAAAGCCGATTGAAAAATTTCATTTTCTTTGCAAAGAACTTCCGATATCCATCCTCAATACTCGTCAAAAAATTGGCAAATTTCAATTTCTAAATCAGAACTTCAGATAAATGATTTGAAGTTCAATTTTTGTTACGCGTCACTTCCTCCTTTTTCCGTTCAATTTCAATTTGACTATTAATTCCGTAGCATCCTTGAAACACCTTTGTCTTCTTAATCCTTAGGAGCAGTTCTTCCCTGCTTTTTTCTTCGCGAACGGGCCGCTGGGAACGGCTGACACGGGCCAAACATCTTTGTCTTCTGAATCCCTAGGAGAACTTTTTCCTCGTCAGTTTCTTTGCGTGCGGCTGAGGTAAGAGAAAGAAACGAGTCCGGAAAGTTTCGTCCCATTGTTTGCTCGCATTCAAGAGCGACTTTCGGAAAGGGGGGAGAGCTGCTTTTCTTGGGCACGCTCGTTTCATTTTTCGAGGGGCTGGTGCTTGGGCACACACACCCTCTTTTCCCGCTCATTACTGGTGCGCACCACACCGGAGGAGAAGTGGGGTGAAATAGCGAATTTACACAAAAAAAATCGAAGCGCTCCCTCTCTCGAATTTTTTCGCCGCCAAGTGGGTGAGCCCCTTTTCTACCTTGCGTCTTTGCCTAGACGACCGTGGCCAGGGCTGGCCTGTACCATTGTTTGTCCCAGCTCTTTATCCTAGGGTGGAACAGCTCTAGAATCTCCCAGTGTTGGTAAGTTTGAGTCAGAAGTTCCGACTTATTTTCTCTTGGAAAAATTGCTTCATGCGTCATAAATTGGAAGAAGTTCCAGTGCCAGACATAAATTGTCTGACAAATGATTCTCTGCTTCCCAATTTTCCAGAAGTCATGAATCACACCACTTCACAGTTTCTACCATTTCTATCTCTCCTGACACGATTCAACTCCATATATTTGCCCGGAAAAAGGAACCTTATTCTCAAAAAAAAATTATTTTTTCCAGAAAAAAATTAAGTTCGGAGAGCTAGAAAGACGGCTTTCTTTCGAAAAAGATGTCGAAAAAGATCAATTATTTGATCAACAAGTAAAGACGAAACATAGTATTATCGATTCGATTTCGTTATTCCGCGTCTTTCGTAAAAGGGATCGGGCACCGACCAGTGACCGTTGAGGCGTTGGCCACCCTACTGAGAGTTGGTCTGTTTGAGTGTTTTGTGAATTGAGCGCGTAAAGGAGGGCTTGCCCACGTTTCTCTCTCCCTTGTGTTTCCCTTCTCGCTTCGTAAAAGTAACGATGCTCTTACATGATGGCGCCCGCGAGCAGAGGATGAACAGTAGAAGACCTCCTTTTACAAAAGGGCCAACTCCAAGACCATCCGGCCATTTTTACGGCCTGGCGAATAAACGATCTATCCTTTTTTCTTTCTCAACACGGCGGCGTTAATTTAAACCCTTGATCCGTAAACTTGAGATTTCACAGAAAAAAATATTTTGGGAAAAAAAGAGGTTTATTTGTAAAAAAAGGAAGAAAACAAAAACGAGTGGAGACAACGAAGAGAGACAGCTAGTGAACTAAAGGTAGACAGAACTTTCATTTTATGATTTTGTGATAAAATGGTCAAAAAGGGAGAAATTTTTGAAAAAATAATAACGATTTTGGTATTTTTGAGGGTCGAAAATGGTTTAATTGTTTTCTTAAAATAATCATATTTCTGCCTTGAAAATGAGCTTTTATTTGATTGCCAATAAAATCAATTTTTATGAATTCATTTTCGATGAAATTTAAAAGAGGCCTACTCCATAAATTATATAGAAAAAGTGTTATGTAAACCCTCTTTTTGAAACAAAGAATGATGCTTGAATGATTTTCTTTGGCGCAGCTGAATTGGCAACTCCAAGATCATCCTTTTCAAAATCATTTTTACGGCCGAGCAATTATCTTCGCTTCCCCGAAACCCTTTTTATAGCTTTTAAAGAGCTGTATTTTCAAGTTCAACCCTTTATTTTCGCCTTTATCGGTATTTTTCCTTGATTTTTATGCGGAGAAAAATCACTGGAAAGAAGAAAAAAAGGATTGTAACCTCTCACCTTGGCCCTGTTTGAGCGTGTTATTTACTTTCTGTGTTTGATTCCGGATTCCGCAGCAAATAATTCGCGGACTACTACACCCGTCACAAGACGGGGATGGTAACTTTTTTCTTACCTTCTTCTGTTTTTGAAAATTTTCATCTACCGAAATTCCACTCGCAAAATTAATGAAAAAATCAAGGCTTTTTTATCGCCTAGGGTTAGGGTTAGCGTTTGGGCTAGAGTTATAAATCTGATAGAATTTGACTAATACGCAAGAATTTCTCGTAATAATAGGAGTTTTAATACGAGCCAATTTCTGCTCTTTTTGAAAAAATGGCGAGCTTCGCGAAAGGGATTTCGTCCAGGGACTGAAAATCAATTGCTCGGCAGCCAGTTTCCTGGTTTCGTGAATCAAGCGAATCATTCGAACAATGACTCTTTTCCACTCATCCTCCTTGACTTTCGCCACTTCCGAAGCTTTCCTCCACATGCTTTCAGGATTATCTATTCTTCATCTTTCGTTTCTATTCATCAGCTCCTCCTCCTCCTCCCTCAACATTTTTTTCTAGCTCGCTTTCATTTTCCAACGCCTGATTTGATTCTAATGAGAGCATCTCAGTCTGAGTCTCATAAAAATCTAAAAAGGGCCGGGGTAGGAGTTGATCTCATCTAGATCCCTTTCGGCTTCATTTTTTACCTGATTTAACGAGCGTCACTTTTTAGTGAGACACACTCGCGTAAATTATTTTTATAATCAGGGGTTGAGTGTCGCAAATTTATTAGTCACATTATCAAGGGTCGCCAAATTTCATGGCCGAAAATTTTTTTGAGTTTTCGATTTTTCGATTTCAAATTTCGAATTTCAAGAGTGCTCAAAACTGGCGGCCAAAGTCTCCAAAGCGGCCCTCGACAATGGACAACCTGCCCCTGTTTTTTCGACGAGTGGTTTTGTTCTTTCTTATCCGCCGGCTTTTCATTCTTTTTTTTTTGCGCGAGGCGAAGTAATGACAACTCGAGTTTATTTGGTGGTTATATTCAATGGTGGTTGACAAACGCGGAAGGGGATGTTGAGGGTCCGGGGTTGTCACGGTTACGCACGGTGTGGTTTTTTTCTGGATTCGTGTGAAAGAAAAGGAGCCAAATTCCAAATTTGCGATTTATGGTCGAACATTGGAGCTCAAAATTTCAATCATTTAAACATTTATTATCATCCCAAAATAGCAGTAGAAAAAAATCTCTAGAAAAAAGGGATGATTTTTTTTTCTAGAAGCGACTCTTGCGGGCGCTCCCTTTTTTGGAAATTTCATCATTTTTTTCAATTCAAACTTTGAATTTCAAAGTCAAGAAAAGAGATTCCTTCTATATCATTTTCCCAATCGAAAGAAGCATACCTATCTACATCAGTTGATCAAACGCGGTGAACCATTTTTGAGGATGAATTTTGATCAGGGCCCATCCTTTTCCATTCATTTCCAGTGTGATTCGCGTTTTGAATCATCAGCAGAGAATTTTCAGAGAAATGATCGTAGAAGGTAAAAAATATGACCTGCTTTTTCTGCCGATTTTGTTATGTTTCATATAAAAAAGCACCGAAGATCGGGCACTAAACACTTGAAAGAATGTCTAAAAAAGTCAGTTCAAATAGGAATACTAAAATCACTTTTTCTGAATTTATCATTTTATTATAATCAGATAATTTTTAGCCGAAGAACGGAGAGGGAACTGCCTTGGAATAATTGCATTCAGCATCTCAAAAACGGCAATTTACAAGAAGATCTAATTGAAGACATAGAAGAGTCACAGAAAAACAGGCGTCAAAAGCTTTCTTCGGCAACTTTCAATCGTCATTCGAGGAAAGGAACGCCATAAGAATTCGATAAAAGAAAATAAGTTTTTGTCCGAATTCGTAAAAAAAAATCCCTGCTAAAGTTTTTGTCTGAGCGGCGCTGGCCCTCGCTGCTGGCCCTTTTCGAGAAAAGAAGAAACCCTTTTCGACCCGACGGCTGCGCCTCCCGTCAACTTTTCCCAAAATTACTCGTCAACTCGTTCATTCGCAAATCGTGACAAAATCGAAATGGAGAGTCCGAGGAAAAGAGAGTTTTTCGAGAACGGGACTTTCGTCAATAAGGGGGAAGAAGAAAGGCTGATGGCAGGTCTGAAGGAGGAGATTCTAAAAGAAGAGCCGGTTGCTACCCCACCTCCGACAAAATCAAGGAGGAAATCCGCAAAGCCGACAAAGTAAGTTTTGTAAGAAAAATTTCTAGAATCCGAGTCAGGATTTCAAAAATCTTTTTTTATAATTGAATTCTAAAATAATTATTCGATAAGGATCTTCGTAAAGGAAGAAGAAATCCCCGAGGAAATCATCGAGGAAATTCACTCGGATCCGCTTCCTGAAGACGCCTTCTTTCCAAAACTTTCCGAGAACTTCAGCCCAACGCAAAATGACGATGCTTTTCTCCTAGACGAGCGACTGGATATTCACAAAATCAAGCATTACGATAACTGCCGCGAAAAAATTGATGGGGAAATTGTTCCCCTTGATTTTGATGAAGATATCGCCAGGCTTCAACGAGTAAGAATCGTTTTCCTATATGACAGTTTTTACTCTGAACTGAAGTCATAAAGACCTTTTTAGTCCAGCTCAAATCACGTTGTCCAGCGAAAGAAGGAAATTCACGTCAAGTTGTCGAAGAATCAAGAGTCGCCCAAAGCCAGCTCGGTGGCGCTTTTGCATGGGTAAGCATCATTGTCATCATGCTAAGAAAGACGCCATCGAGTGGTGTTTTTTCCTATTTTTTCTTCAAAAGGAGAAGCAAGCGCTCTGCTGCATCGCCTTTTCGAGACAGCTTTTTAAATGATTAAAAATTTAAGTTCAAATCTTCCCCAGACGATCGATGTCGTCGCGACTGTTAATGTCAAGACTGCTTCAAGCAACAACAATGGTCTCAATCAGAAGATTCCACCTACCACCCCGGCGAATCTCGGTAAGGTCTTCTAGGGTGAATTCCTTGCAAACGAAATTAAGATGCTCTGCGAGAAAAAGCCGTCGCGATCAAAAGCTGCATGGAATTGACACAAATGGAAGTGCAGCAATTAATTCTCGGCGGTTTAGTCGTCAAAGTCTCAAATCGAAAGAAACCAGATCAGAGCTTGAAGTATAACTGCAAATTCTGCATTTGGTACAACCACGACACCAATGGGCAGGTAAATTACCACCTTGAAATCAAGGAGGAAAATTGCTGAATGATTTTCTTCAGGTGAAACTTCGGAGCTTTGGAAGAAAAGAAGAGATCAAGAGACATCACATGCTGCATCTGAGATATGAGCGATTTCAGTGCCAGTACTGTCCTTACAAAGTATGTTGAATCAATGAACTCTGGGTTCATGAACTCATCTTTTCCTCCTTAGGTCGTCCGGTCCGATCATCTTCACCGTCACATGAAGAACAAGCATCCAGAAGTAAATCATCCAGGGCCTCAATCGACTCGAAGTAAGCGCCCACAGCTTGGTATGATGGAAATCTACAGAAAGACATTAATTCAACTTTCAGATTATGACCTTCCTCCGCTGGACTTTCCACCGACGATGGTCACAGACAATCTACCAGGCCGATCAAGGGGACCAGTGATGCAAAACGATTTCCTGAGCTTGATTCAAAATTCCGCCACCGGGGCAAATATTCCAGCGCAGCTTCTTCAGAGTTTTCTCAATTTCCAAAGGTGATCATTATTCCGCCCCCCTCACCCTGTTCCTTCTGTATTTCCACTAAACTAAACCATGATCAAGACTGGCCCAGACGATGCCAGGCGCGAACCCTCTACCGGAATCAGACGAAGCTGAAACTGCCGAAATAACAATCGAGTCCGACAACGAAGAAGAATCGACGATTTCTGGCTCTTCCTAAAAAATTTTTTTATTTATGAATTATATTTGAATTGTCCGAAATCGCAACTTTCGATTATTTTCATGGAGAAAATAATGAAAATCATCAGAAAACATACTATTTATGTCCACCACTGCAACATCTTCACCGACAATTCGATCTAAGATTTTATTTAAAAATTCTTCTTGATAAAAATTGCTGTGCAGTCAGACCAGTTCAGGTTTTTAAAAATTTTTTGCCAAAATCGTTCACCTTTTCTCATGTTCAAAGATGATTTTTATCATGAAAGAAAATTGAAAATAAACATTTTCAATAAAATCAAAATCAATCTTGTCGGTTTTTATTGTTGAAAAAAGATGGAAAATGTCCAAATTATTATTTAAATGAGTCAAATTAATGTTGAACCAATTTGATATGAGTATTTGCTCCAAGCGCGTTGTTTGATTTTGGTAGTGGAGCCTTTATTTGTTCAATAAGCATTTCTTCATCGCCTGAAAATAATAGAGAAATTATCACAAAGCTGCATTTGGCTGAATCTGGTATCAAAAAAGCTGCCAATTTGTAAACAAAAAATATCGTGCGTCAAAGAAAGAAGAGCGCAGACAAACAGATTTTGAAAACAGATGACAGCCGCAAGCACAATCGGATTTATTCTCGGTAAGATTGGGCGCCATTTTGAGCGTAGATTTTGACAGTTTATTTTGCGAATAGGAGTGATGTCCTTGACACTGTCGATTTTTTGCGTGATTAGTACGCATTGGGTCAAAGCAACACCAACAGGAAAGCGTTTTTATCATAGTTCTCTTCTATGTCTTCAAAGAAAAACAAGAAAAAACTCAGATAAGGAACTTCTCAAACAAGCGTTGTCCAAACCTTTGGTCTCTGGCAAAAGTGCGAAACGATAACAATGGGTGGATTCATGAGCTGCAATCTTTGGAATATGCCGATAAGTTCCATGCCTCCATTGCTGCTTTCTCTCCAAATAATGATGGTCTCTGGGGCGATCTTTGAAATTCTCGGAGTGTGTGCTTCGATTTATACGCTGAAAATTTGCCTGAATTGTTCGCAAAGAAGAGTTAGAAACGGAGGAATGATTGCTGGAACGGGCCATTTGCTTGGATCCTTGTTGATTCTCACTTCTGGAATTCTAGCACTGGTCATTGTCATTCAGGTAGAGTTGGTTTAATTGGATGATAAAGATTCGGTTCAGAATAATTATTATAAAAACGAGAGTGCTATGCAAGGAGGAGGGTGGAATATGGTCACGAATAATACTTATAATATGGTTCTCGGATATGCTGCATACTTTGCTTGGGCAGCTGGTTTCTTAGGTTGATAGTTTTTCTGTTTCTTATTCTCATTCTTCTTTAGCGATGGGAGCAATGGGATGCATGTATGCCTCTGCTTGTTCCTCGAGCCCTGAAGAAGATGACATCTATCAGCCAAAACAGAGCTATTACAATGATCAAGGCTACTATCAACCAGGAAAGCCGGATTTTTACGCTGCTTACGATCCTGCGTCCCTGCCTCGTCAAAATACATATCGATCATATTACTGAAAAATTATCTAAAATTGAACTTTAAAAAAGTCTGAAGAATAGATGTCAATAAAGTTTTGTTCGAAAAAGTAGAGCATATGTTAACCGCATAATGGGCTGAATACGATAATGAAGAAAGCGGGTTCTGTAATGCAGCGATTTTGGTGGATTACTGCGCAATCAGCTTAAGATTTTTGCCGTATAAAATCGACAGTGCGCATTTTTTTTTCTTAGATTTATTCAGATTCAAAGGAGAGAAGTGACTATGCTTTTGATTTATGGTTGTTAAATTATTATTTTCGATGATTTTATTTGAAATAAATCCACAACCATGTGAAGAGGAAATTTCTTCTCGTTTTGAGCGCTGTTTCAGCTGGATTTTACTACAATAAAGACAATGTAACGATCAAAACTGATTGAACAATTTTCAGACTAGGTCTTTTAAGGGTCTATCGAGGTTCAAACGAGGCTCCCTCATTTCATCCCTTCTGACTAAGGAGCACGATCGACAAGCATTTCGGAAAGTAAGTTTTAATAATGTCCAGAATCAGGACTAAATTAGAGTTTTTTGGATTTTGCCCCGACATTAAAATTCATCACTTTCAATTAAGTTTAAAATAATCATCTTTTTTTTAGCAAGATGAAGCCACAATTGACCATCTTCTCGGCCTCTTCAACATGGTCGAAGCTAAACGATCCCCCGAATACCTCCCTTCTTCCTACTATTTCTCAGAAGAACCCGCTCAAGAAATCAACGAAGAGGCAGAAAAAGCTTGAGTCCATTTTCTTAAGATTGACAACCAAATAATAAAAACAAAATAAACTTGCCGATACGATGAAAACAAGCTGACTTATTAGATTTATGATGCTTATTCGAATATGACGTTTTTGAAAGTGTTGAAGCGAAAATAAGACGTTTCGGGTTAAATTGATTGGATTAGTTACTTTCAAGTTCCGCCGAGCTTGCTTATTTGGTACGACAAAACCCGGTGTAAAAATTGTAAATATCCAGCTTTTGTGTTCAAATCATGTTCCTGGAGCGGGAATCATAACTGCTCTCTCGATATTAACAACTTGTATTTTTTATTAACGGGTATCATTGATCAATATAAAGCGATTTCATTAATGTCCCGAATACAATTAGTATAAATGAGCAAGTAATAAGACAAACGCGGCCTCTCTCCATTTAGCTGAGACCCTGACTCAGGACCTGGGCTCGGCAACCTGAGTAGAAAACCTGAGTCAGTGTCTGAAAGAGCAAAGATGAAAAGCCGCGTAGCGGCTTTTTTAGAAACGAAGCCGCAAAGCGGCTTCTCCAGAATTTAAATATAAGTAGGCATAACGCACAAAAAAATCAACTTTTTCCCTGTAATAGATACAAATTTGAAACTTTGGGAGCAACTAAAACACCAAAAATGACTTTTCAAAATTTTTTGGAAAAAATTTTTTGTTACAGTTTAGTACTTTTTTTCACCCCTTTTCTGACTACTTTTCGAGCAATCCAAGCTACGGTAGTCTAAGTATGCTCATTCGAAAGAGCGGAAAAAACTGAGTCAGAATTAACAATAAAAAGGGGTTCCTGGTGGGGTTCCCTGGATTCTAGGGATGAAAAACCCCTTAAAATTAGCCAAATTTGGGGTTTCATTCGACTTATCGTGTGATGACGTCATTTCCGGTCAAAAAACAACTTTTCTATTTCTTGCTAAAACAATGGGAATACAGTAAATTAGTACCCCAGAGTTCGAATCTGAAGTCAAAAGTTCATAAAAAGTTCATTTTCGGGGTCAAATCGGGTCATTTTTGAGTGATGACTCATCATTTTTGTGATTTTCAACCCCTAAAATCTGGGGAACCCCCCTAGGAACCCCTTTTTTTCGATGTATCTGACTCAGTTTTTTGTGCTCTTTCGAATGAGCATACTTACAACCCCGTAGCTTGGATGGCACGAAAAATCAATTTTTTGACAACTTTGGGGTACTAAAAAAGTACTAAATTTTAAATTTTTGAAATTTTTTTTGTTGAAATGTTGTCGGAGCACAAAAATCTATATGATAGGTGAAAATTAGCTTCCTACGACTTTCAGACAAAAAGTCGATTTTTTGTGCGTTATGCCTAAATATAAGATGGAATAATAATCTTGCGAAGCCGCTTCGCGGCTTCGTTTCTAAAAAAGCCGCTACGCGGCTTTTCATTTTTGCTCTTTCAGACCCTGACTCAGGTTTTCTACTCAGGTTGCCGAGCCCAGCTCAGGACCTTTCAGAAAAATAAGGGTATCTTATTGAAATTTTAATGTAAAATATCAGTTTTGCCACGTGGTGACCTGAGCTTTTCGCTACCAAAAATTGAAAAGCGGAAAGAGGCGTAATCCTGGGCTGGATTGAAATTTCTGGAATTCTGTGGAATGCGGCCGCCCCGTCGCCACAAACGTGACCAAGCTCGGCCGCTGAATATTCAAATCGGCCGAAATTTTCATTTTTATTTGACATTCGCCAGCCGATAATTTTGATAATGATTGCCAGTTAATTATGATATCCGCTTTTTCTAAAATGCCCATTTTTGATCTTGACCAAGGATTCTCATGAAACAGAAAAAGCAATTTCACGTGAGTCTTTGTTTTTCTCATTTGTTCAACACTGGAAAATACTTTGTATTCAAACTTTAGAAAATCAATTAACACAGTTTCTATTTGATATGAATATCGTTCGACGGAGGCTACTTAGAGCGCCGTTTTGCATAAAATCAAATGAAGGATTTTTTTGATGATGTTTTATTAATAAAAAAAATAAGGAAAACCAAGTCCAGTGGAAAATGTACAGAATGACAGGACATAAGTTGACAGCAAGAAAGTTTTTTTCTTCCGCATTTTTATCAATTCGTAAAACCAGTTTCTAATAAACTTTCTTTGTACAAGTTACTTTGTGATTTTGTTGTTCTTTTTCTGAGGTGAAAGAAAGGGAGGTTATTTTTCTTTTCTGAGCGAAAAGAAAAAAATTTGATTAAAAAAAAATGAAATTATTAAATTTGTAAGGGTCACCGTGATTTTTCACACTTTTAGGGGGGTTCTGATAGGGCCTTTCGAGAAGAGATAATAAAGGGGCTTTTAAATTTAGAGATCGTTGGAAGAAATCGCTGAAAAGCCGTCTTCTTGATCGCGGGCAAGAGCTAAATCGTAGACTTGACGGTACTCGGCGAGAATTTCTAGAGCGCTTGGTCGATCAGCTGGGATCGCGGCTTTGCATCGCTTGTGCAGCGGGTCGAGGAGGAGTAGGAGCTCCCGACCGTCTTCGCCAGCCCATTCGAGAATCCATTGAGCGAGGGACGGCACTAGAAAATGATTGAATGAGGGAGCGGAAGGGATTTGGGATGGTTGACATTTGACTCAAATCGTTGGATCGAGCGGGGGTGATTTTGGGCTCTTTTTTGCGCATACGCGTTCGCGGGTTAATTAGATCTTGGTTAAGTTTAGGATTTTCTAGAGCTATCTTACAATTGAAGGATGGTCCGACCATCATGGTCGTTTTGTAAAGATAAAAACTTCCAAAACAATATTTTTTTTAATTTTATCTTATCAATTTTTTCGTAACGATGTTTTGAAGACGCAATCATAAAACCTTAAATTATCGCAAAATATTATGTCAAAAATAAAACCAAGCGACTCATCCCTTTTGAGCGCGAAATTCGCTTGATGAGGCGATTAGAGGTTGAAGACGCGCTTTCTTTTCAAAAGTACTCGTATTAAAAAAGATCACGTTTGAAAGCTTCATCCATCAAAATCCGCACCTTGCGAGATCGGGTTAAATTTCAGAAAATTTTGCGGCGCGAATTGTAGATTTTTTGATAAATGACCTAATTTTTTTCAATATTGAGGTCGATTTTCTTTTCAATTATTTTTAATTGAAAATAATTATTAAAATTTAATTATTATTTAAAATTATTCAAAATTTTATTTTTTTTTTAATTTCATCTGTCGATTTTAATTGTTTAATAATATCAGAAATAATTAAATTTTACTAATTTAATATTTTTATTTTTTTTTTGCTTACCTTTGTAAATATCGACGCTCTGATCAAAGAAGCCCTGGCTAAACTCCTCCGGCGCTAGAAATTCGGAATCCAGAAGTTCGACGTTTTGGTAAAAACCAGCCGAGCATTTCGCCAATCGATTTTGACTAGGAAGAACAAGGCTCAGATCATCCACATCGTTCAAAAGAAGCCGGAAATCCTTCGTCAATAGAAATTGATGAGTGATCTTTTGCAAACTCCAGGTATCGCACAACACTCGCGCCCCTGAAAAAAAAATTGTAAGCAAAAGAAAAGCGCATTTTTTAAGAAAAAAGGAGTTGTCCCCGTGCACCTGTGCTCCTAAGCACCGGGTCGAGTCTTTATATTTTTTCCAAAAATAAAGAAATTGAAAAAATTCAGGAGCGCGTACTCGATGCGTCGTGTTTTCGAGAAATTGCGACATTTTTACAACAATATTTCAGCTTTCATCTTTGATAAACATTTCCACATCGTCATTCATTAAAAATGTCCAAAAGAGGATAAGATGAAACACTTTTAGGCTGGAGTCAGCAACCTGCGTAGATCAATTACGTCGGAATTAGATGGAAAATAAAATTCTTGATTCTACGTTTCCTAATTTGAAAAAATCATAAACTAAAATCATTTTTGATACTTATGGTTCGTGAATCTTATTTCCCGAAAGTTCTCGAGCCATGTGAGCGCAAAAATAACTGAGACAACGCACGAAAACGCACCTGAAAATTCGGCCAAAATAATTTCGGTTTTCCTAAGAATGTGACCTTTTCAGCCCAAGAACTGGCCAACTATCGTTTTTTATCGTTTTCAAAAACAAAACTTACCCTCAGGTTCCATGTGATGGAGGACAGAGAGGATAGAAGCATAGTCAAGCAGGAGACGCTAGAATTTAGAGTTTGAATATTCAAGTTTGCACTTTCAAATTTTACCATGAGCAAATGCGGTTGAGCCAGCTGAGGTGACATTTCCAAAACATCTGGCAGGTTTCCTAGCCGCCCGTGCGGGTGATACTCCAACAGGACTTGCAAAAAGGTTGAAGAAAAAAGGCGAAAGTTTTGAGTCAAAAGGTCATGAAACAAATTAATTTTCTTGAATTCGAATATTTTGACTGAACACGAATCATCACTGGAAACTCAGGGGAGCAAGAAAAAGTGGACTCTCATTGATTGTTTTCATATCATAACAGTGACATCAGTTGTTTGAATTTCAAACTGTTTTTCCACATTTCCTGACACTGTTATCAGCGCACTTTAATTTGAAAAGAAAGAGCTGAAAATCTATGTAGGACTCGATCAAACAATTTGGAACGATGGAAAAGTACCAAAAACGTTATTGAGTCCATCATCTTTAAAAATAGACAGGAAATACGAGTCCAAATCCCATTAACCGGAAGCAAATTACTGAATATAAGCGACCGCCAAAGATAGTATTTCAAGATACAACGAGAAAAAGTTGATTGATTTTTAAGATGGGCAACGTTGGAAATTACAAAGGATTACGACAATTATTCGACCTCGAGGCCGTCAAGGATAAAACCGACTTCTACGACTCCCTCGATGCCGAGCAGAAGGCTCGATTTGATGAGATCGACGAAATAATCAAGGATTTTTTCGACAATCTCTCGAAGGATCAACAGGGCCAGAGTTTGAACGAATGAGTTAACGATAGGCTTGTTGTCGTAAGATGAAACTTCGGAAACTCTGGATAGGATATTTTAAAAAGATAAAAGAGCACAAAATGATTTTCCCTTATCCTTCTTTGTCGTTTCAATTTTTTCTCTGAAAAATTTTGAAAATAAAGCCCAGTAGAAAATTTTTTCAGCGGAAAAAATGTTCAACCATTTTCCTTCTGGCCAAGCAGGATCTTCGCAGGAGCCAACAAGTTGAGTGACGAAAATTGAGGGTTGGAGAGACTTGAGGTTTGCGATAAACGAAGTGTACTTGAACCTTTTCAGACGGTTCAGCTCTCTTCTCAGACAAATAACTTAGCGTCTTGTTATTTGTTCTTATACACTGCAGGGACTTTTTGGAAATTTTAGTCGAAACTAATAATTGAGAAGCGTTAAGCGTTGAGAAACTTTAACGACTAGTTTTGGGGTTCAATTTTGGTCAGTTTTGCGGAATTTCAATGCTCCCTCTTTGTTAAAATATCAAAAAAAAATGATACTTGAATTAAAGAATTTTTCAAGAGATTTGAGATTTTAAATGATGATTTTAAATGAGTTTTTCTTTTTGAGATTCCTTTTAAATTGGTCTTTATTTCTCTGAAACGCCAGCATTTTAACGGATTTGGTTTAGTAGATTTAATATCAAAACTAGGCCGTTTTGAATTCTATAGGATTATTCTGCGCAAGATGCTTTGTTTTTCTATTTTTGCGTAAAATACTTCGACTTTCCGGCGAACAAGAAAGTTGTTCCTCTTATCAATTTCTTAATTTGTATGGATCAATAATTCCAATCTTGAAAATGTATATTTCAAGTGTGTCTCTTTGAAAATGAGCTAACCGGTCCTTTTGACCCTAGCGAGGATAAGTGGAGTTCCGTTCCAGTTTGTTTTGAAGACGCGCTTCATGGATCCCTGAGTGAGGTAGGTCCGGTTCTTGTCCAGGTCAGCCCAATCATCACAAGTTAGCCACTTCCTGCACTCGCCCATTCCGGATAACCTGAAAAATATTTTGGCCAAGCGCCCTGCAACGTGATAACAGTTTGATACTATTCACGAGCTCACTTCCGAAATACCACGGAGAAGCAATATATTTCAAAGAGGCCTTCAAAAAAGGAGTCTTTTTCTTTAACTCTGTGAAAAGAACCTGACTAAATACGGTAATTTTTGAATATCTTCAATGAGAAGCCGCATAGCGGCTTTTTAAAAATTAAGCCGCGAAGCGGCTTCGCCAAAAATTTTACAGATAAATAACTTTTGTTTTTTTTTAATAATTTTATTTATTGATTAATAATTAATATAATATATTACTAATTGTAAATTGAACAAAATTTCAATTTGAAATGGTACTCTGGTGAAGCCGCTTCGCGGCTTTATTTTCAAAAAGCCGCTACGCGGCTTTTCATTAAAACATTTCCAGAACCCTGACTCAGACTTCTACACAGGTTCTAGAGACGAAATTTAAGGAAGGCTATTTCTATTGCGTCACCTTTTTCATCCCATTTTCGCCCCGTTTTTCTTTATTTTTCCGTGTATTTTTACGCAGTCATGAAAAATTTCATCCCTTCGACCTTTTAACAATATTTTTCTTACCAAAAAGAGCGTTAAAAATACGGTTTGCGGTTGCGAAAAGGGATTTTGTTCGAAGCGTTTGCGTTTATGTTTGTATGTAGTTAGCGAATTTCGGAACTAATTGAGTTATGCAAATGAGCTTAGCTGTCTTCATAAACGTTCTATGACTGTAACCAGAACACAGAAAGGAAGGATGAGGTTATCAAAGTTACAAGAAAGAAACAAGATAGAATAACGTTACGTAATTCAAGGAGCGGCGCGATTTATCAACCGCCTTCTGTATTTTTGAATGACTCAATTTCTTCGTCGCGCTGCTTCTTACCTAAAATAACCGACAGGACAAGGTCGTTCACATTTCCAAGGAAGATCGCAGAGCGTATGATCGCGCGAGGGCCGCATCCCAACACGCACATCAGAGTGCATCGCCGGCGAGTCGAAGTACTGCGACTCTACCGAGAACTCCGACTCGCGGAAGTCATCGTAGTTTGGGAGGTCGTCAGTTTTGGCGGCTCCGGAGTCTTTTGGCTTCAACAATGGACGATCCCTTTTCGCGGTTCAATAAAAAAAGGTTTAAAAATTCGAATTTTTTAACTGTTTTCTTGAAAATTCGAGAAGCCGCTTGCGGCTTCGAGTCAACAGGTATTGAGCCGCGCTCCTTGCGGCTTTTTTACATTGATCTCGAAGCCGCAAGCGGCTTCTCGATTTTTTTCACATCTTCGATTTTTTAAGACAAAAATTTACAATTTTATCTTAGAAATTTTATCGTCGAAATTTCTCTTTAGAAATTCCCGAGAACTGACATCTTCGTCGCCTCGGAATTCCGATAAGAACAAAGCGCAGAGGCCTGAAGGTTCAAGTCATCAGAAATGACCTCGGAAACGCGATTATGGAAGAATTTCCGTCGGGACGCGTGTGGTATAATTATGCTTCGCAAAGCAAAAATTCCAAAAATTTACCCTCGTCGTAAATTGATTTATGTATTTTTTGTTTTTTTTTCTTTTTTTTGAACCGTTCCAATCATTGTCGTTGAGAGTAGCCGCATGCGCGACATTCGCAAATAAGATTAGCGCTATTCGATACTTTGAAATGCCCCTCTTCATGTTGGACTCATAGCAGTTGTTCTTCTTGGCTTTTTTCTGTTCATTAAAAGTTCTAAAAAGTTGAAAAATCGCTGCTGTTTTTGGTCAAAACAGAAATGTTACGCGGCGGTGAATAGAAGGAAGCGTCTTTTGCTATAAGAAAAAAAGGAGCGGAAGGGAAAAGAGATTTTTGACAAAGAAAAACATTTCCGAAAAACCAGTTTAATTTGTGCTAAATTTGTGGGTCAAATAATGATTGAAGGTTTTGTAAAAAAAAAAAATTTTGCAAGGATCGTGAGAAATCGAATTATACGGTAATATCTGCTTGACATCGTGTTCGCGAAAGTGGGAGTAGTCCAAAATCACGTTCAGCTGGAATCATGTACAAGGGTTATGATTTCGAATTGAATAAATTCAGCTTCAAGTCAAAATTTTCAATTTTTGAAACATAGAGGATCTATGATAGTCTATCATTGATAGAACAAACCGGGCAGAGATTCAAACCATTGAAAATCTCTAGAATTTTGGCAAAGGTCTAAAAAATGAATTTTTATCTTATTTTTTAATTATAATCTTAATAATTATTATTCATTTCTTTGTTCTTAATATTTTTTTTTGATTTTTTTCGATGATTATTTTCAAGACGGATTTGATTCGATTAGCTTATTTTTAGATGTACAATTCCAGCGAAGTTCAGACCCTTAGTTTCTTCTCCTCCAACAAAGTACAAGTATCAGAAAATAACGTGACCCCACGTTATACCAACAAATAAATAATCCTGAAAATTGCTCTGCCACCTTTCGAAATCAAAATATTTTTGAAGATTCTTGAACTGTGAGTTCTTTGAACACAAGCTGTCTTTCATCAGATAATCTTTTGATTATTGAAGTTTGAAATTTTTAAAACGACCAAAACACGTGTTTGTTTACGCCACCCCGACCGGGTGCACGTACGCTTGCTGCTAGAATATTGAGAACAAAAAAGAAGCGAGTTGGAGCTTCAAGCTGTCCCCGCGGTTTTTCGCTTTTTTAAACTTTTTTCGCGAAACCGCGGAGCGACAGGAAAAGTGCCCAAAATCCAATCAACCGGGGATCTCAAAAACCGTCGTTTTTATCGCACGTTTTTCTGAGCTGCGCGAATTTAAAGCGTGACACCCTTAATCTTTTGTCGACTTGACAAAGGAGCGCTTCCCCATTTTCTATTTTGATCAGATTTCTACTTCTTGATATGGATAAATTATACTAATTATTTGTGTTTAAAATGGCAGCTTGAGAATACTGCTGAAACAAAGCTGTTAATTACGGCGTATTTATTCATTTGGGTATTAATCAGTATTTTGATACTATATAAACATTTTTGTTCGAAAACCATTTATTCGAATGAAATTGATTGTTTATAGTCGAGCTCTTGTTAAAACTATGTTTTCGAAAGTTCAACTATTATAATTAAGGACCCTCCGTCAGCTTTTTTTCTTCAAAAAATGATAATTTTTAAAAATGCCATATTTTTTGTTCTGGAAGTTTGATTAAGTATAAAATCTTGACATAAGCAAGTTTTGACTAAGAAAACGCGATTTTGAGGGTGTTAGAGTCGAGATAGACCCCAAAAAAATGAAGCCTCAAAATCGTTTTTTGACACGTAGAATCCATTTCCGGGGTCAAAATTTTGAGATTCCGAAAATCGATTTTTCGAAAAAACCTGACGGGGGGGGTCCTTAATTATAATTTTTTAGTCACCAAAAAATAAATAAAAAAAATATAGAATCCGCGATTAAAAACTTTTATTTTAGAGCACTTTTTGTGTTGAAGGTTTAGTCCCATGATCTCTGCCCGGGTTCTCCGGTTCAGGTTGTAGTTCTCCCCGCGGGTAAAGGGACCTTACGCGCAGCGCGAAAAAAAAGGGGGCTAACGATGACCCCGCCAAGCCGCGCCAGCCTGGCGACCGTGAACAGAGGTCATGTAAACAGGCTGGAGATTTTAGAAGGCGATAAGTTCAAGCGGATGAACTCTTGGGTCGAGGGGGGAAGATAAGGATTCGAGGAGACATAGAAGAGCGAAAAATTTTAATTGCTACTTAGCTTCAATTCAAATTCAAATCATTGCATCTCTGCTTATAGTGTTATCATGTTGACAGCCGAGATATAATTTTGATAAAGCAAATTAAGGGTATCACTATCAAAATCGATCTTTTTTGATTAATTACCTGAAAATCAGTTTCTTTATCATTTTTAAAATATAAATTTACGATAGAAGTCTCATTTTCTTTGAAATACAGGAATATTTTTGAATAAAATAGTGATACCCTTAATTAAATTAATTAATTTTTACAATTTTTCTTTTACAATTCTATCAATATTTTTGGTAGAACAAAGGAAATTGCGATAAAGTTATGCTTGACCCCCATTGAGAGATATTTGAACGACTGTTTTCAGCAGATAACTGTCAGCTTGTTATCAAGCCGTTTTTCCATGTTTTAGAATTTGGCCTCAAAACAATGAGTTCCTTGTATTTTCGATCACGTTCAAATGAGTTTGATCTTGCGCCGAAACTCGAGCTCAGGAAAAGGCGATTAAAAAATTTGTGCCTTCCTCCATGACGTACAAGATAAGATTCCCTTTCTCGAAATAGAAGAGTTTTTCAGAAGCACAGAATTTAAATACGGTAAAAAAGAAGAATGCACGTTCTTTGTTGTGAGCATTTGCGTTTCTTAATAACTTGGGCCGCTTAATCTTATCAACTTCGCGGGGAGCGGCACTTTTTGAGCGTTTTCGACAGTTCGAATACTCAAGAAACAATGCTAAGTGGAGGTAAATAGAATTTAAGACCCGTTTCAGCGATAAAAAATAACGCTCAAAAATTGAAAAAATGATATCAGAAAAATGAAATGATAAAGCTCTCACAAAAGAAGATTCTCTAGTCTTTGCTCGGCATCCTGTCTGCGAAACCTGAGTCAGCTTCTCAACAAACGTAAATGTAAAGCCGCGAATAGGAAAAAAGCCGTTTAGAGGCTTTAAAAATTCCTCCACGGCTTTTCATTTTAGCCTTTTCAAAGCCTGACTCAGGTTTTGTACACAGGTTGCCGAGCTTAGCTTCTGGTAATAAACTCTTATCAAAATCTTTAATTGTCAATGAGTGTCAATTTGTTCCACCAGCTTATCATAATTGCCGGCTTTTCACTGTTTCTGAAATTGCTTTTCAGAAATAATTGATTTAACAAATAAAGTAATTGCTCTTATTTAGAGGAACCACAAAATAATTATTAAGAGCTACCTTGATGAACTCAAAATTAAACAACTTTAGTCCTTATAATCTGCTTTCTTGAAAGATCTTGTTGCCTCCTCGAAATGATCCTTCGCCAAAATGACACGATTAAGACTATCTTCCATCATGTGATCATGTCTTTGCGGCTAATGAAAAACCGAAATTTCATAAAAATGTCAAAAAAGATCAACCGTCGTGTTTTCGTGCCCTTCGCTCTCTTTGCCGAGTACAAACTGTCACTCTCACGTGTTCTTACCCTCCTTAACCCTTTGAAGCTTACTTCAGTTAAATAACAAGCTTTAGCTTGTTGAAAACAATTTTACGTTTTCAAGGTCCACAGTGTTCAGGGGAACTTGATTGTTTTTGTTTTGCGAGGATGAGCAGGCGTTAAGGGGTTCCCAACGATTTCACCAACTTTAACGATTCTTTTTCATTGGAGGAAAACTTTCACAAAAGCTTCTCTACAGGATTGAGAAAGAATAAGGGAGCTCTGAAACCATATTAAGGGCGTCAAAACGTTGCAAGACCAGCTCAGAGGATGCACCAACGCCCTTACTTAGAAACAACATTGCCTCTTATAAATGAGAAAATAAATTGAAACCCTTATTTTTTCTGCGGAATAGTAGAACTATGATCTTTGAAAAAAAGTAGATGATGGTTTGGAAAAAAAATTTTTGGTTAAAAATCTTAGCAAAACCAGATTTCAGTATTATCAAACCGTTGGTCAAAATAAGCTGCTTTCCATAAAAAATGACAGAAAATTCATCAGGGCCTTCAAAAACGCATTCTTCCATGATTTCACCAATGTAAAATTCCTTCAAGAATAAAATTTTCATGAACATTTTCCTGGTAATTTATTTTTTCTTCTCCTCGCAATTTTCTTCTGCCGGTTCTCTCTCAACCTTCTTTTATTTTTCTCGACTTCTATTGTTTAAAAATATACAGATTTAAATTTTTGTTTTTCAGAAAAATGTCTCTCGACTTTTTTGATTTTATTCAAATTTGACAAAAAGGGGGCCCTTTCTACAAGATGTTGACGTATGCTCAAAACGGGGTTGGTAGTACCAGCGGGTGTTCTTCGCTCGCGATTGCTCAGGCTCCGAGCTCGCGAGCGCCCTCGCACCCGTATCTGCGCTAGAAAAAAGCACGCGAATGGGCGCCGCGGGGGATCGCGAGCTGACACCGTATACAGCGCTCGCTCGTACCCTGCCGCCGCCACTCTTGTAATAACAAAGCGAGCAACGATATCGAGATATACAATACAATAACAAAAAAGGGGTAGCGGGATTATTTTATGGCCTTGGTTACTTTTGGAAAATGATCAAAATTTATCTAGAATAATTGATAAGAAAAACATAAATAGGGACCATAAATATGCCTTTTACTCTTTCTGAATACAATTTTATCTTTAAGAAAATATGATACAAAATAATTTGTTTTACCTATTCCGCATTCAATAGTTAATAAATTAGATAAACGGTATATCATATACCTTACATTAATTATAATGTTGTTTTCGTAATTATTTAATTTATTTGCAAGCTTTCGGCATTTCGCCATCATCAGGCCACATTCATTACGAAAACAACATTATGAAACGTCAACTTCAATTACAAATATAATTATATCATATTTTTTACAATTTGAACAAAAAATCTTCATTTTGCTATTGCTAGATGTCAGCAGAATCTGAACATCCTTGCCATATTTCAGGATCTCTTCAGCATCCTTGAGAATCTTCAACGAACAATGTAAAGAGTATAATTGAGTTAGCTTCTCTCAATAATGATAATGTAGTTCAAGAGCGGTTAAATCTCTTGTGATAATTTTCATCATCTAATTTCAAGTTCAATATTGCCACGTTTCTACCTTCATTCTGCTTTCAACGAAAAAGCTAGAATAAAAAAAAGAAAAAAATTCCAAAAGTTCAATTCTTCCAATAAGTCCGCGGTCACGCAACCCAAATAAAAAACATTCCACGAGGGTTGAAAATTTAAATTTCAAGTGGCTAGCTCACAAGCGCGCCCTTTTTTAGCATTTAGTTACTGTTCAAAACTGGCTGCAACAACGGATAGTCAAGATGTTCATTCGCTCTAGTTTTAGAAGGGCGTCCTTTTGAAGAAGATATTTTGTCAAAGATGAAAATTACAGAGGGGGAGAAGGGATGAGCCTTAAATTGGTGACGGCCAGCTAGGGGAGACTTGATAAGCTGATAAGGGCGCTGATAAGACTGTTTGATAGAAATTCAGGAAAATAAAAACAAAAGAAATTTTATTCACCAATTCCATATTTATGATTGAAAGTCAGTGGAGATAGAAAACAACGGGAGAAGTAGAATTAAATGCGCTTTTCCTGTATATGTTTCAAATAAAATTAACGAGAATGGGCGAAAAGCGGGTTGTTTTGAATACACTTGCTTAGAGCGTAGAGAAATGAAAGATGAATCAATATGTTTGATTGTTGATAAACGCGTTTGAATTTGATATAAGCATTTTTTGCAGAAAATAGGTGAATAAAGCCCCTCTTTTCTGGCAGGAAATTGATGTTGATTGCAGAAACACCCTTTTCCGGAAAAGGAAGTCCGTTCATTATTGAAATGAAGTGCGTTTAATTAAAGAAAACATGTGAGCTCCGTTTGAGGTACACAATACGGCTTATTTTCTTAATAATAAGGGCGAAAATTGAAAAAGAGAGGTTGATAGAGAAAAAAACTTATACAGAGCGAATTCTATCATTTTTGTATCGCGCAAGCTAGATCTCCTCTCAGGACCGCCTCTTAAGTGGAATTGACCCGTATAAAAAGCGCTTGTTCTGTTTCAAATCGGATAAAAAAAACATCTCAATAAGGAAATAAAAAGATGAAACTTTTGCCAGCAGTTCTCTCCCTCACCGCTGCCCAACGAGGCAGCCATAATGGTCGACCAAATGCGCGAAACCGAATTGATATCCAGGCTGCTGGAGCTATTGAATATGGAGTCAGGCTGTCCCCTCCACAGATCGCTCATTCTTGCGAGTGGGCCTACCAAGGTAAAAAATGATATATTTCCACTTTCTCTTTTTTTTCTCCATTTTAGGCGAGAACAACCGATTGATCCGATGCGAGCGAGGCGAAACCCTCAGGATCACCAACGCCTGGTACGGACGAGAAAACAACCAGATCTGCAACGTCCAGCGAGGAACTGGCCGACTTTACAACGCTGTTGGAACTTGCAAGTCAGATGCTACTCAGGTCATCAAGGACCGATGCAATGGACGACGACAGTGCAATCTCTCGTAAGTTCCTTTTTTCCACCACCTTCTTTTTGATATTTTTAGCTTCTCCAATGGCTTCGTTGGCGATCCATGCTACGGAACCACCAAGTATCTCGAGGTTACCTGGCAATGCGCAGCCCCAGTTGTTGCTCCAGCTATTGACGAAGATCGTCCAACAGGGTACGAACCAGAGCCAGAAAGGGCTCCAATGGATATGATGGACAAGAAGAACAAGAAGATGGGCAAGAAAATGATGTAAATTCCTTTCTTTCTTCACAATTTTCTTTCAATAAAATATCATGCAATATAATCTTTTTCTTGAAGTATAAATCTGTATATGAACTTTTCTAGCGCTTCTTTTTCAAACAATCGATTATCCAAGAAACGTTTAAAAAGTTAACCCAGAATAGAAGCGCTCCTCGTAGAGCCATAAAAAGGCCAATCCCTCGCCCTGCCAAAAGTTCAATAAGCACCATAAATAATCAAACCCGTTCTCTGTTCCCACGAGAACAAGGAAAATTGATTTTCTCTGGCCGGCTAAGAATACGCATTTCTCATTAGACCTGCCCACTGCGGTATTAATTCGCCTTTGATCTACGAGCAGTTTTTCTGCTTTCCAAATGAGGCAAGGAGAAACGGGTCTGGGAGGGAGTTAAAAAGGTCTCTGGGGATATCTGGAGTTATTTTTAAGTCGACGGGGCGGCCAGGGAAAGGGTCATTTTTGAAATCTCACTTATCGGGGAAACATTAAGAGATCATGGTAAGCAAACTTTCAAAAAACAGAACTTAAAAATTATGGCCCAAAATTTAGGGGCTAGCTAAAATTTAAAATGTGAAAGAGAAAATTCTTGAAATATGAGTCGAAAATGTCGATTGAGTCAAAAACTGTGATCAGAGCTCAACGTTTGATGAACATTCTCGGCTCATGTTTGCCCATGTAAGACATTTGAGACATTCGAATTATCCTTGCGACTGTCGAAAGTGCCGTTTCTCAGCAGAAATGTACGGAGTTGATAATTTCTTTTAGGAATGTTCTTCTAGTATGAAAATTTGAAAACCATAATAAAGTAGAAAATTTGTTGGTTATGATGTTAAAAATGAGGAGCGGGACGAAAATTAAATAAAATTACCCGTACCTTTTGTCGTTTTTCTAAAAGTGGAAATTCTAGCGCGAATGTATTTCAATCCACGTCGGCCAGGCCGGAGTCCAAATCGGCAACGCTTGCTGGGAGCTCTACTGTCTCGAGCACGGGATCTCGCCAGATGGAACGATGCCCGACGATAACTCTGTCGGTGTAACTGACGATGCTTTCAACACTTTCTTTTCCGAAACTGGCCAGGGGAAGCACGTCCCTCGGGCGATTTTCTGCGACTTGGAGCCGACCGTCGTCGATGAGGTGCGACGCGGCGAGTACAAAGATCTCTTCCATCCGGAGCAGATGATCAGTGGCAAGGAAGACGCGGCGAATAATTATGCCCGAGGGCATTATACGATCGGCAAGGAAATGATCGATTCCGTTTTGGATCGAACGCGACGTCTGGCAGACAACTGCTCCGGCCTTCAAGGATTTCTGATCTTTCACTCCTTCGGTGGCGGAACTGGTTCTGGCTTCTCATCGCTTTTGATGGAGCGTCTTTCCGTCGATTACGGGAAAAAATCGAAGCTAGAATTCGCCATTTACCCGGCTCCGCAGATCTCCTCCGCGGTGGTTGAGCCATACAACTCGATTCTGACAACTCACACGACTCTCGAACATTCCGACTGCGCTTTTATGGTCGACAACGAGGCAATTTACGATATTTGCAGGAGAAACTTGAATATCGAGCGACCAAGCTACATTAATTTAAATCGACTGATCTCGCAAATTGTGAGTTCGATTACTGCTTCGTTGCGATTTGACGGAGCTTTGAATGTCGATCTGACTGAATTTCAAACGAATCTTGTTCCATACCCAAGGTAAGCAAAAACGGGTTCTCTTCCTTGATATCAAACGCAGAATTTGAAATATTTTCATAATTCAAATCATCTTTAGAATCCACTTCCCTCTGGCAACTTATGCTCCAGTGGTAAGCCGCGCGAAGGCATCTCACGAGCAACATACAGTAATGGAAATCACCGGCGCGTGCTTCGACCCGGCGAATCAATTGGTCAAGTGCGACCCCCGTACCGGCAAGTACATGGCTTGCTGCCTGCTCTACCGCGGAGACTTGGTCCCCAAGGACGTCAACGCTGCCATTGCGCACATAAAAACAAAGGTAATTCGGCAAATTAAAGTTTAATCAACCCGAGCTAATGAAATATTGAAAGCGGACGATTCAATTCGTTGATTGGTGCCCGACCGGCTTCAAGGTCGGTATCAATTACCAGCCGCCGATGACGGTGCCCTCTGGCGACTTGGCGAAAGTTCGAAGGGCGGTTTGCATGTTGAGCAATACGACTGCGATCGCAGAAGCTTGGGCAAGATTGGATCATAAGTTTGATTTGATGTACTCCAAGCGAGCTTTTGTTCACTGGTAAGTCTTCTTTCAAAAAACGAAAAAATCAACTTTGAAAAAAAAAATTTTTGCAAATTTCAATCATTAATAAAGGTACGTCGGCGAGGGCATGGAAGAAGGCGAATTCGCCGAGGCTCGAGAAGACATGGCCGCTCTCGAAAAAGACTACGAAGAAGTTGGAATCGACTCCGTCGACGAAGCCAGTCGACACGAAGAAGATGACATTTACTAAACTTCCTCTGTTTTTTTTCATCAAAGCTGATCCCAAGTGCTTCTCATCAATTAAAAGATTCAAAAATTTTCTGCTTGGTGAAATAAATTGATTTCGTTTTTCCTATTTTGTTTATCTCAATTTTTTTTATTAAGTAGATCATGAAAAGCGACGTAATCAATTACACTTGCAGCTTTTTGATAGCGATGATAGACAGCATCCTGAGATTTGGCAGCGATATGCGTTTTTTCCGCAAGTTTAAATTTGTTCATGTCAACAAAAAGCCTTAAAAATGAACGTTCACTACCGAAAGGCCCACGGAATTTTCAAGAAATCGACATGTCAGAAGGTAATTTGAAAAAGTAAAATCCAGTGATTTGTTTTTTTTTAGAAAATTCTATTGCGTCCGCTTCGGCGACGAGCTTGGCCACCGTTACGAGCGAAAAATACGAGAACACAAGTGATCAGGAAGTCGCGAGTTTTCAGGAAGTGAAAGATCGGCGATGGCGACGATGGGTAAGTTTTTCGCGTCAGTCAAAATACTGTTAATTTCTTCATAAATAAGCTTAAAATTGCTGCGATTGTCTTCGGAGTCAGCGCGATCATCAGTGCAATTGTCGTGCCTTGCGTTTTGCTCCTCCCGAAAACAACTGCCGCCGTTTTATCAACAAATATATCCGCGACAACTGAGGCTTCGCCCATAGCAGAGACTTTTCCATCAACTGACATCTTTTCAACGGCGATCGGGACAGAACAAAATCCTTCACTTGGAGAAAAATCGACACTAGTTCATGAACCAGTTCAGTCAACGACGTTAGCTGCAACTACCGGAATACCAGTATCAGCTTCTGAGTCAGAAACAACGGCTCAAACCATAAGTGAATAAGGATTATTTTTTATTCCCATTGATATATTTTCTTTTAATAAATAATTGCTTGACATTTTACGATTTCATCAGCAGGAAAGTCACTATTTGAGCACTTTTTCCTTTCAATATTTCTCAAGACACGATTCAAGCGTTGTTGCGGTAGGTGCCCCGCGGGGCAAACTCCCGACCGTAAAGTTTTTCTTTTCTACCGCCTTTTTCAATCTATCGAAAAAAACCCTTGAATAAAAATCGTAGAGAAAAAAAGACCATGGCAAGATTGTCGACGAAGATTGCGAGACTCTTCCGGCAGAATCGAGCGCCGTTGACAATTTTGTCGACTTTGTTGCTTATGGTCTACGTTCACTTTGAACTTCAGATGTTGAATATTTTGCCAAAGCATAAGGGCGAGCATGTCAGAGAGGCGAAGAAGGAGAAGACTGTGAGAGAAGGTCTCAAGGCTGAAGGACCCCATTTTACTCTGAACGGCAAAGAGCTATCCATCTACTCCGGCGAGATGCACTACTTCCGTGTCCACCCGGACTACTGGGATCAGCGGATGTCCAATTTTCCAGCAGCGGGACTCAATACCCTGTCAACCTATGTTCCGTGGAATTTTCACGAAACTTTTGAAGGCGACTTCAAATTCGACGGGTTTCAAAACCTGCGAGAATACATCAAAACAGCGGAAAAATATGGACTGAATGTTTTATTACGAGTCGGGCCGTACATTTGCGCAGAGTGGGAGTGGGGAGGTCTGCCGGCTTGGTTGCTGACGAAAAAGGGGATGAAGATAAGGTCGACGCAGGATGATTTTATGAAGGCAGCGAAAAGGTGGCTGAAAAGATTGGTAAAGGAAATAGAAGATTTGCAGTATTCACAAGGAGGGCCGATTATTGCCATTCAGGTAGGATTTGAAAAATGGGAGTTCAGTAAAATTGAGAAATTGAGCGTTCCCGTACAATTACTGCTTTTCTATTTCCGAATTCAAGCGCTGAAATTGCCGACATTTCGTCTTCATTTTCCTCCTCATTTTCTTCCTCAGTTTTCATGAGTTTTCGAATTTTACCGGCTTGTTCTTTGACCATTGTTTTTAGTTGTTTGTTTTCTTGCTGCAGCTCTTGAATCATTTTTTCATGTTTTTCTAGTCGCGCCAGGATTGAATCCTGTTGTTTATCTGTTTCTTGAGCTACAGTAGGTTTCCAGTAGTCGTCGAAAAACTTGGAAAAAATAAAATTTGAACTCATGATCTTTATTCTAAAAAACAAGAGTGACGATTTTATCGAGCCCTAGTGTTCTTATATTGACAATGTAAATTTCACACTCGCGAGAGCTTTCAAATTTTAATTTTATTTCACTTTTATAGAGGTCACATCGATTAATCAGTAGGAAAACGGGGTTTCCAAGACCTTTCTCATATAAATCACGGCTTGATTTTCCGAACACGAGTTCCGGATTCAATCAATGTGGAGAATGGAAGTTCATTTTCAACGATTACATAACAGCTTGATAATCCATCTTCTTCAGGTTGAAAACGAGTATGGCGTCTACGAGCAGGATTCTTCCTACCTCCCCTCTCTCAAGAAAACCCTCCTCGAAGCCGGCGTAACCGAACTCCTCTACACATGCGACGACAGCAACGGCCTCGCCCTCGGAACTCCCCTCAAAGACTCCCTCCTTACAATCAATTTACAGGAAGACCCCGTCGACACCATCTCTTCACTTCGAATTCATCAACCCAATAGACCGGCGATGGTGGCGGAGTACTGGACTGGCTGGTTCGACTGGTGGGGCGAGAAACATCACACACTCGGTTTTCCGTGGAAGAATAAATTTGGGCTGGATAAATTTGTCGGAACGACGAAAGATTTGATCGAACAAGAAGCTAGTTTTAATCTGTTCATGTTTCATGGAGGCACGAATTATGGCTTCTGGAATGGTGGGATAATTCAAGGCGGAAAAGGTAAGATAACTCAATAATCACTAGAATTGGTGCCAAGTTGAGCCTCAGGACTGGATGGCCGAGCGGTCTAAGGCGTTGGATTAAGGCTCCAATCTCTTCGGGGGCGTGGGTTCGAATCCCACTTCAGTCAAACCTTTTTGAAAAATCAACTCTCATTCCTGTTTTTAGATAATAATTTTGTGCCGGACGTTACTTCTTATGATTACGATGCTCTCGTTGGAGAGAATGGAGAGCTGCGGCAGAAGTTCACGAGAATGCAGCAAGTGATGAGGAGTACTCTGAAGCTTTCCACTCTTCCAACTCCTTTACCTGTTCCCGAAAAGGCCAAATACGGAGATCTCTCACCCACTTCTTGTCTCTCTTTTGCTCAACTGATTTCCGCTTCTTCATCCTTTGCAACAACTGCAGATCAGCCCCTTTCAATGGAAGAACTAAGGGCGTACTACGGATACGTCGCGTACGAAACAAACACTTGGGGAGGAGGTCAGCAAGTGATTGACTTGAAAGATGGAATTGTTCGAGATCGAGCGATGATTCTGCTCGATGGAAAATATGTCGGAAAAATCGAGCAGAAGATGAAAGATGCATCCTTCGCGTCGCCGAGCAGTGATAAGCATACTTTCACGATTCTTGTAGAAAATCAGGTACCAGATTCAGCTTAATTAGAACGGTTAAATTTGTTTATTTATTTGGCTCAAGTACACTTTGATCGGCAAGTCCACTTCCAAAAATATAAGAATTTTTTATGATTTTCAAATTTGTAACTGCTTTTTTCAGGGTCGAATAAATTGGGTTCGTCCTGGCGATCACGGGATCCTCAACGACCAGCGGAAAGGAATTCTAGCGCCCATCGAAGTAAATGGTCGCCAGCTCAAGAATTGGAAGATGACGCATCTTCCTTTCAATCAAACTCATTTTGAGTAAGTTTGAAAGTTGCAACTACAGATAATTAGATTCTAGTGCTCTGGAGAAATCATCAGATTGGTCGAAAAGCTATAGATCTGCTTCATTGCCCGGAATATTCAAATTTGTCTTCAACATAAACGGCTCGCCAAAGGACACCTTTCTAGAGCCAGCTGGCTGGAAAAAGGGCACAATAATGGTCAATGGATTCAACATCGGAAGATACACGGATCTCGGGCCACAAAAGACTTACTTCATCCCTGCTCCCATTCTGAGGTAAAATAATCAAAAGTTTTAAAATGCCAAATTTAAATGTTATTTTTAGAACCGGTGAAAATACAATCATGATCTTTGAAGAGATGAAGAATGGAGTTGATATTACTCTTGGGGATGTTCATAAGCTAGGATAGAGTAATACCTAGTTATGCTCGATTCTTATCAAATAATATTATCAATATTGCTTAAAACTAAATATTTGCAAAAATCACTGCCTGAATAAATTAATTTGAATATACAATCAAGTCATTTGTACGAAAAACCATGCTTTTCTTGTTAGAAGAGCAATTTGACATTTCTGACAAAGTCAGTACCCACCTATTCTCCCAACTTCTAAAAACCCACAAGCCGCTCTCTCAGAACACAAATCCGACAAACAGTCATATTTTACGTCAGTCGGGTGTATGGGACGCTAGATATTCTTGTCAAAAGGTTGACCCCGCCTGAGAATTCTCCCGAAAAATTCATCTGGGGGACGTTCCCAAAGAAAAACGGTTTTCTTTCGAACTTTTTATTTTTCCAATTTGAACGTGAAAACAAAAATAAGAAGATTCCCCGTCCATAATTATATGTCTCGGAGCACGCAGTCTTGATACTAGGGATTCGAACGAGCATTTGCCGAAGATAAGGCATTCGAAGAACACGTTTGAAGATGGAACTTTGCTGAAAAACTTAAGAGAAATCATGTAACATGTTGTCATGAGTGATGTTGCACGCGCTTAATTTACGTTTTAGAAAGCGAAGTCGACATTCTAAGCCTTATCCTCTCGTAAATCCTCGTCTTATCGTACAAGTATGGTCCGCTTGACCTTAATAATCTGCCGAAAAGTGTACCGAAAAGGTAGCTAGGAGTTCAAACCTAAAAATACGCGAACCGCTTTCCTAAAACGTGTCAAAGTCTTCCTATATGTGCTTTTACCTACCAAGTTGGATGAACCAACGTTGAAAAAAGGGGTAAATTTTGTTCGACTATGAAAATTTTAAGAAAAAGTTTTATTCCAATGAAGAGTTAACCAAAGATGGTACTCTAAAGAAAAGAGGGGTTACCTATCAATTCGCCTCCTTTCTTCCCTCTAACAGTAATTAACGAAAGCACAGATTCTAGAGTTATCGAATGGCTCTTATCCTAGGCTTTTTCAGGGGAGAAAAATTTTTTTAAATTCTGATCATTCTTGAGTCATGTCTTTGTTCATTGGATTAAATTGGCACTACTCCTAAACAAGGGAACAACGGAGCAAAGGTAGTCATATATTTTTACGTTGAAGTTCGCTTGGCGGCGTTGCATGCGACGTGCGCTTGGTGGCGTAGAATGCGCACGGTTTTTCTTGGCTCCCTATAAAATGAGGAGAGTTGTCATGAAAAGTATCAGACTCCTGAAGAAAGGATGAAAAATATATTTTTCGCTTTTGCAGAGATTTCACTGTCCAACGCATTAGTGGAGCCATCATCATGGGTAAAAAAAAGCGCGAATGGCTTTCTATATTATTTCTTTTATTTGTAGACTCCTCCAGCTCGATATGCATATTGCGAAGAATCTTTGATCGGAGAGACTCCACTTCGTGCTACAGAAGTCGATGGTGGTAAGCAGCAATTTGAGACAACCTGTGAAGTCAACGACAACGAAGAATACGAAGTCAAAGTCAAAGTTGAGTGCATCGTTGATACAAGCACCGAAGAAACGACGTGGTTCTGGGGAAAGGGTAATGGGGTCGGGGTGATAATTCATTCAGAAATAAGATTTTTAATTGATCAATCATATCAAATATGTTTAAATCATCCCGCTAAAGAAAGTGGTCCCACATCGTCAAGAGTTTTCCTGGTTTCGAAATCAGAACCGTCACAGACGGCAATCCATTAGCACCGACATTTTATCAAATCTTTGTCGACCACTTGGACAAAAATACCGACACTCTTCAATTTTTCGGGGATGATGTCCGCGAAGCTATCGTTGATGACGAGCTTCGGTCAGCTCTCTTTTTTCATGACTATGATTGTACCGAAAGCGGATATATGAACATTGTGGTCAAACAGGTAGTACAATCTTCGTCATAAGTTCTCACATGGATTGTAGTGGTTTGGTGAAGATGGAAAAACGTACAGAAGGATGGAAATCGACGAGATTTTGAGAGCGATTCTCATTTCCGATGGTAAAGAACTCGGCTCACCTCTGCTCAACCAGGTCGGCGGCGACCTACCAATCGCTCCAGCTTTCTATAGAATCTCGGATCTTGGCGTCAAAGACTTCGAAATTCGTTCATTCAAGGAGCCTTCTTCATGGGTAAGACCGAATGATTCCCACTTATACCAATCATTGCTTAGACTCCGAAGGTTCAAGAAGCAACTTGCCAAAAATTTTGATCGGGGATTCCCACTCCGTGCAACAGAGATCGATGGAGGCAAGAAAGAATTTGAAAGCGCCTGTGATGTCAAGGACAACGAAGAGTACGAAATCAAAGTCAAAGTCGAGTGTATTGTTGATGTAAGCACTGAAGAAACTACATGGTTCTGGGGAAAGGGGAATGGGTTCGGGGTGAAAATATATTTACAAATAATATTTTTAACGGATAAATCATATCATAGATGTCAAAATTTCATCCAACATTAGAAAATGGTCTCACATCGTCAAGAGCTTTGCTGGTTTCGAAATCAGAACCGTTTCAGACGGGAATCCATCAACACCTACATTCTATCAAATCTTTGTCGATCATTTGAACAAAAGCACGGACACACTTCAATTTTTCGGGGATGACGTCCGGGAAGCTATCGTTGATGACGAGCTTCGGTCAGCTCTCTTTTTTCATGACTATGATTGCTCCGAAGAAGGATACATGAGTATTGTCGTCAATCAGGTAAAATAATCGTCATCTTGAATTAACTTTAAAACGGATTTTAGTGGTTCGGCGAAGACGGCGAGATCTTCAGAAGATTGGAAATCGACGGAGTTTTGAGAGCCATTCTCATTTCTGATAGAACAGAGGGTGGTTCACCGATTCTCAATCAAGTTGGCGGAAGTCTTTCATGGGCTCCGCACGCTTACGTGATTTCGGATCTTGGCGTGAAAGAGTTCGAAATCAGATCATTCCGACCCAAGTGCGCAAGATACGAAGTTCTCCCAAAGAACATCAAAGTTAATTGGAAAGTGGGAAAAAGAATTTGCCGATTTGTTGGTGGAGAACTAGCACATTTCGAAACTCATGTAAGTTTTGTTTTTTATCAACTATTTTAAAAATAATCTTGAAGGAGGAGTTTGAGCTTTTCCAATCTGCCCGTGAAGGACTTGAGCGATCAGACTGGATCGGAGTTAGACGAACAAAACGCGGCAATAGATTCATCGGCCTTGACCGACAAGAGCCCCCATTTTTCAACTGGGATGAGAGCCAGCCTGACAACGGAAGCGGTAACGAAAACTGTGTCGAAGCCACTGAAAATAATAAGTGGAACGACGTCCCTTGCTCTGAAACTCGTGGAATAATCTGCCGATTCGAAGACGACTGCTAAACACATTTCTTTCTGTCAAAAGTGCTGAGCAAAAGTGTATTTTCTGCTTCTTAGCCAATAAAATATGCAGTTTTATAAAAAATCAAGATACTTAAGTTTAAAAAATTCCGTCTCCATGATAATAAAAATCTTCTCAAAGCCCATTCAGCAGTGAAAAGTCGCGCTAGAAGTGACGTTTACACACGCAGCATTAATACAAAGCAGGTGGGAATCGTAAAAAGTCAGAACAAAAACGCGCGCGCTACCCATCGCCAGCTCCATTTCTCTGTTTTTACACCGCGATCCTACATAATCCTAGCTGCCCTTATTCACAATAAAGTGCTTCGCAATACTCAAGTTTTTATGGTCCCGCCAGCGGAAAATGAAGCCAGTCAGAATTGAAGAGATGTGGAAGCGACTACAAAAGCACCAGACGCAACTTTTGCTCTGTTTGCTGGGATTTTCTTTTGGAATCACAATCAGGAAAATGATAAAAAAAAATTCTTGATAAAAAGGCTTGATATAAAGATAGTCTTGATAAAAAGACTTCAAATTTTGAATTCTTTCAAAAGATTTCAGTCACCATAAAGAACATTTTTGAGGGAAAAAATATATAATTTTATTCTTTAGATTCTACGAAGAGCTTGTTAAATCACTTCAAGTTGTAACTGTCAGATTCTTTGAACTATTTTCAAATTATTTTTATCATTCCAAGACTCCATCGAAACTACCTCGTCGAAAAATGCATCCACGACGAAACCCTCCACCCTCATTCGGCCTCTTTCGTCGACATGATCCCCATCGAAGAATCAACACAGCACCGCCAACTCGTCAACATCGGAGTCATGTCTGCTCAGAAATTTCTGATGCGACGAACAAGAGATATTGCCGAATCATGGGCACTTGACGTGACGAAAAATGGCGGAAAAGTGACTGTGTTTTCTGACAATTCGGAGAATCTAAAATTTGATAGTTTGAATATTATCACGCTGCAGGGAGTTAATGATAATATGTACCCGCCGCAGAGGAAATCGTATTCTGTTATCAGGAGGGTTTTATAATAATATTTATTGGATTGAAATACTGAAAACAAAAGAATGAATATCGAATATATATCATTCGGCTCCAAATAGAAAAGAGCCCAACTTCACCAGGATTTATGCGAGTTATGGTTTCACATAAAATATATTTCGAGAAATCAAAACCGATCAAATTTCGAGAAAACTTTTATCAAAATGAAATATAATCCGTTTTTCCGCCGAACCCCATTTTCTGCGGTTCAAGTTAATTTATTTGAAAACCCACATAGACATTTTCACGATGTCGAGCTCAACAATTTCGACTGGTTCATGCGACTCGATGACGATGTTTACCTCAACTTTCCCCGCGTCGAAGCCTTTCTTAAAAACTTGACCCGTCGAAGCCTTTGATGATCGGCAATGCAGGAATGGGGCGGGACCCGGATGATTATGTGCCGAAGGAAATGACTTACTGTATGGGCGGAACGGGCATCATCTTTTCCAGAGAGGCGATCAAGCAGATTCGCCCGCATTTGCACAAATGCCTCAAGGAAGAAATCTACTCAGAACACGAAGACATCGAACTTGGCCGCTGTTTCTACAATCATCTAAATCTCACCTGTACCAACGCACGGGACACACCAGATTTTTTCTGGAACAATTACCGACCGCGTCCGCTCAAGCCCGGGCAAAGCTCAAGCTGGGACAATATTGACATGAAAAAAGTGAGCGACAAAGTCAAAAAAGCGATGACGCTGCACTCGAACAAGTTCTATCCTTATCAGCAGAATTCACGACTGGACATGCTCAAATACGAGGCGCAGATTATTCAAGACAGAATCAATGATCTTCAGAAAAAGATGCTGAAGGTGGTTCTTCATACAAAGCCAAGCCCTCTCGGTAGTCGAAGTGCTAGAAATTTTCACTCATTTTTGTTTTCAGAGGAAACTGATGACATCTTCGAAACCTACCGAAAAGAAGATGACGGAAAAGTGTATCACTACAAACTTGACCAAGACAATCCCGTCCAAATCAATCGAGGAGCCGCGGTTGATGGCTTTTTCTCACTCCTTGGCTATGAAAAATCATGGAAGAGCCTTTCATACGGCAGAAGCAAAAACAGCTACATCTATCAGTTCGAAGTGAAAAATGAAGAAGGAGTAAAAGACTCGGCGATCGTCAAAAAAACTCTTGGCGGAATGGAGACAAAAGCGATCGAAGTTTTCCACAAAAAATGCGAGAGCATTGATTTTATCATTCCTCTTGTCGGAAGAGAGGATCAAGTGGACCGATTCCTGAAAAATATCCGTGATGACTTTGATTCTTCATCGTATGGCATCAATCTCATTTTCGTCTATTTCAAGGAGAATGAGCACAAAGAAGAAATTAAGAGTCTCCGAGGAAAATTGGCGAATCTGAAAAAACTTGCAAAGGAGAAATTCACCTGCGAGCTTGACTTTGATGTGATCACTTCCAAGGCTGATTTTAGCAGAGGCATTGGGCTACAGATGGGCGCGGATTCAAGACCAATGGTACGCAAAATTGAAAAGTGATGGAAATAATTAACGATTTCTTTTAGCAATCAATTCTGTTTATGGTCGACATCGATATGGCATTCAAGCGGAAGCTCCTGCAAAACATCATTTCCAACACGAGAATCGGCCAAGCTTACATGCCAATAATCTTCTCCCAGTTTAAAAAACGGCCGGAACCAGACGGTGTGACGGACCGTCACGGTTTTTGGAGAAATTTTGGATACGGTATGGTCTCGATTTACAGATCCGATTTGGTTAAATCAGGAATTGGGGTGGAAAATGAAACCAAAAATTTCGATAAAAAGAAGAACATTCGGAATAGTACATTCCTTTTCGTTTTAAAAAATAACAAAATGATGCTTTTTGTCCAGTGAGGGTTTCTAGTACAACGTCAATTTTCTACCCAATATAAAGGCGGATACGACAAATCCATCATCGGCTGGGGCCTCGAAGATGTCAAGCTCGCCGAGAGACTAATAGAAAAAGACGTTAATATTTTCCGCGCTGTCGAGCCGAACTTGGTCCACATCTACCACGACAAAGACTGCTCCGGCCTCGAAGATCAACAAAAGAAAGCATGCGTCGACGTCATGAACAATCACTACACTTCTTCAGAAGCACTTTATGAAATATTTCTGAAAAAGACTTTGAATCGGAAGAGAAGAAGCTAACTTTTAATAACTGTAAAATGTCAATCATAACGAAACCTAACATACCGTAATAACTGCGTTATTTTTAATACTCTAAGAAAAGGAGACCAAAATTATGATTTATGAATTATTGCTATTAATAAATAAAAACTCTTGTAAGCAAATACGGATGTGACGTTTCAACAGGATTATTTCAAAAGTCAAAGATAAAGCAACTGCAAATTTCCCAAGCTTCCTCGAGAAAAATTTCCATAAGAAACGTCACGGAGGGCTTTTGGTAGCTCAGAAGTGATTTTTTTATTTCCATGATGACAAATAAAACATAACTTTTCTGATCATTATTATGAGAATTTTATATAGGTTTTATCAGCGACAGCTACCGAATGAGAATCTGAAGCTGGATACGCCCCTATTTTTTGATGCTCGAGCCTCGTGGGGAACTCATGATAATTTGCGTTAATGATATGATTCTGATCAGATGTTGCTTCTGTGTGAGCTTGTGACCAACAAGAATCTTCAATTATTATTGATTTTTTTGTTTCATATCCTGCTTTTGTTTATATTTTCTATATTTATCGAATGCCAAGCTATAAACGCGGAAATTTGAAAAGAACATTGTATTTGCAAATATATAAAGCAGCTTATAGAAACAAGCTTGGTCAAGAAAGTATAAAAATATTTACAGTAAATAATGACAGATTTACAAAGAGGTGAATTTTTGCGCCAAAGTTCCAGATTTCGGTCGCCAGGAGACACCTTCCATTTGGTTTGGAACCTCTCCGTTGTGCTGGTTTTCTGTTTTTAGGGTTGAAGCAACTCGGAGAACTGCAATTTTGAGCATTTGCATGGCAAAGTGGTTTCCAACGCACATTCTAGTGCCGCCGCCGAATGGCATGAAGCTGTATTTGCCTTCTTTTTTGTTGGCCATTTTCGGCTGCTCGAGGAATCGGGTCGGGTCAAATTTTGTTGGGTTTGAGCCGAATTGAGCTTCGGATCGGTGGATGTTGCCCAAGTCGACGATGTACTGGAGACCCTTAGGGAGGACTCGCCCATCGGGGAGGGACACGTCTTCAATAAGCTTTCGCGGAACCATCATGTCGACAACATGTCGAATTCGGAGAATTTCTTTGATAAATGCTTCAGTGTATTTAGCGTTGGAAATCGTTTGTCGGTTCATTTGCCCGCCGAGGTTATGAAACTCCTCCTGGATCTTCACGGCGCATTCTGGGTTTTCTCCGAGATGGAAGAGAGCCCAGCTGAGTGCGGCAAGGGTAGTTTCATGTCCGGCAAAGAGGAAGGTGAAAAGATGAGAGTGGATTTGAGCGTTGGAGAGAGCAGGTTTTCCGAGTTTTTCCTGGCTTCTGATGAGGATTGAAGTCAAGTCGGAGTTTTCGATTCCTTCGTTGTGGTCGGCTCGGGATTTTTCGACCATTTTTTCGAGGTAGATATCTCTAGAATGCTGATGCTCCTGTTCTTCTCGAAGCGGCTTCCAGAATTTCTTGGCGAGTTCGATTCCAAGGGGAATTTTCTTGAGGAGGAGGATGAGAGGAAGGCTTCTGATTTTCGAATTGATAGCGTCACCGAGTTTTTGGAATGTGTTGATGATTGGCTCGTAAGTTTTGTCGGTCTGCACCTCGGCAGTTGCGTCGCCGAAGATTGTCTTGAAGAGGATTTCGTAGACGAAAAGTCGGGATTTCTCGTACGCGCCGGATTTTGAGTAGGAAGATTGCTCGGCGAGTTTTTCGGTGAAAGTGATCGCGGCTTGGTCCATTGTTTCAATGTAGTTGTCGAGCTGGTTTCGTCGGAAAATCTGGCTGATGATCTTACGCTGTTTCTTCCAGTCGTCGTGTTCGAGCATGACGAGGCCGTTTTTGAATCCTCGGGAGTCGAGTTCTAGAAGATCGCCAGCAAAGCCGCCTTGTGTGACTGAGGAAGCGGGGATTTGAGCCATCATTTCGACTAATTTCGGGTCGGCAACGTACATTAATTGGCGCCAAGGAAGAGTTTTGAAAATCCAAGTTCCTGGGAAGGCACTGTTTTGCGACTCCTTGAATTTTCGTTGTCGCCAAAAAAGAAACTCTTCGGAAATTGATCCGTCTTCAATGGACATTCGCATTGTTTTGATAAACTCGGCAAAGGAGCCGAAAAAATTCTGACCAGATGGTTTGTAATGCTGGTCGGTGAACGAATTAAGTCGCTTGGCTTGTTTTGCGAGATTGAGGACTTTGTAGGCTGTGTAGAGAACGATTGGAGTAGCAGGGTTGATGAGAATGTTTTTCATAGTATCCATCATTTTATCTGTTTGTTTGTTTTTTTTTTCTGAGAAAAGAAAAGCTTTATTTGAGTTATATTTTGAGTTTGTTGAAAGTTTGAATGATCATGCTCCGGAGAGTGAGCGGTTATATATGCTGTAGAGGGAGAATTGAGAGCATTTTTCCGAAACGTCAACTATTTGCTTAGATAGGGAAACAGTCCGATTCTTCTCACACCTAAAATTCTTTCCAAGAAAGATAAACTTCCGAAGAGCAATTTTCTTGCACAGTAGCACTGATGTCTGAGTAAATACTGCCATTGACGCTAAGCCAAAAAGATGACATATTCATTTTGATATGGATTTTTTAAGCACACTTTTGTCTTTATCAATAGAAAAATTGAACACTGTCTTTGTTGAGATTTATTCTAGCGCGGCATGAAATCTCTTCGAATCAACTTTTTCATGCTCTAGCATTTTTTCAGTGAAATTCTTGATATTGACAACCTGGCCAGTTCTCCACGATTCTTCAGCAGCTTCTGCCAAAACTGACACTCTCAAACTAAAAAAAATTCTCTTTTCTATCATTGTGAGTTTCCTACCAATCCGCCGGGACAACAGACATATCAGCCTTCTCGCCAGTAATGATCGCATGAAACTCAACGAGCTCAGCAACATATGCATCATGATATCGTTGTTTGAAGGACTGCTTGATAGCATCAGTAGATTGGCCCTCAGCTTTCCAGACTTGCCATTGAGCAATTTGTTGATTCGCCGAAATCGCCTTCCCTTTTTCGCCAAAGATTTCAACGGTCTTCCCAAAAATGAATAAAAGAAAACGAGTTTATCCGACCTGATCATATCCATATCTAGCATCTCGGCCAAGTTCAATGTGGCCAAGAGCTCCGCTAGGGAATTTTAACTGCATAAAAACGGTGTCTGCATCGTTCAATGCTGCGATTTCAGGGTCATGAGCATGAGCAGAAGTGTAGACGGTTTCAGGCTCTTCTCCAAGCATAAATCTGAGAGAAGACATTTATTTTTCATGACCATGATGGGCGGAAAAAGCGGAAGTAGCTATCTTGGTGACCAAAGACAAAGATTCTTGGTCACTTAAATTCTTCTTGTCCTTAATATTCTTATCATCAAGTTTCCTTGATGCAACTTATTTGATCATTGTCCATCACCAGGCAAAAGAATCTACTGACTTTTAGGTAGGGCTGCTGCCAAAACACACGAAAGAAATTGGCTTCTGGAAAAACAATGATTTCAAGTGAATATTGACTCTTAAATATTCTTCTTCAACAAAAGTTGGTGGGACTTATCATCTGCTCACAAACTGACAAGTGTTTTGTCACTTCCGCTTGTAGAGAATTTCCGGTAAAGCTTCAGAATTTTTAAGATGGGAGCGCTATCACGTGTGTAAACCAGGGGTCACGGATTTTTAATTGCAATAGCTCGCGATTCTTATGTTATGTAACAATTTTACCTGAGTAAATCAAGATCATGGACGGCGCAGTCGTGGAAAATACCGCCGGATATTTTGAGATACGAGATCGGAGGACGAGGAGCGTCGCGAGCGGTTGTTTTCACTGTGAAAAGTTTGCCAAGAGCTTTTGACTCGCTCTTGACGCGGAGAATCTGAGGGTCGAAGCGACGGTTGAAGGCGACGAGAAGAGTCAGATTCTTTTCCTGAATGAATTTTACCGTTTTTCTTTTAAAGACCAAACCTTCGCAAGCTCAATAATTTTCAGCGAGCTTTCAAGTGTCATCGCCAGTGGTTTCTCGCAAAACACATGTTTTTCACTCTTCAGTGCTTGTTCGCAAAGACCCTCGTGCGTGTCAGTAGGAGTTCCGACAATGACACAGTCGACTTTTTCATCCCCAAAGACTTTTGTGAAGGAATCTTGGCCAACAGCTTCGGCAGCAAGGTTATATCGCTCTCTGATGAATTTTGCGTGGGACTCGTTGACGTCGCATAAATACCGGATTTCGTAATTAGGATTAACCAGCAAATTTTCTAGCAAAAATTAAAAAAGAGAAATCAAAGGGACTACCTAAATGGATCTGTCCGATTCTTCCGAGGCCGAAAATTGCGATCCCTAATCGTTTCATTTTGTTTTGACTTCTCTTTCTTTTGTTTTCTGAAAGGCTTTCAAGTCAGAGTTTTTACAATAGCTCAAGGGCAAAAACGCGGTTGAGATTCAAAAGGTGTTAGAAATGGCAGATTTGTCAATATTTGACGGAACCAAATAAATGATTGTCTATCAGAAGAAGGTTAACAAGTTCGTCAAAGACCTTTTTTCTCTATTTTTCAAATGGATTTGATGGAAACTAGATTTTACATGAAGTCGGAGAGCTCAAAATGGCACCATTTTGGTTTTCGATTTCGTCAATCACCGGCGTTTCGTCATGAGCGTCCCAAAGTCCACCTGACTGACAGATCTTATGTCAGATTCTTTCGAGCATAAATTTCATAATAATTCAAGGCCCAACAAATCTAAAAAGACCCCTTGCCAAGTTCAAATCGGTAAAATTGTAATTCTAATATTTTTTCATTTATTTCTCCTTACCAAAAACCTCTAGAATCATTTAATCTTTGCGGTTTCTTCAAAAAACATGCTCCCATAGTCCGCGCCGTAGACCGTTACATCGCCGCTAAAAACCAAAACTCACATTTCTCAACAGAATTTTCCGTATATATAGAGTTTCAATGCTTGCAAAAATCTCAGTTAATCTCAAATACGACTCAGCAACGTCGACATTTGATGAAGCTTTTTAACGTTTTTCTTTCAAGTGGTGTTTTTGGAGCTGTTGGTTAGAAGAGAGATTTTTGCCTAAACTTTCATTATTTTAGCTCCTCAAAATGGTGCTCTCCGAGAAGAGGCTGTCAAAATCCAACTTCTCGAATGGCAACTTGGAATCGCCAACTCAACCGGAATTGCTGGAAACATCCTGACCGAGCTTGGCGACTTGGAAGGACTGACCCAGAGAACCGTTGATATTTCACGAATTCGATTCAAGTTGCTAATGGGAATGCTCGTCTGGACGCATCAAGCAAATGGGATCGTCTATCATACCTACCTGCCGCATATTTCAGGCCGACACAGCGCGCTAGGATTTATGAGCGAGTCCCAAGTCTCGACGGGAATTGAGTTCAAACATACAATTACGTCAAATACTGAAAATGAAGCTTATGCGGAGTACACCATGGAACTTTATCACGGGTAAGATTTTTTAATTTCATTGGAAAAGGGAACTCAAATTTACCGGAATCATAAAAAACTTAGTCACAATGAGATTTAATGACAAATTTAATTTCGTAAAAAGCCGCTTTTTAGTAAAAAGTTTTTACTCAGTAAACACGGCTCAAATCGGAAATGTCAGCATTTTTGTTACATACAGGGCATCGTTTGACATTTGCCAAGGACTTTCGAATGCACGACTCGCCGAAAGTGTGGCCACATTTGAGTCCCGTTTGGAAATGATCGCCATCCGTAAACATTTCTTGGCAGATTTTGCATTGAAGTGATAAGCCTGAAATAATAACTGAATGTGATTATTGAAACTTTCTAACCTTTTTGTTCAATAAAGTCAAGAGATAATTTTCCAAGTGCCTTCAAAATTTGTTCGTTGTCCTTTTTGAATTTTTTTTTCTTTTACTAAGGCGATGTTTTTCTTTTCAAGCTGTGTAACTTTATTTTTCAGATCTTTAATTTCCTTGTTCCCATTTTTGATTTCTTCTTGTAGTTGAGCCTCATTCAGATTCACTTCTTTTGTGAGATCGGCAAGTTTTTCACCAATTGTTTTTTCAATTTTTTTTGAACGCAAAGGAAATCGGTGAAAATCGGCGACATAGTCAGTGTCAGCCTGCATTTTATCATTTCGTGACATTCTTTTGAAAAAATATCTCTATTTTGTTCGCAAAGTTTATTTAATCGTTAATATTACACTCTCACTCTTCGAACGTCTGACTAAGATTATGCAAATATTTAGTTATGGATGTCACTGTATGCCTGATCACTCACATTACATCTTCACCGGTGGAAAAGGTCGTCCAGCAGACCATGTTGACCTCAACTGCGCCCTCCTCCGAACCTGCTACTCTTGCATCGAAGAATCTGACATCAAGTGCGACACGCATTCTCAAACGTATTCTTACGCTCTCAACCGCCCCGCCGCCGGGAAGAACTGGTACGACCCAATTACCTGCACCGACCGCGAAAACACCTGCGCTCGAAAAGTGTGCGAATGCGACAAGCAATTCGCCATAAACGCTGCAGATTTGTACGTCAAGAACAGCTGGAATCACGAAAACTCCCATCATCATTTCAACCAACACAATCACTGTGAACCAAGAGGCGGTGGAAAAATCTTTACCAAATGTGAAAGAGCTCATCGGCAAAGCCATTTTATCGACGGTAATTGACAATCTCTAGAAACCAAAAATCGAAAAAAAAAATTCTAGAGGAGCTGAGCCGCTGCGATCATGACGACCCCAACTGCGGTTCTCACCATGGGAACGGTCATTTCATGAGCGGAAGCAATCATCACTCATCTGGGCAAAGTCATCATATGGGATCTGGACATCATCATCGAAGCGATCCAAACGCTTACAACCTCGGTAATCTTCCCAACAAAAGGAACAAACCATAATCATTTCAGACACAACAACCGATCTAGTAACAACAACATCTTCCACAACAACAACCACCACAACAACGACGACCACAACAACCACCACGACAACTACTCGCCGTCGAACTCAAGCAGGTCAGGGTTTTCCAGTTTTTTTCCTCAATCAAAAACTTCGATTCATAAAAAATGAAAAACCCTGAAAGGCCCAATTATCATCGGCTCAGATGGCAACGTTCAGTTCAATTCAGACTGGCAGATGAACTGGGCTTAAAATAAATAAAAGCTTTTCGGAGAAATAAATCTTTGATTTCTTATTAATTCGGCCTGTCGGAAATCTTAAAGACTTATTTAAAATTTTATCACTGTAACCATTGCATTTCTGAGAAAATATAGCTTGACATTTATTCATCTTTTATTCTGATGACAAAGCAGATCATAGTGGAATAACTGATGCCCTAGCCCTCGAGGAACTTTTGATAATTGAGGTTTTCATGTTTCCGATAGGGTTTCTCATTCACAAAGAAATCGTCTGTAGTTCCTTCCGGGGAGCTGTCGTACTCATACATACTGAATGATAAGCTCTTATATTGAGTTTCACTTATTCAAATTTGAGAAAAAAAGGACTTTCGAAGAAAAAACTTACTAGTTGAAAGGGTTGAAACCTCTTCGCATTACTTTCATCGCAGAAAGACTCGAGACAAAAAAGAGAAAGAAACTCAAAAGATTCATTTTTTTTAGAAAATGATGAAAGCCCCTCTTTATATTCATGCATAAATAGCGCCACGATATCAGCGTTGTCAACTGCTCTTTTTTCGTACTAATGACCCTTCTTCATGATGCAAATGGTAAGTGATGAGTGAACAAGATAGACTATGATGTTTTTCTTTCAGCCTTCGGATTCCAGCCGCAAACTGATTCTATTTTATTAAGAAGCACAGTGTTTAGAATTTCATATTTATCAATAAGACTCAGATCATCTTTAGTTGTATCCAGAAAAGGCACTCGGGAAGCGTTTAAATTTGAGGGTGATCAGATTTCCGCAATTTTGAAGCTCACTCTCGATGTTTGAAGAATTGATTTCGATCCCATCAATTGAAACTAAAAAGAGGTGAGACTGAGGCTAAAAGGATGTCGGAGATACCTAGGACATCGCCAATCTTAGGTGATTGGTTGAAACTGGCGCTGGAAGAGACAACAATGTCTTTGATAATGACGGTATCGGCTGCTAGCGGGACATCAACAGCTGGCTCTTCCTTTGATAAAAGATGTTAATGGGCTATTTAAAAATTGACTTCTTACCAGAGGTGAAGTGATGGATAGTCCAAGAGAGGCTCCTCGATCTCGTTTTGCGGTAATGACTATTTCTTGGGGTTCTTCATCAAAATGAGTTTGTTTCAGGATGTCCAAGATTGACAGTTCGATTTTGCTTTCTTTAAAAATCATTTTGAACTTTAATAATAGAGAGAACTGAGCTAACCTTCGACTTTTTCCTGGGCAGGTGATGGTGGCCTCAGATGTTCAGGTTCGATTTTGATGTCGCCAAAAGACATGTCGAGATTGTCAGCCTCGACTTTTGTGTTTTCCGATGAAGAATTGCTAATGACAGTCTCGTTTCTCGTCACTTCACGGTCGTCATAGTCGATTGTTTCTTGATGACTGTAAGTAATCTGGCGGGAAGAGCTGACGGTTGTCTTTGTTGTCGTCACTGAATTTTGATCTTTTAATCAAAAAAGGCTATTCCGAATAGGCTTGTTCTTACACAGCCTGGATGTCAAGGGCATTCAATACTGTATTGACAATACAGTATTGTAATTGACAATTAATATTGTATGGACATTACATGATCTGTATTGAAAAACTGTCTGAATATTATATTCAGAATATACCTTCTGTAGTTAAAATTCCATTTTCGACTTCGATAGTTTTCGTTTCCACATTCTGTGCAGTTTTAACCTCGACTTGATTGTCGAAATTTTTCTCAACAAAAATTTCATCTTCGTTTTCGATTGACGCATTTCTAGTGGCGGCTGAGGCGACAATCGCTCTTGCTTCCTCGGATGCAGCGATTTTTATTCTTGCTTTGTGATCTTCGGCTGGTTTTGGGGTTGAGGAAACAAGATCCATTGAGGGTTTATTTGGTAGGAATTTGAGGGTTGGTTCCGGCTCCGGAGCTAAGAAAATGCATAAAAATGGACTGAATGTAAAGAACTTACCATCGTCGTAGATTTGCTCGATTCGACCGGTTTTGATTGGCTTTCGCTCAATCTTTGGTTCCTAAAAATGAATAAATCATGGTTTTTTCGGTCTTCAATTCGACTTACAACAAAATTTTGTGGAATTGGAACTGCGACTCTAACAACACCAGTTCCAGTCAGACTCGGCTGATCGGTTTGATAGTCGACGAAAGCGGGCATTTTCTTGACACTCCTCGCAGCTGAGCTCTTCGAAGCCGCTGCCTTTTCTTGCTCTTCCATGAACATCATCATCGATCGGCGTACGCTTCCGACTCCTCGTGAGCGCAAGATTTCGCTTTTGAAACAATCCTCAGAACTATGAGCAGGTCTAGAGGGCTCGGGAGATTTTTCTTTAGCCAACGTTGATTCTTGCTTTTCAGCTTTCTCCAGAGAATTGTTGTCTTTTCAGGATCAAAATCATTTTCCGACATAGGATTACAGACTAGCTTCTAGCCACTTATCTTTCTTTACGTGAAAAAAGAAAAGCGCAGAAATTCTTGAGAAAAAAGTGCCGTAGGCGTTTTCCACTTGTGGCCGCTGTTTAGGAATAAGATGAAGGATTTGTTTTCTATTTCCTCATTTTTTCAGCAAAATTTTATGAAGAACACAAAATTTTTATTTCTATTTTTGGCAATTCAACGTATCGACGCTTGTTTTTGGGGAAGAAATGAAGAAATATCTGAGAAAAACACCAATTCTTCAAAAATTTTCCCTTCAAAAAGTCCCCCGAGAATAAATACTCGACCAAAACCACCATCAAAAAGTATGCTTCCTTCACCGCAATAAGTTTTAGAATTTTTAAGAGAAAAAGAAGCCGAAGAAAAAACAAGCTCCTCCCCTAATTGACTATGTTGGCGACAAACCGAAATGGGAAAGTGTTCCACAAAAGGGAAAAGTTTGCACTGCCACCAGTACCGCAGCTGTTCCTTGCAAAGACCCGATAAAAGTCGGGGCCAAGTGCGATGAAAGAATGAACTGGAGTAATAATGGATACATCCAAAGTATCGTTCATTGCATCAAGAACCCAAAAGGAGGTGTCATCAGGAAAGAATTGCGGCAAGAATGCAATTATGATTCTGGAGTTCTAAAGGTGAATAGAAAAGAGAGGGGTTTTCTCTCTTTAAAAAATCATATTTCTAGTGCTGGCAACACTGGTCGACCACTGGCTGAGCTTAACAGAGCTCTTTTCTTACCGTTTTCATCCAAATAAAACGCCTTTACAAAACGTATTGATCCTTTCCTGATTCTTGATTATCTTCTTCTGCATCACCATTAACAACTGTTGTCACAGTGGTAGTGACTGTAGTAATTTTGACTCCTTCCTCGTCTTCTTTACTTTCGGAAAGTTCAGTTTTCTCAACTACGTGGTCGACTTCTCCTGGGTACTCCGAGAGAGAAAACTTGACGCACTTTGGTTTCGGAGCGATTTCAGGCTTTGGTGATTCTGGAACTGCTTCATCTCCTTTTTCGTCTGTCAGGGTTATTGTTGCAGGTTCCTCGTCTTCTACAAAAATAGAGTCCGTCGTTTCCTCTTTTTGTTCTTCCGTGATAACGGAAGGAACAGCTGTTTCGTCGGCGGGAGCTGCTTCACGTTGAGGTTCGTCTTGAGTAGTCGCGTCTTCATCGATAATGTCCGCATCTGTGTTGCAGTCACAGCAAGATTTTGATGAACTGAAACAATTAATTCAATATCATCTTAAAAAAATTTGTGAGTATTCTTTCAGTAAGACGAAATATGAGCAAAGCGCGAGAATCTTCGTAGTGATTTGAGCGAAAAATGCCGAAAAACCCTGAGGCAACAAAACAAGGCTTCTACGGAAGAGCCTTGGGCTCATACTAAGTTCGCAACCAAGCCATATTTTTACAGAATTTATAAAAAAAATGGAGATTGCAGAAACACTAAAATTTACGTTTTTCTTCGTAATATTGTTTTTTGGGTCGTTTCTAATAGATATGGAAAATGACAATGAGTATGCATCGATAACAGAGGAGTTTATAAGCGAAGAAGAAGAAATTCTAGAGACTTTTCAAAGAAGAAGACTAACTTTTAAACGAGCATGTTCAGTTTTGGGCTTTTTTGATGAAAATAAATAATCAAAAGAAAAATTCGATTTTCAGTAATAACAGTCTTTAAAAGCCCCTTTCAGCTTTACCTCTTATTCAAAAAACTCTTCAATCAAAACCACTTCCAACTCTTCAACAACTTCTGAAGCTCCATCAGCAGATTCACGACATAGATGCCGATCTTCCCGATTTCGAAGAATCAGAAGATTCTTGCATCGCAAATAGAGTAGCAAGAACAAGCATCTTCAATCTGACAGAAACAATGGATTTGATGATCTGTTTGCCACCAAAAAGCGGAACATCAAATTGGCAAAAAGCTCTTGATGTTCATTTTTTGAACTTGACAAAAGGAGACGACGCAGCAAGGGGGTTTCAGAGAGACATTAAAAGTGGAGCAACTGTTGTGGATGCAACGACGAACACACTGTATGAAGTTCTCCCAAGAGTCGAACCAACGATTCTTCATCGGTATACGAAAGAAAAGAAAGATCTTCGAAAAATTCTTACAGCATCGAAGAGAGTTGCCAACACAAGAAACGGTTCATTAAAAATTAAAATTTGGGTTTCTTTCAGCCAATCAGAAGCTAATATTTTTTCCGTCCACCAATCACGATAAGGCTTACTTCGGGTTAGTAGACTCTAACTCACGTTTTCTATCTAAAAACCGATCAAAGAAATCCTTTTTCGCGGATCCACTCAGCCTGGCATGACAAAATGCGGAGCAACAGACCAGGGAGCAGCGTGTATGACAAGTTTTTACCCTCGATCAAGCCTTTTCATCAGTTTTACGGAGAAATTCCAGACGGGTTGCGAACAACTTTCGAAGCTTTTGTTGAGTTTATTGCGAATAATCCAGGAGACACTCGACATAATCCTCACTGGAAGTCGATCTTCTACCGCTGTTCTCCCTGTGCCATGGATTATAACCTCATCACTCATTTGGAAAATAGCGAGGAAGAAATCGAGCTGTTGCTCAAAGAAATCGGGCTTTTTAGAAAAATCAACATCAGTGGTAAATACAGGTGGGACGAAAAGGCAAACAGGAAGGTTAAAGAAAATGAGGTCGATGATGAAGTTCAAGAAAAAGAAGAAGCAATAAGACCGCCCGATGAAATGAACTGGAAAAATATCCCGAGAGAAACGGCCATCGAAATTTACAGACACTACTTTACGGATTTCGTCATTTTTGGCTACTCAACTGACGATGTTCTCAAGTAAGGGCAAAAGTTTGACAACGTTTTTATAATCAAATCAAAGGTACATAAATTCATCAGATAAAAACCTTAAAAGGCCGCCTCAAAATATCCAAGAAATGTCGAAGAATCTGTTAAGAACATCTGTTAGGAACTATAAATCTGAAACTGACTTCATCTGTAATTAAAAATGTCTTATCATTTGTAAACAAATGCAATACTTTAATATATATCTCAAACAATATTTGTTCTTTCTATTGAAAAAAAAGTTGCTGGATCCGCGCTCCGACAGAACCTATTTCTCACAGAGCCATAAAATCTGATCGGACTAAGATTTTTCCACGATTCAAAAAGATTTGGAATCCTTGAAGTCTTTTCCTGCGAAAATCAAATAAATTGGCAGCGAATAGTTATCTGAAAACCGCCAGTTTTCTTCTAGTGACATTTCCTCCTAAATTTTTCGTTCAAATTTTATAAAAACTAGAATGCTATTATAGAGAATTGTCTGCTCTACAATTCCCATGATTCAGATTTTCCTTTAAGGCTTTCCTGATTTTTGTATGCTTGCCTGAAAAGAGCGCAGCGGATCATATCTGCAATTAGAATATTTCAAAATAAAGATATCAAAAAAATCCTAAAAGATCGCCAACCTTGATGTAGATGAAGAGGAAGAGCTTGAGGAAGATTTTCTTGATCCTTTTCCTTCACTTTGATTATCAACAACAGCATCAGCATTAGCATCAATCTTTTGTTTTTCCTCTTGTTTCTTCTCTTCATTTCCATTTTGATCATTGTCTTCTTCGACAGTCTTGTCAGGACTGTCTTCTTCAGCGCTCTTTGTTGTCTCTTCGAATTCGTCGATGACAATTTTTGGCGGCTCCATTAGACGCGGCGCTGCTTTCACCTGATTATCAAATTAGCAAACAGAGGGTTTAATTCATGGTTACCTCTGTAGAAGCAGTCACAATCGTAACATTAAGCTCAGCCTCTTCATTTCTTTTCTGCAAACTTTCACTTCTCTTTGGAGCGACTGGAGCAGCGCCGGATTTAAAATAAGCGCAAGTCAAGCACTTTTTCTCTTTGAAAAGACCTTCTTGCAGAACAGCGGCCTTTTCTTTTTGGTCCTTGACAATTTTGAGGACTTCGAGTTTTTGGAGATTTTCAGCCAATGGAAGGTGAGTCAAGAGGTTTCCTTCGAGATGGAGTTCCTTAAAAGCATTTTTATGTTTTTTTGTCTTGAGATTTTGAGAAAAAAAAACCTTTAATTTCGAGCATTTTGAGATGTTCTCCGGAAGCGTTGCCAATTTGTTATCAGCTGCTTTGAGTACTTGTAAATTGCCAAAAGCGCTGATCGTTTCTGGCAGTTCTTTGAGCCCCAGACCCGAGATATCCAAACTGGCGATGTTGTTCCCCGCCAAGAGTCCAAGACTGGTGACTTTTGTCCCCGAGACGTTGAGGATTTTCAAACTCTGCATTGTCCAAACAAAATCGGGAATTTCCATGATTCCCGTTTGCGATAAATCAAGTCGCTCCAGTTTGCTCAATTTCGCCAATTCAGCTGGAATCGCTGTAAATGTTGAGTTTTTCGAAATGTTGATTTCGACGATGTTCTCGTTGAGCCAGAATTTCGAGTCGATAGTCGTGATGGAATTGTCGCTGAGATCGACATGTCGGACGGATTTTCTTGCGCCAGAGCTTATCAGCGCTTTCGGAATCTCCTGGTGAGCTTTTTGACTTTCATCAATAGTCTCTTTCGGGAGAGGCTTTCCGCCGCAATTTCCCATCTAAAATCAACAAGTCAAATAATTTTCTTTTCATCAGATTCAAGTCTCAATGACACAGTATAATCATATAAAACAGGGCAATTATTTGACTCTATTATCATTGTCTCTGCTGTCGATTGTCTTAGGTGAGTCAACTTAAGGGCACTCCTCTCAATATAAATTTTTTAAATAGTCAGAATCAAGGCAGTCTTTAAAAAATCCTAAAAATTTTGCCTGAAAGCTTAATTTGAAAACTTCATTATTTTGCAAGAAATCGCTCTAGAATTCGTTTTATAGGGTGATACCCTTAATTCAAGCTACAAAATAGCAAAAACTAGGAAGAAATGCGTCTTCGTAAATATTCTCTTTTGAAATGAAAAAAGTCAAATCATCGAATGATTCCAGCTTTTAAGATGTAAGAACACTGTATGATGAATTTGGAAAGGTGAATATCCTGCGCTGAGCGGTTTTCCGCCGAAAAGGTAAATTTGAACACGGATTGGGCAAACATATACAGAAGGTGACCCCTTCCCCCCGCTCCTGCTGCAATAAAACTAAATTTATTTCATCTCAAAATCGATAACAAGCTAACTTTCTTTGATAAGCTTCAAGCTGGTCATTGCAAAACTTAATTGATACGCAATCCAAGCCAAATAAGACCTAGAGATAATTTCAAAATTTTATTTATTTCTTTCCGACCTTTATTTTTAAAATTCTTGTTTTGGAAGAATAATTTTTATTCAAGTTTATTCAAAAAAAAAATAAATGAAAATGTTAAAAAAAAGAACTAATCAAGAAAATGAATGATATTTGAATTCCAATTCTTCTTTATTTGCAGTGTGGATTGAATTTGACATCACCTTTGTAAAAGACATTTGTCTTTTTATTGCTGCGGGAAATTGCTGCCGAGACGCGGGTCACGTTGAAGGTGAGTGAACTCAGTCTTGTCATTTTGAAAGTCTTTTTTTTTATTATTTATTTTCTGATGAGATTTGAAAGAGCAACGGTTGGACTATGCAAACCCTTTTGATAATCAGAGTATTGAATCATTTTAGAATGATGATTGAAATATGAGTTGCGCGGCTTTTTATTTCAAACAGGCGCCAAAAGAGGGCGCTCAGTGCTCGATATTCACAGCGAGAGACCATGAAAAGATAACTAATTTGATGAAGGATCAACTGATCAATATCAATTTTTGACCATGCGAAAAAAGAACGAGTCGGTCGGCGCACAAATCTAGCACTTCACATGTCATTGCTTGCGGCGCTTTCTGAAGTCTAAAATAAAGTTGAAAAGGCTCAAAATAAAAGCTGAAAACGAAAGAATTTAACATGACAAGAGGTTGACGAAAAATGGAAAATAGAGAGATAAATCTTATACTCTTATTTTTTCTTATTTTCTTCGCAACGATTGATGTTATTCTCTTTTTGGAGGCAACGGATGCAGAATCTTTACAGGGAATATTTCCGCCGACAAGATTGAGTCCTGAAGGAAAACAGATTGAAGAGAAACAGATTGAGGAACTGCCTCCAGCTGAGAATGTTCTTCTAGCGACAGCATACAGAACTGGGTCTTCGTTTTTGGCAGAGATTTTCAATCAAAATAATGAAATTCTCTACGTAAGTCTTTTGCTTCCACTACAATTCAATTTGATATTTTTTCTTAGCTATTCGAGCCTGATCACAACCTGTTTACAAAAAAGAATGGACATTATATTATTACAGAGCAACAATGGGTTTCATTCATCCTTGATCTTTTTCAATGCAAATTTACCAATCCTTACTTAATTCAACGCCCAGAAGGGGATAAAATCATATTTGAAGAGAGGGACCGACTCCTGGCAGAAAAATTTTGCGATCGAGGGAGAAACTGCAGGCCGATAAGAATAAACGAGGTGGAAGATCTTTGTCGGAAAAAGAAGAGAGTTATCAAGACTATCAAAGTAGCAAACATAGATGTTTTGTTAAAAGAAGCAGAGCGAAGAAAAATTGATTTGAGAGTTTTGCTCTTTTTCAGGCAAAATTTTTTTTTTTTTAGTTTTCTTTAAAATTTGTTTTTAGGGACTCAAGGCCAGTATTTTTGAGCAGAAAAAAGGCCGGAGCTCTAATTAACTATTATTCGAATATCAATCGCTTTTGCACTGAAAAATTGGAACAACACGCTTTTTATGAAGAGAACTTTCATTTGCGCTCAAGATTGATGTCCTTGAAATTCGAAGAATTCGCGCTTCATCCAATAAAGAACGCAAATGATGTTTATGATTTTCTGAAATGGAATTGTCCGCCGAATATTCATGACTGGATCCAGAAAAATACAGCAGGAAGTTTAGGTCTATTTTTATTTGTGACTTGAACCTTAATTTTATCATAGGGCCAGCAAAAGAGTACGGAACTTCAAGAAATTCTTCAGAAATTGTGTCTCAATGGAAAGATCAGATCAGCGAGGAAGAGAAATTCTTGGTTGATCTTGTGTGTAAAGATTATTTAAATGCTTTAAAATATAACTGACCTAATAAGCAAAATAAAAGGACTTAGTCGTGACAAAAAAATAATAATTATTTGTGGAAAATTCAAATTTTCTTGATTCGGGCGTTTTTGAACTTGTTTGTTTCTTTTCAAAAAGCTGATGTTGATGATTTTTCAATTCCGATATTGTTCGCCTGTTGAGTTGACAAACAAAAAACAAGGAAGCATTCCGTGTCAAACTGAATCACACCGAGTCGGTGTGAAAAAAAAAGAATGGAAAATTCACATAGCATTCCAGAGTTAGACTCGCCATCAGGTAATTCCTGAATCTATATCAGTCGTAAGTTTATTACCATCACGTTTTTTGATATCGTTATTCAAAACCAGACTCTATATCATTCAGTTATGTTCAGAATGGACTTTTAGTGAGTGATTTAAAATATTTGTCTTGACGGTAATGACAACTTGCATGTGTGTATATTGAACAATTATGCGCTTATATGATTCGATTGATATTTAACTTAGGTAACCCTAAGTAACCCTAGACTTGACCCCGGCATCTTAGGACCGAGGGGCAGAAATTGTACAATTGTACTACCGGCATGGGTGCCCACGCGCTTTCTCATCGTTCCTTGCCCGGGGATGAATCGAAATGGCGCCTCCAAGATGTGACGCAACTTTTTTCATCTGTAGTTTTACGAAAGCGAATAACTCTTCCCGATCGAGGGGAAGACAAATAAAGTAATTATCGGTTTTTATGAGAGGAAAAAACACACCATTCATCGGTGATCTGAAGTTCCCAGAGAAGTAGAGAAATTCACCACGGAAGAATACACAAACTCTTTAGACTTGGAGCGTCATGCAAAAAATCTCCCGGAAAGGGACATCCCTTTTAAATATGCTTGTAAAGGGTCACAAGTAAGAATTTTGAGCATTTTGTCAAAGCAGGCCTTGAATATTTAGATTGACACTGCTCTGTATATGTCTTATTTTGCTGAATATTCTCCAGTATTCAAGATACGACTCGGTCACTTGCCAAAATATACGATTGTCGAATAATTTGCACGGAGAATTATTTGAAAGGAAAGAGAATCCAAAGGATCAGAACGAGAAGGAAGACTTCTGGGATAATGGCAAAGAAGACGGAGGCCTCATTGCTCTTCAATCTATCTTCGACGCGATAGAAGACACGGAAGTTCCACTCCAGGATATTCCGATAAAACACAGGCACTCGGCTTTATCCGCCCTTAAGGGGGTAGTCATCGGTTTTGAGAAAACCGGAATTTAAATTTTCTTTCCAGATTCTGAGAGCTCGTCAGAAGAGCTACAGAATTCGTGTTGATCATTTTTCTCAAATTTCAGAGGAAAGCTTTCAAAATTGCGCTTGAAAAGTGAGATTTTGATGAAAAATTTGAGTTTTATTTTTTTTTAATTTTTGATTAATTTCAATCGGACTCGAAAAATTTCTATATTGACGACTCCCCCCTTAATTTGGGTTTCGATGGAATCAGACTGATTCCATCAGTCATCTTTATTATTGACACTTGCTTTGTTTATTCTCCATAAAAACCAAATTATTGGAAAAGCCGTTTAAAAGTGTATTATTGGTGGTGAGCACACCGAGCTCAAGTCATGAAACGCTTCAAGAGGTGTCATCGGATATCCGCATGATGCACCGTCACATGGCGCGTCTTGCAATGAAGCTCAATCCATCATTAAAAGTCGACGTTCAGTTCTATGGCAACTTTCCTGACCCAAACGAGAACGTTTTCGACGATTTTCGTGTTACTTCTTACATGCCATTAGCTTCTCTTCAAAATGCCTACGAGGGAAAGTGGTCGCAGTACAGTGCTATTTTCTGGATCGCAAACAGCCTCAACATCATTGACATAACAACGATTCAAGATGGAATAGAAACTGTTTCCACTAGCTCTCCAGGAAAGCGGTAGAACATTAAGGAACTAAGACTTAAGATACACCTCCTCATTCCAATAGTTACCAGTTACTACTCAGATCAGGATCTTAAAGATTTTCGTTACCGAACAAAGGAACGCTTTTGTGTGGTAATGCAGTAAATGGCAAATCTTGCGTCGCTGACGCAATGATGTTCACTCCTGAAACTGGAAAAATGATTTACATGCGAATAAGATCGTCGATGGGGATAATCGCATCAATATCTCAAAAATATACACAGCCATCTTCGATCATTAACCCATTAAGTGGTTTCTTGGGATCAGAGTCATTCGAAATTCGCTTCAACAAAAAGATGAACTTATCTCTGGATAAAATATCCAAAGCATATCAACGTAAACGCTTTTCTTTTGTTCAAATAGATGTCATTACTAATTCAGTTTTCACTGCGCATTCAACGAAACGAAATCTACCAAAATATCTTCGTGAAACGCAGATTGTCTCGCAACAAAAACGAGTCAAATTTATACAACCTCCGTCTTGCAGCGGAGATGGTTTCGTCAGTTTCATTAAATCGAGCCGGAAGGGCTCTTTTCGGCGAGATGAGATTCGCAAATATTACATGGAAATTTTAAAGAAGCAATACCAGGACTCCTTCCATCTGTTCTTTCTTCTTGGAAGTCCATCGTCAAAAGGAAAGGCTACGGATACTTACCTACATAGAATACCTAATATTTCGATCTATGACATTCAGGGTTCTGAATCTGAGCTGAAAATCAGAAGTCGAGTCGAGTCGAGTCGAAAGGCTACCTGAAAATCCCAAGTCGAGTCGTGTCGAGTCGAAAGCGTTTTTGAAATCGCTAGTCGAGTCGAGTCGAGTCGACTTAATCGATTTATTAGTCGAAAAGTCGAAAAACTGGAAAATATATATAAATTTAGTCGAAAAAGTCGAAAATTAGTCGAAAAGTCGAAATTTAGTCGAAAAGTCGTAAGCAAAATTGTGATTATTTTCGACTTTTTCGACAAGATTTTCGACTTATTCGACTAGATTTTCGACTTTTTCCTCAACATTGCTCTCGACTTTTTCGACTAGTCGACAATCTAGTTGACTCATAGGGTCAAGTCGAGTCGAGTCGAGTCGACTAATTTTTCCAGCCAGTCTAGTCGAGTTGAGCTAGTCTTTTCGACGAAGACTCGACTCGACTTCGACTTTAGTCGAAACTCGACTAGTCGATTTAGAACCCTGTCATTGACAATATCTGGTGAGCTATAACAAGAGGAAAAATGGCTAACTGACGAAATCAAAGCTGAGAGCGAAAAACACAATGACATAGTGCTATATGATTATGAAGACAATTATGAAAACTTGCCAATGAAAACATTTGCTGGTTATCAATTTTTCAATGATCGCTGTATGAAGAAAAAATATGCGATCTTCCACGACGACGATATTTTCATAAAGCTCAACGAGCTGGAGGGTCAATTAAAAAAGTTGGATCCGTCCGTACCTGAAATAAAGTGTTTAAAAGGTTGGCCTTCATTTGAATCACAATAACGCGACAAATATTTAAAGGAAAATGCATCCCTGAAGCGCCAGCAATGTACTTCGGAAAATACTATACCTGGATTGACCTCTATCCTCCAATGTACTTTATTCCCACCTATAGTAACGGGCAAGCAACCGCTCTCACAGCATCAGCAGCAAGAAAAATATATGAAGCGGCAAAGGAAACGGATTACAGAGAGTTCCGCATCGAGGATATGCTCTACACGGGGATCCTACGTGTTAAAGCAGGCATCTCTAAGATCTCTGGGATGGTGCTTCAAGATGGCGGATCGGTCAGTTGGCACAAACAAGGAATGTCTGATGAAAGTCTTTTCTTCCAAAACCTAACCCTACTTTACAAGAATAACGAGCTTTCGCTTAGAGCAATGCAATAAACACCACAGTTCAACCGCTTGTTTTCATCTGCAAGTCGCCAGCAATTCGAAGCATCTAAAGACCCATAATTGGAGAAGCTTTTAACGTAGCGCGTGATAAAGAAAACCAGTGGGTTGAATATGACCACAAAATTGGCAAGAAGAAGTAATCAAAAGTTTCTAGAGCCCTTTTCAGAGCATGCTTGGTTGTAAATCAGCTTTCTTCATAGAAATACTTCTCTTGTTCGTGTTTCTTGAATTCTAAACGAAAATATGGTCGTCAACGAATGCTTCAAATTGTCAAGAGCCATCTTGAAAATAAAGTTTTCTCGTTTTCTCTTTAAAAAATAAAATATGGATAAAATCATTTTATTGTCACCAGAAGTGTTTATTTTTCGATCAGAGAATACTTTGTCGAGAGATTTGAGACATCCACAGATCAGGGAACGAATCATCGTTCATGGTGCAGGAGAAACCCATCAAAGTCGAGACGAAGTAGTCATCGGACAGGAGCGTAAATTGGCTTTTAGTTCCACAGTCGATTTGGGTGTTGTTTGCGCCTCCTGAGGGATGGCATCCGCTGTAAGGGGCGATTCCAGAAACGGCTTTGAAATCGTAGCATGGCCATCGGTTCCCTTAAAAATTTTCTTAAAGAAAAGCTGGTTTGCCTTAAAACAAACCGTCAGAATCAAGGAAAGCAACGGTCACGAGTTCGTGAGCCTTGGGTCCGATGACTTGAAAGTCCAAAACTGATCCGGCCGTTTTTCTAAAGTCGTTTACAGTTTCCATGAAGTGTCCGTCCAAATCGTTCGAAAGCGGATCCGCAGCTAAAATAAGAAGAAATAAAGCGCCGCTCGCGAAATTCTAAAAATAGAACTCATTCCGAAACGGTCTTACTTTCGAAGCCAGTACACTGGAGGGCGAAGTCGTTGCCAGTTCCGCAAGTTTCGTTGCCGAACTTGTCCATCTTCGCCATTGCTTCGTCCCAGAAAATGACCATGTCGAAGCTGTCGCTCGTGATTCCGGGATAACCAAAGACGGAAAATTCGTTCAGGCCACGAGTTGAAGGGGACTCGATGAATGCTCCGCCACCGATGAAAGCGTGCTAGAAATTATTAGTGAAAGAAAATCATGAAAGAGAGTGCGCAAAGTCTCCAAAATCGTCTGAAAGGTCATTTATAGAAGGCGGATGGGTCCTCGCAGCCAATCAGGGGGCAGAAAACTCAATCTCCTAAAAACAGCTCAGAATTGGGATGAAGATACCTTGATATGCTCGATGGTACTCTCCATTTTGTAAGTGATTGAACAGGTCGCGTTACTAAGACTATAGAAAAGATCAAAATTTCAACCATTAAAAATTTTTAAACTGCTTTTTTTTTCTTTATGATTTTCGCTTGATTTTCTCTCTTTTTCCTGTATCCTCCAGCTCCAAAGTCCTCTGGCTTATCAAACTGGATAAAACTACCGCACGGGTTGCCAGTGTCAGCAACAGCATCGCCATCGTTCCAGTCAACGCTTTGGAAAGCATTGCTGACCGAAAAAGCGGAAAAACTAAAAGCAAGCTTCATTTTTCGCGTTTCAAAAAACGTTTTTTACCTTTTTTCAAGATCGACTTCGCGGTTTTATTTGAAGCAAGCATTATTTTTAGAGCACGAAATTGGTCTTTGTCAGAACTGGGTCAATCAAGACAAAATTAGAACTTTTTAAAAAAGAACGCAAAAATGGTCTAATTTTAAATGTCTACCATTGTTAATGGCAGCCTTTTTAGACGTTCCAATGAACTCTAAGCTTTTCGCAATAATCAGCATAAAAAATCTCAATTAATTCAGAGGAAATGTGATCTCATAAATCCAGGGTTGTCTTCATCCTCGTTCAGAAGAGAAATGATTTCCCAGCCTAAGGAACAGTTAATTAGTCTTGACGCCATAGCCACTCGGATCACCGAGCGAGTCTTATTAAAACGATTCCACGATTTTTTTTTTCATCTTATTTTCGTTATTTTTAGAGAGGGAGAAAAAAAAACAGGAAAGCGCGTTCAAAATCTTAGAGGATTTTATGACTAATATAGTAAGGATACGTGGCCTTAAGGATGGACAAGGGGCGCAAGGGTCTGGAAGTAAAGGACAAAGAAGGCTCCCCATTTTCGATTGAAAAAATTGATAGAGATTATGTTGAATAAACAGGAATAGAGTATGAAAGACTGTACCTGCTTATTCATCTGACAAATATTCAATTTTAATATTTCCATTAATAAGGCATTAGTTTATCCAGTCTTGTATTGAACCATTTCCCTTTTCCTAACCGCAAACTAATAGACTCAGGCTCTCAAAATTCAAATATTAATCGAACTTATAATTTTTAAGTGAAATAGTTATATTTAAACCTATATTAGAGAGGGTGACAAATGCTCCGAATCTGACGCCAGATGAAGCTTGAGCGCGTAATACGAGTCAAAGCCGCAGTTTCTAATTTTTCAAAAAAGAGATCCAACGGCCCTCGATTGACGAGTTATTTTCAATTCGAAGAAACGAAAGAGAGAGAAGCGAAAATTGAAAATGAGTTTGAACGAAACAGAATTTGGCGAATTTAAAGACAAAATGGCGGAGTACATTTCTTCCGACCCGTTCCACGAGTCCCTCTTACGATCAAAAATGGACGAAAAAGAAGAAATGGCCAGCTTACTTAGGGATTCTTTCGTGTTAATTAAAAATTCTTCGCTGAATCCGATCGAGAAAAATCAAATTGTGATGCTTCAGAACCAAGCCTTATCCTTCAAAAAAGCGTTCAATTGCCTGAAAAATGACATGGAAAAGCTTAAGACGAATGACAGTATAGGCTGCTTGCCTTTTTATGATCCTCTTATGTAAGTTTTTATTTATCAAGCGCTATCAGGAGGATGGGAAAATCAGGGATGCTTTTTTCATCGTTTACCATCGAGATCGACCACCGAAAATTTCAGGCAAAGTTATAGTTCCTTTTTCAACAAAGCCGTTCCCAAAGTAGTACGTTCTTGTGTTACATTCTGCGCCGGAAAGTTCGATTTTAATCCGATCAAATCTCCAGCCATCGCCGTCTGTTTCTGAGATGTCGATTGAGACAATTGGTTCTTAATTTGGTAATAAGTTATTTATAAGAATTTTGAATTCGATTTACCCAAAAAAAAAAGATAATGGTCGAGATACAGGACGTCCGTTTCACCTAATTCATGTTCATTCTTGTTTCGGTCTTCCAAGTTAATCCAACTCGAATAAGCTCCGTCTCTCCCTTTGAGCCTTAATAATATATTTTTATCATAAAAAACTTATTAAAAATTATGTTTTCATACCTTAAACCAATCGTTCCATCGCTATTATCGTCCTTCGTGGCCGATGAGGTCATAGAGGTTATGACCGTTTTAGCAGGGCAACCATAAATTGCAGCAAAAAGAGTTGTCCAAATCCTCATGCTAAAATGTTATAAAAAGAAAGTCACAAAGGCTAAAGGAAAAATATTTCATACTGTAGTGAGTACTCTCCACTAGTTTTAGGAGTCCTAAAAAGACTGAAATGCGATTCTTTATCCTTGATTATATAGATCCCGGCAACACCCAACAAATATTTTGGAATCTTTCAAAAATAAGCTCAGAATTCAAGGTCACAATTGCGAAATGTCAAATAAGCAAATCCTAGAAAAGGAGTAATTTCATCATTTTAACTTATCTATTGAATTAAGGAACATCTGCTGCCAATCTGACCAATCTTTCTGCGAAACTCGGTGCAACAGCTCAATTTGCGTTGAAAAAGAAGGTCAGCCACGGAACTGCGTGAATGGACACTGGATTGAAAGTCAGCCAGAAGCGAGCATTTCGTTTCAGAATTCTGATAAAATCGCATTTGCTCTTATGGCATTGTCGATAATTCTTCTTGCCCTGCTGTTATTCGTCTTTTGCAATAGAATGAGGCAGAATCGGCTTGGACAGACGACCAGATTAAAGGTACAATTGACGTCATTTTTAAGGGTGTCTCTTTTTTATTCTAAGATGAAAAATATTTAAGTGCAAAACCGACTTTTTCAATCAAATGATTCATGGAATAATTTTGGACTTGAATTGGATTAACGGTCGCTACCACCTTAATCAGAAAATCTAGGTCCACTGCCACCTCGTCGCATCCATGCTTGCCTGGTATCTTTCTTCCGTCCTAAAAACCCTGATCCATCACCACCTTGCCTCAGAATCCTCAATCGTCTTCGACCCAGCCGCACTCGAATCAATCCTCCCCCAAACCGGCCAATTTCTCCTCGACAAAGAACTCGATTCACAACGATTCAACCCAAGTTTTGTCGAAAAAATGGTCTCAATTCAAAAAAGCTGCATCATTGCCGATTTTTTATCGCATTTCTTTTGGCTCGCTGTTATTACCTGGAGCTTTATCGAAGCCTTGCAATTGCTGTATGTGTATCACTTTAGTATTTTCGAAGAATCGGAGGTCCGGAACATCTTGATTCTTCTGATTGGATGGTTGGTGCCGGCAGCACTGACTGTTGGGAAATATATTTGCTATATTCTGGGATGGGTTCTTTCTTTCTTTAGGCTTTCTGTTCTATTATTGCTAGTTTTTCCAAGCCCCCATAAAAACCCATAAAAAGGCACCAACAGAGGATACTCTTGTTTTATCAAAATGCTCCCTGGATGGAAATGTCAAATGCGATTTATTCCTTAATTTCCTTCCGATCAGTAAGCTTATCTTTCCCCAAGCCTTCGGCAAATAATTCTAGATCTCATGCTTTGCACTGGTTTCCTGGCGCTCATTACTCTTCTCATCAATATAACAAGACTATCGTTACGCGTGAATCGCTGCCGGTCTGAAATCTTTCTCAAGAACGCAAAGAGCGTTTTGAGCTTGATCGTTTTATTTGGAATCGTTCATTTGGTTGTTTTCTTTCATTTTGACGCTCGGTGGTGGAGTGCGTTTATCAATATTCTCGAAAGCACTCAAGGTACTCTTACTCTTAGGTAGGCGAAGATAAAATATTTTTCTTTCAGGGATTTTCATGACGCTTTTTTGGGGAATACTGACTTCGGAGTTCAGAAGTTTTTTCAAAGACAAGATTCGGAGAAGATCAGTAAGGAACTCAATTGTAAGTTACTTATAATGAGATACTTTATTCACTATTGATCTCATAATGATTTTCAACGGTTAAATATGTGTAAGTGCGACAAAACTATTAAGTTTGCGATTGTAGATAGTCATAGTAAGTCAAATAGCTTATGAATTGGAAAAAAATTTGTTTACATCTTTTGAACTTTTTATTATGGTTCCTGTTTTAGTAGCAAAAACAACGTAACTTTCTCAGAAAACCAACGTTGATTCTTCTTTATTGAGAATTTTTTTTAGAATACGAATAATCCAAAAACAGCTTCAGTCATATTACAGGTAGAGAGAGCATGTCAACTTCACTAATCTACCATGGAGTTGAGCTCTAAAGGGAGATTGGAGAATCTGAGCGACGCTGGCCCTGAGCGTCGCTCAATCTGGAGCGCGCGCAATTTCGCGGCAAGAGCACCTAGTCATTGCAAAAATCCTTGTCGGCTCTCTGATTGGCCGAATCATCAGAAAATCTCGAGATTCACATCTTCAGAATCTCGAGATTCTCCTCAAGCGCAAACCAGGCGCTAAGGAAAATTTCAAGACTTCCCCGAGAGTGATCTGCGCGGGAAACGGGGAAGCGGATCGGAGGCCTTCTCCCTAAAGCGTTCAACTCTATGGTAACTAACTTTCACTAACCCTGTCTATACCTAGATGTCACCTTACTAACAACATAAAACTGCTACATGACCTTGAGAAAATGCATGAACATCAGTTTTCAGGGCTCGAGAAGTGAAGGTCCAAGAAGATGCTCGAATGAACTGTATAATCAGATCCTGTAATTACAAAACACACTTTTATCGAGCGAATAGAACTTGAGCTCTAACATGGAAAACGCTTGTATCTCAAAACAAGATAAGAGAAGAAAGACGATATGACTTGTGTTTGACGTAAGCAGGACTTTGCCAACGCCCCACATTTTTCGACGAGAATTCTTGAGTAATTATTTGTCAAAAATTAAAGTCGATAATATTTTCGCGAGCGCATTTTTGAGGGCAACAAGTATTTCAGAATCTTTTAATTGCTATTTATTGAATAATTCTTGAGAATCAAGTATAGGCTATACTGTATAGCGGGTCGAATTTTGAGACAATTTTTAACAAAATTTGATTGGCCGTCAGGGCGAACGCGGCAATCTGATTGGTCTGAGGTTTGACAAGAATTTTATAAAAATAATTGCATCGACTTTTTCTTCCTTTTTTCAACTAATTGCTTATAAAAATTTTAATTTTCTTACATTTCATTTCAAACAACGAGGCTGACTTGATTTTGAAGAAAGAAGCGACCTCCTTATTCAAATGATTCGAAGGTCCTCCTCCTCCTGCTGGAGCTCAGAATAATGCGATTTGGAGCACTCTGAATTTTGAAATCGCCGCCCAGGCGGTGCGGTAGAATTTCGTTTCGAAATCTTCCAAAGAAGCTCCACCGCGAAAAAACACCGTTGAGCGGTCCGAATCCGCCCGCGGCAGAAATTTTCATTTTCCGCTGCCCAGCACCACCACGATCGCGGATCGCGTGTGCGTTTTTGAAATTACCAGGGGCACTTTTCAGTGTTGAAAAATAGAAAAGTCAGCTTTCCGGCCGCTTAAGGACCCTCCTGACGATAATTAACTTCGTTTACTATTTTCCAGAGAGAGAATTTTGCTGAAGACGCCTTTTTAACTCGGAAGCGATTTCTTATCAGTAAGTGAATAATGCAAGGGCGGACCCTTGAAGACAGCGGGAATTATGTAGTCTTATACTTGAGCCTCGTTGATAAGGAGAGCGACACATGTTCATAGCAGCGATGGATAAATAAAATATGAAGTAAAAAGCGCGTGTGATCTGAAGTGGAGAATTTGCAATAAAAACAATTTCCTATTTTTGGAGTATTTTTTACATGCTTTCTGATTAGAAACTTTTGAGCTTGTATTTATGCTGAAATGCAAATACTTAGATTTTTTCTTTGAAAAGCCCATTCCTTTGATTTCATAAAAAAAGAAGGGCTGCTCCCGCATTTCCCAAAATCCTGGATTTCCCAGATCCTGGATTTCTCAAAATCCTGAATTTCTCAAATCGCCAAATCAGGATTCTGCCGATTCAGGATTTTGGGAAATGCGGGATTTGGGAAATCCAGGATTTTGGGAAATGCGGGAGTAGCCAAAAAGAAGGAAAAAGCCTCGACTCGACCAAAAATCGCGGTATTTTTGACAGAAAATTTGTTCAAATTTTAAACCAATCAAACTAACGGATTTTGTTAATAAGCCAATAAGATTTCTGAAAAATTATTAGCGATGAATCATCGCCGATGATCGAATTTTCGCGAGAATTTTTTGTCGGGACGAGCCTTTTCCTCCTCAATAAATGCATTTTTCCGTTTGAAAAACTCATTCTACACTCTTAACGAGCACTTAGCAGCCTTGTTAACAGCCCTCTGTCCCTTAATTTCTCTCCTCAACATGTTTTTCGAGAGCTAGAATCTTGGTTCTCTCTTCAACCTCTCCTAACCCGGCTTTCTTAAAATTGAAATGATCTCAAACAGAAAACAAGCAAAAAAAAGTGTTAGTTTCCGGCATCTTCTAATCTACTCGATTCTTTATTTTGAATTTTTGAAGACATGAAACTGGACTACGTGGAACGTTGCAAAAAGCGAGCGGAGATTACGCGCATTTTTGAGTAATTCTCGGATTCAGCGAGGATCAGACTTTGATGGACGACGAGACTTTTTTAGAGTGAAGAAATTACGCTTGATTTTGAATTTGATTTTTAAGGCTACGTGGCCAAAGATGAACAAGGGGGCTTTTGCAAGAATAGGAAGCATAAACAAGGGCGCTCTTTTTTAACAAAAAAATTTTCGACTCGAAAAGTAACTCAAAAAGTAATAAACCTTCTTTGTACTTCTCCGTACGTTTTCCTTTAATTGGATTAGCGCAGAGTCCCACTGACTCGTTGCTCCGAGAGCGATAAGACGCTGGTCCGATAAGAAAGGAGAGAAAAAAACTTTCGTGAATGTGGTTGAGCGATTACGTGCCGCGCATTCTAAACGGTTGTCACCCAAAACTCAGCGTTCTACTTAGCACCAACAAAAAAAGCTTCCATTAAAGAAAAAGTGTTTTTCGAGTTCTTGAAGCAAAAGAAGCGGAAAGTCACGTTCACCAGGGACTGAAGAAAATCGAATCAGCTGCCGTCAAGTTTATTGCGGGAGGACATTGAATCAAGTCATTATCCGCTGCGATCTTGTTTGGACAACGGCGAGTTGAAGCGCTGTTTTGACAAGCTAAGGGATAAGCTTAAAAACCCATCCTCCGACTCTTCATTTTCATCAATTTTTTCGCTTTGCGAATCGACTTTTTTAGAATTTTCGTCTTTTTTAATCGGCTTTGTCGGATTTACAGTTTATCTTAGCCTGTCGTTAGCCTCAAGAATCTGTGTAAAATCATGAGTCAGGATCTTAAAATTAAAAATGAAGCCGCAAAGCGGCTTCGCCAAATCATAATTTGAACTCATTTTGAAATTCACACGAAGCCTGAGTCAGGCTTCCTGACTCAGGTTTTAACACAGGTTTGAACCCTGGCCCTGATCTACAGTTTGCCTTGGAACAAGTAAAAGTCATTTTTTCTACTGTATTTGGGCTCTTTTTTATTCAAAATTTTGACAAGCTTGGTCGTTTTGGAGAGGTTGAAAAAATTTCGGCTGCCAAACAAATTCACTTTTTGACAGGCCATTTTCTTTTGGAAAGCAATTACCATTCTGACAGTAATTAAGCGTGTAAAAATTTAGGTGCTGAATGGCGCACCACCGAGGACATGTCGATTTTCCGCCGAAGAAAATTTCCGAGCAATAAGAACGAAAAGAGAAGAAAAAAGAAGAAAGAGAATTAATCCTCACATCTTCCTCGCTGCTGGGGTGGTCATTCTTGCCAAAATTACGGGCATCGGCAATTTGTTGAAGACGGGGGCGATCTTGCCCAGAAGGATTAAGGAAACCCGCTGAAAATTATTGAAAAATAGATTGATTAAGGGTGAGAAGGACGATTAAAATACTTTTTGGGCTTCTGATTAGCCTTATTTGACCATAAAATTCTCAATTAAAACGTGAGTTAGACCCTTAATTTGCCTATTTGGAGGATTGATCCTTGAATTTAAGGGTTAAACTCAGGATTATATTTAATTTCTAAGTCCAATTTCGATATTTCCTTTTAATAAAAATAACAGTTCCAATCAATGTTCGGTGAAAATGATGTTGAATTTGACCATTTTCGAAGCTTTTAGAAAATTCCATAATTGACCGCACGAAAATTGCAGGTGCTCTTTCCAAATTTGAAAATTTTGCGATGTTCGCTAGATCGCGAAAACGCTAATTCTAAAATTCTGCGCCGCTAGGTACACGTCGCCGCGCATGTTTTTTGATAATGTAACGATCGGTGGCCTTTTTTGGCCGATTTGGGTTGATAATTATTTTGGCTGAATCTGGAAGGTTGATAATTCGCGAAATTGCCCCGGGCAGAAGCTCATCCCATACGGCTCAACACACCAGGGCCCGGGCAGATTGACTCAGAAAAAAAGAGAAAATAGAAATTCTAGCGCGAGAAAATACGGTTCTTATTTTATCAAAAGAGACTCTTTTTCGATAAAAAAAATCTTTCTCATGAAGATTTCTCCATAAAAACACGCTAGAAAATGTTGCTATTTGACTTATTTCGCAATCGCAATTTTTTGTGTCGAAAAATTATTTTTTGAGTCGAAATTGAAATATTTCTTTTTTTGTGAAAAAATCAATTGAGATCATCGAAGAGAATTCAAATTGAAAATACCACAAAACTGATTTTAAAAGAGAAAAGAGAAAAAAGAAAAAAGATTGAAAGAATGGGAATGCTTGATGGTCTGAAAGTTTTCAGCGGGTTACAGTCACTGGTCGGAATGGGCGTCGCAACGATCAGAATGGTCGCTGCAGTGCTCACCGTTCTTGGTGTTTGGGTAAGTCAAGTGTTCAAACGCGCTTCAACGTGCCGGAATTAAGGGTTTCAAGTGATAATACACGCGTTTTATACCTTTATTTAATGAAACTTTTATAAGAGATAGTCGCCCTTTTTCGCGTCTTTTCTAAAAAAATCATCTGGGCATCTTCAGATTCATCTGGACACGCTCAACTACCTCTCGCAGCAGAGCCGGACCGACCCACGTGACTACGCAAAAGACGGGTATAAAAATAAATAACCTTAATAGCATTATTCCTAACCTGTGTCTTCAAGCTATGTTCCTCGGGAAAATCGTCGTCCAGCGCTGCTTCAAACTCAAAACATCGCGAACTTTGTTCCAACCACGGTTCCGGAGGCGATCGTTCCTGACGTTGTCGAGTCTTATCAAGATGATCTTCCAGTAGAACAAGGCCAAAGCGATGGACCGATTCACAGGACAGACCCGAATCGATTCTTCATCCCTTTTCTCTCAATGGGCCCGAATAATCAGCTCGAAGGCTTCCTCGAGTCGGTTTTTCTCGCCATAAAACTCAACAGGTTAAAATTCCTTAATCCCATCTTCATCTAACCCCTCTTTTAGAACAATGTGCATTCCTCCCTTTTTCCGCCACAAAACCGACGAAGCCCTTTCCAGCTCAATTTCGGCAGATCTCCGAATCAATCGAAAGAAGTTGTCTGAGTTCGTCACTTTTTGCGACACAGAACAAATTCAAGAAAAATGCCCAAAACTGGACACAGTTTGGTGGGGTTCGAATCCCAAAACCCTTACCTGTGGCATTTCGCTTCAGAAGAGATACAAGACGTTCCAGATGCTGACGGGACTGGAGAACTGGTATTCGGTAAGCTTCATGTTTCCGTGCCCCTGTAAATTGATTTTTTTCAGACGACTGTCTGCAAAGTCTTCGAGGACATCCCCACTTATCCTGCCGACTTGACTGGAAAGTTTCAAGTCCGGTCTACAGCTGCCGTCGATCTAGTCGAAACCTTCAACGATCAGAATTCCGGCGCCTGTGTTTTGTGGTTTATGCCATTTCATACAATCTCAAATTTCCGAAGCGCGGTCATGAGCCACTTGTTGCATAAAAACGACGGTGGGGACAGACAATTGGCGATGGATATTGTCAAATACGTTCAGGTAAGAAAATTCAAAAGCCGCCACTTTCTACTATTTCGATTCTAGCGCCCGGAAGCATTCCAAAATGTCGTGAAGAAATTCATCGCAGAAAAAGCCGCAGGAAAGCCGCTGATTTCAGTCCACTGGAGATACGACCAGCGTGATTGGTTGCTCCACTGCGATCGAGTACGTAAACCGCATAAACACCTTGTGCTTCGAATGAACCCAGCAAGGGGGCATTTTCTTTCCATGAGATTAACGTTGTATAATAATTCAATGCCTCAATTCCATATTGAATGACGACGTTTTTAAGACAGATTATCTCATCCTACGTCTCATCCTTTGCTTATCTTTTTTTTTTTGAAAAAGTATATTATGATTCTATATTTTAAAAAATCTTTTTTCAGCTTCCAGATGGTCAAGCAGATAAGAGCTGCCGAAACGTGGCGCAAATGCTGGAGAACCCCGAGCTGGCTGCAGATAATTTCCGAATCTTCCTCCGCGGAGTTCGGAACGCTCTCAAACAGGTACATGCTTGTTTACAAATTGGGTTTTCTTAAATTGAGTCCTCCTCAAGGACATGATTGTATATATTGCGGCGCCGATGGACGAACAGATCATGAGGAGCAAGCTGATTGATGCGATTAAGGAAGTTGGGCTTACTTCTTTGTCCAGCGTTGGTAAGATCGGACAAGTAATGGGTGCTAGAATGAGCTTTTTCTTCAGATCTTTTGCCGTATTTGGAAGAAACGGGAATCCGAAAAAGTGATATCCACGATGTCCTCTCGACTTCAGAGCAAGAGCTTTGCTTCCAATCGGACGTCTTTTTATACTCACAAATCTCCACTTGGAGCTTCAATTTAGTCTATCAACGAAGAGTTAACAACAAAAACTCAATAGGTACCTAACAAAAGGCGTTTCTTTGATTATCTGGTAGTCAAAAGAGACCTTTTTCTTACGGAATATATTTCAAAAATGACGTCTGAAAAAATATGTTAATTTATTCTTAGATAATTTTTACGTCTTTGGAGGACAAGCTGTCGCGGCGGCCACGCATCAAGCCGTGGAAAACTTCAAACGAACCGATCACGTAATTGCCAATTGATGTACAGTTTGAGTTGAAATTTTGAAAATAGAAGAAGAAAATTATGACATTCATCACATGTACAAAATTTGATATTTATGAAGAATCAGCTACGAAAAGCACTTTTGTCCAAAGATTTTACTGAAAATAAACTGTAAAGACTTCAAAATCGCCCATCGAGAATGGATTCTGCCTCCAGTTTCTAGACATCCCCGCTAATTCCCCCCGTTGCGCGAATCCTCCAATTCATAGTTTTATCGAAAGCGCGCTCTCGATTCCGTCCCCCTCCTGGAAAATCGCTGCCCGCAGAACTCCTGTCCAGTGCTTCTCCGACCATGATAAAACCACCCTCGTCTCGAGTCTCCCCATCTCAGTAACAAATAATTGCTAAACTTAAAATTTCAAAATGAAAATCTTCCAAATAATCTTTCTCCTTTTCCCTTTGGTCGCATCTTGGAAATTTAATCTTAGACCGGAAATGGCCGGAACTCCAACAGATGGAAAACGAACGATAAAGCACCTAGCCATGAGGAGAAGAAAACGACACATGAATTATTTAATGAGTCTTTAAACTCTTAAATGTCCCAAAATTTTGAAAAAACGCTTTATTTTGCTGCTAAAACTGTCATTTTGCATTTGTTTGTTTTATTTAAAAATTGTAAAAAAAAATAAATTTTGTGAAAAAAAATTGAAACATATCAGAAGCGACCTATTTATTTTCAGTTTTCAATTTGAATCAACCACAAAAATTGACCCCAGCGGCAAGAGACTTTCCCACACTCAAAATATTCAATGTAAAACAACGCTTCACTAGCATTTACAATTCACGTTTTGAAAGAACAGTGAGTATGTTTTTCTATTTTTTGATTTTTCTACAAGAGACGCTTGCTTTTCGAAGCTTTATGGGCAGCCATGGAAGCCAGAAAATTTGGAATCACCCGTGTCAAAATGGCAGAAACACTTGCGACAGGAAAAATGGCTTTTGTGTTCCGAGGGGGCCTGTTTTCTTTTGTGGATGTAAAAGTGGGTTTATTGGGAATAAGAAAATTATTGGCCATCAATGCCAGAAACAGGTGAATCTGAGAGAAGAGGAAGATAAAGAAGACGTTTGTGCTGGTGCATCGAAGAGTTGTTGGGTAGAGTTAGAGAAACCATAATTTTCAGAGCTGCTAGGATGACAAAGGTTATCTGAGATAACTTATCTCTAAGCTCTAAATATTGAAAAAGTTAAATTTTGAATTTTGTATTAAGGCTAGGGCCGTCCAGAGTTTATGAGCCCTGCTTTGGGCCAAATCGACAACCCTAGCCTTAATGACGCTTAGACTAAGCGGCTAAGCTTCTTAATCCATGAACATCTGTGCTCTAACTATATGTCTGGCTAAAAATCCGATGACCAAGCAATGCGAATTGGCTGAACCAAGCTGCGTCCAGCTTAAATGTGCTCCTACTGAAATGATCATATTCCTACGGAAAGAGCTCTTCGACGTGGACTTCGATTTTGTATGCCAGGCACGATTTACATGAGCTCTAACTAGATCTAGTCATGACGCTTGAAATAAAGCTGAAGAAATCATCAAAAAGGATTCTAAAACCACTGAAACTGACAGTGGCTGGCTCTTGACTGTTCCTCTCGGAGCCTGTGGAATGCAAGCGGAACATGTTGGGGACCATATTCGATTTCAACTTGTTATCAAAGCAACTGATGATGAGAAAGAGGTCTTTTTCCAGTCAGATTTCAAACCTCAAGTGACTACAACTTGCAATTTTAAATCACAGGAAGGTGCCATCATCTTGGTTGGGGGAATCTCCAAGCCAATCAGAAACCAGTATCTCTTTCATGAGCCAGTCATAGACGCGCAACTCCTCCCTTCAAGGCAATTGCCAAAAAGTCATTTTTAGGCAACGATAAAATCTTCACGAATGTTCTCCAATTCTCTCTCTGACCTTTCTGCTTCATCAGACCAAACCATCTACTCTTGGGAAAAATCAGTCAGTCTCAAGTTCAAAAACGGCGAGTCTGGAGAAGAACCGCTCCACTTCGGCGATGAGATTCTAGTGGAAACGGAGTGGGCCCAAAGCGTCAGGAAGAATTTTCCTGTAGATTTTAGTCTGAAAAATTGCTACGTCGAGTCTGAAAATGGAGGAAAGGGGGCTTTCATAATCTCAAAAGCATCATATTTTTCCATTTCTACAGATTTAGATTTAAAACCGGCTGCTGTATATATAATGAATCAAGGAAATAATGATCCTATGAGAGAATTATTTACGTCATTTCGAATTTTTGCGTCCAGTCATTAATGTACAGTAAACAGCCTCCCATCGCAGAATTCGAAATTATTCGTGATGGCTGCCCCGCTAGAATCGTCAATGGCAAACTGGAAAACTCACTGCGACAAAAAACATTACGATGGAAATCGTTTTCGTTTCAAGAAAAAAATCACGAGCCACAAAAATTACGCTGTACTGTTTCTTTCTGTCTTCGGGACAATTCTTGTCTGGTCAAAACTTGCTGAAAAGAAATAAACAGTACCATAGTTTTTATTGAAGACGGAATTGACGACAGTAGATTCGGTTTCTGAAGGCGGGATTTGAGCACATTCGGGCTCGGTCTCCGTCACCGAGGGAAGTAGGGCCGGCAGCCATTGCTGCGTATCGCAGTCGGCGGAGATTTGAAGGGCTCTTGCTGAATGGGAGAGTTTGAGAGCGATATTCTATTATTGTATTATTGGCTCTATAAAGAATAAATAATATTGAATGAGGAAAGTCAGGAAAATTCTTGTTGCTTACTGGATTGATTTCAAAAGTACCTGAAAAGTGAATTCTGAGCTTCAACCAGTGCAAAAACAAAAACAGCAAAAAAATTCATTTTCGACCCTTTTTCTTTCTGTCGTTGAACGCCGTTTCTTGCCCTCTTTATAAATCGCTTCGATTTAAATATTTGATCACAATTAATTGAGAGCCTGTCATTACGGTTGCCTCTCAGTATTTTTTGCGTGGTAGCTTTTACATAAATAACTGCTATCTTAGAAGATGCAAGAGCATTTTGTTCATTGTTTCATATGTCGATACGTCAGTTCCACGTATTTTCATTTCTTTCATTTTTTATTCGGACTTAAGGCATAGTCAAACGGTAAGGGTAGTAGGGGGTCATCGGTCAGGCCGCCAGTCCCGTCTTTGGATCCAAAGAAGGCACTCAGAATTGAGATAAAAAACTGAGCTTATAGATCATAGCTGAGGTTTATTGTAATCGAAGGAAGAGGATATAAAGGAGGCATCTGGAAATATTTAACACAGAGACTGCTTTTTGTAATCATTTAGAAGGCGTAAACCAGGATGATATCGTTGAAAGAAAACCACCTTGTTTCTGGGGAAGATTCATCGTGTCAGAAGATGTACCGGGAAGATCAAGCCCTTAATTAATTCTCTTAAAACCTGCTAGCATATATATTCTTCTGAAATGGCGTCATTTTAAGGTGTTTATATATGATTTGACTGCAAGCCAAAAATGATCGATTATCAAGCATTAACCTTTAAAAGCCTGAAGCTGTTGCTGTAAATCTCCGTGACTCCTAGACATTCTTCGATTCAAATTGGTCGGGACAGTATTGATCCTTGTAAATTCAATCTTTGAACTTTGCTCGACCTAAATAACACCTTTCCACGACCCCAAAAAATGACGAAAACAAACCTCATTGAGGACAGCTTCGGAAAAATTTCTCGTCAATCCACATTTCTTTTCATGGTCTTTGCGTATCTGCTTGAGCGTTTCGACTGCGTTTCTCGATGCAAGTGACATAACAACTCTTCTATCAGAAGAATTGTCAATGAGGCGAAAAAAAGCAGGCGGGTGGACAAGGCGGGGCGGCAGTTTTGATTTTCTGAAAAAAAGAAACGCGCGGGTCTTAGCGGGATACTTAGAGCGCAGTCCCTCTTTTACGACGAGCACGATATTTTGACAGAAGCGACGTGTTGTGTTTTCACGCTGTCGGGGGATGACCACATGGGTTCAGGGGTCACTGGGCCGCAGGGGAAAGGCGTAAGGAGCTTTTCGGATTGAAAGTTATTGGCATAAATGGCAATAATCTGTAGTTTTCTGCTTTAAGGGTAATGGTATACATCGGCGCGGCGCTGCTCTCTCGATCCGCGCTCCGCCAGAACCTATTTCTCACGGAGCTGTAAAATCCGAACGGATAAAGATTTTTTTCAAAATTCAAAAAGATTCTGAATAATCAAAGTCTTTTCTACTAACACAGCGAAATTGGTAATGATTGTCAGAGTGGAACTATCTGAAAATTGCTAGTTTCTTTCAAATGACATTTTCTTCGATATTTCTCATCCAAAATTTTTAAAAATTACACTGTCTTGTAGAGAATCGTCAGCTCTACAAGTCCTGTTTTTCAGATTTTTGTTTTAAGATCTTCGGATTTTAATATGCACCCTTGAAGTCAGCGCTGTGAGGTCATTGCGTGAGAAATAGAGAGCGGAGAGGCGCGAGAAGAAGTAGCCCTCTTTACAAATTGCGATGTGAAATTAATAAAAGCTTTAAACAAAAATCTGAAAAACAGGATTTGTAGAGCTGACGATTCTCTACAAGACAGTGTAATTTTCAAAAATATTGGATGAGAAATATCGAAGAAAATGTCATTTGAAGGAAACTGGCAATTTTCAGATAGTTCCTCTCTGACAATCATTACCAATTTCGCTGTGTTAGTAGAAAAGACTTTGATTATTCAGAATCTTTTTGAATTTTGAAAAAATCTTTATCCGTTCGGATTTTACAGCTCCGTGAGAAATAGGTTCTGGCGGAGCGCGGATCGAGAGAGCAGCGCCGCGCCGATGTATACCATTACCCTTAAAGAAATTCAATAAAGTTAACCTAAGAATAAAGTATGATTTTTTTTCGATTTCTTATGTTAATTTTGAAAATTATAATTTTTATTAGAATAACTTCGCAAAACGTCAACAGAAAGAAATTTAAAGGCCGGCGTTGGTTCGGATCCACTGGTTGGCGGTGGGGTCGGCGTTTCGGGAGTAAGCGGCTGGGTAGCCGTTGGTGGAGCACTTGGAGTGTCCCCAGGAGACGTTTCCGAGGAGGACTTCCTGGCCGTCCTGGACGTAGGTGAGTGGTCCACCGGAGTCACCCATGCAGGAGGTGACGCCAGCGTAGTCAGCGCACTGCTGTCGGCTGGTGAGGGTCTAGAATTATGCTGGTTTTGGATTTTTTAGGGGAAAACGAACCTGGAAGAGCCAGGTCTGTCGGCAGACGGCGTTGGTGATGCACTCGGTATCGGTCCACTGGAGAGTGGAGGCGATGATACCTGGGTTGCCGTTGATGTACTGGGAGTAGCCGTAGCCAGAGGTTCGGCAAGGAGTCTTGTTGGGGAGCTCAGCAGTCAAGGGAGCGACGAGAGCAATTGGCTTGACGTAGTCATCGAAGCTGAAGTTAGTGGCGGTCTTGATAACCATGTAATCCCAATCGATTCGCTGGGAGTCGTAGCTTGGGTGGGGAATCTGCTGTCGGATGTTGAGCACCTGTCGCTGGCCGTTGAGCGAGGCGGAACCGGCACCGGCGGTGAAGGTGTTGGAAGACTGCTTGCAGTGAGCGGCGCACATGACGACGTCATTCTTGAGAATGGAACCGCCGCAGAAGTGGGAGCCGGTCGCTCGCTTGAGGGTCACTTGCCATGGGAACTGACCGTCGACGGCGTTCTTGCCTCCGATGATGAGCTGGGCTGGGGCAGCTAGAAAAGGAGGAGGATAAGATTCTGTGGCTTCACACTTGATTTGGGCATTGCCAAAACTAAGTAAGAATCACGCAAGGTTGGAACCAGCGTAAGTTAATTACCCTTCCGGGGTGAAACAGTGCGATTTTAGAATCCTGTTCAAAGGTGATTTAGTTATGAAAATTATATAATTCTTGCAAAATAGAATAGATTTTTTCATGCTCTTTTAAAATTTATATTTACCGGTAGCAGCGGCGAAAAGGGCGGCGGTGAACTTCATGACTAAAGATCTGAATTCCTTTTCTGAAGAAAAACCATTTTATGCACCTCCCAGATGCGTTTTTCTCAGCGATTTGCGTCGTAACTTGGCGGCACTCCGAACTCGCCAGAATTTAGCAGACGGATTTTGTCTCAGCATTTTAAGCCGGTTTATGTAAAATATTGTAAGTTGTGTGATAAAGAGGCATGTGCTTTGAATCACATTCTCGACATGAAACTTTCGTGAATGATGCTTGTTTGTGGATATTTACCCAGGGGATGGTCTAGCCGACAGGCAGACAATTTCGAGCCTGAACTAACGATGACCAAGGGGGAACATGTGAACGAAGGAAAATTGACGTCTTGTGATGGCTGGACTTTTGATGATTTCAAACTTATGAAAAATGATCATAACATTTTCAACTTATGAATTTTTGCCTCAAAAATATTTTTCAAGTCGTTTTTTTATCTTATTGAATAAGTACTGTAGTTCAGACAGAGGCTATTTTAAGCGATTCTAGCAGTAGTAACTAGTCCAACCTAGGAGTGAGGATGGTGAAAGGGATGACTCTTACGCAATATAAAAGCCAAGGGATCACGCCTTGGGAACTAAATCGCAGAGCTGATCAAAGCTGATTGGGCCTATATAAACTGAAATTTATTTTAACATTCCGGCACAGCACAAATTAGTCGAAAAGACTAAAGATAGGCAAATTTAAAGAGAGACAAAAACACAAAAACAGGTAAGCTACCGCTTCCGCTCTTTCATAAGGGCCTTAAATATGCTGATTGTAATGAATTCAAATGTCGAAAATATTGACAAAAATTACTCGTGAAAGCTTCTTATCCGATTATTATATAACGCTTCATCACCATAAATTCCACCGTTCAGAAATGCCCACTTCATGCTCGATGTGTAGCTTTTTCTCCATGAAGCAAATCGCACGAAACTCTTCCTCCAGCAGCCTGGTCTCTGCTGACTCCTCCGAGAAGCAAATTTCGCAGCAACTGGCGCCCATCGAAGCCGGAAAGAAGATTGCCTCGAATAGCCGGTTTCTTTTCTTCACGAGAAACTCGTAGAAGCCTCCTTCTTTATATCGATATTTTCCATTGTCGAGCTTTTCATTTACGGTTTGCTATAAATCATCTTGCTTAATGCTTGATATCATCCCTTAAAAATGACTGTATCAGCTAATTTTCATCATACTTTATGATATAAAACTGCAGAATAGGCTTAATTTAGACTTTTCAAATTAAACTGATTTGAATAAAAGATTTGTCACAAAAATCTCGTGATGCAACATAAAGACCAAAAGAAAGATTTCCCCGAACTGAAATCAACGACATTCTGGATAGTGCGCACCTGCATGTTTTGTCCTAATTCATCCGTCAGATACCATCGCTCGTCGTCCATCGCGCTAGAAGGATTTTATGCAAAAGCCTCGTATCGGTTAATTGAGAACAAGGACTTTTCGAGAAAATGAAGGTTTTGGCCTCGCTTTTGCCGTTTTTGGCTAGCACAGAGAATGAAGGAGAGAATGATGGTCAGGAAGATTGTGTGATGATGATTGATGTCGTCAATGGGGAGAAATTGTGCGTAAAGAACCCGGAGATGGGGGTTATGGATGATTTCTTCAGGTATAAAATAGCGAGCTTCCATTATGATTCCTACTTGCGAGATTAATTGTGGATGAAATTTTAGGGGAAAGCGAAAACAGGCGAAAGGGAAGGGAAATGCACAGAAAGCGGAAAGTCCCCAGATTCAAAATTTTCAGGAGACCGCTGCTTCTGATTCTAGCTACTATCAGCCTTGGTTTTTGAATTATATCCTTCATAATTCGTCCTCGAATAATTATTACTATTCAACCAAATGAAAGTCAATCGACCAAGATTCCGATCGAACCCTCGATCCAACTCGCCAGTGGTGCCAGTATCTCGAAGTGACCGAAACGCCTAAAATAACAAGCAGATCGAACCTGCTCCTCGCTCCCTTTTGCTGGGTCTTCTGGGTCGGTCCTCAGACCAATTTCGAGTTCACCGTTGCTCTCAATATAACAACACCGAAATACACTGGAGCGAATCATGGACAAGCGGTGGATGATATTTACGAAAACTTGCCTTGTGCGAATGATTTGGCAACCGTTGTCGTTACGACAGAGCATAAACAGAGCATGTTTCCTGGAGATGTTCTCCACTACCAGAAGAAATATGTCGGAGTTGGCAGTAAAGGCGCAGAACTTCCGGAGGAGGGAGCAAAGAAAACTCTCGCATCAGGTTTCGTATCTTGAAAAGATGTTTTTTTCAAAAGTTCATTAGGTTGCCACAATAGCATGCCAATAAACGTCGTCGCTCCGTCCCAATCTTACATCACTGTTATGTACGACGGCGCCAGTCAGGATGCCATTTTCTCCAGCGGAAACTGGTCGATTTCCTACGAGCTGGATCGAAACGAGTGTACGGGTAAGTCAATCCTATTAAATGCTAAGCTTCCGGATGTGGTTGTGGTCACGCACGATGCTCATTCTTTTTTTCCCTAGAGTACGGCTTCGACGGATGCACTGGCAATGCGAGATGTGTTAATTTCATCGGAAGCTATACTTGTGAATGTATCCCGCCATATATCGGAATCCCGGAGGCGGAAGCGTGTATCAATCCCCAGGAAAGGCTCACTTATTCGGCTAAGCTAAATCTTGTAGACTTGATGGCCAAAATGGAACCTTAAAAGGCCTACCAAACCCTCGCTTTGTTCGAATCGCTCATTGAAGAAGCAGAAGCGAGAATTGACGCGCTCGATGTCGGCTGGGCAGAAGCTCTAGATTTCTTCAACAAAACAAATATCGAAACAAACGCTCTTCTCCAGCAATCGCTTGATGACCTGACTGCTCAAGAGGAATACCTGTATTATTACAGACAGAATGTGACAGCCGTTATCGCTGAGGGAGATGCAGAGGTTGCAAATAGAACTGATATTTTGAACGATTTGGAAGAAAGAATCGAAATTCTAACTGAAAATTTCGGCACTTCTGTTGACTACTTTATCGGTAAACTTATCTTGAATGGATGTAAATAAAAATTTATTTAAGAATCTTTCCAGTCAAAATTCCAAGAGAATCAAGCGAAAACCGACCTTGCTAATGAAGTCAACATGGAAACATACAATGCTTATTTGGGCATCGTCGTTGCCAAATCTAATGAGTTCCAGGTACATCAATTTTATACAAATCGAATAATTTTTGATAAAAAAGATGGTTTACAATTCAAAAATGGCACAAATCGACTCGCTTACGGCGCAAATCCAGCTCGACAGTGCAAACTCCCGATTTTATGCGCGAAATGATCTGGATGCCATTGTTGCTGGATTTGAAGAGGTAGGTGCATTTCATAGTTTTTCAGCTTGTTTATTTTTTTAGGAAATCACGCTGCAAAAATCATCAGCAGTTAACGAGCTCGCCGACGCTGTCAACCTCATTTCTCCTGTCCAGGCTGATCTGGACCTTGCCGAAGCTCATAGTCTTGCTCGACTCGGCTACTTCGAAGGGCTCAGAGAATCTTTCTTTGCCTGGAGAAATGCGCCCGAAATTCCGAATTCGCAGGGAAAAGTGATTCAGTTCAACAACATTGTTTCAAACAACGGCGGTTTTGCTGCAAGTGGTCGTGAATTTTCAGCTCCATACAAGTAAAAAATTCAAAGTATACAATGTATTGATCCTTACACATTATTCTAGAGGCGAGTATTTCTTCACCCTCACGGCCCAGCACGACCAAGCCGCTCCCTTCCAAGTCACTGTCTACGTCAATGGAATCCCCTCATCAATGCACAGTGGCAGCCCCCTCCAAATCAACATTAACAGCTTTTCCCGACCTTCGAATGATCTCCTTCAGACGTCGGGTGTCTTGAGCCTAAATGCTCACGACAAAGTCGCCGTTAGACTCCACGCAAACAACATTCCCGAAACTGGACTGGGAACCGTTGCTTTTAGCGGCTATTTAATTGATACCGCTTATTCTTTCCAGGTAAGATCTTTCGTCAAAAATTGAAAAAACTAATTTTTCAAGACTGATTTGGATGAACCTGCTTTTGGTCGACTTTATGGCGCAGGCCGAAGTTTTGGATTCAACAAGCCACTTTCGAAGAAAATTAAAACAAGTGGATTCCGACTTGACTTTTCTTTTGGAAAATAAAAAAATTCTATATCGCTTTTTTATTCACGCAGTTTCAAAAGCAGCGATTTGATTTCTTCGTTTGTATACTTTTTGACGACTTTTGAGACGTTCTTCACGAAGGTTCCTTGTTTGTGCTAGAATTTTGTTAGTTAAAGATCTGTCGATTTTAACCTACATTGACGAGAGCATCCAAAGCGCCCCGCACGAAAGGGACCTTTTTTCGCCATTCTTGTCGGGAGTAGAATTTCATTCGGGACTTTGTCTCGCCGGTTTTGATGAATTCATACCTAGGAGATGATATTTGAGCTGACTTTTTTATAAGAAGATCTACCTGTGAACGATATCAAAAATATCCGCATACGGATAGTCGGTCTTGTGGGAATTTTCGCAGATGATACTTCCCCCTTCTCGATTTTCTTCAAGCATTGTTTGAGTAATCTAAAAATTTCTGTAAAAAATATCTTTCGATTCTGCAAGGTTCAACCTCGACAGGTGCATGAGACGGGCAAAAAGGGACACCCATTTTGACCTTGAAATTGAACTTGCGAGAGTTTCCCTCAAAAGCCGTCGTGGAGAATTCGGATAGATCGTTCATCGTTTTGCATTCTTCCCAAATCGGATGGTCGTTTGTCCAGAACGCGTCGAATAGAGCATCAAACTCTACATCGAATTCTTTTTCAGGGTCATAAAATAACTTCTCTTTTAATATTAATAAAATCTGACGTCCCTGGTCGTCTCTACAGAAATAAATCGATTAAAAAAACTGATCCTCCTTTCTATCGAAATATTGTAAATTCTTTTTATTGAAACACTGCTTTGTAAAACGAAATCAACAACTAAAAAAATGTTCTGGAAAAAATTTCACAACACAAACTGTCTTTTTCACTTTTACCACTCATCTCCCCTTGTCGTAAATGTTGATTTCTGACCAATGCTTGCCTCCACCATTTTTTTTCTCTAACCTTTCTCTTTTTAACGTTTTTTAGTTAGCGCACAGCCACTCTCCCTGTAACTCATTACATAATAATGAGTAATAATTGAAAATAAAATTTTTTCAACGTTGAACGCAGATCGTACCAATTAATTGGTATGCCCCTTTTAACCCTTTTAAGCAATGAAACTGATTAGTCTACTGTATAAATGATATGGATAAATAATTCTCAGACGCTGAGCTTCAATTTTATCCCCATATTAAACCCCTATCATTACAAAAATGTGAGTAAATATGCAAATTTCCAAATGTGTCGGAATGACATTAGAGGGCATTGTACCAATTAATTGGTCGCTGTGCGTTTCGGCGTTAACTAATTTATTACTTTTTATGTACCGTTTGGTAAAAATAAATGACCCTTTCCTTCATCAAGCATAAGTTTATAATCCTTATGCATTTTTAATTCGTTTCTTTTTTGATTGAATTTTAAATTTTCTTCTCTTTTTTCACGCTCTTCTGTGAAACTTTTCTCTTTTTTTCCAATAATAAATTTGTTTTAAAATAGATCAATTATCAACGGCAGCTTGTATTATTTTTGTCGACAAAATCTGGCAGCGGCTGGAACGGAAATAACTTGATCTTTGCGTAATTATTGGCGCCACATTATTTACAAAAAGTTATTGTTTCTGAGTCCCCCTGCCAAATTTGAACAAGGAGAGGATAGATGACTAAGAGCTTAGCTAAGGGCGTGCATGTGTGGTATTAACTATTTATGACGAATGCACTAAGAGATCGATAGCTTTTCAAAAGATATTCTTTTGTTTTAATGGTTTTTATTAACAGCAAGAAAACAATTCTGAAAGTCTAGATAGAAAGAAAAGTGAAGAAGAAAGAAAAAGATAGAGATAGATTGAAAAGAAGATAGTGTTTTCAAATATTCTTCAAAAAACGCGCCTCAAAAAGCTCCAGTTCCAAAAATACAAAACTCCCTCCCCAGGTCGTTTTGTCGCTCGAAAAGCATGAAAAATTTTGAGGCTCGTTGTTTGAAAAAGGAAGATTCGATCTTATCAGATGTCGCGTCCTCTGACTTTGTTGACAGCAGGGGTGCATGGAGAAGTGGCGCAAGCATGGTTCGCGGCGGCGGTGAAAAGACTGACGGGAGCAGTGCTTGAGTAGCTGATCATTTCGAGGGATGGGACGATCTCCTTGTTGCAGATAAGGCAGTCGTCGACGGCGGTGTTGGTAACGCAGGCAGTTGTTTGATTTGCGTTCACGAAGCAATCGAAGTTGCCATATGTTGGGATGGCTGGCTCACCAGAGCTAGCATATGGAAGGAAGTTACAGGGATTCTTGTTGTTTGCGCTGTAGTCCGTTTCGACATCAGCTCCGGCAATGCAGCAGGCTCGGCAGACAGAGACGCCAAAAGGAAGGAGATCTTTCTGTTTGGAATTATCTGCATTCGTTTCAAGCCGCAAGCATTGGGCCTGATACCAGTCGAATTGCTTGTGGTAGTTGTTGTTGTTGAAGGTATCAACGCTGCTGTCAAGATGATCTTGCTGATTTTGCGCTGACATGGCCATACAGCCACCGACGCCGTAGAAGACGTTGAGTGTGTCGCTGTCACCGCTGTTTTTGAACCCGCGGCCTCGGCCAGCTTCCCGATTGTTCCACTGTTGCAGGGCAGGCGTTGTGGGTCGCTTGACTTGAGGATGGTTCATCATTTGCGCGCAGCCGGCTTTGATTCCGTAGACTTGGCCGAAGTGGGCGCGCTCTTCGATGAAGCAGTAGAACTCTTCGCCGACGCACTCAACTCGGTTGTAGTAGCTGAAGTAGCCGTACTTTGAGCGATCCCATCGGTAGATCAGCTTGTCCGCGGTTGAGTGGCAGAATTTACCGTTGCCTTGTGCTTGCTTGGTGTTCTCTGCGGAGGTGTAGGTTGAACCGAACTTGGCACCATTATTTGAGCTGAAAAAAAAGATAAGAAAAACATCTCTTTTCGATTCTCTTGCTACTTACGAGCCGAAAAGACCATAGTCCGAGTAAAAGTAATTTTGGCCCAGAGCTGGTGCCGCGAAGATCGCTGCCAGCCGCATCGTTCAGGCCTTATCTTTACGGATGGATCTTCGAACACAACGTTTTCAACCCTTCGTTTTATGCGCTTGAAAGGCTGCACTGGACTCAAATATTTGTAGAAACAATGATTCGATAATGGCTCGAGATTGAAAGTCTTCCAAAAGTTTCATAACCTGCGGTTTGCTTTTTCTGAAAGATCGGAATTTTAATTCTGAGTCAGGAAAGAAGAAAGTATTCAACAAGTATTTTATTTATTCATTTTTTAAAAAGAAAAAGCGAAAATGGATCGATTTAAGAACTTTTGGAGATTTTGCAGCATTTTATTATTTGACAGTAGTAAAGCAGTCCGAAAATTATCGACTCAGGAATCATTTATGATTTTGCTCTTCATTTTATCTTCATTTTCATCGTAATTTCTTCAAAAGTTTTGTGACTTCGGGCTTGTTTAAGAAAATTTTGCTTTTCATTTTATCATTTTTCTCATTATACAAAAATAAGATGCCGGACCCGGCGTTTTCAGGATTCGTAAAGGGAAAGTTGCAACGTAAGCCAGTGGCTGAGTGACAAACATAAAAAGAGGGAAAATGAGCGTTACGCTTGGCAAAGCGGCTGATTCAAAGTGAGCAAAATGCCATTTTATGAGTGTTAAATGGCTCGCTCTTCCGTTTCAGGGACCTTAAATATCTCCGTAACCATGATGAAATGAAAAAGCACAAGAGAAAACCTCAATGTTACAGTAGGTTCATAAAAAAAGAAGAAGAATTCGCAAGTTTTACGAATTATTTTAGGAAATTCGATGATAATTATTAATAGAAAGCTCAAGCGCGTCCAAAAATAAACATAACATTTTAAAATGAAACAAACTGTTGAACCTTCTCCCTTTAAAACTTCACCTCGCTAAACATCATCTTTACTATTTTGTCTCACAGACACTCACCCTTGCCCTTGCCCTTTATGATGTCTTCTGCCAGCGCCACTTTCCCTTTTCTCTTCCAACGTTGAGTTGATCTTTCTGTTCACAAGAAGAGAAAAATGAATAAATAAAATGACTTTACAAAATGGAATAAATCGATGTTCACGAAATTTCTAATGCTTTCAAAGTTTTAGAGAAAATCTCTGTATTGACAAATAATATGAACCTACAAACGACTAGACATCAAAAAAATGAAGCGAATCTGTTCACAACTCCTGTGACCGTCAAACCTTATTCATGAACTTCAAATACTTAAAATAAAAAAATATATATATAAAATGAAGCAAAAAATTGGCTATTTGCGAGTAGCTCTTCATTTTTACCCCGCCTTGTCTCAGAGACTCTCGCCCTTGCCCTCTTATTATGCGTCGTTTATTTTACCTGCGACACTTTCCCTTTTCTCTTGAAGACCTGAGCCGATAATTTTGTTCTCAAAAAAAAATAAATAAATGAATAAAATGATTTGACAAAGTGGAATATTTCAATGTTTACGAAATTTCAAATGAGCTCTTTAATATTTGAATAAATGAGTTTTTACTGTAGTCTGTCTTTTATTAACAAGCAGGAGCAAAATTAACAGTAAGAGCAAATTGCAGCCTATTCATTTTCTTCGTCCGTTTCTACTCTTTTTGAGGCTTTTACAGGTTTTGATTTACGTTTTGATTTTTCTCTCACAGGATGATTTAAATCTGGCAGTGTTTTCGACGTGCTTGTCCGATTTGATGAGCGTCGATTAAAGTCGGATTTGAAATCGATGAATTCTGAAAAAATCGTTTTCAGCACATTTTTACCGTAAAAATTGGCTCAAATCAGCTACAGGAAGCGCTTCTAAGTTACGTTTGAAAAATCAAGCTTTTTCTTACCGCTGTGGTCGATTTGGCCTAAATTATAGAAGAAGTGATCATTTGATTGAGAATATTTTTGTGCGATTAATAATTTTCATTTACAAAAAATTATCGAAAATAATTTTTGTATTTTATACTTTTTAGTTTTGCTGCGACTTGGTGGACTCAAATCTTGGTCGAGAATGTCTCGGCAATAATTCTAGCAAAAATATACAATAATCGAATTTTCATCATTTTTTACCTAAATGGCGAGCTTCATCATCAGAAGCGCCAAGCTCGAGCTCTGCCGGTTCAATTGACTCTGGTCGGGGAAGGGCTCTTCCTTGATATCCTCCTCCTCGACCAGTTGAAAAGCCCGAAACGCGAGAGTTTGTCATTCCTGCCTGACGACTTGCAGCGAGATTTCTTATTTTTTTTTATTTCTTGAGATTTTTTGGGAAAACACTACCTTTTGTCATTGGTCGTCTTATCATTGACCAGTAGGAGCGCTGAAGATCCTTCCGAACTGCGTTTTCGGCTGCTAGAAAAGAATTCAACAACAATAAATTATAGAAAACAATCTATCTAGACGCGTTTAAATAGTTTCTTTGACCTGATTATTTCAAATCATAAGTTCATCTGGCGACTTTTTTCTCCTGACAAGTCATTTCCGACTTCACTTACGCGTACGATTCTTTTTCTTCGTCGTAAAAGTCAGAGTCCTCACTCCCTCGGCGGCCAAGTCCTCTTTTTTGTTTCATCGCTAGAAGTCCTCTTTGTCGCATTTCTTCCCTTGTCAACTTAAAAATTGGCATAGATTTATTTGTCGAAAGAATCGCGATTACATGTTTTTCGCTATTGACAGATTCTTCTGAAACCATTCCATCGGAATATTCTTCATTCTCGTCACTTCCTCGTCTTTCCGGATCATCAAGATCATAGCTTGCATTGGAACCCTCTTCGTCGTCTACGAGAGGACCTCCCTTCACGGCTAAATAAGTTTTGAAAAGATAATTAAGTATATATTCTTGATAATTTCCTACATTACAAGTGCTCTTTTATGGTTCACCACCATCAGTCTACCTACCCTGGTGAACATACAAAAACTCCCGTTCATGCTTAGTCCTCTTGTGGTGATGGCGCTGATGCCGGTGATGATGGTTGTGGTGGTGCTTTTTGTCACCGTCCCTTTCATGCAGATAACCCCCGTGTCTCATGCGTGACAGTGCGGCCGTGCTTAGATTTGACCCGTTTGGGGAGCAAGCGCCGCTACCTGCTGTCAGAAATCGCTCGGAATTCCCTGTTTGAGTGTTCTCTACGTAGTTGTACTTGGCTTCTCGCTCAAAGTAATGGCGCGTTTGCTTTGCTTCGTGAATTGAGCAGACGATGAAGCAGCTTAGGATTCCATGGAAGATCAGAAGGCCTGCAAAGAGATCAAAATAAAAAGGGCAAGCGCTAGAAAAACCGTTCTATAATTTCGATCCCAAGTTCCTAATTCAACATAAACAGCAAGTGATCGATCATTTGCCACCTTTCCTCCGACGGTTATTTCTTCCATATGCGACATGAAATTGAAAAGTCTCCAGCAACACACGGGCACGAGAATAAATCCGATTCCAATAAATGCCAAAATGAGTCGTCTAAGAAACGTATCGCGGCGTAACACCTCTGACATTCGCACCACTGCCATTAGCGTCAGAAAACCCATAATTAACGAAAAGCTTAATTTAAATTGAGGGGTTAAGAAACATAAACTTCAAAAAAACTTTTGTTTATATAATAAAAATCGAGGAGCGCGAAAGAAGGAAAACGGCCTTTTTATTTGAATAAGAGGCTAAAATGACAAAACTCGGGAATCACTGATTCCGAATCAGCAAAGATGGCGACTTTTTGTTGTTTTATCGCGGCGGATGTCTGTCCACTGACGGAGCGCGGATTATTGCCCATAATGAGCAGCTGATTATCCCGAGTTATTGCTCGAATGAACTGTTTTACGGCGAGCAGCATTCCCGAGTTATTTCTTCCTAAGTTTTAGTGCATTCTTTGATAAATCTTGTTAGTTTCCCAAAAAATATGGGGCTTGTCCTTCAATACTAATTCAATTTTTCATCGATCAATTAGAAACATAAGGGTGTTCCCGGCCAGAACACTTGAGGCTATTGATTTTGTATGGCACGCTTTTGAATTTTGATATCTCACTTTGACATGAGCCCAATTTTTGACTTCATGCTTCTTCTCAAATTATTAAAAAGGAAGAAAATCTTGAAATGAAAATTCCAAAATAAAAGTTAAAAAAGAAAAAATATAAAAATTCTAAAAAATAATTTTTTAAATTATTAAAAAAGGGATAAAGCATCTTACCTCGAAAACACAAAAAGCAAATATTTGCACAAGTTGTCCGTTATCATCAAGAACGTCAGTATCAGATAAAAACTCGCCAGCGCGTTTCCAACAACAAAAAGTCCCGCCAAAGCCCCATTTTTTCTGTAATTATCATCCAAGCAGCACATTCACTATTTTCTTCGTTTTCAGTCTTCTTCTTAAGATATCTCTTTTTTGCTTCTATTTTTATGACCTTGGCTCGGAACAAAGTGTCAAAACTAGGTACTAAGCGCGCTTTTGTCTATTCTGATTGGCCTCTGTTTTTTCACCTTTTCAGACTTTTCAAAATTGATTCACCTTTTCAAAGTATTCAGAAGCAACTTTTTTTTTCAGGGAAAAAAAGTGATTTTGCCCGCGCGCGCCATCCTTTTTCGAAATGTATTGGAGACAAGAAAGAGAGGCAATTTGAGAGTGATTAGGTGAAAATTTTTGAATTATGGGCAGATTATGTTGTTCGGGCGAAAGTGTTTTATCTTGACAGGCTAATTGGAAGATTTTGGCGCAGATGCGGATATCGTGACCTTATGAACATGATAAATTGTTATTTTCTTATGAATTTAAGCGCTTCTTTTCGAAAAGAAAAAAGCAAGCAAGTACACTTGCATATCGGTTTCTTCCTGAAAGTAGTATCTGAGCAATGATTGCTTTGTCTCCTTCTAGCAATTCGAATCGAATCTACCTGTCATTTATCACGAAAAAATAAAACAATTCCTTTTTGACCATTTTTGAAGAAAGTCAGCAAGATTGACAATATCATCACGGCAACTCATCAATATCGAACGTATCTTGAATAAACAGTCTCTTTGAAGAAAACTTTGCCTGCATTTTTTTATAATATTAAATGAGAGATAAAAACACAAGGATTCGCAAGCTTCTTATATCAATTGGTATATTCCTTCTCTTCAAAGATATCTATCAATTCTTTGATTATTTTTAGTTGTCCTTCTATCGGTGACAATTGTCATCACAAATCCATTGTATTTGAAGAAGGCTGACAATTGTCAGAATGCCTGTAGATCAGAGAAAAATTCCTGCAATCTTCTATGTGAAAGTCAGTATTGTCAGTCAATTTGCCTTGATATGTTTGAATGTAAGATCTTACCGATAGAAAAACATTATTTAAATAATTCAAAGCTTGCAAAATCGAGTGTTCTATCGAAAATACATCAACAATCACAACAACAAGTCAAAGTTATGGTAAAAAATTGTTTTCTCATAAAAATTTTAAAATCTTACTAGACTTAAGAACAACAAAGACATTTTTTGCATCATCAACATCATCGACGACAACAGTAACTTCAAAAACTAAAACATTGTCGTCAACGACGAATTCCTTACCAACAACGGGAACAACTGCACCAACGCTAGCATCAACCGGGACATCAACGACGACAATATCGACAACAAAACCGACGACATCGACACAAACACCGACAACGACACCGACAACAACACCGAAAACATCGACACCAACACCCACATTAACACCCACATCAACACCGACAACATCAACAACAACGCCTACAACAACACCGACAACAACATCGACAACATCGACAACAACATCAACAACAACACCGACAATAATACCGACAACAACAACACCAAGGCAATTTATATGCGATATTCCTAGTGGGTAAGAATACAAAAAATGGCCATGTTATTATAAAAAAGATTCAACTGCAAAGCCGGCGAGAAAATAACCTTTGGCGAATGTGTTGATCTTTGCGTAACGAATAATGATAAACCTCTTCAGTTAGGTAAAAAAGAAGATATTTGCAACGAGAATCAGCCGATATAACTTACCAATTCGGACATTTAAATTTATAATTAGGAAATATGGAGCAGGCTAACTGCGTGAAGGAACTTCAACAAACCCCCAATTGTGTAGGAACGAGATATTGGTTAGGATACAGAATTGAAAATGTAAAAACCTATTGGTTGAATGACAATCTTCAATTAAAGACACCTGTTCCAGAAGATCATACTCATCTTATGAGTTTATTCAATTGCAACATTTTTAAAATTACCAACAGATCAGAAGCGACATTCAAGGCTAGGGAAAGCAACTCTATTCAATGTCAAGATCATAGTATGTACTTTCCAGTTATTTAATTTAATTATAATATATAATTTTAGAAATAAGAGAACAAAATTAACTGAGATTTATCTTTTCCAAAATTATCATTATTAACAATTTTGATTTTGTTTAGAACAATTATATTCAGCACAATTTGATACGCATCCTTGCATTTGTTTGTCTCAAATCAATGGCAATGGACGACTTTCTTCACTTCCCCATACCTTGTGCATATTTTCTTTGACACAAGACTTTCACAAATTGATGTTTGTCTTCAATAAATTAAAAATTTAAGAAATATTATAAAATGTCGACGAAAAGAAACACTATAACTTTTTGCAAATAAATCTGATTATACTTCGTATCCTTGTCATTTGGTTTTTTTATTATTTTTTAAAAAATCATGAATCAAGCTAATTACATCATTTTTTCCCCGCTCAGACAAGTGATTATACCAAAAAAGAATGCGCTGGGCCTCGCTAATGAGGCTCTTAATTGTCTTGTTCACGTTATCGGCATTGCGCCTCACGCATTGGTGGTCAAGGCCGCGAAATTTCAAATTTCACAATCAAAAATCTTCTAATCCGATAACCAACCTCTTCATTTGATAGAGTTGAGCTCCATATCAGAAGACGTACAAACCAAGACTTGTAAATATTTTTTATATTTTCTCAAGAAATGAAAAGCAAAAGCTCAGAATGGATATTTTTGCTCGTCTACTTTTTTGTCATCGAGATTGTTTTCGGAAATAATGCAGTTACTCTGAGCAGAACAAAGAGAAAATCAGGAGTGAAGAGAATTTGTGGAAGAAGTTATAAGAATGAAACTGTCTTTCAAGTCATCAATCTTCGGTAAGATACATCGGGTGAGAGAAAATTACAACTGGCTGTATTTCAGCCCCAACGATGCCTGTATATACCGTCTTCTCGGAAGCAGATTCGACGAGGTTGAGTTTTTCACTGCCGATTTCCCTATTTCCTGCGATAAAGGACATCTTTGGATTTATTCGAAAACGCGTCAAGAAGGCCCCTTCTGCCGAAACTCCACTCATTCTCGACTGAAACGCTCAGTCGAGGAGCAAAATCAGCTGGTCGGTCAGCGATATGAAGGGGATGAGATCGATGTTGTCATTCAAAATACTGGAAACGAGGCGATTCCGATCAGTTTTGGATTTAATTTAGGAACATGGTGAAGAAATTTTCATTTTAAATAACCAAAGAGCTCTTCGATAAATGCATCTTCGTTTGCTGGAAGATCTTTGTTCCCAGGTTGGCCGTATTGGGAATTCGCTGCCATGCATTTTCGATAACAGACATCAACTTTAAGCTTTAACGTAGCAATAATTAAAAAGAAAACCTCACCTGGTTCTCTACTGGCGGCTTGAACGAATAGCAAAACAAAAGCGATTTTAAGAAAATTCATCTTCTACGAAAATGCCATAGCTATTGCTTTTTATAAGACAAAGTTTTCAAATTAATTATCCAAAATGACAGTTACAAGGTATAAGCGTTGATTGTCATCTTGCTTATCAATCATTAAAGAATCGATTCTTATTTCTTCATCGTGAAAAAAGGCTTCGGAAAAAGGCTAGGGACATGTTCCTTCAAGACGATACAATCTTCGGATAATCAATTTTACGGGCCGGAAGAGGCAGTCTCTCTTTGGAAACAATTGACTCAGTCAATGGCAACGGTTAATGAGGATTTTAGACAGTTTAGAAATCAATGCCACACTTTCAGGAAACGGTTCATTTTTTTATAACCGGACACCAGAAAGATAGTTTTCGTGTGAGTAATAAATATTTTCAGGTTCCTTTTAACTTGACTCAATTTTCCGATCATCTTCAGACTCACTGGTCTCCACTTATGAGCCGTCTAAAAGTCCCCCACGTATATCATGCAAGCTTCTCGATTTCTATGACCTGACAAACGAAGACTCCATTATCCGACTTGGCGAAATCATCGACGAAATTTGCTGCAAATGCAAAGACTCCGATTTCTGTTCCTCTTGGTACAGCATCCTATTGGAAATTGAATCCATCATTCTTGGGCCATCAAAGTATCAAAACAAGGATGACTTCTGGTTGGGAACTAATGGAGATTCTTTGGCGTCTGCTGAATTTCAATCCAGTCCATATTCAACTAGTCTTGAAGAGGCTTATCCTTTGGCGCTAGGAACATCCCCTGCAAAAACTCCGTATGAGGTTATTATCGATCCCTGTAGCTCAATAACATGCCCTGAGGGGCGAGTCTGTCAAAAATCAGAAAAAGGCTTCTCTTGCATTTGCCAAGACTTCTTCAAAATGGTGGAAGAAGAGTGTGTACCGACTTGTGCAGCAAAAACCTTCAAATGTGTTGGTGAAGAAATCTGTTCAGACACACCCCTCGGGGCAAAATGCAACTGCCCGAAAGGGCAAGAAAAGGATAAGTACGGCTTTTGCGTTGAAAAATGCGATGAAGATCAATGCAAATCTAGCAATCCATGTCCTGGAAATTCAAAATGCACAAACTTATGCAACGAGTACAAATGCGAATGTTACCCGGGATACTACTGGTTCAATGGCCAGTGTGTTCCCGAATGCGATGGTGATCAGTGCGAGGACGAAGACATCTGTGGTGATACCGGCAAATGCTTCAACAAGTGTAAAGGATACGTCTGCAAGTGTCCAAAAGGATTTTTGCTTCATCAAGGAAAATGTGTTCCAGAATGCGATCTGATGCACGACCCATGCAAAATGAGCCAATCAGTTTGCGGAGAATACAGTATCTGTAAAAAGACTTGCCCTGGATTCAAATGCATCTGCGAGGAAGGTTTCCGGAAGAATTATCTTAACCAATGCGTGCCCGTCTGCAACGCAGTATGCAAGAGCGATAGCTGTCCGGAGAACTCGACTTGCAAAAAAGGATGCACGAAGATTTCTTGTGAATGTAACGAAGGATTTGAAATGAAAGATGGAAAATGTGAAAGAATATGCGATGCTGAATGCAATGAATATTCGTGTCCAGAAAACTCGACCTGCACGCAAAACTGCACAAAAGTCGAATGCACTTGTGATGATGGATTCGAAATGAAAAATGGCAAATGCGTGCCAATTTGCAGTGCATCTTGTAGCGAAACGTCCTGCCCTTTGAACTCCGACTGCGAAGAAAAATGCAACGAAATAACCTGCAAATGCAGACCCGGATACAAAATGGCATACGGTGAGTGTGTCGAAATTTGCACGGCAAGTTGCACTCCTCAATCTTGTCCTGCGAACTCAACTTGCAAAGCTAATTGCAATGATGTATCATGTGAGTGCGAAGAAGGATATAAGATGAAGGACGGAAAATGCGAAGAAATCTGCACGGCTTCGTGCGACGCCTACTCTTGCCCTCCAAATTCTTCTTGCAGCGCCGACTGCGCTGAAATTTCTTGCTCCTGTAACGACGGGTTTATCAAAGACCCTCTAACAAAGGAGTGCGTTCAAGAGTGTGACGAAAAGCAGTGTGCAAAAAATCCATGCAAAGGAGGACAAGTATGCACACAACTATGCGTCGGCTTCGAGTGCTCATGTCCGAAAGGGACAAGTTTGCTCAAAGGGAAATGTTGTGATGCAAATCAGTCCTGGTTGAAATATTAATTTTACTGATTTTCAAATGATAGTTCTCTGTTCTAAAGGGCTCATTATTCAAAAATTTTTAACCAATAAAAGTGTCGCAAGAAAAATGCCTGTCCAAAAAACTCCATCTGCATCAATAAATGCTCTGGCTTTGAGTGCAAATGTAAAAAAGGCTTCAAAAAAGAAGCTGGAAAATGCGTCCCAGAATGCGATGAAAATCAGTGCGATAAAAATCCCTATGCTTGCGGAAAGAATACGGAGTGCGAAAACTTGTGCGAAGGATATCGATGCAAATGCTTGGACGGATTCATACCCGATGAAAATACATTGAGGGGATGTAAACAAATAGGAATGGTCAATATTTTGTTTTTATTTAGTAAAATGTTGTAAATTTTAATGAAAATTGACAATATTAAATTGTCAAAGTTGAAAATAATCATTTTTTTATTTCGTTCGAAATAAACTACGAAGTGTCTTCCTTTCTCTTCATTTTAACCAGTGACTTCATTTTGCCAAAGAAATGAGGATTTTACGTCTCTTATTTTATCATCTTCAGCAATGTTGGTCTAAAAGGAGGAAAATTCCTATCCCGGCCCAAAACATGCGCAGTCAACCATAAAGTTGTATAAACTTTGAGTTTTCTCTAAGCTAGAATTTTGCCCTTATTTTTGACTTTTTAAAGATCCTTGCGATACAATCAAATGCACCGAGCCAAACACATCATGCGACTCGTCCCTTGCTCTTTGCACTTGCAATTCAGGCTACTTTCCTAGCCAAAATGGCACCTGCTTGGCAAAAGTCAACGAATGTGCCCTCTCACAGCACAATTGCTCCGGGAATGCAAATTGTATCGATCTTTTGGACGGGTTCAAGTGCGTCTGCAAGGAACAGTACAGAGATGTTTATGGGGACGGAACGAAATGCCAACATTCGTATAGATCTGATAAAGGAACTTGCAACTTGGCTCACTATGGCGAGTTCACAAACGGTGATTTTGAAAAAGTCGCGTTTGAATCCGCTCATGCGCCGCAAGAAGCAGTTTTTACCTGGAAAGCGATCACCGCGGAACTAACACGGCTTGGGGAGATCAGTTTGTTTAGGACATCTTCTTGTTCTGTGGAAGCGGGAAATGTGGGGTGCAAGCTGGTGGACCACTCGTTGGATGAAGATGCTTGCGAATGGAGTCAACGACTAGGAACACTTTTGCAGAGTGTCGGAGATAAATGCAATAAGTTTTGGAACGCGAAGTTTTCAAGATTGAAGAAAAAATTATTGAAGTCAGCTTGTAAGCCAGGTAACTCTTCGTCACCGCAACTGCGCACTTTTTGCTAGAGCAATGGATGATTATATTTAAGAGGAATCTCGAATGAACTTAATTCTCTTTAGCCCAAACTCTCGAACAAAAATAACTTTTTATGGTTTTCATTTATCTTTATCATGCAATTCTAGAACCCAAGCCCTGTGATGCAAACCCTTGCTCCGAAAATGCTCTTTGCAAGGACATCGGCGACAATTTCGCATGCACATGCAAGAAAGGATATTTCGGCAATGGCGTCAAATGCGAGAAGGAAATCGACGAGTGTAAGGACGGTTCTCATCGATGCCACGAGAACGCGACATGCGAAGACCGCCAAGGAGGATACGATTGCTCTTGCAAAAGCGGATTTTTCGGAAATGGCTATCACTGCGCGGCGCCGGTGAACGAATGCATTTTGGGCACTCATGAATGTGATGCAAATGCGAAATGCATTGATTTGATAAATGGATACAAATGTGACTGCAAGACTGAAGAAGGGTTTCATGGAAACGGGCGAGTTTGCAGACAGAGCATTAATGAATGCGCTCAAGGATTGCATACTTGCTCCGAAAACGCAAAATGCATCGATTTGGCTGACGGTTTTGACTGCGAATGTGAAAGTGGTTTTGACGGAGATGGTTTTTCTTGCCGCATGAAAAAGAATTGCGACTTGGGAAACGATGGAGAAAAGTGCGCAATCGAAGCATTCGAGCTTTGCTCTCTTTCTGACGTGACATCGAAGATTCAAGATCTTTGCTCCCCACAAGACGCAAGAGAACACCTCGAAATCCTCTCCTCAGAACTTCAGCTATTATCGAATATTTCAACTGAGCGCTCCTGGGTCACATGCAGCCCAAGCGCAGTCGAGATTTCTTGCGAGTTTCTGAATGTCTTCAGAGCCAAGAGAATGACGCCAGAGGATCTTTTCTCTCACGTGACAAAGCTGACGAGGCAGGTTTTTGAAACCTGCGATATGAATTACAGGTAACTCAAGATACAGTGCTACGATTTCTTCACTTTCTTCTCTTTAAGATTTATGATTTTTTTCTAGAATAAAATGGGACGACTGGATCACCCGTTTCCACGACTCAGTCATCTGCCCAGTTAACGAGTGCCTCACCGGCGAACACAAGTGTGTTGACAACTCCAACTGCGTCGATCTCAAGTATGGCTACGATTGCGAGTGCATTCCAGGCTTCACTGGCAATGGGCACATAGAATGTGTACAAATTGATTCATGCGCGACTGTCGAATGTCCTACTTTTTCTGATTGCGTAACTGGAAACCAAAATCGCGCAAAATGCATTTGCAGAGATGGCTTCATCGACGACCGAAATTTAGTCGGAAAATTAGAAAGATGCGTTCCGAAAGACCCCTGTCTTGTTAGAAACGGAGGCTGCTCGAAAAACGCGAAATGTACCTCTTCCATCTTCGGCCACGATGTCAACTACAGTTGCTCCTGTAACCTAGGCTTCTTTGGAGATGGCTTTTCTTGCGAAAAACTGGATCCTTGCAAAAATCACAATTGCGATGAAGAAGCCAAATGTGTCGAGAAAGAAAACGTTTTAGCGCAAGATGATTATGATTGCGTCTGCAATGACGGATTCGTTGGAAATGGTTTTGTTTGTCAGAAGCCCAGATCTTTGGATCCCTGTGCAGGGTTAAAATGTGCGGAGAATGCTCACCAGGAAATGTTTGGATAAGGGAGCTGGTTTAAAATTATTTTTTAAATAGTTTGTTAATTCGTTAGGGAATTTATGATAAATATCAATTGCTATTATCGAAAATCAATTTCAAAAACGACACAATCGATAAATATTCTTATATTTTTGGTAATTGGTTGTTTTATGGTCTTTTCTTTTGCTTGATAGCACTCGTTTTTATCACTTGGTCTTAAATATGAAAAAGACAATCTCATTCATCTCTGGCTCTCGAGAATGCACCTGCGAATGCAATCAAGACTACTTCGGCGACGGATTTACCATCTGTCTCCAAAACGAGCCTTGCGCTCGCCACAATTGCTCCGAAAACGCGCAGTGCAAAATATCCCTCGGTGGAGATCCAACCTGCGAGTGCGTCGATGGATACCATGGCGACGGATATCACTGCGTCAAATTCGACCCCTGCGCTAGCTGCCATAAATTTGCGACTTGCAAAAATAGGTTATTATTAGATTCTATTTGCGCCCCAGTTGATCCTCCTATCATTATTTTAGTGCTCAAAGGTGTAAGTGCCAAGATGATTATGTAGGCGATGGATTCTTCTGTAGAAAACCGAAAGAGAAGTTATCCTTTTTTTTAATTTAGTCACGTGACAAATCAAAGCAAACTCAAGGGCGTCACGCTAAGGCTCACCATCAAAAGCTAAATTCGGAAGTTTAATCCTAAAAAAACGGAAATTATTCATAAATATACAATAGTTATGGTTTCTTAGGCTTAGAATCTAAGCTCTCAAGTTAGAAAGAATGATAACCGAAAAAGCCTGCCATAAGTGCCCTTCCAGCTCAACTTGCGACGATGGGACTTGCATTTGCAATCAACATAGACATGCTCTTAGCTCATCGGGGTAAATAATAATTGTCATGAAAATTCAAGTCTTCAAAAATTTCAGCGAATGTGAAGACATAGATGAGTGCTCTATTGGAACTGACAACTGCTGCGAAAATGCAAAATGCATCAATACTCCCGGCAGCTTCAAATGCGTCTGTGAACCTGGATTTCAAGGCGATGGTGTTTCATGTCATCCAGAAGGGAATTTTGCCGCTAGAAGTTTTCAAAACTCCCACTTTTCAAAATACGAAGAATCTGGATTGTGCAAATTTTCGACTTGGAATTTGTCAATTTTGACCGATATTTCGAAAAAAATTTAAGTTTCCAAAATACTCGATCAAAATTCAAAGCTATTTCGCTGCGATTATCGAGGAAATGGAGAAAATAAGGGATCTAACTGTGCCGCACTGGAACTGCCACCAGGCCAAAATCGACGCTATCCCTTGTCATCTGCTCCATTTCCCGGAAAACGAGCCGCAGTGCCAGAAAATCCAGCGAATCGAACAGCTTTTCGACCATCTTAAAAACCACTGTGACGCGGCTTGGAATCACAAATTCTTCAATTTGATGAATTTCATCATGCAAAACAATCGAAACTTTGGACGCGGAGCCTGTAAAAAGATCCATTCTGTATAAAAAAAACTTCCAATTTCAACTTTTTTAATCATGTAAATAACTAAACAAAGAATCGAATCTATTTATTCTCATTTTATTCGCTAGAACTCAGTCGATTTTTCCAGTAAATTCGCTCTTCTAAGTCTGCAAAATAGAACTTATGATTTCTGACATAACAAACAGCATCGACTTGACCATTGTGTCGTTCAAGGAGGTTGTAAAATCTTTGGCGAGTCTCAGAATTTTCGTAGACTTTTTTATCATGAAAGTCTTGAGGCATTTCCTTTTCAAGTATGTGATACTATGATCGCATTTTCCATTGACTGCTTTGTCCAATGAGCTTGAGGTTATGACATTCTTTTCTGGACCACGAAGTTTGGCGAATTCTTGAAGTCGGACATGAACATCTTCGATCTTTAAAGGTTATTAGATCATTTATCTATTGATTGGGTCTGACCTTGTAGTCTAAGCATTTCATCAATTTGCCCAAATTCACGTCCATCGAGTCAAATGGCAGTCCAAGCTTCTCTAGCTCCGCATGAATACGGACGTTTTCATAAGAAAGATTTGATAATGAAAGGCCCGTGTGCTCACTAAAGATTAATCGAACTCGCCGGGAGAAGGAAATTGGATCCTCACTTTCTAGCGGCGGGACCACCGGAAGGTAGTCATAGGTCAACTGAAAGAATAAGCAATTGCAAAAAATCATATACTTTTGAAGTACCTTGATTCGAAAATTCCCAAGAGTATAAAAAACATACCAGCCAAGACCTTCATGCCCCCAGGCAGCCGTGTTCCATCCCTCAAAGGTGATCGATACTGGCTGGACAGGAACTTGGAAAGGTAAAAGATACTTTCGGGAGTAATAAGGATTTTTACCTTTTGGAATAAACGCGCCAACTTTAAATTGAACGAGACTTTCGCCGTTTGTAACAGTTCCTTCCGGGAATAAACTAATCTGTGGAACAGGCTGTTCCGATTGCACTCGTTCGATGATTTCGTGAACAGTTTTTGAGCGTGATTTGCGATTTTCGCGGTCGACAAAAATGGCCCCACAGCTTTTCATAACTGAGCCAAGAATAGGAATTGCTCTAACTCCACTCTGGGCGACCGAATTTGGCGCTACTCCTGTGATAAAACCATGGTAAATTGCAAACCATGAATCGAGAATTAAACTGTGGGGAGCAAGAACAATTATTGGCGCTTCGTCGCGAGAAGCAGGACTGCCTTTGTGACTTATTGCAGCGCCGAGAATAAAGAGAATAAATTTACCTATCTTGTGTTTGGCTGATCAAAATTTGAGCTTCAAATGGTTTTGAAAGCTTATATTTCATCGAATATCTAGCCATGCCTTTAGCAAAAAGCTGTAGAAAAATATCTGATATGGTTTCGTGTAATAACCTTTCTGATCAGATAAATTGAGTATTTTTGAAGAAACCAATAGAAAAGGAAGCGTCAGGATAATAACTATGCAAGGTCTTGATAGAAATAAATGCAAGTTAATTTCAATATAAGACCGTTCCAATAACACGAAAGGGTATCAAAGTGAAACAAGCAATAAAAAACTATAAATTTTTCTTCAGCCATTCTTCAACTGTTCCTTACCTGTAGGCGCCTGTACCAAGGCCATTCGATTTTGAAATGAAAAGGATATGGAGCCTTTTCTGCGCCATCTTCTTCGTCTACTAAGAAAATTCTTTCTATTCTTTGTATTCTTCTTTCATTTTTGGTCATTTTTTACATAAAACTCTTTTTTTGCTAAATTAATTGAATAATTTCCGGCCAGAAAATATCATTCGATACAGAAGAACCGCATCATTTCCTGTAGTCAATTTAAAGTTGATCCCCAAATACGCCCTGTGATCTACAGTCCAAAAATAGGAACCCAAAGTCGATTAGTAATTTTGTCAGTGGCGTGATAAAGCGCCTGATAATCCACTCTCCCTTTCCAAATTTGGGCAGTTGACTGTCTCTCTCATCTCTCTCCTCAAAGGCGTTTTTGCTTTTTAGTTCAGTAGTCCGTTGAGCGCAAACAAAGGCACAGCAGTACTCAGCACAGAAAATGGTAAGTAAAAGAGATAATTTCGAGGGACTAAACAATTACTAGGTTGACTTCACCGAGGATCAGATTGAAGATATCAAGGACGGTTTCGAGCTTTACGATCGAACCGGCGAGGGCAAGCTCTACTTCAACCAGGTCGGAGATCTCATCCGAGGCCTCGGCTTCAAGCCCACCAATGCCAACGTTGCCGAAGCTCTTGGCAACCCTAAGAAGGAAGAAATGAACACCAAGGTAAACCTTACCATCGTTTTTCATCCCTAACGAGAATTCATAGACCTGCAACTTCGACGAGTTCGTCAACCACGTCAAATTCTGCGCTGAGAAGCAGCAGGACGGTACCTTCGAGGATTTCGTCGAGGGTCTCCGAGTCTTCGACAAGGAGGGCAACGGCACCGTTATGGTTTGTACTATTCCTTGATTTCTTTAGATTTATTGCTTCCCTAGGGCGCTGAGGTCCGACATATTCTCGCCACTCTTGGTGAGAAGCTCACTGTCGAAGAAGTCGAAATCATCTTCGAGGGTGCTGAGGACGCCGACGGCCAGATCCACTACGAGAACTTCATCAAGGAGCTCATGAAGGAGAAGGAATAAATCACTTCCCCGAACTGTTCCCAACTCTGTATGTGTATCTATTCGTAAAAGTGCATTCTTACCCTGCTACTCTTGCCACCTTGAATGCTTCATTTTTGGAAGGAACAAAAACTCGGCTAAAAAGTTGTTTTCGGTGCTCATTTTTGAACTTTGTCAGCATCCGAAAACTCAAGCCAAGCTATTGTTGCTTCAGAAAATGTCCTTTTTTACAGCAAAAACAGCTCGAGATGGCCAAAAAACATGCAAATCGGGGCTTGAGGCGCACAACGTCCATCGGTCCTGGCGCCGGGTCTCCCGCTGGGCCAAAACTCACAATGCGGGCGCTATTCGATCACAGCCCGGTTCTCAACAACATAAACAAACATAAGGACCGGGTCAGACCCAGGTCCCCTGGTGATCTGTGAGGACCCGGACGGGCTCGGGCGATGTGCCAATCGAATGTCCACATAGAAGCCTTGGTCCGGTGGGGTTCTGTCTCAGCCGGTGGCAACGGCCTCGCCGCGATTTTATGTCAAAAGGGGTCGGGCTGTTTTTGATCATTTGTATCTCAATAAAATCATAAAAAGCTTTCGATTTTTTATTCTCTGTATTTCAGTAGTAGAAATTCTTGTAATAGTAGTATCCTCCACCAACTGCGGCGAGAACAGCGAGAGTTGCTCCAACTGCCGCTCCTGCGGTGATTCCAGGATGAAGCGATTCTTTTTGTTTTACTGGCTTTTTGAAGTTTGAACGAGAATTCTTTCATAAAATTTTTTTTTTTCTCAAACCGTTCCTTGAAACATTTTACCGGATTGAAGGGATCCCAACAGGCATTGTACTCAAAGACGCACTCGACTTCGTTGATTCCAGCCGGTCCCACTTGTTCAGGAAACCCATTCGTCGAGGCTTTTGCATAAACGCAGTTTTCATAAGTAGCTATTTTTTGGCAAATGTAAGGATGCTGGTAATCGCAATTCTCATCGTTCCATGATCCTGTTTGGTACATTTGGCCACACGCTTCTCCCCCATTGATGTTATTTGGCTCTCCATATGCCCAGTTTACGTAAGACAGGCCGGTGTTGTCGACCCAGGTGTAGCTTGGGTAAGTGATAAGACCAATCCAGGGGCCAGACTCGTTTTCGTCAAGAATTGTCAAGTTTCTAAAATAAGAATCTCATACTCCATCAATGTGTTTTACCTGTAAATTTGCTGAATTCTGTTGTTAGAATATCTCGAATGAATAGAAGGCAAATCTGCACCTTGAGCAACGCATGATTTTCTAGCGTCTTGCCACGTCATCTGCTCCTATAAAATTTGTGAAATAGAAAACCTTCTCCGAGCTTACTGTAAATCCTTTGAAACAATGATCGCCAAAATTCGACCATCCATCATCACATCCTAGTTTTTCTCCAAGAGCCTCCGAAACGCCACCCCAGTGATATGAATTGTTGCCAAATGCGGCTTTGCAAATGAACGGCATCTTTTCATTACAATCTTCGTCGTAAACAGTGTTGTCTTTTGTCAAATACGCACATTCCTTTCTGCTCGTTGAATTGCCTTTTTCAGGTCTGCCGATGGCCCACTGAGTTCCCTCGATAGGCCAAAAATCCACCCAGCGCCAGTCGCGAAAGTAGCCCTGTCGTTGTTTCGTCATCCCAACCCAGATTCCTTTTGAGAAAGTAGTTTCTAATTTTATTTCATCTCGAGCGGGTACAGTATCGTCCCGAAAGAATGAGAAAGCGAGGTTCTGCTCGTAGTCATCCCAGAATGTAACGAGACTTCCGTTTGCATTTGGCATTCGCTGCTTCACCTCATCACTACAGTATTTATTCGCATCATTGAAGCTCTTCTCTTCCAAGAAGATTTTGTAGCAGCCATATTCTTTTGGCAACCAGCTCTCTGCACATTCCACTCCTGCTTCCGGGTATACATAATCATCAGGATACTCGTATGTTTGAAATTCTCCACTTTCTTCATGTGAGCAGACGTAAGGTTTTTCCTCTGTACAGGGGCGATTTTCCCATTGCCCGAGGCGAGAGACACCGAAATATGAAAATTCAGTCGACCATTTTAATTCGACACAGTCTTCGAGTCCATTTTGAAGGTGATTTGGGTGGTGAGGCATCCAATTGGAGTAGATCAACCTGTCTCCGTTGATTTGGGCGAAATTGTACTCTGCATAAGTAAAAGTAGAAATGCCGATCCATGGCGAATACCCACTTTTTAATGGACCAAGAAGGGAAGCCACGACCGAGTTGTGCTGACTTGTTGGAACTCGAGCCAAAGTTGCGCCTTCCCACTCCGCATTGCAGCTAGCATTTGCATCTGCGAAATTTTTGAAGCTACTTGGATCCCAAAAATTTGAAGAAATGCCGAACTCTTTGTAGCAAAAGCCACCGAATCGCCACCACCCAGGCTTGCACCCTCCGAATGGGATGGAATCGGGGAAATTTGGTACTTTCAGCGGCTCAGGGCGACCTTTTGGGAAATATTCGCAATAGCCAGGGTAATTTCCAGAACAAATAGTGTTTCGCCATCTTCCATTAAAATTACCACTCACTATCGAAGATTAAAAAATTATTGAAAATTGAAAATTTTTTTAACATTTCTCTTAAAAAAAATTTTCGGAAAATATTATTTTGAATCTCTGTCCTTGAATTTGCCCACAATTGTAGTACTCAACCATTCTGGGCTCATTGTCGTACCAGTTCGTAAAGCTGAAAACAGAGCCATCTTGCCAGAAATGAGGACAGTCCTCGCAGTTTTTTCTCAAGCCAATATACGGGTAGCCATATGGAAAGACGGTATAATCAGGGGCTATTCCAGTTACGTTTCGAACATGATAATACACTCGTTCGTTTTCTTGCAGGTTTTTGAAGGAGACGATGTTTCCAGTTCCAGCCCCAGGCGAATCATCCATCGGGTTGATTGTTTCTTCCGAAATCGTCTGGCAAAAATCGCGAATTTCATTGAAACGCGCTCTGAAGCCTGTCGTAAAATAGCCGCATTTCGGCTTTAGTTCTCCATCAACCTCGACCTCACTTAGAACCACGCCACAAGAAAGTAAAGAACCTAGATTGGGGCATTTCTCTGGATCGCAATAATCCGCGAAGGATAAAAGGAATAAATTAAAATGAAGTAGTAGCCATCTCATTTTAATTTTCACTTTGACATAGAAGGTGTAATTTTTGCAGTAAATTAAATGTGTGAAGTCAATATTTTTTTTCTCGGCAATAAAATGTTAGGTCAAGATTCGGCAAGAGATGAACTTTTAACGCTTTCAAGGCGAATAATTTAAACAGAAGTGTGATGCGTTTAAACTTTATCTGAAGACTTTTGTGTCTACACGGACCTAAAAATGCGTCAATTCAAACATAAAATTTTAAGTTAGCGTGATTTTTATTATGTCTGTGTAAATATTTCAGGTCAAACAAATTTAAACTGGTTAACATTCGGATTTCTCATTTAACTTTGAAGAATCGTAGAGAGCTCGTTTTGTGAACCAAATCATTAAAATGAAATCAACAAAGAAAAACGAGACCTTTACGCCTGAATTAGCGAAACATAAAATAGAACAATGGCTCGGTGGATTTTTGCCAAAACTCAAAAGAACAACAACGAGGACGCAGAAATGTAGGTTGATCTCAGCTATCGAACGAATGGATTTTGACGATGACGACAATGCTTTTCACTGGAATTATTTTTGCTTTGATGGTGATCGTGGATATATTCTTCATCTTGGGCGACAAGAGCTGGAAAATTTTCAAATAAACATTACTCAAAAGATGATATTGGAAGCTGATAAAACTTTGTTGGGCAAAGATATCAGTCGATGGGAAATACAAGAAGAAGGGGGCCAGTGGGAGCTATCGGAAGACTTTGAGATTTTATCTTCTGGAGGAGAAGCGATCATTTTTGGTGTCGATTTCGGCCATTTAAGAACAGCTGTGAGGGTTCAGCCTTTTGACCCTTTTCTTTTTACAGAGTTCTTTGATTCTAAAATGATTGCATACAATATTCATCTTTCGAAAGGTCTGAAATTCAAGGCTCATTAAATTTTTCAATATTCTAAGATTTTGCTCGCGCTGAAAAAGAAAAGAGAAAAGAAAATGTTATTTCGATTCCGATCCATAGAAACGTGATACATAACTATTCAAATATAGAACTCTACCACAAAAAGGATGAACAAAAATCGGACTGTCTCGGGTGGATCACAATTATGGAAAGAGCCGAAGTTGACTTGAGAGTCCTGTTGAGATACGAAACGATCACACTTGAGACGCGTAAAAATATTGGCTGGGGGATTTTAATGGGTCTTAATTATTTGCGCAGTATTGGAATGTATCATTTCGATTTAAAATTGGAAAATATTCTCATGCTTGATGAAACTCCAAAAATAATTGATTTCGGCCTCGTTAGCGAACAAACCGGTAACATTGGCTACAGAAAAATGGGCTACACGCGCAGTGGTTCAAAATATCGATGGAATAACTCACTATGTAAGTTAACCTTACGACGACAAGTGTGCCATATATGGCACAAAGGCTTTCAGATGCCCGTAACTCATATTTATCGTGGTGAAGGAATTTCACCGACCCCCCTTTAAGGCCCTACTTTTCGCTAAACTTTCACTTGGTAGACCTTTGGTTGGGTTAGGTTCGCTACAAATATGTCAAAAAGGCGAATTTAGCTTCGCTAGTCGTGTGCCATATATGGCACAAGAATGTATTGCGATGTGCCATATTTGGCATATTTGTCGTCGGTGGGACTTTTTCCTGCCGCAAAAGCATTGTGCGTAATTCTCTCTCACAAAAGGGCCATAATCATTGCTGACACCGACCACATGTTATTTGATGTCAAATGATGCCATAAAGCCTGAAATGTCTTAAATTCAGAAAGATAACATAAAATGTCAATTTTTGAACATCAAAACAGATTATTTCGCACATGTGCCATATATGGCACATTTGTCGTCGGCGGGTGAAATTTCATTTTGTCGTCGTAAGGTTAAGAAGTTATTATAAATTGTTTGACGTTCATAGCTGCTGGGTCGCCTGGGTTTTCTTATCAAGGTCAATTTACAACTGGAGCTGGGTACAATGTAGAAAATTTCTGGTATTTTCTTTTCTGTAGCTGGAGAACAACATGGACTCTGCTATATAAGCCAATAAGTGATGAAGAGAGAAGTCGAATTGACTTAATCGTGAAAGTAAGTTTAAAATACTTGTACTTAGAGCAGGTCTGTTTTTTGATTCAGATATCTTGAATTCAGGGCTGCAACGGTTTTTCAATAAATGAAATCAAGAATTGGCATTTCGACATTTTTGCCGAAATTAAAAAAATCATTTCACTTGAAGATGCCGATTCGTCATTCTGTCTTGACGATCCAAATTTGACAAAATCCTTACAAATGTCGAATTTGAAGCAAAACTTCACAAAACACATTCATGGAGATATGAAAAATCTAACCAAAAATATCATAGACCAGAAAAATAGTCAACTTTGTGTTCCGATTTCTGTTTGTTCGCTTCTTCGTCACGCGATGAAAAATGATCTTTGTTTTATTGATAAATATGAAACTCATTCGTTTGAAGATATTCTGTCAACTATTTTAATGGTTGTTTATCCTCGAAGTATGGTTGGGCTAAATTTAAACCCGAATGAAGAAGAACAGGATATTCAGTCCGTTGCTCTTTGTCAAATTGAAATTCTACTCCAGCGTCTTTGTCAAAAAACTTATCTGATGGAAAGTGGCTGGGATATAATAAGACTTCTTGGCGGCCCTGCAAATCCGAAACCGATTGAGTCAACATGCATTTATGAGAAAGGTAGCCTAAAAAATAAAAAGTGACTCAATAGAACTAAGTTATATTGAATAAAAACTTCACATTTGCTCGACCAGTAACTGCAACGGCTGCTTATGTATTCGACCCAGAAAAAGAATCTCCACATAGAAATGTTTTTTATCATCAGATGACAATGGATCGAGTCGAAAACAATGAATACGTTCTCCAAAACAATCAGTTTTTAATTGACTCTCCAGGTTATATCTTTTAATTCAGGTCACGTTAACGATAAATTAGTAATTCGGATCTCAAAATTCAAACCATTCTTTGATCCTTCTGACCTTGTATCGGGTGAAATTCAATATGAAGAATGGTATCTCTTGGAAGAAGCATACACCCTTACTCTTATTCCAAAAGTTACTTCCTCTGCAAATTAAATCAACAATGACTGAATAGTTTTCCAAGCTGATCTTTATTTCTGTGATTCTAAAGTCTGAGTTCACTGACCTCGACCATTCATTTTCCCATTACTATCCTTCCATCCATTACTACGTTTGATCTTTCCTATTCATCGTTTGTAAGACAAATAGAAAAAATTTGGAATTTCGTGGCATTTGCAATGATCACCATATTTGCATTACTATATTTGGTCGATAATTTACGCGCCGAGTCACCAACTGCATTGTATAAAATCTTGACCTCAAGCAGCTTTAAATTAAATTTTTCAATTTCGCCTTTGTTCGCACAACTCGAATTTTTCCAAAAAGAAAGAGATCTTCATTTGCTAGTTTTGAGAGATGGGAGCCATACGAACGATTGGAATTGCTTTGAGTTTCGTTGCTCTTTGCATGACAGTCTATTGCCTTGCGACTCCGCACTGGGCGATAAGTGTCCAGAATAATAACGGAATACAGACAGGCGTGCAGAAATCGCTTGGGCTCTGGAAATATTGCGAGAAAGCTGTTAACGCTGATAATGTAAGTTTGCTCAGCAGAACTGGGTTCTCAAACAAATATCTTTAGGGCCATTGCCAAAAGCTGTCACAATTTGGAATCGCTGCGTTGGCCCAGTATGGAATCATTGGTTTCAGAGTTCTTGTCATCATTGGTCTTATTTGCGCTATTATCGGTTTTGTCGCTGGCACTGCCTCTTCCGATGCTATCAATATTGCACCAACAAAGGTTTTCCACGTCTATTTCGCTGAAATTCATCTTTTCTAGATAGCAAAGGTTCAAGCCGCCGGGGGCGCTGCTGGCCTTTTATCAATCGCCGGAATCATGATTCTCGCTGCAACTTCTTGGGCCGCTCACATGATCATTAAAAGATGGAAGGACTTCCAAATGCACCAGGGATCCATCTCCATCAACGCGGTAAGATACTGGCAATTTTAAAAATACTGATGAGTTGGCTAGGGAACTCAGTGGACCCTTGGAGCAGCAATTTACGTCGGCTGGTGCGCGAGTGCCATTTTTATTGGAGTAGCGATCATTATGTTCATGGGATGCTGCTCAGGCTCTGGCGATGAAGAGGACGAAGAACGAGAACAATTCCGTAAGAGAAAGATCAAAAATAAACCCTCATTTATAAATAAAATCTAGATCCTGGCTATGCGACCTCAAATTACTCCGCTCCATCTCAGAAAAGTCCCGATTATGTTTAATTTTTTTCGCCTGACCTTTCAATTTTTTGTTGTAATAAAAGAAGTAAATATTCAAATATTTTGTAGATTGTATTTTTTATTTTGAACGGTTGGAATAAAATTGAACGTTGAAGAATCACGATTTTGTTTACAGAATGATTTTCAGAATGATTTTTACCGGTGTAAACTTTACAGTGTTGAAAATCGAGTTTAAACGAGTCCTGGTAGTTCCTTCGGCTTTTCTTGAAACAAATCGTAGTGTCGCAAAACGTCTCCTTCGAAAAGTGGGCTACTAAAAGACAGTTGTTATTCGCAGCTTTTGAGAAGTATTCATTTGTCTTGACTTTCAATGGTGGCTTTTCTGAGTCTTTTACGGGCGATCGAAATGTAGGTCGAAAAAGAGACCATGTAAGCATTTATTTGCGGATGAAAAATCGTAAAAAGAAAAGTCATTGGGAGATAAATTGGTCAAGACGATAAAAATGCTCGCTTGGCAGCTTTATATCTCCGTGCGGAGTCAATGAGGTCCTTTGGTTCTAACCTGCAGACTGGACATCGGGCATAGTCTCGCAGACATCTGTCAACGCATGGGTCGCAAATTTGATGGCCACATACAGTGAGAATTGAAGGCAGATGATCCGTCATGTTGAACTGAAAATTTGATTAAGGCAACCCCCGTTGATTCTTCTTTACCTCATATGTACAGACGGCGCATTCTTTTATGCTTTCATCGAAAACAAAAAAAGACTGGCTCGAGTCGCTCGGAAACCTCTGGCCTCGTCTCCATCAGCTCGGCTACCATCGAGCTTCTGTGCGATATATTGAACTCCATCCTAGCTCTTGCTCTTGCGAGCTCTAGAAGCTGGTTTCTGCTCATATTTTCAGGCCTGTTTCCTAAAATGCTGAGTTAGAGAAAAGTTCACCGCTAATTTTGACGGGTTCAAATGCTGGTTCGTCAACAAACTGGACAACAATGATAAGTTATTTCATTTTTTGTGGTTTTCTCAGGCCATAACTCTATCAGAGTCGTTTGATCCGCCCGTCGTCAGTTGATTTTAATTTGCGAGTTTAGCTGTTGGTCGTTATTTTTATTTCGATTTTCTTCTCTGTGGATATATAAAAAAGGTGGTTTGCGGTGGTTTTATTGGGAAAATCTGATGATTTTATCGTTTTTAAAGTATCTTTTTGGAATATTTGTCGAGCGGACTCTTCAAAAATTTGCGAAAAATATTAATCAAGAATTTTACATTATCGTTTTTACCAAACAGATTTTGGAAAAAGGATTCATTATCAATATGATTTTATTTTTAATTTATCATTCAAGATGCCTTCTACTTACTGTTGACCATGAATGTTTTCTGCCTCGGATTTGTATTTTGATAACTCATTTTTCTGTTCGTTGTTAGCGAAAATTTCTCCGGAAACTTGTATCTTACAAAAACGATCAAAAGCACAAGAACTGCAAGTGCTCCAGCTGAAATCAATCCGATAACTGTTGGCTCCATCCTTCCATAAAGTCAAATCTCTTTTGCGTTCAGAAAATAGCTGTGCTCTGATTTGGTTCGATGAAGTCTGAGTTAATGGAGCACGTCATAAAAAAGCAAGGTACTTGTGACCCCGTTATTTTTTTTTATTTCCTTACCTTTCGTTAATTTATTCTGAGAGGATGCTTTGTCACTTTAAAAATCCCTTATTTTGCTACTAGAAATAATATTTCGCTAAGAATTCATATCATTTTATGATAATGATAACGCTATTTATTTTCATCAAGCAAATAACTATATTTAGAAAACCCATTTTCATAGAAATTAATAAAAAAATGATCGATCTGTTGACTCCGGCCCCGCCTAAATGAGTATTATTTCCGAGCAATTTCCGTCTGCCACAATTCTTCATCAAATAGTCATCAGTACGCAAACATCTAATCAAAGGTAACTTCAATTAAGAGCTTTCTGTTTGAATACAATCATATTTTTCTCTTAGATAATTTATTTTAAACTAATGCAGGAAAGATAATATTTGAAACTGAATCTCATTCCATCAAACGAAAAAAATCATAAAAGACGTCCTTCTGAGCATTTCTTTGAAGAAGATGACCTGTAAAACTCCTCAGCTTCTTCGAGTGTCTCAGTTAGATTCACATTGTTGGTTTCTGGCAGTTTTAAAAGAAGAGTCGCTGAAGAAAAGCCGGAAACAGCAAAAAGCGTGTAAGGGAACCAGCCGAATCCGGGCTTATTTTGAAGAGCTTTGTCAAGGTTTTATAATGCTTTGAGTGCTTATTTGACCCCGAAGCATAAAACCGATTCCTAGTAAGAACGGACTCAGCGCCCCGGAAACGCGACCAACCATCGAGCAAAATCCAACGCCGACGGTTCTGATTTCAGTCGGATAAAGCTCAGACGCGAAGATGAAGATATTGTTAAAAGCACCGGAGACGCAGAATTTTCCAATAAACGCTAGCCATTTTCCGCATTCTTGAATTGTTACAGAGTCAAATCCGAGTTGATCTGTAAGCATGAATAGAAACAAAGAGGTGGAACCAATGTACATCATTGTTGCTTTTTATGGTCAAATAAAATCAAAGAAAATAGAGTAAAGACTGTTTAACATGACCATTCCTGTTGTAGATCTTCGGCCAAATCGGTCGATAAGAGGGATGCTTACAAAATAGCCGAAACACTCGACAAGTCCATTAATAACATTATTCACATAAATATCGCCTCTGAAATCAAGTCAAAAATGATAAAAAGAGTCCGTCTTACGAAAGGGATGAAACATTGTAAGCGAGCCCGTAGTAAACAATTGTGACGACAATAAATGAAAAACCAATATTCAGCGTCACTGAAAAATAATTAAAAAATTGTATTTTCAAAAAGTTAAACCAAGTCTGATGGGAGTTGTCTTGAAGAGATCCGACGTCGTTTTTTCAGATTTTTCTTTCTCTTTTTCAAATTTTGTTAATCCACTTAGTTCATCAACGATGTTCTCATCAAGTTTTGTGTTCGTCTTAGAAGCGATGGTTTTGAGAACATCTCCGGCTTTTTCAATTTCATTTTTGATTGCGAGAAATCGAGGCGACTCGGGAATGAAAAAACCTAAAATAATTAAATAGTGTGCAGAGGTGGAAAAATTACATAAGAAAACTTGGATTGCAGCAAAAATGCCGATTGCGACTGACAATCCTTGCCAGTCGGGAATGAACCAAGCGATCAGAGAAATTCCAGAGTAGCCGACGGAGAAATAGACATTGATCAGGCTTCCGGGAATCGACCTCTTTGACGGTCCTGTCAGCTCGACCCCGTATGTCAAGGCTGCGATGTAAGCTATTTGCTGAATTGAGATGTTTACAAGTGTGATTACTGTATTGACTTACGCTGCAGGCCATCACTAAGACTCGACAAATAATGAAACCGTATTCGTTGTTGAGAACTCCTTGAAAAATGGACAGCGCGGCCATCAAGGAAGAAAAGACAAAAACGGCATTTCTTCGCCCAAATCTGTCAGCATAAATTCCTGCGAAAATCGCTCCGAGCCATTGGCCAATTATTCCGGCAGAAGTCATCAGAGAGCCCAGCCACTGTCGCGAACAGACGGTGTTGAATTCTGAGACAGTCGTTTGCCACGATTCCCCTATCAAAATTGTTCGTCCTTATTAAATAGAAAGAACTTACAGATCTAAATAGCATGTTATCTTTATCAATTGGTTGACCGATCGCTTCCATGTTGTAAAGAAAATCGTCTGGCTGACAATCATATGATTCGATCGTCGAGTTACTGATCTCCTTTTTCAAGCAGCCCTCAATATCGGAAAAATTGGTCGAATGTGTGCAATTCTGTGTGACTGAAAATTTTGCGGTTTCGCATGAATCCAGTCCAAGAACATCTAATGAAATGATGGGAGAATGGATTGAGACTATAATTACTTTGATGGAGAGTTGAAATTTCGGCGAAAGTCAAGGAAGAGAACTGATCGTCAAGAGGACTTTTGCAATGATATGGTGGAGTCCATTGTCCGAATACGGGAAACAGAGCGCATAGGCCTCCAACCATGCTGATATATCCGGCAACAGCAGTGATCCACAGCTGATATCCGCTTTTAAAGAGGTTGAAAAGATTGTAAGTCTTCACGAGAATATTTTTTTGTAACCACTTTCCTGAAATGAGGCAGAACATTCCAAATATCATCGAACTCTGAAATTTTCATTTTATCTTTCAATCTATTTTCCTCTTCCATAATCGTTTATAAGCAAATTTCGAATTGAATAAAATTGAAAGCTGAAAATTCTACTATGTGTTGAATGGCGTGTTATTTAGCACTGTCTTGAATTTGTTTCTGAAATGACAAACTTTGTTTTGACCAATTCAAAGAAATCTCGATCAACTGAGACAATATTTGAGCCAGAAGGCGTGATAAGTGAATTTGAATTTGACCTACATTTTTACACAAATGAAACCCAAAAAATATATAACCTGGATCAGAAGACAGCTTTTTTGATTTTTTATCTTTGAAGAATAATTTCAGTATAAAGCGCATTTCCTCTTGTTTTATGATGCATCAATTCATTAATTTTTCTGATAAAACTCAGAAATATTCGTCTATTTATTTTACCCTTTCTTCAGTTCTTTCATTGTCTTAACTATTGACCCTAAAGGTCAAGTCGAATTCGGCATTAAAACAAAAGAGCGACACTTTTATTTCTTACCTTCTATCAAGCGAAATTTCATTGTCTCAGAACTTCTCTTAAAACTGATATTCTACCGCGCCGCAGACTCTTTTTTATGCTGAGCGGTTGAGCTTGAACCGGTTGAACCCTTGAGAAAAATGAGAAGCGAGAGATCGAAAGTGGAAAATCCCCGCGAAGTTGCTCGAAGCAAGTCCGGTTTTTGAAAGATAATTTTTGATTTTTGTTTATTTTTTCGTGGTCTTTATATTTCAAGCAATAGTTTAATAATAGGTCTTATACAGGAGGAAAAAGGCATTTGAAACGATGAGGTAAAGTCGATTTTTCAATTTTTTTGATTGTTTTTCCTAAAAACTTTTTCATGGAAAATTTAATAAAGAATAATTTACCATTTGAGATGTTCTTCGCAATTTCACGAACACACTCGACTCGCTTTTGAAAGTCCTGTGCATGGGAGCCCTCTGTTTTTGGCGTGTCGGAGATGATGTAGATTCTGATATTGGTCATTAAGAGGCTGAGGGATGTAAGTTGAGAAAGCTCGTATGGGTAGTTCTTCCAGATTTTTCTTGAGGGCAGCTCAATCGCAACTTAAAAAAATTATAAGGAGGAGGTAAATCAGGACTCATTTCTTACCAATTCGATCTTTGAAATTCTCCGCTGACCATAATTTTTCAACTTTTTCAACAGGCTCTTTCGGCGTTTCCGAGAACCAGCTTGGCCCACCACTTCCCATTTGAACTCTTCTCCCTCCTTCTTTTCGGTAGAAGAAGTTCATTCCGTGTCTCACTGATTCCTTGTCGCAAGTGACCTCCATAGTCAAGGAATCACAGTTCGTGTATAATTTGTCGCCAGAGTTTGCTGATTTCTCAATCGTTAGTCTTCCACTCCAAGCTTTCAAAAACGCCTTCGGTTCCATCCCCGGCTTGAGATTGTGAGTCACTCCGAGTCCCAAATCCTGCGCAAGAAGAGCAGCTTCTCCAAGCAGGAGTTCCGATGCTTCAGTTCCGCCCCAGAGGAACAGTACTTCCTTTTGGCTTCCCTTTGGCAGATCTTGCTGATTTCTCACGCTCTTCATTTGTTTTCCAAACCATTTGCCCGTCCCAGCGATTGAAAACTTCCATATTACGAGAACAACATCTTCAGAAGTCAAAGTACTCTTGCTGATCGTCTTTAATTTTCCATTCATCGGGGTGAGTTTTTCATAACTGATCGTTGAAATTTTCATGATTCGTCCATCATCGCCGACGATTTCGCCATCTCCGCCGGAGACGTTGAATTTCCCTTCGGTCAGGGGATAGTCGGGAGTTTCTGTGTCGAGATCTGGGGTCACGGGTTTGTAGTCGATGATTTGAATGTTGAGTTTGTTTCGTTCTGCGATAGGTAAAAGGACATTTTCTTGGTTCGGTCGAATCCAGTCGACGAATTTTTCGGAGAACAACGAGGTCTCCCTATGTTCGGTAACTCGGCCAATGATCATCGATTCTAGATCAGATTCACCGTAATAATTAGCGATCAGATAATTGACAAGCTCTTTCGCCTTTGTTCTAAGTCGATACTGAGCTTTTGCCCCGATCCAGGTGTAAATTTCGGCACCAAATTCGAAGACGAAGATCTTTTCGCTCTCCAGGTCCTTTTGGCTCGGACTTCTTCCCCATTGGTTTTCAACCGGTTTAAGCATCGCTGAATCTTCATTTTCAGCTTTTATCACTTCCCAAACTCTTGAATTCGAAAAGCACTCTGCCTCAAAATCATCATCTGCCATATCTGGGTCGTATTTGACCTCTTCTATGTCTTCCATTTTTCCACCGAGGATTTTCCAGAACTCGTTGGTTTTTGCACTGACAAGCTTGTAAACTGGATTTTTCGTGCCCAAATCTGATGTCTGGCAAACAAACCGGGCAAAATCTTTCGCTTTTGCTTTTTCTACGATGTTGGAGAACTCGGAAAGGAAAACGAAGACGGTACTTTGAGTGATGAGGATGAATGAGTCATCATTGGTGAGGGATGAGATCGAGCAAGGAACGACAAACGGAAAAGCTCGCTTTCTCCCCTTGAGTTTTATCAGCATCGGGTGTTTGTATGGCGAATCATCAGCGAGTAACCGATCATTTTTGGATTTCAATTTGACGGCGTTGATGTCTTCTTTCGCCGCTAAACCAGCAAGGGCGGAATTCGTAAAGACCTTCCCGGACATTTTCTCCGACAAATTAGTCTTTTCTTCCGTGTAGTTATCCTCTCCAATCGGCGCGGATCTCAGAGGATTGCGGTTTTGCTCCCGAGCGGGGCGCTTTCTTCTTGGCTTTGAAAGCCGGGTGATTTTCGGAGGAGGTGATTGAGGAATGAAAGAAAAGTCCTCCGCATCCTTCGCCGGTTGAACATTTTCTTTGAACGAAGGCGAGAGAATTTCATCAAGAATGCTTTCGTCGAACTTCGGAATTTTCTGATTTCTTGTTACTTTCAGCGAGACGGAATCTTCTCCCTTTCGTGTTGCCAGCTTTTCAAGGTCGGAAATGTCCTCTGACAATGATTTTGAACGCGCCTCGGAGTTTTTGGATAACTTGATGGTTTGCGGCTTGATGACGGATTTGACTGGTAGAGAGGTTGTTCGAGACGGGGTTTTGGAGAATTTGTTTCCGGATTTTTGTGCCTGAATAATGAATTTTATAAATTGAGGATGTAGCCGACTAATTTCTTTCACTTAAAAATTTGAATTCACTCTTGTTACTGATGAAATTTTCGACCAATTTATAATTTATACGAAAGAGTTATTGTTTTTATTTTTTGATTGTCAAATCAAAGATCTCACCTTTGCGGAAGTCGACAAGCTTTGATGATCTTTATGTTCGACCTTTTTCTTCCAATTGCTTTCCGCCGCATTTAGCAAGTCAAGCTTTTTATTCAAATTGCCCGCACTCTGTACCTCCATCTTCTTTTCTTTGTATTTCGCATTCTCCTGGCATTGGGCGAGTCGATCTGAGAGTTTTCCAGATGACACGGGAAGGGGATCAGATGAAGATTTTTTCTGCCAAGTTGCATTTTTCTGAAGACCAGCGAGTCTGTCAGACAATTTGTTTTGTGGAACGATATTTGCCTTAAAATTCTAGTGAATTTTTCGATAATTTTGTCTTTTGATAAATTTGCCGGCATTTTCGATATTTGCAAAGCTGAACTTTTCCCAGAAGTTTAATATTCCCCATGTTCCGAATAACAGTGGAGTATTACTGTCTTCTGAACATGTCATTTTGATTGTGCGATTTCCGGCGCTCGTCAAATCTGAGCAAATGTTGACCCAGCTCATAATCTCTAACGCGGGGCAAAAAAGTTTTGAAGTGCTTTGCGGAAATCTTTTGAATAATGCATCGAATGTTCTTTTTCTCAGATCATTCTATTAAATGGACAGCTGAAGGGCGTTTCTAAGAAGGGCCTTTACCTTTTGTTGGCTGTTTTTCCAGCTTTGTTGCGATTTTTCAAGCGCTTTTTGTCGTTCCATCAGTGTTCCTAGAAGATTTTTTAGGGTTTTGCTTAGAGTCATGGTCAGGGTTAGGGTTAGGGTTAGGGTTAGGGTTTGATTTCTAAACAAACAAATAACTCATTAGTTGACCAGATTTTAAATGATGATTGCTATTTTTTTCATCCTCTTTCTGCAAAAAATATCGAAAATTGTCCTTTTTCCGAATAAGTTTTGTACCTGATATTTTAACTTGATCGCTCATCTTAAGCTGTTTCCCTTCTCTTCGTTTTTTTCTTCCAAAAAATGTATTCAACGCTGTTTCGATAATAATGACTTCTTTTCTTAGGGCACGCGCGCCGGGGCGATTCTCCTCGGCTCCCTCTGGTTCAAGTTAATCTTCCTGTCGAAATCTACAAAGAAGTTTGTCAATTGGAAAAATATTAGCCAGTTGTGGCCTCGTTTGATCTCTGCAAACATTCATTACGACTTGTCAAAATCAAACAACTGATTTTTGATTTACGCGTATTTACGGCTTACTTTTTCGGGAAAATATGACACAAAATCAGCAGTTTTAAGGGCATCAACAGCGATTTTTACCGTTTTCTTTGAGTTCTCTCCGGTCTTTTTTGGGAAAAAAGGATGGAAAAGCCCGTGAGGATCCCCTTGATTCAAGGTCAATTATGTACTGGGCCCTTAACCTGGGCAAACGCGCAAAGTTCCCCTAGGCGAAAACAAATATCATTTGGAAAATTTTCAAATTCATCGTCGCCGTTCTCTCTCTTTTACAAGGGTTATGACAATCGCGGTAATGGCAACATTACAACCGCTTCCTGCTTATTTACAATTAGTTTTACACCCTTGTGCCTTGGCTTTTATCCAACTTTATATTTTTATTTGAAAAATTTTTGACCTCATCAATCTTTACAAAAAATTCTCGACCGCCACCTCAATTTGTTATTTTCTCGTCTTGAGTCAAGACTCTTGACACGCGCAAAACAAAAGAAACTGGATTAAAAAGATTGAGAGAAAATGCTCTAAAGACGGACCTTGTGAATTATTGAGGGTGAAAATGAGACGGCTAAAATGAAGAAAGCTGCTTTTAATATATTCATAAGTTCATCACTGAATGCGGTGACTCTTGTTTTTGTGACGGGGAGGAAGCAGTCAGACTAGTAAAACACGTTGGTAGTGATTAGGAGATGATTGACAATGCTAATGCAATTAAAATAAGCTGATTGCATGACAGCGATTCTTGTTTTTTCCTTCTCTAAGAGACTTTTTATGTCAATTTTTTTTTTTATTTCGAATCTATTTTTTTTTAAGAAATGCCTGGAAACCGACATACTTTATTGGATACAATTTCTTTATAAAAACCATAAGATGCATTTTTGAAGGAAAGCTTGAATACTTTTTACTATTTTTCTTCAATGAGTTTGTTATTATATATTTACTTACATGAGTATCTGGACTACTACGATTGAAATTCACTTTTTCTCTCCGGTAAAATGATTTGTTTTTTACAACTTTGGTTGTTTTTCCTTCTCTGGCGGCGGGCAAGGTCTGAGACTCTCTCGTAAATCAGCGTTCGGAGCTGCTCAGAGAGCCAGCAACAGATTCATCAGCTCATGAATCACGAGGTTCTTTCATTCCTTAGCCTGAAGCGCTCTTGAATGAAAAAAAATGCTCAATAAGAGCGTTGAAGATTGAATGCACTGAAATTAACCAAGCAAATCGAAACACCTCTGCAAGAATTTGAATCAATTAATTCAAACGATCAAATTGTTTTTGACTCAAAATTTTTAGTAAGCGAAAAGACAGATTTACTGCAGTATTGTTTATTATATAATCGGGCACAAAAAATGGCGAAGGAAAAAGTATCGTATAAAAATTTACAGGTCGTTATTATTTAACTTGAAGAAGCTTCAAAAGGTTCCGTGGGGGCAAGAGAAGCCAGATGGTTTGACGTTTCCGGAATTGCCATCTCGAGTAGCGCAGCAAGTGTTTTTGTTCTTGTTCATCCAGAAGAAGGGCTGGTCGTGGCCTCCGCAGCATTGGTGCTCGACTAAACGATGTAAGAGATGGTAGAAGCGGGGATTCTTTACCTGGAACTCCTCCAGCGGAATAGCAGTTGGCTGGGTCTCGATTATCGAAGAAGCTCTCGCCATCTCCGCCGGACCAGAAAGCGTGGTATTGGTTGTCGAAGACGTCCTTTTCCGCAAGAATATCTTCGACGAATTTCTTGTCGCACTCAAAGAGCTCTCGAGGGCAAGATCCAGCGTCATCTCGTCCAACCAACTCGTTCTAAAATGAGTATTGAAAATCTACGATCAATTTGTCGAGTAGCTCACCTGTCTTCCGGACCATTTCCAGGTGTACTGGACAAACTCGCCGATGCACTCGTCTCCGTGGTTCTTTCGGACGCATCGCTGGCACTCCTTGTACGCCTTGCACTTGGCGTCAAGGGCGTCCTTAGGTCGGCCCATACCCATCTCGGTCATTGGTCTGTCTCCTAGGAAGTAAAATTGAAGAAAAATAACGAGGAAGTTCTTTCTTACCGAGGAGATAGCAGTGGCAGCCGTAAGCCCAGTATTTTCGCTCGTCAAAAGCATCGTCTCCCTTGAGCCCGTTCTTAGCCCAGAGCTTTTCAGCCATGGCTTTGAGGTCGGAGTAGCGACGCTCTTGGTCAATACTTCGATCGACTTCTTGTCGGCCGGATCGGACCTAGAGAATTTTGAGTGAATGAGACCTTTTGTTTTTACTTCAAAATTTATATTCCAATTTTATTTCATATAATTAACTAGTATTAGTTCTTCTATTGACCATGTTTTTGTCAGTGTCAGTTGAGTGTCAATTTGTTAGTCATACGAAAAATCCGGAAAAACTATTTCTGCACTAAATTATGGTCTCTGAAACTTACAATAGGAGCAACTTGGGGAGCATCACAGGGAACTTCCTGTCCATTCGAGATGCAAACGTCATCGTCGACAACATCAGCAAAAGCGACGGCGACGGTAGCGAAGAAAGTCGAAAGTTTCATTTTTGAAATAAAAGAGGACAAAGAGGTTTTTTCACTTGGAAGTTCCTTGAGGAGCTTGTTTGAGTGTTTCTATCTTATCGATAGTTTGATGATTGAGGAGAGCATTGAATACGTTTTTATACGCGCGCGGGGCTCGATGATGGAGCGCGCGGCGGGAGGGCGCTAGAACTCTGAGCGCGCGAGTTTTCATGAAAATTTGATAAGCGCTACTCAAGCGAATTTCTGTCTTCTGATAAGAAATTTCGGTGTTTATAAGGGACTAATCAGTGATGCCAATGATAGTATCAGATTCAATCTTGCATCAAAAAAGGCTTTTTGCAATCTTTCTTTTCAGTTTAAATTGTCTCATATCTTTGTCAGAAGTCACCTCTACTGATTGCGGAAAGCTGTGAGCAATTCAACAATATTAATAAAATGTTTAAATTTTATATTAAAAATTTATATATTTTTCTATTTGATCAATTCCATTTTAATAGAAAACCACAGAACCAGCAGTTCAATCCCAAAACAAGATGATATCAATTTGGAGAAGGAAGCATCAATATCTAAGCCCTTAACCCTTTCCAACATGCAATACCAGATCCCGAATTCGGAGATTCGACTCGCAAAGATTCTCAAAAATGGCGTCAGAGTTGAACTTCTGGATTTCCCAGTAGTAAGTAAAACACGAATAAAATTAAGATAAGTAGACATCAGTAAGTCCGCGTTTTAGGTCGCCGTCAGTCTGCTCGGCAACCTGTCTAGAAAACCTGAGTCAGGGTCACCAAAGAACAAATTTGAAAAAGTGATTTTTGCAAAGCCGCCCTGCGGCTTTGATTGTAAAAAAGCCGCGACTCGGCTTTCTAGTCAGTTTTCAGCAACTAATGAATAAAAAATCTTTACGCAGGTTTTCTACACAGGTTGCTAAATGCAGGCGTCATTAAATTTTTTGAAGTAAAAAACACAACATATTTTCTCAACGCAAGAAATCTCCCCACAAGAGCATTAAATTCTAAAAATATTGTTTCGGAAATGAAACTCGGCTTCATTTAACTGACCATTGCAAAATTTTTACAAGTACGAGTACTGTGTTTTCTCAATGACTTGTACGTATCCTGATTTGAAGCAACCGTTCGGTAATTCGCGCAATTAATCAAAATTCAAGATTTCAAGATTTTTTCTGTCGATTACGAACATCATTTTTTTAAAACTTCTAAACGCATGTTTCGAAATTTTGATCAAAGTAACTTCGCGCTTAGAAAAAATGTTTCACGAAAAAATGAAACAAGTTTTGAAATGAACTTTTAAAAAGTTTTAAGCCTTCAAAAATTGCGTCACGCTCTTGAAAATGTTTAAAAATAGCAAAAAAAACTAGAAATAGCATTTTTGGAAAATTTCTTTGGTCAAACTAAAATTTGTGAGAATTGGCGCCAGGGCACTTTGAAAAATGACGACAAATGTGATGTTATGTAGACAAAAATTAAGCTGTATTTTTAGCTACAATTTTAAGGTCGTAAAAATTATTCCTGAAATTATGAAAAATGCTGTCATCAATATCTAGTGTTCAAAAAACTCTACGTCGGATAAAAATAAATTGCTACGTTCTTTTCAAAAAAAAGTTGCGCGTTTAAGTGCAGCTTTGCGCATCTTTATTCCTCTTGCCAACCACAGGGTGTGCGCCCATAATTCCATTTTTATCGAAAATACGATTTCCGAATTTGGCTGAATTGACTGATCCCGCCGCCCGGCACTACCTAAAGTTATCTAAGGCATCTCTGTTTCTTTATATTATCGTGAATATCAAAAAGAGTTTTCTGACTATTTTATTTGAGAACACAACATTAAAAGAGTTTGATAATGTGCTTTTCAGAGAAATCTGAGCGACAAGTTGGACAGTCTGCATTATTTTTTCCGAGAACATCTTTCAAACATTTGATGCAAAACTGATGACCACATTTTGCCAGACAGCATTTGCGATGATCCTTTGTATCATAATTTGAGCAACAAATTGAGCATTCATCAGGTTTCTCGCGTCTTAGATATTCAACTTCCCCTTCAAGAGATTTAATTCGCTCATTCTGTTCTTTTTCGAGGTAATCAGTTTTCTTCTGTACTGTTTTTGATTTCAATCTTTCTTCATCCAAACTTTTACGTGTCCGTTTGAGTTCATTTTTGTCGGATTGATACTTTTCTGCAGCCCTCCTAAAATTTTCAATTTCCGCTTTTTGTACTTTTATAGTATTGTTTCTTTTTTCAACCGCAATATTGAGAAAGTTGATTTCATTTTTGAGATTTATCAATTTCTTTTTGTTTTCCTCAACTGTTGCTTGAAATTTTTCTTGATTTTTTTGCTGAAATTCTTGCCATTTTTCTTCATTTTCTTGCTGAAGTTCTCGCAATTTTTCTTGATTTTTTTGCTGAAGTTCTTTCTCTTTCGTTAGTTTTTGAAGTTGCTGTTGATAATAGTTCTCATTTTTTCTTGAAGAGATAAGAGAATTTTTAAATTCAAGCCAAAGTCGGACGTATCGGTATCTAAGAAGATTAAGCATCTCAGTCGGATGGTTTTTTTCAAGGAAGGCGATATTGGTGACGTATTTATCGAAGTCATCTCTTTGATCTTTAGACTCAGCAAATTCTTGTGCAGAATTAATCATTGAATTAGAAATATAAGGATGATTGCCATTGATGTTTTTAGCTGCATTGACTTGTTCCGAAATAACTCGCTCGATTGATGACCTCTTCAACTGGAACTCTTCCTGATTACAGTAGACAAAATGAAAATCCTCGTATTTTTCAAGTTGTAGAGCGAGATTTTTATCGATCCTCGGAGATTTGCTAGGGAAATCTTTGCACTTTTCCTTCAGAACTAAAATATATTGAGATCAAGAGACGAATTCGCCGAAAATTGATTTTTCAATGTTTAACGGTTAAACTTTTACCTCTATCTGATTGGAAACACAGCCAAGAAATTTGATATTCAGTCATTTTACAGTCAATTTCTTCTGACCGATCTTCAATTAAAGCCAAATTTGAATTGACCATCTCAAGAAGCGCCATTGGATCAGTATTAGTACCGAGTTCGTCTATTTTCTCTTGCCAAAAACTCATTTAGAGGGTCTCGTTCGCAAATTTAGAGTAGCGTGTTATGTTAGTCTTTGAATAAAATTTGTAGACCTGTAAATTTAAAGAGATGTGACTCATGAATAATGTGCAAAATAAAATTCAAAAAGATTGTTTGAATGATCTTATCGAAAATGAAGATTTTTCTAAATATACTATTTATTTTTTTCGAAAAGTTCAATTCATCAATTCCGTGAAAACGATGCTGGTTATTCTGTTTCCAGTTCAGCTTTCGCGAAAAAATTCTGGGCAGCATCATAATCGCTCATAATCATGAACTCAGGTGCTAGTACGGCATTCAAGAAGATCAGACCGAGGCACCATTTCAAACAGCTAAATTCGTCGAAAGAAAAACATCGCTCTTTTTCAAATGAATAGCCGCGGAAGTGAAGAAAACAACAGCTTTCGAGGAAAAAGTTGCTATTAAACTCGTAGACTGGGGAATCGTTGACGATTAAACCCGTTATTTGGTCATGTAAAAATTCCTTGCTCAGAGAAATTGACCTTAAACGTGAGCGGTCAAAGAAAAACATGACAAAAACATGACCCTGCAGTTCAAAGGCAAGCAAATAAAAACAGACCTGAAGCGAAAAGAGTTAAGGGTAGAGTACGTGTTCAAATCCATCTTTATCAAATCAATAGAACTCAAGTCTGGGAAGAATAATCCACCCAGCGGCGCTTGATATTGAAATATTTGAAGCTTTGGCAGATTTATTTGGCATAAATCCGCCGACAAATGGATTTCTAAACGCTTGATGATTCCGATTTTTATAAAGTCAGGAATAATTTAAAGCACTCAGGTAATCTTTACAAATTGTATCAATCAAAAATTTTTGTTCTTTTCCAATTTCGCTTTTCCATTTGAACACAACATCTGCCGAGTTTCTCGAAGTTCCAAAGGTTCCAGAATGCTCTAGAAAAAAGCGCTAGAATTGTTTTCAGACAATCATAAAATCTGATTTTGTCGACGTGTTCTTTTTGATCCACTTATGCAAGTTCTCAGGAAATCGCCATTTTAAGAACTTATAAATATTTCTCGCGTTTTTTTCTGGTTCTATTGCCAGATCTTCGAATTTCAGAGACATCAATTTTGGAGAATGAAGACGAAAATTTTCTTCGTAGAATTTCTGCTGCTTCAGTTTTTCGGTGCAATATTGATTGATGTTCAAAAAGTAGTCTGAAACCTTGCCAACTTTTTCACGGCTAAGGAACACTGATCGAGGGTCTCTAAAAGAAAATTCTAGAGGTTGAATGCTGAAAGACTTGCCGAAAATAGAGGAGGACCCTTAAATCAACATTTCTCCGTTCTGCTTCTTTCAATAAAATTTCTATATTTGCTGGCTTAATTGTTTTGATTACCCTCTTCTTTTTCTTGCAAAGATATTCGGCTTCATTTATTTCAATATGCCGACAGTTTTTGTTCGAGTCGCAGATTGGTCGTTTGAGAACTCGGTCCTTCTTCTCAAAGACGATATTGGTCCTGTTTGGATTGATATTCAACAAGTCAGGATTTGAAAAATTGCACTGGAAAAGATCGAGAATAAAAGAAGCCCAGTCTTCTTGAACATCAGGACTCATCCTAGGGTCCGGCATGATTAGGACCAAAAATTTAATTTCAATGAAACTTCACGATTCCACTAATTCGACCCTAAGGAATTCAATTCCGTTCACTGATTCTCCCAAAAGCCCCCCATTCAGCCCTTTTCAGGGCTTTAATGAAAATTTAAACGGAGAGCCAAGTGCGCTCTGATTGGTCAGCTCCGCCGAGCGATTTTAAATACTGCCCGAATGATTCCCTTGGTGGCTCAAATGTTAGCGCTCTCGCTTGACAAGCAAGAGGTGGTGAGGTCGAGTCACCAAAAATCAAGTTTTTTAATAAATGTTATTGTTATTGAATAAATCTCGTTATTAAAAAAAATTAATTGTAGGATAATAACCATAACAAACCTAGAAATAGGGACAATTTTAATTTTTATGTAAATGGGTGTGGGTGGGGTTGGGGACAAAACTGAGATTGATCACCTCAGAGTTAAACGCCTTTGTCAAGCCCCTTAAGGGGGAGTATCACGGATTTTGGGCTAAAGGGGGGTCGGAGACTTGCTCTGATTTCCAGCACACCTCAGATATCGGTAAAATTCTGCCTAAGGTCGATAGATCTGACCAATATCTAGTGCTGTTTTTCTCAGATTTTAATTTACTCAACCGGTTTTGGCAGTAGAGAGCTGAGAGTCAACCCCGTTTTTCAAAAATCGCGATTTTGGGCTGTCGTAGGATTAAAATTTTTCTAAGAAAATCAAGTCGGATCCTGGAATTCTCAGTGGTTTTAGAAAGTTCATCCCCTTATCTAAGGCTGTTTTGAAGGAAATTTTGTGTACTCAAAAAATTCTTAACAAAAATTTTTTTGAAAAAATACTTCCAAAAATAAAGTTTTTCATGAATTCAATCGGTATTGAAAAATGCTTCAATGAAGATTTTCTGATGTTTTTATGTGAGAATATTCATTTAAAATGCATAAAAATGTAAAAATAAAGTACTCTGAACACAATTTTTTCACCCACAGTGTCGCAGACAAATGTCAATAGGCGCGAGTAGGCAACTTTCAATGTCGTTTTTCGGGTATTTTTTCTGAAAAATAAGAAAAATATTGAATACCTTTTTTGTTAATTAAGGCCTAAGCTATAAAAATCTGGAAAGATATTATTAGACATCCGACTTTCGTAAAAGCGTGATACTCCCCCTTAAAGTTAAAAATCAAGGAACGGGCCTGGAATTGTGAACGACCTAGAAACCCAAAAAACCGAGAGAAATCGGCGATTTAGAAGATTTGCCGGGCTTTAAGTGCCGGCATATTTTTCGCCGTATTCGATAACCTAGGTTATCCTATGATTTTCTTTGGGGGTGTTGTTTATTTTGCCCTTTGAAAAATCGAGTCCTCCGATCGTGTCGGACCCTAACTCATCCATCCCTTTTTTGATACCACGTTGTGATCTGGCTCAAAAAGCTGAAAATGAATTTAGATTCCAGTAAATGTTGTACGAAAAAAACTTACGTAAAAAACGTCATCATTTTGATTAAAAAGCTCTGCGAAAAAAGAAGAGCCGGTTCTGTATCCTGTCGCTAGGAGAACATTTTCTGCTGGCAGCGATTTTATAATTTGTTTCTCTTTTTCGCCCGATCTAATGATTAAAACGTTTGTTTGAATATAGTGTCTATCTGTTCTCTCAGACTGAGAGTCTCAGTTAAAAAGAAGAATACGATAGTTATGAAAAAAAGAAATCCAGTTAAAATTTTCAGCTCTTTCATTTGATCCCCATCGTATCTTTTGAGGCAAAAACAAACTAAGCTTGGAAATAAAAAAGCCGTCAATTTCTTTATCACGCCCCGATAAAGATTGAGCGACAGAAATAATTTCTAGTCGTCAATGATAAGTCTTAATCCTTATTTCAAAAATATAACAGAAAAAAGTCTGAACTTTTAGGCATTTTCACCGAAAAATAAGCAATAAAAAAATTTTGACGAGAAGCGAAATTTTTTCGCTCAAAAATCCTCAAAAGTTCAACCTTTAAAAACTGAGCTTCTGAAAACGTGAAGCACCTGGTATAAATTTTTAATCCAACACATGTTTCTTCAATTTAGCGTGAAAACGCGCGGATCTGAAGTTTTCAAACTAATTGGTAACATTTTCGGACATTTGCTTTGATTCGCGTTACTTATCGGAAGATACCCTACTTCACAGGCTTTCCAACTTCAAAACGAGGGGTAACTGTGTTTGATTTTTATCCATAAAAATCAGTGAGTCATCAAAACGGAATTAATCCTCATCTTGTTAATTCGAATTTCCCCGGCGCTCGCGCTTTCCAAACAAATTCAATCTTCCTGTGCACGTTTTGGAACGGGCGCTTTTTCGATTGTCGGAAATCAAGGCTTCCGTTTCGTTTTTTCTTCAATAAATTTATTTATTTTCTTGATACCTAGGCTCGGCAAGCTGATTCAGGGCCTTCAGACAGCTTTAAAGAAAAGCCGCGCAGCGGCTTTTTCAAAATCAAAGCCGCAAAAGATTAAGAAAAAAAATTCCTTGCGGCTTCAATTTTGAAACAGCCGCTAAATGCGGCTTTTCTTCAAAGTTATTTTAAGGGCCGAGCCTTGTTTTATGTAGCCCTTATTTTCTTTGTTATATAATTGAAAAAGCGATAGAAACTCCATTTCGGCGAGAACAACCTAATTTTCACGGATCCAAAAGTCAACGAATTTAATCAAATCATCAAATAGACAAAATCAGAATTCGGCTGTTTCTTGACCATGAGTCTGAAATTCTTCTTTTTGTTGCTTCTTGCTGCTCTTGGCAGAGGGGATGAGCAGCTCTTTCAGAAGAATGAGAACGTTGGTGCTGTTGAGAGACTTTCCGGAAGCTCGAAGAATTTGAAGATTTTGAGAAAATTCGGATTTAGTTTGGGAGCGCTGGAATCTTATAAAAGCTCAGGAAAGAGTTTGCATGATTTATCATTTATAATATTCTAAAAATAAGATTAAACCTTCGGGCAAATACAGTCCGATAACTTTTCTGTGTCTGTCACTTTTGCCAGATGATAATTTTTGCAAAACCGGAAAATTTTAAGAAAACTTATGGTTTTTAATTTTTCTTAAGCGAAAAATTTTCTTCAATCAATACCCGATTTCGAATTTGATAAAAATAACTTGCTTCGCAAAAATGAACTGATCTCCAAAAGACCATAATGAGTAGCCTCGTTCCGGAAACATTCGGTAAGCGGCTGGTTTTTTGAAGCCTCGTCACCTTGAGCAAAAGCCTTTTATTACATAATCATCATTTCCCGGGATTTTTTTCGACAGTGTAACTCTTGCAAGATCCGCTTCTTTCTACAATCGTCGGCGAGTACAAAGCGCCGGATGGGAGTATTTGCTATATTTTTGACGATGGCGAGGGCGGATTGAACATTTTCATCACCGATGTTCAAGGAGAGCTGATTTCGATTGTTTCTGGAACGACGGTGACTGAGAACGAAGATGGCTCAGGAATTTGATTAAACATTTCTTTCTCTATCAATTCTGGAGTAATTGAGATTTTTGAGAATTTAATCTGTGGAATCAGGTTTCATAATCATTTGATAAGTGGTCGTAGAAGGTGCAGATTCTTACACCGCAACGGACTTCCTTTTGTGGGTTTCTGCCGACCGGGTAAGTTGATCACTTATCGCTGATGCCGCTTATTAAAACAGGTTAATTACTGGATTATCTCAGGAAACGCTCACTACCTCGCTTGGTTATCAGTTCTATCCAACGACGACTTCAACAACGACGACGACGATTTCCACGACAACAACGTTTGTTCCTTTCACAACGACAACTACGAGTAGGGCTCCGAACAATAAACACTCTCTTCCCAAAAATGCAGCAAAACCAATTCTCTGAGCCACTAAAAAGACAACAACAACCACCCCAAACTGCTACGACTCCGATTGCCAAGCTGAATGCGACGGAATATTCGGCCCAGAAGTCCGAAGCTGCTTCTGCAACTACGAAGGAGACTGTAGATTCTGCGCTTTTGGCGATTTCTTCATCAAGGATCTCGATTCTTGCTCAAGCACAACGACAACTACAACAACGACGACAACGACAACAACGACGGCGAAGTTCTGCCTGGACATTCAGTGCCAACAAGAGTGTGACATGACGTTCGGGGTGAATATCGCGAGTTGTTACTGTGACTCAAAAGGGGATTGTGCTCTTTGTCCCGGAGGGGAGAGCTGGAATCATGCTCAGGATGTTTGCTCTGGCGAAGGTTTTTTCTCATTGTCGATCGTTCTTACCTTTTGCTCTAGCAACAACAACAACTACGCCTGTTCCAACAACAACTACATCCACAACAACGACAACGACAACAACAGGCGATATGGGAAGTAAGTAACTCTGTACATATCGAAGCTTTTGAACATTTAGTTTTTGTAACAACTACAACTTCAACGACAACAACGACAACAACTCCGAATTGCTATGACTCAGATTGTCAAAATGAGTGTGATGGAATTTTCGGACAAGGAGTTCGAAGCTGTTTTTGCAATAATGAAGGGACTTGTCGATTTTGCTCGTTTGGACAGATTTTCGACAAAGATCAGGATACCTGTCTCTTTACAACAACAACGACCACAACGACTACCACAACGACTACAACAACGACAACGACCACAACTACAACGACGACAACAACAACAAGTAACATGAATTTACCAAAATGCCTTTTATTCATCAATAGTTCTCAATTTGTAAGAACTATCCCTAAATTCTCGAGTTTTATAGCTTGCAAATCATTCATCTTCACCAAGCCAAGTCCAAAATCTAATTCTGACGGTTTTGTTTTCACAAAATCAGTGAAGCAGTGGCGGCCGCTCTGTATCCTTAATTGCTTTATTGAATCAGAGTTTTGTCTCCCCAAATATTTTTATGAAAGCAATTTTGCGTCCCAGATCTCCCCTTTTGTCCTGCGTCGTCGTAAAAATGCCTGAATAATAAATCGACGTCCGGGGCGCACTACACCGAGCCAAATGAGCGTGATATTTTACAAACGCAAGAATTACAAAGAAAAAACGCTTTGAGAGACATTTTTTCGTTTTCGATAGTTTTCTGACGAATCGGTCTTACGAAAAGCTATTCGTATATTTGCGCTTTGATAACGAGACGCGGAAAGGGAGTATTTGACGGAAGCAAATATTTGGAGAATTTCGTCAAGCAGTGAAAAAGCCAGAAAATCGAGGTGGTTTCATTTACCGATTGAGAGATTCACCCTGTTGGAGAAAATCAGAATAGAATGATGAAGAAAAAACACTAAGAAAATTACGATGTCAGAAGAAAAACGGTACGATTCATTTTTAAATGATCAGAGACAATAAAAAATGATCGAAAGATAATTCATAAATTAAATACTCGTAAAAATCGTTTCTAGCGAAACTCTGTTTTTCCTTTTAAAAATCTTAAAAATTTAATTCATAGTTCAAAAACGTAACTCTATTTTTGCGTAAATTATGTACGATTCTCGACGTAAAAATATGAAAAGGATTTGAAAGTATTAAATTTTTCGTTCTGACGCTCATAAAATCAATTTTTCTCTATTCATCAGAATAAACTTCTCAGTCATTTTCCTACAAAAAAGCAAAAGCAAATTTTTACGTTTACGCTGCTATGGGAACAAAATTCATCATTCGATGAACGACTTTCCATAAAAACGAAAACAAAAAACTGTAGTTTCCTTTTTAGCAAAGAAGATATGCAGACGAAAGTGAGCTCAAAAACGAGAAGGGTTGTGATTGATTCAGAGAGATGGAGTGGACCTTCGCAGATTCCGAAATTTTGGCAAGGGAGCAAAAAGAAGCTGTGGAGTAATTACGCGAACAAAGATCATGAAATCAATGAAATTAAGGGAGGTGATTAATAGGGTCGGCCAAGAAAAAAGTGAAGTCTCATTTCAGCGAATTTTATTGCAGTTTCTGATAGATCTCGACGAGGCGATTGACTTAAAATTAGCATCAAATTACTCAGAATTTGATTCTCCACAATTTTGAACAGAGATTTACTGTACTTTCAGTAATTCTAGAAATTTCGGATTACGTAACATATGAAATATACAGTTTTCAATTACAGATTTCGGATCTTTCCGCTTATCCCTTTAACATGATTCGGGTATCAAAATGACCGCCTTGTCAAGATCTACAAGAATCTGCAATAAAAAGGAGTGAAAAATATATCTCAGAAAAAAATTTTACGAAAAAACTGATTTTTCAATTTTTTTGGGCGGAAAAAAAATTCCCAAAAATTTTTTTCGAGATTTTTTTTGAAATTCTCTTTTAATAGCGCCCCTTCAATGACCTCTGAAAGTTTGAATGAGATTTGAAGACTTCACCCTTTTTTGGCCTACCCTAGTGATTAATAATTGTCTTTTCCAGGATTTTTGAGGAAAAAGGGATTTTTTTAATTTATTTAATTTAATAAGATTTAATTGAATCAGTAGCGAGCCAATCAGATTTCAATTTATCCTCTAAATCATCAGAATCTGATTGGCTCTGAAGATTTTCGGATCATTTTGATTTGCCGAATCTAAAAAGAAACTACTTTTGATCACAAAAAAAAGACCTCAAAATACAACATCCTCACCTTCATCCCCCTCAACCTCTTCATCCAATTCCACCGCTTCGCCAATATTTATTTTCTCGTCATGGTTGTTCTTCAATGCATTCCAATCATTTCTTCCGTCAATCCAGCCGGCACTGCCATCCCCCTCATTCTCGTACTTCTAGGTCTTGGCTTAATCTTCTAACAACAATTTGACTAATTAGTAATTACGAGATAATGCTAGCACTAAATCATGTCTTTCAAAACCGAGTGGTGAGAAAGGTTAAGCCCTTCAAAGTGACCATGATTAAAGACGGATACGATGATTTGCAGCGCCATCGCCAAGATAGATTTTTAAACAATAAGAAAGTCCTGAAAATTCTCAAAAATGGCCAGCTAGAAATCATTCCTTGGAAAGACGTCATGACTGGCAATCTTCTCTTGCTCAAAAAGGATGAAGGAGTGCCTGCAGATGTGGTTCTGCTGGCCTCGGAAAATGAGGATGCAGTGGCGTTTCTAGAAACAGCTGAATTGGATGGAGAAACCAATCTGAAAATAAAAACGGCGCTGAAGGAAACGACCGAGACGATCGATTTCGACGACTGGGAGAATCAAGATTTTGCGAAACTAGTCAAAAACACGGACGGAACAAGTATGGATGTTGAGCTGCCAAATGACCGCCTCCCCAAATTCGACGGAACTTTTAATTCAAAAAGTGGCAAGGTCCAAGTTTCAAACGACAACGTCCTCCTTCGCGGAACGATTCTGCGAAATACTCCTTCAGCAATTGGCGTCGTAGTTTACGCGGGACCAGACTCGAAATTGATGAAGAATGGCGGAAATGCCCGGTTCAAGCGGACTAACATGGATCTCCTCATGAATCGCCTCGTTATTATTATTTTTGCCATTCTTGTTTTGTTCGCCTTTGGCGCTACTATCGGCCATATCGTGAGCGAATTCAACATTGGGATTTATTTCCGACAATTCAACCCCTGGGATAATGAAATCAACGATGATTGGATGGAGGTAGAAGACTGGAGTAGCCTAGCTTGGACGCCTTGGAAATCTGGAGCGCTTATTTTTTGGTCCTATACAATTTTGCTCAACACTTTGGTCCCGATCTCCCTGTATGTCTCTGTAGAAATGATCCGGCTCGGACAAAGTATGTTCATCAACTGGGACCGAGGAATGTACTACGAGAAGAACGACACTCCCGCAAGTGCTCGATCAACAACACTTAACGAAGAGCTTGGTCAAGTGAGCTACATCTTTTCAGACAAAACCGGAACACTGACGCAGAATATCATGGAGTTTAAAAAAGCTTATATCGGCGGGCGAATCTACGGTAATGGTTCACGGCCAGTTGATTTTTCATGGAACAGGCATCATAATGGCGAGTTTACTTTCACGGATCAGAGCTTGATCGATGATTTTAAAAAAGGAAACGAGCACGTCGACCGCTTTTTGAAAATACTGGCCTTGAATCATACTGTTATGCCGGAGTATACAGAAGTGGATCTTGACGGAGTGGGTAGTCCAAAAAGCATGGTTTATCAAGCACAATCACCAGATGAGGGAGCCTTAGTTTCAGCAGCACGCGCTTTTGGCTTTGTCTTCACGAACAGAACTACTGATACAATTCAGGTTTCTCGGCTGGATGAAACAATGACGTACGAGGTGCTCCATATCGCGGATTTCGACAATGTAAGGAAGCGAATGTCCGTTGTTATCCGAGAAGGAAATGGTGGCGGTCAAATTATTGTTTACACAAAAGGAGCTGACAGTACTGTTCTCTCAAATCTGACGAAATCGACGAATGAAAATGTCCGAAAAGGGACTGATGAAGCCCTGACTCGATTTGCTGAAGATGGGTTGAGAACTCTTTGCCTCGGGTACAAAAATTTGAGCGAAAACGAGTGGCAAAACTGGCACGAAAAGTATCACGAAGCTGCAACATCTATGGAAAATCGTGATGAAAAAATCTCTGTTGTTCATGAAGAGCTCGAGTCTGATCTGATCCTTGCTGGTGTTACTGCCATTGAGGATAAGCTACAAGATGGCGTTCCTGAGACTATCAAGCAAATTCTTCTGGCGGGAATTAAACTTTGGGTCCTGACGGGGGATAAATTGGAAACTGCAATAAACATTGGTTATTCATGCAATTTGCTTGCGAATGAAATGACAAACGTCTTCGAAGTCTCGGAGGAGACCACAGAAGAAGTGAAAACAACCCTCGATCAAATGAAGAAAGAACTGGACTCTGGACACGGCGATTATGGCCTGGTCATAACCGGCCAAGCCCTCGGATTCGCGATTTCGGACCATCATGATTTATTCCTCGATGTTTCCAGAAAATGCAAAAGTGTCATTTGCTGCCGAGTCACTCCGCTTCAAAAGGCTCAAGTTGTAGCGATGGTGAAAGAGGCAGAAAAATGCATCACTTTGGCGATTGGAGATGGAGCGAATGATGTGTCGATGATTAAAGAAGCGCATTTGGGAATAGGATTGTGGGTTGAAATCATGGAAAAATGTTTGTTGAAAATAGCAAAATTATTTTTAGAGGTTGTTTTGAAATCTCCCATTAATCGTTTTTTAACCCGATGACAGGAATAACCGGTCTTGAAGGAACCCAAGCTGTCCTCGCATCCGATTTCTCCTTTGGTCAATTTCGCTATTTGGAGCGACTCCTTCTCATCCACGGCCGCTACTCGTACTATCGAATGGCCATCTTTCTTGACTACTTTTTGGTCAAAAACTTTGCTTTCACTTTCTGTCAATTTTGGTTTGGAATCTTTTGCTTGTGGTCTGCTCAAAGTGTGTATGAAGATATGATGATTGCTTCGTATAATGTCGTGTATACGTCCATTCCGGTGCTGATCTTGGCGATTATGGACAAAGATGTTAATGAACGAAGCTCGCTCAAGAATCCGAAGCTTTATACTCTTGGTAAGAAATAGGTTTATTTTTGACTTTTGCGAGAATAAAGATTCATAAGAGAAATAAATGGAATGATTTCGATAAACCTGGTTCAAGTTAAACATAAAGACTCAGATTTTCGTTTTTTAAAAAAGACTGAGTATAAAAAAAATTTTTCATAAATATGGTTTTCTGTTAACTTTCTTCTTTCAAGGCCAAAATGATTCTCTTTTCAACATGTCACGATTCTGGTTCATCCTTGGCCGGGGACTTGCCATCTCTGTCTTTTTCTTCTTTGTCTCGTATTTCTGCCTCGAAGAAATGGAAGAACCAGCCGGTGACCCAATGGACATCAACGTTTTTCAAGTCACGATGCAAACGGGAATTGTTCTCGTGATGACGCTTCAAATGTGCTTTGATACGAAGAATTGGACAATCTTGAATGTTGCTGGTAAGGAATTGATTTTTTGACTTTGTTTTGATTTTTCAGCGATTTTGGGCTCTGCGGTCGCATACTTTGTTTTCTCTGGAATGTACTACTCCAAAGGTATGGAAGAATAATTTTCGAAATAAAGATCGTCAACTTCAGGTGCTTACGCTCTCTCAATCGACACATTCAAACTCATTGGCGTCTCTCCTCATGTCTGGGGAGTCATTTCTCCATGGCTCGTGATTTTCCTCGTTCTGGCGATCTATTTGATCTTCGTCTTGGCTTGGAGATTCGTCCAGCTTTCGTACTACAAATCTGTGCAAGATAAGGTAATGCAACCCAAAGAAAGAGTGTGTAACGAGTTCTAAAGGCTTTGGACGCTCAGATAAAAGAAAAGGCGACGATTAAAAAGCAGAAGCTGGAGGTTGAAGAATCGAATTTTTCAAGAGGATCGACGAGAAGACATTCCAGAAGATCGATGCACAAGACTCAAAGTTCCTTCGCTTTCGCCACGGGTTTCAATTTTTTCTCATTTTTGACTTGATTTATGACAGATTTTCGGCAGAAAAATTTGTTCTGCGAGAGAAAGCTTCATTTTGATAGGGAATGGCTTCTTTTCTCGACAAGTTTGAAACCCTTTTACCAGCTGCATCTGACAACAAGCCCGGTCAAATGATCCGAGAAGGAAGTTTGCGTGTTTCCTCAATACGTTCACCAAAAATGAGAAAACTGCCCGAAGATGCAAGCAGTCCAGAATTAGAGGCATCTCATGTTAAATCGTACGCATTCTAATTTAAAAGGATAATTGTAAAATTAATAACTGTAAAGATCTAGAATCTAATCAACTTCTACTGTGCCTTAGCTTCAAAAATATTCATCAAGTTCAACATAATAATAAATAAAAAGAATGTATATTTAAAGCTAATAAATAAATAAAACTGATATTTCTTCAAAAACGAAATTCTACTGTTCATACTCAACTGTATCTTTTGACTACTGGCTTATTCGCTTCAAGCTTATAAAAATGACAATAAACAATCGACACACTAACTTGTCTCTTTCATCATCGTGATTTTTTATAAGGGCAGAAAAAACCGGAAATCTTGATGAAAAATCAGTTAACCTTTTTCGGAAGCGAAAATGAAGTGCTATAATTTCAATCAGCGCGGCTTTATAACCCTCATCACGAGGTGTCAACCTTCCGGCCGATTTCTTCGCCGATCCTTTTTTTTATTATCGGCGCTCATGCATCAAAAAGTTCAGGCAAAAAATCATTCAAGAAAATTTCTTGACCGAAAAAACTCTCTTCGATTTTTCGGAAAAAAGGATGAAAAAAGTTGTATTTTTTGAATGAATTCATCCGTCAGAACTGGGCGAAAATTTAAGTTTCATAAGAAAGAGTCCCTGCCAGAGCCGATGATGAGGGAAACAGAAATCGACAAACAGAGAAAATGTTTGAAAAAGCCGATTATAGAGAGTTTTTGCTTTTGCTGCTCACTTTCAGGAAAAGGGCTGATTTTTAAGGCTATGGTCCTAAGTTAGGGTTCGATCTGTTTCTGCGGTAAAAAATCATCCCTTTTAAAAGTTGGGATAATGCTGATTGCCCTTATTCTCCTCAGCTTCGATTTGGCCGGAATCATCAAAACTGCAAAAAACATGAGTTCAGATGAAGAAAACGATATTCCAGAAGTCGATCATTTGATAATGGTGATTGGAATCGTTGTTGGAGTCCTGGCGCTTTTGGGACACTTTGGATTATTTATTGCCTCTTGCTTGATGGCTGTTCCTGATAAGCACAGGGGATTTTTGAGAATAGGTAGGGTTGATATTGAATGATTGAAGGAATACTAACTTCTTAGGATTATTGTGGATTTTTCTCGCGCTACTCGGCCTTGTATATAAAGTTTTTGCCGCCGCGTATGTTTCACTGCCTTCTGAAAACTACGAATTCGTCTTTACGATTGTCGATAAAGAAATTGTGGGAACAGCTGGTCTAGCGATTCAATGGGCTTTGACCGGGATCTACATTTTGTGCTTTGCTCTTGGTTGTGTCTTAGTGATTTCACAAGCGACAGCGTTGAAGAATGCGGTAATTTTCTACTCGAAAATGCCTAAATAAAGACTCAAAATGAAAAAAAAATTAAACTAATTTTTTTCTAGAAATCATCCGAAATCGTCGAAGAGTCCATTTACGACCGCCTAGCGAATCTGATCAAAGTCCAGCCAAAAGCATCAGGCGTCAAATTAGCCCCAATCGCGCGACCTTCCATTTCTCAGCCGCCAATCGTCCGCCAAATGACCCATGAACGCGTGGTCATAAACAGTCACGAGCAGCAAAATGAGCATGAGATTAATGAAGATGATGAGTCCACTTTTTCGGAGACTGTGGATGGTTTGGATAGTTGCTCAGAAGTGAGCTCAGTACCTGTGCCGAATTTTAAGCCACCGTCTGTTCCTTGCTCAATTGTTAGCTTGAGACAATTAGGTAAAGCTTTAAACAATTATAAGTCTTTTTTAATGGCTATTTAGAGCAACCAACACCCGCACCTCCGCGCTCACACCAACCGTCTCGCCCGGTCTCCACATTCGAAAGCCTCAAAGGATCCGTCAGAGAAGAATCAATCCACGTCCCGACTCGCCCTCCTCTCAGCACCGAACATGAAATTCTACTCACAGAAGAGGCAGAACGAATTTATGGCGAGCTGAGATACCCTCGATCGAATGCGAGATCAAGTCATACCAGTAGTAACACACCGAGTTTGAAATCATGGACGAGTACAAGCTCTGGAGCGAGAAGCGAGAATAGATCAAAGTTGAATTTGAAAAGCAGGTTCAAACCGGTGGTTGAAGAAATTCAGAAGGTATATTTAGCAAGGCGAAAATCGAGGTTATTCTTTTTATTAAGGAGCATCCTCAAGAACTCGCTCATTCTCAAAACATCCGCCCTCTGAGCCGTCCAGCTAGCCGTCAACAAAACCACGAGCAACGAATTACAAACGACTTCCGTCAAAGTTCTGATCCTCTTCCTCCTATTCGCGTGGTCAACTGTGAACACCACGATTCCAGGCCAACCTCGAGAAATGGCAATAAATTGGCAATCATTGCGACCCCGATTTTGGACTCGGAACAGACCTATTACGAAGGAATTCCGCCGATGGTTTGTCTTGGCGAAGTTCATCTACCGGTGACGACGAGGAATTCTTATCCAGAGTTTCACAACTTAGAAGCAATTCGAAATATTCAATAAATTTCTATCAAGAATCACCTTTTCTTCTATTTCTATTCGTTTGTCGGGTCCCTCTTTGCCACTAGAATTGAAAAGCCTTCCGGCGATGTCACAATTTCTTTAAAAAATAAAAACTTCTTTTCTGATAAAATGTTTGATTCGAGAAAGATTTTTGCATTTTGCTCATTTTTAGTTGGATTCTTATTCCTTGCGCTTCTATATTTTGATTCAAAAGCGAGCAGATTCATTGAAGAGGAAATCAACAAAGAGAAATTCGTTGCATTATTGAAGGAGGAAATCGATGAAGTTTCAGAAGATAGCTCACTAGAAAGGTTAAACGATGAAGATGATGAAAATTTGTGCAAAGAACTTGATGGCGGGATTCATTTTGAAAGTGCTTTTGACAGAAAAGATTATATGAAAGGGTTTGAAATTTCTATAAGTATGCTAATTCAAATTATTCTATTCATTTTTGTCAACATAATTGAAGCCCAGAAAGGTTAAAAATCTGCTCAAAATGTTACAACGAGGAACCAGTCAAGCAAATTTTCGGCGAGAGGAACTACTGCAAAAGTTTACCGGAGAAGGCACCTTCTTAATGACAAATGAGCTTCTTTTGACCGTGCCAAACAAATGTGCTTCCCAGCTGATGTACCAGTGGGCTCACAAAACGCTCGACCTGCCCCCTATAAAACCAGACATCCAATTCAATAGAACGGCCTTCTTACTTGGTTTACCACAGGAACCTTATTCAAGCCGAGATGCAGTGACAAAATACACAAAAAGCCAATTCCAAGATGAAGCCTTTTTGGGGAAGTTTTGTGACGATTCGAGCGAAGAAAATTCGATTCCAAAAAGAGTGCTGTTTGTCCGTCATCCTTTGCTGAGACTCATTTCCGCATGGAACGACAAATTCAGCATGAAAAACGTAGACAATGCATCAGGAGCTTCTTTCGGCTACAAAAATTTCATCGCGAGAAGCCCGTTTTTGAGGCCAGAACGTCAGAAAATTCAGCAAATTTTTCTCGAAGCAGGAGAAGAAAAATGCGCAACTTCGGTCAGCCCGAACAATAAATTTTACCAAGGCTGCCTTGAAAAAATTGCAAATCATTCTGCTTTTCTGGATGATCCTTATTTAGTCAGCTTCGAACGGCTGGTTGAATACATGCTTGATATGGAAGAAATGGGCCGGAAATCAACCACAAATAATCATTTGATACCGATTGTTCAGACGCCAGACTCAAATTTTGAATTTGACAATCGGTAAATTGACAAACTAAAACTCAAACTTACCCTTTTTTTCAGGAATCCCTGCTTATACAACAAGTACGATGCGGTCGTCTCAGTCGAAAATTACAAAGCTGAGTTCGCAGAAATACTCGATTTTTATCCGAACATCACGAGGCCTGACGATTTTGGCGAACTGAACCACTCCGTCAACGGCGGAGTTTCAGGTTCGATGAAAAAACTGCAAGAAAAAGTCCACGAAGTGATGGACTCAATGCCCTTGGAAACGAGAGAAAGGTTAAAAGCGTATTTTGGTAGAGACATGACGCTTTTTGGGTACCATTGGAATACGACGACGAATGATATTGGCTTCAAATACAAAGGATGAATCAAAATTACATGTACAGTGTATACTTACTGTCTTTTCGTTACGAATATGAAATAAACAAACTCATAGAAGAAAGATCCTTTGATGGCATGATTTATTGGGGAAATAATGATATTAAAAACAACTCACTGGGAATAAAGAAACGAAATAGTTGCAAAGAGACATAGTTAATAAAGCAAAACATAAATAAAAAGGTCTTTTGAACTCCAGATAAAGATTGGCTTCGAAAATAGGTGGCAAATTTAAGCATCGTCTTCTTTTGCTCCTGAGACTCGTTCTTTTTGCTTCTCTTTGCTAAAAAGGGTTGAGAATAAAAAGATTTGTCATTTTCTTGATAAAAATTTCTTAATATTGAAGCGAAAAAACACTTACTAAATATAGTATCCGCCACCACCAGCACCGCAGAGAAACAAGAATCCAATCACCACGCCAGCTGGATTTGTGTCGACGCCAAATTTGTGCAGAAATCTTCTGAAGGGGGAAATTTCTTCGAATTCTTTTCCTTCATCTTCTTTGGTCGGAGTTCCAGGCTGGAGGAAGTTTGTTTGTTGTTGAGCATGAGCCAGGAGAAATTGTGTTCCTATAATTGATAGTTTTGATAATAATAAAAGAAGCAAAAATTTTAATAAAAAAAATAAAATTTTTTTGAAAATTTTTCTGAAAAGAATAATTACCCAATAAAATTGCACTTTGAATCGACAACTTCAAGCTCATCTTCTTTTCTTCCTTCGTCTTTCTCACTGAAATTCAAGAGACTGGCTGTACTTTCCCGTTTTTTCACGTTTCTCTCTTTTTTACTCGTGAGGTGAGTTTCCTTTAGGCTCAACGTGAAGTTTGAGACCGAGTGAAAAGAAGTTTGAAAGGTGGATCCACTCAGTGCGTCCGATCGCAATCGCCCTAAGGCCAATTTCAATAAGGAATCCAAATTAAAAATCCTAACCCCCCATGTATTCATGCTCGTTGGAAAGAGCGTAAAAAGTTACGTCAGAAAAAAATATTTCTAGAGGCTGAGTCATCAGAAATGACGTCATGGCGGGTGATTGAAGTTCCAAAAGTCCCAAACCTTGGTTCCCCTCTCATTTTTTTTCCACAAATGGAAAATTTGAGTTTAATACACGAAAATGATCGCCTTGACCTACCCGAGGTGAAGAGTTTAATACGAAATATCCAACTCTAGAAAAAAAATTTTTCTTCCGATTTTTTCAAAATTTTTTCCGAAAAATATAGCTCTTCACCTCGGGTAGGTCAAGGCGATCATTTTCGTGTATTAAACTCAAATTTTCCATTTGTGGAAAAAAAATGAGAGGGGAACCAAGGTTTGGGACTTTTGGAACTTCAATCACCCGCCATGACGTCATTTCTGATGACTCAGCCTCTAGAAATATTTTTTTCTGACGTAACTTTTTACGCTCTTTCCAACGAGCATGAATACATGGGGGGTTAGGATTTTGAATTTGGATTCCTTATTGAAATTGGCCTAAGGCCAACCTTCTAAGTACTAAACTGTTTGGACTTATCTCTGCTCAAGGCCGTCAGTAAGTCCTCTGCGCAGACTGATAATGATAGAGACCTCTTTTGGTTTTGAATAATTATTTTATTATCTGATTAGCAATCTTCTTTTTTAAAATATTTTTTAGATTCTTTTTTTAAAGACTTGAAGCAAAATAAGGCAATAAAATAGCTCTGAAATAATGCAAGAGACTCTGCAGATACAGGAGTAACGGTTTATTTTCAATAAAAAAATAATGAAAGCTCAAAATTTATCAAATTTCGTTTCTTCGTCTCTAAAGCTAGCATTTTTGTTTCCAGATTTGACATTTAAATCTGTGTTCTCTTCAATGTCTTCCGTTGGGCTCCAAGGCAGCCAAGGAACCATTGTTTTCGCGGGCGGCCTTTCTTCATAATCTTTTCTCGTCATTTTGACAATTCCGGACAAAACAAGCGCAAGAACTGTTTTGAATTTTCAAAATCCCGTTTGACAATTTTTGACGGGAAAGATCGTTTTTGAAAATCCGTTCCGAAAGTGGTCACAAAACCAACTGTTCCAACATAGCAATATGAGATTTGGTACAGACTTGCGATTCCGGGCAATTCAGTTTCTTCTTCTTGAGTAAGAACGGTCTCTGTAACGTTTAGTCCACAAGCTTCGGTGGAGAAGTCGAGTTTACCGATGAACTCGTTACCAGCTGGATACTGTTTTGACCCAAAATAAACCTAAAAGCCTTTATCACATTTAATCACCAAAAAAAACCTACCCATCCAGCAATGATAACACCAACAATATCGGCAATAAAAACTCCGATCGGCTCAGCAAACGGCACGAGTGCGCCCAAAAAGAAAACAGCCATATTTGGTCCTCCAAGAATCCCAAAAAGCGACAACGCCGCTTGAAGAAGTCCTTCTCCAGCAGCAGCGGCGATGTAGCTCATTCCGAGGCAAGCAAGGCCAAAGCAAGCTGAGGAAACTTTGGTGACGATGGTATAAAATCGGTCAGAGGGATTGAAGATTTTAAAGAGTTTTTCGTTTGGCACGAGAATGTCGGTCACGAGACATGTTGCCATAGAATTTATTCCAGAGCTAAAATATATCATTTTCTAGAGGAAAGAAGAGGTCCTTTCATACCTGACTGTAGAAAGAGTGCCTCCGTAAGCGCCAACAACGATAAGACTCGCCAATCCAGGCATATTCTTGAATCTCTGAATCGCCAAGTACGGCGCCAATTGGGTTTTTGCGTCGACCCAGCCGGCTGAAAGAGGATCGCAGCAGGTGAAAAACTTGAGCATGACAAGTCCAGTGAAGGCCGCGAGAAGGAGAATTATCAAGATTCCGATGAAGCCACCGTAAATTGCTCTTTTCATGTCTTTTGTATCTTTTGCGGAAAGCATTCGCTGCGTAAAGCTTTGGCTTCCGACGAATAAGTTTCCCCAGGTTCCGAAAACGCCGCCGAAAACGATCGCCCAAATACTGTGTCGGTATCGAGGATCGGCTCTCCAATCAAATTCAAGTCTTCCCTCTTCAACTCCGTTCGACCAGATTTCAGCGAAGCCAAATTCAGCAAGACCATCGATGCAGATCGTGACAAAGCCACCGATCATGCAGATTATTTGAAGAGTATCAGTCCATACAACAGCTTTGAGTCCGCCGATTGAAGTGTAGAAAATGCAGACCGCACCATTCAGCCAAACAGCTGCCCAACGGTTCAGGCCTGAAAATTGGAGGTAGATAAAAAAGAGCTGTTTTTAGATGCAGGAATATAAAAAAGGGTTCCATGAGAAAAATATTCACCTTCATAAAATGAAAACAGTAATGTTCTGTGAATTTATCTCAAATCGTGTATTACTCTCTAAATATGAGTAATATAACAAGGCATAAAGAGATTGCTTCATTTGAGCCGTAACATTTATAACGAACTTTTACTTTAATAATTGTTTCTTCTCTTTACCTGTAACAGTTTCCAGCGCCAAAGAAGGTGTGTAAATGACAATACCAATATAGGCAATATTCTGCAAATAAAAAACTCCTAGTCCAAGATATCTCACAGCATTATTGAACCTCTTTCCGAGATACTCATAAGTAGACGTGACTCCAGTTGCGCGGTAAAGGGGACCGAAGATTTCAGCGGCGAGAATGGAGGATAGAAGGAGGGAGATCGCGAAGAAGAAATACATGATGCCGAAAATGTAGACTTCTGCCGGAACACCGAGGACAGTCACGGCCGAGAAAAAGTTGTAGCGAGAGAAGCGGCGATTGGAAAGGGGGACACACTTCCTCCTCCCATCATGTATACTTCGGAGCTTTCCTGGAAAATTTGTTGTGAAGAGAAACAAGAGAAAACAAACCTTCCGATCCTTCCAGGCGAAAAAAATGCCGATAACTCCTGAAAGCGCTAGCATTACTCCCAAAATAGCATAATCAGCCGCTTGAAAGCTCGCTTCGGGATCATTCAGCAAATCTGCATCTTCACAACTCCGATTTTCCATGTTTCAACTTTCTCTTTTCTGTCTGGGCGTTGTCAACAAAAAAAAGTGTAATGTACAGATTTAGGTTAAACACTGCCGCTGGGCAATAGAACGGGCCTAAATCTCCTTTGAAAGAATAGGTACTCAAACTGAGCGTCAAGTGTTTACGGAGAAAGAAGGACAAAGGCAACTGGTTTTGATGAGATTTGCGATTTTATCTTCTTGGGCCTTCCTTTTTTCTCATTTTTCCGGGGTTTTGATTTTTGAAAGATTATTAAAAAGGGCTTATTTTTTATTGATTTTGTGGAGCTATAATTCACAAGTAACTGAATTTTGAATAAAGAACAAGAAATAAAATTATTGATTTACAGAAAGTAGATAGCAGCGAGGGCCAGAAAGGCCGAATTGAATAATTCTTGAGCTCCGGAAGCTCCGAACACTTTTGGGGCTTCATTTGAAAGGCGGATGATTGTTTCGCCGTCGACAATTTCTTCTTTTGTATTTGCTCCATCCGGAAAGTTAACTTCAACGCTTAGGTCCTATAAATAATTATTGTTAGAGATAAGGAAAGAGATATTTACCGAGTATTCAACTATTTTTCGAGTGTTTTCTAGAGTGTTATTTTCATCGTCAGTTGATCGTCGTCGTCTTGCGCCACTGGTAGTCGTTGTGGTGGTAGTGGTGGTCGTCGTCGCTGTTGATGCCCCTTGTTGATTAATCCAATTTTCAAAAAGCTGCTGATTTCCGATTCCATTCAGACAATCAGACGTTCCAAGACAATAATTTTCTTCGTTCGGGTTGCACAAAACAAGGTCAAACTAAACGAATACTCTTCAGATATTAATATCAAAATTTTTACCGTAAAATAAAGAGAATTTGAGCTTTTGAATTTGAAAACACTCCAATCAAGTATTCTCGCCTGAGAATACACAATATCAGTAAGAAAAAAATTTGATTTAACGCAGCCATTTTCTACAAGATGAATTGTTTTCTCCCCCGAATTCGGTCTAAAATTTTTTTATCTTTTTCTGACTCTATTTAGATCGCACCCAATCCAAATATTTTCGATTCGAAAGCTTAAATCGCCACCGTACACGTTATTCCATTGAATTTCGTAAACATCGCCAACTTTCACATTGTCACAATTAACGCAATTTACAGACCATGTAGAACGATCAGATGATTCCAATGTTAAGGTATTCGGTGCCGGGATCATAGAACTATCCAAAGTCAATGACTCGTTCACCTTCAGCTTATCGGCATCGTATAATTGCTGAAAACAAGATAATACTCATCACGTAATCTTTTATTACCGCCATTTGTTCGAGATCTGTCACGCCCTGGAACTCGCATTTGAAGTTGAAATCAAAATAACTCTCAATGTCATCATTTCCCTTATTACCGTTAAAGTTCTTACCGTATTTCCGTAAAAATAATCTTTCAAATAGACTTACAATTAGGTGCTCTAAGATTTGACCAGCAAGGTTGAAGTCAATAACCGTCTTGTCATTTGAATCAGGGTAATTTGGCGCTACCGTGCATTCATCAAATTTGACTGATTTTTCAATAGCATTTTTGTTTAAATTCTAGCCTTACTTTCCATAGGAGTCGACCCTTGATCAGCGACATTAAATTCACAGCTTGCCTCTCCTGAGCTTCCAAAAACCATCGTCTCATTCCAATCGCTGCCTCTATTCCAGTGGTAATCAAAACAAGTCTGATTAATGGTCACCAGAAAACTGTAATTGGAGCAATCGATACTTGCGAAATCAGCTTTTTGACATTGTGCCCAGCAACCGGCGAAAAGGATGGAAGGGAAAACCTGCATAAACTATTCAATACTGTTCATGTTCTGTGAAAAACTTACCTTCATGGCCACTTCCTTTCTCTAGGCGCGCGTTAAGGCTTGAATCGAAGCTAGAAAACGCAATTAACGCTGCTAGATTGTTAAAAAGTCCCGTAAAATCAGCATAAAAATTATTAGATCGACTTGACGATGCTCTTGCCCAACCTTGATTTTACGATCATCTACTTTGAGGCAGAAGTCTTATTAGTATTAGAAGTCAGATTGAGACCGATGACTAGGTTCGTGAGGACTAGGTTCGTGTGACTAGGTTCGTGGGTGCCATGTTGGAAAAAATGGTTCGTGTGACTAGGTTCGTGAAATTTGGATTTTTATATGTATTTTTTGTATCTTCTCCATTTTGGGGCAGTAAGGCAAATGGGTTGATGACTAGGTTCGTGTGACTAGGTTCGTGAAATTTTATATAGAAAAAATTTTGGGGCAGTAAAGGAAACGGGTTGATGACTAGGTTCGTGTGACTAGGTTCGTGAAATTTTAAATAGAAAAATTTTGGGGCAGCAAGGGAAACGAATTGATGACTAGGTTCGTGTGACCAGGTTCGTGAAGACTAGGTTCGTGGAGACTAGGTTCGTGTGACTAGGTTCGTGAAGACTAGGTTCGTGATGACTAGGTTCGTGTGACTAGGTTCGTGGAATTTGGATTTTTATATGTATTTTTTGTATTTTTAGCATTTTCGGGCAGTAAGGGAAATGGGTTGATGACTAGGTTCGTGTGACTAGGTTCGTGAAATTTTAAATTGAAAAAATTTTGGGGTAGTAAGGGAAACGGGTTGATGACTAGGTTCGTGATGACTAGGTTCGTGGCACTAGGTTCGTGAAGACTAGGTTCGTGATGACTAGGTTCGTGTGACTAGGTTCGTGAAATTTGGATTTTAAAATATTACAAATTTTAATTACTACAGAAACTCATTTGTTTGAGGAACAACGAGAGAGACTTATGATTCTTACTTGATTCGAATTAATTGAATGAAGATTGTTTCATATTTAGCAGCCATGCGTGCAAATGAATGATGTTTAGAAAGAAATAGAACTTAATTTTATTTACTTTTAGAATGTTATGCTGCGTGTTAAGCCTAGCGGCTCATACGGGGGGGGGTGGGGGTGGGATACTCATTTGGCAAATATAGTCCCACATTTTCTCCTTTTTTTAATTTCACGAACCTAGTCACACGAACCTAGTCATCAACCCATTCCCCTTACTGCCCCAAAATTTTTTCTACATAGAATCTCACGAACCTAGTCATCAAGCCATTTCCTTTACTGCCCCAAAATTTTTTCTATATAAAATTTCACGAACCTAGTCACACGAACCTAGTCATCAAGCCATTTCCCTTACTGCCCCAAAAATTTTTCTATTTAAAATTTCACGAACCTAGTCACACGAACCTAGTCATCAACCCATTTCCCTTACTGCCCCAAAATATAGGGCCATTTCAATACTCTGGCAGAACCCACCACGAACCTAGTCACACGAACCTAGTCCTCACGAACCTAGTCGTCATTCCCGTGAGATTAGAAATTTATCTAATCTGATCTTATACAGTTAATTATGGAATTTCTGGACATTTTTTGTCCCCCATTTTTCCCGAAAATGTCCAGATATTTGATACAGAGCCTTGAGAAAAATGTCCCAACAAAATTGCTTAAAAATTTTTCGAGAAAAAAAAATTTACGATTTTTTCAAAAGAATTACTGAAAAACAATAAAAGAAATGAGCTTTAGCCGCCTATCTTATTATATCATAAGATTTTCGAAGAAACACAGCTCTTTATAGATTATATTGGCATCAATAACTCAAGTTTGACCATAAATTTAGATGTCGAAGATATCTGTTGAGAAAAAATGTCCAGAAATTTGATACACACTCTCTTGAAATTTGTCCCACAAAAATCCCTTAAAATCCGAAAGATGTCCAGAAATTTGATGTCCAGAAATTCCATAAAAAACTGTATGTGGTTTATTTTTTACGAGTATCAATTTCATTTTCAAATTTAAATTGAAAATATCAGAAAAAACAGAATGCAGCTTGAAGAAATTAAATGACAAGCAGCGCTGCTTTGGTCATTTTTTCGTTGGAGGAGTATAATCGTTTCTCCAAAGGAATTGTTTTCGACAACCATTGCGTTTTTTGGAACATTAATTTGGACGTTAACATCCTAAGACCACTTTATTATTTCTATTTTTACAAATCATATCTTACTTTAGCTTTTTGGTAATTATGGCGCGAAGCAGTATCGTTTTCTGCCTCATCTGATCGTCGTTTTCTTCCATTAGTGCTAGCAAGCATCTGTTCAAAAAGAGCCAGGTTACCGATTCCGCTAAGGCAATTTGTAATGCCTTTGCAGTATATTTCGTCTTCGGGATTGCAAAGATCAATTTGTATCTAAAATAACGTATGCTAATGTCATGTAATTATCAACGTTGAATTGACCGTAAAATGGGCAGATTCTGACGACTGGAATTTGAAGGCTTCCCATATAAGAAAGAGGCCAAAAACGTCCATCGTACTAGTTGATGCAAATGAAGCTGTTGTGCAGCCGTCTTCGACTAATTGGATCGTTTTTGCGCCCTCAGCCGGACTAAAAAACAATTCATTTTTTTTTATAGGAAACAAATATTGTCTTCTCATTATAATGATGTATTCTTACCCAACCCAAATACTTTCAATTCGAAAATGGAGACCAGTGTTGACAGCATCGTAAAAATCAATTATAAAATTGTTTCCAAGTTGCAAATTATTATTCGGATGACATCTATTATTTTGAACTGCGCAAGTGCTCGGAGACGGGAGAACCGAGGAGTCAAGTACGCCAGTTACATTATTTGTGATGATATCTGCCCCGTAAATATTCTAAAAAAACGATTTTAAAATCCAGGTTTCAGGGTATCAGACCGTGAGTTCTTCCAATTCAGTAGCGCCAGTAAATTCGCACTTGAAATTGAACCCAAAGAAGCTTTCAATCGGTGAGTCTCCCTAAATTTTTGAAGATTTTTGCTTGTTGATTATTTATTACGTTTAAAGTTTCAAGGACATTTCCGTCAAGATTGAAGTCGATGATGGACTTGTTGTTCGCGTCGGGATAGCCGGGAAGGACCTCACAGCTATCGAATTTTACTGAATGACGAAAAAGATAGTAGCGTTCCTTTCTTCCTTACTTTCGATAACATCTGATCCTTGGTCAAAAACATTGAACTCGCAGGTTTCCTCGTTTGAGTTACCAAAGATGATCGTTTCCGTCCATGCTTCTCCTCTATTCCAATGCTTTTTTGTGGATTCGAATCTCGATTTCTACTTTTTTTGGCTTTATTTGTTTGAAATCCTTCCTGGTCGAAGCAACTCTGATTAATCGTCACTTGAAAACTGTAATGTGAACAATCAACACTAGCGAAATCGTCCCTATTGCAATTCTGAGCCACTGAAATCGCCACAAGCAATTGAAGACACTTGAACTTCACATTAATTACAAGCAAAAAGCATATGTAAAAGTCAGATCTGAGCTGACAAATCCACGACCTGCCAAACCTCTTAACTTCTCAGAGAGAGCATTAACGATTCAAGAGGTCATGTCGCTATATTATCTTTATCGACGAGAAAGCAATAATATTTGCACACAAAATTATTGAAAATAAAAATAACACTTGTCCATATCTATTTTCGAAATATTCGCAAGAAAAAAGGACTGTCTACAAATATCACACTGACCTTGAACATTTCTCTTGGTTTCTAAAAAATAATGCTCGCAATTAAAAACCAGCGAGTTTTGAGTCAGGGCGATTCTTTTATAAAATGCTGAGCATGAGATAGGAACATAAAAAGGTCCATCATAAAAAACGCTACGTTTTTCATAGTCAGATCAAGAACTTGAATATATAGCTTAGAGTTTTAGGGCGAATAGGTCTGAAATTTCAGCCTTTTTGATTTGGCAAGCCTTGAATTTGACCCAAATTTTAACATGAAAGTTGTCGAAGAAATGTCCTAAAATTCTCTTTTTCAGTAAAAATTTTGCAGTGATTATCCCTTTGATCATTTTTTGATGTTCAAACTAATATTAGATATTCTTTTTTTCGTGTGATTTCCAATAATAAGAATAGAAAAGGAATAATTAAAGCCCGGAACGTCTGAACAGACAAGCCGCTTTCCAAATCTTAGGCGCTCGGAGATCCTTATTTCACACATATCGAAATGAAGCATATTGAATTCATCTTCTTATTACGTTCTTGGCAGCAGACCATATATTGAGACGGCCATATAAGGCGTTTTTTCAGATCAATCAAAGAAAGAGAAAAAGGCTTTTTTCGTCCTTCAGGTAATAAGAGAATTTTTCTTAGTTACAGTTCTGCTCTTTTCAATCAAAAAAGGTCGAAATAAATTAATTTGACAAGTGAATGATTAAATTATTCCCGCTTCATTTTCTTGCAAACTTTTTCGATGTGAAATGAACTGATTCAAAAAGTCAGTATTTTTTTGTCATTTATGAGATGACAAAAGCCGCGGTTTTCAACTTCATTCAACTCCACTTTTTTGATAAATAAATAAGTACGTTGCTGCATTTATTCAAAAATTTATAAATCAAAAGAGCATATAAAATGCACTCGAATGCATCACCTTGTCATCAGAACAAATTGAGATTCAAGAGAAGAATTAAGATTTGAAATCTCTTTTTTTTCTACCTTCGTAAGTCGATTTATCCTCAATCAAATAAATAATTTTTCGTTTTTCATCATAATTTCAGAAACCGCCGGATCGAAAAAAAGGAATAAAAATGAACTTCAGCTCATTTTTATTGATCTTCAATTTATCAGGTTTGTTGTTTGCCTAATTTTGACTTCAATCATGATCATTTTTAGAGGGAAAACGGCTTCTTGATGAGAACGGACACTTACGAAGTGGACCAAATGCAGACGCTGGGATTCTTGAGCTCTTGCATAATTTAGGAAAATGGTCAAAATATTTACATCAAGAAATCCTTCGAGGAAATCAGTTTTGAACCATTTGAAAGGGTCAGATGTCAATGGAGACTATGCTTACTCATTTTAACCATTACTTTTACAATAAACTCTTCAAGAACATAACAAGATTTTCCGATCTTTCAAGAGTAGAAGTCTTAAACTAGACGCGTCCAGAATTATTCTGGTCACCCGCTGAGTCACTCCCCTCAGGCGTGATAAGCTCTCTGTCTTTTTATGCGCGCGCTTCTTCTCGATTGAATTATTGAACTTGTTTTTGAGAATCTCAACAAAATTTGAAGAAAATTTTGAAATCAAGGAAGAAAACTGATCGAGAATTTTATGGCTGAGTACGAAGCTCCTGAACAAAAACGAGATTTTCGAGGTAAAAAATCAATCCCGGGAAAGAAACATTCAAATTTTTTACAAGAAACAAGCTTAAAATTATCAACACTCCTTTGTAGTCGGAGGAAATGGCGGTGGAGTAAAGGACCTCTTGAAAGGTTTCAAAAAATGGGGCGATGAGCAAGAAGCAATTTCCAAGCGCAACCCGTTCAACCGCGACTACGACCCCTCCCTCGTCCACATCAAAAAAGGAGAAGCAGGTTATGGCGAGCCAGTAGGCTTGACAAAGCAGCGCGGCGAAAAAGCAAAAAATCATGTCTACAAAGAAATTATCTGCTTGCTCGGACACGTCAAATCCCTTTGCTCTGACAGCCCAGACGGTCTTTACTGTACATTTAAGCAAATATTCGATAGATATGTGAAAATATCAGACAAAGTCGTGGGCATTCTTCTCAGAGCTAGAAAATATGGCTTTTTGGACTTTGAAGGGGAAATGCTCTGGCAAAGACAGGATGATGATGTGAGAATATATTTACTGACTGATATTGATTCTGCGAGGAATAAACTTGGACTCAAAGATTACTAACGCGTCTTGACGTTTCTATATTTGATGTCGATGAAGAAATACGGCAATTTGCAAATACCGCAAGTTGCAAATAAGAAATCCTCTTACAGTCGTCACTTTCATGTTCTTCAAAAATATCAGCTTGAACATGTAACCAACTTGATTGGATAAAATTTAGGCTTTGGCTTATCCTGAGACTGGATGTCGCGATCTTCCAAATGTCAAGAGTTAAAGATACAACCTTCTCACAGCTTACGCGGCCGAAGCATTGACATTCACAGAATGAAAATAGAAACGAGTGCCACCTAGTATATGTGATAGTATAAAACTCGAACATACTGATCATTTCTTTATCAAATATCAAGAATAAACTTTTCGGATTTAAAAGAAATCAAAATGATTAAATTTTTCGCATTCTCTTTCTTCGCCACCGTTCTTGGTCAGAACGACTACTCCGAAGGAACTGACTTCGACCCATCTGATGATGAGTCTCAACGGCCATTTCAAACCCTCGCAATTGCTGCCGTTAACCTGACAAAAGGCCTGATTGAAGGGGGATATAACTACAACAAATGTAGATTCTGTAATGGCGTGGATTACGTAACTTGCAGAAATTCGGCCATTGGAAATTGCGACAATTATTCTGACGCTGGCATTGATGACCAAATGGTTTGTGAAATGAGATGGGAAAAAGGTAATTTTTTATTAATACTAAACATTAAAGTAATGAAGAATCATGAGAAAACGAAATGAGAATCATGATAGTTCATTAAAATAAACAAAATTAATCGAAAAAAGCTATAATTTAGAAATCGGTGGTAGCTTGAAATTTTATTCCGGCTGCGCTTTGAAATCCTCTTGTCAAGCTCAAGAAAAGCAAAACTTCGTCGGATCCGTAAAGCTTCGTCATCAGTGTGCTTCGACAACAACTCTCGAAAGCCCATTCCGAAAAAGATTCAGTAGATCTATCAAATGCACCTTCTGCCACAAGATGGGAGATTCATCCTCGAATACCATCTATGGCGAGGAAATTGCAGTAAAAGCCGAAACTCTCTTCACCGCCCAGGAATCTTACGCCGACAACATGGAAACTCGTCTTGCCGCTTGGGCGCTCGAGCAAGATAATGCTCCCTGGTATACATCTGAAGTTGCAAGCATTTTCTGAGTTGATGAAACCCTTTTTGGCGATTCAAGCAATAAATCTGTTCTATAATTCACTACAATAAGACTGTACTCTTTATTTAATAAAATACTTAACAAAATAACTGAAAAGTTTAAGCGCTTAATAATAATTCATAAATTAAGAATCATGAACCATAAGCAGCTTATGATTCGTAAGCAAAAAATTCTTAAGTCTTCCAGTATTTTCTACTCTTCCAGCCGCCGGAGGACTTTTTTCAGTCATTCCCACGCTTGGTTCCCACGCGCTGGACGGAATTACTCATCCAATTTTATTTCTTTTTGAATTCCTGCTGACACTATTCAAAATGAGTGAAATCAAATTAGAGACATTGGGTCAGCTACAGACATATTTGGTATTGAAAAGAGCAGATTTGCTGTGTTACTATCAAGGATTGGTGGAACTAGGCGGTGATAATGTCGAGTATTTGGCCATGTTGAATGTAAGTACTTATCTAGCACTTTTATGATAAAATATGTGGAAGAAAATTTATTTTTCTTCATTTTTCTCGGTGAAACTACATAAAGGTCCCTAGAAACCTTCATTTTTTGTCAATTCAGGACGAGGATTTGAGCCAAGTCGTGGAAATGCTTGGAATGACCGGCAAACCTCTGCATATTCAACGCATGATCAAGGCCCTTAACGACTGGAAAATGACGCCTCACAGCTTCCAAAACGAGCTAGAATACTACAACCAAGTCCCCTCCAATTCCATTCCCATTCGGTAAGGCTCTTCTGCAAAGAACAGGGGGCTAGAATCTTTCAGAAATCCGTATAAAGAAATCGAGCATCAAATTCAACAACTTTGCGAGGACTTCTGCGATGAAGAAAACGAGAAAGTCATGGAAGAACTTCGAGAATCACGAGAAGCAGAGCGCGAAAAAGTCAAAGCTCAGTTCGGGGAGAGCTACGCGAAAGTTCAAGAATTCGCGATTCGGAAGATAATCAACGCAAAGGATGATGTCGCTGTTCTTGATCAAGGTAAAAGTCTCCTTTTCAAACCTCTTTTCGATATTTTTTCTAGAGCTGTTAGTTCAAATCGGCAAATCCTTGGTCCGAATCGACCCTTCCTACCTCTCAGAAACCAACCAAACCCGAATTCTTGAAGATACACAGAAACTGCTCCTTCAATTCCGAGAATCATTTCGCTCAAACGATGACCGAACCAGTGCTTCTGAAGAAGAAGAGTAGATTCGTTTTGTCGAAGATGAAGAATCTCCGTTTTTTGCGCGTTAAATTTTTCCTGCCTAGAAGTTTTCTGAAGAAAATGAATGATTCCTGACTTTTGAAATTTTAGAATGACCGACTGGGCCGATGACTCGATTGATCTTGGATCACCTTCTGCAGTCGCCGACGGTAAGAAAGGACTGAAATCCTCTTAAAACCATGTATTTTAAGACGCGTTGCCGCCACCAAAAGTGATTGAAAAGGGCGACCAAATCATCAAGATCTTCTACAAGTGGCGGGAGAACGAGTCGACTGACAAAAAAGAGCTTGTCAAAGTGACAAGAACTTTTGTTCAAGAAAAAGTGAAGACTTCCAAGCGAGTGGCGGCGAGAAAGAAGTGGGCCAAGTTTGGCCTTGCTGCTAATGATGGACCAGGTAAAGAGTTAGAGGCCGTGTATAGCGATATCCCTTCTTTAGGACCACAGGAAGCGACGACAATGTACGGAGAAGAAGTCATGATGCGATTTATTGCCGCGGACCAGACCGAAGAAGAAGCTGAAGAGGAGGACGAGCAGATGAACAAGTTCAAGCGACAGTTTGAGTATTTCAACTTCTTCCAGGGCTTCTCACAGCGCTCTAGCGATCGACCAGCTGCCGCTCAAATGGTAAATTCAGCACTAGACTCGATAAATGTAGTCCTTTTTTCATTTTAGCTCTCATTCGAAGAGGTATATTTTGAAAGTTGCAGTTTTCTTATTCGCATTGGAACAAACTAACTAGCTTTTTCTTCACTCACTGTTTTCTCTAAAAAGAAGCCAGCGCTAAAAATTTTCTAGGACATCCCGAGCGTCAGTATCAAAGATGCCACCGGCGGAAAATACGTTCCTCCGCGCAAAATGGGCGGTGGTTTCTCCGACGAAGTCCCCGCTATCCGAGTTTCGAACCTCTCCCCCGCCGCTACTCAGGACGACGTTCAGTCCCTCTTCTCCAAATTTGGCAAAATTGCTAGAATTCATTTGGGTAAGCTTTCGCTCAAGCTCTTCTCGATTCATGATCTTTTCAAGGCCGTGATCGACGAACGAACGAGTCCCGTGGCTTCGCATTCATCAACTTCCACCATCGCGACGATGCTCAACGCGCTATTGACACGATGAACCGCTACGGTTACGACAACCTCATCCTCTCCGTCGAATGGTCCGAGAACCGAAAGAAGGAGAGCGCCACCGAAGCCTCCAAGCCCGAGTTCCTTAGACGACAGCGATAGAAATAGAAAAACAATCAATTGCTACTGTTTGTACCAAGTTCATCTCTTGCTCTAGAATATAAAACCTGTCTGTTGCTCCTGTGTACTCAGCAATTTAGGATACAATTTTCTGTTCAATACATCTCCGTCTAACTCATCAATCAGTCTTTTCATGATCATTTTCGGTACAAAATGATCATATAAGCAGTCAAATTTCATTTTGCATCGCTTTTCTATCAATTCCAACGCATTTTATCAAGAATGACGGAAGCAGAAAGCCTGTCGTGGAAACAGTCCGATCTGATCGATGCAGAAATGCCAGCCTGTTCCGTCGAATGGATCCCAGATCAAGAGCTTCTAGCGGTCGGATGTTACGAACTCGTTGACGGCGAAACCTCAGAGCGAAGAGGAAAGATTGAGTTTTACTCGATAGATGTACAGGGAAAGTACAAAAAGGAGCACGATCTGAACTGTGCGGCGATTTTGGACATGAAGTATGATCAAGTTTGTGGGAAGCTTTACGCTGTAGATTCTAATGGCTTCATTTCCGTGGTAGATCCGAAAGAAAAGAAGATTGAAAAGAGATTCCAGACGTCGCAGGGTTTGTGCTTGTCCCTGGCGATTAAAGACACTTCTGTGGCTGTTTCTTCTTCAGTTGGGTAGGACGGAGTGTAGAGACAATACATGAAGTTTGTTTAGATCCGTTTCTATTGTCGACAAGCAAACGCTAGAAGAAACCGCTTGGTTGGGAGTCCACGATGATGCAGAAGCTTGGATAGTTGCTCTTGGACCTAACGAGACAATGTTCACGGGCGGTGATGACTCTTGTTTCTGTCTTTGGGATCTCAGAAGTCATGAAACAATAGTGAGAAAGAAGTTTATGTGCGGACAGACTTCTTGCGAATGGAGCCCGATCGACGAAAACATCATCGCTCAAGGTAAAAAAATGTCGAACCCGTTTTACATAATCATGAAATTCAGGCGGTTATGACGATACAATTCGTCTGTGGGACACTCGGAATTGGAAATCACCCCTTGACGAGCAACATCTCGGCGGTGGAGTGTGGCGAACGCGTTGGAAAAGTGATGGAAGTCATTTGGTCGTCCCGTGTATGTACGAAAACTCTCGACTCATCCAAGTCAGCGGCTCGCACAAAATGAAAGAACTCGAGAAGTCCGACTGCCATAGTTCTATCTCGTATGGAGGCTGCTGGATTGAAGAGAAGAAATTTATTTCGACCTGTTCTTTTTATGATAAAAAAGTTGCTCTGTGGTCGTATTCTTGAATTTACTCGGAATAAAATTGTAAATCCTCAAATTCTGTTCGTTTTAATCAAGTCAACTGCCGGGTCACAAAAGCGCGGCTCTTGCAGAGAAGCTAGAAAGTTCGATTATGTTAAACACGGAAGGGAAGGTTCAATTTCTTCTTGATACTTGGGAAGGGCAACAGAAAAGGTTTAAATTTCAGAATGGCGGACAACGATGGAGCGGAAACAATGACGATCGAGGAGACTAACAAGCTCCGTGCAAAGCTTGGTCTCGCTCCTCTGGAGGTCCATTCTGATGCGCCAAAAGATGACGGCCGCATTCTTGGCAGCGATGGAACTCGGTTCCATCACAAACCCGCGAAAAACATCACAGAAGACAAAAAGTCGGAAAAGATTCGCGAGAAACTCGAGAAACGAAAAAAGCGTCGAGATATTGATTCGAAATTGAGCAAGGTGAAGGGTCTTGGAGAATCAGACGGAGAAGACGATATAAAATCTTGGGTCAAGAGATCGAGGAAAATTCACAAAGAAAAAGCCAAGGCTGAGCGGAAAGAAGCAGCGATCAGGGCACGAGAAGCAGAAATGGAAGAAGAGCGTAAAATCATTGAAGAAGAAATGAAGGCGAAGGCGTATTCTGGAAACGCTCTCGCTGGGTTGACAGTTGAGCACGATCTTGATCGATTTGGGGAGGGTAGAGATGTCATTCTCACGCTCAAGGATTCCAAGATTCTTGAGGAGGAAAAGGCCGGGCTCAGCATCCTTATCCAAAATATATTACAGGCCCTGTAATACAGAGTCTAAATTTTAGACTCTAAAATGAGCTAGCTCTTTGAAAGTCGCTACGCGACTTTTCTTGAGTTTTGCTCGTTGCTAAGCCAAGAAAAAGGGCTTATCTGAAGATGTTCTCGTCAACGTGAACATGCAAGATGACGAGCGAGCAGCGCGATACGTCAAAGACGTCAAAGACTCGAAAAAAATCGACAAAACTGGTTACAACCCGATGGAGAAGTACGACGAAGAAGCGATGGAAATGGAAGCTCTGGGCATGGGCAAAGACTTGTTGCTTTCGAAATACAACGAGACCATCGATGGGGAGAAGAAGAAGAAGTTTATGATCGGCAAGGATGGTGCGATCTCGACCGTAGCGATGGAAATGCGGAAACAAATGCGAGAAGAACTGGCGAAAAGATGCATTAATTTGAATGATATCAAGTCGAAAATCGCCAATGATTATCAGGTAATATCTTTATTTATTTTTAGTGCCCAATAAAGCAAACGTTAAGACTCCTGAAGAAGCGAACGCCTTCAAAAAGCGCAAGAAAAAGGTCAAGAAGGTGCGTCAAAGAAAAACAGGAATCGAGCTCATGGATGATACTTTGGAAAGACGTGATTTTGAGACTGATGTTTTCGCTAAAGGTACCCGTTTTTGCCCATAAATTAGGAATTGTAAGCTTCTTTTAGATCATGGCAGCAGAAAAAGAAAAGCAGTCATCGTTGAAAACGAGAACAATAAGATGGAAGTCGAGCCAGCTGTAAAAGAAGAGGTTGAAATTACGGAAGAAGAGCTTCAAGCGACCCTGAATGCAGCAGGTAATGAAACTCAGACGAACCTGAATAATCGTTTTTTTCAGCGAAAAATGTAAAAGAATCACTCAAAGACGAAGCTGACGTCAAAACAGAGCCACAAGAAAACGTCATCGAAGACACAGTGAAAAAAGACGTTGTCGTGAATTCCGCTCTCGCCCGAACCCGTCGTCTTCTCAAAACCAAAGCCAAGATGGAAATGGCCGATCCAGCAGCGGTGCTCAAGGCGAGAATTTCAAAGCTCTCGGAAAAGTATAAGGAGCCAGAGAAGATGGATGGAGTCGATGAAAAAGATGTCAAAACGGAAATTGTTTTGAATGACGTCGATGAATTCTGCAGGTAAGAAAAGAGAATTTGTGTTTTCTTCAAATTTTATTTTTCTCCTAGAGCTGTTGGCCAAGCAAATGCAGAAAAGATCCACGAGCGAGAAAAAGAGCTGAAATACGAGCAACGAGAGCGGGAAAGAGAAGCTCAAGGGAAAAAAGGCGACGACTCGGATGAAGATGGAATTGATATTGACGCAATTCTCGCAGATCCTTATGCCAAACCAGAGAAGAAGAAGATCGTAAGCTGTCCCTTATCAACTCTTCAAGTAGTCACTATTCTTTTCAGAACGATCAAGAACTCGATGGAGTCGAAAAAGAACCACTCGCTGGCCGTGGTCTTGCCTCAGCGCTACGGGTTGCTTTTCAAAAAGGATATGTTGACGGGAAGCTTCCAGCGAAGGTAAGTGAAACCTATAATTTGTCTCGTGCTGACGTTTATTCACGAGTTTGTTATTATTTTTCATTTAATTTCTTTCTTATTTCTCAATCGGGTCACTGTATAAAAATAGCCGTTCCCGTATAAAAACTCGGGTTTGAATTCAATAGTTCAATAAAACATGTTCCTTTCAATGAAATACCTCCTTCTGCCTTATGTCGCAGTCTTCGCCGACCTGGCAAGCTTCAACCGGGGGATGAACAATGCGCGGATGCATTTGTTGTACTCGAGGATCATGAATCAAGACAGGTTCTCGCAGTTCAAAAATCTCGGTCCAAAGAAAACCAAACGACTTTCGAACTTTGAGGAACTTCGCAAACAACTCTATGCCCGAAATCTAAGATATTAAATATTTCCCTGTTTGATAGCGCTGAAGCCAACCAAATGGTGTAGTGGTAGAACTCATGCCCTGTCAGCCGTTTCACTTGTCCAATCTTTCTTTACCTTCTTTTATTTCAAATAAATTGCAGATTTTGCATTAATTTATTACGGTTAACCGTTACTGTGGCTTTTTGTCATATTTTTATCGATAACTTTCAGGCTGGTGGAATCACCGTCGATGGAAAACACAAAGAGCGAATTTCCGCCTCCGTTTATTCAATCGAAGACAAGAACCGAGTCGATCATCTCGACAAATACGCATCAGACAAGTACCGCAGGGACTCTAGCAGAGGTGGCGAACGCTCAAAAGGCTCACTCATGCCATTCAACGAGAAACGAGACTATGTTCCTTCTATTACTGTGAGTGTCGAAATTCGTTTGGATAGTAAAATGATGATTTCAGGTCGAGCATATAGACGAAATGGGTAGACCGAAGACTCAAAAGGAGGCTTTTAGGGACCTATCTCATAAGTTCCATGGAAAAACTTCTGGCAAGATGAAGCAAGAAAAGCGGGCAAAGCGAATAGATGAGGTATTTCAATCTCTTGCAGTTTATTTCTTTGACAGGATATTTTACTTGGTATTCTCGGTTTCACGGCTAAAAACTTTTCTCCTAATATTCAGCCTCATTTTCTCAGATTTCATGATATTTTTCTAAGTTGAAAAAATGAGAAAATCAAGGTTTTCACTTTCTTTTTTCAGGATCAAGCGATGCTGAGAATGTCTTCAACCGATACTCCGCTCAACACCGTCGAAATGCTTCGCCGAAAACAGAAGCAAACTTCATCAGCCTTTATCTCCCTCACTGGCGGCTCGATGCTTTCATCGACGAAGAAATAAGTAGAATTCTAGTGCTACTTTCATTGCCTTTCGAACTTCGAAATTCGAAGAATAATAAATATGGAAATAAACTAGCGTAATTCACGTCCATTTTGAAAAGGGGGAAGTTCAAGTGCTGACCTTGTCCTTCTCACCCATGTGCGATTTTCTCAATAATAATTCATCCAAATAGCTGTGAGTAAACAAAAGATAGGGCAGGTAGCCTTATCCTAGGCGCCTTGTTTATATTCGAGAATCGGATAAACAGAGTCGATGAAGATTTTCATTTTTCTTGCTGGAGCGATTTCCGCTTTTTCTATCAGCGAACAGCAGGCAAATGAATTTTTAAGGTGAGTTCAAATAAAGTGGTTTAGTCAACAATTTTTGGGTTCACAGGGGAAAAGGATTGAATGAACCCATTATCAATGGACGGCCGTCTTAGCTTTTCGTATGCCCTCTCTGAGGAAAATTCATGAAATCTTTAATTTCACCAATTTATTAATCCCAACTTCAAGTCGGGACAAAAGAAGCCCCCTGGGTTCACCCTGCCGCACTGACTGCGTAGACGAGTGTCTTCAAGAATGCACGGAAAATCGTCTCGAGGATCTCTACAAATACAACCAATACAGAGCGGTCCAAGGTAACTTCCGAATACTGCATCATTTATTAACCTTTCATCTTAGTTCGCGAATACTGGTTCAATAAAGGACACAATCAGTAAGAAAAGAAAAGCGCGGAAATTCTACAGTAGGTGTAAAAATTTATTTACTGTGGTAATAAATTGATTCTATACATTCGTTTCTGTACTCGCTCGCCCAGATTGTATAAAGTCGTCGATTGGTGGTAGCTTTTTTCATGGGTCAAGATGTAGATACAAGAGATAAAGATAAGGGAATTACTTGACCCAAGTTTCAAAAGAGAAGGAGAAGGAGGTGGCGGGAAGCCAGTAAACGTCGTCGACATAAGTGCGTTCGATCTATAATCTAGCGTCGGGTAAATTTCCGTCACCACGTGACAGTTCCATTCTTCGTGCGATGAGTATCTGACAGGCGAGTGAATCATTTCGCCGTTGACGATCGAGACCGGCTCGATCGAACTGCTCTTTTTTGCTTCGCGAGCTAGTTTCTTTCGCAAGTACGAATCTGAAGTTCAATTCAGAAGCCTAAATTTCCTTCTTTGCTTACCTGGGCAGCAAACATGGCTAAATCCTCCTTCAAGTTCCGGATTATACTCCGGCATCTCCCCATATCCATTCCTTGCCAGCACCTTTTGCTCCCAATATCGCCGTCGGTCGTGCGACTTTTAACGGTTTTAAGATCTGATCCGGTTAACCTGTTAGTCAGTTACTGTCAAAGCAGTTCACTGTCTCTTGTGACCTTGGAGCATGCTTAACAAAAACTGACAATTCAGATGATAGACGCATCTACGCATTAAAGATAAATCCCTTTTTGCTTATTGTCGCTCATCATCTGTGCTCTCGAAAATGTTAATTACAATCAAGTCGAATCAGTTGGGAAGCATGTTAAACTTGAAACCGTGGCATAAGCCTTGGATGCAATTTCCAATAAAACCACATGATCAGCAAAAGGAAGAACATCGGCGTTATCGGAAACATGACGAACCACCAAGTTGACCCTCCCTGAAACGGTTCCTTTCTTTAGTTTCAATTTGATTTTTATATTTTTCTGGCTGACCTGCGAAAACTTCTCTTCGTCCATTTTTGCCAACTTTAGAAATTTTCTCTGTTGTTGATTTCAAAAAACATTTTCGGAGAAAAAATATCTATTTTTTTTATTTGTGGCTTGCAAGTTTTGAAATTAAACACGAATGGCGTTCGGAATGGCAATTAAAGTATTAATAAGACCATAATGTTTTGCCTTGAGGCTTGTGGCGCCGTGGAACATACGACTTTATGCAACATACACAACCGCGCAGCTCTGAACGCTCAAATGCGCCGATTCAAATGCATTAATCATTCAAATTTATTCCATCCAGTGATTTTCGGCGCTCAGAGTCTTGCACTTTTATAAGTTTGAGTTCGTTGGCATTGAAACAAGAACAATTATTATTGAATTAATCCCTGGTATATGAAGTCATTTTTGGACTTATTTGTAAGGTTCTTATTGTCAATGACTTCATAACGGTAGAAACTGTCGTTTTTTGCGGATTTATTCATGAAAAAAAAAGATCGAAAAGAGAGCTTGAAAAGTTAAAGGCAAAAGAAGATGGAAAAGACGATTAACAAGTCAAGGATTATATTGACCTCGATAAGATTAATAATGGCTAATAGCCCGCGGTAAATCTTCTCTGACAGGATTTTCTGTCTGAATACGTATCTATGGATGAGGTTTGTTCTGTAGCTTCGACGTTAAAAATTATTGTATAGAAAGTCTGATAATCAAGGAAATCGTCGTGACATTGCCAATTGTGAGTGAACCAGGTCCTTAAATTTCTGATGGTTGAAAAAATTCTCAGTGAATGGACGAATTCTTACCCCGAGCTCTTGACGAATATTTCCAGCAGTCAGCTTGTGTCTCATCATATCTATTGTAACTTTTCTATCAGGAGTTCGTGCTAGAATTTGAAAGCGCTCATGTCGTCCAAAATGCCATGGAACGATTGCAGCGACTTGATCTAAGAAAGGAAGAAATATGAAGATAAAAAAGTTCATTTTTGTGGAAGAATGAAAGCGTACTCGCCTTAAATGTCCTTTTATGTTCTCAATACATGTCCACTAGAACATATAGAATGTTAAATCTATCTAATCGGTGCTTTTTATGTAAATAAGATTCTAAAATAATTTAATTGCTTCTTTAACATAAGATTTGATCTATAAACAGCAAGATAATCAATGATTATTATTGAAGAGGTAGAGGATTAATCATAATTAAGCAATTTGTTTCATATTTATTGCTAGTATAATTCAAGGTTGAAACAACTTGTCTTCAGAAAGTAATCGGTCAGTTAGTCGTGGAAGGGAAATCGCATGGTCATCCGTAGTTGAGCAGAAACTTCGTCCTAAACGATTGTTATGAGAAGAATCGAGAACTGGGGGTTTAACCTTGAGTTGCTGGCCAATATTTCCAGCCGTCAGCTTTCCCTTCATCATTGAAAGTGTAACAACTGCATCAGGAGTCCTGGCGATCGACTGATATCGATGATGTCGAGCGAAATGCCAAGGAGGAGTTCCAAAAGTTCCAGAAATTTCCAAAAGAGCCAATATAGGGACTTTCATTTTTCAGAAATTTTAAAAAATTATGATCGTGGATTCGATGAGTGGCACTTTTATATGGATCATAATTGAACCTAATTGATGATTGACAATTGTTATCTTTGAAGACGTTCTGAGCTTAGATCTTTTAATTGTGTTAAACAATATGATTATATATAAGATTTTAAATGTTATACAAGCTTTTTATATAAAGGAGGTTTTAGAACGATGTTCAAAGGTTCTTTTATAACGAGCCTGTTTTTGCGGCTCTTGAGGCGTATAAACGGGTTTTAAGATGAATGCCACTTTTTAAGCTAACTAGCCGAAAAAATGACTGAATCTTCTAATAAGAATCTATTAAAAGACCCGAAGATCATTCATAAAGGGAGAAAATTTATCAAGTTCAGCGAAAAAAATCGTCTCCGCGGCTGGATGACTCGCTTATCAGTCTCTCTGGCGATCTGGATGCCGCGGTCGATTTCGTGCCAGAAGTTTTCTCTTTCTTCTTCTCTGTGACTTTCATTGTACATTTTGGTTGTATTTTGGAGTAAAGTTTGAGAGAAAGGAGAAAAGGGAGCAAAGGAGGATGAGGCTGATGTTTTCAGCGATTTTGCCGAGTCTGATGCCCGGCTCGGCAAGAAGTTTGGAGTGCGTGAGATGCAATAGGAAAGGATTGAGATGCCTGACGAGGGGTTTTCGCTCTAGACCTCCTTAACCCTTAAAAGTTACATTGATGTTGAAAACTCGCATTGTTGGTCTCCAAATCATGACCTTCTCGTTTCTTGTCCGGATCGACTTGGTAAGAAAATCTATTTTTTTTCAACAAATATTGATTACAGATGGGACAAAACCGATGTGCTTGACGGAAATCAGAGTAATGAGAACACGAAAGAATCTTGAGCTCGTCGATTTGAGAAGAGAGTGTTACTATGGATTTGAGCCGGAAGTTTCGATTGTCAGGCAGGATATTTGCAGGTTGCCTTCTTCTCATTTTTCCTCTCCGAAATTCTTTTTAGGGAAAATTTCTGCAATACATTTTCTTTGCCAAAAAAATCTGAAGATATGTTCTCAGTGGAAATGTCTTATGAATCGCAAAAGCGGCAAAAAGAACCGCTTTCTTGCATCTCGTGTTCGGGAAAAGATACTTGCTTGAATCCAACTTTGAGAATGAGAACAAGCTCAACTGAAAATTGCGAAGCCTACTACGACTGGCCAGGTTGAATGAATTAAAAAGTCCAAGAAATACAAAATGGTTTAGGTTGTTTTCTGGAATCATGGATGAACGATGACGGAGAACTTTCTTCAATAAGACGGGGCTGCTACGATTTCTCCCAAAAACCCGGCGAATCTTTCACAGAATTTATTCAGACAAAGACTTGCGATGAAAACAAGTGTAACAACGATCAACCGGATTTCAAGAAAAAGGTTGTTTTGCTCGTCTTTTTAATTTCAACGAATTTTTAGTTTTCGACTGATTTTGAAGGAAGTGGAGATGACGATCAAAATGACGATGAAGAAATCGACGACACATTTTTTGACGGGATCTTTTCGACGATTCATTCGACAGAAAAGGACTTGGATGATTCAATCACAACTGTAGTCACTATTGGAACGGAAAAGTATGAGACAGCATCTGGCGATGGCGAGGAAGACTATTTCTCAGGAAGTGGGGATGGAGAAGAAAAAGACTCGGTTTTTATCCCAGAGATCATCAGGAAGGATTTTCTAAGGGCTTGTTCTTCTTTGAGATGAGAAATGACGAAATTCTTATAAAAGTGTAGCTCAACAGTGGACAGAGAAAACACAGAAAACAACAACAGTAACTGTTGCTTCAACAGAAGTCTTCGAACCCGAGATTGTTGATCCAAAGAAGAACATAAAAGATGAAAAGGGACCAAAACCAAGCCCAGCTGAAGAGATAACCGTTTACATTGGTGAATATAAAGTTTGATGGTCTTGTTAACCAAGCAATTAAGGATATGGAGAGCCGGTTTCTGAAGAAATTACAAGCAAGAAAACATCGGCTGCGAGTCGACTTGGCATACCTTCTGTACTTTTTGTTGCTAGCATGTTTCTTTTGTAGATAAACCAACATTCTTTTACCATCTTTAAAAATGGCTTTTTCGAAAAAATCATTTTGGGAAACGACAAATGATGATGGAAGGGCATATAAAATTGTTAAAACAATGGCGAAGACTTTTATTGATAAGAAACAATGTTTGATATTAAATATTTTTGATACTGAAAAAAGTTTTGGCTGCAAATATCTCAACCCTTGTTCCGATAGCGCCCGCGGCACTGCCATCCGAATATCCAAGCACTCAACTTAATCAAGCATTTTCTCCTGAAAAATTATTTTGATAAGTTGCCTTTCAAATGTAAATCGTAGTGCAAGATTAGAGAGAACTTGAAAATGGGAAGATATGGACGAGCGTATACGATATCAAATGTGCTTTTGGCCATTTATGTCACTGCGTTTTGCTACTTTAATAGAGAAAAATTGAAGTTGTTTTTCAATGGGGACTTGGATTTCAGCGCTGCGAAGCTGATGGATATCAGCAACACGGAATATCCACCGGGTCCGACGGCAGAGCCGACAAGTTTGCCCAGTCACGTAAGTTTTAACAAAGCCTCCCTCTTTATTCAACAACAAAATCAGATAAATGAAGTTGGCTTCCAAGAGTTGGTTGATAACTTTCCCCTTTGGTCGCCAAAATTCATCATTGTTGGGGTGATGAAATGCGGAACAGGTAAAGTCCTCCTTCACAATTTACAAAACGTAAATTTCCGCGAACAGGTGCGGCGCATACTTTTCTCGGCAACCACCCAAATGCCGTTCCAGCCACTGCCGAAGCATATTTCTTCAACAAGGACAAAAATTACGAGCAAGGATTTACGTATTACCGAAAGTTCTTTCTCCGAGTTGGTCACAAGCAGCAGCCATATGTTCACTATGAAAAATCGCCGACTTATTATCGGAGTTTGACCGCGCCGCCGAGGATGAAAGAGATGAATGAAACGCTGAAAGTAGTAAATGTCGTTTGTGATAATGTCAAGCGAACTTTGTCGAGATATCTTCACATAAAGGTTTATTCCCTCCGCAATGCATTTTTCAACCCTTTTTTTCTAGACGCACACGGACGACGGTCATTTCAGCCATAATCACCTGTCCCTAATTGGCCAAACTTTGGAAGAGTTCCAAGTCAATCTTCGAAATACAATCAGGACTTTTGGCGCCTTCTTGGAGGATGTGAAAAACAATGAGGGCGACGGAACTATAGAAGGACTCATCAAGGCCTTATCGTACAGATTCAAGCACAAAATGAGACCATTTGGTATTCGAGCGACGCAGGACAAGATCGAGCTTATTTTATGTAAGATAGATTTCCCAACATTTTTTTTAAATTTTGCTTAGCTGATGGATTCTACGCTGTTTTTCATAAGTACTGGCAACAGTTCTTCCCAGACGATCAGCTTCTTGTGGTTGATGGTGGTCAATTCCGTAAGCCGAAGAGTTTTTCTTCATCTTTTTAGCCTTCTTTTTAGTCAAAACACCCTGGGAACCGATGGTTGAGATCCAACGGCACGTCGGACTAAGTGAAAGGATCAATTCTTCGAGTTTCACTTTCCGGGATGGAATGGATGTTCCTTGCTTTATTGATGCACAAGAAAATGTCAACTGCCTGGTAAGCAATTTCAGCCAATCAGGAGCTTAAAAATAGCTTACAAGCCAATCAAAATTCCTCCCTTGTTGACGAGGGACCGACAATAACGTCAATTTTTAGCCGGAGCAAAAAGGGCGCTCGCTACATAAAAGTCTCGACATGGATGTGGTACGGGCACTTCACGAGCTCTATCGACCTTTCGACGCTTACTTCGCCCAGAAAGTGCTGCACCGTTCGCCGTTTCAGTGGAATTATGGCTTGGAAGCGCCATAATCCTGTTACTACGGGAATTTCTAGAATAACCACTCAAGACAATTAGTACACAGAAAAAACTTGAAGCTGTATTTTTATTTAATAAATTTGTAATCCAGAATGATTCGTTCCTTTTTGGCTTGCTATTCGTATTCTTCATAATTGTAGCCTTGCTGCTCGAGGTGCTCTTCTGGCTTGATTTCGCCGAGGAGCACTTCTCTGTAATGCTGAACAACGGCGCACGGGAAGCAACAGCAAAGGATCCAACTTTGTCTAAAAACATAATAAAGTGATTATTTTCTTTCTTTGAAAGCTTGTTGTATAACTCATAAACAATCACTTACGTACAACATGTTCCATTGATCCCCAGTTTTTCTTTTATCTTTTCTCGCTGAAATCTTGATCGGCCCATGATACACTTATGAATTAATTTTTAAGATATTTAAGACTTCACATATCATTTCTCATGTGATTGATATAAAAGTTTTGCTTACATAAAGACAGAAGAAGCCGCCGAGATCCGAGTTATTAGTCTTATAAAGGGTTTAATTTTTGTGTCAAACGGGACTATCCATTGAGTTCTTTATTGCTTTAGGTGCTAAGAAAGGCGTTATGTAAGTCTTTAGGGTCCCTGGGTTAGGGAAGTCCTGCTCGATCACTAATTGATTGGCAATTATAGGGGCAATATTGAAAAAATATCACTAAACCCTTGGCCAGTTGAGTCGATCTTCAATCTCTTAAAAATTCCATGATAAAATTTTTAAAAACCTCGACTTCATATATTACCTCGCTCGATGAGAAAAAAACAAAATGCTGCCTTAATCAATAAGCATGGATCCGAACATGTAATCAGCGGATAAGTCCAATTTCTGGAAAAAAAAATTCGTTGAGCTTCGAGAAGAAATTCTTACCGTTCGCATTTAGGTTCTGTTGTAACAACATTGTTTCTCATTTCTGGAAAAATATAGCGAACCGACGCTTTCGTTATTCGAAAGAGGATAAGTTTTTACGATCGCGAAAAGGTCTTTCCATGATCTTCGTATGGCATAGGAACACGTCAAAACACAAAGGTGAGAGGTATCTTTGTACCACCGATTGTATTCGTTTTATGGGGCATGATTATTGACATCAGAATACTATACCAAGTTGTGGATAAAGATGACTTTCTATATATAACTCAACTCTATGTAAACATTTGAATTTGGCACATTATAAAAGTATGCAAGAGTAGAAAAAATGCATAAAATCTTTCGCTTAAAAGTCGAGCATGAATTATCATTTTTCAACCGGCATTCCAAGAGAATTTTTAGCGGATGGATTTGTACTAGATTCAAGCAGCTCTTGTTACTATTGCAAGTTAGTTCTATTCAAAATTTCAATAGAGCCAAGTTCAGGCGTATCACCAGCACTTTACTTGCCCATGAAGATCCTTCCGAGAGCTCGATGAATTGCAGAATTTTCTGTTCTCGGCGAATATGCGATGCTTGTTTCGAAGATATAATTCAAGAAAACAAAGTTTGTCATTCGTGTTCGTCAGTTCTCGATTTCGATCTGAAAATGAGGTCTACAGAACATACTGACTACTTAGACAGAATCATCTTCAAATGTCCCATGAAAATGCCCTGTGACAAAACTCTTTCTTTCATGGATTTTCTGAGCCATAATCATGGATCTTATAGAGAAGCAAGTGAACTGATCATGAACGTTGAAGAAAACTCAGTCCGCAAACTGAACACTGAGGTCGAAGATGACAAAGATGAACGAACCAAAACACCCATTAAAGAGCTACCTTTCCCTTCGATATCAGAAATAAGTTTCTCTGAGGTCAGTTCTGAAGCAACGGTGGTTCCTGAGACAAATAAAAAAGGTACGCTCCTTCATACACTTACTTATAAATCTACAAGTCGATGACCACGAGTCTGATAAGCTGAAAATTATGGCGGAAAATATCGAAAAACTTTGGATAACTATCACTGACAATCAAAAAGATCGCATTGATATGAAACATGAAATGGAAAAGCTCAAGAAAAAGGTCGAAAGCTTCGAAAAAACGAACGATGATCTAAAGAATCAAGTCGAAAACCAAAAGTTGACAATAAACAGTCTTGATGAACAGATCGAGGTAAAATTCTTGGTTATTTTTTTTAAATAATCTTTTACCTAGCAAATGCGCATTGATTTTGCGGAAAAATTGAAGAAATAAAAATTCACAAGATTTCCAATTTAATAACCCTGACAATAAAAAATAAAAACTCGAAAACAGACTCATTATCAATTCTCAAGTTCACCGCGCCTTTTATTGTCGGCAATCTTCAAAACAACTTTATTTTAGCTATAAAACTCAAACAGTGCGATTTAAAAGAAAGGTCTTCAAGTCACAAGGGTCTGAAGAAATTTTCCTACCCTGAGGCTAGTCTCGGCTGTTATATAAATAAGTGTCAGGACCTAAATTCCTAAAGAACCTTAGAAAAAGGGCGAGAGAGAAAGAGCGATGAATAAGGATATGGAACAGAAAAAGGAGACCTCCGACAAGGTAAGATAAGAAACTTTGAGATGTTTATTTGAAATTTGGAGAAGTCTTCGTTAAATTTTTTATAATTATAATTACTTAAAATGTCCCTTACAAATAAGTAAATCTATGAAAAGTTAATTAATGTATCATTTTATAGGGAAAGACGACATCAAGTCCAATCAAAATGATCAAGAAGCGAATCAAACGAATGTCTGAAAGCTCAACGACGAGCATGAGCAGCGAGCAAAATGTGGGTGGAGTCATTTGCGCCAAGTCCCCCGAGAAGAACTCAGCGCCAAAGGTGCCGGCACTTTTCGGAGCCTTTGCGAGCTAAAGTCGACAAGAACAAGAATGATGCCTGAACTGTTACTGCTTGAAAGCAGCATTGAAAAATCTTGCAACAATAAATTAAAGAAAGAGATAAAATATTTAGTGTTCAAACTTTTTATTTTGATTTTCAAACAGATCAACTTGAGTCTCAGGCAACAATGATATTTTCCAAAATCCAGTCGAGATTATCAGGAACAGAAGCCCAGACACCTGGATAGTCAGGCCGAGCGCAACCGATTCCCCAGGAGGTAGCACCGATAAGGACAGGAACTCCGTTCTCAAGAACCACCAGTGGCCCACCGGAATCACCTAAAACCAATTAGCAATACATTCATTTTTGATCGAAAAACCTTGACAAGCGTCTTCTCCACCGTCTGTAATTCCGTTTTCATCGAGATCGGGAACGCCAGCGCAGATCATTGCTTGACTGATTCCATACATGCCATTTGATGTTGCTTCGCAGTACTCATTGTTCATGTACCAGATGCCTACATCTTTAAGGGTGTTGGAAGTGTAGCCTCCCTCGGAGGTAGCACCCCAGCCAGCGGCGTAGACTTTTCGACCATGCTCTGGTCGACTTTCTTTACAAGAGTGATTATTTTTCTACTAAGACGAGATATAATTTTTGCGCAAAATTCTTGACTCGTAAAGAATCAAACCTCTTTCCTGCAAGACAAACAGCTTCAAAAGAATCTGCCCCAACATTTCTTGATGCAGCTGCAGCAAGAAGATTGGGGACCTCCAAGATGCACAAATCGTTGTCAAGAGTAACAGTGTTGTAATTTGGATGAGAGAGTTTCTTTCCAAGGACAGTAAACTCACCGCTGCTTGTTTGGTGATCTCCTCGCCGCCAATCACCAATACTGACTTCATAGGTATTGTCTGTAAATGCCTCGCAGCAATGAGCCGCGGAAAGGATGTAATCCGGTCCAGCCGAGTTTTTGGTGATAACAGATCCGCCGCAGAAGAAACCGTAGCCAGATTTGTACAAACCGGCCATGAACGGCCATTCACCTTCGAGAACTTCCTGGCCGCCGACGATTCTGTTTTTGTCCCATGGAGTCATCTTCGGGCTGCTTCGGGAGGCAGGGGAGTAAGGAGTTCCAGGAGCTGGGCAGACATCGACTGGTCCCATGGTGCCTGGAGCTTCTTCCCATACGCTTGGAGGAAGTGGGGGTCCTTCGGTAGTTGTGGTTGTTGTAGAAGTCGTGGTTGTTGTTGTGTAGGATCCGTCCATCGTTCCGTAGATCCAGTCAAGATTGTCAGCGACGGAAGCCCAGACGCCGGGATAGTTTTCTTGCGCACAGCCGTAACCCCACGACGTGATTCCAACAACATATGGCATGTTGTTCTCAAGACAGACCAGAGGCCCACCGGAATCACCATAGCAAGCGTCCATGCCACCATCTGGAATTCCATTTCCGTCAATATCAGGAACACCGGCGCAGATCATCGTTTGATCGACTTCGTAACCGTTGCCTGTTTCGTGACAGTAGTCGTTGCCCATCATCCAGATTCCAACATCATGAAGGGTATCTGGACTGTCCCAGTCGTCTTGATGGAGCGTTCCCCAGCCAGCGGTGTAGCATTTTCGACCTTGCTCTGGTCGAGATGTTGGAAGACATGTCTTTTCAAAAGCATCAGGATTTACAGCAGAGAGATTTGGGACTCGAAGGAGGCACAAATCATTTGCCAAACTCCAGTCATCATATCCAGGATGGATGTACTGAATTCCAGAAGTAGAGAACTCGTGAGGAGACACAGTTGACTGCTTCCAGTCACCGACTCGGATATTGTTAAGCTCTGCTCCATTCTGCCAGCAGCAATGAGCCGCGGTTAAAATCCAATCATCGCCTTCAGCATTCTTTGAGATGATAGTGCCGCCACACCAGTGCTCCCAGCCGTCACTGTTGCCGCCGAGCCCGACAATAAATGGCCACTGTCCTTCTTCAACTGGTTGACCGCCGACAACTTTCATGTCATCCCATGGAAGGAAAACGTGATCGCTGATTGGTCCTGAGTAATCATGACTGGCATCAGTGCAGACGGCAACGTCACCCATTGTAGCTGGTCCATCTTCCCATCCATCTGGTGGTGGACCCATTGTGTTCGTTGTGGTTGTTGTCGTCGGAGGTACAGTGACGACTCCGTTAATGACGTCATCGATCCACTGCAAATTGTCAGCGGTAGACGCCCAGATGCCCGGGTATCCTTCATAAGCACAACCATAGCCCCAGGAGGTAACACCAACAAGAGTTGGGATTCCGTTCTCAAGGCAGACAAGGGGCCCACCAGAGTCTCCTTGGCAGGCATCTTGACCGCCATCGATGAGTCCATCTTCGTCCCAATCAGGTGTACCAGCGCAGATCATTGTCTGATCAATCGAGCTAGCATCATATTGTTGGCCTTGACAATATTCATTGTCCATCATCCAGACGCCAACATCTTGTAGCTGATCTGGCTGATAGCCTCCAGATTGAAGTGTTCCCCAACCACCAGCATAGCATTTTCGTCCATGATCGGGTCTCTCTGATGGGAGACAGACGGGTTCAAATGCATCAGCATTGATTGCTGACAGATTCGGGAGTCGCAAAATGCAAAGATCGTTGCTCAAAGTGTAGTAATCGTAATTCGGGTGCATGAAGATAGCATCTGAGTAGACTTGGAACTCATTTGGGGAATCAGTGCTCATTTTCCAGTCCCCAACAGTAACTTTGATGTCTTGGTCGTAATCATGACTTGATTGGCAGCAGTGAGCAGCCGTGAGAACATAATCGTAACCTTCGGCGTTTTTCGAGATGATGGAACCGCCGCACCAATGACTTCCAAGAGCAACGATCCATGGCCACTGACCTTCTTCAACTCCTTGTCCCCCAACAATTCGATTTTTGTCCCACGGCATGAATTCGCCGTAGAATCGACCAGCTGGAACTGGGACGCCTGGATTGGTACAGGTGTTAGTGTCACCAAGTGTAATAGGACCTTCTTCCCACTCGCTGTCGGAAGTTGTGGTTGTCGTCGTCGTTGAGGTCGTCGTCGTTGTAGTTGTCGTTGTTGTGGTTGTGGTCGTTGTTGTTGTTTGGGGTTCTTCGCTCCAGTTAGGTGTCTGGCCGAATCGCTGGAAAGCGGCACATCTGGAATAGTCAGAGTTCAAGAATCCGTTGCCGTCATCTTCCATCGTCATGATTCCAACATTCTGGAAGCACTGATAGTAGTCATCTTGGACAACGTTGGGATTGGCGGGATCAAGTGGTTCGAATTCATCCTGAATTCCGCTCATTTCCAAGAAGAATCGATCTTTGCCCTTGTTAAGGAACTCGCCGGCAACGTAGCCAGTTCGACGAAATTGGACAAAGGCGGCTTCGGTGTTTTTATCGCCATTAGCGGGCATCTCGTAGTACTGGGCCTCAGTCATGTAGTTGTCATCAGATCGGTCGAAAACATTGACGTTGATTCTTCCCTCTCCGATGGCCTTGAGAATTGGGCGCTTACAATAGCTTCGATCAAATCGGAGAATTCCGATGTATCCACCCTCCTTCGTCAAGTAAGGAAGGCCCCACTTGATGGTACTCAGCTGAGCAAGGAATCCGTTTTCATGCTTGCCGAACTCCTTGTAGTAGGCCTTATCACCTCGGCCGATCCAGTCGAAAGAGCAAGTATTTCTCATTTTGAGTTTTGAAGTTTTGCTTGATCTGTTATCTTAGCATAAAGTTTAAACTCTCCCTGCAGTAGAAAATATCAGCTCCGTCAGGTTGCCAGACTGTACCGCCTTCATCACAGGCACCTTGATTCCAGGCGGTTGCCGAGGAGGCGATTACACTTGCCAAGAGTTTCATACTAAGATAAAGCTTATCATATGAACTTTCTTTTCAGAAAAGATCGATTTTAGGAAGTTCATATATATTATGAACAAAATATGAAATATTATCTCTCACTTACTCGAAATCTCTTTGAATAGATCATTCCAATCGAGTTGCGTGTTATAAATATCATCGACGGAGATAAGTCGACAGATAAATTAGCGAAAATGATGATAATTCAGCTGCGAAAATTAGAGAGAGTCCCGTCAAAATATTTTCCGATGATGTTGAAGTCTCGCATCCATTTTTTGACGAGAATCGAAGCCTGTTTTAGGTCCAAGGTAATTTCTGAAACCGAAACATATTTGGTAAATAATTTGGATATTCCCTCTATTCATCAAAAAATTCCTTTGAGGTAGGTCTAGCATCACGCAGGTCTGACATCTATCAACGCATACTTTCACTAGGCAACAGATTTTGATTTAAACTGCCCATTCTATGCACTTTCTTCGCCCTACTCTTCCCTCGTGCAATCATGGTTTTTTCTCTCTTCCGTATTTCCACCTGATATTTTGCCAAAAACACGATGAAAATACTTTTAATTCTTGCTTCTTTTTGCTTCGGATTGACTTGCAGAGAATACAAATGCATCAAGAACGGAAACTGCACATTTGGCTATGGAACTGGGCCGACGAAAGGCTTTTTCAGAAATCTCGATGCTGGTTACATTCAAAAGAAAAAATTCACTCAGGAACAGATAAAAACAGACCTTTTTCTCTTGATTGAAACTTCTGTTTTAATCTTTTGTCAGTAGATAAAATACGAATTTCCAATGAGAACACTTTCAAATCCCACAAAAATGGAAAAAGGAAAAATTTCAAAGCGAATTATTGATCAATGCTACGAAACGTACTTTGAAAATGAGCTGATCACGTGCAAGATGATTTCGACTTCGACGAGGTTTTTGAGGGATGACGGAATTTATTTGACCCAGTTTCATGTTCAAGGAAAGAATTTTAAAGAAAACCATAATCTTTTAAAATAATGTTTGTACTTAAATTAATCGCCTTCGCTATTTCACGATTTACTTTTACCATCTTCGATATGATCTGTTGTGTCCGGTAAGCTATCTTTTGTTAACGATAAAAGCATTTATAGAAGTTTTTTTTTCTTCAGAAAAAGGTCAAACTTATGCCTACAAAATTCGCAATAGTAACATCAGAGCCTCTGCCAGACTCAATCGACCTGGAAGAAAAAGGAAATGAAATGCTCAAAGAAGTCACCTATGCCATCAAAAGTTTTATGGGTCCTGGCACTATGCTTGACCACTTCAAAGTTATTCCACCGAAGCAGTCGAACATCTTGCAATTTTTAGCGCAAGTGTTGATCTGTTCTTTCTCTCTTGGTGTCGTGATCTTTACTGGCTTCAAATGCTTCCAAGGAACGAGGACGTTTCGCGTCGGAGAGAAAAGAGCAGTGGTGATTGGTTATCTGATGACGTTGATTATTCCGATGGTTGATGTGTACCCGGGTTTGTATCTCTGGTACAGCTACACTGCCTACAACAGGTAGAATATTTCGAATTTTCACATGTCAGATATTTTCAGCATGTATTCATATGACTGGAACTTCGCAATCTCCTTCGTTCTTCTTTACTTTCCAATCGCTGAGGCCCTAAACCTCTGCGTCAAATCGTATTTCTTGGTCATCACAGTTCACCAAAAATACCCGCCTCAGTGGATCTTCCTATGTTCTGGGATCGCCGAGAGAATCGAAATTTTGGTCATTATTTTGCCAAAATTGTTCGTGAGCTATTTCTATTTGGCAAGATTCGTCAATCCGATGAGTTCTATTCCACTTGCCGCTTTGGTTTTACCCCTTGTTGACGTTGTTCTGATTTTGAGAAGGGCTCTAGAATCGATCAAAATGACATTTTAATGTTAAAACGTCCAAATTCTAGAGCTTTTTATCAGATGGAAGCGTTCTTAGCGGCGCTGCACTGCGAATTTATCGGCTGGTTTTCCTTTCTCATTCTGATTGTCAATGTTCTTGGGTTGCTGATGAGCTCGAGTTTATCCATATGTTCGAGTCCGAGCATTCTTTATGATCCGAAACTGACATCGATAGACGACATCGCACGCAACAAGAATAAATTTATCGAAGAAGAGTGGTGCGGGACAACACTTTCTGAATGGTTTCAGCCGAGAATGGGACAATGTGTAAAAGTTGATAGGTCTCAAAGGGTTTCGCCGCTGCCATTTGGTCCTCAGGTATTCGTAAGAATCGAAAGCCAAAAGAACGTATCTAAAAGTCATCGCTCAAAATTCCAAAAAATAAATTCTGAAAAAAAATATGTATCATTATTATGGTCTCTGAAATCAAATCTATCATAGCAAAACTCGATCTACGGAGCTCTTCCTGCTTGTGCCAACCCTTTGGAAATTATATTCGCCTGTGTTTTGCTGATAACTCTGGTCATAACACTTTTCTACCTTGGCATCATGATCTACGACATCCGACGAGTCAAGAGAATAGCTTTTTCTCGCGGGAGAAGATCTACACTCGGGACCATTTTCAACGTCACCAATTCTTCCTACTCTCTGAAAAACAACTCAATTTCTACTGTCACTATTCAAGATATATCTGTATAAAAAAATTATAAACAAGGAGGGCCGATGTTTTATTTAGAGATCGTTAACTTTGAAGGGAGCACTTCGCAAATAATTGGTCATTTTGTCGAAGTTTCCGCCGGCAAAAGCGTCGAAGTTCGTGACAAGATCTGCGATCGCGGTTGGTCGATGTTCAGGAAGAATACCTGAAAAATCCTTTAGAATGGATGTTAAAACCCAAGGAAAGCTCACCGATTTCACAAGTATAGTCAGCAATATCGACCGGTCCTCTGTTATTTGCGTTTGGACTCCAACCAATGTATCCTTTGAAGTAGTGATTGCCACTGTCGCAAACACCACCGTTACAGGCAATCTTGTCCAAAACAGTTGGCTCTCTAGATAGGAACGACCAAAGCTTTCCATCAGCCGAGTGCTCTGAATAGTAGAAATCGGGGAAGTTGATGATGCCGTCTGAGTTAAGACCGCCTTGAGTCACGTCGAATGGACTAAGAAAAAATAAAAAGAGTATGACAGAGAAAAATTTTTACCAGAAAACGAAAAGCGTGAATTTCGCGGTCGTCCAATACTGCGGATTAACGGCAAATGTGTTGGTGACATGATTGTACTGGTCCCAATCCCATTTCTCTACCGACATCAAGTTCATGATTCGAGCCTTCATCAGGAAGTAGTTATCGTAGACACCCTTGACGTAGTTGAAGTTTCCTCCTTGCCAGACTGGAATTGCCGCGGTTGTGTCTGGAACACAACGGTAGGCAGCATTGTTCAGGGCGAAAGAACAGCTGCCCATGGAGCAAAGGCATTTTGCGCCGGTAAATTCCTTGGCGATAGCTAAAAAGCGAGAATATTTGCCGACCGTTTTCCTAATTTCTGACATACCGTTGCTATAGCCAAGCTTGCATCCAACTCTGACCGTGTCGCCGACTTTGTGGTAGGTCATCTGTCCATAGTATGGATCGTAGTAGTCGACACCCTCTCCCGCTGGATCATACTCTGGCAGCAGCCCTCTTCCGGAAACAACTCTTACTATCTCGAGTCCCTCTCCAAGCTCAGCAAGGAAGCCATTGTCCGACAAGTCCTCATTGTAGGTATGCGTGCCCAAGCAGTTGAGCTTTGGATCAGCTGAAATTCAGTTAGTAGAGCGAAAAAAGCTCCTTGAAAATTTTCTGAGAATGCGGATCGAAAAAATAGAAACACGAAAAAACGAGTTCCGGCAAAAAAGCGAGGATCTGAGAAACGAAGAAGATTTTATTGAGCAGAATCGTCTCGGAGATTTTAGCGGAGATCTCGTTTCGTTGATCCGAAGAGCCGATATCGTCAGAAAAATCGTAAGATGAGAATTTTTAGAAAATGACTTGCTTTTATTTACAGAATAGAAATAGCTTTAGTTGAACGAAATGAGATTCTTCGCTGGATTTGACGGGATTCCTGAATTAAAATCGACGACTTTCAAGGTTCAAAACAGTTTTAGTGTCTTTTTTGAATGAAAATAATCTTTGTTTTGAAGTCTTATCTTGAGTTGAGTAGGGAACCATAATCGGTAGAGTGATTGCCAAAGACATTTTGTGCGTCCAGAGCTCGTAGTCGGAGAAATAATCGCGCTTCCATTTGGTTCGACGGTTTTGGAACCAAATCTTAATCTGGTTCTCTGAAAGGTTCAGTTCGTCGCTTAGGTCCATTCGGCGTGTTATCGAAAGGTACTTATCAAGGATCACTATTTTAGTCTCAATAACTGTCGATTTCTTTTATCAATAAAAATTTTAGCTCGATCCTTATTTTGCTGAAATTCATCCTCAAGAACGGCGACTTGGTCAGATTTTAAAAGTTCAAAATTTGATTTTTTTGCATTTATTTTCATCAGAGTTTCCTCTTTAGCGATAATTTTTTGTATTTTTTATGAACTCTTGCTGAAAATGATGTGCGCGGTCTCTTTTTCGTCTTCCCTGACATCCCCAGGGGGTAATCGTCGTCAACTTTCTCCGTCTTTTCATCATCTTCTGACGACGACAAGTTCTCCGAGCTGGATGAGTTTTGCTCTAGAATCGTCTCTATCGTAAACACCGTGTATTTCTTCGCTTCTTGTTTGGATTTTTCTATTTCTTTTGAGCTGATGATATCATTTTCATTTATCATCTCTTCGCGAAAAAAATTGAATAACCGGAAGTCAGAAAATGACTGTTGAAACTGATTGTGAACAGCGCCACCTATACGAAAAAGAGCTTCAACCCCCGCCATGACCAATGAAATTAACACTCACTCTTTTTTGTTGTCATTCTTATTCTTCAACAGTCAGAATTTTTTAAGCCTTATCAATTTTTAAGGATTACAAATAAGCATATTTTGGTAGGAAAATTCTGAAAAAAAACTTTCGTTTAAAAAAGTTTTTGACAACAATAATTATCGTCTCTTTGATAAGCTGAAGAAAACCTAGAAAAAATTGCATTGCTGCTCATAAATAAATTTATATCAGAAAAATAACAACCGAAACTTGATCTATGATCTTCACCCGACATTCTTGGGGCACAGTAAAAGGCTCCATCTTAGAAGACGGCTCGAAATTTCACACATTTTAGAGCAACCCCAACCGCAAGGAGGGGACAAGCGTGAAAACGGACACGCAACTTTCCTTTTTAGACCACTCGATGATCACCATAATTAAAAAGTCTTAATTGCTCAAGAAGCTCCAGCGCTAATTGAAAATGTCAAAATCAGTAGCCACTCGCTTGTGAAAAAAAGGATAAGTTAATTTGGAACGGAAATGAAAATGTGGTATTTTGGCTTTTTTCAGATCAAGGTGAAGCGCCGATTGCCAAAGAAAATCACTGTTAAAATCTTTCCTAGCGCAGTTTATTGAAAACAACTCATAACGAAAATAAAGTATAATAGCCGCCCAAATGAAGAACCGAAATAAAGTGTTTGTCAAGACCAATCAAGGGTGTTTATGGGTTCTACTCGCAGGCAGAGATTCATGGCAAAGGTCTTCACGCCTGAGGGCAGGTCCCACATGGTCTAGGGGTTAGGATTTCGGATTTTCACTCCGACGGCCCGGGTTCGATTCCCGGTGTGGGAGGACTTTTTCTTTTTTCATATTTGTTCGAAGTCACAAAGGAAAAATGATAGCAATAACAAAAATGTAACAAACATAACTTGCAACTTATAAGTTTTAAGGGAAAATATTTCGCGACTCGATAGAAAATCTTTATATCCTCGTAAATTAAATTAAACCCATTTCCTCTTCAAATGACTAAATAAAAAGAGATGCCTTGTTCAAACTTCACAAGCGAAATTTACGTTTCATGCCCTCAGTTCATCCATTGCTTCTGTAGCAATTCATCGACGCCTTCAGGTTTGTTTTCCGCATCTTTCTTACACAGAATTTTCGCAGATAGCCTTGACTGCTCGAAAAAATGCAAGGCAGAAGCTTACATCGTCCTTGGAACTTTAATCGGCCTTCTATTTCTCATCTCATTTCCGACGATCAAGAGCAACATTTGGAAATCCTGCTGTCGACCGAGATCGCTTCACACGGGAATTCTAGAGGACACGAGACCATGCGACTGTCCTGCCTGTAGGAATAGGAATCAGAGAAGCGAGCTGAAGATCATCCGACCAAAGGGCGTTAAAAGCACCTCAAGGAAAGATCAAAATTATATAAAGCGATTTTATAAAAAAAAAACTTGATCTCAAAAAAGCTTCGTTCCTCCTCTTTCACCATTCGCTCATTTGCCCGATTTGCGAGTTGCTACAGATTCTAAAGGAATGACTCTTTAGTAATTATTTTGTACTGTTACTGTAAAATCAAGAAGGATCCTAACATGATCACTTTTCCGGAAAACTGGGCATCTGATAAGCAGGAAGCGAGAAAAACGCAGAAGGCAGGAAATCCAGCAATTTCTCAGTAAATGCAAATTGATCAAAATCTATCTTCCTACTTTTGCCAGAGAAAAAAAATGAAAGTTGATTTGTAAATAGATAGTATTTTATTAAAATTTTGAACTCAATAAACAATGAAAAATTGAAAGAAAGAACAGTGAAAAGACCGCTTAGTGAAAATCACCAGCGAGATATCGAAGAGGAATATGAGCTCGTTTTGCCAAAAACAAGACTTTGGCCGAATTTCGCTTCGTTTTTTCGCTGCAGCTAACTCGATAGCGAAGTCGAGAAGCCATGAGTCGGCAGTTTTCCTTTCCAGCGATTTTGAAGGTCGAAAAGTTGTTTTCTCGGATTTTTTCTTGTTCGAAAAAGGCGGCGGTGGAGAAGGAGGTTGTTGTTCGGACTCGGCCGGCGTTGGTGATGCTGAGGAAGCGACCTGAGACGGGGGATTTAATGACGAGTCCGGAGTCGGTTCTGACGAGCTCGAGGACGGAGTCGATCGAGTTGAAGCGAGATTGGCCGACGGAGCGATTGTTGATGGACATGAATCGGCCAGTACGACTGTAGAGGCGGATGTGTTTGCTAGAAGAAGAAGTTGCTCCTTGAGCAATTTCAGGAGCGACGACTGCTCGGGCATCGACGAGAGCGAGAATGAAGAAGTTGAGAAGGAACATTTTTCGGTTGAGTATTTGCTTTGTTGCTTTTTGAAATTGTGATGGTGAGGTAGAACCGGTTAGTGTTTTATAGCAGGAGCAGCCGGAAAAGGCAGAGTGCGCCAATGCAAGATCGTGGCGCAAATGCGCATAGATCTGATGAACAGATGGGGTGAAAGTTGGAAACCAGCTGGGCGCGGCGGCGGAGGGTTGAAAAAAGAAATCGTTAATTAACAGCTGATCAGACAGGAATGGACTCAAAGGATTAGACAAGAGAGTCATTAAGGGAAGTTCTTTTAAGTCCTTTTTGATGATCGGCTCTCGTAATCACTCCTCTTCTAAAATTAATCCAAGAGTATAATGTATACTGTATAAATATACAATTGATAGATATAAGTTGAATTTTGTAACTTTTTTATTCGAAGCAGCTCACGGAGAAACAGTTCATTAAAATTTTAATCCGAATTTGTAGTCATAGAAAAAGTCCAGTTGACAAATATAAAACAGTATTTTATGGTCCCCTCAAGGTTTTCGCAATCTAACACATCTTCTTACACTTGTACCATAATCCAAATCTTGAGAGCAATGAGTATGCATAAAAAATACTTTCGATGATCCTGAGAAATATTATTCAGTTTCCGCTCAGCAAGATATCTCTCATCAGTGATGCCCTATCTTCAACCCTTTTCGTTCAAAATTTCAAGCCATGTTCAGTGAAACCATGCTCCGGAAATGTCATCTCACGACCATCTCCAAATTTCACACAGTTATTGTTATCAGATAAATAGAATTATTCGAGGATTATTTCGAGGATTACAAAATGTTCGAGAGTTTTTTATTTGAGGATTTATAGTTACATGTCGTCGGGGCAGAAGCAGTTCGGAAGAAGCTCTTTTGTTTTGATAATTTTCACTTTTTCGTTGAAGTTGTTTGAAAGAATCACTAAAACGAGGATCATTAAATGTATTTTTATGATGAAAAGTACCCGGAAAATCGCCGAATTCGACGAGAAATTGTCTGCAAGCGCCACAGGGAGAAGGCCAGTCGTCTTTTGGACTCGTTGTTGCAATGGCAATAGCTCTAGAATTTGAATATAAGGTTGAAGGTTGGTTTTGTTGAGGGAAAACCTGAATTCGTGCTTTCCAAACTGGGAAATGGCAGAACACATGGCCGAGCGCTCAGCACAGATCGTTAATCTAAAATTTTATTGATGCAATAATCATCATGAAACGAAAGTTATTTGTGATGATTTCCTAGTGAACATAATGGTAAATTACCATTGGTTATTTACCCGTAAGAAGCATTTTCTACATTGACGCCATCGAATTGACCGTGGACTGTGAGAAGGCTGGCGCCAACATGGAACTTGGAGTAGCTACAGTAAGATTTTTCTAGGTTGAGCTTGGCTTTTGCCACCAAATCTTTAAGGACTTTCAGTTGTTTTGGAAATGAAGAAAGCGACAAAAATACAAAAAATCTTTTCGAATTCGGAAAATTCGAGTGTTGAAGAAAAAAAACAACTCCTTCAGTTGAAATGACATTTCCCTTCTGATCCTTGACCTCCGCCTCCTCCAAAATGACCGGCTCGTTATTCAGTCCCATTCTTCTTTTGCTGCTGTCAGGAATCGGGTTTGCTTCTCTGGGAAGGTGCTGATCGCTCGGATCCTGAATCGCGAAGTCGAGGTGATAATCCGAAGCAGTTTGCGCCTTCAAACTATTGGCAAAACTCCCGACTTCCTCGAGTTCAGAAGTTTTATCGACTTCCGACACGCCTCTTGCGATGGGGGCTGCGTCTCAAGATGAAAAATGAAATAGGTAAATCGGCTTAGAAAAAGCGCTGTCTCTTTGAACAAAATGGATAAGAAAAAAAAACAAATAATAAATTTTCATCTCGTCCTTGAACTGGCATCTTATCGAAAAAATAAGTCAACCGGCCTTTACTTTCTAGAAAAATATCAATTTTTATAGAAAAAATCAAAGCTTTCTCGTTTTTATGGCAGCTTATCACCTTGAGAAAATGATGATAATAATAACTCTCTCACAGGGAAATACGTCTCTCTTATCATATATCAATTTCTTCATCAATAGAATTCTCAGCCAAAATGTCAATTTGCGAAATCGGCCTTGGCCAAAGTTTAGAACCCATGCTCCCTCCCCATGTGCTTATGTAAGACTAAAAAAATATAAACAAACAAGCTTTTCCGAGAATTCATGGCAGTGACCTCCATTAAACAAAATGCTCTTGAAATTATTCTGGCACGGTCGTTTTTTGATGCAAATTTAATTTCGAACCGAGTCTGCGGCTTTTAATGTACCATTTTTTTCGGTGCATTCGCAAAATAATAAGGTCATTGACGCTAGTTGAATAACAAAAATTTCAAAGAAAAATGGGAAATATTTTGTGCCCGAGAAAGAGAAAAATGATTGGGAAGGGTGGTGATGATTTTTTATCATCGCACTCGGATAGCTTCGATGATGAGTTTTGCAAGTTGGAAATGGAACAAGAGGATGATGGCGGGTCGGATCGCCTTCAGATTGACACAGTAAAAAATGCTGACTCAGACTGTACTTATCTTCTTCTCTAGCCCGATAGTAGCTTGTCAAATGAGCTTTACGAAGAAGAAATTCGCGCCGAGTTTCAATCCGAATTCGAAGATGATGCGCCAGGTTCCCTCTTTTTGTTGAAAAAAATTTTTTAATGAAGACTAAGGAGATGAAACCACAAGCTCAGAAGGAAGCGAATACGAGAAAAATGACAAAGAATACGAATTAGAAGATATGTACGCGATCGCCATGGAAGAGTCGGATTATATTACATCACGTGACTACGGCATTGGGCCTTATTGATAAACACTGATTTCCTTTTGAAAATAAAAAAGCCTGGTGAAAAAAGCTCGTGATTTTGGTGGACAAAAATGAGAAAATGAAAGTTTTTCGTTTTTTCTTCCCACTTGCTTTGACAGATTTAATAAGCTGGGGCAGCGTTGAAATTGCTCCCGAAGAACAGTCGATGATTGTTTTTTATAAAGCTGTCTTTCTTCTTTTTCAAAAATCGAGAAACGAAGCTGACTGTCTGAGGAAATTTGATGTTCTTCAAGAAACATTGGAGTTTCTGAAGGAAAATAAAAAGGATCAGCAATGGTCGGAAGAAAATCTTTTATTGGGCGAAATTAGACTTGGAAATTTCTCAGCGACATTGGCGGATGAGATCATTATTGGAAAACCGTTTTGTGAAGATGAATTTGAATATTTTGTAAAAAGCGTTGGTCGGTTAAAGATGAGGGAGGCAACAAAGATATTGAACGACTACGCGGTCATTTTCGCGGCAAAGTGCGACGCAAGAGGATTGAAATTTGTTCTTCAAGAAGGTAGTCGACATATAAGAATGAATGATCTAACTTTAGTCGTTCTGATTGAAATAATTTAAGAGATTTAGGGGCAAGTGCCATGAACACGAAATACTCGAATACTCCTCACATTGACATTCCTCTTGCGGTCAAAGTTGCTCATTCCTGTTCTGAAAACCTTTCGCAGCTCCTGGAAATCATTTACGAATTCGGAAATACAAAGGCGCTGCTCCTCAAAGATTCTCATGGCTGCAACGTCTATCACTACTCTTTCGGCCTCTGCGCATTGCAAAACAAGAAGGAAGGGATCAGAAACATGAAGATACGAATACAACTCTTATTTTATATCGCTTTTCAACTTATGGCTGTGGTTGTGGCCATGTTTTTGGCTTGTTTTTTGCTTGGAACGATGTTTTTTGTTTGGAAGAAATTATCGGCGAAGAAGGAACCAAGGGTCTTCAACGCGGATGATGTTATAATTATCGATGAAGAGGTGATTTTCAAATGAAAAAACTAACTTACTTTTGACTTTTAGGTCATCAATGATGGATTGATATTTCATGCAGGTTCAATTTTCGGCGAAAAAGTCCTCGTTAGATCCAATATCAAGGCAAATTCAAAATCTTTTCACCTCATGAATATGTTTTGTTGATGCGATTTTGAATCAAAGAAGCTTTTTAAAAAGTCAAAAATCAACGAAGAAATACAATTCTACCACTCAATTTCAAGCGAGCATATCCTTGAATTCATCGGTATCGTCCAATATTTCAACACTTCATCACTTTGCTTTTACTACGAAAACCTTCAACCTCTTTTCTCGCAAAAATCAATCCCGACCAGGGTTCGAAATCCGCCTAAAACCCCTGTTCACTCTGGAACAGAGTTCGAAATCTCAAAAGAATTGGCGACTGCCACTGCCAAGTGACTGCCAGCCTTTTTAATTGCCACTGGCAGCTGCCAGTTGACTGCCAAAAACTGTCAATTTCGATACTATTTATAAAAATTTTTAAAATCAAACTAAGTTCAAAACAATCTATTTGACAAAGTGGCCATATAAAAGAAACATTATTCGAAAAATAAATGTCTCTTTTGATAGGAAAAATGGAATAAAATAGGTCTCGGGAGCAAAATTTGATCATTTACGTTATTTTTCTTTGCTATTCTAGAAATAAAAACCAATATCTTTCGAAGTGGCAGTCGGTTGGCTGCTGCCAGTAACTGCCAGTCCTTGAGAAATGTCACTCCCACTGCCAAGTGACTGCCAAAATTTTTTCGCAAATTTTTAAAATCAAACTAGATTTCTTCGAAGCTTATGAGCACTATTTAGTCTCAAAAGAGACGTTCAAAGTAGTGAGAGGATAAAAAATCGTCTCTTCCGATAGATCTTAGTAACAAATGTTTTCTCGTCGCATTTTTTCGCAAAAATAAATTCTAGAAATACATTCTAGAAATTCATTCAAAATTGTTGCTTTTTCACAACAATTTTTTGCCTAGTTTTGAATTCGATAATAACAAATCTGCTCTAGAATTCATAAAAATCATCGATGAGAAACAAATTTGGCTCTAGAATTTGTCAAAACAAGTCGAGTGAACAGTGGACAGCGAACAGCTCACCCTGTTCACTCTGAGTAAACAGCAAATTTCGAACCCTTATGCGGACATCACGAAGAACTCATCTTATATCTGATTTTCTGAGGCTCTCTCAAGATTTTCACAGAAAAGGGGTCGAAATCTTTGACTTCAGCGAAGAAAAATGGTTTATAAACGCGTTCGGGGTTTTGAAAATTGGAAGTCTTGAAGATGTAAGGACAACGAAGAAGATTTCTGAGGAGGAGATCAAGAATTGCGCTCAAATGATTATCGATATTTCCAAAGTGGAAGTGAACAGGAAATGGTCGGCAAGCTCAGATCATAGACTTATTCTTCGAGCATGAGAGACCATTTTAAAGTCAACTTTGCACGAACGAGTTAATTCTTAACTCCGCCCCTCTCACAATCTCCATCCTAAACACTCTCGAAAACTATCATCCTTCAAAAATCTCCGACTTTCAGCAAATCATCCATCAAATCATCAGCTCACACAACTTTCGAGAGCGCAATTTTTCATCCTCAACTGTAACTTCCGCTGGTTTTTCTGAAAGTTCTTTTTCCTCTTGCGACTCGCAAAATTAGAATAGATCAAAAGATTTTGACCACGATGGGACTCGAACCCACAACTTCCTGATTCGAAGTCAGACGCCATATCCATTAGGCCACGCGGCCGGTCAACAACAGCGAGAATTCATGCATATATCAATAAAGCGTATTCACATGACCTGGTATCGAGTCTTTTCAGAGTAAAAAGTGAAGAGAGAGCAAAAAAGGCTTTTTGGGGAAAAGCTCCTAGTCATTAGTTATTCGAATTCATAAATTATACAGTAATATTGATACTCCTTCTTTTCTAATGGAAATTTGAAAGCTTTTCAATTAATAATTCCTCCTTGTTCCTGAAGAGTCGGTTCAAATCAATGCCAGTAAAAGAGAAAAAAAATGACCAACGACGTTTCTCTTTCGAACATTTCTGTTTCATTAAACAATACAAGTACCAACGACCCTAACACGACTGTTGCAACTAATACTGCTGCTGATGAATCGACAGACTATTATTTTTCTTCCTCCGACCAGTTCTATCTCTACATTGACTGTGAAATACCCCCTAATTTTTCGGAAATAATTCGAAATACGAGGTAAGAAATTACAAAAAAATATCAATCATTTTGTTTCAGCGAACTCATTTGCAAGCGAAAGCCCCTGAAAATCAGTCTCTTTGCTTTTGGTAAGAATAAGCATTTGTCAATTTTTTCTGAGCAACTCCTTTATTAGATTTGGTCTGCGCAGCGTACTTTCAAGAAAACGAAATCTACCGAGGAGTACCTAAATCGATCACGACAATCTTTCCTCAACTTTTTGAGCTGATGATTAATCCGCTCAAAGCTGTCTGTATCGTCTTTGGTACGATGGTTATCTTTCTCATCATTTCATGTACTTTCGTCAAGGAGCAAAAACGACTTCGACAATGAAGAAAAATAATTACTTTTTTTGAATAAAAAAGACCTAAAACTGAAACTCTTACTTTGCAGAAAACGCCCAGAATTTACGCAAGCATTCAATCTAGACCGTGGAAAAGTAACATCTGCTTTGTAAATTATCATGAGCTTCAATTCAATTCTGAAGGTCAATCTTGACTCGGTAGATTCAAACATAAGAAAGAGATGAAGCTGTCTATTTGTGCTTTTGTAGGGCAAGCTCTAGGAGCCTACGTTCCAGGGCAAAACCCGGTCAACTGTGGGTCGAACTACTTCCGGCCAGGCGCAGAATGGCCTCTTCAGAGTAGGCTTGGCGGAGCCCAGAGTGGAAAGACAGTCAGGAAACCTTTTCGAAAATATATTTTTGGAAGCCATAAAGGAACAGAATATTCAGTAAACTTATGATTTAATAAAATTTAACAGAACGATAAGATGCAAAAATTTTTTGTCGCTTCATCCTCACACGAATCATTTAAATTATGTTTGATAGAAAGCAATAATAAAGTCATTTAAAAAAAGCTTAACAGACTCTGTCAAAATAACTACGGAAAGACTCACTACTACGCGACTCTTTTCAACACCGACACCAATGTCCCCGTTTACTCTGCTGTGAAAATCCGGTAAAATAGTATTGTTGCTCACCAAACCTAATATTTCATAAGTCGAAACAAATATGCATCGACTTATCCTCGGCCAAGTTCAAACTGGCACTACATGTGCAACGGTCTTTGCGGAACAAGCACTCCCTCTTCCACTACATCCTTCTACTCCAACCTCTCCAGCGTCGGAAGCTCTAATTATGGCAACTGCGATCACTGGCAGCCACAGGTTTTTTCTCCTCCTTCTCTCATAATCATTTTGTTACAAAGGACAACGACTACCTCGGAAACAACGCTGCAATCGGAATCGACCGAGGCCATCTAATCCCCAACGCCCTGATGAACCAAAACGAAGACGCAGCCAAATCAACCTTCACCCTCACCAACGTCAGCCCACAATACTCCACTTTCAACCAACAAGCTTGGAATCAGCTGGAATGCATGGTCAGAAAATTTATGGAAGAAGAAATCAACAACGAGGACGTCTGGATCATCGTCGGAACTTATGGAAAAGTTGGAACAATGAATGGAAACGACTCGAGCAAGAATAATGTTGATATTCCTGAATTTTACTGGCACGCGTTCTGTTACACAGGGACTGGTTAAAACTTTAAACTAGAGAATTTACCGAGCAAAGATATCTATAACCATTTTATACGGCTCCAACAACAACTACTCGTGGGTTTACATGCAGAAAAACCAAAGCGACCAGAATCAATCCTCAGGTAAAACAATCCCTATTGAATCCTTTTCTATTGTCAAGGTGACAACTTCATGTCCGCGTCAACTTTCTCCAATACCTATTACGGCGGAGCGGCAATCTTCGACAGCGTCTGTCAAAACCCCTCTCAAGGATATGGTAACTGGAATAAGGTCATCAACGACTGGTCTGGCTACAGATCTCGATGGAATTGCTAGAATTATTTCGAACCAACTGCGCAATAAAAAACTCAATATTTTCGGCCCCAAATTCGTCTTATCAGCAGCAATCGACCTTCACGCTCTAGTTATCCTGGCGACAAATCAGCCGGTTCGATCGCATTCTAGCGCCAAAATCTATGTTTTAAAAGGGCCGCGATTCTTCGTCAGGCCAGATTTACTCTCAGTTGCAGATTCAGTCCACTACCTCAGAGAAAAAATCAGGAAAATGAAGATTTTCAGCCTCTTTTTCACCTTCAGCTTCGCAATGGATGAGTTGCTCATGATGATGATGTTCCAAAACCAGAATCTTGGCTCTTCCCAAGACCAGCAACTCTCCCAATTACTCCCTCTTCTGATGCTCTCTGACGATCTCGGAAGCTCGGAGAATTCCGATCTGCTCATGATGATGCTCATGCAAGAAAATGGCCATGTGAACGACTTCAATGCTATTCTACCTATGCTTCTCTTGGGCGATGATGACTTTTCGGGAGACATTGATTTCAAAAATTTATTTTTGCTTTCGACAATGACTCAGAAAGATTGCAGCGTTTCTACGGCTGGTCAGCTTCATAATCTTTTGCCGCTGTTGATGATGTCTTCCGACTCTAGAAATGATAATTCTACAGGTAAACCCGTCTTTGTTGCTTGAGTAATTTTCAACAATATTTAAGATCCTCTCATGCTCATGATGATGATGCAGACTATGGGTGGCCAGGGAACTGTCGACATGAACATGATTCTTCCCTTTTTGCTCTCTGACGACATGGAAGCGGATAACCTTATGTTGATGGTCCTGATGAGCTCCATGTCTGGCGGTCTTGACTCCCAACAAGGTAAATTCGTCTAAGAAAAAGAGTAAAAAACGACTCTTCTTTGAAGGATTCGACAACAACTTCAATCTCATGCTTCCCCTTCTTTTGGCCGACGACGATTCTGATCTCGATACTGATCTCCTTGTTCTGATGATGGCGATGCAATCTCAAGCTCCTGGAACTGGAATGAACGCCGATATGATCCTCCCAATGCTTTTGATGGATGATGACTCGGACAACCAGAATCTTCTCTTCTTCATGATGATGTTCAACGGACAACAGCGATGCGAACCAACTCCTACTATTTTTGGATGAAGAATAACTTGATGAAACCTAAAATGAAACTTTTTCACCACTGAATTCTGCATCAGTATTTATGTCAAAATCTTCTCGTTTATTTTTAAACTTATGAATAAAAACAAATGAAAAAATCAAAAGGTCACGAATTTTGCGTAAAAGAATGAATCTCTTCATTCAAATCTGGAACTCAAGCAAATCGGAAGCTCGGATAAAAGTCTCTATTTGATCTGAAACAATGGTCTCCAAAATCGAACTGAATGAAGTTGAGCTACCTTGTCTCGATAATCTGAATATCGAGAAAAAATGAAGAAGCTTTGGTTTTTTACGTTTTTCAGCTTTGCTTCTGGGCAGGAGAGAAATTTCCAAAAGGACTTGATACAAGCACTTATAGAAGAGCATGAGGGTCCGTATGAGATTCAGAGATTGAGGAGAGCAACGACTATTCAACAGATAAATGCTGCTGCTGTTGCTCTTACACGGTTTTCGCTAAAAATAAGGGAGTTATTGATTATCAAATTAAGGAGCATTCAACTTACTTACGACACAATTGAGTTTGTGTCAGAAGTTCAAAATCGCTCTGAAAACTACTGGACTTACGTTACAACCGATCTGGCAAAGATTCAGAACTGGGATGAGCTGATTGCTATGGAATTTATCGATCAAACATCTTCGCTTATGAGATTCTTTGTTGATTTCATCGACGAGTTTGTCTTCGAAATCGACGATATCATCGATGATCTTTGCAACTTTTATAATGACGTATTGCTGAAAAATCTCGACAAAGAAATATTTTCTGTTTTAGTTTTACTGGTTTGAAGATTTTACTGGCTTTGACATTTGCGGCAATAACTTTGAGTCCGCCAAGAACTTCATCGACATCTTGGACAACATCGTCGAGTTCATCGAGCTTCACTACCAGCTGATTGAAATGTTCTTTGACCTGTACGTCAACAGATCAAACATCTGAATCATCATTTCGGATTTTTTATTTGAATAAACTGTTTGCTGAATAGTTTTATTCCCAAATCGTCTTTTCAAGCCGTATTTCGAGTTCAAAATGCATTTTTTCATTTTTATCTGGGCATTTGTTTTTGCACAAGAGCAACTTTATGATTTTCGAGAGTGTTTTCAAGAGAAGATAGCGATCAACATCTTTGCGGAAATTCCGGAAAATGAAGCAAATGCAACGCGCTTATATGAGTTTTTTGAAGAGCTCGAACGAATCAGAAATAATTATGATGATTCTCAGCCAATCAGATTCACAATTTTCGAGAATATGAACAAAAAAGGCGTCGCAATAACGAAGAAAAGCTCTAAATGGGATTCTTCTTATGGCGAAGAAAAACTTTTCAGCAACGGAAAAATAAATCTCAAAGAATCTGAAGTCGCCAACGAAGATCTGACAGAATTTGATTGTAGTGAGCAAATTTGGGAAGAAATGAGATGGTTTGAACGGGTGACGGCGGATTCCATTCTTTTTAAAGAATCATTCTTTTTCTCAATATTCTAGAGAAAATTAGGTAAAAATAGGTTTTTCGGATATATAAAAATTCTTGGATATCAAACTCTCTGGAGTTTCCCTGATAACTGGCGCGAAGCGCACACTCGCTCCTGAGTTATTTGCATTAACAGAATTTTGTTTCTGAACTTTTGACTGTCTTTTATGCGTTGTTTCAGGTATTCTTAAAAAAGAATGATTCTTTGCGAAAAAGAACCATTCTTTGAAAAAAGAATCATTCTTCACAAAGAATGGAACCCGCCGTCTACCGTTTGAACAATCACAACTGAAAGAAAGTTCTTTCTATAAGTTCTATGTGATCGTTATGATCCGACCAAGCGGTAATTTCTTCATGACTGCGATAGAAAATGATGATTTTCTCGTTAAATTTGCCGAACGGATAAGAAGCGAAAATATCGAAGTTATTCCTATTGGGTAAGTTTTCTTTTAATTTCTTGCAAGAGACCTATTCTTCAGGCTTTTCGATGCTGATGAAGAGGAGATTGAGATGCTTTCACCTGAAAATGAGTTCAACAAAAACCGAATGAAAGACGACATAGAAGTGCTTCTTCGACCTGATAAACTGTACGAAGAAATGTGCGAGAGTATTCAGCGAAAAGACCAACTTTTGCGGGACAAACTTGAGCTTATTTCATCCCTAATCGGAAAAACTAAGTCTGAATAAATTGTCAGGAAAACTCATAATTACATATTCACAATCAGATGCCTTGATCTTTGCCTTGGTACAAGCCAAGTTTGTCTGAACGTGAAACAGTCGATGGAACAAGCCTTCTTAATTGTTTATTTTTGGAAATCTTAAAAGTTGTTAGCTACAAGCAAAACTCGTGTCAGTATTAAAGCATTAGGCGAATCGCAACATCATGAAAAATGCATATTTCACTGGCAAGTCTTAATAAGGAAGGGGAAATAGATGATCATAGAATTTTTCCGTCAATTGCATTCAGCAGCCTTTATAGCATTTATGATGTTTCGTCGATACACTTTCAGGTCCGGTTGAAGAAACTTTTTTGATAAAAACAAGTTGCAAGCAGATCTTTAGCCTTGACCAAGTGTATGAAAGCGACACTTCATAAGTTGACAAAAAATCACGAAGGACACCTCCATCCTTTTATGGAAAGCGCGAGAAGATGCGAAAACCTTGTTCACTTTTTTGTAAATATGAAATTGAACAGTAAGTCTTTTTTTATTCTACGAATAGAGAAGATTCTCTTTTCAGATCAAGTCCATGAAACCGACTACTGAATAAACCTAAAACTCGAACGATAACAGACAGTATCCCTTTAAATTTCTGTGAATAAAAAATAAGATTATCTTACAAACATCCACAATCGCTTAATAATCTATTAAATGATTTTGTTAGAGAAGCGTATCCCAAACGACAATGGGCGATTCAATGCACGGATGTTAAAAGAATTGAGAAAACAGAACTCTTTATTTGAGCTCGGAGAAATTTAGCGTAAAATTCGTTCGAGGAGTTGAAAATGAAGTTTTTGATTTATCTATTTTCACTTATTTTGGCCGAAGATTTGTACGACTTTCGAGCATGCTTTCAAGAGAAAATGAAGATCCGGATCGTTCTTTCGTTGGAAGAGCCTTGGGAACCTGGCAAATCACAGCCACAATGGGAGAGAATTTTTCGATTTCTTGAAGACTTCGAACTTATCCGAAACAACTATGATATGATGCAGCAAATTGAATTCGTTTTCATAGATCTAAGTGTGTTTTATGATTCCAATCAACGTCGGACACATCTTCTGTCATCTGCATCAACCAGTGCCTCGGAGGAGAAAAAAATATTTGAAAATGGCTTTCCTAACTTTGTTTTCGAAAAGAAATGGGTTCATGAGCTTGACAGCATTCCATTTCAATCACATCCCTCTCAAAGAGATGAGAGTTTTCATCACTTTTTTGTCTCGATTCTTGATGAAGGTGCAAGGAGAAAATTTCAAGATGACAAGAAGAGATTTCAAGATAGGTATGACGAGCTCGGATATTTTGGGAGTCGTCATGCTCAACAATTGAATCAAAATATAGATCCTTTCTTGGGCGTTGAACTTATTCCCATCAGGTACATGTTATTCATGATTTTACCCATTACATTTCAAGGCTTAACAATGCGCATTTCTATGAAATTGATGATTTCGCAACAAAAACTGGCATTTTGTTCAATGAAAACCGAGACAAGGATGATGAAAAGATGCTTGCTCGACCAGATAAACTTTATAAAGAAATGTGCGAACATATTCAACGAAACAAACAGCCAGCTGAAGAGCCACTACTAATAGTAGATTATGTAAACTATGAAGATTGGTCCTCGCCCGTTGACTCTTCCCTAGAAAATTTTTTATCTTCCCAAGGTTCAACCAACTAGTTAGTTAAACTGTGCAATCAAATATTGGAAATAAAACAAAGGGATGATTTTAACACTTCTCGTATGTCATTTATATTTCATAAGCGCCACGCTCTAGAATTTTCGGCTGAATAACCCTGGATCGCGAAGTCATGAATTTTTGATTCTCCGAAAATGGGTAGTAAATTAGGCGCAGCTCTCTCGGAAAATTGCGGAAACGTGGCTGTTAGAAGCTCGCTTCTTGTAATTGACTGAAATTGTCAAATTGTTATCTAATAAGCGAAGATATAAGCGCACTTTTAAACTAAACGATTCTTTGGCATCCGTTCGTTTGTTGAAAGAGATCGCGGAAATAGAGAGAAATGAAATTGTCTGGAAGTTTTATCTTATCTGCCATTAGTGGAACAGCAAATGCTCAAATTGGGTCGGATCCGTTTATGTGTAAGTTATTACTTAACTGATTGAACAAAAATAAGGTTTTTAAAATTTGTCTTGTTAAGAAAATAAGGGTGTCAATATCTTATTCATGCCAAAAAAGATCGGCAATCAAAGGGTTACTTTTTGACTCAAATCTTCTTCATGATTAAATTCTAGTGTCGATGATGCTCGGCGACAACTCCAACATCAATCCCTTCATGATGTCCCTCCTGTCCGACAACAAGAACAAAATGGACCCAATGACGCTGATGATGCTCTCAAACCCTAGCCAGACAAAGAACATGTCTCCAATGCTGCCACTCTTTCTCTCCGGTAACACAGCTAAAGATCCGCTTATGACAATGCTGCTAATGGCGCAACAGGCTAACCCAGAAATTAACAAAAGTGAAAGCACGATTAATCTGATGCAAATGTTGCAAATGATGAGTAACAGTTGCGACTTTGGCAAGGTTTCACTAACACAACTAACAGACGAAATATTTACTACAAAAAAATAAGCTTATAAGCATGTTGAAAAACCTCTTAAAAAGTGGCCTGGAATGTCGCTGCAATCACAAGCCTCGTGACCTTCTCATGATGCAGTCTCTCATCCGCGCCATGGAGAACCGAGGCGAGCCAGTTGATCTCTCGCCTTTTATGTTCATGATGTGGGACCCGGTTCCTGGCTGCATAGGGACACTACCCGATGGCGATGAATGCATTTGTGGAACAGGAGGAGTGGAAAATATGGTCGGAGCGAATGGCCAAAAAAGGCACGAAAAACTAATCTTTACTAAAATTAACGCATGATTGATAGAGATAACACGCTTGCAAAGCTCTTTCCTTATCTGATCATTTCTGGAACGAGCTCTGACACTCTACCTGACATGGGACTCATTGCTGACGCTATTATAGACCCGAAGGGCGAAGCTGCTGGTGGATTTTTCTCGGAAATGGCGATGAAACAAGTCCTTGGAGATGAGCTCGGAGAAATTTACTCGCTGGATAATGGGGATTTCCGGGCAGATAAACTCAATGAATTTGTTCTCGCTGGAATGGGTAAGTTTATGAAATCGCTTAAGCTTAGTATATGATGCTTCATGTTTTTTTGAATTATCATATTATTTAATCAGTAAAAAACAATAAAAATCGTTAAAAAAGGTTCTTTATGGTCTCTCAAATGCTTTTCTAGGTCTTCCTGATGGACTGATTCCTCTCCTTCTTTCTCAACCGGAAGATCTCACTGCCCCTGATCGAATTCAATTGTTCAGCTGGCTGAACCGTGGTCGTCGATTGACTCCTAGTATGATCTCCCTCATTATGGGTACTACCGATGCCAGGTTCGACTCACCCTTGATTACACTATTTTCAAGTTTATTTTAGCAATGTCGATTTACAACAACTCTACATTGAGTCGATCGTAGACAACAGCAAAGTTGATCAACTGACAGCCAAGATGATTGAGTACGTTTTCGAAGGTGGGAGAAAGGAAGATCTAATGGACTTGATGTTCCAGTCTCGAAATGGTTTCATTACCGAGGATTCCTTCGAGCCCGATATAAGCATTCTCCCGAAGGGGATCTATCCGGGCCAGAAGCTTTACTACGCGCACTTGGAAACAATTGGATACGGTAAAACTCGATGAAAAGTACTTTTTATAAATCTTTTTCAAGATACGTGTTTATTGGTGGATCCAGTGAATAGATACCCTTGCGGAATGCAATTCGGAAGCGATATTACTCCAGAACAGTGTGCTTCAATCCCTTATTGCTGCTTCAATCCGATTGATGAGACTAGACTTGTGGAAGATGAAGAAGTTCAAGAGCTTCTTGGAGATCCCAATAGTAAGTAAATACTCTGTGAATCAAACTCAACATGAATTTCAGAGGGAGTTGATGACATTCCTCTGTGCTACTACAATACCTTCTTCATTTACTACAACCAATACAGTCTCGAAGTCCAACCCTTTGGCAATTTCCCAAAGCCAGTTGACTGCCCAAAATTGTTCCGCTTCGGTTTCAATCTTGAGCCCGACATTTGGGAGTATTTCCAGCTCACGCAAAAGACATCCGTTTTGGCAAACGATCGAATTTCTTGCGGCTTTCCTGGCATCACCAAAGTATTAGTTTTCTCCGAAAACCCGTTCATAAAAATATGATTTAGTTTCATTGCGTGGCTATCAGAGGCTGCTGCTATGAAGAGGCAGATATTGATGTAAAATGCTATCTGCCACTTTCGAGAGCTGAGGAAGCGACGAGAATCGGAGATATGGACGGATCAACTGTTGAAACGGACTATCAAGATATGCTTGGGCCGATTCGGGCGTTTGCGGGAGATTGAATACGGGTTGAAATTATGCTCTAACGTCTGGTTATCGGAGAACATCGATGTTATATGTAGTAATACTTCTTCATCAAAAAAAGGTCTTTTAAATATGTTTACAAAATATTTTTTTTGCGCTTATGGTTCTTATAATTTTCAACCTATCAAAAGCAATGACAATCCTTACCGAATAAAGGATTTTTACGAGTCCCGCCTTAGCTGCAATCTTCGCGTTGACAGCTTACTGTATGCAACTGCTCAGCGAAGAAGCCCTCTCGAGGAGCCAAACAGGTATTTAAATCATATCATTTAGTTCTTCAATCATATTTTTAGGGAAGAATGTCTTTCAATGGGATGCTGCTGGGAAGAAGATCAATCAGTTCTTGATGAATACCCTTTCATTTCTCGATGCTACAGGACGGAAAGATTTGGACGCGAGTCGCCGAAGCCAGCACTTGACGTTTTGAAGGCTAGAAGCGCTAGTTTTGATGATTACTGAGTTTTATCGATATTTTCTGTAAATAAATCATTTGCATTCTTTTTTAAATCAAAAGACCTCAGATCTCTCAAATCGACATCTTCAAAAATGACGAGTTTCAGAAAACATAAGCTCATTTTTGCCATATTTATGGTGCAATAAATCTAAGTTTGTTTACAAAAAGATTAAAAGGGCGTTGATAGTGTTTGAGAAAAGAAGAAAAAAAATCAGTACAATGAGTAAGTAGTCGCCCTGGCAACTGGTTGTTCGCACTTTCGCAGATTTCGGAATCCTCTCGTAAAATCTCAAGAAAGAGGATTGATACTTTAACAAAATGAGAAGAGATTAAAAAATTAAAGAAACATGGAGAAAATAATAGAACAGGCGGCTTTCATGGAGGCCAGGAAGGAGCGGTTTCGGATACGTAGAAACGACAAAGTTAAAATCAAGGGTTGAAATTTTGAGGGCGTTTCTAGAACAATCAAGGGATGGTTAATGTTTTTACGGATTGGGGTCAGTTTGAATTTGGACTGAATTCGAGGCGGAAGCACGTGAGTATTTACGCTTTTTTGCTCAAAGGGGCATTTTTATTCAATAAATTCTTGAATTAATTCGGAAAAATTTTCTTTCATATGAGTTATCAAAATCAAAACTGCACCATTTTAGCACCAAATCAAGTCAGTCCAAACACAAAAAATGGAGCCCGACAAGGACTGTCTCCCGTCGCCTTCGTTAGGTTTCTAAGATTAGTTATTTTTTTCTCGTTTTCAATGCAATAATTTGTTATTTACCGAATTTTAAACACTTTTTTTCTTAAAAATCTGGAACCGAAAAATCAGGCAGGCAAAAAGTTGCCGATCAATCCGCGCGAAAAGATCACCTTTGAAGCCGTTATGAAGCGCCACGATGAAGGAATGGGTTGCTCTCTTTTTTAACTTGAAATTTCCTTATTGAAAAATGATTGTCAACCTTGTAAAAGCGAAAAATCTCCCAATTGCCAAGAAGAAATTCACTAGTCGTTCTCAAGCGATGACGACGAAGTTGGACAAAATAATCCTCGAAAAGGCGATGGAAGAGAGAGAAGAAGGTAAGCTCAACAAAAACCATTTTTAAAAAGTGAGAATTTTCGACGGTTTCTAGAACATCCTCAAGGATGAAAATGTTTTCCAATTTTCAACCTCTTTGATTCAGTTCTGCCGTGCGCATTTCTTGGAAGGTAGGTTTTGCGGTTTTGATAGATTTCATGGTAAAAACGGTTTTTGATAGAAGTCGCGACTATTTTGCCATCTTCCGCATTTTTTGCCAATTTTACATGGCAAGCAAAGATAAAACCACGACCTTCTCACCTCTGAACGACAAATCTTTACTGGAATTGAGATAGTTTGTACAATAAAATACCTAGTAGTAGCTGCTGAAAATCAAGAGTCCCCCTGCGGCTTCGAGTTTGAGAATACCCATTAGTAAGCCGGACAAAACGAGGCTTACCGTTTTCTTTTACTCGAAGCCGCAAGTGGCTTCTCGATTTTGAGCCGAACTAGATAGTCTATCTCAATACCGGTGAAATTTGTTGGTCGAAAATGAGAATAATGTCACTTTTTTCATTGAATCATTTCAGCTCTCGAAGAAATCGAAGCACAGGGCGGTGACTCAGATAACAAGCCTGAGTTGCCGGAAACAATGATGTCAAAGATGCGCCAAACGCGACTCAACTACATCAAACTGGAAGATGCTGTCAACGCGGCCGACCTGGAACCCGTCGAGCGAGGAATGATCGAAATCGGCCTCGGGCGAGTGGCCAGACGACTTCCCAAAAGCCTAAAGAACTCGACGACTGATGCGCCCGCGCTGATCGAGGACACTTTGGATGAGGCCAAAGAAGTTGCTTTTGGATCGCTTCGAGCCTGGAGAGTCAAGGTAAAAGAAAAAAATTCCATCAACTCTAGTAGAAGTTCAAATTTAAGGATATAGCCTGTAAAATTCAACTTTCGTAGCGGCTAAACGGGAGGTCGGATCTTTTCATTTCAAGTACAATCCTACCTAAAAATGGACGGAAAATTCAATTTTGGTACTTTTTTAAAAATTTTCACTTGAATTTTTCTCTCTAGAGCGATTTGAAATCTTACGATCGCGATTCCTCGAAAGTTTTTCACTAAATCGGTCGAGTTTTTTCGATAGGTAGGTTCTTTAGACCTTTATCTACAAAATTGACGGTTTAGTTTTCTCTAAGTCCGAAAGAAACCGATTTTACAGCCATTTCCATGAGGCTAACTCAGCGCGCAGAAGCTATGAAAAGTGCTGCGCTCGGCGCTCGCTCTCTCGCCTCCTTTTTTCCGGGAGAGCGTGCGTGTTTTTGCTAGCGCTCTGATTGGCTACACGCGATAAAGCGCGCAGGGAAGAAAAGCAAGAGCAAGAAAGAGGATAATACTAGAATGAAAATTTGATCGAGTTTGAGAATTTTATTCCCTCAATTTTCTAGCTAAGCATCATGACAACAGAGAACACGGTTTAGTTTTAGCGAATTAATGGAAAAATTTTGAGAAATCGCGATCGTAAGATTTCGAGTCGCTCTAGAGAGAAAAATTTAGGTGAAAATTTTAAAAAATATACCAGAATTGAGTTTTTCGTGCATTTTTAGGTAGGATTGCTTTTGAAATGAAAAAGATCCGACCTCGCGTTTAGCCGCTACGAAAGTTGAATTTTACAGGCTATATCCTTAAGAGTTGAAGTCTTCAACGAAAGATAATCCACATTAGAGCTATTTTCTGAGAAGCCAGATTCTCGATGAAAAGTTCTCAGTGAGAACTTCTCACTGGCGCGACTGGCCAATAAGAGTCGCCCGCTCCGTCGTTGAAATTCTCGAAGTTGAACTTTTATCTTTTCTTTTCCGAACTGAGCGAATTCTAGAAAAGAGTGCTTTTTTTCTCTGTTTCACTTGTCGTCCCAAGTTGGGACACTCCACTTTTACGATTTATATTTTCTTTTTGCTAAAATTTCATTATTTCTCGATTTCTGTAGCCTTTGTGCTGTTTAGAAATAATAATTTCATCGATTCTTCGAACTCCGCTCATCAATTTTCAGAACACTTTGACGGTCTCCCCCCGAGTGGACATTCTTCCCAAAGATGGAGTCACCTGTCCGATGGAGTTTCCCGAAGACAAGCCGGAAAACCGCCCAGCCCGGAAGCCAATGCCGTCGAAGTCGTGCCGAATGGGAAAGGCAAAGTTCAAGAAGACTCGAGCCCAACTCAAGAACAAGTTGTGGATCATGCGCCCCTGCATGCAGGACACTCTTCAGCTTTGCTACAACCACTTTAGCAGTAAGTCAACCACTCTAGAACTGAACCTAAGCTCTTCGTCTATCAATCTCTCTTTTAGCCCAAGACCTGATCGATTTGAAACGACTCGCTGCTGATTGGGGCCAGCCTATCTCGCAGCTCCTCTTGAACGTCAAATTCGAGCTTCAAAAAGAAGAGAATATTCTCCAAAATCGCTGGATTCCCAAACTCGTCGCCATCTTCGCTACCCCACAAGTCGCGCCAGAATACGAAACCGAGGATGGATTCAGAAAGACCGCAAAGACAGTCATTGAACAGCAGTTTCAACGACTCAAGGAGAAGACGCTTCTTTCATGGGCAGATCTTTTCGACCAGGCGCAGCCGCCGCAGTTCGAGATGCGAATCACCCTTGAAAACAAGTTGGAATTCTACCCATCTTTCAAGATGCTTGAAGAAAGCGCAGTTGAAATCATCGACCGAATCTCAAACTCCCTCGCTACCATCCCACTCATCGACGAGCAAATCGTTGCTGACGATGGACAAGGCAGTGTTCACTATAATACCGCTCTTCCTTCCACCGTCGTCGATCCCATCATCAAGCGTGTGAAGCTCAAGCTCGCAAAGCTCTTCAAGTCCACCCAGGCAGAGCTGGACAAGTACAACGAAAAGTACGCGCACCTGATCGACGGAACAGACGAAGAAGAAGTCAAAGCCTTCTTGCGCACCGATTTCACCTTCGCCGAGGCGACCGCTAAGGTCAACAAGTTCCGAAAACTTGTCAAGGAGATCTACGAAATCCCCTGTCTCAACTTCTTCGAAGTCACGAAACTCGACTACGAAGAAGCGAAGCATGGTCTTATCGCTGCTGCTCGCGGACACGCTGAAACGATCGTCAACAAACTGGCCTCGAAACACCGACACGAGGTCGAACGAGTCATCAAAGAATTCGAAGTGATCAAGGACCGTGCCGAGCGAGAGCCAGAAGATACCGAAGAACTCGTCAAAATCCAGGATTACATCAAGGAAATCAAGGAAACCAAGCTCAAGAACATCGATGATCAGCTCATGTCGATGCTGGATCGATTCTTGTTCATGATGGACGTGCACTTCTTCCCCGAAGGAGATCTTCTCCGAACCGCGATCGCCTTCACCTGGCCAACGAACATCGAGCCGGTTTTCGCCGCGAACTCGCTGCTCATCGAAAAGTCGCAGAACGAGAAACAGAGCGCGCTCAAAGAGCGAAGAGAAAAACTCGTCGCGGATATCGAATCCGAGCGAGAACGAATCGCCGATTTGGAAAACTGCGGCGATCCAGAACACATCCACCAGTACGTCAAAGATTGCCAGGGCATCTCACGACGCATTGCCCAAGCAAACGCCAATGTCGAAGCGATCAATCGAGAAGAAGAACTCTTCCAGTGGGAGCAAACGACATATCCTGCGCTGGAATTGCTCTCCAAAGAGCTGGAACCCTACCAGGTCATGTACAACAACGTTGCAAACTGGCAGAAGCAGCAGAAAAAGTGGTTCGACGGCGAATTCCTTGCCTTGGAAGCCGAAAAAATCTCCAACGAAATCGACGACATGTTCCGAGAAACCTACAAATCAAACAAGCTCTTCGAAAAGCGCGCCGGCGGCGATCAAAAGCAGCCCAAAGGCAAGACGGCCAAGGGCAAAGGTGCCCCAGTCAACATTCTCGTCAAGCTCACGTCTGGTACAATGGACGATATCAAGAATTTCAAGGAACATGTTCCTATGATTGCGACGCTCTGCAATCCTGGCATCCGGGAGCGACATTGGAAACAAATGTCTGACATTTGTGGCTTTGATTTGACTCCTGATGCTGGAACGAGTCTGAGGAAGATTCTCAAGATGGGACTTGAAGGATACATGGAGCAGTTCGAGAGCATCTCCGGCGCAGCTACGAAGGAACATTCGCTCGAAAAGGCGATGTACAAGATGATGGAAGAATGGGAGCCGATCCAGTTCAACTTGGTCGAGTACAGAGACGGCATCTGCATCCTCGCCAGTACGGACGAAATCCAAACGATGCTGGACGATCAAATTGTCAAGACACAAACGATGCGCGGATCCCCGTTCATTAAACCGATTGAAAGCGAGATTAAAGACTGGGAAGAGCGACTGTTGAGAATTCAGGACACTCTGGATGAATGGCTCAAGGTGCAGTCTCAGTGGCTGTATTTGGAACCGATTTTCTCCTCGGAGGATATTATGGCGCAGATGCCTGAGGAAGGAAGAATGTTCAAACAAGTCGATACGAATTGGAGAGAAGTTATGACTGCAACGAAGAACGACCCAAGTGTAAGTCTTTTCGTACATAACTTTCAAGCTAAGAAACTAAAATACCAAATTCTTATAACAGGTTTTTTTTAAGACAGCTCCTCAACTGTGGAGCGATTTTGAATACCTTGGAGTCAAGATTTTTTTATTCATTCTTTTGTATCTTGTTATAGAAGGTCTGTAGTGTGTTAAATAAGGATTTGGTGTCAACACCATCACTGGTGGTGGAGTAATCAGATAGTCAAAAATACACTAAAATCATAGGAAAAATTGGCGATGACGTCATTACTCCACCACCAACATTTGTACTGACACCAGAAAACATCAGAAAAACTTTATACTGATGTGAGGAAGACGTCTGCGCGATAAGAACATAAGTTTATTGTTTTTTACCACTTTTCAATTTTTGGGTGCCGACGACAAAAGATGCAGCATTACGGAATGATGACGTCATTGCACCACCACCGATTAAGATGAACACACCAAAAGCTTATTTAACACACTATGGAGCCTCCCCTACATGATGCAAAAGAGATAATTGAAATATCTCCATTCAAAGATACTGAAAACCGCTCCACAGTTGAGGAGCTGTCTTAAAAAAAACCTGTTTATACGAAAGTTCTGAAAATATAATTATTAATTTAATAATTAATAATTTTAAAAATAGGTTCTCGTTGCCAACGACATTCCTAACTTGCTGAATACTCTGCGAGAATGCGTTTCGCTCCTAGAAAGTATAATGAGAGGGCTGAATGCCTATCTCGAGAAGAAGCGGCTTTACTTTTCAAGGTATTTTAGACAATGTCGTACATAAAGTCATGCATCTTTTTAATTGCAAGCAGATTTTTTGAATCGTATAAGCCCGTTTATATTGTTTTACCCGAAGAAGCATTTTCAGCAACGCAATATTTTGATAACCTTAACAACTGTCGTTGAGTTTTTATCTTTCAGGTCGTCGCTGTTGGTGGAGATTCAACCTTCTTGAACAAGATGGTTCAGTCAAATGATCTTTTAGATAAGATTATGAAAGGTCTCAACGCATATTTGGAAAAGAAACGATTGTTCTTCCCCAGGCAAGCAGCACTCTTCATTTATCAATTATTATTTTTGTCCTTTTCCGCAGGAATTCATCAATTAGCAAATCAGTTATCTGCAGAGCAAGTTATAAATATTTTAATTCAGTAACAGGCCGCCGGCTTTAGCAAAATTTCGCAGAAATAACAATTTATTAAGCTTATTAATTAAATTTAACTTTAGATTTTTCTTCCTTTCAAACGACGAAATGTTGGAAATTCTTTCCGAAACAAAAGACCCGACTCGCGTGCAGCCTCACTTGAAAAAGTGCTTCGAAGGTATCGCCAAGCTCGAATTCCTGCCCAACCTGGATATCAAGTCAATGATTTCATCCGAAGGCGAATCCGTCGGTCTTTCCACCCTTATTTCCACTTCTGATGCTCGTGGTTCCGTCGAAAAGTGGCTCCTCCAAGTCGAAGAAGTCATGATCATCTCTGTTCGTCACGTGTTCATCCTCGCCAAGGACGATTACGTCAAGAAAGCGCGAAATCAGTGGGTCAAGGAATGGCCTGGTCAGATCGTTCTCGGTGTCACCCAAATGTTCTGGACTTCCGAAGTCCAGGAATCGATCGACAACGAAGGAAACCAAGGTCTCAAGAACTATTCAAAGAAATTGACCTCCGATTTGATGGACATTGTCGAACTCGTCCGAGGCAAGCTCACTCGACAAACTCGAACAACTCTTGGTGCTCTCGTCACCCTCGACGTCCACGCTCGTGATGTCGTCGACGACATGGCCAGCCAAGGCGTCGAGCTGTCGACCGATTTCAACTGGCTGGCTCAACTCCGTTACTACTGGCAGAACGATCAGGTCCGGGCCCATATCATCAACGCCGACGTCAAGTACGCTTACGAATACCTCGGAAACTCCTTCCGACTCGTCATCACGCCCCTTACTGATCGTTGTTACCGAACCCTTGTCGGCGCTTTCTACCTCAACTTGGGTGGTGCTCCTGAAGGTCCCGCCGGTACCGGTAAAACTGAGACAACCAAGGATTTGGCCAAGGCCCTCGCCGTCCAGTGTGTTGTCTTCAACTGTTCCGATGGTCTCGATTACCTCGCTATGGGTAAATTCTTCAAGGGTCTTGCCTCTGCTGGTGCTTGGGCGTGCTTTGATGAGTTCAACCGTATCGAACTTGAAGTCTTGTCCGTCATCGCGCAGCAGATGTTGTGCATCCAGCGCGCCGTCCAGAACGATGTTAAGACCTTTGACTTCGAAGGCACCGAACTGACACTCAATCCTAACTGCTTCGTCGCCATCACTATGAACCCTGGTTACGCTGGTCGATCCGAGCTGCCCGATAACTTGAAGGTTCTTTTCCGAACCGTCGCTATGATGGTTCCCGACTACGCCCTCATTTCGGAGATTTCGCTCTACTCATGCGGTTTCCTCAATGCCAAGCCCTTGTCCGTCAAGATCGTGATGACATACCGACTTTGTTCCGAACAGCTGTCCTCACAGTTCCATTACGATTACGGTATGCGAGCCGTCAAGGCCGTCCTGGTCTCCTGTGGTAACTTGAAGCTCCAGTTCCCAGATGAAAACGAAGATATCCTGACTCTCCGATCGATTATCGATGTTAACTTGCCAAAATTCTTGTCGCACGATATTCCCCTCTTCCACGGTATCACTTCGGATTTGTTCCCCGGTATCAAGCTCCCCGAAGCCGACTACAAAGTCTTCCTCGAAACTGCACACGCTGTTTGCGCCGACTTTGGCATCCAGCCCGTCCCTGCCTTCCTCGAGAAGCTGATCCAGACTTACGAAATGATGGTCGTTCGTCACGGTTTTATGTTGGTTGGTGACCCATTTTCCGGAAAAACTCAATGCCTCCACGTCTTGGCTGAAATGTCGAACAGGATGAATGAGATCCAACACGAACAGGCCGGTAACTTGGTCGAAAAAGTCAAGTACAAAACTGTGAACCCTAAAGCTATCACCATGGGACAGCTTTTCGGTCAATTCGATCCCGTTTCTCACGAATGGTCCGATGGAAACGTCGCCACAATCTTCCGACAGTTCGCTTCCACGCCAACTAGCGATCGAAAGTGGGTCCTTTTCGACGGTCCCATTGATACCCTTTGGATTGAGTCTATGAACACCGTACTCGATGATAACAAAAAACTGTGTCTCATGTCTGGTGAGATTATCCAATGTACTCCCGAGATGTCGCTCATTTTCGAAACCCAAGATCTTTCGCAAGCCTCTCCCGCCACTGTCTCCCGATGTGGTATGATTTACATGGAGCCTCGATCCATCGGTTGGCGACCAATGTTCAAATCCTGGCTTTTGACCCTCCCAGAAGTGATTCAAGAGCACAGCGAGCTTATTAATGGCCTTTTCGAATGGTTCATCGATCCATCCTTGGAATTCTTGCGAAAGAAGTGCAAGGAAGTCCTCGTCACCACTGACATGCAGCAGGTCCGATCGCTCATGTACATGTTCGAGATGCACCTCGACGCTGAAGTCTGTGCCCAAGACAACGCCAAGAAAAACATGAAATCCTGGATTCACGGTGTTTTCATCTTCTCTCTTATCTGGTCAATCGCTGCTTCTTGCGATTTGGACTCGCGAGCCAAGTTCTCTGATTTCATTCTCACCATGCAGAAGGGCAAACATGAGGACTACCCACCACCAGAAGGCATCACCAAGATCGAGAACCCTGTTTCCGATTACGTCTACGACACCTATTTCAAGATTGAAGGAATGGGCTCTTGGACTAGCTGGAACAAACTCCTTCAGGGAAAGAGCGGCGTCGACATCCGACCAGGCGACAATCTTCAGAACGTCATCGTCCCAACGATGGACACTGCTCGAACTCATTACTTGATCCACGTCTGTGTCATGCACGATCGACCAGTTCTCTTCTGTGGGCCAACTGGTACCGGTAAATCTGCTTACGTCAAGGGCAAACTCATGACTGGCATCCCCGAAGATAAGTTTGTCACAAACTTTATTAACTTCTCCGCCAAAACCACCGCTCAGCAAACCCAGAATTTGATCATGAGTCGGTTGGACAAGCGAAGAAAAGGTGTGTACGGTCCTCCAGCTCAAAAGAAGGCCATCATCTTTGTCGATGATTTGAACATGCCTACCCGAGAAATCTACGGCGCACAGCCTCCTATTGAATTGATGAGACAGTACTTGGATCATCACCAGTGGTACGATCTTCAAGATACTTCTCCTATCGGTCTCCAGGATATTCTCTTCATGGGCGCAATGGGTCCACCCGGTGGTTCCCGACAGGTCGTCACCCAGCGATTCCTCCGTCACTTTAATTTGATCACCATGTTGCCATTCTCAGATGACACTATGTCGAAGATCTTCGGCACGATCATGGATGGCTACTTCAGCGCTAACAACTTCTCCGGCGACATCAAGGGCGTCACCAAGCCAATCGTCGAAGCCACGACTTTTATCTACAAACAGGCAATGGAAAACCTTCTCCCCACACCGGCCAAGTCACATTACATCTTCAACTTGCGAGATTTCTCCCGTGTCATTATGGGTTGTCTCGTTGTGAAGAAAGATACTGTGCCAGACAAAGACTACATGACTCGACTCTTCGTTCACGAAATCTTCCGAGTCTTCTACGATCGACTTGTCGATGATTCTGACGGTGCCTGGCTCTTCAAACTGCTGAAGGAAGTCACAAAGACTTACTTCTCAAAAGACTTCGATAAAGTCTTCACTCACTTGAAACAGGGTGGTCGACCAGTTTCTGAAGAAGATTGTCGATCGCTCATTTTCGGTGATTACATGGAACTCGGCGCTGAAGGCGACGATCGTCTTTACAAAGAAATCACTTCGCTCACGGAATTCCAGGAAGTCGTCCAGACATCGATTGAAGAGTACAACGCTGTTAACAAGGCTCCGCTCTCCCTCGTAATCTTCAGATACGTGCTCGAGCATCTTTCTCGAATCTGTCGAGTCCTGAAGTCTCCTGGTGGAAATGCCCTCCTTGTTGGTGTCGGTGGTTCCGGTCGACAGTCTCTCACCCGCCTTGCTGGCTTCATGGCTGGCATGAGCACCTTCCAGCCTGAAATTTCGAAGACCTACGGTGTCCCAGAGTGGCGAGATGATATCAAAGCTCTGCTCAAGAACGCTGGTGGTCTTGGTAAGAAAATGATCTTCCTCATCACTGATTCGCAGATCAAAGAAGAGTCTTTCCTCGAAGACATCGATTCTCTTCTTAACACCGGTGAAGTTGCCAATCTCTACGCAGCTGATGAGAAGCAAGAACTCATCGAACTCGTCCGACCAGTTATCGCCCAGCGATTTGGAAAAGATGCTGATCTTTCTCCACTTGAAATGTTTAACTTCTTCGTCCAGCGATGCAAGGAAAATCTCCATATTATCATCGCTTTCTCGCCGATTGGTGATGCCTTCAGAGAGCGTCTTCGACAGTTCCCCTCCCTTATCAACTGTTGTACTATCGATTGGTTCAAGGCCTGGCCCGAAGAAGCCCTCGAGCGAGTCGCCAACCACTTCCTCGAAGAAGTTGAGCTCTCCGCTCACGAGCGAAAAGAAATCATCCCGATTTGCAAGCACTTCCACGTCTCTGCTCGAGAACTGTCACATGACTATCTCCGCGAACTTGGTCGACACAACTATGTGACTCCAATCTCGTATTTGGAATTGATCGCTTCTTTCAAGAATCTTCTTGGAAACCAGCGAGATATTGTCCTTAAGGCTCGAAATCGATACGTCGTCGGTCTCGAAAAACTCGCTTTTGCAGAAGAGCAGGTCGCTACTATGCAGAAAGAGCTTGAAGATCTCCAGCCGCAGCTCGTCATCGCTTCGAAAGAAAACGCTGAGCTTATGGAAGTCATCACAGTTGAAACCGCTGAGGTAGAGGCAAAGACTGTTGTTGTCTTGAAAGATGAAGCCGAGGCGAACGCTGAGGCGCAAAAATCCGCTGCGATGAAACAGGAATGTGAGGAAGAGCTTGCTGAAGCTATCCCCGCACTTGAATCCGCCCTGAAAGCCCTCGACACTATTAAACCAGCTGATATTGGTGTCATCAAGACTATGTCCAATCCACCCGCTGGTGTCAAGCTTGTCATGGAAGGTGTGTGTATTATGTTGGAAGTGAAACCCGACAAGATCAACGATCCAAACGGTGGTACCAAGAAGGTCAACGATTACTGGGGCCCCTCGAAGAAGCTTCTTTCCGATCTTGGTTTCCTCGCCCGACTCAAATCTTACGATAAGGACAACATTCCCGAAGCCGTCATGAAGAAAATCCGAGCCGACTACAAGCCCAATCCTGATTTCACCCCAGAGAACGCCAAGAAATCCTCATCAGCCGCTGAGGGTCTCTGTAAGTGGGTACTGGCTATGGAAATCTACGATCGAGTTGCCAAGGTCGTCGCTCCCAAAAAGGCCGCTCTCGCCGTCGCCGAAGCTTCTCTCAAGGAAACCATGGCTCTTCTTGCTACCAAGCAGGCTGAACTCAAGGAGGTCCAGGACCGACTTGCCAAGCTTAACGCTGATTTCCAGGCTGCTACTGACAAGAAACAGCAGCTCGAATTCCAGGTCGATCTTTGTGAAAAGAAACTCATCCGAGCCAACAAGCTTATTGGCGGTCTCGGTGGTGAAAAGACTCGATGGGGTGAAGCAGCTGAACGACTCCAGCAGCAGTACGACAATCTCACTGGTGATGTCCTCATTTCTTCCGGTGTTGTCGCCTATCTTGGTCCATTCGTCGCTTCTTTCCGAACACGAATCATCGCCAACTGGTCGAACGAGTGTACTCAGCGTAATATCACATGCTCGAAAGAGTTCTCCGTCTCTAACGTTCTCGGTGACCCAATCAAGATCCGAGAAAATAACATCAATGGCTTGCCCACTGATAGCTTCTCCTGCGACAATGGTGTCATCATTGACAACTCCCGTCGATGGCCACTCTTGATCGATCCTCAGGGACAGGCTAACAAGTGGATCCGAAATATGGAGAAGGAAAACGGTATCGAAATCATCAAACTTACCGACGGAAACTTCATGCGAACGCTTGAAAACTCTATCCAATTCGGTACGCCCGTTCTCCTTGAAAACGTTGGTGAAGAACTCGATCCTTCGCTCGAGCCTTTGCTCTTGAAGCAAGTTTTCCGACAAGCTGGTGTTGATATGATCAAACTTGGTGAGTCCGTCATTGAGTACTCCTCCGAGTTCAAGTTTTACATCACAACAAAGCTTCGAAATCCTCACTATCTCCCTGAGCTTGCCACGAAAGTCTCCCTTCTGAACTTCATGATCACTCCCGATGGTCTTGAAGATCAGCTTCTCGGTATCGTCGTCGCGAAAGAACGACCTGAGCTCGAAGAAGAGCGACAGCAGCTCATTCTTCAATCTGCTGCAAATAAAAAGGCGCTGAAAGAAATTGAGGACAAAATTCTGTACACTCTTTCTGCTTCAGAAGGAAACATTCTCGAAGATGAAGGTGCCATCGCCGTCCTCGACGAAGCCAAGGTCATTTCTAACGAAATCGAAAAGAAACAGAAGATCGCCGAAGAAACCGAAGTTAAGATCAAGGAATCTCGAGAAGGATACCGACCAGTGGCCTTCCACTCGTCCGTTCTCTTCTTCTCACTCACCGAGTTGCCCAACATCGATCCTATGTACCAGTACTCACTTGAATGGTTCGTAAATCTCTATGTTCGAGCCATCAAAGATTCTAACAAGACCAAGAACTTGGAGAAGCGTCTTCGCTACCTCAAGGACTTCTTCACTTACAGTTTGTACTGTAACGTCTGCCGATCGCTTTTCGAAAAGGACAAACTTCTTTTCTCCTTCATTCTCTGCACTAACATCCTCAAGTCAAAGAATGAACTCACCAACGAAGAGCTTATGTTCTTCCTCACTGGCGGTGTCGGTTTGGAAAACACCAAGGCCAATCCGTCCTCCGGCTGGCTCTCCGACAAGAGCTGGGACGAAATCTGCCGTATGTCTGATTTGTCTCAGTTTACTGGCTTCCTAAGCTCGTTCACATCCGATTGTGAGTCATGGAAGGCCGTTTACGATTCCGCTACTCCCTTCAATGTCGAGTACCCCGCGCCCTGGAATGAGAAACTCACCCCAATGCAGAAAATGATCATCGTTCGATGTCTCCGACCTGACAAGGCCATTCCCGCCATGTCAAAGTTCATCAGCGAAAAGCTCGGAAACATCTTTGTCTCCCCACCACCTTTCGATCTGCACGGATCTTTCAACGATTCCTCTTGCGATTCACCAATTGTTTTCGTTCTTTCCCCTGGTGCCGATCCTATGGCGGCTCTACTCAAATTTGCCTCCCAAATGTCCATGGATGGAGATAAATTCGGCGCTATCTCGCTTGGTCAGGGACAGGGTCCAATTGCCATGCGAATGATCAAGGCTGCGATGGAGAATGGCTCCTGGGTCTGTCTTCAGAACTGTCACTTGGCAGTCTCATGGATGCCCGCGATGGAGCGTCTTTGCGAAGAGATGAACCCCGAGAACATTCACCCCGATTTCCGACTCTGGCTTACTTCTTACCCATCCGACAAATTCCCCGTTTCGGTCCTTCAGAACTCCGTCAAAATGACAAATGAGCCTCCCACTGGTCTCAAGAACAACATTCTCGCTTCTTACCTGGCCGATCCAATCTCTGATCCTGTTTTCTTTGCTGGTGTTGCCGAAGAAAAACAATCCGCCTTCACCCGACTGCTTTTCTCTCTTTGTTTCTTCCACGCTCTTGTCCAGGAGCGAAGAAAGTTTGGTCCAATCGGTTGGAATATCGCCTATGGATTCAACGAGTCTGATATGCGAATTTCTGTGCGTCAGCTGCAGATCTTCATGAATCAGTACGAAGAAATTCCATACGAGGCGATTACTTACCTCACAGGTGAGTGTAACTACGGTGGTCGAGTTACTGACGACAAGGATCGAAGATTGCTGATGGATCTCCTCCGAATCTTCTACTCCCGCGAAGTCGTTCACCAGAACCAGCACAAGCTCTGTCCTTCCGGTCTCTTCCACATTCCACCAGATGGCGACTACGATCACTACCTCGAGTTCATCCGAACGATTCCCGAGCAAGTTCCCGAGATCTTCGGAATGCACGACAACGTCAACATCACCAAGGAATTGCAAGAAACGAAGATGGTCTTTGACTCGATTCTCCTCACCACTGGTGCTACTGCTGGCGGTGGAGGCGGCGGTGGCTCGGACGAAGCCCTCAGCGATATCGTCAACGATATCCTCGGCAAACTGCCGGCCGATTTCGACTTGGACGCGGCAATGAAGCGATTCCCCGTCGAGTACAACGAGTCCATGAACACTGTCCTCGTCCAAGAAATGGAGCGATTCAACAACTTGCTCCGCACCATCCGAATCTCCCTCATCAACATGAAGAAAGCCATCGCCGGTTTCATTGTCATGAACGCCGAGTTAGAAAATATCGCCCGAGCTCTGCTCATTGGTAAAGTCCCCGATGCTTGGATGAAACGATCCTATCCCTCGCTCAAGCCTCTTGCTGGATACATCACCGATTTCCTCGCCAGGTAAACTTTTTTCTCTTCGAAAATCAAGCTCAAGAATTGTTTTTCAGATTGAACTTCTTCCAAGAATGGTACGAAAACGGCAAGCCAACTGTCTTCTGGCTCTCTGGTTTCTACTTCACTCAGGTAAAATAATAATTCTCAAAATATATCCTCATCCCTTTTCAAGGCTTTCTTGACTGGTGCAAGACAGAACTTTGCCCGACGATACACCATCCCTATCGACGCCGTCGAGTTCGACTTTGAAGTCCTTCCAAAGGACACAGCCGACCTGCCGGGAGGTTTGCCAAAAAAGCATGACTACCAAAATCACGAAAATCATTTTTTAAGAATAAGAAATTATCTTTCTTATTTCGTTCTCATCAAATCGCATGATTCTCAATTGATTCAATTTCAAAATCATGATTCTTTGAAATTTTAGAAATTTTCACCCTTCTTGATTATTTTTTTTTTGTTTTTTGAAAGTTGCTAAATTAAAATTTCCGAAAAACAGGATTCCCAAAACAGTTCTGGTCAAACCCCCTTCCACAGCCAGACGATGGTGTCTACTGCGCCGGTGTTTACCTCGAAGGAGCCCGATGGGACCGTGAGCGCGGATCTCTGGTCGAATCCCATCACAAGATCCTTTTCGAATCGATGCCCATCATTTGGTTCAAGCCGATGAAGAAGGTCGAGATTTCCATGGACGGATGCTACGAGTGCCCGACTTACAAGACATCAGAACGAAAGGTGAGATTTAAACTACCGCTGCTTTTTATAATCATCAACTTTAGGGTACCCTCTCCACGACCGGTCACTCTACCAACTTCGTCCTCTTCCTCAAGCTCAAATCAGGTAACTCGTAATCCAATACGACTCCCCCTTAACCGTTTCTTCTTTTCAGACCTCCCTCAAGCTCACTGGGTCAAACGAGGTGTCTGCGCACTCTGCTCGCTGGACGACTAAAAGAAAGAAGCTTCTCGCTTCTAAATTTTATTTTTATACTCAACAAATTATATTTGTATAAAAAAATCTATTTTATTTAATGCAACATTTCTCTGCTGCATCTTGTAAATTATAAATATATATATCAAAATAATAAAATAATTAAATAAAAAGATTTTTAAGTCAGTATTCGTCTTGTCGAATCCTGACTATGCTTGCATTTACTATCCCTTTCTTGAATAATTTTCTTAATTTTTATTTGCAGAAATATCAGAAATGGCAGTAAAGTTTGAAAAATTAGAGTCGAGCAGGTTTCTTCGTCTTTCGAATCGCATTTGGTGCTTTTCCTTGATTCGGCTTTTTCTTGTTGATTTTCTTCGCTCGCTTCTTTTGAGGAGCCTGAGCTGATGGTTCGTCAGCTTCTCCAAAAAGCTTGATGAGTTCTTCGTCAGTGAGAGGTTTCTTCGGCTTTGATGACAGCTTGATTTTCTTTGGCACTTCCAGTTTTCGCTTCAGTTCGGCGCGGGCGAGGTTGATCGCTAATTTTTCGACTTCTTGATCGTGATCTTCGTTCATGAGGTTCAAAATCGCGTCCGCTTGAGCAGTTGTCAGAGCACCATTTTTAAGAAAAGCTTCTTCAAGAAAACCGGTGTCGTAGAAAGTGTGGACGACTCGGGAACCGATCTCGGATATGGCAAGGACAGAGACGATTCCAAGACCGGGGACGACAGTTTTGCCGAGGTTGGAATATTGAAGTTTGCATCTGCCGAATTTCGTTTGAAATGGAGTTCCTTTGCAGTTGATGCACATTGTTGGTGATTTTTAAATTTCTATTTGTTCTGAATGAAAAATCTCAGTCGACCACTTATATGAGGATTGAGAAAAGGTGGCGCAAGAACAACAGCTGTAATCAATCATGATTCATGATGAAAGAACTCATTTCCTCCAGATGATAAGTTTGAGATGCGTTCTATGATAAGAAAGATAGCAACTTATTGAACATAAAAGATCAAAGATTAGTCAAAGAGGAAGCTAGATTTTCATTTTTTGATTATTTTTGAAAGATAGAGTAAAGAATTAGTTTTTCAAAATGTTAGTCGACGGATGTTATAAATCTAGCACGGAAACAAAGCCACAGAAAGACAGTAAGCAGACAATAAGACTCTGCTTATCGCAATCAATCCCCATCACTTGTTGTTTAAACTTTCGAGAAAGCAAGCTGGTTCTAGCTTTGAAATCACCATCTTTCAACAAGTAAAGACTTCAAAAAATATTCTGAGAGGACACACCTCGTTCAGTCTTCAAAAAAAATAACTAAACAAATTCAAAGATGAAAGATCATTTTGAAAATCTCAGAGAAGTTTTTAGTTATTGGATCATCAAGACATTCGAACTAAACAAAGAAATTTTAAGCCGCTTTATAAATTATAAATTACTAATGCTTCGGTTTAACCAGACTTTATTGTCTCTTATGCTCGCTCCCTAAAGAATAAATCGGCGATTGTCAATAAGGTGATCCAGGAAAAAGTATTTTTATGTCAGAAAAAATAAAACTTGACGCTGGAAATTTCGGTCGTGGGGTCTTTTGCGAATCGTCGATCGAAGAAAATGAGCTTCTCATCAGGTTGACCATATTTCTGTAGCGATATGTTCCCAACCCGTCTATAATAAAGGATGAACTGTATTTCAGTGTGCCTATCAACGCCTTGCTAACGACAAGAAAAGCGCAGCACGTCATCGAGAGCGATAAATCAGTCTCTCAACTCAGTAAATTCTGACCACGTGAAAGGTTCATAACTGAGTTCATTCTAGAAAGATTCTCTCTCAACGGGACGGACCTTCTCGTCGTTGCCATCTATCTTGAGTTTTCAAAGCCCGATTCGAAGTGGAGAGCTTTTTTGGAGTCGATTCCCGATGAGCTCTGGAATCCTTTCATGCTCGAGGATAAGGAGCTCAATTTGCTCACAGCTAAAGTCAGATTACCTTCCAAATGTCTGAAACAAAAGCTGAAAGTAGCATCAAATTTCCTTCATCAAAACAAGTACAGCTACAGCAATTTTCTTTGGCCTTCATAAATTTTTGAAGGAATGAAATCAACAAGGAGACATTAGACTGGTGCTTTTCAGTTATTCTCAGTCGGAGCTTTAGTGGCTCTCCAGAACGATGTAAGGACGAAGGAGGGATGAAGATTGAAGTCGAAAACTCTGCGGATTTCGTCCTTTGTCCAGCTATCGATTTGATAAACCACCACCAGGACTTCAACTGCGAATACAGATGGAATCAACAGAAGACAGCGTTTGAAATCTTCGCCAAAACGAAAATCGCTAAAGGACATGAACTTTTTGTCAACTATGGGACTTCGAAAACAGATTTCGATCTTTACAACTTCTACGGCTTCATTCCCTTCTCCGAGGATTTTCAAGTTGAGCTAGAATTAGCAAGGATCAAGGTAAAAATGGCCCGACATCGGCTCAAAACGGTACTTCGGGCCGATGACTCAAAAAGTCCTCCCGCACCGGGAATCGAACCCGGGCCGCCGGAGTGAGAATCCGGAATCCTAACCCCTAGACCATGCGGGACTAACCAAGCTGCAGAATTTTAATAATATATTGTTCAGAAGACTATCTACGATGATAAAAATATCGACTTTCTTACCTCACAGTAAGATAAATGCTTGTATTTCCATTTTTTCATCCTTCAGGTTGGATATGGTTTTCGCGATGGAAAAGCTAGAATCCCGCGAGTATCTTATCACACGAACAAAATCATCCGCAGACCTGGATCGTCTTTCTAAGCGAATCGCTCAGGTCACCGGAGAGAGTGCATATTCCGTCGTTTTTTCGATCCTCATCGACCGGCACCAGAAAAATGAGGGCAGCATGCTTAGGGTTTTTCACGGAAAGTGGTATATCATTCAATGGGCCTGAAAATTTCAAAATAAGTGTTACTTGAGCTGCTGATTTCAAATATCTGAAAATAATTAAAAATTCTGACCTGGTGGTGGTGCAATAATGATAAGGATGATAAAAAAAGATCTCATCAGTTTTGTTGTTCCGAGTGATATAAATCCGTCTAATTCATCTCAAATACGAAGCTTGACACTTCCGGGAAATTGTTTGTGCAAATCACACGGTGTAATTCGCATCAGATTTGGGATACTAGGTCATAGAAACCACCCGCTGGGATTATGGCGCGCGCTAATGCTTTTTGGGCGTCCCGCGCAGCGGCGTAAAGCACTAGCGCGCAGTCACTTTCACTCACTTATCTGACGATTTGAACACCTTCCGAAAGTTTCCGAAATCCCAAATTTTGAGAGCTGAAAATTAAACATCTTATTTCCTACATATTTGAAAATAGAGAGTGTATTTTGATGTACTCAGATACAAAAGTCGAAATTGAGTAAGAAAAACCGTCTTACAGCGAATTCTTGCATTCGAAAGAAAAACAAATGCAATATTATGAATCTATTCCCTTGAATTAGTACGTTTCATTTTTTGAATTATCAATTTTGCTTCAATAGAAGACTTTTAATATTCGTGGATGGACCCCAGAGCGGGCCGCGCCGTTCCGTGAAAAACCCTAAGCATGCTTGACCTTTTAAAATTTGAAAACATCATCATCGAAGACTTTCTTGGACTGAAAGCCTCCAGTGAAGACAATCCCACCTGCAATATCAAAACTAAAACGTCGCTTCTTTCTTCTGCTACATCAAGAAATTGCTAATTTCAATAAAACAACCGATCGGCCCTAAAGACCGATAATATTGTTATTTTCCGACCGGACTTTTATCTTATTCCGCATCGAGTTTCTTAAAGTCAAAATATAAACGATGAGGAATTTGAGAGAAAGCAGTCTTCTTCTTTGCATCGTGATTATCTTGCTCTTCAAAAATCTTTCAAGTAAGTAAAGAAACAAGGATCGCTTTCTGAGTTGAGTTTTGAGATCTGATTCGAAATGAAAATGACTTTGCGCCGCAAAATTACAGATCATCGGATAACTGGAAGAGCTTCAACAGACCTTCTTTAAATGAAAAGATCGACGATCCCGAGAACGAGGTTTATATGATTGCAAACTCGAAAATACAGAAAGAATCTAGGGACAAATTGAATGGCAAAATTGTCCAGGCAAGTTAAGGTTTAATCAATTTGTAAGCAAAATTTTTAGCATAAGATTCCTCTCGAAGATTTCACAGTGCGAGAAGCAAATCATGGAGAGAATTTTGGCATGAGACTCGACAACTCGCATGTCAAAGGAAAAGACATTTGCTACACTTGTGATCCGAAGGGAAAAGTTAACAACCAAGTGCAAGTGCATCAAATCAAGCCAAATGTTGTTCCGGCGGGAGTGATGCAAACTTGGGCTACGAGACTTGTCGAAAAACATCATGAATTGGCGCAGTTCAGGAAAAGTTCAAGTCTTTCTTTTTTCTGCTTAAAATTTTTTCAAACTTTCTTGAACTCTTTAAAGCACGGTGAAACAAGACCGACTCTCTTTCACCGGAAAAGCAGAAAGATTAAACATTTGGTCAAATTTTCGTCGTCGAGGAGAAATCGTTCCATTTGAAGTTCCCTATCCTTGCTCACCAACTTCGAATCTCGCCATTTTGGTCAGATCCGCCGCGCGTGATCACGCAAAGCGCAATGAAGTCCGCGATAGCTGGGGCAATCAAAAGTACTGGCCCTCGAAGTACGATATCTGCGTTTTCCACGTAATAACCATTGGCGCGTTTGAAGATACGCTGATAAATGACGTGCTACAAGTGCCAGTGCTTTCAAGAGAGTACAATACTCCTATCGTTGATAAGGTGGCATTAAGGATCGGACTCTCTTTGATATAATTTTGAATCAAAAGTTTTGATAGTTATCAGTTAATAGTTTATGCCATATTTAATGATTATTCTACATATTTGAGGGTCAACTTCAGTTTTTTGCGAGGCAATTTTAATGGCGACAAAATCATAATTGTCGATGTGGACGTTGTTCTCTTTCCAAAGCAGCTAGAATGGCGACTCGATCAGATAACTGACCATGAATTCATAGGCGCGTGTCCGATACAAGGATGGGCAGAATCGGATGACCCGTTTGACATCGGTTTTATACCCGACGAAATGCGCAAGGAATATACTTTCACTGATTTCCCTAAAATCATTCGTAAGTTGACTATTTTCAATTCTTTTTAAAGAAAACTTTCAGCCGAGAAATCCTTCATTATCATGTCTTTTGATGCCCTTAATCGAATATCAAGTCTCCTCAATGCTCAGCAATACGCAAGCTATCCCGATTCAAGCATGAATTTCGGCCTTGCTTTTGAAAGAATGCAACTAGAAATGAAGCCGCTGGGGGAAGTTTGCCTGGGACTGAGGGTGCTTGAGAATGATCTGTTCCCTGATGTTCCTGAGTCGGCAGGGACGGAGATTGAAACGGATCCCTGTCTGCACAGAGGACTAAGGTACAGACCACAGACGAATTTAAGCTAATTCCATGATGTTCAGGCTGATTTAAAAGGCTTTATGTTTCTGCTTAAAATATGTATTAAGTGTCCGGCGATTAACGTCAATGGAAACCATCATGTCAAGCTTCAATCAGCACCTTTCGATGGACTGCTCGTCTGCTTCGAATTTTAATTCTTTCGGCGAAATAAAGGAAACGATGGAACAGATACAGGAACATCTGATGGCTAAGAAAATAGACTAACGAATAAAGATGTAATAAAATAATTTGTACAAAATACAAGGTGCATTGATTGTTTGATTGCGTGATTGCTAGCAGATAGGTATATGTATGAGAATCGAAGTTTTAGACATTTGCGCTTGAGTTATTTCGGAAATAGAAAATTTCAAATTAAACATTAAAGCATATAAATAACACAATACATATAAGTTTAAAGTGATAATAAAAAAAGGCGTGGAAGCTCCAATTTCAATGAATTTCTTGGAGCATAATTTTGACTGTTGACACCTTTATTTTTGGTAAAAACCGAAGCGGAAAAATGTTAAGAAACTTTATCAATGTCTGCTTTTTAATATCACTATTTAGATGAAAGTTCATACTTCCAAATTCGCATTCGTATAGAAAATGCCGCATTTTAAATGCGCAAATCTGAAATATCCGACATTGAACTTACCTTCACCGTCGTAATTGTTTACCCTTTCAATATCCCTTTCCGCTGATCCCATGGACGATCTGACAGTAGGTAAAGAAAATACAGAATAATGAACAATGTACATTCATTATAAATCCGACTGGGCGTTTAATCTTTTCCATTACCAGTCGCTCACTTCTCGAGTTTCATCCCCTACGAGCCGGCTTATGCTTTTGCTGCGCATATTGCGTGCGCCTCGCCTTCTTCATATAAACTGAAGAACGCTGTGATCTTTCAAAAAATTGAAAGAAAAATGAAACTTTTTCCGATGGTCCTTTTTGCTATTTCTGCGAATGGAAATGCAATTTCCTGGGCTTCTTCTTTTGGTAAGAAACAGAGTTGATTGTAAAAATAAAGACCTTGTAAGAGAAAAGCCTGTTTTTCGGCATAATCATTTATTTTGTAAGAAAAACCATTAAATTTCAGATTCGGAACCAAGCCATGAGCAGATGATAGAAGACTTCCTCGCTGATTTCGAGGAGAGCATATTTTTGAATTCACTCTCAAACGAGCCCAAATTGACTCTTACCCATCTTTTCCGGTAGATAAAAATTATCAGAGAAACTTATTTTGCCAATGCTGTGAAATAAATGTCAACCAAGAGATTCGTTATCAGTTTTGTCAGAATTTTTATTTTTGTATTTTTTTTTTGAAATTTTTCAAGAACAGTTTTGAAGTAGCAGAAAGAAGAGCAGAAAATGAATTCCCGCGGTAAATAGATCATTTTTTTGTTATTTTTTTCTAGCCCAGTTTTCTAGGCTCTCTTTTTTGTTGAAATGTAAGGTAAAACGGTGTAATTTTACAGATTTAAATAAAAGAAATATTTTAAAATACAGTCTAGTTATTTTATGCTGAAAAGATATTTTTTCTCATTTTGAAGATTTTTCTATCGTTTTGGTTTTTTCGTATAAAGGCAAGATGTTTTCAAAATTGAACAAAAGTGGTTTGGTGGAAGTTGACCGAATTCTGCAGTCGCATTTCGAGCTTTTCGACGGTAAAGGTGTCCAGATCTACTTTGAAGCAAATCTGAAATGGAAGAATTTAGAGTCTCAGCTTTAGACAGATCAAATACGTTCACGGGAAGGAAGAAATAATACGGATAATCCGCAATTATCAGACTTCCATTTTCAATTCAATTCATGAAATTCATGACGTACCTGAGAGAATCTCCTCCATTTCTCATCCCAGCCGCCGGTAATATACACTTGATTACCATCTAGCGCAATACCTGAAAGGAAAGAATTAGACCACAATATTCTATCTAACATAAATATTACAAAGGTCCATGTAATGAACACCTTCAGACGTGGGGAAAAGTAGACAGGCTGATAATAAATATTATCGAGGTATAGACTAAGGGCCCTTTACTTCGTAGTGCGATTCCGATAAAAAGATGTACCTGGCGACGAGTTGATTATCAAGTCCAAATCGATCGTCTGAGTTGATCCGGTTAGCGATATTCTTTCAACCGGAGCGACAGTTATTCTTTGAGTGGCGTTCTAAAACGATAAAATTAATATTTTGAAATTCAATTTTACTCGCAAGTTCTTCAAGCAGAAAATATACATTTTCAAAAATAGACATTTGCTTACATGCTCTAATTGCGAATGATTCTATCCATAACATAATATCATAAATTTTGCCTACTTGGTAGTATCCGCCGAAAACATAAATTTCATCCTGGTACACGATGCTCTTGTGCCATCCTCGTGGGGTTGTCAAATCGCCAATTTGCTTCCAAAGCCCGCAGATGGTATCGAACATGATCACAGAACTTGTGTATTTAGTCCTGCCGTTTCGTTCCTAATCATTTCATTTAACAACTTATAAAAGGATAATTATTTCTTTAGGACTTTTTAAAGAAAGTTTTAAAACCTGAACATATCCTCCTGTCAGAACAACATTCGCGCCAACAACTGAGGCATCATGGGAGCAGCGGCCATGTTCCAAAGGCCGGATGCTGGTCCACTTCGCAGATTTGATGTCATAAACTTCGTTCTCTCGCAAAATGCCAGTCTCGCTATTTCGCCCGCCAAAAACGAAAATCTTCCCGCTGCTTACATAAACGGCCGAAAAATGCGTTCTGCCGTAGCTCATTGGAGTAGTTTCTCGAATTTCTTCGAGACTAAAATTATATGGAAATCATTTTTAAAGAATCTAGCGCAGGTGTTACCGTGGATCGTAGATGTAAACTGATTTTGAGGAAACCTTGGCGCCAGTGGATGAGTTTTGCACCTCGCCGCCAATGATGAAAATGAATCCCTCGACTGTCACAGTTTGAAAGGAAGTCAAAGAAGGGGGAATACAGGAAGAGTCGAAATTAATCCATTGCGAGTTCTTCAGGCCGGAGATTTGAGTATTGTCACGAGTATAACCTGAAAAAAGTGTTGAAAACTACTTCCTGTTCAGTGATCGTAACTCACCGACAACGCAAATATTCTTGCTCGAATTCCTCGGGTACATCTTTGCCAAGTCATTTTCAAACTTGGCATTCCCCAAAAGATGATATGACATGGCCTGCATGATCGAAGCGGAACACGGGCCGGAGAAAATCGCGTCTGAGGCGATTTGCGTCACGATGAAATTCGGCTGGAGACACGAGAAACGCACGTGATCGAGAATCTTTGGCAGCCAAAGCGTTCTATTTTTAACGTCTTCTTTTGTCCACTTCTTGACGAGCTCGACGACGTCTTCTTCAGATTTAACGCTTAGTTCGTCGCGGCGAATGAGTTCAATGAAGGATTCAGGCGAAAGTTTCAGAATTTCGTTTTGATAGTCCGAAACATTCTCGCAGATTTTATTGAGAATCAAGTCTTGTAGATTCGATTTGTTGTATTTCTCCGCGATTTGCATGATGTCGGCGTAGTTTTCGTCAGATATAGACTGGCAAAGAAACTCAAGAATTGTCATTTCCAGGCACTCTATTCCGCCAAAGAACTCAGAGATGGAGAGGTACATGTCTGCGTTTTCTAGCGTTAGAAACAGCCGGTTTTTGTAAAGAAACTCGACGGCGATCGAAATTGTGAAGTTGTCAAACGGACATTTGGCGATTCTTCCAAAAGTAGACAGAGAAGAATCGGCACAAAAGCTTTCAAGGATAAAGCGATGGACCCAAATTCTTTCGCCGGTCGTGGATTCCAGCGCCAGATCGACTCCTTCCCCTCGTTTTTGCATGTTTCCAAGATGTCTAATTATCGAAGAATTATGCATAGACGCACTTCCCATCAACGCATTTTCTGCTCCATTGTTTTTAAAAGAAGAAATGATGCTTTCGTAATCAAAGTCGTTTTTGAACGATATCTCGTCTTGAGCTAACAAATTCGTGTTGATTGCTGCTTGTGTAGGAATCGTTTGAATAATCGGAGGAGAAACGGAACGAGGTGGGGAGAATAGATCTTCTTCTTCTTCTTCTTTCGGAACTGGGAAGTCGATGAGGTTCGGTTCTGGGGAGGGAGAGAAAGCGGCGATTGGAGCCGGCTTTTCCTGAAAATTTAATGAAGGCATCAAATGGGAAAAATGCCACGGTTATACTTAAACTACTTTCTCGGTATTTTTCTTATTCTGAACGATTGAGGTAGATAGAATTACCTCAATAAATTGATCTTCATCAGAAATAGAATTTGAATCGACAAATTGCTTATTTCCGATAGGCTCTTCCCGTAATTGATCAAATTCATCTGATTGTTGACACTGATGCTCTTCTTGATGCACATGATCTCCTTTCCATAACTGATGTTCTTCGATATGTGGGTACTCTTCTTCGTTTTGAATTTGAATCTCTTCAGAATCGGATTCAGAATCCATCGGGTTGAACTCGCATTCGAAGGTCAGCAACGGATGATTTTGATCAAGACGACGAGAAATTCTTTCACTTGATTGTTCATCGTCCGAATCAAGAACTTCTTCTACCGCAGCTTCTATTGATAGCGCGCTGATTCCTTCCTCAATTGCTCGATTTTCATCACCATCATCTTCAGATTCTTGTTCTAAATCGGGCATGGACTCGAACATGGCATTTGAATTAGCATCGTTTTCAGGAAGCGAATGAGAATCGGAGAGATTGGCATCGAACTCGTCCAGGAAGAGATTGCGCTTTGATGAAATCGGGACGATGGCATCTGGAGCTTCTGCTTCATTTGCGCTTTTCGAGAGAATCGGACGAGAGTCGAAGTAGTTTTCGTGAGACAACGAAATGGCTAGAAATAAGTTGACGTTGAGGGGCTTTTCTTTAATAGCTTTTGTGAACCCTGACTCAGGTTTCTTGCCAGGATTCTTCGCTCATACTGACCTGGTAGAGGAGGATTTGAAGCTTCGAAAACCGACGCATTCAGAGCGCTATTCGGCAGCGGAAAATTACATTTCACCGGCGATTTGAAGAGCTTTTGGAAGACTTCCAAAGACCGAGCTTCGAATTCTTCTTTTTCCTGTTTCGACTCACTCTTTGGCTCCTCGACGACTACACTTGCTTCTGGGGGGATCTCGTCTTGGACTTCTGGGCTAGGGTCGGACTTCCTTCCTTATTTTTTTGCTTACTAAGGGTCCTTACCTTAGTAAGGTAAGGATTACTTCCTTACCCTTTTTCGGATTTCGGCGGAAAAAAATCCTTACCATAGTTCCTTTGTTAGTTTTCAGAGGTCCTTAGTAAGGATCTTCAATCCTTAGCGATTTTTCCTTAATTCCTTTCCTTACTAAGGATTTTAAAAAGGATTTTTTCGACGGCCTACGCAGTTTGAGAGCGCTTTTATCAAAAATACCTTTGCAAAAGCCTTGGTAAGGAAGGAAATTAAGGACCAGTTGTGAAGGAATTCTATAAAAATGTCTCTTGTCAACTTACTGACAGCAGAAAATACCAAATAAACTTAAATTATTGCTATTTTTATCAATAAGAACATTTTATCGAATCGCATTTAATCAGATCCTTACTAAGGTTACTAAGGCCTTAGTAAGGAAGGCCCTTAGTCCTTCCTTAGGCCTTTCTTGATTTTCATCAATTTTAAAATCCTTACCCTTAGTAACTAAGGAAACCTTAGTAAGGGGTCCGACCCTAGCTTCTGGGATGGTGATGATTGTTTCTTGTGGTGGAGATTCTTCTTTGTCTATTTCTTAATTCTAGGATGCTAAAATTAGATTTTGATACAGGGCATTGTGAACTTGCTTTTTTTCAAGAGAATCTTAAATCCTGTTCATCAGAGCATATCTCCTATAGTCTCATTAAATTTTATTCCAATAAAAATATATGTCGAGTTCTTAAAAAAATCGTATTCTCTGAAGAAATCGCATATCTATCATAAATTTATAGCTAATAAATTATAGGAGTGGCTCTTTATTATATAGCATATATGGCTAGAATAGCGAACACGCTGTCCGATTTTGCCAAAATCATTGCCTTTGCTAATCTCCAATTTATGCATCCGGACCTGATTCGAACTCGAGTTTATCTTGGGTAACAGCAAGTGTATGATCTGAAGTTTGAGCAAGCGGAACATCTTCTTCTAAAGCGTTCAGCAGGTCAATTTGCGACTGTCCCTCGACCAAACTGCCGGTCAAAGCTGATGGAATCTCAGGAAGAGGCTCATCCACAATGGGTTGGATGTTTTCGGGTTGAGTGGCTTCATTTCCTCTATTTTCGGATTCCTTAAAATAAGATGGATAAAAATTGCGGATTTAATGTAAATTTGACGCAAATTGTAGATTTCATTTTTTTAATTCATTACAGTGAAAACCCGAAAATTGGCCGGTTTTCAGATATAAATTTCCGAAAAAAGCGGCCAAATTTTGGGTTTTTTGCCGGGTAGCCAAGTTTCCCCTTCAAAAGGCAAAGTTTCGAAATTTTCGAAAATCGGCATGATTTTCACATTTTTGATGAATTTTAGTCAAATTTTTGCTTGTTTAAAGACATTCTTATGAGAATTTAGTCATTTTTAATGACTAAAACAGTTTTTAAAAGCTAAAAATGATCGGATTAGCATCATTTGAGCCCAATTCTGATGAAAATTTTTTTATTTTCAAAAAAACGGCAAAATTTCGGGTTGATTTCAGGTTCCAAAAAAAGCGGATTTAGACAAAAAGCGGCCAAATTTTGGGTGGGCAAATTTTGGGTTTTCACTGTATTTAATTGAGCTGATTTTAAATATTTAGAAATCTCGAGAATATTTCTTACAACCAATTTCTGATAGTTCTTGAAAAACTCTGCAAAATGCATTGTGAGTAACAAATAACAATTGTTATTTGAGTTTCTCTGTCCCGAATTCCCAAAACAGGAAAAAATAAAGAATTTTTTCAATACATTTTTTAACTTCCCGACCAAGCCGGGTTGCCCTGTTGGCTCCGGGCCAACATGCGAGACTTTAAAAAAACCCTCGTCGCCATAAATTAAAGTCAGCTTATCACATCCTACCTTTTCAGAGGGCTCTCTTTCTGGTTCTTTCTTAGATTCGTTATTTTGCTGTTGTTGTTGCTGCTGCTTGTTGTTGTTTTTCTTTCGGTCTTTTCTCGAGCGCTGTTTTCTCGGCATTTACAGTCGAGAGGTTTCTGTTCGTAGAATTTTCCAAAAACCAGAGTTTTCTAGTTTTCGTTCTTTCTGAAATTATTTTATAACTGATGAAAATTTAGGCAAGAGACATGGCCTCGAGACCTTGACTGAAGCAGAGGTGTCCCCTTATTCGTCAGTCTCAGCCTATCCAAAATACCTTTTTTCTTCCTTTCTTTTCTTTCTCTTTTCTTTTCAGAATCGATCACGACCCTCACGCGCCCCGGGCAGAGTCACAATTGCCCCGATTTTCGATTCGGAAGATTTGCTCTTCGATTTGCTTTCTCTGAGAGACTAGGGTCTTTTTGCTGACGGCAGCAGGATACCCCGTCTCGTTGGGAACAAATAATTTCTGAAAGACAATTTTGATAATTACGAATTTGAAATTTGTTACAGAAAGAAAAAAAAATCGGGGGAAAATTTTGAAGAAAAATGTTTTCATTATTTGTTGATGAGCAAAATCACAAGTCAGGAAAGCGCGCGAAATTTAAAATTGCTACTTCTGAGCTGAGTCAAAAATGAGGAAAAAATGCTCTTCTCATTGCCATTCCGCCAAAATTGCTCAAAAGTCCTTAGATCTGACTCAGATCATCTGAGCATCACTCTCGATTCCAAGATGATCGGAAAAAGAGCGGAGACAGTGAAGAACCGCTCTTGTTCTGTCGACTTATTTCTAACTCAACTCATTTTTCGAGCTTTGAAGAATATTGAAGAATCTTAGCCGAACAAAATATTCTTCTCTCTTTCTTTGTAAAAATTCTTGAGAAGAGTGAGACGCATAATCTCTCTCTTGGCAGCCGTAAAATACGACTCTCTAAGACAAAAGACAGACAACGAGGATGATCATTTGATGATAATCAAAGACTCCAGCCGCGATGCAAGCTGGAAACGAAAGATAAATTAATTTATTTGAATGTTTTCATTTACGAAAGAAGTTGTCAACAAAACAATATACGGATATACGTATATGGAACTCCGTTAAAAATGCAGCTTGAGTCTTTGATTATCATCAAACAATCCTTCTCCATAAATTATGGACCATAATGTTTTTACCGAATACGAAAATAAAAAAATAGTAAACTGAAAAGTCTTTAGTAAAAAATTTTGGATATTTTGTCGATAGTTTTTCTATTCAAAAAGTTTATTTCAGAGTTTTCTCTTTGATATTTTGAAAACAGAGATTGTCTATTTTGAGGCTTTCGATTTTTTTTCAAATAAAGCGAGCGAGGGATCGAGGGCCCCCAAGGGAGCTCGGTATTTTCAAGTTCGAAAATTAAAATAAAAGCCAAGCAGGCGTGAAATTTTATCAGCTGTGACTAATCTTATACTCTTTTTTATATAAACCAGAGCCGGAAAGAAATCATAGACTTTCTTGAAGGGTTAAGTAGGGTTTGGTAAGGGATAATGGTAAGGTCCCTAAGAAATAAGGGTGTCACTCTGTAATCTTTCTAGGAGGTCAACACGTCTTCGTCAATTTTTGGTTCGAAATCGTATCGAAAACAATCCAGCTTTCAAGCACCAAGGGTTAAATATGCTTAGTAAGTGCTCATCAAGTTGAAGTACAGAAGCGTCTCTTGTCAAACACTGACAGTATCATCTTTACTTTCATCAAAAAAGGCGCTTTCTCTTGTCTCAGAAGAAAGCCCAAAAGAGAGATCGCCTTCTTCTTTCAGCGCACTCTGAAAGAGAGAAAAAATGGTAGCAGTAAGAAGCGACGATTCTTGACTTTTCCGAACGCTTCTTTAGGTTTCTGCCGGAGCGAGCCGAGATGGGTTTAATCATTACGCAACAGAGACGAGCACTAGAATGCACAAGGAGTTCAAGCCACGGGCGGTCCGATGTGACCAGATTACGGGATGGGCGGTCAATAATAAACCACTTTTTCTGTCAAAAGGAAATTGAGTTTTGATACTTCTTTCAGTGATTTTTGTTATAAAAACTAAATATTTTCAAAAAAAAAAACTGAGAAAAACTGACTCAAAAGTTCCCTTGGCCGGCGAACTTTCGAATTCAATGCCCAAATACGAAAGTAAGGTTGATAGTCATCAAGTAGAAAAAGTATTCTAAAAACTAATATGATGTTGTTGATTGAAGCATAAACGTTTTATGCTGAAAACATTGATAAAACATCACGTCATTATTTTTTTGCCGGTCTTTCATCCGAAAAAATAGACAGTTTGCAACAAAGACATCCTTTGCTCCTCGATTAACGGGCTGGACGAAGCATCAAGCTAATGTTGGTTTATCTGACGTTTACTATAAAGACTTCAAGGAACGATATCGAACTATAGAATTGAAAAGTTTATCCTTTACAAGTCATTGTCAGACTCAGACGTAACAAAACTGCCCTTCGATATCGAAAAACGAGAAAACCTTTTCGATAAAAAAGACATATTTGCCACTGATAGCAAGGAAGAAAACCGGCTCGGGGTGGACATCTAATCAAAATCAACGCTTTGACTAGGGGTTTTCTTAGACGTTATCTATCTGATAATGAGAGAAATTTACACAAAGGAAACCAATTCAAGAACAGAACGCACAGATGTGTGACGATGGAAATGTTTATAAAGAATAGAGATAGTCTATCTCAGATAGAGACAATAAAGTGGGATAGTTGAATTAGGTTCTTGTATGTAATACAAATGTAAATGAATTGGTTAAAATGATCTCCGAAGTATTCGTTCGCGTTTATTGATCGTTTTTGTTGAGGATATTGTTGGCTTTTGATTTTCACACTGCATATAAAAGCCTGCTTAATTCATATTATGTCATTTAAGATAGTTATTCATAAACATATAAAGCTTTAGGAAAGTTGCTGGACCAAATAGTGATGTCACTGCTCAAGCTTTTCATTATCCGAGCACTTCATTTTCTAAAAACATAAGGTGCGTACTCTTCAACATATATAAATGAACATAATCATCAGGATGCCGAATACAAATTCGCCTCATGAAGTTCCAGAATCAGAATCGTCGCTCCCAGCTTTTTGGAAAAGAAAGACGTCAAAAGACAATCATGCGGAAAAGCTCTATTTTGAAAACTCTTCGCGCTGGCAATCTATAACAAAAGGAAAAGTTTCAAAATATGGTGATTTTGATCACTTTTAATTGGGACAGACGCGGATGTCTGAAAGAAAAAAGTCTAGACTCTATAGTAGCAAGGTACTAATTTTTTGTATATAAGGCTTCATTTGATTTAATGACAAACTATTTCAAGGATCATATACCAATTTACAGGTAATTTCAAATTAAATCATAAATGAGACGTCAAATTAAGCCCTCGCCGATCACAAAAGCCTCAACAATCGGTCCGATTGAATCGTCAGGCTTCGTAGAAAACTCAGCTAGCAATAGGTAAAACAATTTTCTTTTAATTAAAAAACTTCGCTGAACCATGTCTACATGCCCTTTAAAATTATCATGTTTCTTGGAAATTATTTTATTTGAGCACTTACAACATTTTATCACTACGGCTTATTTTATGCTCTTCAGATCTTTTATCGCCATTTGTAAATTGCATTTAATTAAAATGCAATTGCGTTTTTCTTACATAAAAATTCATAAACTGCGTGCTTCAGATATTTCAAGACTCCAGGAAAGACATCTTCTATCACTTCCTATACCAAAGACTTTCCAGTCCTGAAAAACGAACGGATTCTAGCGACAGAAGCAGTTGGAAAAGCCACAGGATTCAGCTCGTCTCATTTCAGTGAGAGGAGATATGATGATGTAACAATTAGACCTTCAGGAATCCATCGACATATTTTCCCTCATTTTTCTGGAAGTTAGTTAAAATTTCAAATTGTTGATAAATGCAAAAGAATCGCTCTCAAATTTCGAGCATAAGAAATGGAAGCAATCAAATCCTGCACTTTTTCAAGAAGCCTTTTGAAGCATTTTTTTTGATAACTGAATAAACTATCCACTTATTGTTTTGATATGATTAAATATATTTGTCATTTGCAATTTTCGAAATGTACAGATTAAAATATAGACAGGTAAATTTTCAATTTTAAATGATTAGCAGATATACGAGAAGATAAATTTCAGAACTGATCCGGCAGTTCCAGGAACAAGTTCCGGCAGGACGCAGTAATTCAATCCTCCTGTTGCCGGATATTGAAGATAATTCGTCAAAATTGTGTCTCGCGCGGTTTTTCGGTTTTCGCCCGTTACAAGGTCGGTTTCAAGTGCCTCCGACATTTCTTCAAGAACGGAAGTGGCGTTTTTCTGGCCACTTTGGAAGGTGTAAGAGTTTTCTTCTTCTTGATCGCGGAAACAGATGTATCGGGAAATGAAAGACATTCGGAGCTCGGATTCCTCGTAGACTTTCTCGCCGACGCCGTTGATGAAAATCTGCCACTTGGAGTCGCCGATGTATCGGATCTCGTTTTGGTCATCTTTGTTCAGTTTTGGTGCGGAATGGCCGGATTCTGGCTGCCAAACCTTGACAGCGTGGGCAACGTGGACGCCATCAGTGACAATGGCCGAGTTGGCCACAACAGGGAAGCTTTCCATTGGCCCTTGGGGTCCTTCAAGCCAGTAGACAAAGTCGCCACCTTGGTTGGAGTTGGAGGCATTGCCGGTCAAGTATGTGATGGTCTGCACTTGTCGGATTTCCCGATCCTTGTTGAGCCCACTTAGAGCGTAGGCAACTTGGAGCCAGGCTGGTGCATTTGCTTTTGGAAGATCGGAAAAGAGAGGAATATCGTAGTGAACAGGGACAGTTTGGCCGGGAAGCATGATCAACATCGTCATGACGACATTTCTGAGGATGCCTTCCTGGCAAGTGTTTTCGAGAGCGCCGCTGACTGGAGATTTAGCCATGATTTCTGCGAGTTCTTCTCGCCTGGCACCATTTTGGACTTTTGAGATGAAGGGGTTAGCGGCAGAGTAGAGGCCTTCTATGCTCTTCCTCTGTCGGCTGATCCCTCCTGTTTTTACGTACTCGGTGGCTACGTCAATACGGCCAATGAAAACACATCGTGTTCCTTGCTTATTGACAGTGTATTCAGCTGGGCAGCGGCCGTTAGGATCAAGAGGAAGGGATTCACCGATGTTGTCGAATTGAGAGGCTGGGATGTCATCAGCTGCCATGTCGGTGATAGTCGATTCCCTGAAGACTTCGCGGATTTTGTCCATCATCTCGTCGCTCCAGATGTTTTCCAAGTACTGGACACCGACTGGACTGACGTTGCAGTTGCAGTAGCTGATGAGGATGCTGAAGAAGACTAGTAGAGTGTTCATGCTGCTTATAGTTAGTAGTTGAAGAGTTTGAATTATTATATGAGGACTGATGAATACCTGGGAAAGCAGAGGGTCTTATATACGTGGAAAGTACCGCAGGAGGGCGCATCGTTAGAGGATAATTGAACCCGGCTTTACGCTAGAGAGTACACAAACAGCATCATGAGGACCAAAAAATAGACAGCACAAGATATATTCCTATAAGCTATCGAACGGACTATTTCGAAATTAGTCTGCTGAGCATAATCATTGAAACTTCTCTCTCGTGAATACGATAAAGCTGGATAAATGCAAAATGCTACAGAAAAATTTTGGTTGACAAGCATATCATATGATATGCTGCTCATCGCAGTAGGTTAGTTATTTTTGCCTATTTTATCCTTTGAAGGACTGTCTGAAAGTTTGAGTTAACTGATAGTTTCTGCAATTTTAAGAGAGGTACTTATAGTTTGAGTAGGCATTTCTTTTATAACCATAGAAAAAGAAGCCAGCTTATTTTGAGAAAAATAGAAATACTGACTATTTTGAGCCTGATAATGGCGGACGCATACAAATTATGTCCATAAAAAGAATCTATTTAAATTCAAAAGTAGAAAGATTTGCATTATTTTTTTGTGATCTTTGATGCTTTTTTTATTCAAAATAATGCATTTTTCCTCTTTCCTGTCTATTTTTTACGATTATTATCAATCTGATAATAGAAATTTAGTTTTCTTTGCATGGACGATTAAAATAATTACTGAAGATTGGCTTTTGCAATCTCCAAGTCTTGGCGGAGGGCTCATTTTCAATCTGCTACTTATAAATAATTGTGTTCAGCTTTTCGACTTAGCTCGAACTCGCAATCGATCAATTTCGAATTGAACCTGGCACACGGTTTCGAGACTTCGAAACGATTATCTCCAATCATCAGAAAATAAGCGGCGCATGCGAGCTTCAAATTTCATGCTTAAAACTCTCTTCACATTCTTTTTTTCATTGCCAAATAAACGGAAAATATTTTGAACCATAAATTTCCGAATTAAAAATGAAGCTTGCTTTTTTCGTCATTTTCGCCGTTGAAGGCAGTTTGAGAGGAACTTGGGGCGAGTGGGGAGAATGCTCGACGAGCTGCGGACTTGGACAGAGGTGTAAATACTTTACTTCGGACATTTACACGACTGGAATTCCCTCCTGCGAGCCTTGTGATACCGGCTTTGAATGTGGAGAGGGCTACGGGCTGTGGTCAGAATGGGGACCATGCTGCCCGTACGATTCCAAAAGCGCCGGCCAAGCTAGGGTTAGAGACTGTTTCGACGGACCTGAAGGAGGATCCAAGTAAGACGCGTTTCAAAATGTGATAAAACTGAGTTTTGTCCGGATTTTCAATTATCAAAAATTTTTTTTTTAATTTAATAGTCTTGAACTATTTCAAATAGTCTATTTGGGAAAAAATTTATTGATAGAAAGAATTCCATAGGAGTAAATTGAATCGAGAAAGTTCGATAAGTGAAGCGGAGGGATCATCATCTGTCTGAGAGAGAGCCCAAGCAGCAACCATGGCAGCATGTTGCTCAGGAGTTGGCTGGTATCCGAACGCAGAGAACATCTCTCTCATTTTTGATCTCCAGGCGTTTTGCTCCTAAAAATGATTCGTGCAATCGCTTTCTAAGACGGAAACTTACAGTCGAGCTCAAAGATTGATCACGATCCGCATCAAACGCTTCCAGAATCACAAGAGCATCAACCACAGCAAAGGCAGAATTCGCGTATCGCCACTCATCCCAGCTCAAAGAATCGCTTCGGTCTTTGTCGAAAAAATACCAGTACTGAAATTAAGTCAACTTTCTATTTCCCTACAAGCGTGTACCTTGTCCATTATCGCATCGGTTTTTGCTTGAAAACCAGGGTCGGAAGAGCCAATAAGCTCAGTTACTCGCTCTCCACAGCTCATGTATTCAGATGCGGAGACTATTTCATCGTCGTTTTCGTCGCAAAATTTCTATGTCGCTTTGAAAAAACTAAAAAAATGATAAATATAGAATGCCTTTTTCAACTACCTATCTGGTTGAGAGTTAACGGCAGACACAAAGTCGTTCGCATTTGCATTGGCGTATTCAAAAACTTCATCGGCTTTTTCAGTCCAGACTCTAAACGCCCAGTCTTCCGCTGCAGGGTTCGCGAATGCAAAGCTAAACAGTCCAACTGCGAGCTTCATGTTTCCCTTTTTCTCGTTTCTCAATCACTTCGAATATAAAATTTCAACATTGGAAAAGTTCAACCTTCCTTATATAAGCGAGGAATTATTGTTTGTTTGCTTGAGTTCGCTTTTTTTAATTGACCTTTTTCATCGAAGTCGAAGAGCGAAAAATCGTGGTCATGAGCAATTTTTGTTTGCTCATTTACCATGAAAGGCGTCTGGAAATGAAAAACGGATGAAAACATAGGTTTTTTTCTTGCTTGAATTCTTCGCTAGTCGATTTTCTTTAAAACGGTCATTAAAACAGAAATTAAATCTGTAAATACAGGTCCACTTTGAAGAGTTTTCTAAATTGAGCTTAAAAGAAGCATCAAAGAGCTGAATTCCATCATTTCGATAGTCAAGTAGAAGTCGTTACATCAAATAAAAATTCAATTTAGATGCTCAATTGACAATAAATACGATACCCGCGAGTGTTTATTGGACTGGCAAAAGTACTTTGACGATAAGGCATTTCCTTCAAGAGCATTTACGGCGACAAGATCGAGGAGAAGCGTTTTTGGAAAGACAATAAGGAAAGGGTTTTTATTGCTTTATGTTTTAAATTGGCCTTTAACTTATTTATATAATTTGTTATATAATTATTAATTACTAATTAATTAATAAAATTGCATTGGTAAACATTTCATATAAATTATATGATATAATTGATTTTAATTTACGCTTTGAACAAGCAAATGCCATTCGGTCTTGAATGATCAATTTGTTTCGCCAAAAATGCAGTAGCTAGCCTTTTTAAAGAACCACTGCCAATTCTAGCAATGGCGTCCTCTCATATCTCGGCTGGAATTTCAACGACTTTTGGGGCGGTGGAAAAGTTCGCACAACAATTTCTCCCACCCAGAGCACTTACAGTATCTATAGAGGCAGGCCAACAACACAAGCATTCGAAGAAACTACTGAACTTCAGACGACAGAGCCAACAACGACGTTCGCCCCTTTGAGAACTACCGTAAAAACGGCGACAACGAAGAGCTCCCGTCCTTTTATTCCGACTTATTTTCCGGTACGAAATCTCACGATCAGCACCTTGGAATTAAGCTTATTATCTCCCGAATTTTTCTCAAAGCGTTAAGGAAGATGGACATCTCAACATCAGATACAAGAGCAATAAACGCCCTATTAATAATAGGCTATTATCCGAGATGTAAAAATGATTTTGTCCGTTAATTTCGCATAAAGACGATATCTCCACTTTCAAGTGCCAATTATCGGCATTAGAATACCTCCGTTTTAAGCTGCATCAGATTTTATTCACAATTAAAATAATTAAACCGAGAAATTTTAGACGATCCCGAGTAACTGGTCCCCAAGACCGGTTACACCAAGCACTCAAGCTCCAACAACTCAATCCGTCGTTCAAATCGACTTGAACTCTCGACGAACTCCGGAGTGCAAAGCAATAACCCGCAATGGAAGACCTATCAAACTCGACCTTTCGATTTTTGGAAATGTGCCTGAAAACGTTTTGTACAGCGAATGGGGAGAGTGGCAAAATTGCGATAAAATAACAAAACGTCAGCTTCGATCTCGATCTTGCAAAAAAGTCGAAGGAATTGTTTTTGCTTGTAGTAAGGTAATTTTCTTCCTCACAGTCTATTGATGCTTTTGTTTATCTAGCTCATGTAGGATAATTTGACCTTATCAACAGATGGAGTTAGAATTTTAATCTTGAAACTAAACTAAATTTATCGGGAAGCAGGGCTCAGATCAAAAGCGGTTTCTTAAATTATGAGATAAATATAGTGTGATAATTTTCTGATAGAACTGATTTCTTTGACAATTATTTGAGTAAATCATCTTCATATATTTACACCAGGACAACACTCTTGGCTCACGAGAATGCCCGGAAAATGACCTTCAACGAGACCGACGCCCAAGACCAAAGCCGATTTCCCTTGATGACATCAAGTACTGCGACAATCAATGGGGCCGTTTTCTAAAGGTCAATCAGGCTTTCGAACCAACACCGAGCTTATGAATAATTTTAGGAGGCGACAGTCACATGTCTAGTCGAACGAAGATGCTCGCTCTTCCGCACATGGGACGACAAGAAACTAACCTGGCTCCTAAACTGCTTCCCGAAATGGGGATTGTCGAGCAGGAACAAGAGCACCTTCAAAATGCGAGCTTTGTATCAAAGAAAACTTGCTGGATATTAATTTAATTCTGCCCCTTTTAATGTAAATACCAAATTAAATGTACATACACTTGCAGATAACAATGAAAAGGACATGTCCTCAAACTCGATCATTATCGCCGTTATTGCACATAATTTCTGTTTCCATTTCGATGTCTTCTTTCTTTGATCGACTCTTAAAACATTAGTTCAAAAGCTTCAGAAGCACAATTAACTAAAATTTTATAGTCATCTCAAACTGCGAATCTTAATATCATAAAATGAGTTTAAAGTGATTCCTGATGAGCTTCATCAAATTCGGCCATTTTTTGCATACAATCGTGCCCTACTTCAGAAAGGCATTCGACGTCAGAACCAACAAAATAGTGGCTTTTCTGCTTGGTATGTCCACCAGGTAAATAATTTTCCATCGAGCTTCCACTGCCAGAGGAATAGTTCGAAACATGGAATCTATTGAGGCTATTCAATTCATACTTGATTCCCTTTTATAGTTTATGCGATAGATTAGATGTTCGTCTTTGAATCTGATAAAGTAAATTATATTCCTTTATCTGTCTGAATTTTCATAAATAAAAGAAAACAATGATGAGTTTGTTATCGACTTTATCATCTTGAGAAAGATGGTTAACCGGCATTTTATTTAGTGTATATCATATAGACTATATTGTTTATCAACTTGGCTTCAGCTGTTTATCTATCCTTTTTATCTAAAGAATATAGCTAAAGATAATGAGGGTTAACTTATTTTAGCCTTTATCCTCGTATTTCGATGACGCCCTTCTAGCTTCGACTTCAAAGCCTCCTGATAAACTTCCAATGAGTCTGTGATATCTGCGTATCGTAAAAGTGTCGTGCAGACGGCCAAACCCATACAAAAGTCGATCATGGAAGCGATACTAGGGAAGACATTTTAAAAATCTGTGACACTGTATGTTGGAAAGCATGTGATCATTTGGCTAGTTGAAAGAATGAAGAACAAGAAATGAACATAGAAGAAACAAGCTTACCCGAGCACAATCAAACACCATAAATCTGTTACTTCGTCGCTTGAAGACCTTATCCTCATGATTTTATCATGGTCTAAATGAATGTTAGATTCGAAAAATATCGATTACCTTAAAAGTTATCACCACATTTTCTAGAACCTTAGTCTGGGACAATGTTAGATTCATTTAAATTGCTCTAACAAGCTCTCAAAAGTGTTTTATACATCAAATAATAACATCTAATCAAAGCTCTTACCATTTCTTAACACCATGAATATCAAGGCAAACATGATTCCAGCAAAGATAAATGCCATGAATCTTGTCAAAAGTAGTCCTCTTCGAAGATGCTGATTACATTTGCCCTAGTCTAGCGGTGCATAAACTTGCTGTCTATTTTTTAAAAGCACTTTTCTTAATGATCTTGTACAAAAAGCGATAGAAGAAACGATTATCATCAGGAATCCAATTAAAAGAGGTTCTACTGCTTTATGTTGGTTCAGCAATTATCTTGTTGAAAATAATTTCTCTGCAAGAACCAGTTCCAATTCCAGCAAAAGGGCGATTGATGAGCAAGTACAAGCCGCAAGCAATAAACAACAAAGAACTTGTAAGCTGATAGAGCAGTTGTCGGCCGAAAGACATGAAGGAGAAGGTTCGGAGCCCTAATTGTTTAATGCATGTATCAAATTGTTATAAATAAAATGGAATCGATCAAACTTCAATTCGTACCTGCGATGCCATATTTCCCCGTTAGCGGATCTGGATAAATTTCGTTAAAAATCTTCTGACTACTCGGGCTCAGACTAATCCCACAATCTATATCGCAAAACTTATTTCCCATCATTTCCTCTATGATCTCTTTTTTTTTGAAAAAAGGAACGCTCTAATAAATTACTGTCAATAAAAATGAACGACTGTCGGTAATAGTTATTATTAATTAATTTCTGCTTCTGTGCCCGCTGTCTTAGGGTGTCGGGAAAGACGGCGTTGATGACTTCGTCCGACATGAGCATTTTCGGTATTCTCGCATTTCTAGGGTTGTTTTTAGTCTCTTATCAGAATGAAAAGCATACGCTGGAAATCTGACTCCAAGATGGTAAACGCTCATTTCTGTATTTTTTCTAGGAAAAAAGTAAAAACCGGCGATTCTAAGAGTCTAAGACGCTTCATTAGGGATTCATAGGCTTATTAATAAGGTGATCGTGGCCCTTAGTTTCTGCCGTGTTCTTGTTTGTAAAAGTTAATCATTCAGTTATTAAAATCGACTCTCCTACCTGTTTCTTGGTGCCTTTATCATTTTTTTCTCTCTACCATTTGACTTTTTGATTTGAAAACATCTTCGCCGCATTCTATCGACTTTCCGCAGGGTTGATCCGTAATCCCCTACCTGTATATCTGAGAATAGTATACATACAGGCAGGCATTAGTCTCTCCCAACTTATCAACTGTAAAAGAGTAGCATCATTTGACACATTGACCATAAAAGAAAATTAACATAATTTCGTATGTTCAAACACTCAAGATATACCAAATAACAATAAAACTTGATAATCAGAACTCAATTACAACACTTAAGATCTTGTCAAGATTCAAATAAAAAGATTGAAGTTCTTTTATCCCTCAATTAAGATAGTTGAAGTGTAAAATTACGATCAAATTTCAGCGAAAGTACCTTTTTGCCGACTGAAATCAACGAAGAGAACCGAATTTTTCGAAATTAGAATCTTTATTTATCATTTTTGAAGTGTTGTTGTTGACAATATACAGTACGTCTAAGGCATCGAAAATAGATATTTTTACACAGTTATAGTAAGAGTTACAGTTAAGGAAAAATGACGGGTAGAAATGTGCAAGATAGAGATATTTCAATCGACGATATTACTCTTTTGGTATTATCTGACTGTAATTTCCTTTTAACGAGATGTATGAGGATTGGGATTGTAAGAATAGGAATACGGGTTGACATATTGATAGACTGGGGGTTGCATAAGAGGGCTAGCAGGCCGCTGATTGGGCGCAACTGGGTGATATGGAGAATTAGGAGATGTTTGCTGAGGTACTGGTTGGTAAGAAGTCGCATTCTGCCCAGCTGGCCCTTTGGCTGGGAAAGTTGGGACGTGGTGGTAAACTCCATCGGAGTTGGAAGAGCCGTTCGAGCCGAGATCCGTGAGAGTCGTTTTCTTCGAGCATTCAGATCTGTAGAGCAGATTCTCGATGGTTTCGAAGTGGCCGTCTTTTCTGCTGGTCAAGGCCGAGTATTCAGGAGCGTGAGTTGGGACGCGGATGATATCGAAATCTTCTAAAAATGAAATAAATAAAAATAGACTTCTCAATTCAATAATCATAAGATTTTTATGCAGCGCTATTTCGATTTTATACCGCGGCTAAATATAGAAATAAGAAAGCTGAAGTCCACTTACGATTGGCAGTAAACTGGGCGCCCTTGTGGGGATTGTGCTTGAAGTAGTCAAACTTGCGCCGGTTTTTGACGAAAAGGGCGCCCGCCACGACGAGCAGGAAAAGCAGACAGGCGGCGCCAGTCACCGACGCCACCACCACCAAGTCGCCGCTCTCTGAAATTGAAAACGTTAAAACTCTAGTTCCAAAAGAACGAAGAAAAAAAACAACCAAACACAGAGCCTTAACAGCCCGATTAGTGGGCTGGAGCAATTTTTGGAAAATATATAAACTTTTAGTTTGCAAAGTTAAAAAATGTTGATAATGGAATTTGTTTCTGAAGCCGCGTAGCGGCTTTTCTTGGTCGGAGCCGGGTAGCGGCTCTGTTAATATTTATTTATCAAGGATTTTATTAAGTGACTTAATTGGAAAGTTGATTTTTTCTAAGATTTTTCGACTTCAAAAGTCTCGGAAAAACGCCACAGTGAATTTTCCTTTGAGCTCCCACCTTATTTTCCAAAACAAAAAATTCACTTTCGGTGCCATTTTGGCGCGGTGTCTGTCGTTAAATGTTCAATGAAGTCCTTTCTCGTAATTATACAAGAGCGAGCTATTTTCTTACCTTCATCATGATTATTTTCTAAAGGATCAGAAGCGGCGATGCTTTTGAAACTGTTCCCGCGAGCGTTTGGGCACATAACAAAGCATTTTTCGAGGCGTTTTGCTGGGCCACGGCATTTGACTCCGTCGTACATTGGAAGGGGGTTAGAGCAGGAGCGTGTTTGCTTTTGGTAGCCAGAGCCGCAGCCGGAGTCGTTGTTGACTTCGCAGGCGGACCAATCTGACCAGTCAGACCAGGTTGGCTCGGCTGAAAGCGGGGGTTAGAATATGTTCTTCAATCGGAAATCTGAAACTCACTGTAGACAAAAACACTAGCCGGGGGCGAAAGACGACTTCCAACAACGGAGCTGGCTCTGCAAGTGTAATTGCCGGCCGCAGTCTTGTCAACAGTATTGACAATCAAATCGCCCTGGCTCGTCAATTCGTAGTTTTCGCCGTCGATTTTGATCGGCTCACCATCTTTGAGCCACGAAACTGAAGCATCGATTTTAGCATGATTAAGTGACCGGAAGTACTCTGGCGGCGGATTGACGTTAAAAATAAGAAGTGGTCCAAGGTTGAAGCCCTGACAGGTTAAATCAACCTCGGGCACTTCCGGGACGAGGATCATCCGCCCCGAAACGAGCATTTTCCGGATGGACTTTTTGAATTAAAAACGTACCTAATGGTTTTGGATTCCCAGCTGGGGGCCGGCAATCGAGGACAAACTTCTCTCCGAATTTTACTCCGCCTGATTGGGGAAGAGGCTTTTGGAATTTGTTGTGAAGATCTTAAAGAAAAGGATGAGTTCAATTTTCAAACTTGGCTCTAAGCTGAATTTTTTGATAGATTCCCGGAACTTACAAGAATGAACGATGAAGGATCGCTGGCTTTTGACCCATCCAGACTGCTCCGAATTTTTCCCATCTCGGATCTGACACATGCACCAGTAGTCGTCATTGCCGAAGAATGACAGGACATCCATTCGGCTAACAGTAAGGACGGATTTGACGACGCCATCTTCATCCGAGACTGAGAAGCTTTTGTCCGGAACCGATCTGCCGTTGCATTTCCAGGAGATTTCGTCGGCGTTTTGAAAGACGCACTGAAGATCGATCGACTTCTGCGACTCCAGGAGGTAGTTTTGTTGCTCTGGGACGAGTATGAATTCGGGGAAGGCAGCAGAGACTGAAAAAAATTGTTATTTGAAAGAAAAAAATGGTAAAAATTCGATTTATTTTCCTTCGAAAAGCTCCCGCGTCTATTTGTATAAGGCTAAAGCATGTAACATGGGAGTATTTGTATTCACTTTTTACCACAAAATAAAGCATACTCTCCCCCTTTTTGATATTTTCAAGTCGCGGCGCCACAACAAACGTTTTGTTTTATTTTGCTTTCTAGCGGCTGGAAATATACATTTGCGCGCACTTTCAAAAGACAAATTATTCGGGGTCAAACTTGAAAATATACTGAATTGGGATTAGTGTATAAATTTTGAGACTGTGCCAGAATTCGACCGAGGCAAAGCCGGATTATTGTTCAGGGATAAGCTGGAGTTTATTGATGTCCAAATAAATTATATAATTACAGCAACAGCACTTCAAAAATAAGGAAGATATTTATAGATATATGTAGATATTATTGGTTTGGCAGATTATTTTGCTTCTTTTTCGATATTTCGATATATTGCGGATCGAATGAATGATGGATTGAATGTTTACGCATGGATTGTCTAACAGACACTTATTTATTTGTTAAAAATAATCAAGGTACTAAGAGTTGAATCTGCGCAAAGTTCGCTAATCTTGGCTGGAAAGCTCCAACTAGCGCGTTTCGCTTTCTCCCAAAAGGTCAGAATGTCTCCACTCTGGCGGTGGGTGAGTTACGCTCCCGTTGGAAAATGATTGTTTTAATAGTTTCGCTGGCCTACCATTAGCGTCTTTTATTACAATGCTCAGTAGATGATATACATTATACAAGCTTTCTTCTTGGCAAAATATTTGGAAAAGAATGGAATTTTGAAAGGATTAGCCGATTTTTTTATTGAGTCGATCCCCTTGAAGGTAAAATATGTCTCGTACTCTAATTGTCTTTTGATTCTTGTTTAAAAGCCGCGCTTGAGGAAATACACAATCAAGGCTGGAGGACCCTTAAGATTCGTGCTTTTTGCTCTCTTGACCTCGTTATTTACCGATTTTTTAAAACCGTTTTTTTTGAAAGACAGTTTTTTCTCCTTTTTCTTGGAGCGAATTCCTTTAGCTTTATGTTTGCGCTTTCAGAAGTCAATATTATGTTTTCTTAGAGGAGACTTTTTCGGTAGAGTTTGTGTTCGGGTCACTTTATTAAATCCCGTTTTCTGAGACAATAATCGGCCGACCTCCCGGTGGGGATTTAACGTCGCTTGAGCTAGGGAGGAAACACAACAAATTCTAGAGAAGGGAGCTAATCCTTCTGTTGAAAGAAGGAGAAACTGCCTGTATTTGCGTATAAGGGATACATTATTTCGGTGAAAATGGATTTGTCTGGTAGACAAGCTGATTTGTCTGCCAGACAAAACAAAACGAAGGAAAATAAATTATGATTAAATTTAGAAAGGATTCGAAAATTCGAAAAGAATGTCATAAAAACATGATTTCCAACCCTCTGGGTAGCTCTAGAAAATTCTAATTCTCCGGCGCCATGCACCAGGAAACCTCAATTACACACTGCAAGTTTCACTTACCGATCGTCTGCACTAGAAGCGCTATTCTTCTTGCCATATTTGTGGTTCTTCGTTAACTCTGATTAATTCGATAAGTATTCACTTGTTCATGTAAAAAAATCGGTTTCCTGTAAATTGGATTGATTGAAATTGGTTTTCGTTTTTTTAATTTTTAGCGAGCGTTGGCGAATTAGCGAAACTCGGCGAAAAAACGGTGTAGATGGCGCGGGAGGGTAAAAACGCGCGGCCAGGATGGCGCCGGGGAGCCACGCACGCGCGCAGTGGTTAAATCAACGGAGGGGCGATCGGGCGGCGCCACTCTGACGCCGGAAGTGGCTTCTAAGACATCATTCCCGCCGCAAAAAGAGGGGACGCAATTTTACCCTCCCGATTAATTTATATAATCGACCCGAAATACTGTTCTTTTCGACTTCAAAATGCCGGTTTTCCTTCGGTTGGCCTACCCTATTTCCAAATTTGTTGAGCAGAGTGAGCTGAGCTGAGCTCAGCTTAGTGATTTTCGAAAATGATCTGATCTGCTCAGCTCAGACAATTATCACTCAGGTCAGCTCAGCTCAGCTCAGGTCCGCTCAATTATTTCCTAATTTGATAAGTTCTGCTCAGCTCAAATAAGTATCATTCAGCTAAGCTCAGCTCAGCTCGATGATTTTATAACATTTTAACAACTAAAAATAGAGTGAGAAACACCTCAGTTCAGCTCACCAAGCTTAGCTCAGCTCTTTTTAGGGTCTGCTCGGCTCAGCTCAACTACCTAAAAAAAGGTCTGCTCAGCTCAGCTCAGCTCAATGACCCCTGAAAAAGGGCAGCGAAATAGGCCCATAAATAGGCAAATTTGCAACTCGGATTCTGACTTACTTTTGTAATCAAAAATTTCAATCAAAAATCGTCATTCTTAGAAGCCTTATTATTATCTTTTCGCGGTATCAAAAAGTTTTCAATCCAAATCATAAAAGAAGAATCATCAGATCGCCCTCAATCTTCCTCACTAATATTTCTTTCGCCACGAGCCTGAAATCCATCAAAAAAGTCGCCGGATTTTTCGCTCTAGCCAGTTCGAGGTCATCATTCCGGGGGCCGTCTCAGCCCCGTTCCATGATTTTTAAGTTTAAGGGGCTTGACAAAGGCTTTGAACTATGAGTTGATTAATCTCAGTTCTGTCCCCAACCCCTCCCTCACCCATTATTTAAAAAATTAAAATTATCACTGTTTTTAGCTCAATTATGGTTTTGATTTAAAGTTTGATCAAGTTGGGCGAACGGCGACTTGGACAAATGGAGACCATTCTTACGACGCCCTATTTTTCGTGTATTTCCAGTAACACACAAGAGAAAAAATTGAAAAAAATGCTGGAAAATGACCGCAGAATCCGCAGTCTGCGAACTGCGAGATTAATCAAAAACTGCGGAAAATGACCGTGGAAAATTCGCAGTTCTCGAAAATTCTGCGAAAACTGCGGACTGCGGTGCGATGTGCATACGTTGCTCTGACTGCGCTGCGAAGTGCGAAATTCCGCAGTTCGCAGGTCGCACTGCGAAGGTTTCTGCGATTTCCCCACTGCGAATGTACATCCCTGTCCGGGGCCTGATTGAAAGGCTCTTAGGCCTATTTCCGAGGCGCGCTTCTTTGAAACTCGGAGATATTTCATTTTTACTGCCGTCAATTATGGCCGTGGTTATGGCCTAAGTATGCCAGCATTTGATGGAGCGAAATGACACGTCATGTGGCAAACATCAACCTTGTGAGTCTTGAGCGGAGTTTTTCCCTTAGACTAATTTTAGGAGAACTCTTATTAATTTATTATTAAGTTACTATAGCGATTTGGTGGTAGTGGAGGGAATTAGATGAAATCGAAATGTATTAATTGTAAGTCATACTCCACGAAGCTTAAATTTATTTAAAATCTTTAGAAATTCTTACATTATGGTTTCTCCAAAGCAGGAACGAAATGAAGTTATCCATGTGAGTCATCACCTCCCGGTCGGGGTCACCGAGCTTGCTGACCCGGTCGTGCTCGGCTGATTTGTTTTCAACTCGGCTTGAGTTCTGTTTTCTCAACAATCGTCAATTGACGATCTTCAGAAAAAACAAGCATTTTGTAACAAGCAGAGTTCCAGCTATCAAAATTTTTGAAGTGGTTGTGTTTTGCTTGTCTGAAATGCAGGAAATCAGTACAGAATGCTAATTTATTCAGGTGGTTATTTTTCGGGGGCACTTCCGGGAGCGCCCCGCTGCCGCCGGATTGGCGGCCCCGGACATCGTCAAGAGAGAGACTACAAATCAGCCAGATTCAATTTCCGCAGAAGTTAAACTCAAACGGCTACCTGTGGTGCCGACTGTCTGTGGGGGCAAAAAGACGACACTGATTTTTGCCAAAAACGATGTTTACAGGGAATTCGATTCCCACAAAATGAGATTTACTTACTCATCAAATTTTTAACTTACTTCGAACCGCGGTTAACCGCGGTTGGAATTATCCATCGAAGGCCTGAGAAACTTGTGTAAAAAACCTGAGTCAGAATTTAGAAAAACGCTTTTCAAATCCTGCTTCAGGTTTTTTACCAAGAAAAAATTCTGTCAGAAAACGAAAGAGTGACTGTAAGAGTCTTAAAATTTCATTGAGCAAAAAACGATGAGAGTAACCATCTTATGAAAAATTCTGACCGCCTTGCTTCAGTAACAAAAGCGTTGTTAAATAATTGATGATCTGTATATTTGGCTGTTCAGAAATTACCACCACATTGTTGGAATCTAAAGAAGCTCCAACAAAGCTGAGGAAGTCTGGGAGGATGTCCCGCTGAAAAACGACAGGATTTCTTTCGGCGAACTCGATACCTTCATTATCTCCAAATAAAAGGACGCCCATCAGGCCAGAGCCGAACGGGGCCATTATCTTTTACTTTGTTTATTAAAAAGTTGCGTTTTTCAAGATCACCCAGGGTGATTTTCTTTTTTCTTAGAAAAAAAAAATGAAAATAAGGACACTCAGGCCAAGGTGATAAAGCTGGCTTTTGTTGGACCAAGCCAACCCAAAATAACAGAAACTAGGACTCAAATCGAAGCCAGATCATTAGGAAATAACTGATAATGGGTAGAATCTAGATAGACTTAGTGATCATTGATTTTTCTGTGTTCTTCTTGTACTTCTTCTTTTGCATATGATATGTCAAATAAATCAAATATTTATGAATAGAAAAATCCAAAAATATAAAATAAAAAAGCCATTTATGGTTTTTTCGTGAAATCAAATTCAGAGTTTTCTTTTCCACCAGAAAATGGAGAGTTTCCATGACAAATTTATCTTTAACGATAATTTCGTATAGTTTTCGCTTTGAAATTTGCCTCGATGACATTTGCCTAGTCTTTCATAATTGCGAATAATGGGATAAGCCTTTGCTTGTCCATCGAGATTATGATTTTTGTCGAGAGCGACGTAAAATTATGCCCCGCGAGGTAAGCAGCTTCTCACGCGTCATTAGATGTGTTTTGCTGCCAAAAATGGACACTTAGAAGAAAAATTATCTGATGAGCGCGATTCAAATGCAGTCAAGGGGCGAGGGATTCTGAGATCCACAGATTGGCACGCTCCGTTGGCGGCTTTTAGAAATTATTTTTTGAGAATCCAATGGGTTTCTAAGGGGCAATAAAATTTGCAAAATCCTATCATTAATTCGATCATTGCCTAAACTCATAGTTGTCTATATTCGAGGACCTCTTTTTTGCTCATCATCCTCATTTTTTGGCTCGAGTTTGAGCTCTCCCGTGGCGAAGCTAATAATGCTTCTCTCGGCTGTTTATAATTGCGGAAATGATCCGGCATGAGTCCACATGAGCGGTCAATTTCGCCGCCTAGATCAAAGGTAAGCCGATCCGTTAATGATCTTGCTCGCTACTATTCAACCTTTCGAAAGGAAGAATTCTGGGAAGGAATCGAGCGGAGCAGCGGCCCGGCGCCGCCAAGTCGAAGCTAAAGACCCACTGGCGGCCGCCAAGGACTAAGCAGCAAAATATTTTCACTGCCTATCCAAGCACACGGATTTGTAGTGAATCCGGGCTTGATTTGATTTTGAAGGGATTTAGGGGGACAGATATTGGTTTAAATTAATCATGAAAGTTAGTTAAGGCGATTTTCATTGACTTTATGAAGATATATCCTAATTTTCTTGCCATACTTAATTATTGTTTTCTGACAAAAAAGCCAATGACTTAGAAAATCTTCAAACGCTGTAATTTCCGGCTCAAGCTCCATCCCTCTGATCGCCCTTCATTTCCGGCCTTTACCCTTTTTTGAGAAGCCTTCCATTTTAGCTGCTTACTAGAGCAGACCCTGACAAAATCGGTAACCAAAGCAACTTAAAATTTTGATTTTCCGGAAGTGCACGAGTGTGCGATCCATCATCATCGCCGATCAGATTTATCAAAATATACCTTTGTTATCGTAGAATTAACGCGAGTGATCGATAACATTCACGTGACTACGGCTATCAAACACCGTAAAGTTGAGGATAGCATCAGTTATATTTTGAATGAAGTTTAGTAAATAAATTTAGAGCTAAATAAACGCTGACCGCATTGAAACTGAGGTTTTCATTAACTATCTATTATCGAATGTGAAGAGATAATAATAAGACTAGTTTTTAACGGGAAAATCCGAAATTATGGTTTTCCGTCAATTTTAGCTCTTGGCACTTGAAGTTGAGAAAAAACCAAAAGCAATGAAAATATTTCATAGTTCCGTTAAAAATTGCCGTTCTCAAGAAAGGATGTGCATTCCGTCAAGTTGGTGTGCAGAGCAAATTTTCAAATTGTCGTAAAAAGGGTTCGGCAGAAATTCACAACTTTGTGAAACAAACATTCAAGCTAATGGCTTCCAAATTTTAACCCATCGAGAATGAACGACTAAATGACTGGAGGGCCCTCAAAGTCTTTATGCAAAAAGTCCCCTTGAATTTGAGAATTGAAACAATTCTCGGATTTGCCATTGTTTGGGGAGGATATTCAGCTCCCCTTGAAATACGGACTCAATTGCGCGTGACCACGTGACTTTACTCGACCTAATCCAAGAGGATGAAGATTGTCTGGGACTGGGAATCAAGGTTCATTCTTAATCTTGCGCAGTTTTCTCGCCAAAACTTGTTGAACCGTGGTTAACCGCGGTTATCTTCTTACTGTAATGACACTACAGTAAAAAGACCGTAAGATCGACCCACCAGCCCAGAATAATGATACTCGAGGTTAATATTTCTTTTTGTAATGAGCGGTGCTCGAAATAAAAGCAGCGGAATTTGGAGGATGCCTCTCAAGAATTGGCGCCGCTCCGTGTCGGAATCGCTCCCGGAAGGGGATCAAGAGTTCGCGCCGCCCCGCTCCGGACATCACTCGCTCTGTCGAACATCCTTCGATGCTTCGTAACATAAGATCGTTTACGAATACCTCCCCTTTGCGTTCGAATAAGTATCGAGAAAGGATGCCCCTTTAGTTTTGAATTTCTCAATTCGATCAGGGCCCAGTACATTATCGAGTTTTATGTGACAGTAATTCGGGGCGGCAAATCACCGCCCAGCAGGACTTCTACAGTATTGAAGCTTCGTTTTCTAAAGCCTTCCGCTAATTGTCCAATCGATGTGCCACGACATCATTACCCCAGAAAGACGAGAACATGGTTTTACAGTTGAAAAATAATCAACTCCTACTTGGCTTTACAGGGCCACACGAGCCGTTCCGCTTGTAAAAATTAATCAACCTTGGCAGTTTTCGGGTCTCGCAAGATCAAATTTTGAGGCCATCAGATATCAAAAATTACTCCTTAGCTCTAGAAATTACTAAATAAAGCTTCCGGGCGCAATTTTTGGAAAACAAATCGAAAAACCTGAGTCAGGGGCCTGAAAAATCTAACGACAATCAATCTTGAAAATCCATTTTTGGATTTTTCTATTTTTAGGAACCGTCTAGCTTTCTTCTCGCCGCCACAACTGTTTGAAAAGTCGTGTTTAGTGCGTGTTGTTCGGCTTTTCAGTTTGTAAATCGTGCACTGATCAATCGCCAAAGTGAAATCAATCTGACAGCTCGTTTCGAAATCATTCGCAGGCCATTAAAATACTGTTGTGGTAACGATTTGCCTTGCAAGAGAATTGGAGAGCAATTATCCGCGGTTTTTATAAAAGCGTATATTAGGCTAGTTTTCAAGTTAAAGAGTGAACAGAAAACGAGGCTTGCGCCGGCGAAAGTTATGAACAGCAGGTGCACGAGGCGAATCTCCAAATAAGGGAATCGGCAGATTCGCGATCACAACATCCCCCAGATTCGACTGGCGTGAAGGTTGACCGACGCAGAGTCCAAGTTGGTGACGAGAGCGGGTTCGTCGACTTGAAGCCTCCTCGTTGTCTTTTCTGATCAAATAGTGATAATAAATGATTTGTTATGATCTTGCTTGGAAAGGTACAGTCTTTTTCCGGGCGCGCCGCGGATATCTTTCGGTGAACGATGAGGCCGGTTCAGCGTCGGGTCGTTTCTTAACAACGGGGTTCTCGGGTTGATTTTGGCCGCAATAATCCGGGTCCAGGTGCTGTGGACGGTCCTTGTAGAGAATACAGTGATGTCGGTGTACCCAACTGAGCTTTCCACTAATGTCCAGTCGAACTATAACGCCATTAGTGTCCACCACTTCAAAGGGTCCATTCCAAGCGCCCTTGCTCTCCTTCGTTTCCGCGGACATGGGTCTTTTTAGCAGAACTCTGTCGCCTTTGGTTATCGTTATTGGTTCAATTATAGATTTTCCCTTATTTTTAGCGACGAGGTCTGCTTCCGATTGAGCTAAATCGACGAGCTTGTGGACGCGGCTTAGGGTCGCGGCTATTTCAGTGGCGTACGTTTTTGGAGAATCCGCGGATGGGTTTTCGGCCATTTGTATTCCGTCGAACGAAGGTTTTCTTCCGTAAATAATTTCGAATGGCGAGACGCGCGTTGCCACATTTTTGCATTTATTCATAGTACTCACCACTGATGGTAGAACTAATTCCCAACACAGATTTCGTTCCAAGGCGATTCCATATAACGCATTTTTGAGAACACGGTGCGATCGCTCTAGGCATCCAGTACTTTCCGGGCGATAAGGAACATGTAAATTCTGCTTGACTCCAAGCAAATGACAAAGCTCACTCAGCATTTCATTTCGGAAATGTTTACCTTGGTCGCTGCTGATAATCTTCGGGAAATCGTACAATAGAATGTGACGCATAATTTGGCGAGCAGCGTCACTTGCTCGGCACCTCGCAGTCGGATAAACTGACAAGAAACGACTGTATCCATCCATAATGGTTAATGCGTATGATTTACCGGTTTTCGATCGCTCGAGTTGTATAAAGTCGACATAAATGATTTCCCATGGTCGCTTGGCACGGTAAAGGGTCTGCATATCTGGTTTACCTTTCTGCATGTCCTGGCCTTTTCTTTTCAGGCAAATGTCGCAACTTGAGACAAATCCGCGGATATCGTCCAATTGGTCGGGCCACCACGACCATGATAGCAATTCCCTTGTTCGATCAACTCCGGTGTGCGCTTTGTGATGAGCAGCTTTTAAATAGTGAGGAATAAGGCTTTTGGGAAGCACAAGGCACTTCTTTTCCCCCCCAGTTGATCGTCAAGGCTTTACTCTCCGGATGGATTTCCAATTTTTTCGACCAGCGTTTGTATGATTCTATGCCGTAAAGACTATCTGGGACTTGCCATTTTTCCGCGGATATTTTGTTTTCTACAAAGTTTTTTACTGTACCTATGAGTTTATCTTCTGATTGAGCATTTTCAATTATCCGCAGCTCCAGGATAGGTACGTTTTCGCTCAGAACTCCTGTGGCAGCTGATTTTAAAGCATAAATTTCCGCGGCGACTTCTTTGTTTTCGAGGAGCATTTTCTGTGGTAAACTTTCACCACCGCACCATGACGGGATATAAATTATGAGGTCGCTCTCTCCGGCCGGATTGTAGAATTTTCCTGCCAGTTCGTCGCTTGGTTTTTCGTTTTTCGCACAGACTTTGTGCCACGGTCGTGACAATATATCTGCCAGGCAATTGTCTTGTCCTTTAATGTACTGAATTGTAAATCGAAACTTACTGAGTCGATCTTGCCATCTTTGGAGCTTGTCGTTTGCCATTATTTTCTTGTCCAAGGCGCATAAAGCTTTGTGATCGGTGAGGCATAAGAATGGCTTTCCCTCCAAATAATATGAAAATTTCTCGATTGTCATCAATAGTGCGAAAGCTTCTCGTTCCGTCGTTGACCATTTCGATTCTGTTGACGACAGTGTTTTCGAATAAACGGCGATCAGTTTTTGTTTGTTGCCGAATTTTTGCATAATGGCTCCTCCAATAGCCACTTTGGATGCATCGCAAACGACCACAAATGGTCGAGAAAAATCAGGAGACTAAATACCTTATTACTTGCCAAGATCCTTTTTGCGTTATCGAAGCTCGCTTGAGCGTCGTCATTCCACTGAAATGGTTTATTTTGCCTGTTCAGCACAGACATTTCTTTGACGATTGAGCTGAATGAGTTGATGGCCACTCGGTCACCAACGTTGCATGAGATCCAGCTTTTCCACCAACCAAGGGTTCCGAGGACTGACATTAATTCCTTCCTGTTCCGCGGTGGCTGCAATTCCTTTATTGCTTTCATGTTTTCTTCTGGGATGCTTATCCCTTCCGCGGAAATTTGTCGGCCCATGAATTTTGTTGATCGCCGGCCGAAATTGCACTTTTTTCCCCCCAGCTTGACGCCGAATTTTTCGCAGGCATCCAAAACCTGCTCCAAGACCTGAAGATGCGTTTCTTCGTCACGGCTATGTAGCAATATATCATCCACATAGCTTTTGAAGTTGTTTTGTAGCTTCACCGTCCCTAGCATTTTTGCGACACATTTGCAAAATGCGTCGCCGCTGTGTTTCATTCCAAACGGCATTCTGATGTACTGATACAGCTTGTCCTTATAATAAAAATTCGTTTTATGTCGGTCGTCTGGGTGGATTTCCATGTTCCAATATGCCGCGTTTATATCAATGTCAGAGAAGATGTGGTTTCCAGTCTCCATGTCCGCAAACAAACAATCTATATTTGGCACGTTCCAGATGTCCGTCTCCTCTGTGAGGCACTGGTTAAGCCCGGACTTGAAATCGGAGCATACTCTTATATCGTCGTCTTTTTTAGGGACAATGACTAGTGGACTGTGAAAACCCTTTCCGTCGGGGCACTCCTCGATTATCTTCCCATTGAGCATCGTTTCCATCTTACCATCTACTTTCGGTTGCAGATGTTTGGCTATTGGCCGCGGTCGAGCGCTTTTCGTTAATCCAGGGATTGTCGGGATCCTCACTTGCTCCGAAAACAGGCCTACTTTATCGTTTGGCCCTTTGAAAACTTTTTGCTTTCGGAAGAGGATGTTGATGAATCGTTCGAAATTTTCACCTTTGAAGATAGTGTTGTCGAGTTTTAGTTCTTTCGTTTTCTCCCGTAGTTCCACCTTTTGCTGCGTCGTTAATTTGCTGACTTCCATCCTAAACAGCGCGTTGACTTCTGACCAAGGGAATAGGACCCTTCGGCCAGAGTGAATCATTATTTCCATTCCATAACCGGCGATTTTGAAGTTTCCGTGCTCGCTGCTTGAGTGTCCTATGATAAAATCTTTGCCGAGGATTGCCGGCAAACCTTCTCTCACGATGTAAAAGCATACACCGCGGAATTTGTAATTTGATTGGTGAGCTTTCACTATTGCGGATATCCTACCAATTGATTTTATTCTTCCACATCCGCGGAATTCCATTGAAGTTGGCTCGATAAACTTGTGAAGTGACGATGGAAGGAGATGCATTGGCAAAATACATTTGTCAGATCCGCTGTCGACCAATGCAGTGACTTTTAGTGTAAATCCATTCATCATAAGCGTAATTTTTGTGTTGAAGAAAGAATTAGTGATATTTGTGCTGCACGATAAGCATGCTGATAATTCGCACTCATTACCAGCATTTATAGAAAAACCGACGCTTCATTTTCCTCTGGTAGACGTTCTTCTTCATTTGCTTGAGCAACGAAAGTGTTGGTCTTCTTACCGCGGTCTTCTTGTCGTTTAGGTTTCTCGTGACGAAATCTGCAGTTTTTGACTCTGCAGTTCCCCGCGGCAAAATATTTGCATATTGGCATTTTTGACTTTGGTTTCTGGCTCTGGCGTGCGAAAAATACTGATCCGCCCTGATTGGTTGTTTGAGAAATCAGGAATTCGACTTTGTCGCGATTGTTTGAGCATCTGAGATTTGAGCCCATTCATTGGCCATGTGTGCATGCACCGAAGGTTTCGTGACTTTCAATCGCCCCGCGATAATGCTCGCAGAAACGAAGTCGAATATGTCATCCGCGGTTGGAGCATTACTATCGTCGTTTTCTTGTGTGCCCGGGTTCTTTTTCATTTTGGTTCGGCGGATTTGAGCGCAAATAGCGGCTTTAGCCGGCTCCATACGATCTTCTATGTCCTGCGCGTACTTTTTCCACGGTGAATTTTCGTCGAATTGCGTTTCCATTACTCTTGTTAAGAGTTGCAGCGCTGATAATCCCGAATCGTATGTTAAATTTAACCACTCGCGCAGCTCAATCCAAGTTTTCGTCGATTTTGTTGCGTTTTTAAGCCGCGAGTAAATTGAAGGGCTGAAGCGCAGCTTAACCTTTGACGCGAAGATTTCGTGCAATTTTGGGTCATCGGCGATATAAATTTCGTAAATTTGTGTTACTTTGGAAGTGAACACCGATGTTTCATCGAAATCTCGCCCGCTGTATGTTAATTCGTTCAGGGCATTTTCCGCGGATTTGATCGCACTTGCCTGCTCTCTTGTTAACTCGTTACCTTCCACTTTGATCCCGTCGATGGCGATGTCCAGCTTTGCCTTGAGTTTCTTCTGTAATTCTTTTTTCTCTTTTGTGGCTGCTGAATTTGGCGAATTGAGCGCCGTTATTTCTTCATCTAGCTCAGCGATCGTTTCTCGGATCCATTTGAGAGTTTCGAGCGACATGGCGAAAAGCAGTTAGGTGACTCTTTTGAATGGCGTTACCTTATTGGTGCACTCAGATTTCAATTTCGATAGGTTTCGAAATTGCTGAGTGACCTCCGTGAAGGGTTTGATTCCCGCTCAGGATTAATCCACGTGATTGGCTGAAACCACAACTTGCGTTTTCCTCTCGGCGAATTGGTCCACCAAGATGATTTTCTTCCCAAATTAGCTTCTCTAGATGGCTGGCTGGGAATGGGTGTTGTAGGACCGTGGGGTCGATTTTTCCTGGTACCAGTATGTTGTGGTAACGATTTGCCTTGCAAGAGAATTGGAGAGCAATTATCCGCGGTTTTTATAAAAGCGTATATTAGGCTAGTTTTCAAGTTAAAGAGTGAACAGAAAACGAGGCTTGCGCCGGCGAAAGTTATGAACAGCAGGTGCACGAGGCGAATCTCCAAATAAGGGAATCGGCAGATTCGCGATCACAACAATACTTAAACCTCATTTCCGTACTACAAGGCCTACAAGGTGCCATACTCGTGTTTTTCAAGGTTAGATCAACCTTCGAGGATAATTTTGAGCTAATTTACGAGTCAAAGTTTATGTGTCGCATAAGTAAGAAACCAAGGTCTTGGCTCGGCTCACCTGTGAAAAAACCTGAGTCAGGGTTAGGAATGACTTGTCATTGAAAGCCGCGTAGCGGCTTTTTCTTGATGAAGCCGCAAAGCGGCTCCGCCAAAAAAGCTTTAAATCTGAGTTTAAACCCTGACTCAGGTTTCTTCACAGGTTTCCAAGCTCGGACCACGGTTAACCGCGGTTAAACATTGTTAATTTTTAGATATAAGCAGAGGACACCCCGAAAAAAACCGGAGTTTTCAGAAAATTGCTTCAAAACAAACCAGTCTATCCCGCAATTAGAAATTTCCTGGTTGTTTAAAAATTTCTCACGGGTCAAATTAGCGAAATTATTATGATGGATGGATTTCGACAGTTTACAAACTTGTCCTGGCCATCTTCAAAACCGTCCCTAGAGTATCTTGACGACGGTAAATAAAAATACAGTTCTTAGATCGAGATGATGTTTTGGTGAGTTTCAGGAGCTGTCTCTCCAATCAATTGATCTTGTCAGATGCGTATTTGTTGAATCAAGCCAAATACTGATACCGAAGAAGACTGTTTATCCAAATGCCGATCAGGCTTGCTTTTGCTGCCCAACTGCCGCTGTGAAATTCCAGCGATAGTTACAGTTAAAATCGTAAAAAAGAAAGTACTAGAAAATTTCATTCTATTTGCCCTCATCTCTTCTTGCTGAAAATAAGGGTGACACAATATTAAAATGTCCCGAAAACATTCTGAATTCGCGATGGAAAAGAAAGTATTTTATAATTTATATTTACAGTAACAGAGTTTTAAAAGCCTCTGCTTTGTTTGTGTTTTCGTTGGTTTGCATAACCACTATTTTTGTTTCGACTTTCTGCGGATTAAACTGGCTAAATGCGCATTTGTAGAGTTTTCGTTTGTTTTCGCGTTTTTCTAGCGCACAGGGCGGGGCCCTCACCCGGCGCACTCTGGGAAGAGAAGAAAAGGGATTAACATTCTAGTGGTCACGGGGGTTGTTAGTAGCAGTTTTGTCCATGGCTAATGGGCTACACGAATTCCACTTCGTAATCCACTCCAAAAACAAGAATATCCAAAAACCGGCAAAACGGACAAAGTGCCCATTTTTCTAGCTAATTGAAACAAACATCAACTAATTGGTAATCATGACGATTCGTAGAAATTGTTATCCAATTGGCGACAAACAGAGCTTTTTGGAGAAGTAAATTCATCTCTGGAAATTGCATCTTGACACCCTTATTTTCTTCTTTATAAGTAGGAGGTAAGATCAATCGCAAAAAAATCACGTGACAGCTTTAAAAATGTCAATTCCATCCTTCAACAAGGAGTCAAATTAACGGCCCGCCCCCGGGCGTGTGTTTGGCAATAAATTCCTACTTTTGACATACACATATGGGCCCCAAACAATATCCAAACAAATCCAATACTTTTGAAATTTGCGCAGGCCGTTTTCAATTCATCAAAAGTCAAGGGCTCAATTTTTGGAGTGTCCCCGGAGGATCAAAAGGGTTGTTGTATTGGCCGAGGACATGTGTCACATGGCCTGGGGCGGGTGAAGAGTGATAAATAAACAGGAAAAGAAATCAGTTATGGTTTTGGGGACGGATAAGGATGTCTTTCTTGAATTCTCGTCTATAAATCGAAGAACTTTTCCTAAAAATAAGAATCTTCTCCGGAAAAGAGTGTTCCTCGAGACGCGTCTTATTTGCAAAATCCTCATAAGCGAAGCGGATTTTGGCACTCGGTTCACAAGGTTTACGCTTCCTCCCCCTTCCTGCCGCCGGGTTCGATTGAATTCCGAGCAGCTTTGATTCTAACATTCCAGCTGCCATGTGAAACACACCTCTCAGAATACTTGCATGTCATCAAGCCAAAAATTACGAAAGAAAAGATGAGATCGAACAGACTGTTCTCTTGAGTCAAAGCATATTTTCTTGATTGCTAGGAAAATAAGACCATCTGTAGGGGGCTTCACAAAAACCATTGCATTTTTTATTGTCTTATCGAATTTTACAGTTGAATGGTCCACGCTAAAGCATAAATATAAATATTTCGTATTATATGTACATTGCACCAGGGCTGGATATTTTGAAATCAACAAAAATCTCAAACCCCGAAAAAACATGAATCGTCATCTCATCCATTTCAAAAATGCAATCTCAGAAAATTTTCTGTTTGAGATCTCAATTTTCGATTTTGCAAAAAAATGATATTTGAAATGCTGAGATCTCAATTATCTCAGAAAACTGCGTGAGTTGGATACGCGCGTTGCAATGAAATGAAATTTGAAATTCTGAGATCTCAAGCATTTCAGGTCCATCTGAACCAATCACAAGTCTTGCTCTAAGCCCGCGACGTTTGTCTGCGGCCATTGCGCGGTTTGCAAAATTTTGAGATTTGAGATTCTGAAATTTCAGCAATTTCAAAAAAGAAAAATAATGACGAGGGAGTTGCAATAAAATTGAAATTTGAAATTTGTTGAAATGGTGCAAAATTTTGAAATGAAAATGAGATTTCACACAAAAATCGATTTGAGATTTTTGCTGATTTCAAAATATCCAGCCCTGCATTGCACAATGCTAATCTCTAATCCTTCGTCAAATTACTCCCTATCTAAAATACTTTTAAAAGGAAAGCACCCTTAAGCAATAATGATCATATGGTCGAGAAACACTTGAAGCAAAGCGATAACACTAAACATGGCTACCTGCTGAGGCCAGATCAAAGCAGCGGATATCACGTGGCGTTGTTTGAAGCGAAAAGTGAGAAGCACTTTCACAGTCAGGTGCTTGTTCGCTTCCAATTCACAAAAATACCATGAATTTTCATCACTTGAAAAGAAACGCGCCTGGAGACGGGCCAATGTGCAGCACACGCTGAGAATAACACTTATGTGAAGATTAAGGGCGGCTCCAGACGGGGAATTAAGGGCAGGTACAGCACTTGAAAATTAATGAAAGAAATGATGAAAAAGAACGAGAATTCGGGTAAAAATATTCGATTTTTTCATGTTTCTGGTCAATTTGAGTCGATAGTCCCGATAATTTGACGTTCAATGTCAAGGAAATGACCCCAATTAGAGGGCTTTACCCCTTAATGATTGACAAGGCACCCCTTTTTACAGAAAAATAAGGAGGAAGGATTGTTTATTTAGTCGGATTTGGAAGCTGAAAGTGCAAGAACCGTCCACAATCCGCCACAAAAGATCATAAATAAGCAAATGGATTAATAGACTTTCCCGAAATCGCGTAGATCAAGGACTCGCCGAATGTTGAACAGAATCAAAGCAATAAAAGAAAATTTGGGAACTGGAACTAACTTGAAGAACAATAAATAAAGACGTTCTTCTTTGAGGAATTTTGATGATGAAAGAAGAAATCGAGAAATTTATGAGTTGAAATTTGCCTCGCTTTCAATTGATGGAATTGATAGCTTCCGTCAGTCCGGGAGCAGCGTTTTTGAAATCATGGCTCCGGAGAGTCTGATCCTTTGAATGATGCCAAGAAAGTTCCAGATTTTCAACTACTGTCAGATTCCTGGAATGAATGTCTCGAAATTCTTGGCATTATATCAAAAATCTCAGTTTTGGACAAAATTTTTCCTCTAGAATTATCGATTTGACACCCTTAATCAATAAAACTAACGCATCTCTGATGTTTTATTTTAAGGGTATCACTTCGTTAATTCCTTAACTATTTATAATTGGAAAAATAGAACTCGATTGTTAAAATTGTAATAGCGGATGAGAATTTTAAGAATTCAAGTCCCTAAACAGCCTGTTTTTATATGTTTGGCATTTCTCACGAGTGGTACTAAACTTCCGGGTCTCTCAGGTCGGATCACATCCGGCGCGAACCACTTCCGGAAGCGGTTTTCGAAACATTTCTGCTTCCGACTTACGAAGAGTGACGACGCTCCTTGCACGGCACTCGATCGGACATGTTGATTTGGCAATATTTGGCACGTGACCACCTTCGAGCATTTTTAGGGAGACAAAAACCTTTTCCACTCGAGCAGCGAGTGTCTTTCAACAAATACTGTGGCAAATAGACCAGCCACGGGTTTATGGTTGTTTTCCGGTTTACAACGCTGATTTACGCGTTTTGTGGTCATGGGGGCACCTAGGGTGGGTGCAATTCTCAAAATCTATGGCTAGGGTGAGCTCCATCCTCAAAGTTGTTCGGCAAAAGGGTCCCTATTTAGGGGATGGTGTCTGGAACCGACAAAAATTTCGACAAATTTTGCGTGGGCGGCTACTGGGCTGCTGATTGGCCGGTTTGCCAGATCAAGGCTTCTGATTGGTTGAAAATTTCCACGCAAAATTTGTCAAATTTTTTTTGTCGGTTGCAGACACCTCCCCTTATTTAGGGTTGCTAAATCGGATGATGTCTATCCTCCTTAAATCTTCCGAATAACTCCAAGTTTTATTTGGGTTTTGGAGCCAAAGAAATATTGCCCGCTTCCTGGCCTTGATCATTCTCATAATAAAGGAGGATAAAACGTGGACTTCTGGAAGTCGCTTTTATGAAGACGAATTGGCTTTTTATGAGATCGTGGCTGGCGGCCAGAATTCTGGGGAAATATCGGAAAAATAACATCAAAGCCGAGATTTCCTGAGAATATCGGTAATTTTTGATTGACAGGAAATACAAATCGGAAAAGTAATTATCGTCTCAGAATGTTCGGTCTTCAAAAGGGTAGCCGTTGCGTATAAATCAGCTTTTGACGGGCGAAATACACACTTTTTCGAGAAAAAGAGGTATTCTAGTGCTAGAAACCGCGAATTCAGGGGCGGGATCCGAGGTCGTGAGTTGGAATTTCCTATTTCCAACTATTTACATCCGTCGGTTTTTCTCGTTCCACCGTTGGGGGCCGCTTTGTCCGAAAGGTCAACTCATTAATCCCTCCTTTTCAAGGTCTTTGGGAAAATTCTTCACAGCGAATTATTAATTAACTCCGGAAATTATCCATTTCCGCGTCTTTCTTTTTGCATTGAAAGTTCATTCAATATTTTCTTACTAAATACAGTCTTTAAGGGCAAGTCAAATATAAACCCTTTTTTATAAAAGGGCGGAAGAAAAGTTCGTTGAATCGATAAAAGTCCCGCTGCGATAATCTTAAGAATAAGTGTTGAAAGTGATAGTTGGATTTATATTGAAAAGCTCATCCCCCGCCGCGCACCTTTTAAAATGGCGCCCGGATTGGAGGTGCCTCCACAGGGCGGGAGCTTGATGACAGGCCATCACACAGTTTTTACTGTTGTCGAGCAGCTCATCAGATTGTTGGATTGTTTGATGAAGTTCACGCATTCCTGAGGTAATTACTAGAGTCGCGAAATGTCATTCTTACCCGGCTGAAATCCTACTTTCTCAGGCTCCATTCGGAATTTCGACAGTTTACTCCCGGGAAGAAAATGTCAGCCTTGATTTGTGTATTTAGCGGTGAATAGGTTAAAATGCTAAGGAAGATTCAGTCAGGTGCTTGGCGAGGAATAAATAACGCTCTTCGTCGCTCTTCCTTTTGTCCTTGGAATAACAGATTCGTGTATTTATTCATTAGGTTGCGCTTTGTCTTGAACCTCTTGAGCGGAAATAGCCAGACGGGTAATTATTTTTTCAACGTCGGCAGAGTCCGGTAAGTCTTTCAAATCAAGGTCAACAAGCTCAGGAAGAGATTTCCCGTGGTAGTTGATGATTTCCATTCTTTAAAAATCTGATTGAAAGCTGAACTTTTTGAAATAAGAAAGTGATACCCTTATTTTCTGAAGCAAACGATGAGTAGTTTTTGAGTCAAAAGAAAAATGAAAAGCTTGAAAGGCATTTTGAATTATTTCCGGCAATGTAATTCTTGCCGCAAGAATTCCACCGCTCGGCAACAATCAAACATTCCCTGAGCCGCAAAAATAACATCGTAAATCGTCCGATTGAAAGAGGAAATAGTTCCGGAAATTCCGAAATCGCCCAGCCCGGATGGTCAAAATACCGCCAAAATAGAAACGCCAGCTAGAAAAAGAAAGAAATCTGATTCTAGCGCTGAGAAAAAGATTCGGCCCTGGAATTCATTTTTCCATGTTCTGTAATTCAAGAAACGCGTAAACCCTTTTTCGCGTGTTGTTAATAACTTCTAAAACAGAAATGTGTGCTAATTGAGTCGTTGACGCGTGCCAAAATTGGCGCCACTTGAAATTCCACTTTTTGGCACTTTTCTTTCCTCTCACAAATCAAAACGGTCAGCCGAAAGCGAAGTGAAAGCAAAAATGGTACTCAAGACCAAAAACTTTTAAAAGCTTTGAATTAATTTCGCGGGAAATCGGGCAGAGTTGAAAAAATCCCAAAAGCGCTAGGATTTTCTAGAAATGTTTATTTCCAAGAAAATGAGAATTGAAGGTTCATCAGTTTTTTAACCTGGGAAAGGAGCCCAGGTCTCGAACAGTTCGAGTCGAACTAGAGAATGGACCGCAGCGGGAACGAGACCATCCCCGATTACTGGCTCGACAAGGGACTGAATACGGAAGTTCTTGATCGATGGTACACCGTTTTGTCAATCCGTGAATATCATTTTCAAATATAAGTTTAACTGATAATTATTAAGTGGTCATTTCTCTGATAATTCTTGCGATCGCTAACTACTTCTTCACATGGCTGGTACGAAGAAGGATTAGTCCGTTGAAATTGATTGGAGAAGCTCCCTTGTCAAAACTGGAAACATACGCTCAAGCTTGCAAACTTGGCCAAGAACCTACGATTAACTTTGTCTCCTCCGTTCTCATTACGAACGATAGAGTTTACATTGTCATGCGATTGATTGTTGCTATTTGGTCGCTTTTCCTAACTTATGCTACTTTGGAATGGGAAGGAATTAGAGTTATCGTTGCTGGCTTGTATTATCCAACAGGTAAATGTTTTTTCTTTCAACTGAAGGACTCACATTTCGCGTAGTTGTATCCCTTACTATTTACATCAATTTCAATCGAGAACTCATCGTCGACGGATTTGGAAAAAAAGCTCAAATGATCAATAAATTTTTGTCGTTTTTGTTCAACGTCACGGTAACTTTTTACGTCGTTGCCGTCATTTATTTCGCTTTAGACAGCAATGGACCTTCTTGTCGGGATATTTTGGTGGACAAAGTGCTTTGGTGCTGGACTTCGCTACCGAGACATGCCTCGACCGCTTCCCATTTTGAATCCGATCGTCATTTTCAACAAAGAATTTGCTCCGATTCTTTTTATGCTTGTCGAGTTGCTTTGGTTCGATACGACTGGTAAGTCATTCATAGCTCTAGAAAATCAGCTACTGTAGCTATACGTAACATGATATTCTAGTTTTTTACGCTGGATTTTGGGGACCAATCATTGCTGGAAATTTGTCAAGTCTTGCGATCATAAATGGCCGATCAAGAAAAGAACTTCCTCAAGCTCTAGCGTAAGACAGTTTTCTCGAGATGACCACCTAAAATTTTAGTGTGCCTCTAACTCATCCAGCGAGCTCCTTGGTCAGGCTGTTCGTCTTTACATTGATATACCCATTGCTTCACGCGGCGCTCGCTACATTTTGCTTTCTGAAAACTGTGGTATTCAAGAAGATTCCTACTCTTGCTGCACGACTTGAAATTCGACAGAAATGCGTTGCTAATTTCCGAAAACGACAAGCCTTCGACCGATATTTCAATACCCGTGGAAAAGAAGGAAGAAGATCTGCTGCAGCAAAGGAAGCGTACAAAAATCTTGGAAGAGCTTCGTACAGAGAATCAAGAAGAACCGTCACAAGAGAACTCTGAAGTCTCTTTTCAATAAAATATGATTTCTCAAAAATATTTGCCTCTTTTCATGCAAACATCAAGAAATGCTTAGCTGGTAGTTTCTTGATGATGGAAGTCGAAAAACAAGTCCGTCGTCCTTGTCTTTTTCGCCGTCTGATGTGGCTCAATTTAAAAATCATTTAGATTGTGAATTAATTGGCGAATCGGGATAATTAGCCGGAACCGAGTCTCCTCTCTGCCCGGGCCATTAGCAGCGCCACAAATGAGCCACCGTGAAAATTTGACCAGAAGCAGAAATTCCAAAGCCTTTTTCGTTTCAATAATGCAGTTTTGGAAAAAGAAAGTACAAAACAGCAGCATTCACTTTCATGCGGCGGATGAAATGATCGCTAAAGGTGACCGAATTTCAAAAGGGATCTTTTCGCGCGCTTCCAAAGGCAGCGAAAAGAAAACTTCAAAAAAGAACTTCTATTGAGGAGAAAATCCGGGAGGATCTCGTTTGTGTAATTTGCATTTTCTTTCATTTTGTAAAAAAAATTCTGTATTTAAGATAGATACTTTTGTGGATAAAAGAGCCATAAAAATAGGGAAACCTTAACATTCATATCAACAGAGCCGAGTGATTCAGTTTCGGCTAATAATTGTGATAAAATGCAGACAATACAATGTATGGGTGTTTCATGTTCCGAACCGCTTCCAGCAATTGCTGTTAATATTTTCCCCCTTTACGAGTTATAGAAAAGTCACCATCTGTCAAATCCATGGAAGCAATTTCAAATTTCTACGACGGACGGTAAAGAGCCTGCCAAGCGCTAATTTCGCGAAGGGGGTAATTATGCTGGGCACGGCAAAAGGCAAGTTGCACTTTCCGCATCCCGTTGTTGGCATTCAGTATGGATGTAGTAAACTCGCTTTATTACCAGCGCATCGTTTCCAGTTTTCCGTGAAAAAATTGCAAGATCGATTTTTTGTCTTCCTTGCTATCAAATCGGCTTAATTTTGACCCCCGCGAAGCTGAAGACCCTTGAAATGCATGTTACGTAATCCTATAAGACCCGATATAAATCTGGACTGATAGACGAAAATCAAGCGGGTATATCAAACAGTATTGGACATGTCACATGTGTCACATATGGCGTTATATTTCTGATTGACTGTATTTTTGGAGAAGATTTGTTTTGTAAGAAACATTGTTTTATATATAATTATTGACTTCAGAATTCTTCGGGATTGTTCGATTCCTGATCGCTTCGTCTCTTAGGACTTCGAATTGATCATCTTCTAGAGCTTCGTAATGCTCGTCCTCTTCGTCTTTGTTTGCGCAGTGGGCACAGCATCGTCGCCAGTCGGAAATTATGAAGATGATTGTATTCAGCTAGAACTTATTATCGAACTATGGATCTAACTCTCTAACTTACCCAAAGAAAGATGACGGTAAAGAAACCAGCAAAGACATTCGGCCCAAGCGTGTAGACAAATCGCTGATTAGGATACTTGTTGTACTTGTAGTCGAAGGCGATTTCTGATGTGAAAATGCAGGTCACTATTGTGGTCAAAACTCCGGCGAGAAATTGAAGTGCTGCAGTGAGAAGGCCAAGGATTGACTTCCCGTAGCGGCTGATTCCCGGCATATTGATACAATCGAGGGAGAGGAGCGCGGGATAAATTGAGAGGAGACTAGAAAATGGAAATCAAGGAAGAGAGGGGAAGATACCTGAATGCGAGGGCGAGGCACATGAGACTTCTCATGACGGCAAGATTTGTTGGAATTCCAAGAATGGATTTTTGATAGAAATCGCATTGAAAACGCATTGGATTTGGCTTCATGCATCGGTTCCACAGTCCGTCGAATGACATCATTCCTGTTTTTGATAAAAAAACACAATTTTTCAAAATTAATCATTCAAGAACACCGATTTTCGAGATCTTTTATGTTGTCCATTTTTATCAAGTTCCTTTTGTATTCGCAGCATTTCCGCTTTGATCGGCAATTTTCCATCCCGGATAAATGGTCAAGTAAAACAATAAAATCGTATTTCCAAAAACAAGGAACCACCCGAGAATCGGCAATTTTCGTTGAAGCGGGAACGGGACTTTGTATAAATTTCTAGCGACTTCTTCCAATAAAGCTGCTTGTCGATAACCCTTGTCTTTTTTGAGCATTTTCTCTTTTCGAAAAAAAAATTCTCTGAAACCGAGTGTTTGACAAGAGAATCGTGAAGCTGCTTGTAAAATACTCATGACTTTGCAAATAGCAAAGATCGGAATGAAAAACAGAAAGAGCTCTCTCTCAATTTTTCGAAAGATTAAATAAATTTATTGTATTTTGAAAATATTCTGAAGTGATTTATGTTTAGAAATCATAGAAGAGATTTTCCTCAAACGGGGTCATTATAATGACGAAAGACAATTTAGCCTCTTGATTTGAAAAAAAGCACGATGACTTGAAACAGTGACTCCTTAAACCACAAAAATCTGTGATTCTGGTTGATTTGGACGTGGCAGTGAGGGATGACCCGCATGAATTCTTGATTCTTGCGAATAAAAAGCTACTTGGATGGTTACATCTTCGCCAAAGTCAGATAGACAAATGAAAATTGTGTACTTATTTTTCGCAATTTCGAATGCTTTTGTAAGTCTCTATGCCTTACACGAAGCTTACACCAGCTGCTTTAAAAGTGAGTTTTTTTTTATAAAACTCTAAACAGAGATTTTTAGAACTTTTGTTTGGATTGAAGAGTGGGAAATACAGGCACCTTGATCTTTCGATGGAAGCTTTGGAGGGCATTTGTGAGCATTACATGATGAGCTGGATCAAGGAAGAAAATCCCAAACACACTGAAAATGATGAACACTCGAAGATGCTCGGCTTTCTTGGCAATTTCATGGAGAAAAAATCGACTTTCTAGTTAAACTAACAGTTTTATTTGCCGCATATAAATGCTCTCATTCGTAATACAATCAAGTTTAAATGATTTGTTAATTGGTATTCTATTCTGAGAAGAGTTATTCATAATTTTCTTATCCAAAGCCTCGTTGTTTGTTCTTCAAAAAGACCAATTTGCTTTTGTGCACAAGACTGTTCGATTCCATCTCCACTCATTTTTCAAAAGAAGCATAGCAAATAATTTCGTAAAATGAAAGTTTTGAGCCATCCAGAAGAATTGACAAGAGATAAGGTGACGATATGGCTGGAGAGTTTTTCTGAAAAAATTGAGTAGAGAAACTACTAGAGGCGATTTGGATAGATTAATTTTGTCAGTTGAGAGAACGGATTTCGAGGATCAAAATTGTGCTGTATGGACTGAGGTCATTTTTGAAAACGGAGAAGGAAAGATTACCTACGATAGATATGGCGAAAATGCAACAAAAACGTGGAAAATCAGCCCTTTCCAGAGAAAAATTTTAGACGCGAATATAGATTTTGAAGGCAAGAAAATACAGCGATCCGAGTTGAAAGAAGAAAATGGACAATGGTCCCTTGATTCTTCTCTGTGCATGATTTCATCAGGAGGAGAAGCAATCGTTTTGAAGGAAAAATTTGATGACCTTGAAGTGGCCGTTCGCGTTCAACTTTTTGATTCAGCCATTTTTACTCAAAATAAGAATGAGCTTGACTTTAAAATTCATTTATCGAAAGGTAATCATGTATTTATCTTCTAGTATTGATAGATTTTAGACTACGATATCGCTGAATCCAGGGACGATGAGAACGAAACAATACCTTTCAATGATAATATCGTTAAAAATTTTGCGAATGTCGAGCTATTCTCTGATAAAAACAACGAAGAGTACGACTGTCTTGGGTGGATCACAATAATGGAATTCTGCGAATTTAGTTTAAGGATATAGGCTATATCATATAGCCTATGAAATTGAACTTTCATAGCGCCTAAATGCGACGTCGGATCATTTTATTTCAAAAACAATCCTACCTAAAAATGTATGCAGAAATCGATTCTGGTACTTTCTTAAAAATTTTCATCAGAATTTTTCTCTGTATAGCGTTTTGAAATCTTACGATCGCGATTTCTCGAAATTTTTACATTAAATCGCTAAAACTAAACCAATGACTGCATTAGCAAAATGCTTAACTAAAATATTGTGGCTGAAAATTTTTCGAACTCGGCCAAATTTTCATTCTAGTGTTTTCCTCTTTCTTGCTCCTGTTTTTCTTCCATGCGCGCTTTTTTCGGTCTAGCCAATCAGAGCGCACTTTTAAACGCGAAGACTCTCTCGGGAAAGAGGAGTCGAGAGATTGAGCACCCAGCGCAGCGCTTTTTACACTATTCATGCGCTGAGGAAGCCTCATGGAAATGGCTCTAAAATCGGTTTTTGTCAGGGTAAGAGAAAACCGAACCCATAATTTTGTAGATAAGGGTCTAGATTACTTTTTTATCAAAAAAAACTCGACCGATTTAATGTAAATATTTCGAGAAATCGCGATCGTAAGATTTTAAAACGCTCTACAGAGAAAAATTTTAATGAAAATTTTTAAACAAGTACCAGAATCGAGTTCTGCATACATTTTTAGATAGGATTGTTTTCAAAATAAAATGATCCGACGTCGCATTTAGGCGCTATGAAAGTTCAATTTCATAGGCTATATCCTTAAGGCAAAAGCTGAAAGAGGGGAATCTTGATTTAGGAGAAAGGAAGGCTATAGCGATGGGAGTCAAAAACGGAGAAGAATATTTGTCCAGAATCGGAATTTCGCACTACGACCCAAAACCAGACAACATCCTGTTGAAGAAAGAAGCCAATCAAGAACAGGCCAAGTGGATCGACTTCGGCATCACTTATCAGCTTACTGAAAGGAAAAGTTTCAGAAAGATGGGATACGCAAGACATGGAAGCAAATTCAGAAGCCCGACATCTCTTTGTAATTTTTCTCATTAAGGAAGATTCAATTTTATTTAAAGTTGCTGGCTCTGCTGGTTTTTCGGGTGTTGATCAGCTTCTCAGAGGAGGAGCTAATTCTATGGTGGTTGCCATCAGCAGTATTTACATCTTTATTTTGTGCGATTGGGTGACTGCATGGACTCTTTTTTTCAAACCGATAGATGACAATGAAAGAGAGCAAATCAAAAATGAGCTGAAGGTAATTCGAACAAAATAAAGCTCCAAATTTAACTGATATTCAATCAAAGATTTCCAATGATGAGTGGCTCTCGAATAATAAGCCGAAAATGGATCAAATACAGAAACTATCAAAAATCATCTCTTTGAAGAACGTAGCGCCAAATTTATGCCTCGACGATGAAAATTTGACGAAGTCCTCGGTTGTCGCTTATATCAAAGAAAAAATGACGAAACAGATGAATATCAATTTTCAGAATCTCACAACGAATGTGCCTAACCAGAAAGACACCAATCTTTGTGTACCGATTTCTGTCAGTGTTCTTCTTAGATGGGCGTTGAAGAATGACCTGAAGGTTGAAGCTGAGCTGTATGATACAATGTTCATCTTTGAGAATATCTTTATTCCAATCATTATGATCATTTATCCTCGAAGTTTGGCTGGGCTCAATCTCAATCCCAACAACAAGGAAAAATTATTTCAAGAAAACGATATTGAAATGCTGTTAAAAAGCATGAAATGCAAAACCTTTTTGAAACCAAGCGGCTGGGAAACGATCAAACGTTTTTACTTTGGAAAGGCGAAGTTTGATTATCATCAAGGTAAGTTAACTTCAAGCTACAATCGTCATATATTTGCTTTAGTTCTTCTTCACAATAACTTCAAATTCACCAGACCTCTTACAGTAACCGGTGCATATTGGAAGAAAGACGAAGACGTCTTCTTTCACCAAATGATTCTCGACCGTGTTGAAGGGGACGAATACATTCTTCAAAATACTCTCCACTACCATTCTTCAAAGAAAGAAGATTCTCAACTTCGGATCTTCGTTCAGAATCGCTACTACGCGGATAAAAATCTGATGGACGATTGCTTGCAAGCCTATGGTCGTTATGATCTGGGGTCGGCAACTCGACACTAAAATTGACTGTCGAGTCGAGTCGAGTTATAAAAAACTCAACTCGACTCGACTCGACAACTCGACTGTCGAGTTTTTGAGTTGTCGAGTTGCCGACCCCAGGTTATGATTACCACGGACCCAATGGAGAATTTCTTCATCTTGCCAATGAAGAATGTGGAAATATGGACTATGACCAGTGGTACCTACTTCCTCAAGCTTATTCCATAATTCTTACGAAATAAAATTTCTGAGCTCTCTGGATTAATGCTGCTTTTCTACGCAAAAAGGCTTGAGAATAAGTTTTTCGACAATTGAATTTGTTGCAGCTCAGATAAATACCGGTGTGGCAGGTCAGTCATTGTTACTCAAGGGCGGGTAAAGTAGAAGAGGATTGGAATAGTTGCTAATCGAAGCCAGGCCGCAGCTGGCTCGCGCATGCCTTCTTGAATAGAAGAGCTCAAGTGGAACTTGTGTTTGGACAGAAGCGTCGGGGATTTGGCATTATCCAATTGATCAATTTCCTCAAATCAATTGGAAAAATATTTCTAGCTGTATTCAGGTCATACAGACGGCCGCGTTCTTCAGACGCGTTTAAGCCTACCTCAGCTGCGCTCATACATGATTCCGTGTGGTCGGATAATCCGGGATTTTTGGACGCAAGAGGGTCAAGAAATCAAAAAGCGTGGCGAAAAATACTACTCAGAAGCGAAAGCAGTGCTTCGTTCTCAAGCAATTCTAGAGCTTATCTAAGTCGGCAGTCGATTTTTTCTTCAAAGTCGATAAGTTTGGAATTTTGAGTACTTCTGCGAAGCTTGTTTGGCGCACCAAAATCGCGCCAAATTACACCACTCAACGCGTCACATTTACACAGCCGAAAGGAACCTAATTACCCGACCCGGCGGAAACAAAGAGAGCCGAAAATTACTCCTTGGAAAATCAATTTGGAGAAAAAATGGTTTTTGAAAATTTTAATTATTTTAATCCATCTTTTTCTTTTTTTAATTGAAAATGTGATTTTCTGATAAAAAAAAGCCCTTCAATGCTCATTTTTCTTCAATAAAATTTGCTATCTTCAATATCAGCTAACCTCTTCAAGCCTTGAATCAAGGCCCTTGATGCTGGTATTTATTCGCTGGTACTATTTTTTGAAATTAAAAGAGCTTTGTAAGGCTTGTTTATAAAACTTGTTTGCTAGTTGGCCACGTCGGTCGAACTGAAAACAAGAAAAACGCTGGACAATGCTCACGTGCTCTTAGTTGCTCATTCATCCCTCAACACGAATTTCAAGTACCGTGCCTGCATTTTTTTCCTATTCAACAAAATACCATCCATCAAGAAAACGCTTCTTCAAATTCAGGTCGTTAATAAAAGATAACACCTCGCGCTGCAGGAAATGTTTGAGCGCTCCAGTTTTGGAAGTTGCGAAGTCGCGATTTTGAAATTGATTTATAATCGAGACTCCAAGAGGAGCCGCCCTGTTTTGCGCATATTTGCTTCTCCTACTTGGGTGGCTTTAAAATTGTAATTCTCAAGTGGTTTTATTATCATCAATTAAAATATGGATTGTTTAATTTTGAGCCGCTCTAGTGTTAGAGTTATCTTTGTGACCCCCTTATTTTTAAACCAAGAATTTCAATAGAAAATTCGCTTAAAAAAGCTAAAGTCATTTTCGATAATAAATCAAACTCTCCAGCGATAGACCCTTAACCTTTGAGCCGGCTTGTCTTAACTTTAACTTGGCAGTATCCAAGTTTCCGCCGCGCGTAGATGGTAATTACTCCCCGCGATCGTAACTTGTTGCAATTATTTTCTGCATGAATGGGCTAAAAGACTCACACTCGTCAAAAATACCGAAAATTGGAGGCAAAGAAAAGAGAAAATACAGAAAAGAGGTAAATGAAGGAAATAGAGTCTATATGCACGAATTATAAACCTTTATATCGCCCCTGAGCGCGAAAATGCTAATTGATCCGCTGGGCAAACTGGTTCTCAAGAGCACGAGCACCAAGAGCGTGTTTTTAAGGGAATTAAGCGGAGATTAATATGGGTTAATAAGGGGCTTCTGTACTGTTTACACTACATTAACCTTCGCCCGGAATATCTTCCATGAAAATGTTTGTTGGAGATCGAAGTAAAAGATCTTAACTCCCTTGAATTGAAGTTAACCCCTTTAGATTCATATGGTCTTTTTATCGACTTCCGGTGACATTCCCCTTAACTTTGCCGTTAACTTTCCCCCTTTCATTGCCAATTTGCAACGGATAAGTCCCGTCGGTTAAAAGGTCCCCCTCTGTCGCCGGAAATGTACAAATTATCTGCCATATTGCCCAAGAACACTGATTCTAACCGAGATCAGTTTCGCTTCCAGCTGCGGCGGAAAATCGGAGGAGTGGATGGCGCGTGAGTGCGCCGCGCGGATGCGCCACCGCCGCGCCATCCCGCTTATGCGCTGCGCTAAACATACGGATAGCGGCAACGACCTGAAATATTGTTCTAACGGGATTTATTTTTTATAGAACACGAATTAGTTTCAAAGAGAGATTTATCAAAAACACGTCAAAAAATACTAAAAGAGATCATCAGAAAACTTCAGTAAAGGTAATTGAAAGAGAATTAAATAAAAAATAATCTGAATATTTTTCAAATAAGTTGATACCGTAAATCTTATGATGAAGGACCCTTGCAATTATTTTGTTCATTTTCCTCTGAAAATTATTTTGGAATCCTCTCAAAAAGCCATTTATAACTGAAAATAGAATCCCTCTTTGTAATCCAAACAAGGTCCAAGTTCCTCCCTCTCAGACCCGCTCAGTGCTTCCCAATCCATATCATCTCATCCAGCGAGCAGTAAGGGTATCCACCCGTGATCTTCTCCTTCCCACGTGATCAGTCAAATTTGAGGTTCACGACCTGGGTTTATCTATTTTCGACAGGCGCGGAAATCCGAGGAAAATTCGCCTTTTTCGGTTCCAAATTTAGATTGATCTTTTTCGGCCAAGAATTAGGGCGGGGGTACTTTAATACGGGGTTATTTATAATCAGAGCTTCGGATCATGCCGGGTTTGTATATATTCCGAAAATATAAATTATAAACGGGGAGAATCGCGGAACGAGAAGAATTCAAGTGGGTGTCAGAAATGCATGTATCTGGCCGCAATTTGTAGCACGAGCGTAAATAATGGCGGTCGAGTTTTCTTCATTCCCGTTCCACTTCACAAACGCGTCTGATCTCGAGCAGAACGACGAGTAATTAAAAAGATTTATATACTATTAAAATCGCTTCCCGAATATTTATGCTCAGGAAATGAATATTAAGGGTCGGCCTTCCGCTCAACTCATAATTGAACATCATCATTTTAAGGGGATACCATTGACTATCGCTCGAATCTGGCAGGCATTTGATTTAAGGGCTCCTCCTCTAAAAAATCTCAAACAAAACTTATCAAATTAAGCCAAAACAGTCGACAAAAATCAGTGTTTGCCGACAAGTGTTTATGTATTTTACAAATTTTTCCTAAAATACCCCTCTCAATTGCTTCAAACACTGTTTTTACTTTCCATTCAACAAGAGTTGTTATTTTGGAAACACGTTTTCTGGCAAGCTTTTTTTTCTTGACTGTTTTGTCAATTGAGTCAAAGTTACTCGAATGGAAAACCAGAGCTCTCGTGGAGAATTTGGCTTCCATGGATGAAATTAACCTAAGAGCATTAGCAGACCCCTACTGGTTACTTTTATCGGGCAAGGTTCCCATGGAGGGATTAAGGGGGGCTCGATACATATTTGAAAGTATTTAGGGTTATCGATTGGGAAAGCCTTAATTCTCAGAAGGCCTTTTTCATATTCTTGACTTCTTTTTTTTTGAACAATGGGTAGACACTTGAATTTGTGAAAGCCTTCTTTGAGCTGATGCCCTTAATTTTCTCCCTTTCGGAATTTCCTCGGCTCACGTGACCTTCCCTAAATATTTGCCTACTTAACTTGGCGAAGTGTGACCGGACATCTGCTGGTTTAGTTACTTATCTTATGCCATATTTATCCTTTCTAATCCGAGCTTCTTCTCTTTTCGGTCGAGATTCTAGAGCTCCGGTGCTTCAATATCCGCTGTATAAATCATTCGAATCAAGTGGCTTGTGGAATCCTCTTGATCCAAAGCAAGGGGTTCAAGAGGTCAAATTCGGAGCCTCCTTAATTCTAGCGGCTTATCCGATTTCAAGATCGCTGCGATTTTCGCGCCCCGAAAATAGGATCAAAAAAGATGCACCTGCCTCAAAGTGTTGAAAAAATTGTTGATTTTCGACAACTCGGCGGGTCATTAAACCCATCTTTTGACTGATTACGGGGCTAAATGGGGTTAAATCGGCGGCGGGGTACTAATTTAAGGGTCTTATCGATTTCCTGAAGAAATAACTTTGGCAAAATAAGCGGAGGGGAAAGAAATATGCGTAGAAAACCGAGTCAGAATCTGAAACAGTAAATATTCTTTGTTCTGGTTCAGGAAGGAGGGGCAGATTAATCTCTCGTGAGACTGCTAGAAGAGCTCCTTGGCCCCTACTTGAGCGGGTTATCACACAACGCTCGGCTACACACTAAATCATACTGAATCCAAACATGACCTTATGCTTCAATTGCTCCTTAGACTTCTCGATTCTTGAAGACCTTGGAGAAAGGGGAAACGAAACAAAACAGGCGATAAAGAATAAAACTGCTAAAGATAAGAGAAGGAGCAGATTTGAGCTCATATCGCGCTCCAGATGGCAGCTTGGGCGCTTTTTATCGAGCGGGATATGAGATTTTTATTTTTCCAATTTTATGGTCGTCCAAAAATTGCTCTTTTATTTGTGCATTGTTGACGAAAAAATGTGCTTCAAAGATGTCACTTGCGCACAAGGGGGTTAAAATTTTAATTAAACTTTAAAAAGCGCCTAAACTTTTTGGGAAAGCCTATCAGCTGATCTCCTTGTTCCCGACTTCCTGTTTGAGAATGGGCTCCGGGGATGATTAGTCGGGAAGGGGATGAGCATAATTTGGAATTCATTTCGGAAAGGACTATTCAGCACCAGTACTTTGATGCTTCTCTACGCCACTTTTGCGCCTCTTGTTTATGCATTTTCTGTCTTCTTTATGACTCATTAACGACTTTTTCAAGCATTTTTACGCATCAAAAATTCCTTCAGTTAACATTGACCCATCCTTAGTTTCTGTGAAAACCTCCTGAATCAAAGCTGCATTATCAATTTTATTCAGCCCTGCAGCTTTCCATATTGTCTTAAAATTCAGAGCCGCTGAAAACAAGACAGTCATCCCATTTCCCTGCCAGCTCCTTCTGATCCCTCAAATCTTTTTACGTGTTCTATTTCGCGGCGCCAAATTACGCGTCAAATTAGCCCAAGCGCGTTTAGTACCACTTTTTTCTTGCGCCGCCCACAACAATCAGAAAGACTTGAAGCGGCAAAATCAAACCCTTTTTTTGCAAATTTTCTGTTGGGCGACAAATTCTAGAGATTTGTAACTAGCGGCTAAAGAGTGATTTTGTGGGACGGGGGCACGCCTAGTGTTGGTATTCTTGAGCAAGGTTTTTATTAATTTTAATAAGAGAAAACGATGATTGCCAAATTTTTATGATAATGACTCATCAGAATTTTATCTAACCCTTTCATTTTAGAATCATGAAGATGCTGATATTCTCCCTTCTTCTCTACCAAAACTTTGCGCTAAAGCTGTCCTACGACATATCCGACGGTGCTAAAAGAAATTCCTACCTAGGAAATATCGTCCAAGATGGTCAAATTCTTGAAGCTTCGTCGGATGCTACATTTTCGACTGTGCGCGGCGAGGAGTTAATTTTTGTGGAGACGAAGACTGGAGATATAAGAACCAGTTCCGATGTGGATAGGGAAAAATTGTGCAAAAAGAAGAATAATGTCTGTATAATTACAGGAAAGGGATGACATTTTTTGACGAAAAAATTTGCGAGAGTCACGGGAAATCACTAAATTTTCCGTGAAAATGATCGTCGAATAAATCCTCATCCTTGCTAAAAGCGGAAGTAATCGTCACGCCTCAAGAAATTTTCCAATTGATCACCCTTGAGCTTACCATCCTGGACCTGAACGATCACGCACCTCGATTTCCGTCGCCCTCATTAACCCTCAAAATCGCGGAAGACGAAGCACCTGGCGCTGTTTTCCGACTTGATAGTGCAGCTGATGAGGATTCGGACGAATTCGGCATTGAGGCGTATTCGATTGAGCCGAAGAATGGACAGTGGGCGAATTTCTTTGAGCTGTTTGTTGACGACTACGGAGGGGTAAGTCCTTTCTCGCTTTTTTGCGCCTAAAAGTCATTTTTTCATATTCGTCTTTTAGATTCTCGTCCCGAAACTCAAGCTCATCAATCCTCTTGACTATGAAAAGCTCCAAAAACTAGAATTTTCCCTCGTCGCTACGGACAAGGGCCTTACCCCGCTTTCTGGATCTATGGAAGTCTTTATCGAAATCGAAGACATCAACGATCATTCTCCAAAATTTTCTCAGCCGCGCTACATTTTGAACATTTCCGAAATGAGTCACAAAGGCGACTTGATCCTCCGCCTCAAAGCAACTGATGGAGATCGATCAGTAGAAAACGGCAAGATACAGTACGAGTACACGAATCAGGTGCCCGATTATCTCAGAGACATTTTCTTGTTGGACAAATCTACTGGCTACGTAACAATCGGTGCTGAGCAATTAGTCGACTACGAAATTTTCGACAAAGTTTTGCTGCATGTCAAGGCCACAGATGGCGATAAAGAGGATTACGCCACGATCGAAGTAAACGTGCTCGATGCGAACGACAACGCGCCACGGATTGATGTCAAATTTGTCGACGGCGGCAGATCGACCGTCAGAGAGGATTTGGCTGTGGGCAGCTTTATTGCTTTCGTCTCTGTTACTGATGATGATCTTGGACCGGCTGGAGAGGTCAACCTTACACTTGAAAACGAGGAGGATCAAGACTTCAAACTCGTTCCTGTTCAAGGCACAGTCGATCGATTCATGCTCACAATCGCCAAGCCTCTCGACCGTGAAATCAAGGAAGAGTCCATCCTTACCCTCATTGCCCGCGACAACGGAACAACTCCCCAAGAAACCCTCAAAGCCGTCAAAATCCGAATCGAAGACGTAAATGATAATGCTCCTTCTTTCAAACATAAAATCTACAATGGCGAAGTCTTGGAAAACAACGAGATCGGAGACACAATCGTTCAAATCACCGCTTTTGACCCAGATCTTGGCGAGAATGCTGAAATCACCTACACAATTGAAGACCACGAAGATCTTTTTTTCATCGACCCGGAAACTGCCGATCTCAAAGCTCTCATTTCATTCGACGCGGAAGCCTACCCCGACCCTATTTCCATCACCATCATTGCAACCGACAATGGGCTACCCCGACAATCAGCAACAACCACCTTCATTTTGCAGATCAAAAATATCAACGACAACTCACCCGTATTCAAATATCCCTCGACAACAGTCACGATCAAGGAAAATGAGCCAATCGGCACTTTTATTACCCAACTCGAAGCAACTGATGCAGATCTTGACGACACAATCGTCTATTCCTTCAAAACCCAGACCTCCTTTTTCTCTATCAATTCCAAAACTGGCACCATAAAGACGCTCAAATCCATCGACAGAGAACACGACCAAGCTCGTTTTGACCTGGAAGTTTCCGCATGTGATTCGAACAATCTATTTGCGTTTTCCTCAGTGACAGTTCTTGTTGAAGACATAAACGATAATGCTCCAAGGATCATCTGGCCAATGTCAGAAACAGACGTCGTTCAAATAATGAGAAATGAGAGCGCAAAAGATGTGATTATTGGAACTATCGATGTCAAGGACTACGACTCTGGAAATGCTGGAAAAGTCAATTGTGCGCTTGAAAAGAATCATAAATTTCTCTCCATCTCTGATTGCCGAGTTATCCTCACCCGCGATTTGACCCGAAACGACGATGGGCTCCACAGCCTGAGAATAATTGCCAAAGATAATGGTGTTCCACAGCTTTCTACCTCAAAGCAAATGAATATTTTCGTCACCAATGAGCTTCTCAACGACACTGCACTAGAAGAAATTATGGGCGAGATCCGAATTGTGCCGGAAAAGCTGATCAGTTTCAATGGAGGAAGCATCTTACTGTTGGCGTTTGGTGGAGCAGTCACTTTCGTGCTGTTGATGATTATTGTTGCTTCGATTGTTTGCGCTAGGTAAGCTTTTCATTCATTTCATAATTCCATTTTTTGTTCAGACAACAACGCGAAAAACAGCTTCAACTCTCCTCAACTCCGAAGAAATCTCCAAGAACTCCTCCCCAGCACTCTCCCGCTCGAGAATGGCGCATGGACGTCATGTGGGAATCTCCTTCCCGCAGCGCTGGAATTCCTCGAAGCCTTTGCGAGCCAAACAACGCGACTGACAGCCTCAGTTACGTCGACTCCGGCGCTGGCGAGTCCTTATCCGATCATGTAAGCTCCAACGCTGCCCAACTGCTCGAAGAAGGACAGATGGTGGATTCAAACGGATTGTACAAAGCTCCGTTGATGAAAAAGCCGAGCTTCAAAACATTCGTCGACGAAGTTGAATCTGATCGAAAAAGCATCGAGCTTTTTGACGAAGACAACTATGTTCCAAGCTATTATCATTGAAAATAATGCTTCTTTTCTTCATCCTTCTTTGTGTAAATATCGAAACTAATAAAGATAAATTTACGTCGAAAAAATATTGAGAAAACTGCGCCTTTGACCGACACTTCTTGACCTTTGACAAGACCAAACATTTAATAATTAAAGAATTTGTCTCAATTATATTTTTAAATGAAGTGTATAACAACAAACACTTCCGCATGTATGAGTTGCTTTAATAATTGTTAAGATGAGAATATAAAAATTCAAGTCTGAGGCGAACTGACAAATTTTCTCCGAAAATGAATCTGATGATTTTTCTTTTTGCTCCAATGTTTGCATCATTCATGCACATATATGTCAAGAGACACAGTGACAAAATCGAAGATCAGGAAGATCTCAATGCCCTTCGAGATAAGCTCCGAGACATTTTTGACACGACTCAACTTTTTTACGCACTTGACTACATCTGAGCACTTTGACCCAACAAATCAACCCTCCAAATCCCTTCAAAAAAAAAGAGAACGATAACAAAAAATCTTCATGTTACAGTCAAAATTAAAAAAATAAAAATGCATGCAGACAGTCGAATATTAAAAGTCAAAGATGAGCCGCCACACTATTGCCGATTTCTTGAAGCATTCTTTCAGCCTCTGTCTTTTCAGCCTCTTGTTTCGCTAATTTCGCTCGTCGTCGACGCATGTACGCGTTTTTCGCACGTCCAACGACGGTTTCTTTCATTCCACTTCGGATGCTTTCGATTTCGGCCGGAAATTTCAGCCCTTTTTTCTGCGGCTTTTTGATGAGCGGGAAGACGACGATGAAACCATTGTCTTCTTTTGCGGCTTGATGCTCGATGCAAAAGGGCTCCACGTGATCGGGAATTTTCTGAGAGTCTTTTTGGCGCCAGAGGGCGATAAGTTCGTCAGCATCGTACTTTTTGAAGTTTAAAAAAAATATTTCCTTAGTAAAAGAACTATTTTGTTTTTTGAAAACTAGCCTTGATGATGCTCGAGCAGCAGTCATTTTTCTTCATCGCCCTTGGCTTCCCCTTTCTTCTTCTAGCGCGGCGTTTATCTGGTTCTTCGCCACGCTCGTTCGGCAAATTTATCGGTTGATTTTCACGAGGGGAAGTTTCGGAGCTGCTGGTGAACTGCTTGGAGATCTTTTTCGACTCTTTTTCCTTGCCCATCTTTACTCGCGCCTTTAAAATGCTTTTCAAATAAAAAAGTCGTCGTCCTTACCTTTCGAGCTTTTTGATGCACTGAAATTTTTGAATGTTTTTATTTTCGAGGAGAGTGGCATTCTAGAGAAACGGAGATACGACGATTGTAATAATTAATGAAGGATAAGTTGAAAAGACTATGTGTAATCTTGGATTTTGGAACGTATTAGCATACATTTTTTATTCATAAATCGTGGATTTGACTCGTTCCCGTGAGCATTATCATAGTGATACAGTCTGTATGCAACAAATCAGTAAAAGAGAAAAAATATGACAGAAATGAGGACTTATCTGCACGGTTATTCGAAAATGGTCTTATCGAAAAAAAATTTGCAACGATTAATACCAAAGATAAGCCCCAGAAAAGACTTTACCGCGGTGGGAATCTGAAGAAATCGTCAAATTGAGTCCTTCAATGACTGAGCTTAGCTGCAATGGAAAACAAGTGAGGTACAAGCAGAACGATCCGTCTGGCGTGATGGTTTTCCTTCTAGAGCTGGTTTTCTTGCTCATACAAACAAAATTCACTTCAATTAATAAAGCCAAGAAAAGTCCTTTCAGTACTCCTGGCATTCTACTCTGCTGTGGCGATATTTTTTGCCGTCCAGCTCGGAAAGTTATTTCGAGAATTTGACTTTGAAAAGCGTTTCAAGTCTTTCAAACAAAAAATTAGAATAGAAAATGTAAAACGCTGAAAATTAGAAAATCCCGTCAACGACATGCATTCATTCTAATAAAAAGCCCATATTTTATTAAAGTGTCAGTTCTTAGCATTTTCCATGATGAAGTTTTGATTTCACAAATCTTGTTGTTGCATTGTCGTGATTGATTATCTCCAGGTTGATGAACTGTTGATAGAGAACCTTCGCGTTGTCCGATGTTCCGAGCTCGATTGAGAATTCTTGAATGTCGTTTCCGTCGTAATCTCTTCGCTCAAGAAGGTATTGGAACTTTTCTCCGGAGCTGGTCATTTCTCCTTGGACACTGACCGTGATCGAGCCACCTGTTTCAATGGTGAGCGCCAAACAGCGCTTTCCATAAATCGTAATTGGTGGAGATTTCGTTGTTACAACTCCTCTTGAGTGAATCTTTCCATTTTCGTCGAAAGTCAAGTCATTTACAACAGGAGAATAGAAACATCGCTCAAAGCTTCTCAACTTCTCCATGTCGCAATTCAACCATTGTCCAGTAGCGTCTTCAGCAGAAAAGACAAGCTTGACACTGTCCTCATGGACAAAGTCATAGCTATCGAATTGTTCGAAGCTCATGTAGGTGTTGTAACCATAGCCAGTTCCTCTACGGTAGAGGCTCTACCAGTGGATGGATTTTCCCAGTCGGAAGCGCCCCATTGATCGCTAGTCACGTACTGATATCGGTCGGCTATTCGATCTCGGCATGTCTTTCCTGGCTCCACGAAACCAGCAGAAAGGTACTAAAAAAATGGCCCATTTGAAATGGGCTAGAAAATAATATCAATCTCTTACTCTGCCCCAAATAGGCCATTGTAGTTTTGAATCATTTGGGCCGCTCACAAGCGACATGAACAACGAATAGTACCCGTGTGTTCCCGATGTCCCGTTCGGAAAGAGCTTGAGGCTCCATTTATATCCAGCTTCATCTATAAAAGCCTTTTCAAGTGATCGACCATTCGTATATGTTGATTTTCTGAAAAATGTTGAACTAAAAACTGAAAATAGATTTTCTCAAACATGTGATTCCAATTGTTGATTTCCCAGATGAACTTGTCCTCGTCAGTTGGGCAAAGACCTGTTCTTTTTTCTTTGCGTCCTTGCGAGTCCTTCGCCCATTTTGTGCACTCGATCTTGACCGGAACTTCTTTCATTTCGGTTCCCGTCCACTCTTCCCAAGAACTGCTGATGTCCTCGACGCAAAATGCAGCATCGTACGCTCCTCCTCTTTCACCGGTCGTAATTTCATTGTCATCTCGACAAGTCCATTTTGGTTTTGAGCCATATTTTTTAAAATTGATGTAGCGAGGACCGTAATATGAATCGGTAACGAATGAATTTTTTCCATTTGAAATCGAGTCGAATTTGTAGCTGCCATTACACGACCACTGAACACTGAAGCCGGAGACAGAGAATTCTTGACACTTGCACTGAGAGATGTCTGTTTGACCTTCTAAATCTTCATACATCTTGTCCAGAATGGCCATGTCCTGCGAATTCGCTGTCAATCGCTGTCCGATCAAGTCGAGATATTTCGGATCCTTCGGAACAATCGTATCGCCGTTTCCATTTGAGTACGAAACCTTATCGTAATGCATGATGGACAAGTAATCGTAGGGAAAGTCAAATGTACTCTGAGAGATGTCGTCATCAGCGGCAAGGGCGTATTTGAAATTTTCTTGGATATTATTCTCAAAAACAGTGATATAATTGTCTCTATCGTGTCTTTGGTGCGTGTGAGCGACTCCCAGAGTATGAAACAGCTCATGAATCGCGACTCTATAGTTGAATTAAAAAAGAAATATAATGATAAGCTCGACATACGACATCCATCCACAGCCTCTTGCCAACGATAAAGGCTGTTCTCCGCCGACCCTTCCTAGCCAAGCTGAGCAGCCAGCGTCTGTTTTGGTTGTGACGTAATCTTGGTCTTCAGCTTTTTTTGGCCGCAGCCATGCAAGTCCTTTCTCTTCAAGTTCTCGCATCGCTTGGAAAATTGAAGCACTAAAGTAACTAACTCACAAAATTTTACAATTTTATACAAACCTTGCTTCTTGAGAAAGAATCGGGTTAATCTCAATCGGAATCGTTCTATTTTCCCATCTGAAAACCGGATCAATTTGTCCATGACGACTCGATTTTCTGACGGAGTCTTCCGTGACACCAGCCCGTGCATTTATTTCCGAAATAGACTCTGGTACAATTTCTGGAAAAGATGCTTCATTGTGGAGCACTTTTGAACTCGCAAATTCGACTGACCAAAAAGCTGAGGGAAAGATCTTCATTTTGAATCTGAGAATTTTTTTTTTGTTTTTGAAGATCGTTTTGCAACAGATCTTTGATTCCCATGAATAAAAATTCTTTATGAGAATAATAGCATCTGCTTATTTTTATTTCTCAAAAGATAGAAACAAGGTCAAACTTATTATGTTTTAGTTTTATTCGGTCCATGCAGCGAAACTTAAATATGAAATAATACAGCGGCAGATACAGTTTTGAGGTGTTTTGAGAATTAATCGTAATGGTCATTGAAGTTTGTAGGATTGCACAATGAAGTTGAGGTAGTACGACACTGCAAATGGCAAAAGAAAGATCAAGACGAGGACTAGGCCGACCTGAAAAAAAGGGTAAATATTTGACGTCAGTAAAATGTTTATGCAAAGTTTGAGACCGCAATGAAAGTTGCACAAAATCGAATTACCTCAAGTTTGCAACGATTTGTGTGGGCAGGCATCATGTCTTCCATGAGTTCGTTGACCTGGCCACCCTGAAAATAAATGTCAGGAGCTGAAATTTTGACCCTTTTAAAAATCGGTCATTTTTTCACAAAAAATATTCATAATATTTGATCACGCTCTCACCTTATTTCTGAACGGAAATTCCGCATCCGGCTGTTTCAATTCCAAAAATTTGATGAGAGGCGCCCATCCATCCTTGACATTCATAACGAGCAGCCTCTCTTTCGGGCAGTATCGATTGACGTACGCATTATGTTCTCGATATTTGCGCCTGAAAACATGATTTTTTAGTCATCGTTGATTTTCGCTGTTGATCACTAACTTGTAAATGCTTTCGTTGTTGACATTGTCGAAGTCTTGCACGAGCGGGTGGAAGTTGCAGTTGCCAAATACGAGCATGTGGTATGGAAGTGTGAGGTGTTTTTCGGTAAGATAGCCATAAGGTGTTAAATAACCCAGGTAAGCGAGTTTGCCAACCCACCGAACGATGCCTTTGTAGAACTTGACGATGCTTTCGTACCACTAGAATCTGTTTAAAAACAGCAAAAGAGCTCTTTTCCTACCTTATCCTCATTGTCTCTCATCGTCAAAATGACTTTCGCGTCCGGCCAATACTTGCTCATTTCTTCCCAAAAGTAGTTTGCAGGGCCATCAACAACGACATCGACTTTTTGTCGATCATATTCTCTGCAGACATCTTCGATAGTTATTTTGCCCTTGAAAAAGTCCATCCAAGTGTTTCTCATGTACATGTAAACTTCTCCAGCATCGTAAACTAAAAATTACTATATCAACTTGATTTTTGGGCTCTAGAAAAAATATTCACGAAATGAATATTTGAAAAACCATATTGTTTTATATTGCTAAAAAGTTATTATCTTTTTGTATTGAAAATATGCTGAAGAAACCAATTATCATAAAAGCATAGTTATATATCAATCGTTACCTTTATATCCAAGAATTTCTAGCGCTCTGCTCAGCGACTTTGTTCCGGTCTTTTGAAACCCAGCGCAAATTATCTTCACCATGTTCTTTTTTTTCTTTAAAATTCAAAAGGATTTATTTTAATCGTATTCTTCGTTGTTCCGTTTTTTTTGGAGAGCCTCTCTTACGGCAGCCGCTAAATACTCGTCAACGGAAGAAAATGTAAATATTGTATCATTCACAGGGCAAACACAGCGTGCTTGATGGTTCATTAACACGAGAACTCATCATCACTGGAATAGGAATGACGAATTGAAGATTTGTAATTTATGATTATTTGTCTCGAGTGTTTGGATTTAGTTAGTCTGATTGTCTGAATGGTCAGAGTTGAGAATACAAATGTGAGTTTGGGTCGTGTTTAGACTCATAAAGCTTTTTGCGGTTGGTTTGCTATTTGAAGAATATGTTATGCTTTGCCGATCACAAAGGCGAGTCTATGAGATAACTTCCGTTTGAGGCAAGAATTTTTCCGACTAACAACCGCTTCGAAATAAGTTAATAAAAGCATTACATTTTAGCCAATTTAAATTATTTTGAGTTTATTTTTCTTTAATAATAAGGGTCAAGCCATGATTAATAACGAAGAAAATCTGACTAAAACTAGGTTTTAATATGGGGATATCCAGGATAGGCTATCGTTAATCTTACCTTCTGCCTAGCCATTATGATTGATTGTGTCCTACTTCTCAGCGTTCAAAATTTTCCTTTCTTTTCTGTCATCTTAGAAATCTCAATTGAGCTTTACGATGAGAGCGTAATTGAACTAAAAGTCAATTGCCCCAAGCTCGTCCCCATTCTTCCTCATTCACACAAAAGCTCTACTCTGTTATTCTTTGCACTTCTTGACTTTCAGAATCAAAAATTAAAACTTGACTTCAACGAAAATTTGTATTTCAGAAAATTTTCTTCTGAAAAAGTTTTGCAAACAACCTTGCTTGAGGTCAGTTCTATTTTGAGCTTTCTTGTGACAGATGATCGCCCGAGGAGACCCACCCTTAATTCCAGAAGCCATTTTTAGACTTGAACTTTCTGAAAAAAGATGCACCGGAAAGATCAGCCAGAATGACCTGTTGGAAAATTGACGGCATCTGAATCTTCTAGTGTTGTAGAAAGGTGGGGGCAAACAATGAAGGGTGGGTCAGAATCCGGAAACAGATTGACTTTGACGTATTTTACTGCGTTGGTGATTAGTACCAATGCAGATTTACGCATTAAGGCAAACAATAAGGTGGCAAACATTCTATTTACGTTCATTTTTGACCGTTTTTTCGACTGTTTAACATTATGACACCCTTATTTTTTAAATTGAAACTACTGATGCTCCTTAATTTTGATTTTTATAGCAAAATTCAACCAATACATGAGGATAGTAAACGAAAAGGGAAAGAACAAATTTATAAACTCTGGAATGAAGGTTTATTTTATGTACAGTTAGTAATTCTTCGGAAAGTTTATCAAGTGCAAAGCTTGTTTCGAGCTGAGGAAAGAGTGTTTCTTTTACCAATATGTACAGTTGTCAATTTTGAATTTTACAGTAGAGCGCTGTAGACTCTACAGTGTAGAGGGAAATATTTAGTGCTTCTTTTTCTTCCCCTCAAGAAGTTTGATTTTGCGCTCTTGCGAGTTGACCTTGTTTTGCAGTTTCTTCACTTGATTCATCAAAAATCCGAGAAGATCATTTTGCCGATTAATGCGACCCTAGGAATTATGGCTTAGGAAAACGATGAGACAAAGAGCAAACAAACCTGCATGCCTTTTCCAGTTCGTGTTTGGACATTCATAAAGTGGTGCAGCTCAGTCGATGATTTTGTCGCTGAATAAGAATTACTAATACGATAATTAAAGAAAACCCTCTACCTTTTGATTTTGCCTCCTGAGCCGCCTCAGCTGCGTGGGAGAGCTCAACTTCTAGCGCTGCTCGATTTTGAACGACTTCGTCTTCCACCGCCTCTAAATTTTCTGAAAAATGGTCGCTTACCTGTTCGAGATTTGTCAGCTTCATATCTAAGAGCATATCCTTATTATGAAGCTCTGCAGTGTCCTGATGAAGATCCGTCGCCAAATGACCAAGCTCGGACTCCGTGTTTTTCATCTCTCGACTGACTACGGTCATGTTGTGGGTCAAATGCTTCATCTGACGGTCCACGTGATTTGTTTCCATGTGGATTGATTCGATTTCTCGAGCTTGAGAAGATACGTCGCTCTCGACGGAGGCGAGAAGATCGTCCATTTTGCGGATTTGACCCTGGGCATTGGCGACTTTTTGCTCGTTGGAGAGGGCGCGCAGGCCGATGACATCAACGCTCTAGAAATTGAAGTCAAGAGAGATGTATAATCTTCAATTTTCAAGCTTCTAGATATGCTATTTTAGACGTCATAAATAGAAAAAACAATAATGGTTATACGTAATTAAATTTTTTGAAAAATTTGAGTTTCTTAAGCAATGATCTTTGGTTAAACCGAAATCAAAACTTCCAAAATTAAAAGCGATAAATGTTGAAATTTAAAATTTGAGACTCTTTCATTATATATCTCATTAATGATACACATTCGTTAAAAAGAAATGTTCTAAGCCTACCTTCATCTTTTTTTCCGCATCATCCAATCGTTCCCTCTGTTCGCTGAATTGATACTTCGCCTCATTCAGTTCGATCTGAGTATCAACAACTTGGGTCTCCACCCACTCCACTTTTTCCTTCGTCTTTTCGACTTCCGATCCAAACTGTCGTTGAACATTGTCGATCTTGTACTTTAAATTTTCAGCTGTCTTCGAGAGGCTCAAGAATTGTTCTTGATCTGCGCGGGAAAGCTGAAATAATTCTTTATTTCACTTTTCGATTTTTATGCAAGTGGCACTCAGTAGTCGCACGCATTATTATTCAATTTGAATTTGTTCACGGAGCAAAAAAGGACTATTTCGAGCGACGCAAATTATGGAGATAAGCACTTATCGACAATTTTCTTCTGTTCAAGCGAGGGTCTAATGAATTATGGAATGGGACCAAGAACGCGGGGAGAAAAAGGGATTATGAGAGCAGGAATTTGATTGAGATCTAAAGTTCTAAAGATTCTAAACTTTTCTCAAATGATTTTTTTGAGCATTTTTTCGTCAGGCCAAAAAGCATATTTGCTCGGCCCACTTTTCAGCGTAAAGATGAAGTTCGATCCTCGACTCCTCGACCTCAAAAGACCTCAAAAACTTGGTCAACAAGTTGTCCTCCCGCTGTGGCTGGGCTTTCTTTTGAGAAAAATTTTCATTCTTACAAAATATTTCGAAATGAAAGGCTTTTTATTTCTCTTTTTCTTCACCCTTGCTTTTTCAAAGAAGAAAAAGTCGAAAAACAGAGATGAAGACGAATCTTGCCACAGCTACTGCAGATGCAATAATCAAAAGAAAACGATCATCTGCTATGCGCAAGGAATCATCGCTCCCAAATTTGACCTAGAGGACAAGTCGCTTTCCGAGGTCGTCCGCTTGGATCTAAGAAGCAATCAAATTGAGGAGCTACCAGTTTTCCCAGAGATGCCAAAGCTCAATTTTTTACAGCTTCAAGAGAACGCAATAAGTTTAATTGAGCCCAATGCTTTCAATAAGGTTGGTATTTTTTGTCGCACATGAAGGTAGATAAGAATATTGACTCCAATTTTGAAGACAGAGATAATTTAAATTTTTCATGGACTTCAAAGAAAAATTTATTTATATGAACCCGATATGAAAAATTTTTTCATTAGTTATGGTTTTTCAAAAACAACTTATTTTTTAGACAAGAGGGGTCAACAACGTCTTCCTGAACGAAAACCACCTAACGCGTATCGAAAAAGAAACCTTCTCCGGCTTGCTTGACGTAAAACTCCTCAGTCTATCAAAAAACAAGCTCGACAAGATCGAAAACTTCGCCTTCGTCGAGCTCCACTCCCTCATCACCCTCTCCTTGTCCGACAACTTCCTGGACAAAATCACGCCAAAGATTCTCGAAGGGCTCGAAAAGCTGAAAACACTTGAATTGAATGGAAACCAGTTGAGAAAACTTCACAAAGATACGTTTTCTGAAACAAAGCAACTGAAGAATTTGGATCTTAGTGAAAATTTACTGACAGAAATTCCAGCTGCGATCAGAAATTTGGAGAAATTGGTGGTTCTAGCGCTTCAAGGGAATAAAATTGGAGCGGTTGAAATGTCAGGTCTAGAAGGTAAAATTCATGAGCAAAAATCAGAATACCACGATATTAAAATTTAAGTGATATTTTCTACCCACAGTATATTCGAAGTAAACTATTATTGCTGTATACAGTATACAGTATACAGTATACAGTATACTGCCTGCATCATTACCGTAAACATTTTCCTAGGTCTTCAAAATCTCGAAAAACTCGACCTCTCGAACAACCTCATCAAGTCCATCCACCCGAAAGTCTTCATCCCAACTCCAAGCCTCACTCTCGCCGACTTCTCCGGAAACGAAATAAAAGTCCTCGAGCCTTTCGAAGCCCTCAACCTTGGCCAAACCGAACTTAGCTTTGATCGAAATGAGCTTGTCTGCGATTGTGGGCTGCGAAAATTCAACGAGTGGGTGAAAAACGGTCCAAATGGAATGAAGATCGTTTCGAATTGCTTTTCCCCGGAGGTGCTTTTTGGAGCGAATATCGTCGAGCTCAACCAGGAGGAGTTTTGCAGCCCGGATGATATAACAACAACGACGAGTACAACAAGCCCTGCAACGACGACAACAATTACAACCACGACGAGAACAACGATTCCGACAACGACTACAACCATGATTTATCTCCCACTACCGCCTGCGACGATGGCTCCAAAACCTTTTGTCGGTTAGTCACCTTTCAAGTTAAAATAAAGTTAAACAAGTTAAAATGGTATTTATCATCTGGAATTAAGAAAAGACTTATTAAATCTGTGTTATCATTTTCATTGTTTCTTAAAATTGAAAATGATTATTCATTTTTTAAATTGATCTTATATGGTTCTCGAAAAATACAGAAACTTTTCAGCGTTATTAATTTTTACTTCAGCAAAATTTATCAGCGAGCTGTTCACTTGCCCCGAGGGATGTTCCTGCGCGAGCAATGTCTACCACGTGAACTGCATCGCACTCAATTACCGAGAAATTCCAGCAGAGATCGGAATCGGTAAAATTTCATCCAAATATAAATATCTAAACGACTAGGTACGAAATTGTTGGATTTGCGGCTAAACAAGCTCGAAGTCCTTGAAGAGCTCGAGTTCGCTGGCTTGAATTATTTGGAAAGTCTTCATTTGGATTTGAATCAAATTATGCTCGTGAAGCAGGGCGCTTTCAGGGGGCTCAAGAAGCTTATCTACCTCTACCTGTCCCAAAACAACATCAAATATCTAATGGTAGGCTTACATAGTAAAAACGAGTCCCAACTTATTTCTAGCCCGGCTGTTTCGAAGACCTAGAAAACATCTCCTACCTTTATCTGAGCCACAATAGCATCATTGAAATTCCTATGGCCGTTTTTCGCCCAATAAAGCATCTGTACGACCTTCAACTGCAGCACAATCAGATCACAAAATGGAAGCTCGGCTACTTCGAAAAAGACTGTCGGATTCGAAAGTTGGACTTGAGCTACAACAATTTGACTGAAAACGCCATCGAACCGCATGGTTTCATTGGTTAGAAAAAAGCTTGTTTCAACATAGTAACTTTTGCATTCTAGGCCTTGAGGGACTGGACTCCCTTATCTTAGATCACAACGATTTCACAAAGCTTCCCACCCAAATCTCCTCCCTTGAATACCTCGAAACCCTCTCCCTCGTCGGCAACTCAATCGACTGGGTTAAAAACGTTTTCTCTCCGTCCGAATACCTCAAAAAGTTAGTCTACTCTCTTTCGGTCCGGAAATTCACTGATTTTTATAGCATTCTTTTGCAAGAAAACAACATTCAAAGAATCGAGCCCGATGCATTTCGTGATCTTGCGTATTTGACAAAACTGGACCTGACCGACAACCCTATTCAAAGCTTGCCGAAGTTTGAGGGTTTGGACAGATTGCGATATCTAAGAATTCCGAAAACAAATATTCAGGAAACGGGCTTTGAAATTTCTCCTTTTCAGATGATAAAAAGGGGCAAAAATCGTGTAATTTGAGTTCTTGAAGCCCTCAAAAGTGCACATGCAAAATAAAAGACTTCAAGTTCGGCTTCTTGGACACGAAAGAAAACCTAGACATTCTTGGAAACACCTGCAGCGGCCCGGAAAACATGGTCGGTCGGACTCTAGAAAGCCTCACCATAGGCGATATCTGCCCAGAATAACGAAAAAATATCTTCTCTGTATCTACTCACTGTCAAATAAGAAACATTACCTGGTCAACTACGGACACTTCGTCCGAGATTTTATCGATTCGTTCGGCAAAGTAGTTGGTGTATTTTTGAAGTCGCTCCAGTTCGGCAGTCAGGGTCGCGCGTTCAGCCTCAGATTGACTGATAAAAACTAGGAAAAATTTCAGGATGGATTTCCAATAAGGAATAAGGACAAACAGCCTTAGTTTTCTCATCAACATGAAGTTATGTTTCGGCTTGATAGAAGAAGGGTGTCATTTATTTAATGATTGTAATGACCCTAGCATTTTTCCTCCGAGACGCATTCCACTACAAAAATACACCACTCGAACCCGTTAATTTGGCAGAAAGTATTCACAAAATATTTGCTCGAAAATTTACCTAATAACCACGATGCAAGAAACAAAAATGCAAAACCTTGCGATTTTGGATTTGCAGCGGCTTTCTTAGAGCGAAGGAGATTACACTTTTAGTTCCATCCAGGGGTTCGAAAAAAGCGTGGTACGCGCGTGGTATTAGCGCCCCCACTTTCGCCGTTCCACGGCCCGCCCGTGGTACACTTTCAAAAACAACGGTGGCTCGGTTTGCTAAATAAGGCCTGCGCCAGAGGGGAGTTAGGCCAAGCGGCGACCCGCAGAGCGCGATACGAACCACTACACAATTCGTTCCGATTGCCGATCCAATGTGGGGAACTAAGAAGCCACTATTTAATGAATCGAGAAAAGAATATCTCTACTAGTCGAGTTCAGATATTAGACGGATTAGTAAAGTTATGTATTTTATATAAAATGGAAATATATATAGCCTTAATATAATATAGGGTTTCTATCGGAAAACAAAGTGCACTCAATCATTATGAAACTAACACATTATGAATACTAACTGATAAGGTCGCTTGACGGTTAGTCCTAGTATTTGGTTCTTTTTGAAAGTAATCCTCGACTGTGAGTCGGCTTATATTTAGCAAACGGGTAGCTTACCACTTCCGGGACCTTTTTTTCATATTACCCAGTGTTATAAGTAACATGGGCGACCCTTTGTTACTCGATAAAACGCTGGCGCTTTTTAACTAGTTACTCAATAAAACTGTGGCGGGCGGCCCTCTGTTAATCCGTAAAACGATGGCGCGGCGAAAAAAAATTTACTCGATAAAACGATGGCACCCTTGTTAATCGAGGCGCGGGGCTCTCTGGAATGACGTCATCCGAGGACTCTCTTGCTGGAGATCTCTTCTGACCAATGCGATGGCGGAACTTAATAAAAATAATTTTGGTGGTGTTTTGAACATTTGGTGGTGGAATTACGTAGCAATTTTTACAATAAAAACTACCATGGGGACCGCACGCAAGGGGAAAAAAAAGAGCGGGGTGGGATCGAACTCGCGCCCAGCGATCACTGAGCGGATGCGTTCTCCACTAAGCCAGGCCGTATCAATAAAGTCCCACATTAACAAGGCTATATTGTTACATTTTTGACCTCTCGATGACGTCATGCAAGAGAGCGCCGCGCCTCGATTAACAAGGGTGCCATCGTTTTACCGATTAAATTTTTTTTTGCTGCGCCATCGTTTTATTGAGTAACTAACTCAAAAGTGCCAGCGTTTTATCGAGTAACAAAGGGTCGCCCATGTTATAAAGGTTATTGTTTTTCATTTAATTATCAAACATTTAAATCTTCAAGTAAGCTGCGCTCGCCGAGGGTGAGACCTATCCGCGAGCGCCGAAAATTAAAACTGGGCTGCCCAGTCTGGGCACTTTATTTCCACCCGCTCGCGTGGAATTCTACGTGTGTCCGTGGGTGGCGCTACTACGGGCCCGCGGTGGTATTTTAGCGCGAAAAACAAAAGCGCGGTGGACGAAAGTGAGCGGTGGCGCTAATACCACGGGCGGGCAACGTTTTTTTCGAGACCCTGGTTCCATCAAATGTTTATGTTCTGGGGACGGCGGAAGAAATTATTCAAAGTGCCTCTTTACGGCTTTTCGAAAAAAGGGAGCTGGGCGAATCAGACGCTCGTTTCGAATAAAGGCTAGAATCGTTGATTTTTCTTACCTCGAACAAGTTCAACCACTCGATCGACTTCTTCCTTCATCTCGTCTTGCGAAAATTTGACCTTGGTCTCGACCTGTGAGGCGGATTGCTCGGCCGCGAGTTTCGCAAATTCGGCAATCTCACGTTTTAACCCATCAAGGTCAATTTGCGCCTGTTTTGGTGTCGCGTCAATTTCCGGGTAGCTTGGCACGTAACTTGGTGTTGCTGTGGCTTTGGCTTTTTTCATGTTCAGAAAAAATTATTTATGAAAATAAAAGAAGAAAAGGAGTCTTGGAAAGAGATTTCTCTGAACACTTTGGCTTGTATTTTGTTGTGGAGGGCGTGGTTTTTGAACGCATTGGTCTGACGAACTGTACTTGGCGCAGCGGTCGTCGCAGCGGTCTTTTGAGGAGCAGGGCCGAATTTTACCGCTAGTTGCTCCTGTTTTAATGCTTTTAAAGAAGATTCTCATAAGCTTCATTTTTTAGACACGAGATTTTTTGTCCTTTAAAATAAGCGATTAGCTGGATCGTACTTCCGAAGTCATTTCCTTCGGACTCCGAAAAATGTTCAAGGAAGTTAGAACTGGTGGAAATTATCATAAATTATGGTCTTCATTGTTCCGCTATCAAGAAATTTTTGATTCTTGAACGAAAAAGAGAATTTTTCAAAAAAGAAATTTTCGTTATGAAATGCAATCTGCGCTTATGAAACCCTTTCCTTCTAATCTCCTGGTCAAATCAGCCATGGCGCCGCTTTTCTTCATTCCAGGATCAGCTCCATTTCTCGATGGCTGAGGAAGAATCTTCGCCGCAAAGCGATTAAATGGCGGAAGCGTTGTTGGCTTCAATGCAGCTCTCGTCGTCGTGGTTTTCTTCTGAGGCAAGCAGAGCTGTCCATTACCGGTCCAGCCAGGCTTACATGCGCAATCAGCGCTAGCAGAGCCGGCATCAACTGCTTCGCAAGCAAATCGGGGCTTACAACTGTCGCACGGGTCTGAAAGCACGGCTCACTTTCGAATCGAAAATGTTGTATCACAACTTAAACTGCAAGATAAGAACCATCAAATATGCGGTTGTTAAATAATTGCCCAGAATCCTTGGCTGGCAGACTGTTGGTTCAAAAATAAGTATTTTGAGTTTGACAGTTACACACATTTCGCAAGACTGTAAATAAAAAAATCTACCAGAGAAAAAAATAATAAAGAAAAAGTTCAAAAAATGAAAAAAATAAAGTTCATTTTTTCAGAAATTTTGAATTCGACATTGATTCTAGGGCAGATCCTGGATCTACTGAATGCGTAAATAAGCAAATAAAGCGCCGAATAATTAAATTTTCTTTTTAACTATTCCGCCCTTTTCGTCTCCCAAATAGAAGCGCCTCAAAACCTCGGGACAGCAAGGAAAAGTTGAAAGCTCTTTTACTGAAACAAAACAGCTTAGGATAAGCACGTTGTATTTTGAAAACTTTTGAAAAGCGAAAAACCTAAATCTCTGACGCTGGCACTTTTATGCGCTTTTGGTTTCTAGCGCTTATGCATATTTTGCAATTTTCGACGAAGAGGCGTTTTTACTCACCCATAACACAAGTTTCGCCATGTCTGACCGTCCCAGCGGGGCAGTTAGTCGGACTACACTGAAATCCATTTCCAAAGTAGCCATCCAAACAGCGACACGAATAAGCAGATCCTTTCTGAGCACAAGAGGCTTTCGAAGAGCAAAGATTATTGAGACACTTGGAGGATTTAGATGAGCTCGAGGCTTCGCAAATGGCCGGAAGTTTTGAAGCCGAGTTGATGTCGTTGCGCCATTCCCAGCCGGATGCTGAGTAGCTCTAGAAAGTAAATAAGCAAAGGAAGAGAGGTTTTAATGAGAAGATAAAATAGAAATTACATTAAGTGAAACTTTTCCTATAGCGCCCTACAAATAATGCTAGTATTTTTGGAAAGTCTTATTCAAATAGTTCTTTGATACTTGAAATACATAGAGATAGGTTTTCTACTCGTTTTATGGTCTTCGTTTTCTTGTAAAAACAGAGTGAAAGAATCTATAAACTTCTTCCTTTTTTTGCAGTTTGCTGAACTGTCGTGAATTGAATTTCGAGCCTTTTTACCACCGCTACTTACCATGTATACCGGAGCCGAGTTCCTGTGCTTTTGGGGAAATCCACTTGCCCAATTTCCGCGCCATTGACCTAGGTCTTTGCCAATCACTTTATTGCCAGTCCAAAATTTTGCTCGTTCCAATCCCTTTTTCATGAATAAAAAAATATCTTCAAGCTATTATTTTTTGTTATCAACTGTCTGTTACTTCAGTACTATGAGCAACGTGATCTTCGAATTCCACGGGGCAATTAAATCGCTCCTCTGCATTTCATGGATTGATCGAGGGGGCCTCATTTAGAATTCAAGATCACTCTCAAATATGATGCTACTGGGCTCGTTTTTCGAGTCTCGCACTCTTTCCTAAGCAAGTATAAATTATTTTCGGCAACGATCCGCTTGCGGTGTTATCTTATCACGGAAGGTAAATAGAGTTTTTAGAAGAAAACTTTCACAGAAAAAAGTTGCGTCAGAGATCCTCTTAAAAATTAATTTTAGACGAAAATCTTGGTTTTCATCAATCCTCCTTTGCGTTATTCGTCAATTGCTGCAATAGCGTTTTCCCAAAATCATTCAATAAATGTTCTTTTTTGAACAAATTTGACTCGTGGATGAAGACATCCACCAAGTCAAATAAACTCAGGAACCACACATTTCAACCCTTTTCTTTTCTTTTTAAAATTCAATGATCACCTCGATCCCCCGCCGAGCGCGCTGATAAGCGGCGCACGAAAAAATTGTCAGCGAGTGAGAACGATTACTGAAGTTTGGTACTTCAATGACGACAACGTGTTGCGGCGACGCTTTTTCAGATCGCACTTAGTTTTTTAAAAGGCGCTCTAAAGAGGATGAAGACAAGGAAAGTTACCATTATGAAATGAAAATTATAGAATGTATCTTATCAATTTCACGAAGAAGAACAAGTTGAGAATGTAGAATTAGATGAGGATATCAGTCGAAATCATGTGATTCGGATATTATATAAATTAAAAATGATCATTAGAAGTTATTGTGTCTTTTTTTCGTCTCTAGAAAATCCATTTGTCACCTCCCCTCTTATCAGAGCCTTTAGACGCCTAGTTGTGCCCGATGGAAATATTCAGCTAAAAATTTTTTATCCATTCCTGGTCGTCAGTTTGCAGCATAAAATTCACGACCCGCTGCTCTTCTGGTGACTGGATTGTCGCCAGCTGCATACCGAACAGTTCCTAAAATTTCAATTGACCCAAAGAAACTGTGTGAGTAACTCCTGAATTTTACACCTCAGTTTGGACCTACAGACTGTTTCTTTCGAGTAAAAACTGGTTTTTTTTTTTGAAAATGTCATGAAAATGTTTGAAAAGTCGACCGCGGTTTTTGATCGGAACGAGGAAGCTCTAGAAGCTCATGTTAAACACGAGTAAGAGTACTTCCTACTTGAAGAAAAGTTAAATCATCGAATTTGTCGTCCGTACCGCAAGTTTGATGGATTAAGGTCTTGCTCCTTCGTTTCTTACCTGGCAGCGTCGCGAGGCCTCTTCATGAGTGACAGCCGATCTGAGGATCTCCCATCCTTTTCCTCCCAAGCTTCTGCAGCTCGCTCCTTGGCAAGTACTGTAAGGACCATTGCTTGCACAAAGCTTGTAAGCTGTTGGTTCAATTGTTGAAACTCGTCTGCCACCAATCGTTGCCTAAAAAGCGGTTGAAAATTGAAAAAAAAAGACGCTTTTCAGGTCGAAAATTGGAGTTATGAGAGCCTTCGAGCGGAGTTTATTTTATTTACCGCGGATACTTATTAACCGCGAAGGGGAAGGGACCCTAACCACGCCTACAAATATTGACGTGATGTAATTCCGAGAGAATTTTCTTTTTGATTTTAATAAATTGAATAGAAAATTTAATTTTTCTTCTAGAAAGTTGAGGCATTCAAAATTACTGTTTCTTTTTCGACCAATAAGCAGCCGATATTTTCTCGATTAACCAATCAAAATTGACCATTACTTACAGGAGTAGCACCAACAGCATGAAGCATCATAGTTCTCAAAACCGCGGGTGTTCGTTGACAATCCGGGCCGAGCTCCAGTGCAACTTCTCCGCCTCTGAAGCTATCGCCGAATGAGGGAAGACCAACTGTCGTTCGGCAATCGGATCCGGGCTTCAAAAAGATCCAATTTGAGTAGTCGCCCAAATCAGCGTGCGTAATCCATCGGAATTCCACGCAGTCAGATTGTGATGTCAATCGATTTAGAACGTCGTAGACTTCTTCGATCACTGCTCGGTCGAAATTTTCAGAAACCTAAAAATTTTGAAATCGAAAAAAAATTTTTTCATCTTTTTTGATCTTATATTTTCCTCAAGGCCTTTTTTCTTGCATCAATTTTTATTTCAAAAGAAATTCCGGAAATATCGATTTTTGAGTTATTTACAGTGCGTTATTTGCGGAAGAGCTGGTTCGGAAGAGCTCCGAGCTCCGCGGTTTTTGGCAATTCTCGGATTGTCGGTATTTTGCCTTTCGCAGCCCTTCCCTCACGTGCTACCCTTTAGTAGAGTCGTCTCTAATCGGCTAATTGATTACTCAAGGAAAAATATTGAAACAAGGAAAATTAATTGATGAAATTTGTGTTTGAAAAGACTCCCCGTTTTTGGGAATAACATTGATTAGGAATTTTGTAAGAGCGAGAGTTTGAAAATTAAATGGAACTAACAGTACATGTAAATATTTTAGGGTGAATATCATAAATATAGTTTGACCGATTTGAACACGTTTTTACAATGATTGTACCATAATAAACGTGAAAGTTGTATGATTTGAGTCAAATAATCACCCCAAACGTCCATTAGGAATAATAATGATTCTCAAACAAATCCGATTTTCGGGAAGGTGGCTCGAATCGGCAAAAAATGCGACAATTTTGACCAAAATTTGGGAAAAAATTTTGACCAATAAAATTTTGACACTCGTCAAGTCGGCCAATCACATTTCAGAAGACAAATTTCGAAAAAAAAAATTGATGCGTTTTTCGTCGATTCGAGCCGAAAACCCGACATTTCAGAAGATGTGGCAAATCCTTCTTTTTTTTTTTTCTTATCAAAAGTAAAAATACCAAACTTTTGACTATCAGCATCGCGCGATAAAAAGCGCGAACACTTGACTTGAAGACTTACCAAGACGGGTACGACTGTGAGTGGTTTAGAAGGAGACCTGGGCCAAAGGTTGACTGGGAATCCATTTTCGCCTGGGAATTGGCTGCCCATTGCTCTGGCTCTCCCAGGAATGACGATGTTGTACTTCCATTTCAAATATGCGACTAAATAAATAACTCAAGAGGAGGACAAGTGTTTTAACTAGCGGAATAACTTGTTAGGATACTTGTTTACACTTCTGTTTGCTCTCTTTTCGTGATAATTGAATGGAAAATAAGCAACCCCGTTCCCATAAGTGCAATACTAAATTTCAAAAAGAGAAAAGTGGTCACGTTTCTTTAAAATTTCAAAATTTTATTTTTTTCAAAATTTTGGAAATTGTATTTGTTTTCGGTCACACGCTTCTGACCGAAAATCGTGAGGTTTAAATAAACAGTTAGACAAAATTTCTTCTTTACCCTTTTTTGGTTTACTTTTTTGGTATGTTGAAATAAGGGTGGCTGAAATCGACAAATTACGACTTTTTCTTCTGTTTTTGAGATCTTAGATTATAGGCCAATCAGATGTCCGCATCGGGTTGAAAGGCCAATTAATTTTCAGGAAAAAATTGTCGCGAATTTCGATCTTTTTCGTCGGTTTTTTGGTCGATTTGAGTCGCTTGGCCCAAAATAACTAGAGAAAAAAAAGATAATTTATGCAAAAAGAAACATCTTTTCCAACTCGAGAATACAAAAGAAAAAGCCATCTTTATGATAATTCGGAGGTTGAAAAATACTGTGAAAATCTGTCGCCAACACTTGTCGAACCTAAATGAGCATGTGTTCGAAAACGCCCTTTCAGGAATAGCGAAAATTCTAGGGAAAAGGTGATTTAAAAATTTCCCCTCAAATGGTTATTTTGATTCTCTCCTTGGAATCATTAATGCTCTCAACTGCGAAAAATCGAGGAAGAAAAACAAGACTGGATTGGCGCTCAAGTTTCCGTAAGAAAATAACGTGGTTAGTTAACCCTGAGCTGTCTAAAATCTGAAAAGAAACAGTATCGACTTTTGACAGCTTCTATCTACTCCTCCCTTAACGTTTTGTTTACAACGTGAGTCGTTGTTGGAATTCCGGGTGCGTATCTTTCTGGTGACATTGTTTAGATCTTCATCTCTTAGATAAAGGAAGATACAGATATTTACAGAAAGGAAGCTCATTAATTAACTTACACGATCTTTTTTTTTTGGTATTAAGTTTTTTGCCTATTTATTAGCTTCTTTTGCAAAAATAATTAAGGGACCATAATTTTTCTTTGGGTTTTTTATGTCTGCCATTATTATTCAGTTAATTTTTGATAGAAAATAGATATAAAAAATAACCATTTGAATTTATTGAAGCAGAGTTACCCAACAAGAACTACAAAAACGTTTCCTATTATTAGTGAATGCATTAAAAGATTTAAATCTTTAGCTTATTAATAATTAATCCAAGATGGAATCTTTTGCTTATTTTCTATAACGAGGGGATCTCAAATCAGAACGACACGTATGACCAATTTCGAGCCATTTGGTCGAGATGAATTAAAATCATCAATTTTAACGAATAAGAAAACTAACCTTGCTGATCAGTCCACTCGAAATTAATCGGCAGCTCCCTTAACCATCCTGTCCCATCTTCTTTCTTTGCATCATCTCTTAGAAAACCTAAAAATTCTTCATTACATGTTCTTCGTTCTAACTCTCTTATTGATCATGGATCTCTAGAAACCTCCTGACGCGATGTTGAGCAACCAAAAAAGGCGCATCTTGATGATTTGTTATTTGAAAAAAAATATAAGAAATGGATTTTGCGAACTTAGGCAGAAAAGAATCTTCGTCAGAAAAATCGTTCGAGCGCGCTAGAATTGCAAGAATCGTGAAAACTCCGGGACTCGCGAGCGCCATCGCGCAAACAGCGCGAGTAAAAGTACTTAGAGGCCGAAAAGGGCTCGAAAGGAACGGCTTGTAAAGCGAGGAAATCTGCTTAGCGTTTTTAAACCAGACGCGGTTTTGGGCTGCTGTCGCGATGGATTCAGTCTAGGGTTAGTTTGGTTCAGTTGATTCAAAAGATTTATTGGCCAGGATTGATTTCTTCCCTTATTTTGCTAAAAAATACGTAGCTTCGATGACCACAAATTGAAAAAATTTCGACAACTTTGATCAAAATTTCGGTCAAAATTTTAACCAGTCAGATCGCCGCTTTCGGCCGTTAGCCCAATCAGATTTCAGAAAAAATTGTCAAAAAGTGTCGCGATTTATTTGGCAAAAAAAAAGACCGAAAAAGTGCGACAAAAGTAACGAGATGGATAGACTTTTAGACTAAAAGTTTTAGTACAGGATTCAGAAATTCTGAATCAGAATCCTGTATTCTCAATAAGCCTTCTTCTTTTTTTTGGTTATAATAAGTTTCCCTTCTGTCGAGGAAATGTCAATTTAGACATCCATTATGTTCAAAGTCTAAAAAGTTCATCTTTGATCATGTTACATAATCAAAGCTATTATTTATAAAAGTACATACGTACATATGATTAAATTGATTATTTATACTTGCGGTATAAAAGATCACCATGAAACTTTTTGAACAGAAAAATGAGATTTTGTTTTGTAACCCTTTTTTCCTTAACTTTTGGCAGTTATTTCGGCGAAAGAAATCGGCAAATGGACTCGTTTTCGACAAAGAATTTGAAGCAAATTCTTTCAAACAATGGTTTGTTTATATTTTTTTGCTTATTTTAATAATTTATGTAGCTGTGAGAATTCGAAAGATTCCAAAAAGAAGAGATCCTCAACACTTCGTCCTTCATCATCCAAGCCAAGTTCGCCGTCTTTTTCAACTGTTTCCATGAGATCAAAAATAATATACGCTGGAAAATGGAGCTTCTAATGAAGCATTTCACAAAAGGGAATCGTGAAAGTTGAGTTATCTTTCGGCACTCAGGTGCGCTTTTTCAGCGGTAAGATAAAGATTAACTCTCGAGTTCCAAATTCGAATCATCTCCGCAAAAGAGTTGTAATCTGCGGCCCGCAAATGATGTATAAATTCTGGAAATTTTTAGAATTAGCATTTTTGCATCTCGGATTATTCTTGAGGGGGGGGTGTCGACGAGAATTTTTTCTTGATTTTTGACCGATTTTTTCCGGCCAAAATTTTTTCTTGTTCTCGCCGGTTAATTTTTTCAACCCTTTTCTATTTGCCAGTAAACTCAGATTTTGCTTATCTGATCAGGTTTTCCCGCATTTTTGGTCACGGAAATCCCGATTCTCGTCGACCCCCTCCTTAACTGTATGATGTAGTCTTTATCTTAGTTCTTCTGATCCTTATTAATGTTATTTCTTCAATCTAATTGAATTTTATTGAATCTTAAATTTTTGGAAATAAACTTTTTCAACCCCGCGCAACATTTTTGTTTGTACCAAACAACGCGCAGGCAGATTCCAAATGAAATGAGTGCAGTTAGAGGGAATTTCTAAAAAACGTTAATGCCATGTTCGCTTGAAAAATCTTAATACGCCACGGCCTAACGACCGTAATTGACCATTGTTCAAAACGTGCTTTCTGAATTGAAAAATCAAGCGTTTTTGTCATGATCCGTTTTTTTCAATTCTTGGCGTTTCCCTGTAGAAATTATCGTTTATTTAAAGTTGTATGAGCAACGACAGAAAAAAATAAATCGCATCCGGGTTATCCCGTCTTTTCCACTTTTACTCTTGTAAACAGGATTTAAAGTTTTATTCAGGCGAAGGGTGGGGCTATTACTTGCAAGTTCGTTTTTAACAAATTTTTCTGGGTTGTGCTGATTTATTTTTTGCTTATCGCCTCTTCTTTTTTTTTCTCACATGAACAGTTGAATGTAGTCGTTGAAGGATTTTCGGCAGATGGGACATTCGCGCTAAAATGTATTTTTAGAAGAAAAAAACTGAAAACTTGGTTCGTCTTTTTTCGAGTTTTTCGCTAGAAACTCTTCCGGAAACGATGTCATGTCAAAAATAAAAGATAGGAATCCTATCTCATTTCCGGATTTTCCCTTTTTAGAGCTTCAATTTCTGTTTGGGAAGGGTTAAGCTACTTGAACCGGGGCAATGAGAAGCTATTTGTACGTACTCTGAATGCAGAATAGAACCGTTGGCAGCAATCAACGCAAAACACGTGACCACAATCCTGAAGAGCTGCCTATATAACGTGTTCAAAATACATGGACAAATCAAATTTGAATCTTAAATATTTTGAGCCGCGCCTTTCTTTCCATATCTCCACAGCAAATAGAACATGTCAATAAGCCCTCTAACTTCTCTTCTAGTTCTTTCAATTCCTTTTTCTTCGACTCCAATTCAACCTGAAATTCCCGATGAGAAATAAACGAGAAAAAAGCACTTACTTTTTCATCGACTTCTGGTGGCTCATCTGGGGCTTCCGGCGCTTGTCGTTTTGGACGATCTAAAAGTTCTAGAATAGAATAAAAAATGAATGTGAAAGTATCTACTTGAAAAGTTTTTCACAACTTTGAGTGCGAGATTCTGTTGCTTCTTATTCAACGTTGGATGCCTTTGAAGCGTCGCTGGTGAAGCTGGTGTCGGGTTAACATCACTTCTTGCAGGATTTGTGTCTCTTTCTTGACTGGTTCTTGAAGAGACTGGTGTATGGTCAAGGCCAATGGTATCAGAGCTTCTCTGAATGGGCGGTGGAGGAGCTTGACGTTTCGGGCGATCTTGATTTATTGATGTTGTTCTTGGAGGGGGAGGGTGAGTGGGATACTGATCTGTGACAAAGGATCTTTGAGGAGGACGATTTCGTGGGGGAGATGGGGCTCGACGACGTGTCGGTGTCCTGTTTTCCTCGATTCTTTGCCAAATTGAACTGGAATTATTGGTGACAACTCGCGATCGAACAGTTTGATAGTGTCTCGTCCTTGTCCCACTTGCGGAAGAAGGGGATAAGGAGGAATTGGTGAATGATCCCGCAAGAGGCAGTGGCGGTATCTCTTCAATATTCCGATTCGCATCGAAAAAGTCATTTAGCGCTCGTTGAAGATTCCAACCTCGTTGTAACAAAAATGCTTCCGTATCGTGGTGGTCGGGAACGTCGGTCAGAAGACGGAACTCTTTGATTTTTTCTCTTTTAGTTTGTTCGGAATCGAGCATTTTATGAAAGAAAAATGATGAGGAAGAAAATGTTCTTGAAAATAACCGCGCGTGGACCGGGTTAGTCATCGTTTTTACGAGCGATGAAAGTGTGTGTTATAGGAAGATTTTGAAATGATTTGTTATCAGCTGATTAGAAAAATGACATAGCGGAGGCAACCCCCTTAATATTTGACAATTCTTTCCATCTTATCAAGTTCTAGAGCTCTTGAAAACGGTGCAGTCTGATTCGTCCAAAATCTAAAGCGATAATCAGCACATTTTGAACGGTTATTCAGTTGAGCGGTGAACAAAGCAAACAGTCACGTGGTTGAAAAAGTACGTCCGCCGCGGTCGAAGAGATAAGTCTAGCCAGGATAAACACTATCTATCGAGAGAGGCGATTTTCTGGCAGTTAGATTTTCTGGCAGTTAGACTTTCTGGCAAAGGCGATTTTCTGGCACTGCCAGAAAATCTAACTTCCAGAAAATCGCCTTTGCCAGAAAATCTAACTGCCAGAAAGTCTAACTGCCAGAAAATCGCCTTTTTAGTATGCATATTATTTGAAACTCTGCAAAAAACTCTTTTTAATAAAATCATTTATAAATTCGAAAAACTGGTGATTATCACACAAATTTCATTCCGGAGCAGTTTCAGCAGGAGTTTGCACCTTTCGACGGGAGCGTTTGATCTAAAAGCCGACTATTCAGGGCGCTAAAAAAGACGACGAATTTGGAATTGAAATTTCTGCGCTAAAAATAGAATGAGGGCAGCATCCACAGTTCGTTCTTGCTATTTTCGGAGTAACAAACGGGTTAACAGGCAGCTGAAAAGTTAGATTTTGATTTTTCTGAGAAAATGGAGGATGATGAAGAGAATGCGGATAGAAAAATGTTGAAACTGACACCGATTCCACCACCTTCTGAGGAAGAATTTTCAGGATAGTTTTATAACAAGTTCAGTTTCAAAAAGCATTTGCGTGCGCCATTATCTCAGTGGGTGCTCACTGTGACCAAGTACTCGAAATCAGATGCAAACACCGGGTGATTAACACAGAAATTCCCGGAAGAAGCTGATTTATGTTTGCTACAGCTATTAATCTTGAATAAATGGGTCAAAAGTGGCCTTTGTCAATGAATTTTTATAAAACGTGTAAGAAAACATTGGTGGTACTGTCGAAAACCCTGCCTTGGTAACGATTCAACGAAACTCAAAAAACAATGCATCCTTCCTCGTCAAAGTTGCTTCCAGATCATTTGCTTTCAAAGCAAGAAAAGCGAAGAAAACGATTCTGCATTCTAAAAACGACGATCCTGACTTCCGTTTCAAGATGCGAGTCGAGTGTGAAAATCAATCATATTCGAAAGACGCTTCATTCCGCTGTTCAACGAAGATTTGGATGTTTGCAAAAGTTGTTGATATGGAATCTCCTCGTTTTTTTGAGCTCAGCAATTGGCGATGTGGAAAGCTAGAGTCGAAAGTAGACATTCACATGAATAAATGTCTGAAGAACGATGCACTCGAAAAGAAGCGATTACAGTACGCAACGACTGTGTCCATGCTCAACAGGAACCAAATTCGCCCAAAAAGTCAACAGACAATTCGTGGAGAAGTTCAAAAAGATTCACAACTTTCGAGCATGGAAAGAGGCAATCTTTTCACGAAAAAGGAGATGAGACGTCTTGCTCAGAATTCCAGAAAGTACGAAAGAAAAATAAAGGCCGCTACAGTTCCTGATCCTCGACGCTTGGAAGACTGGATGACAGTACTAGGAAAGTGATTTATTTGACCGAGCACAGATGCACGAAAGAAATGACAGTGAATATAGTTTAGTTAAATCTTGAGTTGAATTATCCTTTAGAGCTTGGGACATCCTTGATACGGTAGAAAAGCAGAGGCCGTGCGTTCTTCTTTTTCCTTTGTCTTTCCCTGAACTAACATAAATTCGAAGCCGCAAGCGGCTTCTCTTACGATGCAGGAGTTCTTGGGGCTTCGAGGACCCGAGCAGCGGGAGCTCCAGCTCGAGCGGGTGCTTTCTTTGCTGTTGTAGAAACTGCAGCGAATTTGAAGCGGGGAGTCACACCAGCGTTCGCTCTCGCATGAACGGGACCAAGAGGTTCTCCCTTTGAAATCAGAATTGAAAAAGGATTTCGCGTTCTTTTTGATTTACCTGATAGTTAGCGTCGAAAAACTTTTTAAACCATTGAACGAAGTGTGAGACACTTGACAGTGGTGAAAGGAAATTACTTTGCATGACGTTGTCGCCACGGAAGCAGATTTCTCCTTTTCCTTCGCGCGCATAATAATCCATGTCGGGCACGTCAACAAGTTTAAAAAATATTAGCCATCGGCAAATAGCTGAACCAGACGTCGCTTGTTTTCCAAGGCTCTTTAACCGAGAAGATTGTAATGCCACAGCAGACGGTGCAGATGTTCTTGTGAGTCAAGACGACGCCTTTCGGATCGCCAGTCGTGTCGGATGTGTAATTGATCGTAGCAATGTCTGAATAATGAAATTAAATGATCGCCCCTATTTTTATCATTTTTACCTGAAGAAGTCGGCGGAACATTATCAAACGAGCTGTCTTTTCCGATTGCAATAAAATCGTCGAAACTTATGATTTTATAATTGGAGGACTTGACCTTCTTGAATTTTCGAAACACAACGATTGTTTGAAGATGAGCAGGCTTGATTTTGAGAATGAGGTCAAGTTTCTTTTGATTTTGAACGAAGCAGATTGGAGCTTCAATCTGAAGAAAAAGTAAAAATAATCTCGTAAAGAAGTTGTAAACTTACGTGCTCGAGAATGTATTTGACTGCTTGTTCACCAAAAGTATCGTAAAGCGAAACATTGCATATATTTTGATAGTATCCTCCAATGATTACTGCGTCGTATTCGTAGCAATTCGACGAGTAGATCGCAATTTTGCTTTCTCCACTGATAAGTCCGTGCTTTTTCAGTGAATTCGCCAGGTATTGAGATGTTGCAGCGAACTCGCCATAAGTACGGGTCGTGTAATCTGTCAAATCTGGCGTCGGAGTGCCTCAAATGATAGCATTATCACTGGCGGTCTCTCTTCCTCGCTGGAAGCACTCAAGAATTGTCTGAATAACTGTAAAGAAAGTTCTGAGTGATACGCTTTACCTGTGGATAATCAGCTGGCAGAGTCCAGAGTCCTTTCTTCTCGCAGAGAATATTGTGTCTTGCGAAGGTTTCAGAATCTGCTTCATAACTTTGTGGCGCGTCAACGTAGTCTAATTTCTTGTTTCTGTGTAGAGTTATAATTTTGATGAAGACAAACCTTATCTACGCCCATTTTTTTTGAACGAGTTTTGCAAGACTTTGAAGTTATTGACATATTCGTGCTCGTGTTTTGCATTGTACTTTACTGTCTTTAGTCGGATGGAACCTAAACCAAATGTAGCTTGATTAAAAACGATTCGAAAGATGAGGGGTAAGGTGGAGACAACGAGGACATCATTTTTGTTTCACGAAACGAACATTGAAAAGTAATAATTCATTAATAAATCACGAAAAGGCGATGGTGAAACAAAATGGATTCTAATGAATGAGTTTCTTTCGCCGGAACAACGAAGCCCGATATGGGATGAAGCTCTAGCTTTTGCGACTCAACACGATTTGCGCATGCTGACCTCTTCAAAACACTGGTTTGTTGACGGTAAATTCTTTACGAAAGGCCAGCAAAAGAAGTTTGGCTACCGTCAACTCCTCATTATTGGATCAAGAGACCGAGATGATAGTGTTAATCCTAGATTCTTTATTATTCTCAAGGGTCAGTCTAAAGAAGGCTACAAGATTGTCTTTGAGGCTTTAAAGGAAATGATCAATATTGAAAATTTTGAACTTACTTGGTTCGGCAGCGAATTTGTCGTGTGTAATAACGTTGATGAGGACCACAATCGGCCGTTCGGTAGTTTTGAATAGCAGAGCAGCCGATTTTCCTGAAAAACTGTAAATTGATCTACAAAAAGAAACTTTGTCCTGATTCTGAATTTACAACTGTCTCGTCCGATTTCGAACCTGGGCTCAGAAATTCGATTCGCGAAACATGGCCGGAGAAGAATCTACGCATGGTTGGGTGCTACTTTCATTGGTTACAGAGTGTTAGAAGATATTTACAAAGTCATGGACTGTTGGCACTCTGGGAGAAAAATGGAAAGATACTCCAAGCACTCATCCATGCGATCCCATTCATTCACTTGACCGAACCTACATTCTACGACACATTTATGCAGCTTTTGCGTCGAACACTTGATGAACTGTCTACACCACTAATCAAAGACGAGATTAATGAGTTCTACAGATATCTTTCTACGACGTACTTGAATGACGATGCTAAATTCCCTCCTAGTTCATGGGCCCTTGCATTATCGATAGGAGCGAGGAATGGTTCAAAATTCTTGACTAATAACAGTCTTGAAATCATGGTAAGTTACCTTTTTTCGATGGGAAATCTTGTAAAAACATCGAATTCGTGAAGATGCGATTCCAACTAAAATTAAATGTTTAGAACTCATCCCTGGTGGATCAAGGAATCAACAATGCGACAGAGCTATCTACGGTCATCTCCATTGCTAATGGCTTTAAAAGTGAAAGCTTCAGTACGGAAATTGCTAAGCTTGAGAGCAACAGCCAGCAAAGTACTAAAAATGACAGATTGTGCGCCTTAGTTGCGGTTGTACGCTACGAGCAGCTAGCAAGATTTGACAAAAAATGCGCAGAAAATGGCTCAATCGAAGAAGCAATTGTTTCTGTCGGCTTCGGCTTGATGAGGGCCAGATCAAAGGCCGAGTCATTGAAATCTACTCAGAAACTCCGACATTTTATCAACAACGCCACGCAACCAGAAACTGCTGTATTTCAAAATTTGATTAAAGAATCAACAGCTGACGTATAGTTACTATTTTTTATACAAAAATAAAAATTATTTAGTCATACCAGTTTCAAGAAGCAATGCCTGTGATGTCCCCAGTTCGCGATGAGCAAGAAACAGCTGGTGAGCAAGTTGACCCAGATCCTTTCGCTCAGCAAGGAGGAGAATTCGATTTGAGAAGAGTTGCGGCGCCAATCGCTCAGCCAGTTCAAAGAGTGGAAAGAAGAGTCGATGAGGAGACGAGCAATGATGAAGTCGATGTGCCAGCTGTTATCCATGAGTTCGACCCACCTCCAGTGGACTCTTTACCGTCGGACAATGAGGATCGTGAGCCTGAAAACTGTAATATATCAAAAATGTAAATATCAAAAATTTAATATTTCTAGTTGAAAAATCGCCATCTCCAATACATTGGGAACGACTTCTGGATAAAACCGATGAGATAGATGAAACGATCAGAAAACAGTTTCCAAATCGTCCTTCGTCTTCAGAATCGGAGCAAGGTAACTGTCCATATTTAAAAAATAAATGACTTTCATTTAAGAAAATGACGAAGCCGGACAAGCTAATCGTTCTCGTCCAACATCTGATTCTTACCGGAATTTTGATGACAGAACTAGTCCCGAAAAGCTGGTTCTATCTGAACCCAAGCAGCCACGGAAGTATATTCGCAGCGCAAAATCCGCAAAACAGCGCAAAACGCGGGATCTTTCATTGTCAGATTCTGAATCGGATCGTAAGTTTAGTTTTATCAAGCAGAATGTTAATTATTCTAGATGAGCGCCCCGAATCTTCGCAAAATACGCGTAGTTTGTGCGCAAAAGTGAAGCGGAATGCGAAAAAATCAACCTATTGCGAGCATGATTCCCCACCAAAAAAGAAAAAGAAGAAAACTGAAGCCGAAGTGCGTTTGGCAGCCCAAATTGCGAAAGAAAAGAAAATTCTTAAAGAAAGAAATCGAAAAAAAAGAGAAAATGATCCTAAGGTAATGCTTGTATGTTTCTTTAAGAAAATAGCAGAATATTTAGGGCTACTATGCTGATATAGCAAATAAACGGCGTCAAACCATTCAAAGAAAAAAAGAACAAAATGAAGAGTTGATCGCAGAGTTACGGGAAGAGCTGGAAAAAATGAAGGCGGAAAATGCGAAATTGCGAAAACGCGAAGAAATGAGAAAAGCAGATATCCCAGGATTGTTTACACGTATATAATGGTTTCTTATTTAATTGTATTTAATTAGAATAACTTGATAAATAATAAAAAGACGATGACGATTTGATGCGCCAATTAAAAGAAGTACTCGCCACTTCCGACGAAGAAGACTTCTGATGTTCTATAAAAAAAGCTCCTTACATTTTCATCAAACTCGTTACATTCGTTACGGACGATTTCCATAGGTCAGAGCCGTTACAAAATTACCGGGGCAAACTTGCTGTTGCTCTAGCGCCTAAGGGTTACATTGTAGCCCAAGACATCTTTATACGTATCGACGGAGAATCTCAAGCTCTATGCCAGTATCATCTCAGATTTTCGAGATCTCAAAAAATTTCGGATTTATGGCGATTTTTCATTTTTCAAAGGACTACGTGTCCCTAATTCAGCCAATCACAGCACTGTATTTGACGCATTTGCACCGGTAAATTTGTAACGTCTCAGTTAATTGAAGCCGCTGAAAAATAAACCAATAAGTGAAAAAATTGATTGCAAAAGAAAATTCGAAACTCCTTTCCTATATATTTTTCTTCTTCGTTGGAGCTCCTAAAGATGGAATCGAGCACGTCGTTTTGTTGATTCATCGAGTTCCTAGAATTCGGAAGCTTTCTTTGTTGTCTGCGAGAAGAATACTGGCAGGAAGTTCTTCAATATCTTTCGAGGAGTTCAAAATCATGTTAAATTAAAGAAAGGGCACAATTATAACGGGTAAATTCTTCTGGAGGCCCACAATTATAACGGGTTCAATATTCTCCCCGTTGTTATTTTATATGGTCAATTTTCAACACTGAGTCCTTTCTGAAATTGAAATTCTGAATTAAAATTTAAAAATGATAGACAGTATTTTAGTTTCGCAACTCGTAAAGCTTTAATGTCAAAAATTGAAAAAAAATAGAAACATTTAACTTATCAACGGTTTGTGCATCGAAAGAGAGAAGAAAACGCATCATACATTAAATACGAAAGGTTGAAGTTTGGAGGCGAAACAAAGCGGAAACACAGTTCATAAGTTTTAAGCGAATTGGGCAAAATTTTATAGGCAGTTAATTCTTCTCTAATTCCTCTGGCAGTTAATTCTTCTCTGATCTTCATCATTTCCGCTTGAAAAACCGTTGATTTATCAACTAAATTCAGGCGAGCACAGCGCGGCGAATAAGGGAGGAGCGCGCCGCCCACGCGCGCCTGACTATTTCTCAGAAGAATCAGAAGATGAATTCCGAGCTCTTCTTCTCTCCGTTTTTTATCTTCCAGGATCATTAACTATAGATGTGAAATCAAAAGAGGCGATTTTCTGGCAGTTAGACTTTCTGGCATATTAGATTTTCTGGCATTGCCAGAAAATCGCCTTTGCCAGAAAGTCTAACTGCCAGAAAATCTAACTGCCAGAAAATCGCCTCCCTCCTATCTATCTACTTCTGACGCGGCTGATCTCGCTTTCCTTATGCGTTGCGCTTTCTCTCTCTTTGCGGGACTGATTGCCCTTGAGAATAATAAAACTCCGTACTAAATATTCTTTTGAAAAGATTTCTTTTTGACATTTTAAATTTTTCCTTTACGATAGAGAAAATGACCGGGTAAGAAAATAATATATTTTAATGCTCTATAAAAGGCCATTTTTAACCCTCGAGCTAATCCCCTTAGGCGTGAACGTATAAATTCAAAAGATAAGAGCTTATTTTTGACTTGATTTCGCAAAAATGCCGAAAGCTGAACGAAGAAAAAAGTAAAACAACCTTCTTTTCATCAAAGACTTTATTTTCAGAAGCAAACAAGAGAGCACAAATGCCGCGGAAAACACTAGAATTGTCCTGGAAGAAGAACTTCTCTTTTGCAAAATCATGCAAAAGTCTCTGAAAGAAGGTTCGTTTTAAAAATTCTGCGCTGTCAAAAAGGGTCGAATTATTTTTATCTTTAGTCGAGTTCGAGTCCAATTCAAGAGATCTTGTGTTTCAAGGGCCGGGTTTGAGGAAAACTAATAAAGCCCTAGAATTTTAAAGTTTCGCTTTTCAAAAATGCTTCTCAAACCCTTTATACAAGACACGAATGTTTATGTTTCTGACGAGGAGCTTGAAGTTTTAATTCCAAGATTTGTAAGGGTCACAATTTTTGAAAAGAAAGAATATTTTTCGAGAAAAAAAAAACGTTGGATGATCGCGTTTTTGAGCAATTTTTGTTCAACAGAGTTGTGACCATAATTGTAAGTGATAAAATTTGCCACAATCGGGTGATGGCGGTTCAGTTATCCGGCGATGGGGGGCCAATGAAAACAAAACCGTTGCAACGTCTATCAGGTATTATCTCTTATTTTCATCGTCGGTTGAATTTTTTATGGAAAAAAAAATCGAGAAAAATATTTTCTGCTAGAAATCGTTTTCGATAATTTACTTCGCAAGTAATTATTTTGAGTAATTTACGCAGCGCATTAGCTATTTAAAAAAAAAGGGCGGGAAAAGACTTGATTTTATGTCAACTAAGAAATGGTTATTGCAAGAACACGTTTTGTGAAAACAATTTTTTTCAATAAAGAATCAAGCGCTTCTTTATTTTTTCGAAAGTGAGGGGCTTATTCAATGGAGTCGTAATTTGATTTAGAACTGTGGCCGGCGCGGCGCAGGCGAATAAGCAATTTACGCCACTAAGGGATGAAGTTATGCTACATGCTTACCAAAGTGAAACAGCAGTAGCTATTCAGGTAAGCTCAATTGCTGAATTTTCGTTTCGAAATTTTTCATTTTAGATTTTGACTTGTCCTCTGCCCGACGAGGCGCGGTTCTGAGCTTGTAGTATCAGTACTTATCTTATCTATGCACATTACTAGCTCCCTCCGGAGAGCGGAATCCACAGTTGAACCGCTAAAAAGCTCGACGAAATGGAATTTGAGGTTCATTTGGGCGTCGGCGCCGATGGCTCAGGAAGGTTCAAAAATTGAACGTGAGCTTCGTTTGTCTTCTTTTTTTGCTGTTTTTGCACCTTGACAGCCACTGACATTACGACCGTTCACATTTTCCGGTAAAGCAGCGCTCGTCTAACATGCTTTGTGGTGTCCTCTTCTCAGCAACTCCGTGACCTTGCCAATTACTTTCCTCAAAATTCGAATAAAACAAATCTTTTTCCAAGATCTTGATTTACGAGATTTTACTCATTTTACGAGCAAATATGACATCATTGAAAAAAAGAGAAAAATTTTCTTCACACTCCCCTTTATTTGTTCAATCATTGCAAATATTTCTGACACAGTTTTTTCGCTAACTACCTGTTTGCAAAAAATCATTGAAGGCATGTCTTTTTCGGAAGAGGAAAATGAAGAAGAATCAACAGATGAAAAACTAAGCATAAACCCGAATTATCGATGGCTTGCTCTTTTCACTGTCATGGCAACTTCAGGTTATTTGCTTCTTGAAAACCAACCCCGCGAAAATATCGTTAATAAAATTTGCAGGTGGCAATGCAATGGGCTGGCTAGCATTTGCTCCGATTCCTGGGCCGACCACAGAGTACTTCGGAATAACCACCAATCAAGTTGATTTGTTCTCAGTTCTCTTCATGCTGGTGGGAATACCTGTTGGCTTTGTCGCTATCTATTGTGTGGATATAATTGGTCTGAGAAAGTCGATTTGGATAGCAGCGGCGTTCAATCTTGCTGGCTCAGTCGTCCGGTTATCGACGCTTTTTCATGAAGAACTCGATCAAAATGGCGATTTTATAGCAGCACCCAATTGGTGCTACCCAGTTGCCCTTGTCGGGACTGCAATTATGGCTGTCAGTCAAGCTTTCATCCTCGTTATTCCGACAAAAATGGCATCTCAGTGGTTTCAAGCTGATCAGAGACTACTTGCCAACTCACTTTCTTCCCTTTCGAATCCACTGGGGATGATGATTGCTGCAGTAACAGCCCCGATAATTGTGAGATCGGCAAGTGACTTGTGGATACAAGCGTTGATCTTTGCCATTCCAGTTGTTTTGGGGCTTCTTGCGTCCTTTTTCATTCCTGGAGAAGGCAATTATCTTTCAGAAACGGGTTTGAAGACAAAAATAGTCAAAAATATTTACCCTCAAACCCAATCAAAGCAGAAGAACTATCCTTCAAACAACGACTAAAATATCTCTTCAAGGAATACGGCCGCGAATACATTTGGATTCTCGTCTGCGGAGCAATCGGAATCGGACATTTCTCAACAAAACTTACCCTTCTTGTCCAATTTCTCTGCCCTGGGGGATACGACAATACTTTCAGCTCTTCAATTTGTGCCTCAGCTATAATTGTTACTGGAATCGTTTTCAGTGCGATTTTGTCGATTTTCATTGATGGAAAAGAATATCATTCTCCGGGTAAAATTGAAAACTGAAATATTTGAAATTTCGTTTTTAGCCGCAAAAATTTTGCTTCTTGTCGCTCTTGGTGCTTCGATTGGTTTCGCTTTCATCATGCATACGCCAGAAATTGAGCCATGGATTGGCGTCGTTTGTGGACTTTATGGCCTAGGAGGGCTGAGTTTCTTCCCGCTTTGTTGCGAAATGGCGGCGGAGTCGACTTTTCCCGTCGGAGAAGCAACCTCAACCGGATTTATGATGATGCTCGGGCAACTTCTAGCGGCGGTTATGATGTTCGGGAGTGCGGCGGTTCCGCAAGGTTTCGAGCCTGACTCATCTGTTTGCAATCCAAAGGAAGAGGGGCAAGATTTATCGGAGTTCTCATTTTACCTCGATATTGGTAAAATCGAAAAATTTGCCAATATCAACACTATTTTAGTGATCTTGGGACTCTGGTTTTTGTTTCTCTTTTTGTACAAATGCTCATACAGAAGAAAACATCATTATGAAGAGCTTGAAGATACTTCAGTAACAACTTCCTTGTAATCCAATGTAGAATTAATTTTATAAGAAAGATTATTCAGATGCGACATTTTCCCTTTTTTCCGTTACGAATCTTCTTGTAAACATTGCATTTCGCAAGAATAAACGAAATCAAAATCTGTGCAAATACGAAGGGAAAGTAGAGACTCCTCTTTCTCTTTGATTTCTCGTCTGAATTCATTCAATTTGCAAGAATTCCTCGCATCATGAATCGCAAGAATCATGAAAATCAAGAGAACCCTGGAGAAACGTCTGATTACTTCACATTTTCCCTAAATGTGCCTACAGGACTTCCGTCTGGAATGGTCATTCCAAATCCTCGACTACAGGGCTCTGATTCAACTTTACCGCAGAACGAGGTTCCGCTGCAGAACCATGAAACCTTGAACCCGGGATCAAATGGATCTTCCTCTGGAATGGACTGTGAAAAATTCAGCGGAAATAAGATTTGTTCAACCTGAGACATTTGAGGCCAATAATCTCCAAATCTGGATGCAAAATTTGGGAACTTGGAAATTCCGCTGTTCCAAGTTGGAATCATATGTACGACGTCAATAGACCGAAAGAGATCAAAATTTCGCCGGAAGAGCTCCTAGTTTATTGCAGAAAACAAACAACATACAACGTAGAGACCGTTCAAAATGCGTTGAAAAAGATGAACGACGACGAGAAAAAATGGGAAAGACAAATGGAGGACATGCGAAATGACTATGAACGTAAAATGAACGAGATGGTGGCTCAATATGAAGAACGAATCGCTCGACTTGAAAGAAGAAACACTTATGTAAATTACTAATTCGATTTGTAGGCGCCTCTTTGGCTGATAGGTAGTCGTAAGTCAAAAAATAATATGTTATCATAAAGAATTCTTTATAATAACTTGTTTAATTCAGATATACCAAAACTAGCTTCTATTACCCTGTTAACTGTACGAACAGCACTTTGTTGATTCGTTTGTTCGTATCTCATGGAAAAAAACTTTTCTTTATTGATAAAAAAAAACTGCTAAACATGATTTATTTCTTATATGCCTGTCTTTCTGGTAGTCTCATTATTTCTTGCATATTCACAGCAGTATGAAGCTTCACTTTACAATCATAATCGAAAATGCCTTCACCGACTGAATACTGATCGATCAAAAGCAGGCCCCTAAAACAAGTAAATCTCGATCTTTTAAGTTGGGATCAAAGTCGCTTGAGATATACTGTATATCATATACACGAATACAAAATTTTTTTTATTGCAAAACTTTTAAGTAGATTAATTTCGATCAGAAACTAAGTATGCGATAATGTAGCATCTAAAATTTTAAAGCAGGGCACGTAAGAAAAGAGAAGAAAAGCTTCGGAAAGAAAGAGCGGAAATCGTGATTGCCGATGACTTCTACACCGTCTTCGGCGATCGTTTCATTTTCGAGATCAATGCGTTGAATCGGGCTTTCGAAATCGTCCGAACCTTCCTCTTCTTCATATTCTCCACCAAAGTAGAAAATCGAGTTGTTGATCATCATTGCTGATCCTCCATGAACGACCTGGATGATATTTTTCTTTCTTACTTTTTTAAGGTTTCCAACGACCCACCATTTTTCATCAAGATCGAACTCCCAAATTTTATCCTGGTATCTCTCTGGCCCTGGCCATGTATCCCGCACGTAGCCTCCAAGCATGAGCATTTTTCCTGACGGAAGAGAGATAAATGAATGGGCTTCTCCTCCTTCCAGGCTAAAAAAACTTTTGGAAATATTCAGTCAAAGTTTCTTACTGATCGTTATCCCAGTTATCGTACCAACCATCCTCGGTCAATCTTTCAATTTGGGCAATTTTCTCCGCATGGGCAATTTGCAAAACAAGCTGTTGTACAAAACGATAAGTAGAAAGAATGATTTTATCCTACTTTCATATTCTCGTTGGCAGATCGAGAGACAATACTCTGTCTCACAAAGCAACCGACAGCGGTTATATTCAGCTCTGCAGACTGCTTGGCAATCCTTTTGGAGGTCTTCATCCCTATGAAAAACAAATTTGTAAGTGAAAATTATCAGAAAGAACATTTTTTTACTTGCAAATTTCATCTCTTTCGGACACCTGAAGACTCCTCGGAAAATCTTTCAAAGGGTCTCCATAGACTGAGTTCGAAAGGGACAGGAGAGAAAAAAATAATTTCATTTTCACGAAATGGAAAGCTTTGACCTGAGCTAGCTTTATAACAGGGTCATAATGTTAAGCAAATGCTGAAAAACACGTGCTAAATATCCCACTGCGGGTTACTTAAAGTAAAGTCTAAAAATGAAAGTTCAAGGTCAAAATAGTTTTGTTTTTGAAAAAAATCACTTGTTTTTCATTTATTACAGAGCTTGAATTATTTTTCGAATGCCTGTATTCCAGGAAGTCTCAATATTTTCGCTATATCAACAGTAGTTGGTAGCTTTGCTTTGCCTTCATAGTCGAAAATGCCATCACCAATCGAATATCGGTCGATTACAAGCAGCCCTCTGAAAAACCATCATTTCGGGGTTCGAAGATTCAAGAAAACTTACTTCGTGTGCTTTCCTTCTGTCTCCACTCCGACAGAATGCTCCCAAGCCTCAGTAATGATTTCCGGATTTGTGTGACAAAGAGCGGCGAGCAAATCATAAATTCTCCAACCAGGGCCGTTGTCGAACTGGCATCGAGGGTGAAACTCTCCAAAGTATCGCTCTGCATCATATTTTGAGACGGATTTTATAAATGACTCATCCATATCGTGCCAGAAAGAAATCGGGAAGGGAAATTGTCGTGCGAGTTCTAGGGTCACGATCGTTGGCGTCAAATGAGGAAGAAAGCTTTGATTGATTCCTTAATGTTTGTAGGAAAATGCCGAAAAATTCATCTTGAGAAATCTTCCTTGATATCACTTTCTCTGCAGAATAATAGTCGAACCAAAAGTTGTACTCTGCTGCCTGTCCCGGAGCATTTCCAGCTCCATACAAATTTCCTCCCATGACTGTCCACTCATTTACGCGCTCAGGAAGACTTGGGTCCAGTTTGAGAGCTTGAGCGATGTTGGTCAGCGGCCCAAGGGACAAAATTGTGATATCATCGTGTTCAAGCTGAAGTATTCATTTGCTGCATAAGCAATTTGACTTACAGTAAGATCAACAATCGCTTGCCCCGCTGATTTGCCCATGTCAATCTCTAAAAAGTCGCCCTTTTCAACATCATTACCCGAGATTCTCGGCTCGAGTCCTTGTTGATTTCCAAGACCATCTTCACCATACCATCCATCACTTTCTTCCGGAAAATCGGCGCCGAGATAAATCGGTGGAATACTCTCAAGATTGTTACTCTTCAAGATTCTAAGAGCATTTGCAGCGCCTTGATGAGTTTTGACGTTTCCATCAACGATCGTTAGAGCGACAATTTCAACAGATGATTTGAGATTCTTGAAAGAAGGATTCATATAGATCTTTGAATAATTGAAAAGAGATTTTGAACCCTTGGCAAAAGATATTGAATCGCAAGAGCATCATCAATTCCCGGATCACAATCGACGATCACCCTCTTTTTCTAGCCTCAAAGAGAGTTAATTCTAGAGCTTCTCTCGAATCAAAAAGACATTCCTTTGAGGCCATCGTTCGGATAAGAATTGGTGTTAAAAATGATCTGAGTTTCATTTTTTCTAAAAAGGAATTTCTATCTTTCTGTTTTTGGCTGTTTTCTCTATTTGGCTTTCGAATAAAAATCGGCCTCCTCCGTAGACCAAGATAAACTCGTTTGTTTAAACCTTTTTGACCTTTTGTTTTCAAAAGGAAAAATTGCGTTGAATTATGTTTTTATTAATTGATTTTCTGTCACAGTCAAAAATGATCATGATATGAGCAGGTTTGAAATAATTACTGTATGTTACTTTCTTCTTAGATTTTTTTGTTTGGCATTAGTTGTGTAGTTAATCTTTTGAATTCTTCTAGAAGTGGCTTTGAAGGTTGAAGTTAGGCTTCTGTCTGGGCTCCCTCCTAAAAATGCGCTCTTAGACCTTTTCGGGTTAGATCAATTCTTACAGTATATTTAGTTCCATCTTCATCTTCGTTTCCTCTTTTCTTGACATAAAATATGACTGCGATAATAATCGCAATAATGACGATTCCAGTGACACTTCCGACCAAGAAAGTTTTGTTGCCATTTCCAGCGGCATCCACGTCAATTTCTTCTTCAATTTTTTTCAATAAAGAATCAAGCGCTTCTTTATTTTTTCGAAAGTGAGGGGCTTATTCAATGGAGTCGTAATTTGATTTAGAACTGTGGCCGGCGCGGCGCAGGCGAATAAGCAATTTACGCCACTAAGGGATGAAGTTATGCTACATGCTTACCAAAGTGAAACAGCAGTAGCTATTCAGGTAAGCTCAATTGCTGAATTTTCGTTTCGAAATTTTTCATTTTAGATTTTGACTTGTCCTCTGCCCGACGAGGCGCGGTTCTGAGCTTGTAGTATCAGTACTTATCTTATCTATGCACATTACTAGCTCCCTCCGGAGAGCGGAATCCACAGTTGAACCGCTAAAAAGCTCGACGAAATGGAATTTGAGGTTCATTTGGGCGTCGGCGCCGATGGCTCAGGAAGGTTCAAAAATTGAACGTGAGCTTCGTTTGTCTTCTTTTTTTGCTGTTTTTGCACCTTGACAGCCACTGACATTACGACCGTTCACATTTTCCGGTAAAGCAGCGCTCGTCTAACATGCTTTGTGGTGTCCTCTTCTCAGCAACTCCGTGACCTTGCCAATTACTTTCCTCAAAATTCGAATAAAACAAATCTTTTTCCAAGATCTTGATTTACGAGATTTTACTCATTTTACGAGCAAATATGACATCATTGAAAAAAAGAGAAAAATTTTCTTCACACTCCCCTTTATTTGTTCAATCATTGCAAATATTTCTGACACAGTTTTTTCGCTAACTACCTGTTTGCAAAAAATCATTGAAGGCATGTCTTTTTCGGAAGAGGAAAATGAAGAAGAATCAACAGATGAAAAACTAAGCATAAACCCGAATTATCGATGGCTTGCTCTTTTCACTGTCATGGCAACTTCAGGTTATTTGCTTCTTGAAAACCAACCCCGCGAAAATATCGTTAATAAAATTTGCAGGTGGCAATGCAATGGGCTGGCTAGCATTTGCTCCGATTCCTGGGCCGACCACAGAGTACTTCGGAATAACCACCAATCAAGTTGATTTGTTCTCAGTTCTCTTCATGCTGGTGGGAATACCTGTTGGCTTTGTCGCTATCTATTGTGTGGATATAATTGGTCTGAGAAAGTCGATTTGGATAGCAGCGGCGTTCAATCTTGCTGGCTCAGTCGTCCGGTTATCGACGCTTTTTCATGAAGAACTCGATCAAAATGGCGATTTTATAGCAGCACCCAATTGGTGCTACCCAGTTGCCCTTGTCGGGACTGCAATTATGGCTGTCAGTCAAGCTTTCATCCTCGTTATTCCGACAAAAATGGCATCTCAGTGGTTTCAAGCTGATCAGAGACTACTTGCCAACTCACTTTCTTCCCTTTCGAATCCACTGGGGATGATGATTGCTGCAGTAACAGCCCCGATAATTGTGAGATCGGCAAGTGACTTGTGGATACAAGCGTTGATCTTTGCCATTCCAGTTGTTTTGGGGCTTCTTGCGTCCTTTTTCATTCCTGGAGAAGGCAATTATCTTTCAGAAACGGGTTTGAAGACAAAAATAGTCAAAAATATTTACCCTCAAACCCAATCAAAGCAGAAGAACTATCCTTCAAACAACGACTAAAATATCTCTTCAAGGAATACGGCCGCGAATACATTTGGATTCTCGTCTGCGGAGCAATCGGAATCGGACATTTCTCAACAAAACTTACCCTTCTTGTCCAATTTCTCTGCCCTGGGGGATACGACAATACTTTCAGCTCTTCAATTTGTGCCTCAGCTATAATTGTTACTGGAATCGTTTTCAGTGCGATTTTGTCGATTTTCATTGATGGAAAAGAATATCATTCTCCGGGTAAAATTGAAAACTGAAATATTTGAAATTTCGTTTTTAGCCGCAAAAATTTTGCTTCTTGTCGCTCTTGGTGCTTCGATTGGTTTCGCTTTCATCATGCATACGCCAGAAATTGAGCCATGGATTGGCGTCGTTTGTGGACTTTATGGCCTAGGAGGGCTGAGTTTCTTCCCGCTTTGTTGCGAAATGGCGGCGGAGTCGACTTTTCCCGTCGGAGAAGCAACCTCAACCGGATTTATGATGATGCTCGGGCAACTTCTAGCGGCGGTTATGATGTTCGGGAGTGCGGCGGTTCCGCAAGGTTTCGAGCCTGACTCATCTGTTTGCAATCCAAAGGAAGAGGGGCAAGATTTATCGGAGTTCTCATTTTACCTCGATATTGGTAAAATCGAAAAATTTGCCAATATCAACACTATTTTAGTGATCTTGGGACTCTGGTTTTTGTTTCTCTTTTTGTACAAATGCTCATACAGAAGAAAACATCATTATGAAGAGCTTGAAGATACTTCAGTAACAACTTCCTTGTAATCCAATGTAGAATTAATTTTATAAGAAAGATTATTCAGATGCGACATTTTCCCTTTTTTCCGTTACGAATCTTCTTGTAAACATTGCATTTCGCAAGAATAAACGAAATCAAAATCTGTGCAAATACGAAGGGAAAGTAGAGACTCCTCTTTCTCTTTGATTTCTCGTCTGAATTCATTCAATTTGCAAGAATTCCTCGCATCATGAATCGCAAGAATCATGAAAATCAAGAGAACCCTGGAGAAACGTCTGATTACTTCACATTTTCCCTAAATGTGCCTACAGGACTTCCGTCTGGAATGGTCATTCCAAATCCTCGACTACAGGGCTCTGATTCAACTTTACCGCAGAACGAGGTTCCGCTGCAGAACCATGAAACCTTGAACCCGGGATCAAATGGATCTTCCTCTGGAATGGACTGTGAAAAAAATTCAGCGGAAATAAGATTTGTTCAACCTGAGACATTTGAGGCCAATAATCTCCAAATCTGGATGCAAAATTTGGGAACTTGGAAATTCCGCTGTTCCAAGTTGGAATCATATGTACGACGTCAATAGACCGAAAGAGATCAAAATTTCGCCGGAAGAGCTCCTAGTTTATTGCAGAAAACAAACAACATACAACGTAGAGACCGTTCAAAATGCGTTGAAAAAGATGAACGACGACGAGAAAAAATGGGAAAGACAAATGGAGGACATGCGAAATGACTATGAACGTAAAATGAACGAGATGGTGGCTCAATATGAAGAACGAATCGCTCGACTTGAAAGAAGAAACACTTATGTAAATTACTAATTCGATTTGTAGGCGCCTCTTTGGCTGATAGGTAGTCGTAAGTCAAAATAATATGTTATCATAAAGAATTCTTTATAATAACTTGTTTAATTCAGATATACCAAAACTAGCTTCTATTACCCTGTTAACTGTACGAACAGCACTTTGTTGATTCGTTTGTTCGTATCTCATGGAAAAAAACTTTTCTTTATTGATAAAAAAAAACTGCTAAACATGATTTATTTCTTATATGCCTGTCTTTCTGGTAGTCTCATTATTTCTTGCATATTCACAGCAGTATGAAGCTTCACTTTACAATCATAATCGAAAATGCCTTCACCGACTGAATACTGATCGATCAAAAGCAGGCCCCTAAAACAAGTAAATCTCGATCTTTTAAGTTGGGATCAAAGTCGCTTGAGATATACTGTATATCATATACACGAATACAAAATTTTTTTTATTGCAAAACTTTTAAGTAGATTAATTTCGATCAGAAACTAAGTATGCGATAATGTAGCATCTAAAATTTTAAAGCAGGGCACGTAAGAAAAGAGAAGAAAAGCTTCGGAAAGAAAGAGCGGAAATCGTGATTGCCGATGACTTCTACACCGTCTTCGGCGATCGTTTCATTTTCGAGATCAATGCGTTGAATCGGGCTTTCGAAATCGTCCGAACCTTCCTCTTCTTCATATTCTCCACCAAAGTAGAAAATCGAGTTGTTGATCATCATTGCTGATCCTCCATGAACGACCTGGATGATATTTTTCTTTCTTACTTTTTTAAGGTTTCCAACGACCCACCATTTTTCATCAAGATCGAACTCCCAAATTTTATCCTGGTATCTCTCTGGCCCTGGCCATGTATCCCGCACGTAGCCTCCAAGCATGAGCATTTTTCCTGACGGAAGAGAGATAAATGAATGGGCTTCTCCTCCTTCCAGGCTAAAAAAACTTTTGGAAATATTCAGTCAAAGTTTCTTACTGATCGTTATCCCAGTTATCGTACCAACCATCCTCGGTCAATCTTTCAATTTGGGCAATTTTCTCCGCATGGGCAATTTGCAAAACAAGCTGTTGTACAAAACGATAAGTAGAAAGAATGATTTTATCCTACTTTCATATTCTCGTTGGCAGATCGAGAGACAATACTCTGTCTCACAAAGCAACCGACAGCGGTTATATTCAGCTCTGCAGACTGCTTGACAATCCTTTTGGAGGTCTTCATCCCTATGAAAAACAAATTTGTAAGTGAAAATTATCAGAAAGAACATTTTTTTACTTGCAAATTTCATCTCTTTCGGACACCTGAAGACTCCTCGGAAAATCTTTCAAAGGGTCTCCATAGACTGAGTTCGAAAGGGACAGGAGAGAAAAAAATAATTTCATTTTCACGAAATGGAAAGCTTTGACCTGAGCTAGCTTTATAACAGGGTCATAATGTTAAGCAAATGCTGAAAAACACGTGCTAAATATCCCACTGCGGGTTACTTAAAGTAAAGTCTAAAAATGAAAGTTCAAGGTCAAAATAGTTTTGTTTTTGAAAAAAATCACTTGTTTTTCATTTATTACAGAGCTTGAATTATTTTTCGAATGCCTGTATTCCAGGAAGTCTCAATATTTTCGCTATATCAACAGTAGTTGGTAGCTTTGCTTTGCCTTCATAGTCGAAAATGCCATCACCAATCGAATATCGGTCGATTACAAGCAGCCCTCTGAAAAACCATCATTTCGGGGTTCGAAGATTCAAGAAAACTTACTTCGTGTGCTTTCCTTCTGTCTCCACTCCGACAGAATGCTCCCAAGCCTCAGTAATGATTTCCGGATTTGTGTGACAAAGAGCGGCGAGCAAATCATAAATTCTCCAACCAGGGCCGTTGTCGAACTGGCATCGAGGGTGAAACTCTCCAAAGTATCGCTCTGCATCATATTTTGAGACGGATTTTATAAATGACTCATCCATATCGTGCCAGAAAGAAATCGGGAAGGGAAATTGTCGTGCGAGTTCTAGGGTCACGATCGTTGGCGTCAAATGAGGAAGAAAGCTTTGATTGATTCCTTAATGTTTGTAGGAAAAATGCCGAAAAATTCATCTTGAGAAATCTTCCTTGATATCACTTTCTCTGCAGAATAATAGTCGAACCAAAAGTTGTACTCTGCTGCCTGTCCCGGAGCATTTCCAGCTCCATACAAATTTCCTCCCATGACTGTCCACTCATTTACGCGCTCAGGAAGACTTGGGTCCAGTTTGAGAGCTTGAGCGATGTTGGTCAGCGGCCCAAGGGACAAAATTGTGATATCATCGTGTTCAAGCTGAAGTATTCATTTGCTGCATAAGCAATTTGACTTACAGTAAGATCAACAATCGCTTGCCCCGCTGATTTGCCCATGTCAATCTCTAAAAAGTCGCCCTTTTCAACATCATTACCCGAGATTCTCGGCTCGAGTCCTTGTTGATTTCCAAGACCATCTTCACCATACCATCCATCACTTTCTTCCGGAAAATCGGCGCCGAGATAAATCGGTGGAATACTCTCAAGATTGTTACTCTTCAAGATTCTAAGAGCATTTGCAGCGCCTTGATGAGTTTTGACGTTTCCATCAACGATCGTTAGAGCGACAATTTCAACAGATGATTTGAGATTCTTGAAAGAAGGATTCATATAGATCTTTGAATAATTGAAAAGAGATTTTGAACCCTTGGCAAAAGATATTGAATCGCAAGAGCATCATCAATTCCCGGATCACAATCGACGATCACCCTCTTTTTCTAGCCTCAAAGAGAGTTAATTCTAGAGCTTCTCTCGAATCAAAAAAGACATTCCTTTGAGGCCATCGTTCGGATAAGAATTGGTGTTAAAAATGATCTGAGTTTCATTTTTTCTAAAAAGGAATTTCTATCTTTCTGTTTTTGGCTGTTTTCTCTATTTGGCTTTCGAATAAAAATCGGCCTCCTCCGTAGACCAAGATAAACTCGTTTGTTTAAACCTTTTTGACCTTTTGTTTTCAAAAGGAAAAATTGCGTTGAATTATGTTTTTATTAATTGATTTTCTGTCACAGTCAAAAATGATCATGATATGAGCAGGTTTGAAATAATTACTGTATGTTACTTTCTTCTTAGATTTTTTTGTTTGGCATTAGTTGTGTAGTTAATCTTTTGAATTCTTCTAGAAGTGGCTTTGAAGGTTGAAGTTAGGCTTCTGTCTGGGCTCCCTCCTAAAAATGCGCTCTTAGACCTTTTCGGGTTAGATCAATTCTTACAGTATATTTAGTTCCATCTTCATCTTCGTTTCCTCTTTTCTTGACATAAAATATGACTGCGATAATAATCGCAATAATGACGATTCCAGTGACACTTCCGACCAAGAAAGTTTTGTTGCCATTTCCAGCGGCATCCACGTCAATTTCTTCTTCAGCGGGGTCTTCGATCGGGTTAGGAGTGTCTTCATTCGGTGAATCTAGAATTGAAGGTTGAATCTAAAATCTGAGAAAAGTCATGAATTGGTACCTCTGTGAGTTTCAGTTGGTGGGTCGACAGGAAGATCAACAACTTTCTTCGAGCAGGGTCCAGCGATACAACCTTCTGCTGGAAACGGGCTGTCGAGATATGATTCTACGGATTGGCCGTCGACCAATTTTTGATAAACAACTCGGCACTGGTACTTTTCACTAGCGTCTATTTCTGCTCGCAGACTGGCATCAACTGTCGAGCTAGAAAACGACGATTATTAATCGGAAATGAAAGTAAAACTTACCTTCTGTAGCGGTTTTCTTTTGCAACTCCAGTTCCCGAATAATCGACAAAGCAATCGTTAGCATCAAGCTTCGAGTTTTCATTGCATTCGAAGACGATATTTCCTTGGTCGTTGAGCCATTGAATCGTGGCCTGAGGATAAGTCTCGCCAGTAGTGCAAGTCGCGAGTTTCTCGGATTTTTTCGAGTTTGGATCAAAGTTGCTTGAGATCACCTTAAATTTATCATTGAATAAGACATCTTCTCTATGAATAAGTACCTTGACATCAGATGGCTCCAAAATCGCCAACAACAAGACCTGTTCTGTCCTCCCTCCTCGCATCGTACAATCATAAATAGTATTGAACAAGTACTCATTAGATAGATATCCATTCACAATCGCCTTTCCGTCTCGCACTTATCTTGGCTTGAAGATCAAGGGGTCAATTACATGACAAATTTCCGTACTCGTTAAAAGAAAGTTCAAAGGTTACATTTGAGAAAAATGGAAACGCGTGGCCTTTACATCGGTTTTATGATGATGATTTATGTTCAGAAAAATTTGGACTTAATCAAATTCATAAAAAGACACCATCAAATCATAAAAACGCGTCGTTAAGAACATTCTCCATCAAAAAATCTTTTCATCTGATTATCTGAGAAGCCAATCCTGAAATAGCTGGACCTTCTTCTGAAAACGTAGGGACGAGAGATTCAATTTCCGACTTTTGTTCATCGCAGTAAATTGGATACGCTACGCTTCTGTCCGAACCGACGAAGGTTTTATGAACGGCTGAGACTGCTGCCGCCACTAGAAGGAGGGGGATAAAAAGGGATTAGGATAGAATTTCAGGAAGAACGGATCAGAAGAGATTTAACCGATTTCAAGGCGATTTTTAAGAAAAAGAAAATTCTTTATTTTGTTTATTCATTCTTTCTTTATGTTTATTTGGTTCGATTATTAATTATATTATTTATTCTTATTTTTAATTTTAAGCAGTAAAGCTGCAAAGAAGGAAAAAAAATTTCTTTAACAAAAATTTTTTTCAGAGTATTTTTGTTAAATAAAAAGCTAAATAAGAAGAAAACTTACATGAAAAAACGATCCTCAGCTTCATTTCTTTTTTTGTTCTCTCTCGAATCTGTGCTCTGCTTCGCTAATAAAAGAGCCTCTCTAGTAGACTCGGTATCCGGGCGTCGTAACCTCCTTTGTTTTTGTGCTTAACCTTCGCAGCCAAAGAAAATTCACTTTCTCAGGATAACTTATGAGCGGTAAAACGAACTTTCCGGTTAATGAAGAAAATGGAATGTAAAGCTTCAAAACTGGGCTCCGTCACGTGGCTCAAGGGCAAGGCGAGAGGAAAATCACTCAAGCGCTTAAAAATCAAAAAAAGTGTCTCGAAAAATTTAATTAAGGCAATCACCGGGCGGTAATTAGGGGCGGTTGCTTGCTTTTTCGATTTTTCGATACCTTTTGGCCGCTTTTCTAGGGTGGTATTTATATGGCAAAGTGGCACATTCATGTAGCTACGGTAGCGGTCCGGAGAATCATAATCACGTGGCGAAAATAAAAAGCCTAATTAGGGCTCGGAGCTGTAAATGGATGATTACGGGGATTTTTTAACGATTATACTTGTCAAAAATCATTGAAGAAAATTTTCATTGTTGCATAAACTGAATAAAGAAATAAGCAGAAATACAAATGAGTATAAATAGGTGGTTTTAAAATGATAAAACGCTCAAAAAAATTCGATTTCTATATAATTTTTGCTTAATTTTTATACATAAAATATCCCTTTTCTTGCTCTTCTGAAGATCACAAATCTCCTTCTTTTCTGTGTCTCTTCAAAATCTCTGTAAAAATCACTGTATTAGAAAAAAGGCCGTCAAATAGCAGACAGACACACTCACGAGCGTCTTTCTTTCTTCTTTTCTTGAGTTTTTGATGAGCTGGCAGGTGAGCCAGGCACTAGAGTGGTGCTCAATGAATAAATGATTTAGCGCCGCAGAGTTTTTTCTCTTTTCGGAAAGGAAGACGAGCATTCCCCTGCTCTCAAGGACCTTTGTTTCGTTGATGCCATTTAAGCGTGCCAACTTTGACCGTCAACCAGACGTCCTGTTTTTGTTTCAATTATAAGTTACCGCGCTTTGTTATATTGACCGAAAATCAGCGAAGCAGGAATTTTATCTTACTGGTTGAGTGAAAACTGATTTTTGAACAAGATTATTTTCGTTTTTTTTTTCTATCTGGCGTATGTCTTAATGGCAAAAGTAAGCAATCGAATGACCGCTGGAGACTTAAGGCGGTAGACATCAAGAATCGGATTTTCCTGCAGTGTTTTTAAATTTTTAAATAGTCTCGCTTTGAACTTCGACGAAGAATATTCTAATATAGAAAAGCGCTGGTGACATTCAAAAAGGAACGAAAACGGAGGCAAAATTGTCCAAATGTCAGTGAAACTGTCATCTTCATATACCGGCGCTTTTTGTTTTACTCCAGAATTCTCACTCAAAACTCAGTCGCAATGGTTGACAAAAGAGGAAAAAAGAGGATGAAGATTCCGATATATCAAAAAAGAGTCCGGGTAACTACAATTTTGATTCAATAAGTAAAAATAAACATCGAATAAGTGTCTTGATTGCGACTGTATTGGTGTTTTGAGACTGAAACAGAAGAAACTGTATTTGTTGCCCGAAGAAGTTTTGACAATCCGAAGCATCGATACTCAAGAACACCATATGCAGAAATCAAAAGAGAAGCAAACATGGAAGAAAAAAGTTACCGCAAAAATGAGCCTTGCAAAGCACGGCAACGATACAGACCCTCAGAAATACACCTACCTTACTCTCGGTTCAATTTTTTGGATCACGGTTATGCTTATAGGTACTATCATAATTTTTTTCTACCCAGATATTTATGTCACTAGCAAATGTTCATTCTTTGGAGAAATCACGTGCCGTAACAACTTTTTTAACTTCGACTTGTCACCGAAATTACAAAAAATGCGTCCGAGTTGCGACAATGGACTATTGTGGCCATTTGATGAAGCAATGTTACGAAACACAGGAATTTGAAGTCCCTGAGCCGGTTACTAAGATTTCAAATGCTGAAACGAAGGTTCGTCTTTTCTCAACAGAAGAAAACGACATGAATCTTCGGCGATGTCAGAAGAAGCAGTTTTACGACCAAAGTGTGTGTCGCCATCTTTGTTCAAAAACGCTGGTTTTGGAAACAGCAACGACAATAACAATTTCTCCCTGCGAGTCGATGTGTTTTGAGCAAACACGATCTTACGACGCAGCTGGAGACGTTTGTCCATTTCAAGAATACTGTCTGAAAGGTTGCCCCTGTCCCTATTATGAGTGTGAAAAGTTGGATTCACAACAAAAATTGACTCCTGTTTTTGATCTAAACTCGACTATTTTTGATCAAGTAAACTTGCAAGACTCTTATTCTAGTGACGCAAAAAACAACACCGAGCATGATGATCGAACAAATAAAAAACAAGAGCTTCGAAAATTTATTTTGTCTGATTATCGTGGAAACAATAAACAAATCAACATTTCAGATGATTTTACCCTTTATGAATGTTTTTGTTGATAAGTCCTTATTTTTCATGATAAAATCAATCAAAACGCAAAAGTCCACTGGTGCAACTTTTCTCAACGGCGAGCATTACTTGGTTGATGCGATTGGAAACTTAATGAAAGCAGGGTGGCGAATCTGGCCGAGGAAAATTAGGCAAACTAGCCAGAAATCTTGTCTGCCCAGTCATTGGGGTAGATTAAACAGGATTGTCAATGGTTGTTTTGGTCGTCGAGCATTAGAGGAAATAATCTGGACAACTGGCCAGCGCAAATAAATTTTTTGTCTAGATTTGCCACTCTGGTGAAAGTGAAAGAAAATGGCGATGCTCCGATTTTCATTAAAAATCGACATAAAAATATGTAATCGCATAGGCAGGCTACATCTCAGTTATTTTCTCCATAGACGGAATGGGGACTCGCCAAAATTTTTCTTTCTTTTCTTATAATTTTCTTTTTAGAGGGGTCTTCGTTTTTCACTTTGGATCTTCCATTGGCACTCATCATATTGAGATAAAAGGCGAAAGAGGAGAATACGTTATTTTTCCGGTAGTGGTTATCTGTAACGGTTGAAAAACAAGTAGACTTTATAAATAAGAAGACTAAATAAAAAATTTTGACCTTCACAAGCCGTCCAACAGGTAACGAAGACAAATGTTATTATTATGCTCCGGAGTACAACTTGGGCCGATTTGAAGAAGCACAGGGTTTTATCGCAAGCAATCACGCCAATGCGAAAGTATCTTCTGTCAGCTTCAAAGGAGTCTTCAACATGATGAGTGTGAAATTGGGTGACCATCACATCAAGTTGTCGACGACCGTTGCCTTGAACAGAATAAGAATAGATGAAGAAATTGAAAAAGGATGGAGAAAAAATAGTATAAAATTACCAAGTGAGTTCATGGACCTGGACCCGGTCCATGTTGTTCCATTGGAATGAGTTAAAATCCCTATTTTAAATTCTTTGCATCTCAACAGTAATATAGATAATTAAAAAATTTCCGAATGCGTCAATTTTTTCCATGGTTTTGTTCTCGGGACTTAAATAAAATATCTTTTTTTTAACCTTAAGGAGGGGGTCGACGAGAATCGGGATTTCCGTGACCAAAAATGCGGGAAAACCTGATCAGATAGGCAAAATTTGAATTTACTGGCAAAAAGAAAAGGGTTGAAAAAATTAACCGGCGAGAAGTAGAAAAAATTTTGGCCAGAAAAAATCGGTCAAAAATGCCGTCAAAGTAGGGGCATTTTCGCGAAAATGCACCAAGAATAGTCATTTTTTTTACATTTTTCTTAATTTTACCCCCTAAATCTTATTTTTATCGAATGGTTTTAGGCTCAACAGATTCAAGAGGATCTTAGGATTCCAAAAATATAAGATTCATACACAGACCATGTGTATACGCGAAATTACGATCACCTCTGAAAAAATTCTCGTCGATCCCCCCCTTAACCCGCCAATTTCGAACCCTGTTCATAAAACAATTCAAACATGACAAGATCAGGGGAAGAAAGTCTAGAAGGAGAAGAATTTGATTTTGAAAATTCATAACTCAATAAGATGGATGGAAAAAAACTTCTTTTAATAATCGCAGCACGAAGTATTCCTCTTTCAAATACTCTGTACTCGTTGTTGTTGGAAGCAGAAGGAAGCTTTCTGTCTCTTGGTCGCGAGTGGATCGGTTCCCTCGTTAAATACAAAGAAAAACCTATTTGTAATTCAAAATTATTCGCCGAAGATGATCCTTATTATACTGATCAAAAAGGAGTCCACAATGACGAATGCGAGTACTTTGTCAATGGAATAATCAACAATGAGAAGATTTATATTCAAAATTATGTTTTCGGAAGTTTGTATGAAATCGAATTTGATTACGGAAAGGATAAACAACTTCGATTTGAATCGAATTCAGTTTCGGACTTTATAGGCGGTTAAAATTTGGGTTTTTATTGTAGATTATTAATCTATTCTTGAGAGAGAAACATGATCGGAATTATTCAAAGAAACTCAGAAGAAAAGCTGCACGTAACAAGCAATCCTTTTTTTGCCTTTCACGACGATGTTTTTCCTCGTTTCTCGAAGAATGCTGTTATCCAGCCTCCTTTTCCGCCCGTTATTTACCTGAAAACAATTATTCCGGAATCAAGACCTGCAGATCAATGGTTTTCTTCACTAAAAGGATTAAATCATATTTCTACTATTGAGATGAAATTAAATGGAAGAGAAACATTTCATCTCGAATTCAAATTGAAGAAATTTTCTTCTATTCAGACAAAAATTCTTGGGGCTTATTTCTATGATGGAACAAGCCTATTTATTTTTGGAACTTATAAAAATGGCACAATTTGGATCGACTCTGATTATCACGATACACGCTTAAGGACCCCCCCCGTCAACAATTTTCGAAAAATCAATTTTCGGAATTTTGACCCCGGAAATGGATTCTACAGATCAAAAAACGATTTTGAGGCTTTATTTTTTGGGGGTCTATCTCGACTCTAACACCCTCAAAATCGCGTTTGAAAATTGGACTTTTTGAAGAAAAATGACGAAAAAGTCCTAATTTTTCTTAAATTTTAGATTTTTATTGGTCAAAAAATGCTCCTAACAAGTATTTGTGATAAATTTAACTTCCAGGCACACTCAGAAGCCAAAATATGGCTGTTTTGAAATTTTCGATTTTTTTTAGGAAAATTGTTAACGGGGGGGTCCTTAAGTTTGCAATTGAATATTACAGATAAGGTTTGGCAAACTTATCCTTATTCATCAGCAATTCCGAACATTTGCCAAACCAAGGCTTCAGAGTTAACAGAACTGACACTTCTCCTTGAAACGAAATCCCAAAATGAAACAAACAAATCCCCCCGATTCTCTTTTTTTGAAGTTTCTGAGGTAAAGTTTGACTGAATAGTCTTTCGATTTGTCTTGCTTCTTTTCAAAATTTATATAACCTAATTTTTTTAAGAAAAAAAATATAACCTGTTCGAAATTTGAGCCAAGTGGCCTTGAAAAAGTCGAAAACAAGAAGATTCGAATTCATAAATTTGATGAAATATCGGAAATCAAAAATTACTATTATGTGTCCGACGGTCGCCAGATAAATGTGATGTTAACAGAACGCGGTGATAACATGTACTGGAACACCGACCCTCTATTAACAGAAGCTATAACATCCATACCGTATCAACCATATGTTGTCGTTCAAGATGAGTTATACAACGAAGTACAGTTCTTGCCTCCATTTAACACCGGTTACAGCATTTCGAAATTTCCTTATTTCTCGAGACACGCATTAGTGAATGACAAGCTTCACATCTTTGGAGGCTGGGCTGATGATTTTCATAAAGTATTTCGAGATTCAAAAACAACTTGTATTTTGCTTTAGATCGGACGGTTAGACGGTTGCGAGCTCACGAAATTATCAATGCGGCTATTTGCTGATTATCGAGATAGTCATTCAGTTTTATCAATCGCTAATGGTAGCGAAGGTTTGAATTTATTACAAATATTTCTGTCTAAAAATACTCCGCGATTTATAGCAATGATTTGTTTTTCTTGGAATAAACCCGTATGCGAGATATTTAATGGAAGAGAAGTAATACCATCGTATAAAACAAACAGAAATCATCTTAACGGAGAACTGAGTTCATACAATGGTCGCCCGACTGCAATAGGAGGACGCTTTGCAAATGGAGCAGTTGAAACGTTAACGGAGGAGGGCTGGATTATGCTTGAAAAGCATCCAAGGTGACCAACCGAATCAATAAATATACAGAAGATATATTAAGAAAAATAATATCATTTTCCGCTATCGGCCTGCCTTCGGGAAGTTTGTTGACCATCGGGGGAGAAAATGACAGCGACGGTAAATTAATACGATTCAAAGAAATTTGGCGATTCATGAACAACGAGTGGATAAGAATAGGCCATCTTCAAAAAGTAATTGAATTTATTGATTTTTGGTCCTTGATGTATTATCGACAATGTTCTTCAATCGGGGTTGATTAACTGTAAATGTGATTTTGACTCTCTTTTATTGCAAAAATATGATATTGACAACCTTAAACGAACCGAAAATAACAAAATTTTAAACAGATTGGTACAGCGAAAGTGTTTAACCTTAACCTTACCCCACTAGGGTACACCTCCTGAGCAAAGGGCTCGAAAAGCTTGCTTGTCCGCCGAAGTGCCTTTGAGTTTTGAGAGGAGAAAGAAACTGTAGAGCAATCTATCGATAAGCTTTCGTTATGTTTGCTTTCAACAACTCCAGTTTAGGGTTAGGGTTAGGCAATTGATAGACAAAGATATTCTTCTTATTCGGGATAAAAGAAGAATTTAGCTAATATTGTCTTATAGTTGACCTCTCATAATGATAGATTCGTTTTTTTATTCAGGGGACGCGTTTCGGCACTAAAGTGCCTTCATCAGCCCTAGTACAGAAATTAACTTAACAGCTCAGAAAAAAGGAAGAGTACTCTCACCTTAGAGTGGACAATTTCGAATGAAAACGAAAATTGAAAACAGAAAATGAAAATTCGCTTTCGCGGCAGGTGAATGGAGCGCCAGAGAAAGCGAATTTCAAGTTCACTCTAACGACCCTTCTATGAAAATTTTAAGAGATTTTCTCTCCGAAAATCCGGAAATAATGATAACAAAGGCAGATAAAGAACAAAAGATTTGTATTTGGTCCAAAAAAGCGTATAACGAAAACATTAAAAAAGAACTTCCAATTTTCAAGTTCGAGAAGTTGAGTCTTGATCCATTGAAAAAAGATGTTTCTGAATATGAAAAAACCATCAAAACTTTAAAGCCATATTTTTCTGATTCCACGTACAACCTTATACGACCTAGGCATTCATTAAAACGCTCATATGCATTGACAAAAACACACAAAATTGGCCAACCAAGTCGCATGATAATTGGAACTCGGGGATCGGTGTGTGAGGGAGCAGAAATATTTCTTCAACCTATTCTTCAAAAACTTAGGAATAGAGTTAAATACAATTTAAAAAATACTAAAGAATTGAAAGAGGATTTTCTCAAAATCAAAGACAAAATTGATTTAAAGGAACATACTTTGATGTCTCTAGACGTATCTAAAATGTTCCCGAGTTTGCCAATTAAAGAAATAAGTAAATTAATAGTAGAATTAGTATATAAAGATCCTCTTTTCTTTTTCGATGCTGAAGTATTGGCAAACGGTCATGTTTCTGAGTTCCCTGACAGACACGCATTCCAGAACCTCGTTGACACAGTCCTTTTTAAGCTTACGAGCTTTACCACCCCAGAAGGTTTTTTCCGCCAACGTGATGGCTCAGCGATGGGATCAAAATTGAGTCCTATTTTGGCCGATATTTTCATGCATCAAATAGAGGCCCCATTCTTTGACCAACTAATTGGGGAAGGGAAAGCCCTGTATATTGCGAGGTACGTGGATGATTGTATATTTTTGATTAAAAAATCCGAGTCACAATTCATTTTGGATGAAGCCAACAAGCTTCATAAAAATATACAATTCACACAGGAAGCAATGACAGATGGTAAACTCGTCTTTTTGGACACTCAATTCCAAATCCACAAAGGCAAAATTGAGATGTTTCATTATGAGAAACAGTCGAATAAGGATCATTTACCAAATTTTCGAACTAATGTCGCTCCGAAATCCCAGAAAATAAGCTTGTTGGTTGGTCATCTTCATAGAGTGAAAAATGCGTCATCCTGCGAAGATGCCATTCAATTAGGTTTTCGGAACACAAGGAGGAAATTCATTCTCAATGGATATCCACCGTCGCTTATTGAAGACAAAATCAAACTTTTGAATACGCCTAAACCGGATAGAAAAGTGGAGGATGAAATCACTTACAATTTTCGAGCCACATTCACTGGGGAGCGGTGCGATCGTATTGGGCGCAAAATGCGGGCAATTCTCAAGAAAGTTACCCCAAAGTTCTTTCTCAGACTTTGCTGGAAAACAGTGAGAGTTGAACAATGTTTGCATCCAATATGGAAACGCCCGATCCCGATTGAACAAAAATCGGGTGTAGTCTACCACTTTCAATGTCCTTGTGGCAAAACAGATTACCAGGGAGAAACAAAGCGACAACTGGGAACACGCATTCAAGAGCATTTCGAACCACGCTATCGTAGTCCAATGTTTTTCCATACTTTGAGATGTCCAAAATTCAGAGAGCTTTACGATAAATATCTAAGTGAGCCAGACACTCCTAAGTACAAACCCACAACTTCAAGGGCTAGGATCAAAACCAATTTCTGCTTTAAAAACAAATTTGTGACTGTTATCTCCAACCAACCTTACTATAAAGATCGCATCTTGTTGGAAGCCTTCTCAATTAAGTTAAACGACCCTAGCTTGAACAAGCAAGTCAAGTTTGCTGAAGTTAAATTTCTGTAATGGAGCATTTGAAATTCGCTTTCTCTGGCGCTCCATTCACCTGCCGCGAAAGCGAATTTTCATTTTCTGTTTTCAATTTTCGTTTTCATTCGAAATTGTCCACTCTAAGGTGAGAGTACTCTTCCTTTTTTCTGAGCTGTTAAGTTAATTTCTGTACTAGGGCTGATGAAGGCACTTTAGTGCCGAAACGCGTCCCCTGAATAAAAAACGAATCTATCAATTTAGCTAATAGTTCGCAAAAGACAATAAATCAATCATCCCTTTCTAACTTGTTGTTTGAATCACTAATTCTCTTATTTAAGGCTGTGTCGCATTCATCCTCGATTATTTACGACAGCTCCATTATCATTTTTCCGGGCACATCTGATGATGGTATTCCGATACAAAAAATTGATTTAGATCAAGGCTTCAAAATAAGTTCATTTAAGAACCTGTAATTACCAAAATGTTGTTTATTTAAACGGCTTAACCGTAGCCTCATTGATTGATTTTTCAAATTTTTTGAAGCTGTTAAAAGATTCTGAAGAGGAAATTATCGAGACTCGGATCATTGGAGAGCAGAGAAAATCAGTTGGATATCCAATTATATTTGTAACTCCGCGCGATTTTTGCTCTCGAATAAGTCTGTAGATTTTTTATTGCCAATAAATCATTGGTTAAAACAAAAGATATTTATTTATTTGTTATAATATTTTGGGTCTATATGAAAATCATCTACAGCATTTTGATCCATCTCAGCTTGATTATCTAAAAGTCTCTTAAAATAATATCCCGCCTTGGTTAGTTATATCAGTTAATCTCCCAATTAATCATCTCCTCGGATATAAACGGAAATGAGTCGAAAATTACAGCAGGAGAATGGAGTTGTTGAAAAATGCTCTATTTTAAGAAAATACGCCTTATGAAGAAGTACGCTATCAAAGAAGCTTTGCACTTGAGAAATGATGAGGGGCTATAACTCTGAGGAATTACCAGAATTCCGCGCAAATGGTCAAAACCCCCGAGTTCAGTCTAATAAAGAGAGAGTTTAAAATCGATGATTCGAAGAAAAAAAGAAACCATGAGCAAATCCGAATTCTCGCGTTTTATTTTGCTTTTATGGCCGCTTAATAATACTTTAGGGAAGGAGCTTGTCAAAGCGGCGAAAGTTTAATCGGCGCAATAAGGGACCCTCCTGGTCGTTCCTCTTGAATCAAGCGATGATGATGGGCGGCGATCCAGACGCCCGGCGAGTAAATAGAAAACAAATTCCAATGAACCAGTAGAACTAACAAAACAAGCACCCTCGAGTTCTTCAGACCCTTAATTTTTGACAAGTTCATAACCCAGAAAAAAACATCAGAATCAAAGAGATCGGCAAACAAGAGATTCTAGCGGCGAAAATAGAAAATTTATTTAAAAGTCTTCAAATTTAATTTCATTTTTTTCTATCAAAAGTACTCTGATTGATTTTTAAATTGATTAAAATATAAGAATAAACATCAAGGTAAAATTTCAATGTCGAGAATTCGAAAATCCAATTCGGCATTGTGCTGACAAATGGATATTTTCAGACAAAGAGTGCGGTATTTTCAAGAGAAAGAATGCTTTTCAGAACGTCGGTGCGTCAATAAGTCAAAGATTATTTGATAAATAGCGTAAATCGTCTTTTTTCTCAACAAATATTGTTGGGCAAGGTCCAAAGTTATGTCTGTCGCTTTCCTCTAATTAAAATTTTCTCACATTCACAATTTAGCGAGCTTACTTTTACGGCGAATTTATTTAGAGAAATCGGAGGAAAATTCGGAAATGAGGTGGTTTTCAATATTTTCTGTTTTATGCTCATTTGTCAATTCTGTCGACGTCCGAGCAGGTAAGTTCAAAGGGAAATTAAGTCAAACAAAAGAAATGAAAGAAAAATTGAAACAAGAGTTAAAAATTTTTAGCGAGGACAACCCGTAGTGCTTCAGGTGATGCTTTTTTAATAATTCGCCCCGCAAATGCTTAAAATTCGCTTCGCAAAAAAAAAAAGATTTTCTTAATGCTTATTGAAACAGCCGCAAAAAATAACTTTTCAGCCTGATTTTGAAGTTCAGAAAGATTTATTTTTCCTAGGATGTGCGGGTGTCCAGATGGAGCTTGTCTTCCTCGCTGACGGATCTTCTTCTGTCTCGCAAGTTTCATTTGACTTGATGAAAAAATGGATCGCCGACTTTGTCGACAAATTTGACGTCTCGGCGACAGCAACGAGAGTTTCTGTTGTTCAATTCACCGACAATGTTTCGGACAGAAATGGCTTCGGATTTCCACTTTCTGGCAACGCTGGGCAGATTAAGAATGACTTGGCGAAGCTTAGGAACAAGGGTTGACAGTTTAGACGCGTGGGATCTGTAATAAATTCTAAGAAACGAGAACAGAGAGACGCGGGCTAGACAATTCTCACTTCACTGACCTACAAATGAGCTGGGCTGTCAATCTGATGATAGATATATGACTGGAAACACACATGCCGGAAGCGCTCTCAGATATGTCCGAAACAACGTCCTTTCCCGTGCTCGAAAGACTGCTTCCCAAGTTTTGATCGTTTTAACTGATGGAGTCAGCCAAGACGAAATTGAAAAAGCCGCTTCTGACCTCATTGGTGATAAGGTTTTCGTCTTCTCCGTCGGAATCGGCAATTCCGTCGACGCAAATGAACTGGAGAAGATTGCTGGTCTGCCAGAATATGTCTTCAAGACGGCGAATTATAATTAGGGTCCACGCTCAAAAAATAAAACTTTTTAAATATTGCTTTTGAGGTCTTTTCATCAACATAAAAGATGAAGATCTCGAAGAGCTGAGTAAAACAAGCTAAATTTCAACCCGAAATGAAAAAGGGTTGAGGAGTTATGAAGAAAAAACACCCAAAAAACCATGAAGAACGGCTCTTATAAAATTTTAATTAACACAGGCGAAATCGTAGCCCTTTTTTAACCCCAAATCGACCAATTTATTTTTGGAGGATGAAGTTTTTTCCCAGCAATCCCGTAAAAATGGCCCTAAAAAGGCAAAAATCAGCGGCGCGCAGCTCGCTCAGCGCGCGATGGCCTAGGGGCATCGCAAGGGTGGCCACGTCGAAACTTCTTTAAAAATCCATTATTTTACAAATAAGGATAATTACACTAATGAAATTAAATAAAATCTTAACTAGAAATCAAATGAATAAAAAAATAAACTCATAATAAAAATTTTTGAAAAAATAAAAAAAGAAGTATTTCTTTATTTTTGTAAAGACCATAATTATATAAAATAAATGAACGATAGGTCTAACGTAAAATACGGGTGTGGGTGGGGTTGGGGACAAAGCTTGACTTAATGAAATGAGCTAGGTAGAGGCCCCGGCCTAAGTCAAGCCCATTTAAATTTAAAAGCCAGGGATGGGGCTGAGACGGCCCGAAGGGCCGTCAAGCCCATTTAAATTTAAAAGCCAGGGATGGGGCTGAGACGGCCCGAAGGGCCGTCAAGCCCATTTAAATTTAAAAGCCAGGGATGGGGCTGAGACGGCCCGAAGGGCCGTCAAGCCCATTTAAATTTAAAAGCCAGGGATGGGGCTGAGACGGCCCGAAGGGCCGTCAAGCCCATTTAAATTTAAAAGCCAGGGATGGGGCTGAGACGGCCCGAAGGGCCGTCAAGCCCATTTAAATTTAAAAGCCAGGGATGGGGCTGAGACGGCCCGAAGGGCCGTCAAGCCCATTTAAATTTAAAAGCCAGGGATGGGGCTGAGACGGCCCGAAGGGCCGTCAAGCCCATTTAAATTTAAAAGCCAGGGATGGGGCTGAGACGGCCCGAAGGGCCGTCAAGCCCATTTAAATTTAAAAGCCAGGGATGGGGCTGAGACGGCCCGAAGGGCCGTCAAGCCCATTTAAATTTAAAAGCCAGGGATGGGGCTTTTCTCCCTTGTTTTCCTAAAATGGTCATTTTGCCGACATCCGGAGGTTTTTAAAGCCTGAGAATTCTTTATTTTTGACTTCCATAGGAAAGAGATAATTGTCTGAAATAAATTAATAAATTGATCGAGTTTTTTTGAAAAATTTAAAATTTTGACCCTTGTCTAAATTTCTAACGTGTAGTTTTAAATTGATTCTTAGTATTTATTATTCTAGAGCCATTTGTATGAAGCTTACCTGAGTTAGCTGAAGCGCCAGACAGCGCTCTGCTTTGTTTTCTTTGTGGACACCCTTGGACCGCCTGAGGCATCGCGCCGCGCGCTCTTTGAAAATGGCTCAGAATTTACGGAAAATTGTCGATTTCGTAAAATTTAGGCCATCCTCCAAAAAAAGGATTTTAGTTTCGAATTAAGAATTCAAAATAACATATTTTTACAATTTTAAATTTAAAAAAACACGCGTTCTTGGGTGATTTTGCATTTTTGCCCACTTTGAGGCATCATTATTTCTCAACTCTTTTATAGATTTTTTTTGAAAAAGGGTCAAAATGCTTGTTTTTTATAGTTGTTTTACATATCTAATTTTGAGAATTATAGGAGCTCTATTTCGGGTACCTATTTTTTGAGCGTGGACCCTAATTATAATGCGCTTACGGGCATTACAGACACGCTATACAATAAACTCTGCTCTTCATTAAAATCAGACAACTGCATCAGCTCCGTCAAGCAGGATCTGTCCTTCATTGTTGACTCGTCCTCTTCAATTACGATTTCTGACTATCAAAAGCTGAAGACATGGATGAAATCGATCATCGAGAAGCTTGAAATTGGCGAAAATGCATCACGAGTTTCGATTCTCCAGGTAGGGTCGAGAGATAAGAAATACAGAAAAACAATTATCCTAGTTTTCTGGCCAATCAGCTCGCGCTCAAGGACGCTGGATCAACCCCGTTCTGACTTTCGACAGGTCAACCTCAAAGCAAGCCGTCATCGGTTAGTTCTTTCAATGTCACCTTTTTCGACTGAATTTTAAATAAGGCGCCATTGATGGAATGAGAAAGCTCAACGGTGATACATGCATCGGGGAAGCTCTTGATTATTTCTACAGAAACATGTTCACCTCTCAAGCCGGACAAAGATCTGACGTCGACCAGCGAGTCATTGTCATGACCGATGGAAAGCGAAACTGCCCCGCGGAAATCGCAAGGCCAGCAGAACTGATCCGCGCCCAAGAAGCAGAAATCTACGCAATCGGGTAAGCAAAACGCTTAGAACAAATCAGTCCATGAAAAATTCAAGAATCGGCCATCAATGCGGCTACGGCGAGAACCACAACTGCTACGATCGACAAGAGCTGCACGAGATCGCTTCCAAGCCTGCGGACAAATACGTCTTTGAGATCAACAATTTCGATCAGCTGATTTTGAAGCGAATTGGAATCCTTGGAGATGTATGTAAAGAAGCTGAATGCCCAGATATCTTTGCCGACATCGTTTTCGTCGTTGACTCTTCTGGTTCTATCGGACCAAAGCGATTCGGGTGAGAAATTTTATAAAAGAAATATAAAAATTCTTCAAAGATACATGAAAAACTGGGTAAAGAGCATCGCAAGCTCATTCAAAGTCGGAGAAAATTTCGCTCGATTTTCAGTTGTTCAATACACCAAAGCAGCTAACACCGTTGTTGACTTCAATACTCTAGGTAAAAAAAATACGAACGAATAATTTATCATAGAATGATTCTAGATCTGAACTCAATCACCCGCAAAGTCGACGACATGGTCTATTTCCAAGGTCGAAACGGCCGAGGTGGCAAGACCTTCACCGGAAACGCCCTGAAACAAGCCCAATCTCTTCTAAGTGACAGTGAACCCGGGCGAAAACGAATAGTTCTTCTTCTAACAGGTAGATGATTCAATATTCAGAAAACTCTTTATGATTATTTTGATGAATATTTGCAAGGTATATTTGTATAGACACTTTTTGACTGTATATAGAAAACTGTCGATATTTTCGTTCGAAACAGGGAATATGACAAAGCTCAGATAATGAATCTCCGCTGAGTTCCACGGTATCCCTAAAATCTTCATAAAACATCGAGCTCCACGAAAATTATACCTGATTTTGAAGCCCCCGTTGTATCCATTGTAAAAAGGCTCTGTTGTATTCTTGTGCAGAATTAAATCTTCTGACCATTTTCTTAAATCATCGTTTATTCAATAATATTATCCAATTATCTCTTACCGAAGACAGAGCCAAACAAACTAAAAGTAAAAGTAAAAACCTCATGAAAATTATAAAACTATTTATCGAAAATCTCTATAAGCGGAGAAAAGAGTCGACCCCCTTTTTATACGCGGTCCAAAATTTACATCTAGCGCCCTCCTCTTTCAATAAGTGAACGAGAGGAGGTTATTACTTGTTAAATTCTCTTCTTTTTGATAATGAGCTGCTTAAAGACGGAGCTTCTGATGATGCTTATGGACCGATTGCTCAGGAAATTCGAGATGATGGCGTTGATATTTTCGCTGTTGGAATCGGAAGAGCAAGGACTCAAGAGCTTGTTGAAATTACTGGAAACGATGTAAGCTTTTTCCTATGATAATTCTTTTTCGATAAACACATTTGTGCTTATAATAATGCTTTTCTTCAGCAAAGAGTCTGGAAGACGCGAACTTTCAACAACATCGGCCAATTTAACCAGAAACTCTTGGCCGAGGTCTGCTCTGCTTCAGAAGGTTAATTTACAAACTGGATAATCTGCTCCGAACCTTGTTTTCAGATGTATGCCCGGATCAAGAACTTGACTTGGTTTTCATGCTTGACTCTTCTGGCTCGATTGGATCAGCCAATTTTGAGATTGCAAGAGATTGGTTAATTTCAGGACCGGATTTATTAAAAAAAAATACAAGTCATCAATTCAACTTCTAATTGATAATTCCGTCGTTTTCGACCATTATCGGTGATAAAAATTCTTACTTTCTTGGCATCTATAATAATTACATTGACATTAGTTCCATATGCAATGACGTAAATAATGCAATGTTCGAGTCAGAAAAATCCGTCGGCAGTGACAAAAAGCTTCCAAATCGGCCCGGTGGCAACGCAAGTCTCCGTCATCCAATACACATCGGAGCCTATTCCAGAATTCGACCTCAACGACTTCAAAACAGCCGCTGAAGTCGAAGATGGCATCAAGCGAATGAGCTACGAGTTTTTCATGAGTTATTGATTTATTATTATGGGCGATTATGGAAAAACTTTTGAAAGACTTCAAAACGGCTCGACTCGAACTGACAAGGCCCGGGCGCTTGAGTACATTTCAGGCGTCATCCACTCCAAAAGTAACTCTATAACTAAACATATAATTGCATCTAAGAGCTAAGACGAGCTGTTCTTATATATCGCTTGCTCAATTATTAAATTCGCAGTTTACAGTTGTACAATTTACTAAAACTAAAGCTATCAACTAGAAGTCAATATAAGATTAATTATGAATAAAGCGAATAATCAGATGACGTTAATCATACAGTTTGATGTCACTTCCCTGTTTAATCAAAAAACTACAAGTAGTTTGTTGACATGAGATACTCCTATGACGTAACCGCTCGTAACTGTATAAACCGCTTAAAAATTAACGCTAAAATTAACCCTTCCCGCTCTTTGAAAACAAAAAAATCAATGCTTTCACCCGCAAAAAAGGCTTTGCTTTTCGCTGCTGAGCATTTCCACGATAAAGGTACAGTATTTCCACGTTCACTTTACTGATGACTTTTTTAGACTTTGGTGCACGATCTCAAGCTCCAAAAGTTTTGGTTCTCATTTCTGATGGACAGGACAATCATCCGGAGGTTTATTACTGCCAAGTACCTTTGGCCTTGTTAACTGATTTATTCAGCGAGTTCTGGAGGCTGCCAAGAAACTACATGCCCAGGACGTTTCTGTCTTCGTCATCGGAATCGGCAATGAATCGCAGATGAATACAAAAATGATGAACCAAATCGCAACTGAACCTGTGACTCAACACATCAAATATGCTAACACTGTCGAAGGAATCAACAAGGTAATAGCAAAATTCTTGTCTTCGAGTCAAAATGATTTTTTTCAGTTCAAAAATGCTCTGACTGGCCAAATTTGCGAGGATGTCAAGTCTAAGCAGTCATGTGATTCTGCTTCAATGGACATGGCCATCGTTTTTGACGGATCAGACTCGGTCAAAGCCGATAATTTCAAGAAGCTCAAGGCAGGGGTTACACTTTGGGAAAACATAAGGAGATATCCTTAATTCGTAACCCTTTCCAAAAGACCTGGACTGGAGAATTTATCGATAAACTTGGAGTACAGGAGCGTGAATGAACTTTTTGGGCTTTATTTTTTCAGGTTACTCGGCCAAGTTTATCCAATAAAATAGGAATACGGTGTTCAAGTTGGCCTCGTCAAATATGCAACCTCAATCATCAAAGTGTCGGACCTTTCCACCGATATTGCCGAATTAAAAGTGAGTGCCCAATTAGTCCTCGGAAAACGCGAACAAAGTGCTTTTAGGAAAAATTGATGAAGGTGCCCTTCATTCAAGGAAAAACAAACACGGGAGGAGCACTCGAACGAGCCCAACAGATGCTGGCGGAAGGAAGGCCAAGTGTGCCCAAGATTATTTTGTTGATCACCGATGGTGATGCTACGGACAAAGAAAGACTTGATGCGCAAATTGAAATTCTCAAGGAGGTAACTTTGATTCTACTAAAATTATGAATGAATTACTGATTCAGGCGAATATTCTTGTCTACGCGATCGGCGTCGGTGATCTGATCGACCGAAACGAGTTGAACCGCATCGCAACCGACGAAGATTTCGTCTACGAAACACGTGATTTCGACTCAATCTCGAAAATCAAGAGCTCTCTTCTTGGCCGAGTCTGTAAAAAAGCGAAGCCAAAGACTAGCGGCGTCTGCGGTGACATTTCTGTAGATTTGCAGTTTATCGTCGACTCATCTTCTTCTGTCACCAGGTACAGTAATTCGCCTTATCAGCAACTTTCAATTTCGGCCTTGAATCAAAGTTTAAATCAAGAAATAACTACGGTTACGCGAAGAATTTCGTGGCAAACGTCTCCTCGGTGTTCGATCTTCGCAGCGGTGATGTTCAAGTCGGCGTGTTGACATATTCGACGAATGTGCATACTGACAGTGCAATCAAACTCGGAGCCATTCATTCACAAGATGACTTCGTAGAAAAAGTCGAAGCGATGAAATATACAGGGGGTGACACGCACACAGGACAAGCACTAAAGGTATATTTGGAACAGTTCCCAGTTTCCCATTATTCGCATGATCTCAAATGACAATCACTTTGATTAACAACCAAATAAGCATCTTTCATCTTCGAAAATACAGTTATTTGCCTTTGAATCTTTACAGAACTTATTTTTTGGACTATCGTCGACTTTGAAAACTTAAATAATTCATGACTCCAATAAAAACGGAATATTAACGATGTTAACGACATTTTAGTTTATTGAAACCAATAATCGATGGCGAGAAGAAGTTCCGAAGATCCTCATCTTCGTCACTGATGGAACTCCTCAAGGTAATCTATTTGCTCAACCCACTTCTAGACCCGATTTAAGATCGTGCAATTGTCCCCGCTGCGGCTAAAAGTCTCCGTGCTAAAGGAGTCCGAATTTTCGCCATTGGAGTCGGTAATGCTATCGAGTCCGAGCTCCGAGAAATCGCCTCTGAGCCCTATGAAAATCACGTGATCTTCATTCAAGGAGGTAAATAAGTTTCTCCTGTCGAGTAGACACAAAACGCTGCTTCAGCCGACTACAGTGCCGTCCAACGAGTACGAGGCCACTTGGAGAGACTTGTCTGTAATGACGTGTTAAAAATTACTTCGGGCCAAGACCCAAGCAGTACCTTGTCAAGTGGTTTTAAATTTAACCTCTCATTTAACTAAAGTGCGATACTCTCTCTCGAAGGAAGAGTATCTGCCTCAAAACCTATCCATCACTGACAACCTAATGCAAAGCATTTTGAACTAGCCCGCGATCCACCTACTTATTATCAGGAACGAGGAATGCAACTGAAACAAGCCATTACTAACTCATTGAAAAAAAACTTCATCAAAAATAATTTCAAAGGCATAAATTTTGAAATAGAAAGTCTGGATTTCGCTCGTCCAACTTCTTTTTTGAATGAAATTAATAAAGTCAAAATCTTTGTGGCCAATTTTGTACAAATTTCAACAATTTCAATCTATATTTTTTCTGTAAATAAAGACCCCTCATTTTCCGATTCCCGAAAAAGACATTCACAACGCAAAAACCTTACCAACCACCACCAAAACCAACAACCCAGAGAGCGTACGTGCCTCCAGTTCGAAATACTCCAGCTCCATACATTCCTGAACCGGTCAAAACCCAAACGCCTTATGTTGCGCCAGTAATTGAAGAATTCGTCGATAAAAGTTCATCAGAAGAATTTGTAGGGCCAGAAACAGAGTCGAATCGATTTGGCTCTTATGCTTCTGTCAACCATTTTTCTTCTTACAGAAGGTAATTATCATACTAAATTTCGCTCCTTATGTCTTCTAGAAATGGCAAAATTACCTCCGGTGCAAATCTTCTCAAAACCATGGGATTCCGAAATTCTAACGCTGTCCGCGGAAGTGCGCCAGGCCATTCAGCCTGGAAGTTTGGCAGCTCAGGCTCCAGTTCCGCTGGCAATTCTTTCGCTTCTTCCTTGTCTTCAGTCTTTCCCGGTGGACTAAGCAAAGTCTTCTCCGTCGTCTTCACCTTTTCCCTCCAATCCCAAGATTTCGAAGCCTTCCAAGTGCAATACAACGGCCAAGACTACGCCTCCTTCTCATTCCAAAACGGTGATCTCGTCGTTCGTCGCGAAGGAGCAGAGGATATGATCAGGGGCGATCTCTTACCGAATTTGAACGATGGAAACTTTCACAAAATTCAAGTGTTTTTCGACGAACTTGATGTGACTGTTCTTGTTGATTGCCTGCAAGTCGGAACGCTTGATCTGCCGACTGTTCAAACGTAGGCTCACAAAAAACTCTACCTCGAACTCAAATTTCTAGGGCTGAACAACGATCCGACTTCAAGCTCCTTTCTTCTGGTACAGGTCTCGTTCAAGACCTAGCCTTCATCGCCGGAGTCGCCGAAGCCGAAGAATGTTGCGAGCTTGGCCCGAACGCTCTGGTTTGTTCCGCCAACGACGACACTAACCCTCCACCGCAAAACACTAACAACGGCCGCTTCAGCTTTAGATATTCATTCTCTTCCACTAACCCTAATCAAGCTCCACAACTGCTCAACCGCGTTGTAGCTAGACTGCCCGCTGCCCAGAATCAACAACTACCAGATTTTAACCTCCCATGCTTCGGCTACGGATGTGCATGATCTTTCTATTTTTTCATCTTCAACACAAAATATTTCTATTTCGCTAATTTTGATCTCCTTTTATTTTCTAGTGCCCAAGTCGTATGAGCCAAGCGGACAAAAACGCAGAGTCGAGGCGAAAAACAGGAGCAGCCAAGATCATTTCAACCGGAAAAACAAGAAGCTGCCGCGAATGCTGCAAGGTCGAGAACTTATCTGAAGAGTTCCTCGTTGCACTCAAAGGTATTAAAACAAATAAAGCCAGGATAATCAAGATTTTGTAGAAAAACTTCGAGAAATCTGAATTTCTTCATAAATCACTGCCAAATACATTCAGCAAGAACCATTTGCTACGAGTTTATTCTCGCCAAGAAACAGACTTTCGGAAATGTCTCAAAGGTCTGTTTATTCACTGATGAAACAGCCTGACCAAAAGTTGATTGCGTAAGTATTTGTGTACCAAATAATGACAGCAAGAATTCCCTAAAGTAAGGCAGTGCAAATATAAGCAGAGAAAATGAGAAATCTGTTTCTCCTTTTATTTTCTACTTTTTTTGCTGATGATCTGAAAGATTTCATCGAGAAAGTCGCCAATTATGAAGATCATCAAAGTTCCTACCTCTCGCCACTGAAAGCCAAGACATATCTTCCAAACTTAGCGGATCTCGAAACTGAGGATGTAGAAGAAAAGCCTAAATTGATTGAACCAGCGAACGATTTGGCAGATGAGTGGAAATGCTCACTAGCAGAGGGATGGAAAGAGAGAATCGAAAAGTGGTATGTTTTTCTTGAATCTGGTTTCTCTGATTATCATTCGAATTTGCTCAAAACTGGGTTGTTGGATAAGGAAAAATGCCTAACAGCCCTGGACCACTTTGAGAGAGATTTGAGTGGAGGTGATTTTGTCGATGGAAAACTTAACCCGGCAAAGATCATGTGCTCATCTTGGGGGTATAAAGGAATGGGACAAAATTTGTGTAAAATTTATTTTATCCTGACTTTTTTTTTCGAAAAGTTGTCTCTCCTAAGAAAGGCGGGAATCTGTACCAAATCGGGAATTTCCTCGCAAAATATTCTGGAAAACAGCTCTTTCCATTCTACACTGGCAAACCTACTCAATGCTATTTTGCCGAAAAACGAGACAAGAGTGGAGAAATTCTCTACTCGGGCGCTTATGGCTGGCAAATAGAATACGGAGGGATCGAAATACTTAGAAACATAGTCGGATATGGAGTGAAGGATTTCAGAGCGTGTGGAGCAGAGTGCGATGCGAAAGGACAACTCTATAATTTTACAGAAACAGATGAGGAGTACGCGAATTGCAGAGCTGCCAATTGCGGTCTATACGGCCAAACTGGTCGTCTGGGCTTGTGTTATCCAGCTCAGTGCTCGCCAGTTGAACTGCTCTTGGCAAGAGATGAAATAAACGATGATCAATTGTTTTCCATGTTCATGAGTATTCTTGGAAACTATCACAATGATTTCTTGATGATGAATCATGCAAGTCCCGACGACGCGTGGGTCCAAAGATCAGCCGAAGTTGGATGGGTCGAAATTCCAAGTGGAGTTAGACGACTCGTTAAATTTGTAGAACCGCTCTATCGAGTTGCAAAACCGACGATAATTGCTTCATCAGTGCTTCTTGGGCTGTATTTTTTATTCGTTTTTGTTGTTGGATCCTTACAGCCGAGTAGCAACGCGATTTTGAAGGCATTTCATGTTCCTACGAATTATGCAAGTTTGGTCAACACAAAACGACCAAAGAAGGCAATCTTATGTCTCGACGGAATTCGGTCAATGTCAATCTGGTGGGTAGTCATTGGTCACATGATAAGCCAAGGAATCGCAGTTCTAGAAAATCAGGAAGAAATCCAACTTCATTTGACAAGAGGGGACTGGATGAAAAGCATCGTCAATGCTCTTCCCTCAGGTTGTAATGATAACAATGATATTTAATAGAGTATATTGTAGTGGACTCGTTTTTCTGTATGGGAGGAATTCTTGTAGCATATTTGGGAACAGATAAGATTATTTCATCGAGTAAACGGCCGGTTGGATTTTTGATGACATTTTTGCTCAATTTTGCGAATCGATGGATGCGAATCGTGCCCCTTTTGAAAGGGATCGAAATTCTACAACCAGCTCATGGGTGTGCCAATAGTGATTTTCGATCCCTTTTTAGGCCCTAGGTATATGGTTCGCAACCAGTATCTTCCCACTTCTTGGCGCTCGTGGTATTTCTCAGGCAAGTCAATTTTCTCGTTCATTTAAAAAAGTTGAACATAGCAAAGCCTGAATATTTACGGAGCTGGTTGCGTCAACAATAACGTCTGGCTTCGATCACTGTTCTTTGTTCAAGGATTCTACGAAGAAGGAGCTAGTTGCCTACCGCATATCTGGTACCTCGGAGCGGAATTTTGGTACAATCTTCTCTTTCCGTTTCAAGCAGTTTTATATGGATTTCATAAAGCGCTAGGAATAACACTTACGGTCTTACTGAGCTGTGCTAGCATCGGCTGGGCCTGGTCAAGATCTGTTGATCAAGATGCAATGCCTTATCAACAACAGAAACTTCCATACGAGTATACTCAATAAACATTTATCGAAATTATAACTGTCTTTTTAGCTGGCCAACGGGGCTCGATGAGGATTTTTACCTGACACCTTGGTCGAGATATCATGCTTATGGAGTCGGCGTTCTTTTTGGCTGGCTTATTCTGGCGGAGAGAAAAGGCAATGGATTCAAATCGTTCGTGAACAAAAGAAAAATCATCGGATACTCGATCGTTGCTCTACTTTGGGCTTTATCCCTCTTTTTGCTGTATTTCACTGTTTATGGCTTCTCTGACATCTGTTTCCAAGTTGACATGGACAAGTACCACGAGCTTAGGATCGATCTCTACTACGATCACCATCAAAAATGGGATGTGGTTAGTGGATGTTTTTCTAGCCCTGGGTCTGTTCATTTCTGGAACGCGACTCATCGTGCCATTTGGGCTTTCGCTCTCGGATTGTTGATTTTTCTCTGCGACTGCGGATTCGGAAGCTTCATAAATTCCTTCTTGGCGTTTGAGGTAATCTTTTTTCATACCATGCTGCTTGTAGAAATCTCTTAGGGATGGAATATTCTCGCAAAACTGTCCTTCGGCGTATATATTTTCCATTACAATGTGATCGTCTTGTACCAAGCCTCTGTAATGGAATACTTCTACGTTGATGAATACTGGGTCACGTGGATGTTCCTGCATATCACGGCGTTGACTACCGCGATTTCCGCTTTTACTTATGTAACGTTCGAAGTTCCCCTTGCGAAATTGTGGGGACTCATTGTTTCAAAAATACAACCGAGAAAGAAAGAAATTGACGAAGAAAATTTGGAGAAGATAAAATAATTTCAATTCATATTTTTTCCTTTTTAAGACTTTTTGACTGAATTACTAAAATGAAATAAATCATCAGGAATTTGGCTCAAATCGACTTAATTTTTGACGAATAAGATGTCTGCGTACGGCGGTTAGTCCAATCAGATTTCAGAAAAAATAGTTTAAGCCGCTACCCCTAAATAATCCTCTAAATGATTGTTCATTATCATAAAAATGTTTTCTCTGTATGAGCAAACAGCCTCGTTTTCAAGAGCTGTGCAAACATTTTCAAAAAAATGAACAAAAAACGAAATTCTCGCCAGTGCCAAGTGCTATTTGATTACTAAGTGTAAATATTCGCCTGTTTCTTCCAGCGCCGGCGGAGAACATTTGTTTCATTTTTTCCGGCCACGCGTAGAAAATGAAAGTTTTTTCAATTCTAGCGCTGATAAGCGGATCACGGGCGATCACAGGGCTGTGCGAGAAATGTTTTGAAGCAGGAACAGAGAGATGCTCGGAGTTGGGAAGATGTATTTGCAGAGAAGGATTTGAAGGAATCTACTGTAATAGTTGCTCAGGAAAAATTCAACAGATCATTTTTTAAACTGATAAATTTTGATGTCATTAGATTTTCTGATTTTCGACGATTTTTTTTCTTTTAAATGCCACTATGCTGCTTTTGATTAAATATTTTTTTGACCCTCACTCAGGTTTTCTTCACAGGTGGCCAAGCCGAATTTTATAAAAACAATTAAATTAATGAAAAAAGTAAACTTATTCTTGTTTAAAGTTTTTTTTGAGAGGAATAACATCTTGCAAAGAAAAAAGTAGGCAAACCATAAAAATGAGTGCACCTGGCTCAGTGCGATTTTTCAGATAAAGAAAGGATTTGAACGTTTAGCAAAAATTCAAATTCTACTGAGTTAACCATTCTATGATGTCGACTTTATACGCGATATTTTATCATCAGAATCTTCATGAATCATGAGCCTCCGCTAGAACTACAGGGTCAGTAAAAAATTCTTTGATGAAAAAAGCTCACGTCTTAATTTCAAATATTTGGCGACAAGCCACATTCCCGTCGACCGCAAATCCGTTTGCATTTCGCGTCATTTGCCAAAATCCTTAAATTTGCTCTTCTTTTAAAATAAAGCTCTTTTGGATCGTAAATGGGGTCGACTTGTTCTCAGGACTGATATTTGGGCATTTTATAAGGGCAAAGTCTGTTGAATTTCGAAAAAAAGCTGGTTACTTTGGGAAAAGTTGCTCTCACGCTGAAAGTTGTTGTGGGGAAGTGCTCAAGAAATCTGGAGAAATAGAAGAAGAAGAAGAATCACATGATCGGTTAAGAAGAGCCTCATTTACCTATGATGAATACAGAAGAAATGCGCTGGAGGAGATCAAGAATAGAATCGATGATTTATATGATGACTTCTTCCAGGCTCCAAAAGTCGACGATCTCTCAGAATTCCTGAAGCACATCAACCTTCTCGTCCTGGAAGTAATCCACTCGATCTCAAATTTGAAGGGAACTTCTGATGAATATGGCGAAAAAGAAGACACTTACTATGCTTGGTACGACAAAACTTCAAACGAGCTGGAATCTTCTTTTCCCGTTTCAAGCCGTTTTATATGGATTTCATAAGGCGCTAGGAATAACACTTACTGTCTTACTCAGTTGCGCTAGCATCGGTTGGGCCTGGTCAAGATCAGTTGATCAAGATGCCATGCCTTACCAACAACAGAAACTTCCATACGAGTATACTCACATATCATTCATCGAAATTCTAATTGTCTTTTTAGCTGGCCAACGGGGCTTGATGAGGACTTTTATCTGACCCCTTGGTCGAGATATCACGCCTATGGAGTCGGCGTTCTTTTTGGGTGGCTGATTCTAGCGGAAAGAAAGGGCAATGGATTCAAATCGTTTGTGAACAAAAGAAAAATCATCGGATACTCGATCGTTGCTCTACTTTGGGCTTTATCCCTCTTCTTGCTGTATTTCACTGTTTATGGCTTCTCTGACATCTGTTTCCAAGTCGACATGGACAAGTACCACGAGCTTAAAATCGATCTCTACTACGATCATCATCAAAAATGGGATGTGGTCAGTGGATGTTTTTCTAGCCCCGGGTCGGTTCATTTCTGGAACGCGACTCATCGCGCCATTTGGGCCTTCGCCCTCGGATTGTTGATTTTCCTCTGCGACTGCGGATTCGGAAGCTTCATAAATTCCTTCTTGGCGTTTGAGGTAATCTGTTATCATAACATTCTGCTTGTAGAAATCTCTTAGGGATGGAATATACTCGCAAAACTTTCCTTCGGCGTTTATATTTTCCACTACAATGTGATTGTGTTGTACCAAGCCTCAGTAATGGAATACTTCTACGTTGATGAATACTGGGTCACGTGGATGTTCTTGCATATCACGGCGTTGACAACCGCAATTTCCGCTTTTACTTATGTAACGTACGAAGTTCCCCTTGCAAAATTGTGGGGACTCGTTGTTTCAAAAATACAACCGAGAAAAAAAGAAATCAACGAAGAAAATGTGGAGAAGATAAAATAATTTCAATGTATATTTTTTCCTTTTTAGACTTTTTGACAGAATTACAAAAATAAACTTAATCATCAGGAATTTGGCTCAAATAGACAACATTTTTGACCAATAAGATTTCTGCGTTCGGGGAGTAGACCAATCAGATTTCAGAAAAAAAAATAATGTTGGACAAAATCAATTTAAGTCATATTTTTCTTATTGATTTGAGCCGCTACCCCTAAAATTTAGGGCCTAAATCATCCCCTAATTGATTATTTATCATCATAAAAATTTTTTTTTCTGTATGAGCAAACAGCCTCGTTTTCAAGAGCTGTGCAAACATTTCCAAAAAAATGAACAAAAAAACGAAATTCTCGCCAGTGCCAAGAGCTATTTGATTACTAAGTGTAAATATTCGCCTGTTTCTTCCAGCGCCGGCGGAGAACATTTGTTTCATTTTTTCCGGCCACGCGTAGAAAATGAAAGTTTTTTCGATTCTAGCGCTGATAAGCGGATCACGAGCGATCACAGGGCTGTGCGAGAAATGTTTTGAAGCAGGAACAGAGAGATGCTCGGAGCTTGGAAGATGTATTTGCAGAGAAGGATTTGAAGGAATCTACTGTAATAGCTGCTCAGGAAAAATTCAACAGATCATTTTATAAACTGATAGATTATGAAGTCATTAGATTTTTTGATTTTTGACGATTTTTTTCTTTTAAATGCCACTATGCGGCTTTTAATTAAATATTTTTTAGACCCTGACTCAGGTTTTCTTCACAGGTGGCCAAACCGAATACCGAAAACGATTAAATTTATCAAAATAGTAAACTTATTCTTGCTATTTTTTTTTGAAAAGAATAACATCTTGCAAAGAATAAATAAGTCAAACCATAAAAATTTATGCAGCTGGCTCAGTCCGAATTCTGAGATAAAGATAAGATTTGAGCGTTTAGTAAAAGGTTTAGCAGTATGGTTATGAGAAACTTTATCAGCGATATTATTTATTATCAGAATGTTCATGAGCCTGCGCTAGAAACTTTCTAGTAGAAAGAAAAGGGTCAGTAAGAAAATTCTTTGATGAAAAAAGCTCACGTCTTAATTTCAAATATTTGGCGACAAGCCACGTTCCCGTCGACCGCAAATCCGTTTGCATTTCGCGTCATTTGCCAAAATCCTTAAATTTGCTCTTCTTTTAAAATAAAGCTCTTTTGGATCGTAAATGGGGTCGACTTGTTCTCAGGACTGATATTTAGCCATTTTTATAAGGGCAAAGCCTGTTGAATTTCAAAAAAGCTGGTTACTTTGGGAAAACTTGCTCTCATGCTGAAAGTTGTTGTGGGGAAGTTCTTCAGAAATCTGGAGAAATTGAAGAAGAAGAATCACATGATCGGTTAAGAAGAGCCTCATTTACATATGATGAATATAGAAGAAATGCGCTGGAGGAGATCAAGAATAGAATTGATGATTTATATGACGACTTTTTTCAGGAATGATTACGAAAATGCTTTTTGTATTAAAATACAAATTTAAAGTGTTAATGACTCATTTCGTTATAATAAAATTAATAAGAACATAGACGTGTTTTTTTAAGTTAAATTGAAAATTTTCTCATTAACCCTTACCGGCCAAAGCCAATTTTCAATCACGTTTTTTGAGGTTTAGTTGATAAGTGCAACCCTATCTTTCAGAGTATGTTGTTAGCACTGGAGAGTCCTTTCAAACAAGGGGTGATTTAACATAGGAGTTGCTCTGTAAAAAAAGATATGAACGATTGAAATTTTGAAAAATCAAAAAATACACCATACATGGTGCATTTGGCCGGTAAGGGTTAAAGCATGCCTTTTTCATAGTTTTACCGGTCAGTTTTACCGCGGTTTGGACTGTCTCTTCTAATTAATTGATGATGAGAGGAATGAGAATTTTCTGCGCATCAATTTGATAGGTCACACTTTACCCTTACTCCAAAATTTCGCCTACTTCCGGCTCTAGAATCGTAACCGGAAGTGAATTTCGAAAAACTAAAACGATCAAGTTTCTAGATTTTCTCCACTGATTCCAAATATGTATGGTGTTCTGGGTCTAAAAATGAGAAAGCGGGTGAAATAAATTGGACCACCTTAAAATTGTTCAACAGCTACCAGTAGTTTTGCTTTGGATATATATGTTCAATTTAGATTTTAACTGAAAATCCTGTTTTTCATTAATTTTTATACAGTTATGGTTTTTCGTAATTCCGCAAAGGCCCCCAAAGTCGACGATCTCTCAGAATTCCTGAAGCACATCAACCTTCTCGTCCTGGAAGTAATCCACTCGATCTCAAATTTGAAGGGAACATCTGATGAATATGGCGAAAAAGAAGACACTTACTATGCTTGGTACGACAAAACTTCAAACGAGCTTGGAAAAATGCACGAACGACTCCTAGACGAAGATATCAAAGAAGATGATCTCTTGGAAGCGGCTCAAAATTTTAAAGAAATGATCGAATCCCTCAACATTCTACGTGGCAAGGAAAACGATGTCAAAGACGCTGCCAGAAATAATGACCTTGAAGGAATCAAGCTCGAAAGAAATGTCGGAACCGAAATGCGAAGAATGATCAAATCCTTCGAAGACGAAGAAGTTCAAAAAGAAAAAGAAAATCTTGTTGGAAACTTGACTTTTATGCATGAAAAAATGGAGGAAACTTTCTACGAAAATGGGACGATGATTTTCAACGACGCAGAAATCATCGCTGAAGAGCTATCAGAGCTCGTGTCGAATAGCTCTAATAGATTGCCTCATGGACACCCAAATGCATCGAGGAACGGCTAGATATATTTTTTGAGAAAAAGTTTTTTTTATTATCAAACGTTATAAATGTAACAGTCAGTAGACAACAGGTTCTCTTTCATCTAAGGACGTTTCTTGCAGCACTAAAATATAATTATCTTCTGTATTTTCGAGACTTACTTACTGTCTTTCATCGCTTTGTAAAGATATTCCCCTCTCATATTGAATCGGTTGAGATTAAGATTCATCCATGGATCTGAAAATCCACTTGCAGATGAAACGAAAAGAGTCAAGAAAAGCGAGCTATTCATATTTGCAAATAAATTTTTCTCCTTGCTTTTTTATAGTTTAGATTTTGTTGTTTCGCTATAAATTTTTGAATGAACAAGTATGTCGCCTGACGCTTTTTTATAAATAAGTGAGCTTAAATATATAAACAAATCTGACATTTATAACAGAAAAAGCTTCTTGCAAAGCTGATATTGCTGAAAAAATAAAGCCGAATAAAGCTGGCTTGAAGAAGCTTTGATGGTAAAGGAAATCATCGAGGAGTCTTTCACTGAGACAGAAGAAGCCATGGCTGAGCTTCTTGAGCTCCATCACACTTTGAAAGAAAGGTAGGGCAACAAGGGGATAAATGATGGGTTTCCTCCTTGATTTCAATAAACTGCAGTTTTTCAAATAAAAATTCAGCATCGAAAACTTGACGAAACTGACGGAAAACGCAACAAACTGGCAAAATGAAGTGATTGACGAGCGAGATCTTGTTGCTTACATTGATCTACTATTTTACATGCAAAAGAGGAAACTCAGCGATGAAGAAAAGAAAAAAGCCGATGAAATTATTAAGGAATGTGTTGGAACAAGTTTTTTTTTACTTCTATAATTGATGAGAAGACAACGCAATTCTAACTCCATCAAGGAACGAATAGACCCGATCAAACAACTCGATGAGCAGTTCAAGAAGCTCAATTTGACGGGCTTACTTGAGGATCAACAAATGAACCCGATTCTTGCCAAAGATCTGAGCGACCGTGCTGCGGCTTTGGGAGCAAAAGCGGCAGAATTTCAGAAGCTGGTTGAGGAGATCACTCAATTGACAAAAGATACGCAGTCTATCAACATGTTAGTATTTATGAAAGTCTAAGAGAAGAAATCAAAAATTTCAGAAACGAGACTTCTATCAATCAAAATCAAACGAATTCAACGCTTGAAGACTTTTCCGAAGTAAATAAGAAAACAAAAGAAGAACTTCAAAAACTGGAGCAACTCATAAATGGTAGGTCACTCAATAGTTATTAGCCTTTCAACCACCTTTCCAGCCGAGGAGGAAGATATTGTAAGAAACCTGACAGAGAAGAATCAAGCTGTTTTGGACACAAATGAAAGGGCCGAAAATGTCGAAGAAGATATCAAGAAGATTGTTCAAGAAATGAAGGTAAGAACTTTAAAATTATTATCGAGCTAATCTTGAGTTGAAGGATACAATCGAAACGAGTCGAAGAAGAAGAAATCTCCGAAAACTCAAATCTCACAAAAGGCGAGAAGCTGAAATTTCAGGTAAGTGCTTTTGACTTCGGCATGCTTTTTATAATATTTCTAGCGCGGAAGGAAATCATTGAGATAAACCAACAGATCGATCAATTATTAGAAGAAATCATCAACTACCGTGAAAATTACCGTGTCCTGGAAGAAACTCATCTAGAACTGGGAAGATACAAAACGTATGTCGTTGATCCAGTCGACGAAATGACCGACGCAATCGCAAAACTAAAAGAGCGGTATCAAAATGGTACACTGACAGATATGGAGGGTGCTTTAATAAATAATATTAAGCAAAAATGCATATTCAAAGCTGTCTTCAAGATGATTGTTTCCAGAAGAAAATGATCTTCAACACAAGAGAACGAGACTCGTGAGTATCGAAATAAAAATTCGAAATCATGAAAAAATATTCTAGATCTGAGCGACCAGATGATTGCCCCGAAAGACCAAGCGCTGTGCCGATAATGGTCAGACCTTAGACTGAATGCGTAAACACTAGAAATATTTTAATCTGACAAATAAAGCAGCATCAACTCTCTCACCCTATCTTTTCTTTTTGATATAAACAAGGATAAGGATCCTCTTCAGATCTAGATGCCATCTGGTGGACGGGGCTTTGGCCTTACTCTCGTGATCATCTCTTTGATAGTTTTGAGTGCAATACTCGGCTACCGCTTTGACTTTCGAAACAACGTCAAATTCACGGCACCGCTCGCGTTTCCATAAACTTTGAAGTGATGGAAAAATATTTTAATTAATTTATCATCATCAATTTTTTCCTATGTTTTTTTTTCTTTTGATTTTTTCCTGATTAACTTTTAAAAGAAACGCTAGATTTTTTAATGATTTTATTATAAAAGAAAAAGATAAGGTTTTTAAATTGTACAGTGGTTAAAATATTTTACCAATAACTCCAAAAATATTTCAAGTAATTCACAGAAATGGATCCATTTTAGGCTTGTGGGTAGATTCTGTTGAGATGGTCCTGGAGAATTGAGTTCCATCTGTTCATTCTGTTGACCTGGTACTGGTAGTTCTTCTGGCCGGAGCAGGCGGCCATGTATCGCTGGGCCCACTTTCGGTAGCCAGTAGTGATCTGCTTGATGCCGATTCGGGGATCAGTTCGATCGTAGCGAAGCTCGTCCTCTTCCTCTGGCTCTGGGCCGCCGTGTGGCAAGGAAGGGTCGTAGAAACCACATCGCTGCTCGCCGCGAAGGAAGTTCTTCTCCATTCGACCAGCGTTGGTGGCGAATTTCGCGATCCACCTTTCTTGCGAGGCGAGTCCGGAGAACCATTGGGTCAGGATCTCTTCAGAAAACTGAGTGAGCCGGTTGAGTCGCTGCAGCGGGTGGCGAGGAGGAACCTTGCGGCCCTCTTCTTCCTGAGCAGCGGCAAAGCCGAAGAAAAAAAGCGAAGTCGAGAATTTCATCGTTTTTCAAAAAAGTGACTCAAGTTTTCTTTCGAAGATGTTTTTGTCGAACTATTATCTAGTATCGAGTAGTGATGATTTCTTCAACGACATCGCGCGCTTTTATTCTTGCACGGAGGCGCTGTTTGCTCTGCAACGCGGTGTCGCTGACGCTCCGTTTTTCATGAGGTGCAGGAAAATACAAAATTTTAAGGGTATTTTCAGCAATATTTGCAAACACTGGAAAAATTGACTTTCTCGCATCTGACAGGATAATAATACCGTTTTTATTTCCAAATGTCAATAAACTAATTTTTTTATTTATTCTATCAAATTAAGTACAGATGACCGATTGAACATATCTTTAGCAGCAATTATTTTTTCTTCATTTTATATAATCATCGTTTCTTCGCTTTCCAGTTTCCATTTTTGAAGATTACTTGTCGTTAGAATTTCTCGAGAAATAAAATTAAAGAGTTGTTCTTTAACATACATTATAAAACTTTGGCTTTTTCATTTTATAAAATAAGAATTTATTCGCTTTTTCAAATTCTCTTCTCGGAATAAAGAAGTTGTCACGGATGATTTGTCGACAAAGAACTCTTTAGTGACTGATTGTCTTGGCAACCGATTATAGCAAAAGAAGGGGAAAATCTCAAATCTGTTGATTACTTCATTCGTAGTTTTGATCCTTAGTTCAACGTTGACATTCAATACACTCAATCCTCTTCGAAAACACTATCTGCAACGTGTTATTATGCTCACTAAGAGCCGCTTTCTACCGGTCCAAATTTCAAAATATCCGATTCTTCTCTTTCTATCGTTTTCTTTCAAATTTTGTTTTTCAAAGTTTTTGTCGCTGAAAATGTGGTTATCTAACGAGTTCACGTTGGCAGAAAGATCAGGAGAGTTGAACTGGTTAAAGACACCTCGCGATGTCGAGAACGGCCTCGGCCCGGCTCATTACTTGAAGTAATTGACAAGAATTCCTGGTTCGTCAAAGCAAAATTACTAAGTTTTTCATTTTTCACGCGACAAGTTAATTATAAGAACAACTTGTCAGAAGCCGATTTTGGCCCCTTGAAAATTAGTACTACAAGGCAAAATTCTAGTCCCAAAGCGTGACAGTCTAACAAACCTCCCCTAAAGTGCAGTTTTAAACAATTGTGGTGGCGAAGATTTATTTTCGAACTTATGTAAACCGCGCACGTTTTCTCCAGATTTTTCTTCTTTCACTAACGAAGCGCAGGTGCGATACTTTTGGCGCGAGTTCCTGCTGATGTCAGTCAGAGGTCGTCTAACAGGATTAATGGTGAAATGTGGCGCTTAGCATCAAATAAGCCAGTAGACCCGGACTCTGATTACACAACTAGTTTGATGGAGCAGAAATCAGAGAAAGAAAGCTTAGTTAAGCTTTAATGTTAAACCCATTTCAGGAATCCAAAATATGGAAAGAGAGTTACTACATTTGTAGGAAAGAAAGCAACTTGCAAGGAGCTTCTCTTTTACAAATTCTAGCGGCTTGTTTCTTTTGTTGATTTCGGGCGAATCAAAATGTTGTCAAGGCGAAACTTATCAAGGAAAACGCCTCAGAACTTGGATGTCTCGTTCCTTGAACGTTGAATATAAATTTCCCACAATCACAAAATATTTTCAGAATTATTAGAGCGCAATTCTCATTTTTGCCTGAAAAATTTTCAAATCTTTGGAACCCAGAGAGAAGCTCGACTGAAGGAAAACCGCGACTTTCGAAATTTTTTCAAAACCAGTAGTCTTTGATTTTAGAGTTATGAAAATCCTTGCCGCAAAGATAATCGTTTTATACAGGTTCATAACCAGTGCTCTCTCCAGCTATAAGTTTTTCCTAAAGTTATTTAGAGAGGAGCTTCTAAAGAAACGTACAGATTTAAAATTGAGAGTATCCTAGAATAAAAAAAAGGTGAGACAATAATTTATTTAAAAGCATCGTCTTAAATTGCCAGCTGATGTCAATTTGGCTTCTTGTTTTTCAGTTCTTGGCAGCTGAGGATGAGTCTTGCAGTTCCCGATATTTGCTCACCAGTTTCTCAAGCCTTTCAGAGTCGACTGTCGATAGCTCCTGAAACTAAATGAAAGGGCGTTTAACTTGAAGAAGTCACGTTTTTGAAGGATTTGAATTCGCGTTGCTTTGTATGGTGTAATCGCTCATAGTAGATGATAGTTTCTGTCAATAGCTCCAGTTTGTTCTCGTAGAAGCCGCCTGGTCTTTCGCTGGTTTTACATTGCGCAATGACTAGAAAGGGATGTGTTTTCCCTTCAAGTTTCTTCCGCTACAGCTTCCCGCCCCTTATCTCATTCAACATGACTTTGAAATTACGCCTTTTATTTTGAAATTATGAATAATCGGATGCGACTAGGATGGGCCGTTTTTCCATCAATAAATTACGTTGTATTTCCGCAAATTATCTAAATTAGATTTTCCACGTCTTTACTCCTAATTTACCCCACTTTGCGTCAAGTTTATTTTGGATACCAAGAAGGCTCAAAAATTGAGAACGGGTTCTAGAATACCTTCAAGAAAAAGAGGCGTGATATAATAATATTAAAAAAGTGTTCCATTTCAATTATTTTTTCAGCTATGAATTTTGGCATTTACAGATGTGTGAAACCATGTTAGTCAAGGCTTTCCTTTCCGTAAGCTGGTAACGTTCCTTGGCATCTGTCAGTGATCTTAACGCAATTACTGGGGACATAATTCTGAATTGAGAAATATTGAATTTGTAGAAGACGGCTTTTGCGGCTTTTGCAAGTGTGGCCCCAGTTTTGTCAGAATTCGCGGAAGAGCGCTTGGCCCAGACTCCGGATTAGCCCAAATTCGAGGATAAGAATATAAGACTCACCAAAACTCAGACCACAAACTTTTTCCTTCTGATTCTTTTTAGTCCTCTGTGCTTACCGTTGATTCTTGTCCAGCTGATCGAGCATCAGGAAGGCTTCTGAAAGCTGCCCTTCGCACTGTTCTTCCTGAATTAGCTGATTAATAGTTCATCGATTATTTATCATTTGAAGCATTTAATAGTAGTAACGAGAACAATCGTCTAATAATTAAAAAGCTTAGCTGCGCACGGGGTTAAGCGAAAACACCTGTACTTAGTTTCTATTTAAAATCTTTTAAGTAAACCTAAAAACGTGTCAATACTTAAAAAGATCATTCTTAACGATTACAGAATTTTATTTATTCCTTTTTTCGACCTTCAAGGGCTCAATTTTTCGACGATTTAAAAATTTCAACTCAACAGATTAATTAAAATTGGAAGGTGCTGTGGACCGGCTGTGGTATTAAAAAAGCACACTGGAGCTTCGGGGACGTGTAATAACGCCACATTGCGGGCTAGCAGTGAATTCTTTCCCATAAATTACACTAACGGCTCGGTCGTAACGGCCAACAAGCTGAGTGGAGAACTCCTTGGTCGGTACGAACTTTGCGAACTTTGAAAATCAGGAGCCCGAATCAGGTTGAAATATAAACTGCGTAGACAAAAACTGAATAAAATAAATCCCTCATCGAGAATTACTGTTCTCGTTACTTTAGTTCGCTATTTTGCGCCATAAAAGAGCCAGGCTAATTTACCACCTTTCCCAAAATGGCATCAGGGAGTCATACATATTTTCTTCAAGTTGTTAATTAATTAACCTATCTGTATGTTATATCCAATTGATTTGCGAGGGCATAAATGTTCAACCTCATATTTTCGACTTTTCCCAATTCATTGGAATCCAAAAGCAGAAATTGTTGATTCTTGAAAAAAAATTCTTTGGAAATTTTAATTTTGAAAAGTCAGTTTCTGCTTATTTCTCTTATTTGCTTCGGAAGAGGTTAATTCGCCTATCAGCTAGGAATGCTTGAACGTATTCGTTTTTATTATTGCGAATTCCTTCCAGATTTGAGTTGCAAAAGCCCTTTTCTACGTCAGAAAAGCGCATGTAGAGCGAGGCCGATTAAAGAAAAGGATTACACGAACTGCCACATAAGCATTTTTAACAATTGCGATTCCAGCTTCATCCCTAGGCGCTTAAAGCCCGCCGAAAGAAGCTTAAAGCGGTCTGTTACGTTTTGCTACGTTTATTACCTTTAAGAAATTTTGAACGGTTTTTTGGTTTTCACTTTTTTGAACGGGCTCGCCACCCATCTTCGTGGCGCGGCTTAACGAGTGACGGAGGAGCTTCCATTCTGAACGAGCACTTTATAAATCAGCTTTTTGAACTGATTGAAATGTGAATTAAAATGAGGGACCAAATTAAACAAGAATTATTTTTTATGAATTTCTAAAATTTCATTTTTTGAAATAATGGAAGAATCTTTTTTCACGCATCTCCGAAAAGAAAAGGACCCCATTTAGTATCTATCAGATTCGCCCCTAGAATTTATGTCGAAAGCTAAAAAAGCTCTGTGTTTAGACAGAGAAGCCGCGGCTTTCTTTTTTGCTTTTTTAAATTGGGTTGAAAGTTGATTTGGGAATCCAAGTGCAAGCGAGTCTGAAATCAATCATGCGCCAAATAAACATTCAAGAATTCAGCATATAAGCTTCTTGCTCAAAATTCCCAATTTTCTTGGAAGTTGAAGAAGTACATTCATCGAGTTTCTCGACAAAATGAACATAAAAAACGGGCTTCATCTGTCCAATTAATGTCTGTTTTTTCTTTTGAATTAATAAAATTGAAGAAGTTTGGATTCATCGTTAAAACTTCTCTTGGTTACTAACTTGACTGTTTTTCCATTTTTTGTCGGTCTGGTTGATGAAAATTGGTAATAAGTTAATTTGAATTAAAAATATTATTCGAATTATTCGAATTATCATCTGATCCAGTTTGCCTGAAACACATATTTTTAACTCCAGCGCGCCTCCTCCTCATCCTTCGCATGAATGCGTGCCCAAGCAATAATCAAGTGTTAAAAAAGAAGAAAATTGAAATTTATTGAATTGAATAATCATCAGCATAAATTAAAAGCTACTTGTCGAAGAAGCCAGCTGGCTGTTCGTAGTGGCGTTTTTCCGGAAGAGGGTCTTTTCGAGTATAAGCAGCAAGAAACTTGTGCGTTTCTGAAATGAAGAAATACCGATAATGAGGTGACGAAAAAAATTACCTGCATCTTTTCCGGGCGCAAGAGTCAGCCCGTGGCCGAAGGAAGCTCGATTGTGGCGCCGGAAGTGACGTCTCCAGACCGGTTTTAAAATAAATATTTTTCTTTTCAAGATTTTTAAGCTTAAAAAAGATGCAATTTTTGAATAACCGGTGCCTTTGTTTCCGCTCGAAGGTTGAAGCAGGGTGGCATTCGACAGCGCACCAAGTCTTAAAAATGCTTTGTAATTGGTACTTTTTTGAGAAGAAATGACTCGATTTCTCGCTAAAATCCGGGTTGAGCCTGCGAATCTGAGAAAGTGGCAAAAATTTTCCTGACCGTTATCTTGGCTCCTTGCGGTTGGAAGCCGGAAATTTTACTCTGAATCCGATATTACGTGGATTTTATCGGTGAACTTTAATTCCCAGATTATTAGTGCGTCCAGCAAATCGATTATTTGCTAGCGACATCTGCTACAGTCTGCGATTAGGCTGGAAAGGAACTGACTTGGAGAAGATGCAGTAGGTCACAAGTCGGAAAAAGAAACGATTCACAGATAATACGTAAAATATAATCAATTTTAAATTCGAACAAATCATCAATAACATCATCAATGAATTCTCTGATTGCAGGAACAAAGAGATTTATATTCATGCAACTTGAATCAATATCGAAATTAAAATTAAGGAGGTGCCTTTTAATGCGAAAAGTATCGTGATAGGATGATAAAATTTCATGGAAGCGCAATTTTCCTAAAATTTTGTAAACGGATTTTTGAAGCTTTTGAAGCTTAGGAGGATTCTTCAAAAAAAGTGAAGATTTTAAAATTACATGTTCAAATAATAATTTAGGGCTGTCTTTGACTAACAGAAAAAGCTTGGCTCAGGAGGTGCTAAACAAGCGGCCGCTCTTCTAGTTGCTAAAGATGCTTGTAATCTAGCTCTAGAAGCGAGTAAATGCGGTTGAAGCTTATCTAAGTGGATAGTTGGCTAGTAAAGATCTGCTAAGAAGATGTTGATTCTCTCGTACCTCCCCTTGCGACATTTCAGCCGGCATCTTTCTCGCTTTTTCCTGAGTCTTTAAAGATTCCAGTGATTAGCTATTGCGAGTGACAGAATCTTGTTTGTGAATTTGAACACTGTCTCCAGGGGACGGGACAATGTTCGCCACTCGAAAGGTAGAGTTTCCGCTGACAGAAGCGATAATTTATTAGTTCCGTATTGTTGTCGATTTTACAGAAAACGAGCTAGAATAATTGGTTGTCGCGGGGCCGAAGATAGCGCTTCAGAAAATAGCCAGTCGACGATTTTACTTTTTTCGGAGCTGTGAATGTGTTTATGCTGGTTTTTGACACTTCTAGCGGCAAATATTCGCTGCGGCTCACCTTATCGGAAAACGTGAAAAAGAAAAATAATTTTTCGTTTCAACAGATTTCGAAAAAATAATAAATTCAAATAAGTCACGTGTCAAAAAACATACATTTATCAATAAAATGAGGGGTCCCCATTTTAGAATAGAGTATTCTTGGAGGTCTCATTTTTAACTGATTTCATATAGAAAGAGACGATCTAAAAACCCTTGGAAGGAAAATTAAGTTGAGCCTAATCCAGTCAAACTGAACAAGTCTGGGCAGCGACTTAAAACCACGCCGCTCTTGTTAGTTTAAAATTTTTAGACAGCCAAAAAATGTCTCAAGCTCGAATTCCTGGATTCACTGCAGCTGGTCGATGGACTTCTCCGTTGTTGAAGTGGCAGAAATTCGCGCCTTCATAATGTCTTCTACAGAAAGAATTGAATTATCCAAAAAGGTGAAACGGGTTGAGCTCCATACCTCTCGCGACGCTGATAAGTGGCTAGAAATTATTATATTTAATGCTATTTTTTAATATGATAACATAAAAACAATCAAAAGGAAAGCGAGTTCTTACCTCCATCATGGTTAGTCGTCGCGGCCCAAAGTGGTTTCTTTTAAGCTAAGTTAGCAAAAAGCAGCACTTTCATTTTAACCCGAATTTATCAAAATACAGTAAAAGCCCTTTATAGACTAAAACAACCAGGTGCAATTTGGATGAAAAAAAAGAAGAAATTCTGGCTGAGAATCTCCAGATCCAGATTCAATTTAGAACAATGACATTTGGTTTAAGGCCTAGTCGATTTGAGAGCAAGAAAAAAAGGGATCAAGGGATAAAAAAAAGTTGAAATTGCGGATCTTATTCGAATACGCCCAGTTGCGCCTTTTTATGAAAAAAAGTGAAGAGTCACTCGAAGAAACATGATTTTTGCTGACCTAAGCGAAGAGAGAGTAGTTCCCTGAAAAGAGCAAATCATTACTTTTTAGAGTCAACTCTATCAACGTGGAAGCGATTAGAAAGTAGCCGCTAGGACACGCTCGCACGGTTAACCGTTTGCTCCGTCCGCCAATTTTAAACTGCTATTTTCATATTTTCATCGCTCTCTTACTTGCATCACGTCGAATCTTTAACAGTAGCTCTTCAAACTTGGAAAGAAGCTCTGGAATTGGCAGAACAGCTAGAGTTGCCATGACATTGGACAAAAAAACGAATGACCTTGGCGATTCTTCTTTTTTCTAAAAAGGGCTTTTGAGTTCTCTCCATTTCTTGTAAAAAATACGAAGTTTTTCTTCTCGACAGTGATATTTGAGGAATCCACCTCGTGGTTTTTCTAGCGCACGTGCGAAAGAAGATTAGGAGAAATTGAGAAATTTTCAATTTCCACAAAAAAGTCACTGTCAAGAATATAATGAAAAACTATGTTGAAGAAAATTAGCCTTGCATAGCCTTGCTTGCTTTAACTTGCTTGCCTGCTTCTATAATTACGATTCATGACCAGTAGACTATGAACCATACGACAAGGAAGTCAGATGACCTTGAATGAACAAGGACATCAATTTATTCAATTAAAATCTGAGAATAAAAATTAACCCTTTTCGGGAGTAGTGCGGTTCTGCTCGAAGCCCGAAGCTGTCGAAATTGAAGTTTCAGCGGTCTGAACAGTAAACGGGCGAGTTATTAATCAAATGAAGGATTAGTCTTACCCGGAATGATATCAAATCACCATCTAGAAGTTCATCGTGAAAATAGGGAAGTTGCCCGAGCAGCACTTTGTAGAAGTTGATTACGCGCGAAACCTGAACGAAAGGAAAAAAAAGTTAATTTTTACGCAAGGAAAATAGGCTCTCAAAAGTCCCCTAATAAAATGATCTTTAAGTCTTGTTAGCCTCAATTTGTAACCCTCACTCAGGTGTCGCTATTAGATCAACTCGAAATTCTAGTTCTTTTTCTTACCTGATTTAGCTTTTCGGTTTTCGCTTATTAACTGATATTGGATGAAAAGAGATGGAAGATTTTACCTGAAATTCGAAGAGAATCAAGGCTGACGCAAAGAGCGAGATAAAACTGACGAAAGAAACGCTTCCCAGGAATAGGAAAATTTCCGGCCAACCCCAAGGAATGTAGAAATCTGAATTTTTGGTCAATGTTTAAAAAGCTCTCTTTTCGATTACCCTTCATTTCAAATCAATTTATTTTCTATTCTGATTTTGAGAGTTGACAGAAGACAGATTGTTCTTTCTTCAAAACCGACGGGCAAAGCCGACAAAACCGCCAGACAGTGGCTCCGCAAAGTTCCGGTAATACTCCCGGGATGGGGCGAGGAGGATAGGTCTAATCCCTGCGCGTTTTCTGGACTAGGAAAATTACCCTGCCGAGGTAAACGTAAGCCGAATATTGCGGCCAAGGGCTTAAAAATTCCATAAGTTCGCCCTTGTGGCTTTCCTACTTACACAGCTAGTGAATAAGGCGAATTTTTAAAACGTCAACTTGCGAGATTTAGTCGGTCGGATTCATGGTGGCAGTTTGCTTTGACGTACTTTGAGGTCTGTTTAATTTTTTGAAATTTATTTACGAAACATTTAGATTTTCTTATTCCAAACTATTATTTTATCGCCAATGCTGGATAAGATGATTTGAATTGAAATATGCCTTGTTTGCAAAAGCCCTGCTGACAATAGGTCTTAACGAAGGCCTTCTTTGTTTAAAAAACATCCGTGACGGCTGTAATTTTTTGAAAATGTAAGGACTTGTAGTTAAAAAAGAAAATGAAAATAAAATGAAGAGACTGTATCTGCAGGCCGTCGCTCAAGCAAGGCCTCTGTCAATTATAAAATTTGACTCAAGAGACTAAATACTAGAAGAACAAAAGCATAAAATGAAGCTTGTAGATCGACGATTAGTATGTCTCGATCGTCATTCAGAATTAAAAATACTTTCCATTAAAAGAATTCGAGACTTTTCCCTGTGCGAGTACCATACCCTCAAACCAAATAGACTATTCAGAATAGTCTACCAAAACCCTTCCCACCATTCATTATTTATTTTAACTGAAAGAAAATAAAAAAACACTGTATAATTGACTTGTATGATCAAATCTTGCAAAACCAGCAATAGAGTCTTAAAAGGGTTCCAACGCGCGTTCAATATTTTCAACGTTCCTTTCGCATAAACTGCGTTAGAAATAGAGTTCTTGGGCAGGTCAAGCAACTTTAATGGACTACATTACCATTCCGTCGAGGTTCAATTACTCTAACGCTGGACCACAAAGATTGCATAAGAGTAACAATGAAGAGCAGAAATGAAGATAAAAGTGAAGTCAAAAGTACAGTCAGGGCTTGCAAGTGCGCGACCTGCAATTGTGTGCTTTTTTGAGAAAATCCCGAAAAAAAAAACCGCGTCATTGCAAGACCTGACTGTGATGAACTTCAATTGAATTAATTTTTGAATGAACATAATTGATAATTTATCAAGAATATACGTTTGTATCTTTTAATCAAATTCGGTGGTTCTCCAATTTTACGACAATGATTGAAAACGATGATGGTGGAGGCGCTACTGGTACTTGGTGCCAGATTCTGGCGCAGCACCGCCACCTCCGCCGCGTATAAAAGCGCGCAAACTCGGCGAAGAAATCATCACTACTCGATACTAGATAATAGTTCGACAAAACATCTTCGAAAGAAAACTTGAGTCACCTTTTTGAAAAACGATGAAATTCTCGACTTCGCTCTTTTTCTTCGGCCTTGCCGCTGCTCAGGAAGAAGAGGGCCGCAAGGTTCCTCCTCGCCACCCACTGCAGCGACTCAACCGGCTCACTCAGTTTTCGGAAGAGATCCTGACCCAATGGTTCGCCGGACTCGCCTCGCAAGAAAGGTGGATCGCCAAATTCGCCACCAACGCTGGTCGAATGGAGAAGAACTTCCTCCGCGGCGAGCAGCGATGCGGCTTCTACGACCCTTCCTTGCCACATGGCGGCCCAGAGCCAGAGGAAGAGGACGAGCTGCGCTACGATCGAACTGACCCCCGAATCGGCATCAGGCAGATCACCACTGGCTACCGAAAGTGGGCCCAGCGATACATGGCCGCCTGCTCCGGCCAGAAGAACTACCAGTACCAGGTCAACAGAATGAACAGATGGAACTCCATTCTCCAGGACCATCTCAACAGAATCTACCCACAAGCCTAAAGCAGACCTTTCGGTTTTTGATGAAATTTAACCCTGTACAATTTGAATAACTTATCTTCTCTTTTATAATAAAAACGATAAAATCAAAATATGAACTTTCGATTTTCTTTTTTACTTTTTACTGAAAACAAGGAAAAGCGGCGATTCAAAGCATTCTTCTGCGATTCTATCGAGTGCTTCAGCTCTTGATTCCCCGGGATTTTCTTCTGGAACCCATTTTTCAATATTTTATGAGGATAAATTTACCTCCTGAAAAACGCTTTCATTTTTACCCAGCTCACATCTGATCCCATATCGATGGAGAATGTAGATTTTATCAGCCAAATTCAAATTTATCCATGAAGAAAGGGAGGTTATATAGCCGGCGCAACAAGTTGTTAGAAAAATGAGAGAAAAAAATTTCATTTTCAGCTTTGATTTTCGAGTTCGATTCCGGAGAGATGATGATGCCACATCATTGATGCATCATTTTAAACTTTTTTATGACAGTTTATGCGATATTATTCACAATTGTGACAAATCCTCTTACAGTAATGAACCTGGAATCTGCCACACTACTACTCTTTTTTCATTTATTAAAAGATTCTTGGAAACTCATTTGAGACTTGATAGTATGTCTTGTCCTGGAGTTAATTATCTTCCAGGCCGACCATCTTCGTTACCATAAGTTAGGTTCCTTTACTCCCGTTTAGCTTGTAGTTTATTGGCAGAGAAGATAAATATTACACTTGCGAGAATTTGAATCTAATTTTCCGATGACAAATCATGTCCGGACATATTTGATGTGCTTTTGACTGCTGTAGCCCGTCTTTTTCTTCAATTTAGTAAGATCGTTTTTGAAGTGAATACAGTAAGTGGGCTCGGGATTGAAATCTTCGACTTCGTATGGATTTGGGAGTCCGGCTTTGAGGCGAACGATTCCGGTGAAAAACACGTCTTCGGGAGGAATGGACTCTACCCAGTTCGTATTGCTAGAAAATTGATCAATAAAAAAAGTGAAAGATAAATAACCTAATTCATCAATTTAAAAAAACTTACTCGGCTGTCTCTGCAATCAGGATACCGGTATTGCCCGTCATAAAAGTACATGGCCCGGCAACCCACATCGGCCAATAATCCGGTGCCCAAATCGTTTTATTAGTGGCAAGATCTTTTTCAATTGCCCAAGGTCCCCTTGGCTCGCCTTTTCTGACTCTTCCAAAGATACGATTGTCTCCGTCTTTTTCGCTCATTCGTTTAGCCATGAGCGGAAGATTTATCCAAGTATCATCGTCGTGGACGAGGAAAAATTTGGGGGTCGAGGGGCAAGATTGAAGATATTCGTAAGCAACTTTTGTTTTCAGCGGAAGATTTGCCTACAAAAAGATAAACAAAAAGTCCATTGAGCTTTGAATTCTTACATAGCTGTCGGTAAATTCGCCAAAAACAACATCATCGTTGTTTCTCAATTCAACGTTGATATCATCATTTGCTCTTCCGAAAATGAATCTGTGCTCAAATTTAATCCCCTGTTCTTTGAGTTCTTTGAAATATTGTCGAAGAACGATACGGTAGGCGAGATTCTTAGGGGCAGTTTCGATGAGAACCAAAAAGTCGGTTTTTGGGCAAGACGTTCCGGTGAAACCAACATGCCATGGTCGATCCTTTAGCCAGAAATTTGGAAGCTGATCAACCCACTTGTAGCCTTAATTAAACGCTTATAATTGAAGAAAATTGATGAATTTTGTTTGTTTTTTTTTTCATTCATGATAGTCCTGATTCTCTTGTGATGAAAAGGCCTTACCTTTGCGAACTTTAACTTCAATATCTTCATCTTTGTAACTTCCAATTTTGACTTTCGGCTTAATCTTCCCTGGTACTGCATTTTTACGCGGATAATAATTATTGAAGATCGCTTCTTACAGGATTTAAAAATGCATCTGATATTATAATTGCTATTTTTGATATACTACCAAAAATACTTGGTTAAAATAAAATAATTAATTTACGGGCTTTTAATAATTAAAAATCCTTCTCTATGATTCCAAGCAGCACCAAAAGAATAAATACTTTGAAGCGGCTGTCCATTCTCTTTGTCATAATTTCATCTCGGTGTACTGATTTCTCCTGTTTTCTCAAAATGTCAAAACTGATAAAAAGCGGTGTTCATTCTTGCGCTTGGCCGCAGGCGTTTCCAGGTACGAATATTTACGACTTGGTGAGATTCGTCTGCTGAAATCGCGATTCATTTCGAAAAAATTCTGTTACTTCCTAAATCATAATATATCATTTTATTTGATGATAAGAAGTCGAATGAAATATTAATGGACTCCGGGCTTGTTCTTTTTCTTTTGAAAACGGGGAAGAACGTGAGTTTTAATGTATGAAAAAGCATTGAACTTCGAATTTTGATACAACGAAATTCTTGTTTAGAGACTGTTGAAGGTCATCGAAAGCATTAAGGACCCCCCCGTCAGCTTTTTCCTCCGAAAAATGGAAATTTCGATAAACCCCATATTTTTTGTTCTTAATACGTCCTAAAGTTAAACTTGCTAAGAAAAACTGATAAGGGGAAGTTATGACCAAGAAAACTCAGTATTTTTGCCAAAATTAGGGCAAATTCATCAATTTTCGACGAAAAGTCAAATTTTCAAATGCGATTTTGGGGGTGAAGGAGTCCAGATAGACCCCCAAAAAATGACGCCTCAAAATCGTTTTTTGACCCGTAGAATCCATTTCCGGGGTCAAAATTTAAAAAGTCCGAAATTTGAATTTTCAAAAAAAGCTGACGGGGGGGTCCTTAAGCATTCACAGTTTTTTCCTTTGTAAGCTAGTTCTGAAGCGCCAAGCTACTGAATCTCGATTCAATCATAATATCGAAATGTCAATTTTTCTGTATAAATTCGACCGCTTTCGTTGGCGGAATCAAAAAATATCGATACAGAGATGAGGGTAAAGATTTTTTGAAAATATTATTCGCTTAAAATTTATAGGTATTTGTGAGCTTCTTTGCGAGTATCTTCGCTGCTTTTTACGAAAAGTGCCCAGCGTTGACCGCTCCTGAAAATGGTGAAATCGTCTGCAATCGGTCGACTTGCACTCTTGTCTGTAATCAAGGTAATATGGCTTTCCGCAAAGCAGTTTCGGTAATAAAATAGAACGTCCCTTGTTGATGTAAATTGCTCAGCAAATGCCGCGTTTTTTAATGATCAATAATCAACCTGAGTCTCTTTCCCAACCGAACCTGAACCTTCAAAAATGTAATTGCAGTAAGAAAATTTAGCGTTTTTTTGATTGTTTGAAATTTGATTCAAGTCTAATTATTGACGATTTAGGTTACGTTGCCATCGGATGACGAAGAACAATATGCGGATTAAAAAATCTCAGCCAGTTCTTCTGGAAGCGCACGCTTGGCCACTGCGAAACCTGCCCCGATTTAGCCTCTCCGCGACAAGGCATCAACATCAATTGCCATTTCAGCGCGTCAGGAAAGAAGAAGTGCTTGTACACCTCGAAGGACCAAAGTCTCGACATCGTTCACGATCCAAGCGGTGAGGGATTTCATGCGATCGGCGCTACTTGCACTTGCCCTCGTAGCAATAATTTTGTTTGCGGCTGGAATGCGCCTAAACTTGGAAAAATGATCAACGATGCTGACGTAGCGGACTTTCGACAGCAAGTTCCCTGTGACGCAACAAGGAGCCGATCAGACTGCCCCTTCTCAAATGAGTTCGAAGAAAGAACGCATGAGATAAAAAAAGGACTGAAAACTTGCAGCAGCGGGTCATCTGCATCTGCTCGAATCGTTGGCGGTACCCAAGCTGATCACACACGTTGGCCCTGGTTTGCTCGACTTCACTTCTCCTACCCAGATGACAGTTCATTTCATTGTGGCGGCTCAATCATTCGGGAAAATTGGGTCTTGACTGCTTCTCACTGCTGTGCAAGTGTCGATGAAAAAACTGGTCTTCAGGTCAACAGAGTTGAGGCTGCTTTTAATGACCCTGACCGAACAAAATTCAATAAAGGCGAGTTTTGGCTTGACGCAAGAAAATCGAGTTTCTTCAACCATCCGAACTATACAAGCGGACCAGAAAAGGCTGACATTTGCTTGATCAAATTCGACAAGAGTATTCATGAAGAAGGCAACGGAGTTACCCGAGAAATCTGCCTTGCGAAGGACTATCCCAAGCGTAAGTTTAAAAGGAAGATAGGAAGCCTAAAATATTAATTTCAGACGGTATGGCATGTTGGGTCGGAGGTTTTGGAGGTTTTGGGAGTGGAGGTCCATCATCAAAGGTGTTCAAAAGCGTCGGAGTATCAATCATGTCCCAACAATACTGCAATGAAAAATCTAACTATCCTGATTCCAAGTATAAGTACAAAATTGATACATACGATATTTGTGCTGGTCTCCCAGATGAAGACTATGACGGCTGGACCGATGGAACAGAAATCAATAATGTTTGGGACTATGAAGATTCTATCCAATTGAATGAGGAATTAATGATGCCCGGAAGTGATTCCTGCCAGGGTGATTCTGGTGGACCACTCGTTTGCAACATTGATGATGTAGCCACTCAAGTCGGCGTCGTTGCTTGGGGAGAGGGATGCGGATGGGAAAAGTATCCTGGCATCTATTCATTTGTCAACTATGATGACTGGATTACAAAAACCATCGCAGAAAACTCTTGAGCTGAAAATATGACTTACTGAATCAACTTTTTCAATATTCAATAAAGACTTCTTTTTGCAGTTGAAGATTGTGCTTTGTTACCCCCAAAGTCCGTGAGAAATTCTCATATGTTTGACTTTCTAAAAGTATTTGACTATATACGTACCCCCAACTGCTGAAATCATCGCCAATAATGAAGCTTTTCTCAGTTGCTTTGCTGTCCGTCTCTGCTGATAAACCGAATCAAGATAAGAGATGTCAAGATTTTAACTTGGGAGAGCGTTGTGTTTCTGCATGCGAGGGTACCCTTTTCGATTGCCAACAAAATTGCGAAAACGATTACACGTGCGTTAAACATTTCTTATTCTTATTTTGATTTCTTAGCTGCGAGACTCGATGTCAGGCAACACACTTGGACTGCGTCAATTCCTGTCCTTGTGGAATCAACTGCCCTGATGGATGCAACGGCGATGATGATTTCTGCTCTGCGAATGAGTTCTGCTCTTATACAGATATTCTAGTGCTGAACCACAAGCAAACTTTTCAAGATAAAGGGCTTGTGATCAACAAATTCAACGATCAGTCCGAAGTTAGATTTTTCCAATACAACTTCGTCGGTAAATCTCCATCCTAAGACTCCTCTTTTCATCCTTTTTTCAGATCTTGAAGATTCTTGCTCGATTACTTTCCGCGGCGAAACCTATTTCCTAGGCGGTTATAATCGGACGCGCCAAGTCGCAAAGATTGAAAACTGCGAAATCGTAGTCCAGAATGAAATTCTCAGCATTCCACACACAGACGGTGTTTTCGGATCGTGTGCTCAGTATAAAGAATCAGTCGCTCTGTGCTTCAACAGTGATGAACAGGAGCACAAAGGTTGCTTCACTTGGCAGCCTGGACAGGCTCAAACGGAGCTTCCTTTCTCTCAGCATCCTCACGAATGGGCAGACATGGTCAACTTCAAGAACGAGCTTGTAACCGTTGGCGGCTGTGGAGCGGACATCTTCAATACTTGCCACAGCGAGACGGAGTTTATGAACGATGATGGCTGGCGAAGCGGGCCAAATCTCAATCCTAATCTCGATACAGCCCCGTATCAATACATCAGAAGTCAAGTGATGACTGCGGATCAAGAAGCGGTCTATATCCTTGCCGGAAAGACCTACGCTGGTGGCAGGCCTCCAGGTATGATACTTTCAAAGGCTTATCCTTCTCAAAAATATTTTCAAATAGTTCTCCGATTGAAGGACAACAAGTGGGAAAACATCGGAAAACTCAACGAAGCTTCCTACACAACCAACTACGTCACATCAGCGATTCAATCCGGCTTCACATGGTACTCTGGCTGCTGCTCGCTGGAGAAAACGACGTTCACAGGGGGCGTTTTTGAGACGGAAACGCTCTTTGATACGGAACCAGAAGACTGCCCAATGGAACTGTACTATGCTCATTTCCTTGAAGTCCCTGTTGGATACTGTCAACAATAAAGTGAAAAAGTGCTAATCTGAATTTCAATTATTTTGCTAAAAAGCAAAGAACTGACCCTTCGTTTTTTTCTTTCAAGAAGTTTATTTTGTTGTTATGTTCAGGTGTGGTGAATATAATATTCAGAATATTTCAATGGTGAGATATGAGGGTATTACAGTTGGTATATACAGGGACAAGAAATAATAAAGAAATAAAGAATGAGTATTATTGGACAATGAATCAAACACCTGTTGTTTTACTAGAGCAGTACTGAACTCAAGAGTAAGCCACTCCGTGCAGAAAAAAAAACGGAAGGATTTCGATAAGTAGAAATCAAATTCGAAAATAATTATTATTATCACGGAAATTTTTAGAAAAGAAACATAAACCGGAAGGTAACTTGGTACACGCGAACTTTCTTTCGCCTATAATTAGACTCGGATACACTAGTCATCAAAGCTTGTCTCCGAAGCCTGTGCAGAAACTTGTATCTAAGATTTTTCAGGGCCCTGACTCAAGTTCTACACAGTTTCCCGAGCAAACAGCTAATGACTGTGGGGTAGACTTATGCAGGCGTTTTATGACCGGGCTCCTCTTCCTCAGGTGGGGCAAAAAGACGATAGGCGACCTCACTTGAAGAAAGGAGAATTCTTAGAATTCAGGAGAAGAAGAGTTCAGGTTTGACTGATGCTGAGAATGAGAATTGAGAAAGGGCGAAACCTGCGCCCTCTCCTCGTTTCAAATAAATAAGCAGGGAGATTAAATAAAAATCAAAAGAATAGTAAGTACATACAATTTTCAACCATGGGAATGATCAGTAAGAAATCTGTAAATCCAGAAAACAAAACAAAAAGAGATCAAATTGAAAGATCAAGTTTTCAATTGGAAACTAAATTAAATCCTATGGATAAAATCTGCATATATCACAGAGAGAGAGTCCGTACCTGAAAAAAAACAATGGACTATTAATACTGTAAGCTAGAATCAGTAGATTTGCCCCTTTATCGCATTCTAGTGCGCATCGCATAAAAAAGTCATTTGATTCAATTTGTGCTTTCTCTAAAAAGACTACTACATTTTCATCTACATTAGCAGATTTGTCTGAAGCTTGATGCATTCATTTTAAATACGATATTTGTGCACACTAAAGCGAAATTTAGGGGGCTTCTTTAGGAATCCCTTTTTTGAGGACTCGAAAAAGGTTGAACCTGAGCGCGAAAGGAATGAGTAAGAAGAGAGCTCGCTTCTTTTCAAATTTTTCGAAGTTATCGAGAAAAAGAAACGGGCTCAATTATTTTTGTTGAACAGGAGAATAATTTAATTAAAAAGTGCACTATATTAGAAATTCTAGTATTTGTTGGAATCATCCTAAGAATTGAGAATGGAGGATCGTTCTTTCCAGCGAGTCATTTCTTCTCAGCCAAGGAGGACGGCGATGCTCTCCACTCGATCCCGCGAATCTCGTTCTTTCTTGTTCCAGTCGAGCTCTCTCGATTTCAGTACGATTTCTTTCTCCGAGTGGAACGCTGTATTCAACCTTTTTTCGGGTTTTCATGAGTCATTGAGGCAATTTAGGCCAGTATTTTCTGCCTCCACAGGCGAGAACACCACATATTTCATCAATAAAAACTCGTTCCAGAATGAGCAAATAGTGCGCTCGCTCTTGAAGACAGCAGTACTCTCCTTCTGGACGACCGTCAGCTTGAAGTCTCCTGAGAGCTCAACATCGTTGAGAGGGAGCTCAACTGTTCGTTCGTCGATTGCTATTCCCTTCACTTCACTCTTCAACACGATATCCAGGCTTTTCAGCTTCTCTCGTTCTTCTGTGCTGTATTTCTAAGAAATCAAAGTAAGTAAAAGACAGCGGTTTTGAAAATTACCCTTCCAGAGATCTTGAAGAGCGATTTGCTCAGTTTCTCCTTGCAGTCATTCGTCAGATTCGCAGCTGAAAAAGGCTATGATTTACGCAGAATAATAGAACTCACCTAGAGTGACTCTCAGCCCGCGAATGGTATTCGTCGCTGGCTGATATTTCTCGCCGGAAGTGGTGAACTTTTCATAGTACTAAATCAGACTCGTAAGTCTCTTTGATCGGGCGGAAATGGCGACTAACCTTGACGTAGCGCTTCTGACTGGGGATGGTGACGCCATCATCTTCTCGTCCGAACCGACGGGAGCCGAATTCTGCCAGCGCCCTGTCCGCCGAATTTAGGTCTTTTAGCAAATATGCTGCTGCTGTCGTGCCAGTACGACCTTTTCCGGCCTAGGAAATGATTAATTGTTGGGCTAAACATCAGGAAGGGTGTGGTGATGATGTGTATACAACCTGAGTCAGGGTTATGAAGCGGCTTCGCCAGTATTACCATCAAATCATTTCAATTCACGCTTCAAAACCCTGAGTCAGGTTCTCACACTGGTTCCCGATCCTATCGCAAGAGCCGTACCTTGCAGTGAATAGCGACACCATTTTCAGGATTCTGCTCCAGGTACTCATCGATATCAGCTAACAGCCGAACGAAGAGACCAAATGGTGGTGGTTCGTGATCAAGCCATCCATATTGAGCAACTTGAAATCGAGGTTAATGCATTCATCGGTGAAAGAAGCTTACCATCTAAATCTTGGCCGCGGAAGCTCTGGGATTCGCAGCAAAGATTGTAGATTTTGAATCCTTTTGGAAAGAATTCTCTCAAACAATGTTTTACTGAAATTTAAGTCAGTCACTGCTACATTAGTTGTTTTAACAACCTTCTTCAGCGTCATTTCGAACAAGCTTGGATCGCTTGGGGTCCTTGAAACTTATCGAGTCGCTTGGCCAGGCCATGACGACGAATCGCTTATCGGGAAATCGAGTCAGGTCGATATTGAAGCCAGCCTCATTGAACCATCGTCGTTTCGGAACTGCCGAGACAATTTGGCGAAGATACACAGAAAAGCTAAACCATCAATTTAAGATCGAGAAGCCGCTTGCGGCTTCGAGCTAGAGCAACTGAAAAGCCGTGAAACGGCTTCGGTAGGAACTTCAAGAAATTTCAGTGCGAGAAAGATGCACTTACCCTCTGCGTCTTCTTCTATTGGACTCCCTCATCATGAAATCGATTTGGGCAAAACCGGGTTTGCCCGTTTTGTTGTTTGCAGTAAAAACGCTTTACACCACACTGGCCAAAACTTTTACTGTCGAGTTCTGCAGTAGTGGCGTACAAACAATTCACGCGTTTTCTTTCATTCTAGAATCGACGGTTTTAGTTTGTCTAACTTAATGGTTTTTCGTGGCAGTCTTTTGCAGTATCTTGTGAAAGATGATCGATTCATTGGGGAATAAACGGGTTGGGGATTTCTTCCATTCCATCTTGGGGAGAAATCAGCACAACAGATGTTCCACGGCAAACAACAAGTCCTGAAAATTGAGATAATTGGCAAAAAAATGACTCAAAAATCTAATTTCTTCAGAAAAATATTCAAAATGAGCGGCTGAAATGGAAGTATCTGTCGTTACAAAGGCTCAAAGCTCAGTACCTAAATTTCTTGACTCTGTCGATGGTCGATAGGGATCGTCTAAATCTCGAAGCTGCTCAGTAGTCGAATCAATCACCAAATTGAGAAGCTGATCAAAACTGAAAAAATATGTTTTTTTCGTCTGACAGGGTCTTTTAGTTTGATTATAATATTTATGTAGGCATAAAATTACATTGTTCCGGATGACGGTTTACGTAAGAGATAATTTGATGTTGATATCTGATATTCTGATTATCATATTCAAGATTACGTTAGAAAGTAAATTGAACCGGTTGGTTTAGAAGCCAGTAAGTTTACCCTTTCAAAATGCCACTGGCTTCTCGTCCTCCTTGAAATTTGACCCGGATCGCCTTGTCCAGATATTTGTTCAGCTCAAGAATCGATTCTTTCTTCTTCGACTTGTCATTCTTCCGCTCGTCCGACATTTTCACTTTCTCTAACTAAAATTCTGTCAGAAAAAACGACTTCAGTCAGACATCGTGAAGTTTGAATAAATAAAGGGCTGTCTGGCTATGGTTTTATTTACTGTAATTGTTAAATCTCGCTCCATCGAGATGCGGTTTAAATATTTACAGAAAGAAAGAAGCAGGAAGAAAAATTGACAATGAGGGGGCGAATAAAGGAATAATTAACTCTTCAACAAAGAAATCGAAAATAAAACATCAATAAAAGCTTGATAAGCCGCTTGCGGCTTCGATCAATAAAAACCTTAAAGCCGCGCGAACCGCGTCTTTCTTATTATTATTCTTGAAAAGCCGCTCGCGGCTTATTTTCAAGATCTTCTGAAGGTTCTGTTCTCTCGATTTTCTCTTTTCATTCTTTCTTTTTTTTCTTTTTATGAGCTGGTTGCTTGATTGTGTGACTGTATCAAGAAACGATAACGATTCGAATCAATTCAAGGCAATGTCAAATCGTCATTATCGCGAAAATAGAAAATGCAAAACGCAATTTCCCAGGGCTTCAAGATTAGATTTATCTGAAATAGGATGTTATATAATCATTTCATTTTATATATAATTCTTATTAGAAAGTTATGCTTAAATTTCTCGCAGTAAAGATTACAGTATTTTTTTAAAAATGATGCGTGATACCAAATGTAGCAAAAATGTTCATTTGAGACATTTCATATTCTTAGTTTTTCGGCCAGATTTCTATTTTCGGAGGATTTTCGGAGAAGGCTTCATATTTTTCAATTTCTCTTACTCTGCCAGGGCGCGGAGTAATCGAAGGATGAGTCATCAGGTCGCTATGCGCCCGAGCGCACAATTTTGAAAAGTTCAAAATCTCTGACTTCTGACTTCAGCGGAAAACACGTCACTTTTGGGATTTGCTCAGAAGGCGATAAGACCGTTTGAACTTTCAAATTTGAGGGCAAATTCAGATTTTAAAGTTTATTGATTGAACAGGTTTTTTTTCATTTTTGAACAGAGCTGCAAAAATGATCGATCTATATAAATATTATCACTTTCCTCGAGATTTATGCCTTCCCGGTAAATCCTGAATTCACGGGGCGGATTTTGTTGTTTCCGATCATTTCCTGAGTCGATTGACAAACTCTTCCTTTGTGATCACTCCGTCTCCGTTGGCGTCGAGATCTTTGAAGCCTTGTTTGATGATCGTTTCCTTTTGGTTCTCGGACATTTTACTGTAGTGCTTGTTCAGGGTGATGCTGATTGAACTACGGTAGCTATACGAAAGATTGAAGAAAATACTGTTTCAACAGGAGATTTTACGTTTCAAAGTCGACTTGACCGTTTCCATCTTCGTCCAAGGATTTGTACTGTTTTTCCTGAAATTCAATATTTATTCAAGAAAATCGAGAAGCCGCTTTCGGTTTCGAAAAAAAAAAAATAAAAAAGCCGCGCTTTTTGATTTCTTATAATCGAAAAGCCGCCTGCGGCTTCAACCCAGTAGAACGTAAAAGCCGCAAAAAGCGCGGCTTTTAATTTCGTTTCTCGAAGCCGCTAGCGGCTTTTCGATTTTAAAAAATTATGAAGCGCGGCTAAACCTGACTTACGAGAACCTCCGACTCCTTCATTATTTGACTTTTTAAAGATCCGTCTCTTCAAATTCTGACGAAAATTCTGAGTGTGTTCTGGAGCAGGTGTCTCGAGAAAATGATTCAAGGCGTTTTATTACTTTTTCATAACCATTATTCCGACGCCCTTTTCAAAGAACGGCTGAGATTTACCGCCGTTGTATCAATGAGATTTATAGCTCAGGAAATGCTCCAGTGCAATTCAAACAAAATTCATTTTCAAGCATAAAATATCGCTGTTTGAATTTTGGGTTGAATCGATTCTCAAGAGATGCTGATTATATTTGGCCAATTTTAAAATTCTTCACGAAAGGCTCTCAGTATTTCTCGTCAAATAAATCAATAAACATTTAAACATATTTACGCCTGAGAGGAACTCAATCATCAAATTCTCTCTTTTCAATTTTATATGCTCATTGTTTCAGGCAACATTGCTAGAATTAAAAAAAATGATGATTTTTGGCAGCAAATTTTCAAAGCTAATCGGCCTTCTCGGCGTTCTAGCACTTATGTAATTATTTCTTTTTTTACTTTTTCATCATTTTCAGATCGGCGGCTGCCTATTATCTAACAACAATGTTGCTAGAAGAACAGAGAGATGAGGGAGAAAGTATAGACTATACTGTGCCGACGAGCAGACCTTTGATTAGACAGCACATTGAAATCCAGATCCCCGAGTATGAAAAAACCGAGGTGATAATCGAAGGCATGGTTCGAAATCGCCTAAGCGAATAAGCCTGAAAAGGTAGGCTAGGCTAGGCGAATTTCGCCTAGCTTTTTAAAAATTCGCTTTGCCTACCCAAGCCTAGCCTACCGATTTTTTCGCCCAATTTCGAACCCTGATCGAAGGCAAAGGTAATTTTCTCGATACATTTTTAAACAAAACGTTTGATTTGAGTTTTCAATGCTTCAATTTTTCGTGAATGGTCATTCCAAGAAGAAGCTCAAGAAAAATGCAAAAGGTTGAATGCCACACTTCCTTGGACAAAATTTTCTTATAAAAATGAAAGTTTTCTTTATAAATACAAGCAAAAAAATTTTTGGCTTTCAACCGATGTTAACAATTTGGCCAACAACTCTGGAATACCAATTGAGATCAAGGAAGAAGTCTCTGAAAAGAAGAAGAAATCCGTTCAAGTTGCATTTTCAGATAGCGGAAAAGACTGCGTCTATCTTTCTTGGCTTTTCAGCAAGGCGTTGAATTATGAGGTGAGCATTTACTTTCATTCAAATTGTTGCTTTTACCGTAGTATGTCTGTAAAAATCAAGTTTACGATTCGGAAGGACGAGTGATAATTCACCATAATAACGATGTTACCTGCGATATTCTTAATTTGAACTACACCTTTCTGAAAAATTACCATCTTTGGGATTTTCATGAAAAAGGAAAATCGTACATTGTAGAATACCATCTCGATCGGGATCTTTTATTCGCTCACGGAAGATTTGTCGCTGCTGATGCGAGAAGTTTTGATGCAGAAGAACAAGGCTTCCACTGGTGTAGAGGCGAGCCTTCTTTTGTCAGTGGGATTTCTTACTACGTTTTCAATGACGAGTTCTATGTCCAGAAAAATTTTGCCGAGTATGTATTATTCCTTCGAAATTTGCTTAGTCATTTGAATTTCAGACTCAGCGTTATTTGCATTCATCAACAATGACAAGCAAAGAAATTCTAGTCTGAATCCGTATCTTCAAAAATAAAAATATTTAGTGCTCAAGGTCTTTATTTCATGACTGCGATAGAGGATGAGATTGCAAAGAAAATCGTGAGACCAAAAGATCCGTAAAATGTGTTATCATCGAATTTATCAGTAACATAGAATCCAAGTTGTGTCCCAGTCAGAGCGACGGCAATCAAAACTAAAATATGTTATGTTTGAAACCAATAACAAATTGTTCTATTAAAATACCAGTAAAATAAAAAGTTGCAAACTGAGCTAAATTCTTCTTTGAAAAGCAAGTCAGGGGAGGCAAGACAACTGCCGTAAAAGCGACAAAGCTGAATATCGCAAGGAGGATGATTTCAATGATGGAAAGAGAATCGTCTTCTGGATTGGAAGCTGATCTTGTTGTAGTTGTTATTTCAGTTGGGTTTTCTGTAGAAATTGTTGTTTTGTCTGTAGTTATTGTCGATTCTGTACTTGAGGTGGTGGAAGTTGTTGATTCTGTTATTTTGGAAGTTGAACTCGTGGTCAAAGATGTCGTTGAAAGTGTCGTTGAAGTTGTTGAAGTGGAGGTTATTATAGAAGTAGAACTAGTAGTCGAACTTATGATTGTAGACGTAGATGAAGTAGTAGTTGTAGTCGTTGTTGATGTTGTTGTTGTTTTTGTAGTAGTTGTCGAAGTAGTAGTCGAAGCAGTAGTAGAAGAAGTAGTAGTCGAAGTAATAGTAGAAGTAGTAGAAGTAGTGGAAGTAGTCGAAGAAGTAGTAGTAGAAGTAGAAGCAGTGGTAGTAGTAGTTGTAGTTATTGTAGTAGTGGAAGTAGTAGAACTGGTCGAGGTTGTTGTCGAATCAACGGGAACATAGTTAAATGTTTCAATTTTTATCACAAGCTTCTCTCGAATTCGCTTGTCAATCTCGTTATTCTCACGAGCATCCTCGAAACTTTCTTCGATCATTTTCTATTTAAATTTGATATTATAGCAAGATCTTAAACAGTATCAAGGATAACGATTATCGAGTTCTAAACGTTTATGAATCATTAAATTTATCAAAAATTTCCTTGATTTCCTCCTCTTCTTCTGATTCTGACTCGAATAATATTGTTATAGGATCATTTTGTTGTGTTTTCTCCTCCTGGCATTGTCCCTCCAAGTATTTGAATGGAAATTTAGCAAAACAAAAAGAGGCAAAGGGGTCGCAGAACGCTTTTTTATACTCATTTTGAAGGGCAATGTTGAAAGAACAATCGTCGTCGTAGTCTGTAATGGAACATCATAAGTGTTCTGTACTCGAAGTTGGGATTTTGAACTAAAAAGGCAAATTGCATTATAATAGATTACTTATTTGAAATAAATTATTTCTCAAAATCAGGTTAAGGGTAATGGTATACATCGGCGCGGCGCCGCAGGCTCGATCCGCGCTCCACAAGAAACTATTTCTCACGAGGCCGTAAAATATGAACGGATCGAGATTTTTACGAGATTTTAACAGATTCGGAATCCTCAAAGTCTCTTCTATAAACTGATCGAAAATTAAAACAATTTTCAAAGAGGAACAATGTGAAAAGTGCCAGTTTCCTTCAAATGACATTTTCTCCATCATTTCTCATCCAAATTTTTTAAAATTAGACTGTCTTGTAGAGAATCGTCAGCTCTACAATTCCTGTGTTTCAGATTTTTGTTTTAAGCTTTCATTAATTTTACATCGCAATTTGTAAAGAGCGCAGCGGGAGCGCGCCGCGAGAAATAGGAAGCGGAGAGGCGCGGGCGAGAATAACTCTCTTTTCAAAAGAGCGCACATAATTTTTGAAAGCCCAAATGAAAAATCCGAAACACAGGAATTGTAGAGCTGACGATTCTCTACAAGACAGTCTAATTTTAAAAAAATTTGGATGAGAAATGATGGAGAAAATGTCATTTGAAGGAAACTGGCACTTTTCACATTGTTCCTCTTTGAAAATTTTTTTAATTTTCGATCAGTTTATAGAAGAGACTTTGAGGATTCCGAATCTGTTTAAATCTCGAAAAAATCTCGATCCGTTCAGATTTTATGGCTTCGTGAGAAATAGGTTCTTGCGGAGCGCAGATCGAGCGAGCGGCGCCGCGCCGATGTATACCATTACCCTTAAATTATATTCAAAATATGCTTCCAAATAGTTCCATTCCTAGGTCGGTCGCAGTTACGATGTACTCATTCATAAAAACACCATTATCAGCCGAGCCCTCATTATCTTTGCTCCTGTCGTAGGCATTGCTCCCATCGCAAAACCAAAGGATAAAAAGAAGCCTGAATTTCATTTCCTCTCGATAAACGGTTTGGTTGTTATTTCCTATGCCTGCAATAAGAGAAATGTGCGATACATAAACATCTTCGTTAGCGATGCTCTGCAAATAAGTTATTTGAAATAACTCGCCAAAGGAAACAAAAACAACCATTTCATGATTGTTTTTCCATAAATAAGGGATGATGGTTTTCGACATTTATTACGATGTGAAAGTGGCGGTGATAAGACAGTGCCTAAAGAATTATCTCTAATAAGCTAATTTTAGCTTCTCAAGCTTCCATCGTCTCTTGTTTCTCAGGAGTTTTTTCGCGAGCGGGTGAATCAGGTTTTTCCTCCTTGATTTCTCGGTCTCTCGATTTCGACTTCGATTTTTCTCTTCGTGTTTCGTTCTCTTTGGATTTTGATCGTTCCCTTGAATCGCGTTTTCTTTCCTTCGACTAAAAATAGAGCTAGAAAAAGAAACTGAAGTAGAAACTAACTCTTGATCTCTTGGAGCGTTTCGACTTTTTCGATCTCTCGCGGGATCGGTCTCGTGATCGTCGTTTTCTATCTCGACTTCTGGATCGCTTTCGACTTCTGGATCTCTTTCGACTTCTGGAACGCTTGCGGCTTCGGGAACGCTTTCTGCTTCGAGATCTCTTTCGACTACGGGAGCGTTTTCTACTTCGAGATCGTTTTCGTTCTTTTCTTTCTTTATCCCGACGCTCTTTTTTCTTCGCATCAAGAGCCTCTTGCTCCTCGGGATCTAAAAAGCAGCTAGAAGTGGTCAATATTGCTCTTTGTTTACCGAGATTGCCAGTTGCTTCTCCGAAGAAACCACTTGGAAGCCGTCCATCTTTGGCCGCTTTTAAGGCGTCAGCGATTTCAATAGCCGCATCAGCGGGCATTTTCGGCTTCACAGCGCTCTTCAAAATTGCACATCTAGACATTTCCACCTGAAACAAGATTTAACTACAATTTGGTGAAAGAGGCGCACCGTGAATGGTTTTTCATTGATTGTTTTGTCTTCAAGTTTGAGCGCGTTGATAATACTTGTGATTTCAGAGAACTCAACGTAACCCTAAAATAATTTCAAATTTCGTAGAGAAGAGATGAGGCCTACATCGCATTCTTCAGCAAAATCACCTTCCCCAGCGAGCGTACAGTACTTCACTTCTCCACATTTTTCAAAGAACTCCAAAAGGGCAGCATTGGTAGTCTTGGAAGGGTCAAGTCCGCGAATATGGATTGTTCGTTGAATTTGCTCACGAATCTCGATGTCCACTGATGGCGGAATAGTCTAGCAACAAAGATGAGAAAGGGAAAACGGCAAAATACTTACAGGAGCAGCTTCGAAGCCTTCGTTTTTCAGCAAAATTTCGAGGGTCGGTTTGTTTTGCGCATTCTGCCCGTATCCTTTTCCAGGGAAAAGTTGCTGGAGCGCTACGGCTTCTGATGGCATTTCATCTAGACAATTTTTTTAAATCAAGAAATCTTGGCAGTCATACCATTTCTCCAGGGAATAACTTGAATACACTTGTCGACCAAGATTGAATTTGTTAAATGAAGCGCCACAGCTGCGTCCCGTTTATGTCTATACTTGACAAAAGCGACTTTGGACGGGACTGGCATCAATGAAACACTAGAAAATCAAAGCTGCAATCAATGAAGACTTCACTTACTTTCTAGGATACATCTGGCAGTCCTCCAGGCGACCGATATATCCAAACATGTGACGGATATCATCTTCTTTTGTGGTGATTGCTAAATTCGCAATTTTCACCACATAACTGTCGTTTGGCGACCCCATCCGAGCTGCCTGAAGTTATTGATAAAATAAAAAGTGAAGCGATGTATATTTTTCATTAATAATCAGAAGAAGCGATTTATAAAAGAATTCAAGCGTATTTATGCACAAAAAAGGGAAGAAAGGAGTTTCTGTTATATATTTTCTCATCTTGGTTTTTGTAAGAATCTTTTCACTTGGACATAATTTGTTGTTACTGTATTTGCACGAGAATTGAACGTAAAGACGAATTATACAGGCATATGAAGATTAATCTTTTGAAGAGATATTTTCCGTTTAGATTTGTTTGAATTCGATCAAGCGAGATTTGCGCGTTTTCGGGCTTTGATGACGATCGTTTTATGCTCAAACTAAAACAGCGGTTTTTCATGATTGAAGGGGATCAAGATCAACCTGCTGTCGTGAAAGCTGACGGACGGTTCTTAGGAATGTATCAGCGTCAATACTGCCTCGCAAAAGTGCTTTATTCAGGAAATATATTGCGTCTTCGATGGCCTTAAAATACATTTATACGCTTTCTTACAGAATAGAAGGTACCTGTTCTTTATTGTGATGTGTAAAGATCTGCTTGTAAATTGGATTCGACGGCGTGATGATTTCTTCTGGGTTGATTTCTTGCGACTCCTCGAGTGATTGAAGTTCTCGGTCCATTTCTTCCTCCATTCTCTGGCATCGTCGAAGTTCGTCCTCGCAGGAAGCTCTTTCGCTTTCAATTTGCCCCATCATTGCATCGAGTTTTGATTTGCCATGTTTTAGCTCGCTTTCAGTGCTCTAAGAAGCAATAATTACAAGAATCAAAGGCTTCAATACCTTGAGTGTATCCACTTCGCTCTTTGACTGAGCCTGGACGTCAGCAAAGCGTCGTTTTAGAATGTCATTTGTCGAGTCTCGGATTGACATCAGAATCACGTCCTCGGCAATGGTATCAGAATCACTTCGACCATAATTAGAATTTCCTTGAGTCCCACCATAAGCTTTTGGAGCTGGAGGATATGGTGTTGGCCCTGAAAAGAGATGATAAAATGAAGGAAAAGGTCACTTCCTGATTTGTACCTTGTGAGGGTTGGGAAGGATAGCCTCCAGAAGACGGCGGGTAAGGCTGATAACCACCAGCACCTGAGCTTGGCGGATACGCAGGCGGTGGATATCCACCAGCGCTGCTATTCGGTGGGTAGCCATTGCTAGGGGGATAGCCAGCACCACTTGTAGGCACGGGGTAGCTTGGTGGCTGAGAAGGATAGCCTGAATTATTCTGAGCGCCCCAGTAGCCGCCGCTAGACGGAGGTCCAGCGGGATAGCCAGCACTTGAGGATGAGTGTGGAGGGTATGCGGTTGGTTGAGGAGGACGAGCAGGCGGAGCGGTTGAAGAACGAGCAACGACGGGAGGATCAGAGCCAAAACAAGTCGCTAATACGCCAATAAGTCCATTCAGATTTGATCGTGATGCGGACCACTCATTCAGATAGGGAAGGTAGACCTAGAATAGGGAATCAAATGTTATTGTGAGTGTGGGATTTCATACCTTTCCATTTGCATCGACATGTCTACCCTGGCGAATATTCATCGTAGATGTCGGCCGGACGAAAACAAGCGGTGCACTCTCGGGAAAACTCGTGTAAAGCCAGATTTCGATCGGAAAATTATATTGCTTGCCCTTGTAATACGCTGGAATGGTGCCATTGAGATTCGCCAAGTCTTCAGAATGCCCATTGTCATGTGTGTATCTTTTGACCGAAGGTTGAAGGTCCTTGTAGAAGCGCTGCATTTTCTCGACTTGCTTGACCATTTTTGAGCAGTTTGGGTAATGCCGAGCACGCTGCCGCAGTATTTCAGCCATTTTTGAGCCTTTCTGAAAATTGGAGTTCCAACTTTACTGAATTCTTTTAAGAATTGGCAGATTTTAGTGATTTATTGAAACATGTGTCAGAAATGCGAAGTTTTTAAGGGAAAAGTCGACAAGTCAGTTTTCTATTATTTGCAGCAGAAATGGTCTTATTTCATCAATTGTCTATTGACAATAGATAATATCGTAGGAAAGAAGGACTTTTAATAAGTGTTTGAATAAATGAACGTTTCAAAATTGAAATTGAGCGAAACAAAAATGCATTCGAAGCAGTATCAAATAGCTGGGGCGCGAAAGAAGCAGAATTTTTCAGTGATAAACTGTACAAAATGAAGACTAAGAAGAAGGACTTTTGATGGATAGATAAAGCTTTTAGCTTTTTTCGGGATGCCAGCCATGTTTCTTGTGCATAATGCTGATTTTTCGGAAGTCAGATCGCGCAGCCTCGAGAGTGTATTTTGGTCTGTTGAGAGTTGAGCTGACGAAAAGCATTCTTCGGCCGTTGTATTCTTCTTCGCTCATGTCAGCTGGCTTTCCGGCAGTTTCTTCAAACTCTTTTTTGATGATTTCCTGAACGCGACCACGTCCACGAACGAGGGAGACAGCGATCTGAGTGCAGACTGTTTCGGGGGAATATGCCGGGCACCAGCCATCGGCGGTGAGCATTTCCATACACATTGCTCCCCCTGGAAATGTGTAGCCTTTGTAGAGAACGGGTGCGACGACTCGGACAAAAGGGGGCGCGAACTAGGGACATTTAGTTCAAGAATAATAAATAATTCTTACTGGATAATCCGCACTAAAGTGAAAGCGAAGCTCGACTCCTATCTTTTCCTTCTTGATCTCGGACAGTTTGGCAAGATCCTTGGCCAGTGGTGATGTCGGTTCAAAATCGTGCTGAACAAAGCATAAGCGAGAAAGAACGAAAAAGAAAACCTACGAGAACGACTTTCCATTCATAAATATTGTCTTCAACGATTTCGATACTGAATTTGCCGTCTTTCAGCGAATCAGATTTGTAGATTGCTTTCAGCTCTTTGAGAAGACGATCTGAAGCGGCTACTGATGCTTCTGATGATCTAAAGAAGCCGCTTAAAAATGGAAAACTACGCTAACACTTGCCTAGAGAATTGTCCTAGCTTCTTCGCTGCTTTGGACGATATCTTTTCAATCGCGACAGATTGTTCTTCAGTCAGACCTTCGTCCTTATCGATTTTTTCTTTGACATCCTTCTCTTCCGCCCAATTCAAATCATCATCGTCAAATTCTTCGTCTGTTTCTCCTTCTTCATCCTCATCATCAGACAACGACAGATCTTTCATTTCGTCTGATTTCAAGCTCTCGAATGAGCTCGAAGAATTTTCCTCCTGAGAAGTCAAGAGAGGGCTTATGTCGAGCTGGAAAACTTCGTTCAAAGTGGCAATAATATGATCCACAGATTTCGACAAGGAAGACTTCAATGCTGGATTGTTGGGCCCTTGAAGATCTTCCAGCATCTGAATACGAAATTCTAGAATATGCGCTGTTTAGTGAAGGCCAAAAGGCGATCACGGTCGGTTTTTTGGTTTTTCGGAAGTCCGGATTGAAAAATGAGCGAGGAAGGAAGATGTTGAATTGATCAAAAATTCAAAATAATATGTAATAATGCGCAAAAAGAATCATTTAATGAAATCAAATGATTTCAATTGAAACTCTGAAAAGATCCTCCGGCGCCGCCGAAATATGAAGATTTATACCCAGATCTAGTGAATCCTGGCCCTCGATTAGCTGACGCGCCACCACCTTATTTCCCTGGGCAAAACTCGAGAGCGACCCTTATTTCTGGAGCTCCTGCGGAGGACTATCCAGTTCATCCGGATTTGAGAAGATCCGTCGATAGTTTCACCGCTTTTCTCGAGGTAAAACAGAGAATTAAAAAACTTTTTTACTCATTGTTTAGGACCTCAACCATGGCCGAATTAACATCGACATTCCGGAGGCATTTTCACGGGAAGAAATGCAAGAAGCAGCTCAGCAAGCGCAAATTGAGCGCTTCCGCCAAGACAGTATTCGATCAATGAAACTTGGCATGTTCTACCTTGCCCTCATCCTCACCACTTCGGTCGTTCCTTACATGTTTCCAGTCGCTTTCGTGATCATCATGGTCACGTGTTTGACTGAAACAGTGAGAAACGCAGGCAGACAAGGTAACAACCATCAAAGTCAACATTGCATTTATTGCATATTTTTGTGAAATTATTTGTAGAAAAAAACTCTATTTTCTAGCGATGGTGTACTCTCATTGGGTCGAAAATCAAAATAACGGAGAAGTTATCTAAGTTTTTAACCTTTAAATAAAGTTTTTTTCTATAAAAATCAAAGATTGTAAGCGTTAGAGTGTACCTGCTGTATGAACTCATTTTCCGAGTCGCTGAACCAGATTGGGAGCTGTTTTGGATACTCATCAGGGACCGAGCATGTGATCGAGTGCTTGAAGCTCCCTGAAATTCTTATTGTTAGGGAAAGATTGAGAAGGTAGCTAGCCTTTGAAAGAGATGATGACTTCTTCAGTATGACATTTTACTGTAAGCTTTTCATGACTTTTTGGATACTTCTCTGCTAAAGTACTCAGTTCTTCTTTGACACTTTTTTGAGAACTCGCGATTTTCGACATACAGTCTGACTATACAGAAATCAAAAATTACGAAGAAAGTTGAAAGCGAAGTAACTTTTTTCTAAAACTAAATTTGAAGATTTTGAAGAAGAGAAGATTTTTGATTGGTCAGAAAGCACACCTACATAAAAACATAAAAGAGTAGGCAAAAGAGATTGAGTCATAATCTGAGTAATGAATGAGATGCAAGAAAAATGCTAATCAAGAATTGAAAATTTTTGAACGAAAATTAAAGGACAAGGCTGGTGATTGAATGAAATTTTGTACTAGACTAATTTGAGAAGAAGTTTTCAGTAACGGTTGAACTTTGTATTTTTTTGTTTATTGTGTTTTGCAATTGATAAAGTATCATTTTCTGGCTGGCGGGAATTGCAGATAGGACAGAAGAAGTTTGTTCTTGTTCAATGAAGAGCTATAATTTTTAAAAGGAAATTTCCCAGGTCTTGAGAGTTCCATCTTGGGCAGAGCTCATCAATCGAGTCTCACTGGTCCACTCGAGGCCGGAAATGGCAGCCATTCGGTGAGCCAAGGGAATTTCGACTTTGCGTTCTTCGAAATTGTGGACGATAATTTTTTGGTCAATGTTTCCTTCATAAAAATTAATTTGGGACTCAAGGAAGAGAATTTCGTACCTGATGCGAGCCAGCCGTTTTCTGAGAAGGCTAGGGAAGTGATTCTAGCGCGGTGGCCGTAGACTTTTTCGATTATGTGATGGTCGTTACTATCGACGATACTGATACAGTTGCTCTTATCTGCGACGGCGAGTTTTTGACCATCAGGGCTAAAGAAATTGAGTAAGTTTATCCCGGCAAAACAGGCTGTCCAACCTGAATCTCACAGCAACAACAGGATCTTTGATCGCAATATCAGTCTTGTTCGTCAGTTCGCCGCCTGCTAGAGAATACTGGAAAGCACCAGCAACTTCCTTCGCGCCAATGATCACCTTGTCTCCTTTGCAAGCAATGCAACTTGGTTCAAAGCCGAGTTTCGTCGCTGAAACTTTGTTTCCATTCACGACCAAAGCTTTTTCGGTGGTCAGAACGACTGGTTGATTATTTCCGGCGAAGGAAATGGACTTTGGCTGCTCGCCGAGGTCGGTCGCGGAATCGGAAATAGTCTGCTCGGAAATTGAAGAAATGCGGAGTTTGTTATCGTTGCCGACAGAGACGAGACCGTCAAGGTTGTCTGTGGCAAGGTCGTTAACAGAAGAGCCATGTCCCTGAATATAATTCATGATTGAATTTCTAAACCCCCTCCTCACAACCTCCAAACCCTCCTCTACAAGTTCACTACACATTGTATCCCCCTATCTCGATCCGTTTAAGAGCCTATAAAGGTCAAATGATGGGCCAACCTAAAAAAACGGTGATAGAATCATTGAGGCTTGCGGATTTTCAGTTGCATGAATATCTAATGAAGAAAATTTCTAAGTTCGAATTTGAATAAATATTTATTATATATGATACACCATCAATCAAGCTGCAACAAGGGAAACAAAACTCGCGTCATTTTGTAAAATTCGTGTGAGATGAATTACAACGCTCTGTCGTGCGCTTATTCATAAAGCAGATGTACTGATGGTGCTAGAGAACTACCGCTCGTACTTTTGTGTAAAATGATTCCTGCTGAGAACACCTGCCTCAGAGGCAGTGTCTGTTAGGCCGATTAGTAGATTTGATAACCCACTTGATTTTATCTACCTATTTTGAAATGATTTAAAATTTGCATTTGATATTAAAGGATTTTCTACCTTTCCAGTGAAACATTTTGCCTCGCCACCAAGAGCATCCCAATAGCAGACATTGCCGTCATAATCACCAGTAATTGCAGCTTTCAAACCACTGTGATAGGTCAGACAATTGATGTTTTTCTGATGGCCATTGATTTCTCTCGCTACTTTTCCACTAACAAGTATGATTAGGTCGCTCTAACGCGAGCATCTACCTGTTTTTGTCGAGATAATTGATCTTTCCAGAGAGCGAAACCGAAAGAATATCATTATTCTGCCAGAGACAACCGTACTGCTGATCCTTGATATCTTTACCCATGACGAACTCGTTCACAACAGAGCTCGTCTCCACATCCCAGATCTTGCAGGTTTTATCGCCACTAGCAGTGACGATTTGCGTTCCATCGGCGCTCCAAGAGCAAGCATAGATTCCACCGCCATGGGCTTTGTCGACCTGTGACTTCTTTTCGCCCTCTTTTCCATCGTAAAAGATTAGCTTTCCGTCTGAAGAAACGGTGGCAAAGAGCGATCCAGCGGGGTTGAAACGGACACAGTTGACGAATCGATCATGATCCTATTCTGTTAGTTAAAAGAGGAAAGAAATGGAGCTAACCTTGAGTGATTTGTTGAATTTGTAAGGCACTCCGTTGTAGAAAACCGCGGTGGAATCATCAGATCCGCAAATCGCACGAAAAGGACGACCAGATTTGAGATCAACAGAAGTAACAGTCTTCCCAAGTCCAGTAAAATCACCACACTTTGATCCCGAGTCCCACAAAAAGGCAGCGGCGTAGTTCTGTCTACCATCCCCGCCAACAACGATTCGTTTCGATTCACCGTCCCAGGCAAGGTCGCGAATTTCGCCGGCAAAGGGGTGGTACTCATATTTCAACAAATGCTCTACAAATCATGCTCCTGCTTCATTTCTACCGTTTTTCGTACCTTTATTGACGGTATCCCAAATTCGCACTTTGCCAGATTTGTCCGCAGAAGCGATATAAAACCCGCTTGGCGCATATTTCGCCACTGTCGTCTTTGCGGAATGCTCAGTGTAGATATCCGCAATTGAAGGATTTGCAATATCTCGGATAACAACTGAGTTTCCAGCGCAGTAGACGAAGTTCTTGCCCTTTGGATCGCCAGAGAGAATGAAGGAACGACCTCGCTCGACTGGTGGAAGAGGCGCGATTGTTTGGATATTTTCAAAGGGCATCTTCTCTATAAAAAGTCTCTAGCAACGAATAAAATAGAAAAAATAAATCAGGAACTGTTGAAAAATAAAAAAGGCATCATTATGTAAAGATTGTAAAAGAAGAATTGTGTAAAAATAAAGAGAAATTTTCGAGTTTCAGAAGTAGTGCGCAGTGGTGGATGAGTGTTAAACATTTATCTGCCAGAAACTGGGGCGGAAGCGCGGGTGAGCTCATCTAACTGGTATTTGAAGGAATTTGCGATAGTGTCGGCGAACGGAGCACCTGTTCTGCGGTTCACACAAATTCAGTTATTAATTAATCGGAAATCTGATTCAAAATATCTTTTGATTATGAAAGTTTAGGAACTGCTCCTGCATCAAGAACATCTCGTATGCTCTGGAGCCACGATTGATCACCCTTGTCCGTCATTAAGTTTCCAAATTCTGATGCTGAAATGTCCAGAATCTCGCAGACTTTAGACTGGACGCCAGTATGAGAAGATTGTCTTGAAGCTTTTTGTCGGCCGACTCTTGCGAAAAGCTCTTTGGCGAGGAGGTTGACGGTGTTGACGAGTTCCGACTTGGTTCCGTTGATTTCATTCAGTCGATCGCGTAGTAGTTGAAGAGCTTATCAATTTTAGCGAAACAAAAATGGAAATCTTGAACCTTTATCATTTGATTCCGCCATATCTTCATTTGCCGCCTGAAGCTGTTCCTTTTTCGCTTGGAACTCTCGTTCTTTTCTGTTCATATCAATCTTCATTTTTGCTTCCTGGACCTCCAGTTCCTCTACCTTCTTTCTCAGGTTATGAAGCTCAACTGAATCAATAAAGAAAAACTAAAATCAAGGAAGACTAACGTGAAACAGCTTCTTTTTCCATTTTGATATCTTGGGCATGCCGACGTAGATTTTGACTTGTTCTTTTATTTTGACATAAAGAAGAGGTCTGATCGTCGAGTTTTTCTTCCAGCGACTCAATTTTTTTTCGATGATCTTGAAACCGTCAATAAAAAACTTGAAAAGATCGCATACCTTGTCTTTCTTTTTCAAGATTCTTGATCCTCGATCTTTGCTCCTCAATCAAAAGCTTTTTCTGCTCAAGATCTTTTTGAAGCCTGTCGATCTTTTCTTTGCTTCCTCTGGTTTTTCTTTGATCGGAATCGACGGTGTTCTCGATTTGTTCAAGTTTGTTTCGAAGATGAGAGTTTTCAGCTGTGGTGTTCCTGACACGTGCTTGAGCTGTTCGTAGTTTGTCAGGAAGATCCTCAAGGTTTCGAAGATTAAGGTTTTCCGATGAAAGCTTTTCGATCCTTATTTTCGGTTCGATATTTCCATGGAGATGTTATAAATTCGACTATTTTACTTTAAAAAATTAAGTGCGATCATAAAGAGAAGCACTTGCGACTTTTTGGGACTTGGTTTCTATGTGAAAAGTATAAATCAGGAGTATACAATGAAAATATACTTTGTGTTGCTATCATGATATGCGATATAAGAGAGTTCAGACTGTCAAGAATTTTAAAGAGCAAAAATTCGAGATGGTCAATCGTGAAAGCAGATTCAGACACCCGTATGAAATAAGCTACGAAATCAAGTACGGTTCGCAAAATAATGTGGTTTATTTGGGTAAACTCAAGTCAAAAAATCTTACCGACAAGGACAAGCAAAAACTAAAGAAATTACAACAAGAAATAGTTGAGAAGGGAATGAAAATCGACGAGCTTGAAAAGCAAAATCTATTCATCATAGAAAAATACGATAGCCTTCAGCAAGAGCATCTTGAATGTATTCAAGTAAAAAGAGAGCTAAAGGCTAAGCTTCAGAAGCTGAAGAAAGAGAGGGAGGAGAAGGAAAATCAACTGACAAAACTACAAAATGAAAAAACTGAATGCGAAAAAAAATTTAAAGAGGTTCATGACAAATTAGTAGACCAAGAAGAAAAGAACAACAGCCTTCATGAAAAGCAAATTGTAAGTATACAAACTTATAAAAACTTCACACTGATTAAAAGGAGCTGAAGAAATTGAACGAGAAGAATAAAGAAGCAGCTAAAAACTTGACTCGCGAAAATCATCAGCTGCAGACGGCTTTATCTGAACGAAGTCAAGAATTAAAACATGTTCAAGAGGCCCATCAGAAAGACAAGTATATGATCTGTGGATTGGAGAAGCAAATTCTGAAGATTCAAAATGCCCACGAGAAAGAGAAGAATGACAAAACTGATCAATGGAAGGATCTTATCAAATCAATGATGATGAAAAATGAAGATGAGTTGAAGAAATCAAGCGAAAAACTGAAAGAAGAAAGCAGTCTTCGAAAATTATCTGAAGCTAAAAACGGTGCCCTTCAAAGAAAAAATCAAGAGCTTGAAAATAAAGCACGAAGACTTCAGAAAACACTGGAGGAGGAATATAAAAATAGAAGAACTCAAAATGAAGAGATTGACCAGCTTCGCGAAAAGCTTGAAAATTTTGCTTGTCCGATATGCTACGAGTTAGTTTTTACTTTTCATCTATTTATTTTTACATGTCATTTATTTAGCATAAGCTTTTCGCCAATTACGGCTTCTTCAGTGCTTTTGAGTTCTGTCTTTGCATCTCAAAAGCACTGAAGAAGCCGTAATTGGCGAAAAGCTTATGCTAAATAAATGACATGTAATTGAACTCTCGTCAACTAAAGATATTTATTTTTATTTTGAAAAAATGAATCTATTTTAAGCAATTTCAACACGGGTGATCATTTCTCATTTACGTTGGAACGGTGTGGTCATGTTTTTGGGGAAAAATGCATAAGAGAGACAATAAGGATAGTCTCAGCTGATTAACAGCTATGCTATTTATAATATATTTATTTTGGCGAAAAGATGAGATCAAATAAAGACAAACTTCTCGATGTCATGTTTGCAACAAGAAAGCAAATGCAGACCAATTAATGAGAATCATTCTTGTTTAAATTCATCAAAAATCAATAGAAACCTGGAAATAAAGAACCTTTCCTGACTGACATCGCTTCAATTCTCTGTGTTTGAATAGAACTTGCCTTCTTCAGCTTCCTACACTCATCACTCAGCTGATCTCTCGATTTCTTAAAATCATTCCTTTCGCCGATAACGACCAAGTGTGATTTTCGTTGATCTCGGAGCTCTGCCTCCACGTCAGCTTTTTTCATCTTGAGTTCTGTGATTTGTCTCGCCATCTTAGACTGCGAGTTCTTGAGCATCTTCATTTCCAGCGCTGCCGATCTCGATGTTTTTTGACCCATCGGTTCGTCGATTGAGTCAACGTCGCTGACATCGTCATCAACCCTTTTCCGATATCGCATTCGGACCATATTGAGCTAAAATAAACGTCAAGAACAATCACCGAAATCATAAATTTACCTTCAAGCCTTCGATCTTTCCATTGAGCTCCTCAATCGTCAGATCTTTACCCTCCAACTTCACCCTCACATCTTTCAGGTTCTGCTTGAGTCTATCAGAGTTCTTTTCTGATCGCTGGAGCTCGGCTTCCATCAAATCAAGCTTGTCTTTTGCGATGATCCACTGATTTTCGAAGTGAGCAGCTTTTATTTCCAAGTTCGTGAGCTTTATCTCTGCGTCCCTTGATTGAACAATCTTTGAATTCACTAAAACTCGTTTGATATTAGAAAAAAAAGGGCAAAATCGTACCTTTTGCTTTGAGCTCTTGTTCCCTCGCCCTCAACTGGTCAAGATTTTCCACCAAGTCTCCATTCTGCTCAATAATATTCTTCAACTCCGCTTCCATCGCTCCTCTCCTCTCCGTAGCAGCTGTTAATTGTTTGTGATGTGCAGCCATGATCTCCTGAAGCTGCTTGTCTCTGAGTTCTTTGCTTGCTTGTCTCTTTGTCTGCAGAACATCGTCCTTTGAGACAGCTAATTGCGCTTCATCGAGAAGAGCTTGTATTTGAAATCTGAAAAGGAAGAGTTCAGAAAAGGCTTATTCATCGATACATTAAACATCTTTGAGTCATGCTCTAATTCAAATGACAACAATGCTCTATCAGCGTGTTTTTCCTTATTTGGTAACTTGTTAAGGTCAATGATCATTTATGACTATATTTGGCGGAACTGGGCTAGACAATCTGCGTTTAAATTACAGTCAAGCCCCAAAAATATGATTTATAAAAACTTTATTTAAGTGTCTGTACCTAAGCGAAATAACTTCTTCATCTTGCCGCTTCCTTGCTTCCTCAATTTCGAGTAACAAGCTTGTCTTTTCATTCAGTGTCGAATTCAGCTTTTTGATCTTCTCTTTCAACGCCTGATCCTTTCCTTGCGAATTCTTGTGCTTCTGTTCCAGCTTTTTACAGAACAAAAGTAGTTTCTTTTGCGACGCTTTGAAATGAACAACTTGTTGTCGGTGCTGAACTTGTTGATTTTTCAATAAAAGCTGCGCGTCGGCGTGGAGCGTTTGAAGCTGAGTGATGAGGGCTTTTTGCTCCGCGATTTGGAGACGAAGGTCTTCTACGCTGTCCTGTTCTGTGAGAAGATCTTCTTGTCGTCGACGAAGCGTTTCCGAAGCCATCGTTGATTGCGCCTTTTCTTTTCGCAGTTCTTCCCTTGCTTCGTGAAGCTGTCGCGCGAGATTCTCTCGTTGAGTCTTCACTCCCGCGAGTTTGTTGATCGCTTCTTCTGCTCGTTGTTGCGCATCGACCAGATCGTCTTTTAATCCCTTGATGGTGATGTCTGTCGTCGATGGTTTCACACGAGGCTTGTACTTCTGGTCCTTCAGACTTTGCTCTAACTCGGTGTTTTGGCAAATTAAATCGGAGATGCGCCCTTCCGCGTACGAAAGCTGCTCTTTTACAGCTCTGGTCGTTGTTATCGCATCATTTTTCTCATCAACAGCGTTTTCTTTCGCTCTTCTCGACGCGTCAAGCTGGCTCTGGAGCTGAGCAATTTGCTCACGAGCATCTGACAACCGTCGTTCCAAGCGATTATCTCGACTTGCTGAGGTATCGAAGATTCGTTCGCGGAGCGAGTCATTCTCTTCGCGCAACCGTTTGATCTCGCTATCTTTTAATTTTAGGGCCGCAAGAGCCCGGGCAGCGCGAACATCGGAGTTCCAACGCTCCTCCCAGATTGAAATTTCTAGAGAGGAATGAGAGCTCATCCCAAATACAATTTCTAAAGAAGAATTCTTCAAGGAAATAGTAAGGAAGAGATTGTAGAAAAGAAATACTTTATTTGTATAAAAATAGTGTTCAAAAATATCTGTCAAGAGGTGCATAAAAGGTGAACTGAAAATTTAAAAAAAAGAAACTTTTTAGGAAGGATGGCCATAGTTTTTTCTTCTCCCTGCGTTCCACTGGACGCATTGCACCGAGTTGTTAGGCGCATGAGATGTCGAATGATACATTGGCGAGGCGACCCGCTTGTTGAGCGGTTTTCTGACTATCACCCGGATAAACTTACAAAATGAAAGAAATAAAGAAGGCTTAAAAAAGTCTAGTTCTAATTCCACACCTACAGGAACTCATAAAACATGAAGGATTATCCAACTGTCCTGAGGACACATTTGAGCGCACAGAATTAGGACGATTTGGAAGCCAATTTTGGCGGGAAGCGAGGCTCATTTGTGACATGCTTCTCAGATCGCTTGGAAGAGGGGAGTCCAGTAAGTCATCGTCATTGTCATCGTTGTTTTCGAGGTCTTGGAATTGATCTCTCCAACTCCAGCCATGGCTAGGGACAGGAATGGGAGCGTCTCCCCAGGCAGATAATGTTCCAGAAGAAGGACGAGAGGCTTGGGGCGAGAGCTTGCCAAGAGCAGCCCGGAGTTTTGTGTTTTCTTCTTCAAGCAGCTCCATGCGGATTTGATTGGCTTCGATTTGGTATAAAAGTTGTTGGTTGATGCTCAAATTCTAAACAAAGTAAGTTCCACTTTTTGTTTTACTGAATTTACCTCGTCGGGGACAGGAATCTGGTCCTTGACCAAATCGGGGTATGTAACGAGTAGCTTGCATTTTTCTTGAAACGACTTGTTTTCTTGATTGACTTTGTGTAATTCGTGCTCTGTATTCGCGAGTTTTTCTTCTCGAAGAGATAGTTTTTCGGTCAAGTTTTCGAGCTTAGTTTGAAGATTTTCTAACTGAACTTCGTGTTCGCAACATCTTCCACAGCTCGTCGCTAGAGAAAATGAAAAATCATGAGGTTCTCGTCAAGAATACCATTTTTAACTTGCTCCTTGAACATTTCAATCATCGACAACTGCTTCTTTTCCACTTGTTTTGCCCTTTCAACCTCTTTGGAAAGCACCGAAATAGCATCATCTTTCTGGACAAGATTTCTTCGAAGCTCATCGTTTTCCGCTTCGGATTTCTGGCTCTTGTGTTCAGCTTCCACAAGCTCGACCATTTTTCTCTTCATTTTGACGCTCTCGGTTTTGAAGAGTTTGACTTGAGAAGCAAGATCTGAATTGGCTCGCTTGAGCGTCTCATGCTCTTTTTCAAGGTTCTTTCTCGTCGTTTCTTCGAGACTCTTCGATCTGGAGAGCTCCTCCTTCTCTCGTGCTAGCTTTTCAAGCTTTTCTTTCGTCTTCGACAAGTTCTTATTCGCCGACGAGAGATGAAGACTATGCTCACGTGATAAGACATCTTTTTCTTCGCGAAACAGTTGAATATCGCGCTGGAGCGATTTTATTTCATTTTCAGATGCGTCCTTTTGTTTCTTGAGTGACTCCTTAGACGCCTCCCAGAGTGATTTGAACTTGTTCGATTCGTTTTGTTTCTCGTCGATTTGCGATTTCAACCGAACGACCTTCTTGTCAAAAGAGCTGAAGAGCTTTGTAATCTTTTCTTTTCCGGGTCAATTAAATGGAAAGATAATGATTTTATATTCTAAAAGGCATATTTTTGACCCTTTCCCATATCATTTCTTAGCGCTGTCGTTACTCTGACAAAAGTACACTTGTCCAATTTTCTGTTTTCTCGTTGCCAGATCTTGTTACTTTCGCAAGGCAAAACGTAGTTGTTGCAAAGAGTGTTGACCGATACGACAAGTGATTGAATCAAGGGAAACATTTCTCGGCGAACATCTTCTTCGTAGTTTGGCGAGTAGACCTTTGAGCTTCCACAGGGGGTATGCCCTCCAGTGAAGCCGGAAAGGTCACCTTGACGGAGCTTGACAATGGAGTTTAGGAGGGATTCTCCCGCGCCACCAATGGAGGTGAAAGAAACAGACTGAAAAACGCATGAGTGAGCAGTTTTTGCTCATCGAAACAAACCTGAACATCCGCGCAAGAGAGGATCAAAAAATGAATCCTATCGACGAGCAACTCCAACAAACTCAACTGCGCATGAAAATTGTTCATGACATCTTCACCTGCCGAGAAACGAGCTGATTGCTCCTCGACATCGATATCTTTCGCCTGACGCTGCGGAAACTTCCAGCTTGGTCCTGGATATGAATTCGGAAGCTTTTGAATAACACCTAGATTTAGCGTTTTTTAGCTTGAATGAAGGATGAAGATAATTACCTTCAACATCGAAGATATTTCTTTTTAGATCATTTATCGCTAATGCATCCCTCAGCTGGCTCCGATTCATTCTTTTAGCAAAAATACGAAACAACAACGAATAGAACAGCTGTTTGTTTTATTCTACAGCGACAGAATCATGCCTTACTCATAGAAAGAGCAGCCATAAGAATCATATGTAATAAATAAATAGAAAGTTGTATGTATAGGAAAAACAGATTGTGAAGATGTGATTTTTGATGCAACTTCAGCTTCTCAAAAAATGGTCATGAACATTTTTTCGTTGCAATTTTGCCGTGGATGGGAACAATTAACAAGGCTTGATTTCAGATTCGAAACATGCCACTTTTTTAAAACGTCTACTGGAAGAAATATCAGAATTATTCGGTTTTAGGCCGCCTTCGTGGCGCAGAAAGTCTATTGTAAGTTCCAAGGCCGAAGTATGTCACCAGCCAGAAGATAAAGTGACTGTAGTAGATTGAGCTCCAGACTGGCATGTACTTATGTTTCACAAGTAAGCTAGAAACAGTATTGTTAGAGGGTACGGTGAGAGATCGGAAGGTACCTGAATTCAATGATACAGAAGCCCCAAGTGGCAGATAAGTAAAGATAGCTGAAAGCGTTGCGGATTGATTGAGGTAAAGATTGAATTGCTTTGGAGTTGCCTGTGAACTTGAAGATCTCTCTTTCGCCGTTGACGACCTGAATACAAATGAGATAAGCATTTCAACTCAGGGACAATAACTTACGAAGAATTCTAGAGCAAACATTATGAAATAGCAAAGATGGTAGCCGTGCCAAATGGCCAAAAAGCCAAGAACAGCTGCTTGGGAGATGTTTTTGTTGCCTATCCAGATGCATCGTTTGTAAATATAACGGGCAACCCACTAAAATAAGGGACGAAACTTTTCGAAATTGAAGACAAGGAAGACTTACGTCGTTGGTATTCGCGTTGAAAGCCTTGACCATGTCAGTATATGACATCGCCTTGATGTACTGGCCGAGTTTGATGTTTGCAAGCGAGTTCCAGTTTGTTCGGCCATCTTCTTTCTTGGAATAGCCCATTCCAGTCAGGATTAAACCACCATTGCCCAAGGTCCAAATTGATATATACTAAAATCTGTGTTTTACTGAAATTTCCTTGGTTAATACCTTGTGCATGTGGGCCATTCCAGCGAGAGAGATATACCCCATTTTCTTCCAATACGGCCATTCGGTTAGAAAAGCTTGTGAGTCCAAGTAAGACATTGGAAAGTACATCTAAACAGCATGAAAACTTTATTTTTAACATCTTTTTTCTACCTTGAGAACTTCATTGAGTCCCATCAAACCGACCCCAGTCAGCGCCACCGCCATGGCTTTCTGAATGCACTTTGGCCGTTGTCCCTTTTCTTCCGTCAGTTCTCCATCGATAAGTTGTCTATACAGACTCATCGGATACTGAGGGCCAACAGACAAGCCCATGAAGGAGTACGAAAACCCAAAAACCTCCAAAAGACTTGGAGAATCTTTGAGAGCTCGTTCCTTCTGATCCTTCCGGATTTCCTCGTCGGTTTTGTTTCCGTCATACCGATCGTATGCCAGCCCGATCAGACGCAAACACATGATGCAGCCGGTCATGGTCCAGCAAATGTCATAATCTTCAGATTCTGTGGCGGAGTAACCCAAGAGGAGGTAGCCAAATTGGAAAGCGAAACTCAGTGGGAGGCAATGCTTGCTATCGCCGAGAAACTAGATTGATTGAAGGTCAAATAAGGGATCGTTGCGTTGAATTTTACCTTCAGAAAAGCCCACTGAGTAAGGGTACAAATGAAGGAATGGATGATATCCTTTCCGTAGCACCAGTAAGTCAAGCCCATGCCAGTTGAAGCGAAGAAAATGTTCTGAGTTGTCGGAGAACTTCCCCAGAAGCACCAGCGATGGGCGAGAGCAAGCGGATAGCTCGCCAGGACAGACCCGACGAGACGCAAGCCCGATTCCGGAACGCCCAGCGTTTCGGCCAAAACGTCCATCTTACAGTCTGATATCGTCAAAATAAAAAAATGTAGAAAAAAAAGTGAAAAAGTCGGTGTTTTTCCTCAATTTCACAAGACTCTTGGTTATTTGCAGTTCGCCAGTAACGCAGTGATGACAGTTTTAATTTCTACAGATAGTCAAAGGCGTGCCCAAAAATAGGGCACTCCCTATTTTTCGCGCTCCAATTCTGTATACTTTCCATTCCGTCATATTCTTCACTGAATTTCAGCAACATACTCGTCAAGGACAATTTTCATGTCCTTTGAGTCTCAATTTTTACCGACAATTTCGGCATTTTTGGCATCATTTTACCATTCTCTCTCATTCTCTGAAGAAAAAATTTGTGAAGAGATGTTTTATGAATAGGTAGTGTACAGTTGGATTTTGAATGAAGAGACAAAAAGTTGAATAGTTTTAAGTTTAGTGAGTGTTAAAGTTTTAAGGTAGGCAAGAGGAGGAAAGATGGGAAAATGGGAGCGAGAGTTGAAGAATAGTTTAGACATTTGATTCGTAAAGATGGTCTCCTACAGATTTCTCTTTTGGAGTGGCGATAAATGTGAGTAAATAATCTGCGTCTACTTCGTCCATGCCAGCAGGAGAAGAGGACCCATGGGTGAGAGAAGATGATGCTTCGAAAGCGGAATCGTCGATTGAAAGCGAGTTTTCCCTGTTTAGCCGGTTTTCAGTCGATTTCTAGGGGATTTTGTAAACAAAAAGCAACAGCGAAAAGGCACCTTTTCGGGAATAGGCGTGATGACCATTCGCCCATTCTCATTTCGGATTTGAAACTCGTCGATGTTCGATGGATTCTCGCTTGAGCCGTAGAACCATTTTCGGGAAAATTTAGATATCCGCACTTTCATATTCCAATCGCCGGTTTCCCAGCGAAGATTCGACAAGTTCATCGACGGACGAAGACCTTTCGGCAAATTGGGGATGCGCTCTCGGAGACTGGAGAGCGAGCCGTAAAAGTTTGGCAAATTCTGAAGAGAAGAATAATGATGAGAATGAACATGGGCGAAGACTTACAGGGAGCCGGACAGAAGGAATACTAGGGCGCCACTCGATATTACCGCCGAAGTTTTCTCGAAGCTTGTCACTGAATTCCCTGAAGCGTTTCATAAATGAGATGAAAATGCTTCTCGATCTTTTAAAAAGCTGTAAAAAGTTCTGACTGTAGTCAATTTGAAACACATTCCTGTAAGACACATTTATCTCGAATCCCTGCGTCGTGTTTTCAAAAGTTTTCTTGATGGAATGACTTGATTTGAGGAGCGCATCCAAAAAAGCCTGAATTAAACGTCGTCTACTTTGATTCATTTGAGGGAAAAATACCTGTTGGCAAGTGAAATCATATTTCTCGTAGTAAACAGAGGCCATAGAGGTCCTGATCGATTCGGGAATCTCGTAGCGATTTGGATCTTGGCGCAGGTTCTTGATTCTCTTCTTCCAGTCGCAATGATATCGGCAAATATTCACCTTCAGAATAATTGAAAAGTGGTTTAGAAGAGCGCCTTACCAAGTTGATGACAAAGGCAGCAATAAAGCAAGTCAAAACTAATGTGAAAAACGCCACATTCGCCTTCTCATTCGGCAAATACGATAGACGCACTTTAGTCGACTTCGCCTTATTTAGATCTTTGAAGGAAAATGGAACGCTAGAATTGATATTCTCGTCCTCATTGTCGAGAAGGTCGATGATATTTCCAACTTGACAGCGATATTCTCCAGCTGTTCTTTTATTCACATCTCGGACAACTGAAATGAGTTGTTATTTTTGCGATAATGATTGGTCTGGAGTCGTTTTTCAAGATATTGATTGGCCAGAAAAGAATCCTTACTTAGTGTTGATAGCAAATGACTGTGATTAGGAATGATTCTGTCCGTCACTTGTTCTTTTACTTCGAAGACTTCTGTGTATTCCTTCAAAGATTCGTTTTTCGAAGCGTTTATGAGAAACTCTTGATCAATCATTTTTCCTCCCGGAGTTTTCCAGTAGATTTTCGGCAGGGGATAGCCACTCGCTGCGCATCTCAACTCCGCCCTTTCGTATTCTATCGAGCTCACATCGCGATTGATCGGCCTCGGCGTGTTCGTTCCTTTGCACTTGAGATCATCTTCCTCCAAATCGTAAAAAGACTCGTCCTCGAGATTGTTTGGAACGAGACATTTTACATCGAGGCCTGTCAAGACGTCTCTGAGCGACAAAAGGCGCTTCTTGGTGCAGTCACATGACCACCAGGAGTTTCGGATTTTCAAGTTGAAAATTGAGAATTTCAGGAGTTTGTTGATGAAGGAATCGGAAAACCCGGAGAGATTGGAGCGCTTGATTTGGACATGCTCGATTTTCTGAAGAATTTCTTGATCGAGGGCTCATTTTTGTCCAAAAAATCGTGATTTTCAACAAGTTTTCATCGAATTTATTTTCTTCAAAAAATAGAATTTTTTTTTTAATATCTTCGGCAATTTTAAGCCCTGTTCCTAACAATATGTCTTCATCAACATCCGTTATATTGTAAAACAACGCTTCATCGACTGTATAATCTTCGTCAACTTCGATTTTTGGAAGATTGTTCGTGATTTCGATGAAGCCGATGTTGTCTCTCACGACTACTATTTCCAGGTTTTCATAAGTGTCGATTTTGAGGTTGTTTCTATTGGAATAGGAGCCGATTTGTCGATTGGAGTTTCGGATGGAGCCGTTTTCGATGAAGATTGTCGAGTTTGAGTCGCTTATTTCGCCGAAAATAGCCTGAAAATCAGGTGGTTTAAACTTTAGAATCAATGAAAATTACCTTTTGAACAGGGCGAATAATGTTTTCATTGATTCCTTCGAGAATATTTCCTTCTGTCGGGCAAATGAGCAAGTAAAAAATCTCTAGAATCTTCATGTTCTTCTTGAAGTCTTCATTAATAACCTCTCTCTTGGATTTTTTTACTTTTTCTTTCTTTTCACCAGGAATTTGAACTATCCGAAAATGCAGAGACGACGCATCGGACGATCAAACTAAACATAAATTGCATAATCATTGAGTAAATAAAAAGTAATAACAGTAACTCAAATTTGAACTTTCACAGTTCTTTTCCGAATCAATTTTCTCATAAATGTGCAAACGTAGTGATTATTTCTCTTTTTGAAAAAACGAACAAAAGACTTTGAATAATGGTTCCTCATTGAGTGTGGGAAAACTCGGTGGCGCGCTGCTGGAGGACTTTTGTTGCTTGAAGAAATTTGAAGAAAACGAAAAAGGAGCTCTAAGAATGATTTTATTGCACTAAGATGTACAGTAATCCATAGGAGTAAGGAAAACAATCGGAGAAGCGATGTCTAAAACGCCTTGATCCGCAATAATTTGAGTAGAAATGATATTTTCATCCGAATCTTATTCAAGAGTTCGACTTTAGAATATAATTTTTTAATATCGAAACCACAATTTTTCTGTGAAATATTTTGTCTTAGAAAAATGGAAAAATGTCTTGGAGAATGTGAAAACTCTGACCTAAATTTATTCGTTGGATAGGAGACTGAGGTTCATCGAAAGAACCAGGAAAGATCATTATTTTGTTTTCAATCATAATCGCAGAAGGAAAGATAACCGCCTGAAACAAAAACTCATTTATATCATTCAAAGAGTATTAACCTTGGAAAGAGAACCAATTTCTCGCCATCTGTTTCTCCGAAGAACATAAATTTCGTTCATTTTTCTATCTTGATTCATCTCATATCCTCCAATAGTCAGCAGATCACCTGAAGGTAGTCCGATCGCAGAAGTAGAACAAAACTTTCTGAAATGCAAATCACTCTTAATATAATAAAATAAAGCTATCAACCTTGGGTGGGATGGAAGATTAGACCAACCCCTTGTTTTCATTGTCTCAACTGCTCCTCCAGCACCGTATCCACTAACAGCAGTGGGAAAGCCCTTATAGAAGGCAAAACCTCCGTCCCAATGCCTTTTAGATGAGCGAAAAGTGCTCTTTACCCGCTCTCCATCGAATATCTCGCAAGCATCTTCTTTGTCGTAGTCAAAACAAATTATTGCTAAAAATCGGATACTATCAGATGTTCTCTTTCATACCTTCGCTTCCTCCTTCAAGAGTTAAAATTCCATGTCCATAAGAATAATCGTTTATCAGCTTTATTGACAATTCACTAAATGAACATCCTTCTAAGCGGGAAATCTTACAATAAAAGTTATTAATTTTCATGCAAATAATCAAGGTACTCTTTGTTTATCTCTGAATCCGCCAAAGAGATGAGGTTGATTATTGACGATTCCGCATTTCGAGAAATAAATGTATTCAGACATCGAATAAGAGGGAGGAGGATTTAAAGACAAAGATTTGCTGATAAATCCATCATCGAGGGCTGCAAAAGGTTGGTAGTCTTCAAAACGATGTGGTAATATAACAGCGATCTGAGTTTTCTGAATGCTAGAGTAGAAGAAGTTCCGCATTCTTGCGCTGCCTTTTTTGAAAACTCGTATTTTCTTGTCTTCAATCTTTTTCAATCCGGTCAGTGTTACATTCGTCATTTTAACTGAGGAGTTCTTTATTGAGTTTCAAATGTTAAGAGGGCAAGAAGGGTACGACCTGAGTATTATATTATATATAAAACTTTTATAATGAAACTGTTCCTCTAAAATTTCAAAGATTGATGATTCCGAAGCGTCAGTCGAGTGAATCCTGAATTCAAATGATGAGGCATCCGACTGCAAAATAACTCGTTCTTCTAAGAAATATGAATCAACCCAAAAAGAGGAATTTTCAAAGACTCCAAAGCTCAAAAGAATCGATTCGTCGAAAAACTTGAATTCAAAAATCTTCATTCTTCTGGTATTTTCCTAATTGATTGATTTAAATTTATCAAATTAATATTTTTACCGGAATTTCAATTACAAAATGAAATATCTCTGTTTCTTTCAAATTCAATTCAAGGGTTGAAATGTGTGGTTTGAAATCGAGGGTGGAGAAGAAAGAGTCCGGAATGATTGTTTTCGAGGAAGGGCCACTAGGACGAGGGAATCGAGGCTGAGCGAGTGCATTTTTAGAGAAAGCCGGGAAAACATCATCGTGAAATGCGAAAAACGGGTTACTTGTGACATGCATTCTCTTTGTTGATTTTTGTTGAATAAAATTCATTTCGAGTTTTTCTTTTTTGAGGATACTTTTGCCTTCTTTTTGACATTCAACGCTGCTATTTTTTAAAATCCCTTCCGAAATCATACTCGATTTCAAAGATACTATCGAAGACAAAATTTTGAATGAAAATCTTTTCGTTGTTCATCATTCCATTGATGAAGTACTCGCACTCATCATTGTTGATTCCACTTTGATCGGTATAATAAGCATCGTCAGACGCAAATAATTTCGAATAACAGATGGATTTTTCTTGATATTTTACAAGAGACCCGATCCACTCACTTCCGAGAAGCAGAAGCTTTCTGTTTCCCTTTCCCGGTCCTTCTAATAGCACAGAGTACATCGTATTAGAGAGAGCAACGCTTCTGGAGACCAGAATTAGCAATAATCGCCCGACATCTATCTTTTCCGGGTTAACACTTAAAAAGAAACAGGGGTTTACTGTCTTATCAATTTTCTTGAACCCGTATCAGTGGAAGAACATGCACAGGGTCTAAATCTCTCAGTACCCACGGTAAATGAATCTCATCTTTTCGCCACCCTTTTTCTGATTCTTCACTTCTTTTTATTTTGTTTAGAGCAACAAAGGGCTCACCACCTGTGACCCTCTTCATACGGTATGAATCATACCGAAATCAATAATCAAGATTTTTAGCTAAGTCTAAGTCGGACTCAGAATGGCGAGCCCATAGTCTTTAGTTTTTGAAAGTTTGATCCAATGATCGCCAAGTCTTATACTCATGAGATTAAATTTTCCTTTGTAACTGTAAGAAGATGTTTTTGCATTGTAATGATTGCCAGGAATGAAGCCTTGTGCTTCTTCGAAGCGATTCAGATTGTAATCAGGAGCATAGTAGAAGCACTTATCGGATCTTGCAGTTGGGGAGCTGTATATGGTCAAGGCTCTTGACTCAAGAGTTAGGTAAGGCATCAGAACAAAGATTTTTTTTGACCTTTTTCAAATAACAACAACAGGAAAACTTTTTCTCCGATCTTGACGCAGTGGAACTTCAATTTGATGGGTTCCCATCGAAGAGCCAAAGTGAAAAACAAAGAATCCTCTATAAATAAAAAAAAATATTAAAGGAATCATAACAAATAAATTTACAGCCATCTGTAGCTATTAGCGATGAACATAGAAGACTCCCCAGATTCTTGAAGTCTCATCAGATTTCCAAACGCATCGACCAAATAGTGCTTGCCGTTGAGAAAAGTTGAGCCCATTGCCTTTTCCGTTTTCAAAAGTATATTTCAAAATGCAGAGTACAATTTTCAATTGAAAACATTCATAAGGAAAAAGAGAGTCAGTACCGGTCATATTAAGTTGATCTTGATTACCCGTTAAATCAGAAAGAACAATAGGAAATTTCAGCCTCTCAATGTGGCGCCGATCATCCCACCTTTCAGTTATCAAACCAAGATTCCACAATGCCTGACTGTTAGGATAAATGGCCTCTGACTTTTGAAGGTCAAAGGCAGGAATCAATTTTTGAGAGGATTCGGGTATTTTTTCACATTTGTAAAAAGGACAAGGGCACCCAGTTTCACAGTACTTTTCTTTTGGGCAAATTTCTCCAGAAGATAATGAAGACTTAGTCAACTGGAAGCAAATGGACTCGCACGGGGAAATCGGATTTGTCCTCGTTGATTCCAATACAAGTGCAGTGGAACAAAGGAAACGGCATTCCTTTGCCTTGTAGAATTTTTCCTTTTTGCATCGAATGAGATTCACTTGATTTTCTTCTTCGGTAAATACAAGGGGTGCAGGGCCACGCTGTTCTATTACCGTAACCGGTTCTGGAAAAATAAACCCTCTGGTGGCATTTTGAAAGCATTGCTTCAATGAATGACCGCAGAGATTCATCTTTCCAGTTTGAACGCATTTCTTGTAGTATCGATGGCAAGGCGACAAGGTTGTACTTGTTTTGAAGTTTTCAAGAGAATAATGATTAGCTGAAGCTTTTTAAAAATGATTTATTTTCAATAGCCCACCAATGAACATAATTGGCAACCAGAAAAGAAGACCAAAAAAGAGCATTGCATACTTCTGATCTTCTGTTGAGTTTCCATGCTTTTTTATAGAACATTTATTCCTCCACCACTTTTTTGAACAATATGTTCCCTTATCTTCATCTTTTTTCCGTGTATCTATCGGTGGTGACAAACCTCCATCAGGAAACAAGTAAACTTTGTCGTCCTTTTGCTTCAGAATACCCTTACAGTGACAATCCAAACACTTATAAAAACTGATTAAAAGACGGATTTTACAAAAAATACCTGAACTTTAGTTTGACCAATCTCATCCACACTTCTTTCTTCGAATACCTCCTCTATTACCATCAACAGATCTCTTCTAGTTTTTTTTTCTGAAAATCCAAGAAAATAATGCCGGTTCCTCAAGAAAAGCTTTTACTGCTTCTTCTCATCACAACAACGCGACAGGTTTATGTTTTTTCGGATGTTTTTTAATGTCATTGTCAGTTCTCAATTGGCAATTGCTCTCAAAGCCTCCCCTTTCAACCTGTTTGCGAGGATATTTCAAATTTAATCTTTTTTCTTCAATAATTCTTTATTATTTTTACTTTATTTACGCTGTAGTTATGAATTTTTGCTTTTACTGATGAAATTTCATGACATTTTTCTGTACTGGAACATGAACATGTCCATAAGAACCAAAGTGACAACAGTAATAGGGGCAGTTCTAGCAAAATAGGGCGTCCATCCTTTCCACAGCGCAGGAACTCCTTCTGATTTCGCAGTTCTTTGAATTACGTCAAGCATTCCCTTGTATTCTGGTTTTCCATCGATGACCTGATTTTTCTGTCAAGAAGAATTCTTATTTGAAGTCATACCTTCATATTCTGCGTTCTTGTCTTCGCCATATCGACAGGCAAACTAACGCAAGCAGTTACGAATCCAGCGACCATGGATCCATAAAATGAAAGGGCAAGTTTGTTCTCAACTAGAAAACGATTTCAATGGGCCATAAAAATTTCGAAATAAGCACCTTTGAATTGATCATAAATAGCTTCTTTAGCTTGAGTTTGAACTGATAGCTGGCAGACATTTACAATCATTGCTCTGTAGATGGTCGGAAGAACGCCACGCTAGAATTTTGAATCTTTGAATTTTCAACCTCATTTTCAATTTTTACCCAAAGAGCTGTAATTCCTTCATGCTTGACGATTTTCGCCCAGGCGTCCAAAACCGAGGAATAGTTTCTTCTCTCTGCTGGAGGCAATCTTTTATCAACCGTCATTCTGACAAGAGCCACATCAGCTGGGGTTCCAAAGAAAGCACCGATCGAACCAGCAGTCATTCCAAGAGCCGCTTTCAGAGCAAAACCAGGAGTTTCTCCATCTTTCGAGAATCGGCCGAGAAGTGTCTGGTAGACACCAAGTCTAGGCGCTTATAAATACTCATTCTTTATTCCTTCTGTACCTGACTGTCGTGTAAGAGAGCTGTCGGGCAAAAGAGGCGGTGAGTCCGGAGTAGAGTCCAGCGATTCCTTCAGTTTTGATGATAGTCTGCGCGCAGTGGAAGGAGTTGTTGTATAGTCGAGCTCCACCGCCCTCGCCAGAAACTTGCATTCGGTTCTTGACCAAGTCCATTGGCTGGGCGACGCAAACGGCACCGCATCCTGATAATCCGCCAAAGACGAACTTGAGTCCTAAAAACGATTATCAAATCAAACTGGATTTGAGAGTGATTTCACAAAAAAAAATTTTCTTATTTTAATAACCAATTATTTTTTTTTTGAACCCGAAATCAAGGTCAAACTGGTTTGTGCAATTTTCAAGCTGCCAAAGACAAATTCTGATTTCATCAGTTTACCTAAGGGGACTTCTTTTTCTGCCATTTGAACCTTTCAGTCAAATCTTCTTTTAGATCTCTTGTTTTTAACCTTTTGCAAAAAATAGCACCTCACTCTCGATCGAGGTCAAAAACAGACGCGCGAGTTGTTGCTTCTGATCCTTCGCTAGCTCTTCAAGTCACAGTTCAATCACTCAAGGGCTTGCTTTTTGAAATTGGTAGGTTTTCCCAAGGGCACCCGGCCGCGAAGAGCAATAAAATCGCGAGGATGGCAAAAAGGGCTACGCCTATTTTTTTCAAGAAAATAGACCCTGGAGCTGGTCCAGAGAGCAAGAGCGCAACTCTACCCAGAGGGCAAATATTGGACTTCTTTTGCTGAAAATTTGAACTGCAATATTTAAACTAATTTTTTGATTTGAGCAAATTTTAGAATTAAGAAGAAGAGAAAAATTTCGAAATTCAGCGTTTACGATCCTGTCGTTCGAATTATCCATTGAGGTGAGGATTTGATAATTTATTTTTGAAATCATTAAATTAAAGTGCTATTCTGAACTGTGACAAGACAGGCGTCAGCCGAGAGATTGACACGCGAAATCGTATCCTGCTTGGATCAGATGATCAACTCTCGAAAATTGCTCATCAAAAAGAGCGGTTTACATATATCCCGACAATCTCTGCGTTTGGGCCGCTAAAAGATTACCGCCCCGCAATCATAATAAGAAATCAAGGAAGTAAATGGAAAGGCGCACCAAGAAAGCAGATAGAACGAGTGGCCAACCCAAACTTCGACAACTCCAAGCCCTCCTCCTCTAAAAATCTCAAATTTCATGAAATAGAATTTCGAGATTTTAAAGGTAAAAATTGAAAAAAACAAAGCTTATTAATTTTAAGATTTTCGACTATACTGGAATTCCTCCGCCTGGTGTACAAGAGCGATATTTATTCTGGAGCTGACTCGTCTTTCGGCGTTTTTGAAAGAAAAAAATCCATCGCAGCGTTATTTGATGTATATCGATAACTCTGTCCGGCTTACAAGCTTCTTCCACAATTTAAAAATCTGCTACTACCTCGATGATTTTATCGTCGATCACGATCATCTTAATATCACAGAGGAAGAGCTCGTGAGAAAAGCCAACGAAATCTTCACTTACATGAATCCAGCAATCTTCAAGCGAAATTGGATCAATACTGGACTGATTAAAGAAGAAGAATACGAGGAGAATGTTGAAGACGTCGAGGGCTTGGACGTTTTCGAAAGTATCTTGGAGAAAGAAGACGAAGAAGAATTGATCGAGCATTTCCTGGCGCTTCAGATCGATGATACACAAGCTGCGACCCCGATGGATATTGAGGAAGAACCTCAAATTCCAGGTTCAGATGAAGCCGACATTGCAAAGCCATCGTCTTCAAAATGGCCAGAAAAGCAGTCAAAGATTTCGAGTTTCTTTACTGTAAAAAAAATGCTTAATGACTCACTGTTTGCCAAGATATTTCCCGAAATTTAATAAAAATCATCAAGAAAGTCCTCTTGAGTTGGAACTTTTTAGGATGACAAAATTAGCCAAATTGACGCAAAAGTCCTCTTAAGTTAGGGCCTCTTAAGATGGGTAACCACTTTATGCTCTAGAATGAAGTTCGATGAATTGAAGAGATTTCTTAAACTAAGCGTTTTTATCAGCATTTTAAATATGTACAGTAAGACGAGAAACAGTATCAATCAAAGAAAAAATGTCGTTCAGTTGACGGCAGGAGCGGCTCAAATTTAATCACGTGCAGCTTTGTGAACTTTTCCTTCGAATTCAAAAGATCGTTTATTTCGTCAGAAAAATTGCTCCCACTGTATTTTGCTTGAAGTGTTGTCTCCAGGAAATCGCCAAGACTTTTACATTCTTTGAATAAATCGTGGTAGCGATGTACTAAAAATTTTCCATCAGTCATAAATCGTTCGGGACGTGGGAAAATCATCACCTCCGATTGAAGTTGTTTGTTTTTCACTAAAACTGTTACCTTGAAGAAGCTTTCCCGTCAGGAGGAAACTGTCGATTGGGAGTGTGCGGGGCTTGTTTAGGTGTTGGGAATCGACAAAAGCAGCGAGATTTATGAACTCGTGTTCTTCAAGATAGGAACTAAAAAGTCCTCTTATTTGCAAAGCAAAAAGAAAAAGGAAAAAAATAAGGGTATCCCTTCAAAATCGCCTGTTCGAAAATGGGATTTGAATCTATCCCCTTTCAGTCAATGAAGATTTACCTTGGATACAATTCTTCAAGAGCTAATTGAAGAGATTTGTATTCGGCACAAATTTGTGGAAATAATAATTCAAGAGCATTAAGAGCTTTCGAAATTGTCAAGAAGGTCTCTGGTAGTTCCGCTTTTATCCTCGAAATTTCCGTTTTCAAAGCCTTCTTTTCTGACTCCAACGATTCTTTGTAGCATTTGATTCTCATCTTTGCCATATTTTTTCGATGTTCAGTGTTTTTACAGTCGATTAATCGAAGGACCTTTTCTTCTCTTTGAAGTTTTTTCTTGCAGTATTCGATTCGTCTCTGGAAATATTTGACTGTCGGAAAATCGCCAAAAATGCTCTGGAATTCCTCCTCAAAATCATCCTTTTTTTGCGAAAATTTCTCGAAGGCGTTTATAAATGTCTTTGCCTTTTTTAATGATATTGTTATATCGGAAATTTGCGTCATTGAATTCTCAATTTTCGAAGGCGCGGTTTTTAATGCTGTTTGACAATTCTGGCGCTCGAGTGTTCTTTCTGGCGATACTGTCAGCAAAAGCGACAAAAGCAGTGCGAAAATACAGATAGACCCGTATCGGGGGATTTCGACACTTCCGTCAGCTAATTTACAAGGAGCGGTGTATGCACACTGTAACTGTAAAGATCGTAGCAACGGTGTGAATTTGAACTTTCATGGCGCCCGCGAAAATAGCTTCGCGAAGCAAAAATTAAAAGTTATAAATCAAGTGCAGACTTCTTTCTGATTGAAAACGTCTCAATTTGGTGAATTTCGCTCATTCATCAATCTTCCTTGACTCCTTGTGGATTCGGGGCTGTGGCTTACAAAAGATAATTTACTGCGCTAAATCGTTCTCTTTTTAGACGAGGGCTTCAGGTCATTAGAAAGCCAAGAGAAACAGTTTACAGCGGGTTACTGATTTTAACCCTTAGACAAGCGGTTCAAGGGCAGGATTCAATCAAATTAAGGTCTCGAAGAGGTATAAAATTGGGCCGGAGATAATGTTGTTTTAGCTCCGCTTGACTCCAAAGTCTATTTTCATTGACGAAAATTCTGCTACAAAAGAGAGAGGATCTATTTAAAAATCTTCGTGGAGTATAAATTCGATACAATAAGAAACAAGCCTGGAGATGGAGAATATATCATTTTCTATCGAAACAGAGTACCCTTACAATATGTGTGAATGCTACAAGCACTACAAAAATGTTTTCAGAGAATATGTCTACAACCAGGTTTTATTGAGTACGGTGAATTTCATGGTTAGTGTCTTGTAGACCAGGTTGTGTGATGGAACATCATCTGAAGAGGACATTTACGATCTACTGAGTCTCTACAACATTTCGTTCACCGGTTTTCGGAAAAGGAGAGAAACTGAAGAAGAAGCAGTTGATTACGAGAGTATTCTGTATTGGATCAATTTTAGTCTGCTAATCGTCGGAATTCTGCTAAATATACTCGTTTTGGTAATTATGCTCTCTAGAAAACAGCGCTCAAGTCAAGATTCAAAATTACTTTTTGAGAAAATCCGGAATAAATCTTGAATCTTCTTGAAGAGCCTCAAATCTGGTCACATCCCTTGCAATCATCGACATCATCTATGCAATATCGAAGTTTTACGATCTCGACGAAAATCGACTTTTGACTTCATCACTTTTCGTCTGCCGCTCTGTTGAGTTTCTCCCCGAAGCAACTCTGAATTCTTCGATGATGGTTTTGGTCATTTTCTCGCTCTTTCGACTTTCCATCGCCGGCTCTTTCAAATTCATCAGACGTTTCAACTCATTTCTTTTGATTTGTTTCGCTGTTTTCATTTCCCTTCTGATGGCTCTCCCGAAAATGAAAGCAGCAACGATCAAAACGCCCTTCAATTGCCCTTGGATGGAAGGAAACGGTCCAAAATGCGATGTTGTCTGGAGCTCATTTTCAGAAAATCAATGTCAAGCGATTTTCGAGGAAAAGAAAATCACCGAAAAAGAAGAAATGGAAGAAATTTGCAATCTGAAACAAAAATATAAGTCTTCCTCGTTCACGTCCTGTGATGAGCCCTACACGTCTTTGATAATGACACCTTTTGATCATCCTTCTTTTGGAGAGATTTTTTCTGAACCGAGGATACTTTTCTTTACGTTTCAGATTATTTTCTGTCGACTTTTCCCGTTCACGATTATTGGTTAGTTGCTTTGCCAAATGTTTAATCTAGAAATCGTTCTTTAGCTTGGAGCTTGATCAAAGTCAAAAAGACAGTGCAATCGTCTGCTAGACAAGTTGCGTCAATAGGAACATCCACGAGCCATCGATCAAGCACCGTGGAGCGCGATCTTCATCAGACTTTGATGCTCTTTCTGACGTCCAACGGGATTGTTCTTGGATACAACAGTGTTTACCGACTTATTCGGATGTTCTTTCGCGTTGAAGACGAAAATGCTTGCAAAGCGCTCACTAGAACTGATGATATTCTAATGTCCTTGCTGCCTGCTTTGAACGCTGGCTTGTATTCATTCAGAAGTAGACAGTTTCGGCAAGACCTGAAGAACTCACTGAGAATAAGGAGGTCAAAGAAATGCGAAGAAACAACAAGATTTTCTGTCGTTACGAATAATTCTGAAAATTAAAGCGGATAAACGTCCTGTCTTGAGATCGAATTGGGATTTTCTAGCACTTGATCTACAATCAAATGTCATTTTTTCAATGACTTTGACCAATACACTCAGAAATCTGTGGCTTCGGCGCAAATATTCGCGGTTTTTTCAATTGCATTTATGGAACTGAAAGCAGTTTGAACTCGTAATCTTCGTGAAATGTTAACCTCTCTCTTTTTGATTTTCGCGAACGCAGATGGTAGAACATGGAAAGAAGAGCTTTGTCCGTAAGTTTTTCTTCGAAGAAAAATCATAAATCGCATTCTAGTGATGAGGACTTGCATCGAGATTGTGATGACCTCTGTCGAGTAGTCTTCACGAGATGTCGTTTGCTCTGCGAAAGTGAAGCTTGTACTTCTGATTGTGAGGATGAATACGAAGGTATCGAAACGACCAGGGGACTTTTGAATCAAACATTATTTTAGTCTGTTTCAAGGGATGTCCTTGTGCTGAAAACTGTCCTCAAGGGTGTGTTGGTTGCGAGAATATCTTCTGTGGAACTGATTCGATTTCAACAGGACTCGATACTACAACAACAATTACATCTACAACAACAACAAGAACTACATCGACGACGACAACAACTACCACGACTACGACTACAACGACGACCTCAACTACAACAAGAACAACTACGACAATGACAACTACGACAACGACAACTACGACAACCGCGACATCAACTACAACAACAACAACAAGTTCAACAACTACAACTACCAAAATCAGAGAATTCGTGAATCTCAAGCTCAATAAACAGGAAATTAAGGAAGTTACCATCTACAGTGGTCTTCAAGACGTCCTTGCCGCTGTAGATAACGGTGAAATGTATGCTTTTATTGAAGTCGAAACTCTTTCAAACGGCCATGTCCGAGGCTACATCGAGTCAGAAGATGGTCGTAAATGGAAAAGAGGAATAACTGATCTTGTCGAGCTAAGCCAAATAAGAGGAACGACATGGAGACTGACTCCACACCCGACCCAGCCCGGAAAATTCCAAATCCACTTCGACGAAAATTACTGGTACGATCAAGATCCCAACACAAGACGAGGAATCACTACAAATTCTTACTGGGAGCCGGGAGTCTCTGTTTTAGAAGTAGCTCGAATTTCGTTCTCGGAATCAATCCTGATGGAAGATGAAGAGTTTTTATGGACTGTTGAATAAAAATCACTGATTGTGCAGACAGACTGACCCAGCTTTCGACCACCTTCTTTTCCAACTTTGAAATTTACTTTTCATTAAAAGTCTGATCGATTCGAAAAATTTTCAGCGCATAAGGCAACCTCAGAAGAAAAATGAGAGAAAGTATATTTATCCTTGTTTTTCACAGTGCCTTTGGTGGTGATTTCTGTAGAGATGATCGAGTTGCTAAATGTGCAGTAGAATCAAAAGATGGTTTGATTGATTGCTACAAAGGAAATGAATATGATTGCGTCAATGCTGGTTGTTGCTGGAAAGAATGGGGACACAACAGCGTCGAACCATGGTGTTTTCGCGCCAAGGAAGGCTCACAATGTCCATGTCTTAAAGACGGCTGCAGAACACCTTGCAAATATTTTTCGCCCGAAGAAAACCGCGAGGTCGGCCCTGATGAATGTACTCGAGTAGGCTGTCAATTCTGCGCCACGTGGAAGACAGACTATCAATGCATCGAAAAAGCAAAAGAAAATCTCAACTGTGATGTCGCGAGAAAAGATTGCTCAGCTGTGAACGAGTATAAAGTTGACTGCGGTTATTACGGATCAACTGAAGCTGAATGTGAGGCAAATCATTGCTGCTATCAGCCACTATCGCGATTTATGAAGGGAACTCCTTGGTGCTATTTTCATGAAGCTGTCTGCCCAAGTGAAAATTGTGAGAGCCGTAAAGCGTGCCCAACATTGAGCTTTCATACGAGCTATTAAATATGTTCGATGCAAAAAGATTGTGCTTGGTGCCCGAGCTTAGACAGCAGCTTGCCCGATTGCATCAGTATAATAGAGACTTACACAACAATTACCACGACAACTACAGAAGCCACTACGACTACTTCAACAATAAACATGACAGCCACCACAACTTTCCCCAAAATAACAACCACAATTGGTACAATAGAGAATTTCACAAAAATGACTACAAAAACTACGAAAATCACTACGACAGTTTCAGCCTCATCTATAAGGACAAGAACAACACCAACATCTACGACTACATCAACCACGAGACCGACAGCAACCACAATATTCCCCAGAACATCGACCCCAATCGGTTCGAGAACATCAATCTTGACAACCATATCGAGCATCTCTACCTCCTCGACATCTTCAATTCTTACGTTTTTATCGACAACGACCCTTGAAGAAGACTTTTGCCCGTGAGTTATCCTTTTAATCTTATGCAATTGCATTTTCAATGGTTTATTTTCTTAGAGACAAAGACTTGCAACAAGACTGTGAGGACCTCTGTCGAGTTGTTTTCACTAGATGTCGGCTTCTCTGTGAAAGTCCAGTTTGCATATCAACTTGTGAGGAAGGATATGAAGGTTTATTTACACATTTTTCGCGATTTTATCATGTTTAGCATGCTTCAAAAGATGTCCCTGTGCCGAAGATTGTCCCCAGGGTTGTCTTGGTTGCGATAATATTTTTTGTGGAATGAAAACAACGACAACATCAGAGCTGTCTTCAACAACAACAGCACATATCAGAACAAATCCAACAACAACAACAATATCCACAACATCAATGGCCGAAGACTTCAGCAACCTTAAACTCAACGGGAAGGAAATCAAGGAAGAAACCATTGTCAATGTGATTCAATATGTCCTTGCTGCTGTAATAAAAGGCGAAAAATATAAATTTATAAAAGTAGAAACACTCATTGATGGTCAAATCAGACTCTTTATCGAAGCGAACGATGGGCGAAGATGGAAAAGGGGAAAATCCGATATGGTTGAGCTAAGCCAAGATCGCGGAACAATCTGGCGGCTGACTCCGCATCCAATCAAGCCAGGAAAATTCCAACTTCACTATGATGATTATTAGTAATAATTTATTACTGGTATGATCAAGATCCGAACATACGACGAGCAATAACTACTAATCGCTTTCTCGAACAAGGTGTCTCTGTCCTGGAAGTCGCTAGAATTTCATTCTCTGAGTCGATTTTGATGAACGATGAAGAGTTTCTTTGGACCGTCGAATAAAAAAAAATAGATTTTTTGAAGTTTATTGTATCAAGAAATTCTAAAAATTAAAAGAAAGTGATAAGCGGAATAAAATTCTGGCAGTATTTTCGAGAAGCAATGTCAAGGTCAGCAAGAAAAAGACTGTATAAATATATTGTTTTTGATCTTGAGTAGTGTTCAGCTCCAAAAACATCAGCAGTCGGTCGTTTTCTCAGTCAGTTTGAGTGGGAATGCGTTGTTGTTGTTTTTTTGCTAGTGAAATAAATATTTGAGACAGAGAGTATCAGTTATTGCATCAAGTCTTGGCGGCGTTTTCTGAAACTTTGAAAATTCACAACTCAATTTTCAAGAAAGAAACTTAAAAAATGAAATCAGATTCTTGGAATTAGCTCAGAAGAATCCTTGTCCTCGTTGATTTCAGCCAATAAAACTTCTTTTTAACAATAACCATGCTGTTAAAATTGCTAATTCTACTGTTAGTCGATTTATGATCATGATTTGATTCGTTACTCGTTTCATGCAAAGAGTTACCAAGCGCGTTCAACTGTTTGCACTGTCTCTCAAACAAATTTTGGCATGTTGTGCATTTTCCTTGGAGTGTGATGTAGTCCAATCCCGCCTATGGGGCCGCCGACTGGAGTCACTGATCCGCTCATATCGCCTGATTGATTAGGAAGATTGAGACGCCGATTTCTCTGCATGTTGTTTTCTGCATTCGGAGTGTCCGTCCCGTTTTCAGGATTTCTTAAAGATACAGTCACTTGTTGTTGATGATTGTTTTGCTTACTTTTGGCGCTCAAGCTCGTCGTTATGAGTTTCTTTGCCAGACTTGACGGGGCAGTTGACTTCGAATGTTTTGTGGAAGGAAGCATAGTCAACCTTAAAATATTTAAAGCAGACACAGACCCTAAAGCTCACCTCATAGTAGGTTTCTGCTTGAAGAAGAACTGGTTCAAAGCGATGTCCCCAAAGCACTTCATCTTCAATGTAACTACTCCGCGCTTGGCAGGTCATTCCCGTCGCTTCCACCATTCCTTGAAACAAATGAGAAACAAGAAAAAAGACAAGACCCTACCCTCCAGAATGACGACAATTTCGAATTCCTCCCTTTGCAAACTCTCTTGGCTCATCTCCCAAAACGGCGATTTCTCGTCTATCGTATGCGAAATCATCAGCGGCGTGACGAGGAATAACCGATCATCTCCTGTGTCGAATCCGACCTAAAGAGAGTTCTAGAGCGCTTGAGAACTAGAAAAGCTTACGTTGAGGTCTGTTTGGTCGAGTGGCATAAACTCGCCTTCGGCAGTTTGGCGGGATTTGATTAGTTTGGCTCGGATTTGGGCCTCCACGATGTGGGAGTTTCGCAGATCTCCAACTCTAGAATTCAATTGACAGTAGCCATAATATGCATTTTTTACCGAAACATAAAAGTCAATTTTCCATCCCTCGTACAGATCACAGCATTCTTCGAAAACACGATCGTCTCCGTCCTTTTCTTTGGTTGGGAAATCTTTACAAACATACAGCCAACCATGAAGGCATCGACGATCGATCCAAGAATCGACTGGACTATCAACAGAAGAATCGCCTCTGGACATTTGTCGGTTATAACCCTCGTTCCATAGCCGATTGTCACTTGGGTTTCGATGGAGTAGAGAAAGGCCGCGGTGAAGGAATCGACTCCGTAGACACAGACCTCTGGGGTGATTCCTTCTGGCTTTTTTTCTAGAAATAATCGTTGATGGATTTGAACTTTATGATAAAAGGCAAAAAAATGAAAAAAAATGTTGATAAAAAATTGACATCGCATGAAATTCTCGAGAAAAACTCGACAATCGACACAAAGTTAGCTTTTCTTTTTTGTTAGTACCTCGGTAATAATGCATGTTTGAATGGTCTGAATAATATTTTGACATGATTTCACGACAAAATATGGGTTTGAGCGAATGGAAATTAGAGCAAATGAAAATTTGAAGTGAGCATACCTGGAGAACTGTTATTAGCGATTGGCGGTGGTGGTCCTCTGAATTCATATTGCGGTTCATAAAACTTCACCATCTCCATTTCGCAAGTTTCAGTGAGATCGTCGTACAGACCGGATAACTGAGTGGATAAAATGGCTTCGCGTATTGATTTGGTGAGGTCTGAAGATTCTTTGCATAGGCTTACTATCTTCTCCGAAATTTATGATTGGGGTAAGGGGGGCTAAGAAGAGCGGCCGTTTTTTGGGGGTTGAATAGTTTGGCCCTTTCCTTGATTGAACTGATCTATGCTAGTCTGGCACTCCGCAAACGAGACGTTCTCGAAAGCGGGATAATCTTGATAGTTGCTTTGTGGAATGGAAGGCATCAGTGGTTGAATGTCGTTGTGAATGAGCGCGATGGAGAACCAAATACAAGCGAAGAAGAACCACGAGAGCACGTAGCAGGAGCAGAATATCAACAAGTTCCAACGCCATTTTAGGTCCACCAGGGTGGTGAAAAGATCCGAAAAGTAGCGGTATTTTCCTTCTACGTTCCCGTGCTTTACATTGCATTGACCTTCAATGAAAGTTTAAGGGGTGCAACTCATTTTGTTTATCGGCGATTTCGCCAACAAAAACTCGCATATTGACTGTACCTTTTTTCGTGACGAAGCGCGTCTGGCGCCTCTTCTCTGAGCATTCAATATTTGACAAGCGCTTTTCGCCATTAGAAAGTGGAAGCGTACTATTGGATATTTGGTTCGTCGACAATTGTGATTCCAGCCGCAGTTGATCCGTCGCCGAGATGAACTTAATTATTTCGTGAAAATCAAATTTTTCTGCTTCAAAAAGATTCATTTTGAGACTAAAAAAACCGAAGATAGTCTATTTTCTACCCAGGATTGGGCTAAGAAGACAGTTATCTGCCGGTAGTATTGATTGAAATGTCTGATTTACAGATAGTAGATCATGTAAGATTATCTAAGAGTTCTGAAGATCCGAAGAAAGAACGATACCTTTGGAAGTCGTTGCCTCGGTGGACTTGGAGGCTGGACATGATTGACAACTGGCTCGTAAGTCGGCGTAGGTTCTTCGACAATCGGTTCTACAGTAGTCCCTGTTGGATCCAACGGCGGTGGCGATACTCCTTTCACTACGGTCTCATCTAATTGAACTACTGTTTCCATCTTAAAAGGGGCCCTTTTAGCAATCAGCTGATAATTTGAAGCAATTTAATTTGCTCAGTCAAACTTCTTCTTTCAACTTACATTTTTGCTCAGTTCTTTCTCTTCATGTTCTGAAGAGACATCATTAAGTTTGCATTTCGTGGGCAGCACATTCTCTGAAGTAATTCATTTTCAAAAAAGAAAGGATATGTTTTGGTATTGAGGATATGATAGCCAAAATCGATGTTCATCCATCGCTTTTCCTAATTACAGTTTTCGACAGAGTCAGTTCACTTCCATGAATATTTGAGCGTACTCCATTAGTGCAGAATGATAATGACTGTGGTTTACAACCTCCCAAGCACGTTATTTAATAAAGCCGGATTTGAAATTAAGAAGCACAAAGAAATCCTTATCTTTGACAAGTTTTATTGACGATATTTGTTGAATAAGTTGGATTTCAGGACGAGAGTCACTGAAGGTCCCTTAATCTCCTTGTACTTGGAGATACCCCGAACTTTCAATAGTGAAAATGATCATCGTAATCTCTGCTTTTCAAAAATATATTTAACAGCGTATATCTTCCTATGCACAGATTAATGTCAAATAATCAGTGATCTCTCTTAGATTATTTTTAGTAAAACTTGGCCTTGCATTTGTCTGACAAGCAGACATCTAAAACAGTTGTTGATACCGGTAAAATAGGCGCATTCTTGACGCTACTTTGTCCTTGCTACAACTGTCCGACTAAAAACTAAGTAAGGGCCAAGGTCAATCAGTAGCTCCTGTTTAACTCATGTCTGTTCTAAATTTTTGATCGAATCAAGTAGCGGTCAGACGATTCTAATTCTACTTACTCTAATTCTTTTTTGTTTCTATTACCGAGTTTTATAAAGTTTAATTGCGAAAAAGGGGATGAACCGGGTTTTTGTATATAAAGCAGATAAAAAACGCTTGGAAAGGCGACGATTGATGATTAATTATTCAAAAAATCGATCAACTTGAAACCAATTCGTCGATTGTACTCAATTTTTTGTTACGCACGCTCTCTATTTTCTGATCCAAAATCCTCCAAAACGACTTAAAAAAGAAGAAGCTTACTTCATTCAGAAGAAGGTACTCTCTCTCTCTTCTACAACTTCCTCTTTTTTCGGGGGTTTTCTTCTATGATTTCAATCGGGTTCTTTTTTCTCTGTGAAGTTGGTGCTTCTGTCTGCTCGTTTTTTAAAACTGCGTAAGAAAACGGATGAGTCCCTTTTAATCGTGTCAGAAAAAACAATGCAAACGTATGGTCACCATCTGTCAATTCAAGTTTCAGATTATTTTCGGATAATTTTTATCATTTGATATCGAAAAAAATATCTTTTAAATTGATTTTTGAGGTTTTATTTCTTCATCAAAATAAAGAAGGAGCCATAAATGACCAAATGATTATTCTGAATAGCGTTTTTTCAATGAGAATGTCTGATTTTCACAATAAAAGACGTTTTTCAATGAAAATGTTAATGCAACTGACTCGCTTTCTATATCAAAAAAAGGGGTTATCTATATGATTCATCCCCGCATAAAATTTATATTATAAAAACTCATGATTTTTTCTTCTGAAACTTTCCTTAGTCTCTTTTTTCGAAAAGACTCTCTATCGTTCAAATAAATCGTTTTTTCTGTGCTTATTTTCGCAAAGACGGGTTATTCCTCTCAGATATAAAGCCACTCAGTTGTCAGAGAAGAAAGGAGACTTGTCGCTTAAAACAGTCGCAAAAGGGAGCAAAATTGAGTATCGCGGCGCAGTTTGCAGGAGAAAACCGACGCCGCATCAAAAATTCAGAAAACCTGCCCGAGGACAAAGCACCCTCGCCCAATGGCAATAAAAAACAGAAGAAAAGAAGAACCGAATGAAGAAGAAAACAATCTGATGAGAATCTGACGCGACAATGGATTTTCTTGACAGATTGCTCTAGAAACAATCTGCTGCACCGCTTATTCAAGACTCGACGCATGCAAATGAGTGGAGCTGAGTAAACTTATACCGATTCTTACAGTCAAGTGACAAACAAATACCAATTAAACTTTTCTTCAGACGCCAATAACAAGCATCAGTTTTGGTGGCCGTCCAATGAGCTATTTCCCACCCACGCACTTTTAGAATTGCGTGGGCGATTTCATGACTACTGATTGGTTGGCCCGAAAGCATTCTTCGTATTGGCTAGAAATCTCAATCAATGGATTCGAGATTTTTGAACTAAGTTGATCTTGATGAAGACGTTCTTGGAGCAATAGATTCGATCAGAAAATTCTGAGTCTTTTTCAGCTCAATAATACTTTTTCCTCAATTCTACTTAGTTTGGCTCAGCGGTAAATCTTCAACTAATACATCCAGAAAATCAATCTGCTTTTACCATGATGCCGCTGCTTCCTCATCACAAGATAAAAGCCAGTAATAAGCTACTCTTAATATAATCCATTGAGATAATACGTAGCTCATAAAACATGCAAAATGACTACGGGTACGGGTTTTTTTGTACCCCAATGCGTATCTGATAGTAATTTAGCGAGCATGATTAACAATTCATGAGCAAGAATCTGAAAGCTGAAATAATTTAAAGATTAAGAAAAAAAGTGAGTTGGCACTTCAAATCAGAATAAATAAATTTTTGTTAGACCCTTTACTCTTAAGTTTTTAAGCATAGAGTTAAGGTTAGGGTTAGGGCGTTAATTTTTATTGGAATAAACTGACTCTGTCATAGGTTCTTACGAGAGTCTATGGGCTATAGTCTATAGCCTATAGACTATGGCGACCCTCCATAAAATATGGACCATAAATTATGGTCCATAATATCTAGTCGACGATCTTGGTAAAGCTCGTCTTAATTGAGTTGAAACTAACCAGAATAAGAAGCATGGCTAGGAGAGGTGCGCGCAGTTGGCGACTGCGGCGGTATGTCGATGAGCGTGGCGGAGTCGACCTCAATTGCGCTTGTCAGGTGGGGGTTGGAAATGACTTCCGAAGACTCGTATGCCGATGGGGCCAGGCGAACACTCGACCTAGGAATGAATTCAGATAAAGCGACCCCTTCTAATGATAAAATTCAAATTTGGTTCTCAATTATAAGCGAGTTAGAAACAGAAAAAATCGAATTTATATTACCAACCTTTTGAAGTGAACAATCTAAGTAGACTGAAATGACTCACTTTGAAGGTAAATTAAATTTGGTTTTCTTCTAATTCCTTTTTTGTTATCTCTTTTATTCGAGTATCTCTGTTAAAATTTTGATTTTTGGCCTTTGATTAAGTTTAATTTTGATAAAAAATGGCTGGATAGATTGAGTTTTATATAAAGAAGGACGTTATGAGACACGTTTTGGCGTGGATTTTCGATCCACGGGGCGGACTCCGGGACCTGTGGGATCGATTCAGACTCCGACTTACTTGGTCGATATCGGCGGGTCATCGGCAAAAGGGATCGCCGCATCGCCACCGTCCACCTGGCACAGGAGAATATTCGTCAGAGGGCGAATCTTTTTCTTCCTGAACATTCGAGTTAATAAGTTATCAAATATTTTCACAAGTTAAAAGAGAAATTAAGCAAACTCATCATTAATAAAGTTTTTGCGAACTTTGCTTAAATATGATAAAATTGGATATCCAATATTATATTTATTACAAATCAAACTTGCAGTGACTTATCATTATTAATTATTTATAAAATTAATTCTCCAATTCAATTTTTACAAGTGCGCACCGTGAGCATTCGATTTTTTATGATCATCAAAGAAATCTATCAAGAAAAATATAAATTATTCGTAAAATCCAAAGTTTTATGGTGCCCCCTGAAAAAACCTTGTGTCAGAAAGGCTCGTCAGCGATGCTCGCCTTTTTTCTTCGGTCGACATTCATCAGCTCATCGGCATTATGTTTCTTTGCCGTACTCTTCGTTGTTTTCAATCAATCTCTCTTTGATTTTTTTTCTTTTTTCCGATCTCTTGTTTTCTCGTTTTCTTCTTTCTTTGTCGTTGATGGCTTGAACACGAGCGCAAGTAACACAATCTAAAAAGCGGGAAAAGATCAATCCCAGAAAAGTAGGAAGGATGATTTTAATTACTCTCGGGAGATGGGGCTCCTTGTGGGTCTCCTATTCGCGTACAAAATGCAACCTTTGCGGATAAAGCCGAGCCAAGGTCGAATTATGAAGATCAAGTGATTTGAAGGCTGATTGGAACTTCCAATTTCACCTCAAGAGGAAATTGATAAATATGGCCATTTATCTCTCTTTAGATAAAGGCGCATGTTTCTACAACTGTAGCCCTTTTTTTCAACTTCTATTTTATCCCAAAAAGACACGACTAAAAACTTTCAAAGCGCTTTAGAAAAAAGTTAAAAACAAATTACAGGATGAGGGATCGTCGAGTGTGCTACCCGGCCATTATCAAAAATTTATCCACGACAAAGTGCCTTGACACGAAACTCAGGTGTACTTAAGTTCTGTCAGGCATGTTTTTTAAACGTCCTGGTGCTGTACTACCGGGAACAGTAGAGTTGAAGGAAAAGAAAAGAGCAGTCTGGTTTCGAGCTTCCTGAACCTAAATTTTAATCTGGTATTAGGGTTAGGCCCTAACCATTAGGGTAAGAATTAGTCTAAAAACTGGGGTTAGGGTAAGGGTTACAACTAAGGTTAGGGTAAGGTGCCCCTAAAAAATCTTCATCGAAATCCAGCTCTGTGAAAAAATACAGTATCTCGAAACGGTCGGAAAAAATTATCTTTGAAGCTGCGAAGCGATGCCCTGAGGCGAGTGAGTGGAGTCAATCACCTCCTGCAAATGAAGTGGACAACGGCTGGAAATTGACAACTCATAAAAGAAACATCCAAGATGCGTACGCGTACATAATAAATCGCATATAAAAGGGAGAGTCGAAACAAGTTTGAAAACTAATTACACGTGATACACGGGCGCGGGGCTGATTGCCGTCATATGCTCGCTTTAGCTACAGTAGCGTGACGAAAATAGAATTTTTAAAATTGAAATCAAAGATGAAGATGCTCAATTTTCCAAAAAAAATAACGCTTCTTAGTAAGAAGTTCTTACGAAAATTTCGAAACTGAAAAAGAAAAAATAGATAAGAAATTTTTCCTTTTCATAGATTTTTTTTCTAGAATAAAAAAATGAGTTTTTTGATCGACAAATTTGTGTCAAGGAATCTTTTAAAATCCAATTATTAGCAAAAATATTTTTTAATAATTTCCCAAATATTCAATTTTATAAGTTCATATTTCCAATTTTCTCGTCAAATTGAAATGTATACGGTATCTCCGATTGAAAATCCAACGTTTTTCAACGTCTGCTTTGGCTCATCAAAAATGCTCAATTGTCATCTGACGACATGCCGTTGACATGCCCAGTTGACGGAGAAATCTCGAATATTGCAATGAGGCTTCGTCGCTTCTATTCTGAACTTCTCGATTTCCGGTTTCGCTGACTTTCTCGTTCGAGTTGTATTTTGCGGTACTCTCTTTGAAGCGAGTGGTATTCTCTTAGAATTATTGACGTTTTGTCCCTCACATCGTCAATTCCTTTCCAGACTCGGGCGCAAGCTAATCGATTTTTCTCATTACTCACAAATGCTTTGCTTTATTAGCCGAAAATACTAAAATGCGATGAAGAAACCTTTCCAAAAGAAAGAATAGCGGCTTTAATGGCCTTTTTCGAATAAATAAATTATGCTAAAATACAAAAAATCTCCATCAAAAAATCAAAAATGCGAGCGTCCTCTATAAAGTGTTTTCTTATTTTAGAAAAAGGGTTCGAAAAAGTGATTCTGACAAGAAAAAAAGTTGGTCGAAACGACAAGTGTTCTTTGGAATTGTACTGGACCTGTCGGGCGTGTTGGACCGCCAGAAGACAGGCGTTAATATTCACGGCCGAAACATGCATGATAAATGTACAATGTACATCAGGACATGAAACAGGACGTTTAAGATATATCAGACTTTCTGATTACAGTGACATAGGTATCAAACATAGGCTCAAAAAAAAAGATTAATCCTTTTGTTTTATTATTTTTTGATCAGTAGATGAAGTTCATGGCCAATTTTAATAAAAAGTTATAGTGGGCTTTGTAGGGGAGACGCTCGTTTCGTGTACCAATTGGAATTCGAATACCAAAATTGGTATTCAAATACCAAAATTGGTATTCGAATACCAAATTTCCTAGGAAAGCCCAAATTTGACGCAGCTAAAGAGAGCCTATGCGCTTCGCGCCTGTCTCGAAGGAAACTTTGGGAGTGGTTTAGTAGTTTTTTCAAGGAAAAAATATGATCTGGGAGAAAAATTTGGTATTGGAATACCAAAAATTGGTATTCGAGTACCAAAAAATTTTGGTAGACGAATCGAGCGTCCCCGCTTTGTAGCGCATGATCTTGCGGTGACGCTTGGCGCCGCCCTTGCCAAGACCTTTGCCTCCTGCTCCTCGTCCAGACATTTTCGGTTGTTCACAAAGTTTGATGTTTGTGAGTAGTGGACTGCCTCGGTCTTCCAGCGTATTCATGTCAGTGTTCGTGCGGTGTGGGAGACAACCCTGCTTCAAAACCCTGGTAGAATTGAAAATAATAGATATTAGTTAGATTTTTCAACGATGAATGTTATAAAATTCATAAAATTATAAAATTTACAATATCATTATGGTGTCATAAACAAACTTGTTCCATTTTTCAATACTTTATCCCAAAAGTAACCGAAGTTTTCACATCCTAATTATGATTCACACACCCTCCGAAAAATCTCACTATTCACATGTTAAAACTCGATACTCTTCGAAATCATAATGGCGGTTATTTACCCTGAATATAAAGCGTAGTCACAATCCGTGTTGTCTGTTCTTTGTAAGAAATAAAAGTGTGACAACGTGAGTGTAAGATGAACTGTATCTCTTTGCTTCTCACAGGTAAGCGTTTTCATTCAAAATATAAAGGATGAAACAGGATCTTCTCGCCAAGACATCAATTTTGTTCAGCTTTGGCCGCCGCTGAGCTTACTCCTGTTCAGCAGAAGCAAGTCCAGCGAGCCATCAAGATCCGCCTCAACCAGGAGATTCAGAAGTTTCATCGAGAGCGAATGCGAAACTCCTGGTTATACAATGCCTATTGATTTCTTCGTTTTTCTGCAGCTATTCAGCTCGAAATAAACTTTGCAATTTCAAAAATTTTCATGACAATGTTTCAGGCACAATAATCAGGTGATACTTCGAAAAGAACAGGAATGTGACTGCTAACAGTGTTTCCAATAATTTCATGGTGACTTAGCATATCTCCTTGGAAATCAAGCCGCTCGATTGTATGTAGATATTCGAGACCGGAGACGATGAAAATTGAGTTGTTGATCATTATTGCCGATTCCCACCAGTCAGCCTTAAAATTATTTGTTATTTTGAGAACGAATTTTTGACGGTTACGTTTTTAAGGTTGCCAATTTGATTCCACATGTCGTTTTGAAGGAGCCAAATTGTTGTTTGCGGAACATAAATTCCATCGTCAAATCTTCGCCCTCCCGCCAACAAGAGACCTTCACTTGGAAGGCCGATCAAAATATGACTGTAGATTTCGCTAAAAAATGTTTATGAATGAGAAAAAATAATCAAAACCTCGGAAAATCGGCTAAGGAAGACCAGCCAGAAGAGCTCAAAGTCTCCACCTTTTTCGAATTGTCACTGGTTCCTTGACCTCCAACAGTTGTTGGTTGTCCTTTGTAGAAGCCTAGTTTCCCTCCACGATGGTTGAAGATGCTCGCATCAGTGTGAACTGATGTTGTTGAATCGAAGACTTCGCAGTTTTTGTCCTCGTCATCATCAAAGCAAATTAATGCTTTACTTTCATTTTCGATAGAGAGTGCTGCCGATCCAGCCCAAAATCTTTTTTGTAATCGTTGAGGCTGTTCTTTCCATTCGCATCCTTCTAGTTTCGCAATCTTGATTACATCATTTGAAAATCAAGGGATTTTTCAATACCTTTTGAAAGTCCGTCGCTCCTCCGAAAATGTAGAGCTCGCCTTTGACAAGAGCATGAGGTGCGTATTTAATGTAGTCGTCTGACGGTGCGGTTATTTTCGCTCCTGTTTTTGTCAATCCATCGAAGGAAATCGAGAAAGCGTCGATTAAACTGTAGCCCATGACCAAGAGAAAACGCACCGGACAAATTTCATTGTCGCAGTTGATACATCCTTCTTTGCAGTTGATTCCACATGGACAATTGTCAAGGCAGACTGAGAAAAAATCAAAATTGACTCCTTTCAGTTACTCACATTGGTACTCTCTTTCGCAAATGGATTGACAGTATTCAGTTTCACAAAGGAGACGACATTTGTTGTAATCCACTCGGCAAAGACCTTCGCATTCTGATTGCAAGTCTTTGTCACTGAATTTATGATAAGGAAAAGTACTGATATTTGAATAAGAAAAAATTGCCTCGATAAAACTTACGGGCATTCTTCATTCTCGCGAGAATTCCCTATAGTTTCGAAATTTTTCATAGTGAATTCTCCGGGTCTAGCCCTAAAACTACAATCAGCATGGAGTAGTTCTGCGGAAAATATGAATATGCTAGATATTCTCATTGTCGAATCGAAAATTGTTGCAGTGAAGTTATTCGGGACGAAAAGATGCTTATTGCTTGACAAATATTGCCAATATTATATTGGGCATGCATTTCAAGACGGCCTGGTATTCAAATCTTTCATTTGTCTGAAATTCATTCCTCCAATCTTTGGCATCAAAATTTCTTCTGCTAATGCCCATTGACTCCAACAACAGAGACTTTGCTGCAAAAAAAATTGCAAAATTTGGTGAAATTTTGCAAAAAAAAATTATCTTGGGGAGAACACCTTGATTTCCTTGTTTTATTGTTCTGTCAAAAGTATTGTCCAGTAGAAAATATATAACAGGGTTTTCACATGTGTTTGTTATGATAGTGTTTAAATATATATTTATATAAAAGTTGATCTCAGGAAAGAAAATGATAGATTTGCTATATTCACAAATGTTGAAAAAACAATTTCAGTCTTGCTTATTATTTGTCTGTGCAGAATGAATGGCAAAGGAGAAAAGTGAAAGAAAATAGATAAGAGTAGAAATAATAATATTTTAGTGTTTAACCGCCAACTTGAATCGGACACTCCACTTTTCCGGTTTCAAGGGTAAGGGCGAATGCGAGGAAAACGCCATAAAGAATGAACATTCCCGCTCCAAGACCTTTCGTCATGCGCCACTTGTAGCAGGCGATTCCGGAGAAGACAGCAAGCAGCATAATAAAGAGCTGAAAGAGAAAGTTTTTCTTCAAAAACGCGAAAAAGAGGACTTACAAGTGAGATATTGCAGACCATTCCTTCCGATCTCACTTGAACGGGTACTCCAGCATCAATTGCCGTGCGAATCAGCCATGGCAATGGTAGTCCCACTGTGATGTCAAAGATATTCGACCCTGAAGATTTGGTCAAAACATTTATTTATTCATTTGCGCTTGAAAACAAACCTATACTGGATGAAACTGCCATGTCTCCAAGACCCTTTTTCGCAACGATAACAGACGTGATCAGATCGGGTACGGATGTTCCAGCGGCGAGGAAGGTTAGACCCATGACAGGAGGGCTTATTCCAAAAGCTCCTCCGAGAACGTCAGCCCACCAGACCATCAGATAACTAGAAATAGTCAAAACTTGCTGCTGCGGCGGCGAGTACCTGTAAACAGCAATCCACAAGATAGAATTGATGAATGTAACGACCACCCATTTCTCCTTTCCAGGTCGTCGAACATCAGGGACGACGAGATAGAGAGGCCCGGTTATTGGTAAGAGGAAGAGGTAAATGGCCTGCTTTTTCCAGTCGCCTTGGGGCCAGGACATGTCGAGAAAATCGGCATCCTCTTCACTGTCGTTGGAAACGTTGAGCGTCGTGTCTGAGACTTGATTTCCTCCAGCTGAGACGGGAGGGACAACGGAGAGAGTACCATTTGCGTGTCCGTTTCCATTTTGTTTTCTGAAAAAAAATTTGAATAAATGATTTTGTTGAGGAAAAAGACTTACTCTTCAGAAATAGCAGGCATTTGTTGAGCATTCTCGGCACCATTGCTAGCATCCACGGCAACAGAAAGACTTGGAGCTGAAAAAAGGACGTTGAAATAAATAAGAGATGAAAAACAACTTACCATTGGCAGTGAGTTTGTCCGTTGAAAGAGTTCTTCCTGCTTGCTGATCACCGGGCTATTCACATTGTGTGTAATATTTAATTTTTAATACGACGCTGAACCAAACATGGCCAGTCACGTGCTTAGACTTCTAAATCAATTTCAGACGGAGTCAAAAAAGAGTCAACCCAAAAGGGTTAAGATTTTTGTTTTCCCTTTTCGAGGAGATTGACTCTTCCTTGATTTCAATATGAAAAGAACCTCCGCCTGAAAATGACTCTTAATATTTACCAAGCTAATATAGGTATATTCAGACTCATATATACCAAAATACGCGAATAAATGTGCGCAGAAAAGATAAATGAATATATAAAAGATGCGAATAACTGAAATTTTATAACTTATTTCTTTTCATCATGCGTTTTTTTTTGTGAATTCAGCCACTTGTCCTGCATAGTGGCTTGATTTCTATCACAAGGGATAAAATACACTTTCACGTGAATAAATGATTTTCAGGAAAAACAAATTGAAATATTCCGGTACATTTTCGAATATTTCTACAAAATATTTTTTTCGTTCTTTTCGAAAAAGAGGAGAAAGGTGGGCGAAGTTATCAGTCGGGCGGGACACCCTAATGCCTTTGCGAGGGACCCCCAGTAGGTACTGCTAGTTCCCTATTACAGGACCCCTTACAGTCATTTCCGATCGATAACTCCGCACCACCAGGAGAAATCGTGCGAATCATAACGGAATTTTTCCTCGCTTGAAAAAGTTCTAGTTATGAAAAAAGGAAAAACGGGCTCGAGACAATTTTTGGAGTTAAGAAGATTTGGAGTAACAAAATCTGGAGCAACCGAAATTTTCAAACCGATTTTTAAGGGTGTTAAGGGCCTCCCGGCCCCTCAGACCCTAGCGAAAACCCGGCTTTGGGCCCGGGCTTTCTTTTGACCGAGTCAGATACCCTTAATTATGACTTTAACACCCTTAAAAATCGGTTTGAAAATTTCGGTTGCTCCAGATTTTGTTACTCCAAACGTTCTTAACTCCTGAAATTGACTTTTGCCGAAAAACGAGAGCATCTGTGAGTGCTAACGAAAAGCGTGAGTTTGTATTTGGATCCCTTTTTAGAAGGCGGCTGCCAGCTTCTGGTGCGTCTCACCTTTTGCGCTCCGCTCTGGCCGTTGATTTCATCCATCGTTTGGGTGCGCTCGAAGGCCTGACGCGTCAGACGCGGGTTATTCACCTTCATCAGGGCTCGCATTGAGCAGTTTCTACGGCAGCGCAGATAACTTGCGTTTTTCTGTCTGTGAAACGTAGATAGCAAAAAATATTAACCGATGAATTTTGTAATAAAATTAAAATAAAAGGATAAAAAATGATGTTTTTTCCGCGAAAACAGTGTGATCTTTCGCTCACACTAATTCTAAAGCCGATCAAAAGCAATAATGCCTCGTCTTAGCATGCTTAATTCATCCCCCTTCAGTTTTAAGAGGATAAATGAAAGCGAGAAATTTGTAAAAAAAGCTTGATTTCTAAAATACAACATTAACATTACAGCTACCTGCTACTTTAGGTATCCAAAGCTACGATTTAAAAAATAAAATGAGTAGAATTTTCTATCTAGCTTAAAACTTCTTCAGAGACTTGTGCGAGCGTCAAAAGTTTGACGTCGGGCGTCGCTCCATCATCATTATTTTCTTCATCCTGTGACAAACATTGTTGATTAAAAAATATAGAAAAAGGAAGTGATCATATCGATTTTTGATTTGATTAAACAATGATTTTCGAAGCTGAAAAAGCTTGGAAAATCTTTGTTTTTTGCTTGTTTTTGGTCGAAAAAGTCTCAAAAATGCCTGAAATTTCTTCCCTACAAGAGGGCTCCCCTTAATAAAGCCCTGCTCATAGGTACTCTTCCTTGATTTCAACAACCAAAAACAGCAAATAAATCAAAAATCAAATAAATAAAAAAAATCTTGCGAGCGGGTCGGGTATACATTTTTCACAAAGCCTACATGTAAGCTACCCCCTTAACTTTAAAAGAATCAATGAATAAAAAAATTCTCGATTTTAGAATGATTGAAAACAACAAAGAAATGGACAAGTGTAACAAACATTTGGGGACATGAAATATTCAAAAGTGGCTCTTTGTTTTGACAAGATCTGAATTTTCAGAATATTGATTCTTGAAAAAAAATATTGAAAAGGCCGGTTCTGATATTGAAATATAACCGCTTTGAATATTTCATCAGAAAATAAGACACAAAAGAAAATAACGATGAAAATAAATGATGGATGGATTTCAGGAGTTTGAGGAAAAATTGAAAAGTGGCAAAAGATGGAAATGTTCACTTTTGCCCCGAAAAAAAATTAACCTCCTGGAGCATTTTGGCCAAAATTTTGCAGAACTTGAAATCTTAGGTGGTCTATTACGGGGTTTCTGAGGATGGGGGTAGCTTACCATAAATTACCTTCCCCCCCGACTTAACGAATTTCGACCAACCAAAACTCAGATTGCTTGCATAAACTTTGGCAAACATGTTCCAGGGGGTTAGATAGAAAAAAGGGAGATAAATGAAGTTATAAATGATGAGTCTGAAATATTATCTTATTGAAAAATATTCAAATGGATGGTGACTTATTAATAATTATGATGATAGTGATGATTACAAGATAGTGCGTGCGTTGGTTAGCTCATTCTAGCGCCCGATTCCTTCAACCTGTTAAAAGCGTAGTTTGTCCTCTCGTCATTCTCAGCCGGGTCCAATGAGTGGATCATGAGATTGAACAGTCCGCTCTGCGAAAAAGGGTGAAAACGAATCAATTTCGTGGACGCGATAGTTAATTTGAGTTTTGGTTGAAGCAGAATCAGGCTTGCCTGCTTGGAATTATGAGCTGAGAAATCTCAAAATATGATTTTTCTGATCACCATAGAATCTTATTTTTCTAATTTATTTTACTGTGATTTTTCAACTCAAAATTCCGTTGCGCGGGTTAGTGAAACAATTGATTAAACATGAAATTTTTGATTAGATGATGATTTTCCGATTTTGTCAAAAATTAATGCTTTTCTAGAGCATTGATTATTTCAACGATTAGATGATTCAAAGATACAGTCCAAAATGGAACATTGACAAAATATGGTGTCACATGGCATGCCCTGAGAGGAGTTATGCTTTTACTGATGGTCTCTTTTTTTTCTCGGCCACTTTGTTATGTAAAATTCATAAGAGCTGGTTTGATGAAATGAGGTGGAGGTCGAGCAAAATTGATTCAATTTTGCAAGAAAAAAGACGGAATAGATATTGGGTTAAATTGAATTTATGTTCACTTTTAGCCATTTAAATTCTTGATGCACATTTTGTATGGATGCTTAACTTTAAAATGGCTCTTTGTTTGTACAAGCAGTTCGAGAAATCTAAAATTCAAATCATCAAGAACAAAAATCTGATTTCAGAAAAGATTGACAGAACCATCAAAAACTTACGAATGATCCGCTCCTAAGTGGCCGAAAAATAAACTTATGAAAAACTGACAGTCGAAATTTCGATCTCGAAAATTTCAAAAGTAGGAATTTCCTACTTTTAATCATGAAAACTCACGAAAATCGCGGGTCACTTTTTTGACGATGATCGAAGGTTACTTTTCAATCATCAAAAATCCTAGCTTTTAGAAAAGGCGCGAATGATTTTTTTGAAAACAACAAAGTAGATTGTTGTTTCGTCGTTGCTGACTGTTTGTTTTCTGTTTTGTTTCTTTGTATACCCGAACGCAACGCAAGGCGCGAAAAGTGAGAGCTACCCGCTGCAGGTGCGCCACGTGACTCTTTGCCAGTTTCCACCCTGGATGAAAGCCACCACCGGAGCTTGGCGCCGGTGCTCCTACTTGATCGTGATCTGAAATAAGGGAAGTCAAAATTAAACTCATTCTATTTTACCAAATTAAGAATTAAGGGTGTAAGCATCGTTAAGTTTTGTCTGAATTACTTTGGTCAATTCTTACCTAACGATTTCGACACTTGTTCTTTGCTTGCTTCCTTCGTTGGATCGCCATTTTTGCTAACCTCACCATCGGCAGGACAAACCTAGGAGCAAACTCAAGTATTCAGCTTTCAAAATTAATCACCGCTGAAGTCTGTGGCCACTTTTAATTTTTAAAATCGCTGCTTTCACTAAACTCGAGTGTCACTAACGTCATCGTTGCCTTTTTTTCGGTACTGTATCTTACTGGATAAAACAACTCGAAATACAGTAAGTAGGCAGACGTATTCTATCATGAACTCTCTAGTAGAGTATTTTCCTAGATATACATAAACTTGCGAAGAGGGGATTTTTAGACTAATCCAAATCCGCCGGGTTTCTTTGGATGAACGTACCTTCACAGAAATGGATTCGGTGCTGGTTCCTCCCTTGCTCAATTTTGACTTCACCAATTTCTCCACTATGACGTTGTACTTCATGAAGATGACATAGGCAGCGTAGCAGATAAGAAGGAGCAAGGATTCCCACCTAGAAAGAGAGCCTTAGTTTCGAGTAAAAATCTGTAAGCCAAGTTTGTTCTTAAGGGATATTCAAGCTTCTGATTGGCTAGTGCAACAAATACACGAATTTTATTGGCTGAGAGACAATTCCATGTCTACTAGACAATTCTGGAAGAACTGTAACTACCAGTCTATTAGTTAAATAAAATATTCGTTCATTAATGCAAACTCAGAGTACTAAATCCAATATGTCACTAATAACAGCTCTGACAAAATGCATATGTCTGCATACAATGAGTAAAAACAACGCCTGCTGCATAAAATGCTTGAATAATTTACCAATCGATCTTTGTGTCCAAGAAAGCATAGATCAACACGGCTAACGAGATGATATAAAATGTACAGTCGCGGAACAATGGCCACCACGTGAGCTTATATGGTTTTGAAAATAAGCCTTCTTGCTTTGTTTTTTTCTATGACTTCAGGTTGTATGAAATTCTAAGAGCGATTAAGCAAAACCATTCCTGGAGAATTTCTTTTGAAAATAAAGCACACATTCCAATAACAAATAACACATTAAATACAGCTGATCCGACGATAGTTCCGATCCCAACATCAGATTTGGCAAAGAAGACACCTTAAATATTATCGACAGTTTAAACTGTAAAAACCTATAAAAAGCCCCCTGCCAATATTTCAATCTTATGCATATTGAAATGGAGCGACTCAATAAACGAATATCGGGCTGAGTTTTGATTAAGCAAAACCTCTTTCTTTTGGTTAATTGGAGAAATCATTTACCGATGACACTTGTGAATAATTCCGGTGCTGAGCCGCCAGCGGCCATCATCGTCGCTCCTGCGACGTCGTCTGAAATCTTCATCTTCGTCGTCAAAACCTGAATGATTTATTAATCAAGAGTCTATCTTATTATCTGTTCAGTATATGAAATGCATTATTTATACTGCGAAGACTCGATAACAATTATTTTTATAATAGTAAATTTGTAAATTCAAGGGTTTTTGATTTGCTCGTGCAGAAAATACTTGAATTTGATTGGTTGAAGTCCTTTTTTGGGGCTGTTGAGACTTAAACCAATGAAAATCTAGTATTTCAGCTAAAACAAAATTTGTTTCTGATTATCAGTGACTGTTGTTGTTAAAAAATACAGTCATATTTACAGTACCTCAAGAGCAGGAACAAAAAACTCGTCACAGACGATCGCCAGCGCGCAGAACATATAAAACATTCCGAATGCGTACAAAATAAAGCCACCCTTGCGAATCTGATCAATCGTAAACAACGGGTCGGGGTAGGTGCCATCTGATTGCGCGATCGTCGTCGTTTCGTTTATCGTCGTTGCTCGCGGTGAAGCCGTCGTTGATGATTGCGGGTCGATGACTTCGGGTGTCGAGATTGACTCGTCCGTTGCTTGCCGGCGGACGCGCGTGGGGGAGGCATTAAGCTCATTTGATCTGAATGAAGATTTTAAGCTTTAACAGTCCTAGATCATGACACAAGTGGCCGAGCTCAATTTGCCCCTCCTAAACTATCAGCAGCAGAATATCAATAAAAGTCATAAAGATTAATCAAGCGCAGCTCTCCCAAAAAGTGGCAGATTGCTGATCCATCAAAAGTGTCAAAAAAGAAGCACGACAAGAGTTGAAACTGTCCCCAGAAAAACAACCATCTCGCCTTGCATAAATTTCCCGTGGGAGGGGAACTGCCTGACACCTGGTAATATTTCAAACGAGGGCAAAATTAAACTCTCCTTCAAAAACATTGTGATTCCCAAGTGGAAGGTTAATCCGTCAAATACAGTATCGACCACTCAAAAAAGGTGTCAAATTCAATTATTGGAGAATCAGACTGAAAGTCTTTTTTCTTCCTAGAAAAATTCTCTTTCGATATCAAGTCAATTTTCATCATTAATTATAACCGACAAGAAGATAAGTCAGAGAATCTGAATCTAGTCAGACAGCTTGCCTCTCCATTTTAGTTGACTCTAAATCAAGGGCAACATACTTTAGCTAAAGAAATAAGAAGCTCGCTTATATTTTACGTCAAAACCCTTGTCCGAAGAAAAGTCTCGTAAAAACGGTTTTCTGGAGCACTTACCTTTGATATAAAACTGCTAGTAACGTAACAAAGGCAATAAATTTCCAAACAAAAACAGCTATCCATCTCAGTGAGCCAGCTTCTCTCGCTGTTTTCCTGTATCCCATGGTATTCTCTGTCTTCTTTGTTCCGATTTCAGTCTCTCTAAAAAATGATGATCCATACTTCATTAACAACGCTTGATGAAATGCCAAAAGGAAAAAAAGGGGTCATAAAATCAGACCAATAAATAATTTTAAACTATTGTCTAGAAACATTTTCAGGGAAAACAGATAAAAGGTGCTTTTTTTAAATACCCCTGTCACCTCATAACTACGAGGCTGTAAAACCTTAGTCAGGATTTTCAACGCACGATTTTGCTTTTCGCCAAAAAAAAAATTTGAGAAATGAGTATTTTTTTTTAATTTATGCTGAAAAAATTTTTCGGAAATTTGATTGTTTCAAAATTTGACCAAAATTTTGGCCGAAATTTTCGCAATTTTTGCTAATTCGAAGCACCTCCGAATTATTTGCATCTCCTGTTTTCTTGTGATCAGATGGTTCAAAAGGGTCACAGTATTACCTTTTTTATAATGTCAATTTCGGTGCATGTGCTATTCTCTTTCACCAATTCTGTAAATTGTAAAATGACCGATGCAAAGATAGGTCAACGAGCTCAATCTCTTAGTGAGTAAATCTTTCAATCAATAACCCAACCAAGCGATTGAAATATATTAATTCCCCCTCAATCCATATATTGACAAAAAACCTGGCAATAATTTACAATAAAACAAAATTGACAATTTTACCTTTGAAACAGACTCTAGGTCGGATGTTTTCTACAGCTTTGCATGCCCTATGCGCGGCCTCAAATCTCGCTATCTTCGATTTTTTTCTAAAAAAATACTGTTTGTTCTAGAATTTTAAGCTTCGAGCGTTCTTCTAGTTTTTTGACCCACTTTTTCAACCCGACCTAAAGGGGTGATCCCCTTAAGATCTTTTTTTTACTTTCTGACCTCTTTTACCTCTTTCGTCTTTTAAAAGACTCGACTGTAATTAAAGGGATGATCCTCAAAAAGATCAAAAGCGAAGAAAAAGAGAGAAACGATCCACCTCTGGGAGCGAGATAAATTATTCCTCTTGACATTGAATGAAACTAATCTACTTCCTCCTCATTCCCTTCGCCAGTCGAAAAAATGGCTGAATTATTCATACTCTTTTTTCTTTCCTCGAGCTGGAATAAATAATCAACCCATGGTGAAGTGGGGGTGAAACAAGGTTAACCGAGTTTTGACGTTTTTTATTTGAATTTTTTAAAGTTAAATAAGGATTTTGAATGATCCTCATTATTCAAACAGATTTCGAAGTCGTTTATTTTATTGAAAAACATCAAGAAAACACCTTTATAAGCTGAATTAAATGAGAAAATTTCATTCAAAAGAAGGGTGAAACAAATTTATGGAAGTGACTTTATGAGTTAGGGTTATGATTGGCCGGAAGGCCAAATACAGCGATCTTATTGGTGATCGAAAAATGCACTTCCATAAATTGGTTAAGCCCAAAATTTGCTACAAGAAAGGAAATATTATTCAATCAAATCAACCGAATTTTATGGACTTACAAAATAGATTCTGAAGTTTCTATTTGATAATATTTGGCTTGACTGTTGCTTTGATGTGAAGACGTTTTTTTTCTTTCTTCTCTTTGAATTTTTTCTTTAAATTTTCCAATCTCTATTTCAGGAATCAAAAAAAAAGATTCCTAGTTTCTATTAGCTTCCAAATGAAAAATCAATGTTTGAATGGAAAATGGATTCTCTTAGGCGAATTAGGTGAGTTACTCCCTTCTTTGGATGAACAATTGCCTCAGGCGTGTGTCGGTCTGCAGGCGCATGTGCGCCCTCTATTGATTTTTAAAATCACTTCTTCCTCCTCCTTTTTTTCGCCCCGTGTTCCAATAGAAGGTGCCTCCAATACAATGCAAAAAAAACGCTGAAAACAAACAAATAAAAAAATTTTCTCATATATTTATTTCAGTGAAAGTGTTCAAAATCGGTCTGTTGGCCAAAAGGATTTCAAAAAAAAACATCCCGGTATCAATCAATTTTCTGTGGCATCTTTTGTCGATTTGAGTAGTCACAGCCCGAATCAACTGATAACTTATCAGTGATGAGCAATCAGCAAAGAACTGTACCCAAAACAGTAAAAAGAGGCCAGACTAATTTCAGAACACATCCGTCAATTCGATCGGAAATTCTTGACATTAATGATCCTATGACAAATGTCTACAAAACAGTAATAAACTCTAACCGTTCCTGATTGAACGTCACGTGATTCGTTCCAACTTCCGTAGAAAGCCGTTGATATCCCCCGAGGAGATTGATCCAATAATAAGCGGATCTGAACTCGGCGGCATGTCGGATTAAGATGGGGATAAGAAGAAAGTACTCAAGTTGAAAGTAAGGCGAATTTCAAGTTGAGGAAGTAAACGGTAAAATGAGAAAATCGGGTAAAGGAATTCGCTTTCAAGGGTAAGTTTGAAGGCCGAATTGGGAATCAAGGAAGATTTTGGCATAAATCGGAACTGGTTTATAAATAAAGAAATGCATTTGGCAGGATGTGACATCAATCTTGATTTTTTCCTTTTTCTTATTGAAACTCAAGTTTATCTTTGAATTAGCACTCGGTGCTCTTAGTCTGCATGAAAATGTTTAATTCATTGCCGGAAGGCGCGTGTCAACGGCAGGCATTTGCCGCGGAGCAAAACCCCCTCGGGGCGTGCCGTGCATAAATGACGCCTCATCTGATCAACATTTTTAACAGAAAAAAAAATAATTAATTTGGAATGTAAATTGATGATGCTATCTGTAGAGTAAGTCACTGCTCAGCTCATTCAGCTCAGCAAATTTGCAACTCTGACTCAGACAAATCTAACTGTCATTTTTGTCTGAATCTGTGAACATTGATTTTTTTCGAGGGATGAAACCTAAATGCACACAATGATCTCGATCAGACGATCATTTTCATGTATTGCATGTCATGATAGCTCAAGCGACATGAAAATGGTAAGCGTCCAAAGTTTGGTACTTTCGTAACTTCCGTCACGTGCTATGACGTCATAAGTTCGAAAATTCGCCAATCTTTCCGACTCAACTAGAGTAATTTTTTACGCTCTTTCAGATAAGCCAATAAAAAAGGGGGGTAAGGATTTCACTCAGAAATCCTTATTGAAATTCGTCATTACGAGGAAGTCTTTTCCAAGTTTCCGTTTCCGACCTCAATCTCGACCACTCCAAATTCAGCCCGGGCGACTTCTAAAAGTTATTTTTTTCGACGACGCAACATTTCAATTTTTGCGCCTAATCGCGAATGACAATCCAATTTGCATTTATGGTAATACTCGATCGTGGCATTGTCAGAATGAGATACCGCATGCTTTGACTTTCTAATCGGCGCTCTTTTCTGCACTCCAGAAATGAAAGAAAAAAAAAACGAAACGAAAGGAAAAGAGCGGCGGAGTAATTAGCCGAAACATCATCATTGGGAGAAGAAGCTCACGCAAGCACGTTCATTGAGCATGTGGCTGTCTTCTCTGAATCTTTCAAAATTTAAAATAATTTTTTTTATTGAAATGTAAAAGTTTACTCGGCAGTGAATTCGAATTTTGCTTGTCTAACTAAATCATAAAAAGCTCTGAACAAAGCAGCTATCTTCGTATTTTTCACGAAAAGCATTTGCAATAATTTCGAGGTTGTTGGTATCTGACCGTTGTTCTTCTGCATGTCGTTCCAAAATCAAATTTGAACTAAAACTGCGTTTGTTTGTTTTCTTTCGAAGATCATACCTCCAGGAGCTAAAACATGATTCGATAAAAAAGTCCGAAATGAAGCAAATTTCTTGGTCGAGCAGCGAAATATTTTCGACAAAATCAGCCATTATATTCGAGCAAAAGCCGAATTTCTTTTTGAAAAACAGTTCTAGCTCGGAGCCGGTGAAGAAAGTCACGCTTTTGAAATGAGATCCGAGCTCGGTAAGAAAGGGAATTTCTGCGGGAGGACTGGCGAAATAGATGATGGAGATCTGGAGGGACTGAAGTTTGGACTCGAGGGATGAGGCGAAGGATTTGGGATCGTTGTGAGCGCGATCTTTGACGGGACGAAAAAGAATGAGATGTTCAGAAATATGCTGCATATTATATGCATAAGGACAATGGTTTGTTCTGTCTACTTTATCACTAGATTTTATCTTACAAGTGTCATCTTTTGAAGCCAGCTGCGAAAATTTTCTTCGAAACAGCTGCTCGATAAAATAAAGGAGAGTCTCGAAGAATATAAATGCATTTAGAAACTTTAACTTAAATGAAACTGAAGTGAAAATTCCCGTTAATGATTTTCTTCCTACAAATTGAAGGCTAAAACTATTTTCAAGAAAAAATGAAGCTCAAGAATATTTCTCACCATCTATGAATTCTCGAACAGAAATAAATTAGTGATAAAAAATTCTTATTTCGTGACGACAAAAGATTGCGAAAAAATATATTGTTTAACGAATATTTTTTCGTCCCTTTACCTATGAGTGAATGAATCCTCTCCCCGTTCTTGATTTTCATCTTCATCCAATCTTTCTTGTCATATCTCCAATGCATCGCAGCAAATTTCTTTCCTCCCAAAACTTCTTTCTTGAATTTTTTCGCTGCTTCTCTCAAATAAGCTGGGCGCTTGGTGTTCTTGATGATTTCAATCATTTCGCTATAGTCTTGATTTCTATGTTTTTCTGGCTTTTGAAGTTCATGAAAAATATTAAGGGCAGGAATCGTATTCCACGGAAATTCGAGAAGAACGCATTTTTCGTCAGAGGAGTAGATTTGGTTGAGGTAGGTTTTGTTGATTGCATTTGACAATGGAAGTGAATCTTAAAGATTGAGGTTGGTAAAGGGAAAAATTGAGTCCCTTATTACCTGAATCAGGGCTGAGCGTATTAAAAGCCTGTAGAAACGACTGTTTCCAGCTGCTGAGGCCGAAATATTCCATAAAAATCTCTCGTCTCAAATCGCCAATGTTGACAATACTCGTTTTGATTCCAGTGGCGAGTTTTTGTGAAATATTCCCTACGCATATTTTGGAAAGCTGTTGAGGAGGCACAAGGTCGATATTTGACGACAGAAGAGCAGTGTCGATTCTATTCCAAGGGTGAATTACTGGAGGGCCGGAATTCACGTGATTCCAATTTGGGAAAAATGGTGGAGCAGCGATTTTGCGACCAAGTGCTCTGGCGATGTAAATTGATTCTCTTTCAAAGGGTTTTTTTTTATAAAAATAAAAGAAAATTTGTTTAAAAAGTAAGAAAAACCGAATTCCTAAAGCCTTGAATTTGATTGTTCGGTCCCCAAACCAGCAGTGGCACCAAAATTTTCTCCTTTGAAAAATCATTTTCGCTAAAATTCGCGCAATCCGCACAAATGTCACAAGTTTCTTCATTTTCTTCGATATATTTTCTCACTTCTTTCACTTCTTCGAGCTTCTTCGAGATTATAAACAGGAAGGTGGAGTAGAGAAAAAGTATCAATAAAAATATTCTTTGCAGCAATAATTTTTTCTTCATTTTTTTTTTCGAATAGAATTTTTGGCACGTTGAAAAGGGCTTGAATTCTTTTTACGAGCTTCGTGAAATTCACGTTAGCTTCATATGTTTAGTCAGTGATGCTTTTCGCACAATTGAACGAACAAAAAGAGCATTTATTTAAGCATTTTTGAGCAGATAAAAGACTCTCTCCTAGAACTATCTCTGAAGCCAGTTGTATGTGAATCAATTATTCTCAGTATCGATTGAGCGCGCTTCTCAAAATAACGTCAGAGCTTGCAGGTTCACTGAACTTGATTCAGCTTCCTTGAATCAACACCAATCATTTTGGTCGACGAATTCCGATTTAAACCCTAACTCGTGAATCCTTTTTTGAAATCATCATCTTGGCATAAGGTGGTAGAAACAGCTTTTCTCGAAAAAAGGCGGTTTTCGACTGGCGCTACAGATAAGAGAACTTAAGATTACCACATTCTCTCTACAGGTATTGATAGATCCATCTTAGATCTAAGAACATCTCCCTCGAAATTTATTTTAGTCAACAGATTTTTGAGTAAGTTGGCTCAGAAGCAACTCATCTCTTGAAAACTCTCGATTTTAGCCAATTTTTAACGTCGAATATATCGAGTCACGTGATAGCAAAAAAAATTCCATTTATATTTCTGTGAAGTTCAACCCCTATTCTAGGAGCCTTTTTTAGGAAATTTCGTTATCATAAATAAATCTATGATTTTCTTGTTTATAGCGAGAGTCGAAAATCGAGAAAGCTGTTTCCACCCCCATAAGTGGCAGGGCTCCTTTAATATATGCCCATCTAATTCTACCGATTGTCAATTGCATTTCAATTCGATCCTCAAAACCGCGAATTCTCCTTATTCCTAATTTCCTAATTTTCGTATATTCTTCTCGTCATCTTTCCGCGTTGGCTTTAATTGCTGCTTCTGACATTTAAATTTCAAGGCTGACGTTTAATGTACTCGTAATATATTCTTATCGTCATCAAATATTAACGAGCGTTCATTAAGTTCATGTCTCTTTTTTGATGAAACAATATTTTTTAACATATTGCTCGTTAAATATTAACTATAAAAAAGGGTGGGAAAAGAGAAATTGGCGCACTTTTGCCCAAAAATATGCTTTGGAATGTTTTTAAGATAGCGAGTTTGTTTTGCCTTGTTGTCAGGAAATGCCAAAAAGAGGACTAAAAATTCTAGAGCCATTCCGTTAACTAGAGCGTTATTCTAGCGCATCGAAAAGTCAAAATTTTGAAGCAGACTCTCCCAAACCAAAAACGTACATAATCGCCACAAAGGTCTTTTGGGCGGAAAATGTCAACAACCAACTACGATTCTGCTCCCAAATGACCTTTTATAAAGGTAAGAAAGACAGCATAATTTTCACCGTTTTAACATCCTTTTAGACGGCGAGCCAATGAATCAGTCGGGCAGACCGCAATGTCAAAAGCGAGGATTCAAAGCCATCTTTTGAAAATAAAATTTGTCAAAACAAATTCTCGCTATTGAATTTGTCGCTTTTATGAATCCGACATGAAGGGCATCATGAACGCGGGCAAGCGGAATCGACTTTGGAAACGAAAATGGAGTCACAAGAAGTTTTTTGAATTTGCTCTTTGAATTTGTCGTAATTTTTTTTCGTTGTTTCGCTTTGCTATATTTTTTTCTTCAAATAAATCCAGTTTTTCGCGTAAAAACTCCAGTAAAGCAATTTTATTCTCATAGCTGTTTTCTTCAACAAATTCCCTCTTGATATATCTTCTGGAGGACCGCTTGACTGAATAGGTCATTAAAATGTAGATCGGAAATCCTGAGCTGCTTTCTGAGATGTTCGCCTTGCAAAAAAAATATTAGCTAACCTTGCGCGAGTCAATTTTCGCCGCTTTGGTCAGCCGCAAAATTTCGCATTCAAAAATTGACAGCCTCCCCCGACCGCTGTCGGACTTGAAATATAAAAGCACCCGTGGCCCTCCTCATTCATCATCAAAACGATCAGTTTCTAATAAAAACTATATTTTCTATTTTTTCTTCCATTTCTCATTTTTCTATTTTTTTCAAACAATGAAATTCTCTGCTGTTCTCCTCGCTGTCTCCCAGGCCGCCAGTGGTGAGTAGCTTCAAAAATAGAGATTGAAAATATTTTTTAAAAAAATTTTGAGAAGACAATTTATTAATAGCAATTAAGGCTTTCAAAAAGCAATTTCAGAATAAAAACAAAGATAAATCAAAAAAGAATAAGGGAATCATTGTGTTGATTCCGAAAAAAAAAATTCGTCATTAAAAAATTCTTTCAGTCGCTGACCTCAACCGACAAGTTGTATCTGCCCAAAACGAAATCACCAAAGGCGCCCGCTCTGATGGAAATGCTCTCTTGATCCAGCTGCTTCTTGAATTCTACTTGGACGATGCGGGGCACAATACTAATCGAGCTCCACAAATGCTCAACTACGGATGCTTCTGCCAACTTCTCGAGACCCGAAGAGTTGGACTTGGAACTCCTGTTGACGGACTCGATGAGTAAGACCATTAATCGCTACGAGCCTTTTTCCTCACAGAAAATTTAAGGATTTGCCAGCGATATCAACGATGCACCCAGTGCGTTGCCCACGACCAAAGCGGAAGCACAGTAAATGTCGAGGGCGAACAACTCGCTTGCAACTGGGAGAACGGCCGATACGAAATCTCATTCGACTCCGGAACTGGAAGAGTCAAGTGCGGCGGCAACGGACGTAAGTTTTTTAAGAAACCTTCTTTTTCTAACGTAAAAATCTAGCTTGCGGCACAAAATTGTGCACCTGCGATGACGAGCTTGCTTTCGAGCTCGCTGCTAATTTCGACCTCTTCGAAACCGCCCATTCTTCCCTTCGAGGATTCGAATTCGAGGATGAATGCCTTCCTTCCTCCCCACCAAACGGAACTGGCATCCGAGGAGAACTCCAGTGCTGCGGCGACTATCCTAATCGATTCCCTTACCACGACAAGGTATTTTAAACCGCCTGAGCCCTTTCCAACCCGTTTCAGAACGGCGGTCGTGACTGCTGCGTCGACAAGGTCTTCAACACCGACGAGAAGCAATGCTGCAATTCCGGCTCTTTGGTCCTCATCGGCGAAAGCTGCTAAAACATCTTCTAACTCCCTATTTTCGGGCTTTTATTGGTAAAATCCTTGAGTCGATTTATACCAGACACCTTCTTTTTTATACTTTTTGTTTACCCATTTTTCATTTTTCTCGAGAACAATTACTGCAACCATGGTTTAATTTCTGTACATACACGAATTAATCAAAAGTTTTTCATAATAAATTTCTAAGAATAAAACTTTCATGCAATGAATTTTCCAAAATCGCGTCCCTGGGTGGGCTCGAACCACCAACCTTTCGATTAACAGTCGAACGCGCTAACCGATTGCGCCACAGAGACTTGGACCTGGCTTGTTCAATCTGAATTTTTTTTTGGAAAGCCAAAATGATATTTATTTTTTACGCATAATTGAGTTTTTTCACAAGTTATGCACGGTGCCCGTCTTTCAAAAAGAAGCTCGGACTCTCAAGAGACATGTTGTCTAGTTTACTATCGTACTTGTGAGGGATGAGCGTGGAAGTGACTCTATTATGAAGCAGATTGGAATCCCCAAGTAAGAAAAAACTCATCAGAGCTTGAAGTTCTAGTTCTCCTTATAGTGAAAAATTACAAAAGGAAGCAAAAGAAGAGGCAATTTTTGTGTGATTTACTTCATCCATAGTAAGCATTGAAAAGTCTATTTTGCTTCATGGTTCCAGGGGCAGCCTGTCGTTGAGATTTTCTAATCGTAGAGCGAACGACATTGACATCATAATCTGCCGCTTGCATAATTTGGTCGTACTCTTCAAGTCGTTTTACAAGTTTGCTGTAGTTATTTTCATCCGTCTTTTCAGGCGAAAACGGATCATCTCGAGCATACTGAAAGCTGTTGCTATTTTGAAATCAAGGAAGAAAACAACCTGAAATCCTCGGTTGAAATAGATCGCGATTGCAAGAACAAATTCGAAAAAACAAATTATCCATCCAATATACAGGCATGCTCCGAGCTCATATCGTATCAAATCAGCGTCGTAATTAGATTTTCCGCCAAAAAGCGATCCGAGAGCGCTCGAATAGAACATCGAGTTGTTGAATTGTTGGGATAAAGAAGCAGCTTGAATTTTTGTTAAAATCTTGCTCCTAAGCTTTTTTACCGTAAATTGAAGCAGTAAGGAGCAATAAAAACGAGCCGATAAATAGAACCAACGCTGCAATTTTCATCAAAAACACTTTTTTTGCTGGATTTTTTAGATAAAATTTGGTGCACTCCATTCCAATAATCATCAAAATGAGCGTGCCAGAGCAGCAAGCCAGCGACATCACAGCAAAACACCGTTGAACAATCGCCAATGAAGAGAGTGAAAAAATCGGGCGCATGAAATTGTCGCAGCTGAAGATGCCAGCAGTGTGGGTCGAGCACTGAACCCAAATGCCCCTGTACATGTATTCGACCATCACGGGCGGCGACGTTACATCGTTACTCTTCGCCCACATGGGCCAGATGATTATTACAACTGTACAAATGTCAGAGGTGAACTGAGAAGACTCTTTCTTAATTACCATGCCAGCTAAAGGTGAAAACCAAGACCGCAAAAATGAAAATCTGCCACTTGTCGAAAGGTGGCAGAACTAACTCTTGAAGCATAAGGGTCGAATTTCGTGTCGGAAAGGAATTAGGTGTAGAATTGCTCTAAAATAAAATAAGCTAAGATGCTAGGTGGAAAGAGACTTGCAAGCAAAGCTTCAGCATTTGTGATCTTTGCTCTCCCTTTTCCATGCGTATGCCGATGAGAGAGGATGGTCTCAGCACTTTTATCACTTATGCACGATAGAAAATTTATCTTATAACAATTTTTTTAATAGGTGATAGCAAGCAAAAGCAAAAAATTTGATTTTCTACCTCGCTTGGTATTGCCATCCTCGAATTCGAAATATTCTATTTTCTCTTTCGGCGAAAAATTGAACAGACGAGTCGAAACCGCCAGCTGATGTAAAAGTTTCTTTGGTTATCGTAACGTAAATGGATTAACTGCGCGAAGCCACATTATAACTGCCCTTACATAAAATGATATTCGCCTTTAAATAGCAAAAGCGGTTGAACCCGACTACAGTTCAGACTCGCCAAACTCATGTTGGCTTCGAATTATGCGGAAAAATATAGCGAGTAAATATAGTTATTTGAAAAGAAATTGATTTTATTCAGGAGTAGAGAAACAGCATTGTCGTGCAATGCACAAGGAAATACAGTTTCAGCGTATTAGCCAATGTTACATTGGCAATGTAGTTAGTGAAGAAGTCGATCGCTTCATGCTTTCTTTTCTTGGCCCTTTGGAATCGGAGTGGTGAAACTCATGCCATTTTTTTCTCAATCTGAAATTTATCGTTGAAAAAAAAACAACTTACCAAAATATCAGCGCTTTCGGACCCATCCGTCCTAAATGGCGATTTTAAGTTAATAAAAGAATGGTTAAATTTATTAAAATCAGCATCGGCTCTAGAGACTTTTTTTGAAAAAAATTTTTTCATTATGTCCTCGAGACGATTTTAAGCGTCATAGAAGACAAATATGAGCTTACAAGATTACTGATGAAGAGAATTTATAATGCTTAAAGTTGGAGATGTTTGGCCACGATATATGGATCACGTGGCTGGGGTTAAGCCATACGAACTCTGAGGATTTACGTTTGTGCGAAAATCAGCAGACGGCCCATAAAGACAAGATTTACTAAACATGTCGGTGAGTTCAAACGCAAAGAGGATCAGAGGAAGACTAACAACAAACAGGAATTTTAACCTCCAAATAAGACAAAGCGAAAATATCGATTGCACAAAAATGAAGGGACATTTTCAACATCAAAAAGCACTAGAATGAAGGATTTTTGATGTTCGATAAATGACGTAACGCGTGTTTGGCCAATAGACTCGCGAGAGATTTGGAAAGCCAATTTCACTCTTTTTATTAGATTTTTATGATTTTGAGAGTTTCAAGGCATGTCCGGAAAATGACAACTTTTGAGAAACTTAATTTCGATAATCAAGGTAAAATAATTTTTCAAGTTGAACACCATAATGGGTAATAAAATACAAAAAAATTTGAATTTTACAATACCTTCGGAGGCGACTTATTATCTCCATCAGAATCTAACTTTCTACGTTTAACGGCTAATTTTAGCTCTGAAACAACTACCTGTCGACTCATCCCCAGATTACTTGATCCAGCGACGAGTCCCAAATGCTTGTTTCCATCGAGTTAAACCAACTCCTGTTGATGAACCAAAACTCGTTGCAATTTCTGAAGATGCTCTGAAGGTCTTTTGGTTTCCAATCACCTTACAAATCAATCGATTTCTAATAGTAAACCACCAAAAAGCTCATCGGCTTAGATCCGTCCGAATTTTCACGAGGCGACGCGGGAGAGTACCTGTCAGGCAACACGGCTTTCCCTGGCGCCGATTACGCCGCGCACTGCTACTGCGGCCATCAATTCGGGTAAATATTATTTGAGCTCTCGGAATCCAAGACTAATCTGGTTAGCGGTTTGTTGAAGTAATGATTATTGCATCTTCGGATTCTCCACGGTTCTGATTTTTTCCATGAACTTTTCAAAGTTCAAAAATTCTGAATTTCCCTGCTTTCAGAGCGTCCGAAAAGGACTCCTTTTTTTCAAAAATGAAGCCGCCAAGACCGTGAGTCAGGTTTTCTTCTCAGTTTTCTCAGGTTTGCCGAGCCCAGAGACTCTTGGAGCACCAACCGTTCAATTCAATCTCTTTGTAGATAACAATGTGACATCCTTATTTTATCTGACCAACAGAATCTTAAGATAAATATCCGTACTTCCTGAATCACCTGTAGGACTGCCCCGCAAGAGTAGAGTACGAATTCCGGCGCCTCTCTACACTCAACAAACAAGCCCCAAAATTACTGATCGTTTGACCAAAAATTCCCACAAGAAGAAACTGATTTTTCTTTCATGGTTCTTAGTTGTTAAAAATAAAAGCACCACCGGGCCGCTCCGGAGCTTCTGAGGATGATCATTTTTCTTTAAGAAAAACTTTACGCCTTTTTATTTGTTTTTATTTATGGAGCCCCCCGTCAGCTTTTTTCGAAAAATCTATTTTCGGAATTTCAAAATTTTGACCCCGGATATGGATTCTACGGGTAAAAACGATTTTGAGGCTTCATTTTTTGGGGGTCTATCTCGACTCTAACACCCTCAAAATCGCATTTGAAAATTTGACTTTTGAAATTTTGGCAAAAATATAGATTTTTCTTGGTCAAAAAGTTCTCTTATCAAGTTTTTGAAGCAAGTTTAACCTGAGGACGCATGAAGAACCAAAAATATTGTGTTTTTAAAATTTTCAATTTTTCGAAGGAAAAAGCTGACGGGGGGTCCTTATGGTTCTTTTTTAGGAGCTTTGCTGGTCAGCTTGGCGACGGAGCGACGATGTACATTGGGGAAGTACTCAATGAGAATAATGACCGGTAATTAAACTGACCAATTTAACATTGTCTCTTTCCTGAATTCACGTTTTCCCTATTCCGAATTCAAAGTACCCACTCAGGACCTCTCCCAAACGCACTTGACTGCACCTAATTGAACTGCTTTCAGCTGGGAAATTCAATTCAAGGGCGCTGGTAAAACTCCATTTTCTCGAACAGCTGATGGTAGGAAAGTCTTGCGAAGCTCTATCCGCGAGTTTCTGTGTTCCGAGGCGATGCATAATCTTGGCGTGCCGACTACTAGAGCCGGATCAATTGTGGTCTCTTTCGTCAGGGGATGAAAGTGTTTGTTTTTGTACAGAAGAAAGTCTATTGACCATAAACTTACAAATTCTCATCCTCGTTTCAAAGACACGACGGTGATAAGAGACAAGTTCTACGACGGAAATGCTAAGCACACGGGCAAAAACACAAGAATTACTAAATTATTTTTAAATCGTTATTTTGACCCAAACAAAGGCAGAACCAACATCAATTATTACAAGACTTGCACCAACTTTCATGAAAGGGTTCTTTTCTTACAAGTTCTATTTTTAAATTTTTAAACAAAGCTTGACCCGAAAATAGACGATTTGGTAGCTTTGAGATCATCAGAAGGGGAGGCCCAAGCGCTGGAAGATTAGAACTCGCGACGCAACTTGCTGATTATACGATAAAGGTTCGAACTTTTCCAAAAGTTATGAGTTTTTAGGGCGTAAAATTTGATTAACTTAGACGTGAAAATATTATTTTTCAGCATTATCGTCGTCACGATTGCGAAAACAGAGCCGTTTTCTATACCTAGGGACTATCACGGGAGCGCGAGGGCCCAATTTTCGCTTCCCCAACTACCCGAAATAGCCATCCATTTTTCTTGATTTTAAAGACAACATATGTTTTCTTACCTGCTTATTCTAAATATGATTGAAAAATTGGCAAAAAAATATAGAATATTATGAAAAACATCGAATTTATCTTTCAAATATCGAAAAAGTATAGACCTCGTCTTCCCTCGTCATTCTTTTTTCGATATGTTCTCTATAAGACACTTCCCTTAAATCTCTGAAAAAATGTTTTTACGAGTGCTTACTGGTCTCTTGAAATCATCAGATAATTGAGTAAAAGTGAGAGCGCGCTAGTGCTTTGCGCGCTGCGCGGGAAGCCCAAAAAGCATTAGCGCGCGCCATAATCTCAGTGGGTGCTTACTGTGACCCAGTACTCGGAACAATCCCGGGTGATTAACACAAAAAAGTTCCCGGAAGTCCTAAGCTTCATGTTTGCAAAGAAATTTTCGAAAAATAATAAGCAAGTGACCCAGAAAACTCGGGTGAAAAATCGGTCAGCTTTAAGAGTAGTCTTAAGTTTATCTTCCGCAGCATTTTCCGATCAAAAAGATTTTGGTATCATCAGAATCAGCTGAAAAATCCATACTTATGAGTAAATTTTTACGAAAATCGAAGGGCAATCGTTTTCCCGTGAAAGTCCCTATCTATACCTAAAGATATTTTTAGCTCTGCTATCCCTCGATTGAAAACTCAGAGTCCAAGTACGCTGATTTAATCAAAGAAGTATCGATAAAAACAGCCGAACTTGTCGCAAAATGGCAACTGATAGGCTGGTGCCATGGTGTCCTGAATACCGACAATATGAGCATCGCTGGGGTAACACTCGATTATGGACCGTTTGGATTCATGGATCGATTCGACCCGGAATTTATTTGCAACGCATCAGACAATAGGAATGGTCATTTTTATGAATTCATCATTCTTTTTTTGTTGTCACCCTAACCGCGGGGGACGAATCCCCGCGTATGAGCGTGGGACGAATTGTACATTCGAATGTCATTTAAGCGAAAACTGGAATAACTCTGGAACCGCTCGTCCGATATTCCTCAGATTTACAGAGAGTACTAATATTTATGTGGTCTTTCATCTCAAGAAGTCGGAATTGATAATTTCTCACTGTGAAAAATATTTTTTTTTAAGTTAGTATGTAATTTTATTTATTAAATCTCCCTTAGGCATTATTTTTTTCACTTGAAAAATGTTTGATTTGGTAGAACTTCATCAAAAACCAGGATTTATCTTGTCTGAGTAGGTCAAACAAACAAAATGGTTCGTTTTTACAGTAATAGTCTCAGCGGGCGCTCGAGTAGGCCAGACTTAATCCGGTGTCAGGTGCAACTGAACCGTGGTAAAACTTCCATATTTGCACAAGTCAGTGACAAGGCATTGACTAACTTACATTTAAATTTTCAAAGTAATCGGATAATTCGTTTGGAAATAACGGCGCCCCAAAGTCTTAAATGACATTGGAATGTACAATTCGTCCCACGCGGTTAATCTCTGTAATGTTACGTCAGTCGTTCTCGCAATCGATCGTATTTCTAGCAAAGTGATGTGAGCATAACACGATGACACCAGATCAAAGCGTTTTAAATTTCAGCCTTCTTTGACCGTGAAAAAGGGGCCGTTATACTTACTCAAATCAGCCTTTGATTGGAAAATGGAACTTGATGAAATGGGCTGAAACGATGGAACATCTTGTTCCAAGACTTGAAGCAAGAGAACTCATCCAAGAAAGCTACGATACGACTTATATGAATGCTCTGATCTCCGGCGCAAGGGCGAAAATGGGCCTTTTCGAGTCACTAGATGGCGATAAGGACCTTTATGAAAGCTTGCTGACAGCAATGCTTGAGTCAGGTTTGTAGCAAAAGATGAGATGTATTCATTAAAATACGTTATGGGATTCCTTATCTGCGGTTAGCTACGGCACTAGCGCGCTTATCAAAATTAGTTGACTTGCCATAATTATTGCAGTAGCAAAATTATTTGTTAATTCTAACTTAATTCTTTAATTCTTAAAATTAAGAGCCGCTGCATCTATGAAATCAATTATTTTATTTTCTAATTTCTGTCGACTAAGAAATATCTTCAGGTGCGGACTTCACCAATACTTTCCGAGCTCTATCCGGCGTTGAACTGGCCTCCGATGGAGAAGTAAACGAAGAAACAGTTGAACGAACAAAAGAAAACATCCTCGAACATTGCTGCTACTCTGCGGAGGATTGTCAAGGAACGTGATTTGACTCACCAAAAGAAAATTTTTAGAGTGGCATGAGAATTTGCAAATGCAGCAGAATCTTATTTTGATGATAAGCAGACAGCTATGATCTTTTAACTAAGAGTTTAACGTGTAAAATTGCAGGTGCAAGTACATAGCCACTAAATATGCGCTTGAGCTTACTAGTAAAAGAAAGCATGTTTTGACTTAGGTAGCTGAAATAGATGCTGCTTATATTGCCGGATTTCTAATTTTATGGGTCGACGGATCTCAAATCCTTACGAAAGCGGCTCCAGACGCTGGAAACGAACAAGAACTTGCGATGCTTAGAATGATGCTCAGACATGGCATGCTTGACCCCGACCAGCAGGTGAATTGACCGCTAATCTTCATCACGAATTTCAACAATTTTTCGCCAATTATTCTATTTTTCGTGAATGAGATAAGTGCCCTTGCTCTTGCACCGTACCCACGTGGCCTTGTAGTTAGATCCTCTTTTCGTGTTATCCTCTTCCCGCATTTCCTTATCTTAATTTACCGAAAGCTGATATAATACTAAAGTTCTCTCCCAGGCGCAGCTTCAAGAAAACTTGGCAGAATACGAAGCAAAAATGAACAAATTCAAAATGTCCAACGAAGAAAAGAAAATCAAAGATAAGGAGTACTGGAACGCGTGGTTTACAGTCTACAAAGTAAGGTAATTTTAAGATTTTGAAAATATCCTAGCGGGGGTTATCGGCAAATCCCCTCCGTTATTTACACTGAAATCGGCGTGGAATCAGATCAATCCGTTAGCGTCACGAGCTGTTGTTTCGCAACGTTGCTTTCGTAGTTTATAGGGAAAAACTGATCTGCGATCAAAATATTTTCGAGGAAATTTGGCCGGGAAAAGCCCTTCCGCCGTATATTTACGGTTAAAAGTGCACTTTTCCTTACAGAACGTAAAGCATGTTCAGTAAATTTAATAAGAATTAAGGCTTGCTCGTGAAAAACTCAACCCAGAAAGAAGACGACTCATGAATGGAGCCAATCCAAAATATGTTCTTCGAAATCATATTCTTGAAAAATCAATAAAGATGGCGGAAGACGGCGATTTTTCGGAAGTAAATCGTCTTTTGGACCTGTTCAGGGACCCCTACGACGTTGATGACAAAAAGTCAGCATCAGCAGAATATCAGTCGCCGCCGAAAACGGAAGATCTCTGCTTGAAGGTCACGTGATCTTCGTAGATTGTTTCTGCAGTGTTTTCTGAGCACCAGTCAGCGAATATGCAAAACGTATGTCAAACATGAATACGTTTGTTATTTGCTTGTATGACGGCCGATTCCAAACCCTATAAGCAGGGAGATGACAGCTTGAATGACTATCGCTCGGACACCTGTAGCTCGTTTCGTATTTCTGTGTCTAAAAATAAATTCCGTGTTACAAAGATCGCAACATCTTGTTATCTTTCGTAATTTTGCTGATTCGTAAAGCAATTGTCGATAGACGAGACGTAAACGCGGTGCATCGGGCGGCGCTCTTGCGCGCCCTCCGAGAGGTCACGAACAGAAAAAGTACTATAAATACGAGCATGATGGGCTTGATCAACATAGCAGAAAGAAATCAGCTTTCTTTTTATCAAATATATTTCAAATAATGAAGCTTTTCGGTCTTATCGCATCGGCTAACGCCATGCTTCGAACTTCCAGCCCCGAGTGTGCTGAAGTTGGCAAGCCAAACTTCTGCAAGGATGTCTTGACCTACACCACACGGTAAGAAAAAGAGAAAATAATGCAGTATTAAATTAAATCTCAAAGAACAAACTCGTGGACCTGCAAGGATTGCTTCAACATCCGAGTTGAAGTCAACCTCAACGCCATCGGTGCCGTCGGTGACTATTGGGATAACCGCGATCACGTCTTCCTCGCTTTCGACAATGATGTTTCCTTCATCAAGGTCGCCGGACCCGGCGACAACGTCGTCCAACTAGACCGAGACGATGACGGCAACCAGGTCTGGCGAGTCGACTTCCAATCCACCTTCAACCCTGGAGATCGACGAATCGACATCAACATCGAGTTCAAAGAAGCCGACGCTCCATCCAACCTTGTCAAGGCCGATCTCTGCCCCTTCTGCTTCAAGGACACCGTCGTCGCCGATCCTTGCGACTCTTCCTGGCTCGTTGCCAACGTCGATGAAGTCAGTGAGCCTTCCCAGGGAGAATGGAACTGCGCCAAGGTCAGAAAGTTCGAAAAGATGAACCGATGCCAGTTCGTTTGCAATGCCGGCACTCCTGAGGAATACTCTGCTGGTGGATTCGCCAAATGCTTCCGATACGAAGACCACAAGAAATTCTCCAATGGATGGATGCTCCCAAAGAACCGAGAACTCAGCTGTGATAACTGATTCCTCTCTCTGAATCCAAAAACACTTTTCTATGTAAAAAAAACGTAAAATCAAAAACACTTTTATTTGTAAAAATAAATTCATCGAAAATCAACCCTACCTTGAGTTTGTTTCCGTACATGATCTCTATTAAAGTCAAAAGATGTTCTGAAAACCTGTTTAGAGGCCTACTTATCAATCCATTTAAAAATTCAAGCGAGTGAGTGTACTCCCTTCTCGTCTGGAAATAATCAAATCACAGTTCACCCAAAAAGTTTTTTCTTGGATGAGTTTTATGACAATGATGCGGTCAAAGGAAGATATGGCTGCCGCAGCAACAATTGGTTTTTACAGGTTGCTTTGTTTGCACATGTAGCCATTTGAAAAATTGATGGAGAGACATATCAGATTTTAAATTGGGAAAAGGAGTTGATTTATTAATCTTACATTTCCAGAGCTCGGAGTTTTCATTTGAAAAGAGATTCTTGCTTCAATACAACGCCAAGAAGAGCACAAAGCGTTAGAGAAGGGATGAAAGCTCGAATATAAACTTAATCCCCAGAAATGATTGCGACCAACATCCCCTTGAAAGAGAAAAAGGACGATTCCAGAAGAAATCTATTCGACGACCGGGACCAACATTAAGCGATATCGTCCAGGAAAAAAGTCGAAGTGGCTCAAACTACTCCTCAGCCTCAAAACTTGGTCCAGAGACCAATGAATCGGAGAAAAAAGGGGATAAACCAGGAGAGAAAATGAATTCTAATGATAAAGTTATGATAAGAGTTGGATCAACCCCCGTACGTATCAATCTAAAAATCCAACTTAGTGACAAGGGTGTTTAGAGATCGACCAAAGAAACGAAGAAAAGAGAAGCGCTAGAAAAAGCAACTGCGCGCAGAAGACAATTTATTATTGGTGAGATTACCTTGTCTTACAACTGATTTATTATTGAAAGGGATGACGGCTGCGATGGTACTTCTTTTCGTTGTCCTGTGCTTTGTTGATCAGTACCAGCAATATCTGCATAACATGGAATTCCACAATAATGCAACTGATGAAAACGACTATCATATGCATTCAGAAGATTAACTGTATAAAGAAAGATAAAATGCCAATAAAAATTAAACCAAGCGCCAGCATAATCAGATTTCGACAAAAAGGGCTCGTGAAAAGACTGTAACAATGATTTTAAGAACAGTAGAACCTTTCTCGAGGTCTAAAAATAAAACTACATGTTTTATTTCTCATTTAGAAAAAGAGCAGTTATTATTATCAGAATCAGAAGTCAGGGTACTACTTACAGCGTGAGGTGAGAGCAATTTGTGAAGGTAAAAACTTTGATATGACTGTGGTAATTGTGATAAAGCAGCGATAGCTTTTTGGAGATGCTTTGACGCATCTTCGACGGGCAGGGGATCGCGGTTCCCGTAGAGATCTTTGCCGTACATCTTGTCAGGAAGAGATTTGAAGAATGTGTTGATAGATACGGAAAAATTCTAAAAGCGGTTATTCTTCAACCCTTGAAAAGGGTACTTACAAGGGCCTTTGTACAATGAAACCAAAGCGCAGGAATAAACAGAACATCTCCTGGCTTGAGAACTTCCCGATAAGCATTTGTTTTTTTCAGATCCGGAAAACAGACTTGATTTTCTTGCAAATGCGAAATGAGTCCAATACACTCGGATTTATCCCCATCAAGATACAAATTTTTCGCATCGCTTGGAGGAAAGAGAAGCACTTCTTTTTCACCAACAGTTTGCGTCAGAAAATTATCAAGAGTGTCGTAGTGCAGCCAGATTTCCAGGTTCTTTGGGGAGATCCTCAGGATCTGTGAGTGCTGTCGGTCGGGTCGGAAAAGCGCTTCGGAAATGTCAGCAGAAAGGGTGGGAAAGTCCTTTTCAAAATCGGGCAGATCTTTGCGTCGCGCGCTGACGGAGCGGAGATACCGGACTTCTCCAGCAGCAACTTCGCGGAGAAAATCTTCTGCAGGGTATTCATTTGCGTATTCGAAGTTCTGAAAGTATTATTAGCATCGGATGAGGGCAATCTGATGGAACTCCACTCGGGCGTGTCAGGATAATCATTTTGTGAGTGTAAATTTATCTTTTGGAATCAGAAAGAGATCTCAAAATGCGGAGAGAAAAGAAAAAACGGGTTCTTATTGCTTTGGTTTCCACTGCTGTACTTATAAAAGGTTCTTAATGCTACAAATGAATTACATTTGCTAGTCGTACTCTTGCAAAAAGAAATTGGTATTATGAAATTTAAAGAACTTTGTCGAAAGAGCTTCAATTATCGTCACCGTCCATGCTTTTACCCAAAAATCGAAGAAAACAAATGAAGTTGAGCCAGTTGAAATGTACATAATAAAAGAAACGGGGTGCCTTTTGAAAAACGGAACGAACGAGCGTATCAATTTTAGCGAAAATATGAAGGACTTTTGGTATAAAGATCGGGGCGAGCCTCGTTTTTACAATTCTTTGGACGAGGTAAAATCGGCTCAAACAATGATTGACTATTATTTAGTTTATATTTTATACTATTTTCTATTCCTCTTCTATTCCTTGCGACTTCGACGTGGAAATTATTAAGTATTTTTTCGAAGTTCAATTTGTCAAGAGCGAGAATATGACCAAAGCCGGTCGAATATGGTAAGATTGGTCCAAAATTTCGCCTCGAAACTAAAGTCATCTGAAAATTGTTCTAGTCAGAAGACTCAGAACTCAAAGTGGGAAATCACACTTCATGATGGAGTGACGACACCTTCTGGTCTACTTCTAGGACGGCGGCCTGAATGGGCTACTACTTCTATGCCTAGTAGAGGCAATTTCACGCCAGAATTTCCTTTTGTGAACATTTCTTTCAATATAAAAGAAAATCAGAAATTTTTTGAATTTGAACAAGCGATGAAAAACTACACATTTGGACTGTACTCTTAAAATGATTACAAGCTCTGTAGACTCAAACAACTACTCACCTCGTACGTAGCCGAGGAACTATAGCTTAACCACTTACTCATTTAATTACACTATATAACGGTGATAGCAGACTCATCTGTATCTACTGTACCTAGTTTTTATTCTAAGTTCAGGTCAGCAAGTGACTTGCAAGCTATATATTGCCCACAAACGTCGGTTCTCTGTGAAGATTCCAACTGCTTCGAAAAGACCCGTTTACGTTTGGAACAGGGTTCGGTAATTTGAGCTCACGCTAAAACTCAAGGAAACAAAGCTTGAGACTCATGTTTTTTAATTTGAGTTTTGAGAACTCAGAGATGAAAAATCAATTCTGGCGATCCATGAGCCAATCAAGGAAGCGCTCGCTTATTTTGAGTTTTGAAAACTCAAAACTCTCAAATCTCCCAAAAACTCAAAACTCTCAAAACTCTCAAATCTTCTCAAAATGATTTCTCAAGCCATTTTGAGTTCTCAATTTGAGGAAATTTGAGCGTCTAGCCAAAATGAGTTTTAGCTTGAGCTCAAATTACCGAACCCTGGTTTGGAAGGAAATATTGGAAGGAATGCCACGATATCCTGTACGAAGCAAACAAAAATCAGAGCTGTATTTAAACTGACTGTGATTCCGCACTTTTGAAGGAAGATACAAGCAGCTAACTATAAAGACAACCCTGTGATTGTGTCTATTGAAGACAATACCTTTGTTCTGAAATCCAGAGTCAAATCGCCTCCTTTATGAATTGATAAGGAAGTATCTTTCATCTTTTCGCAAAGTTCATCGAGCGTCCAGTTCTCTGTCATATCCAGCCCCGCTGTATTTTCGAGAATCACTGGCTGCCCCTCTTCAACAAGACGTGAAAGAAGCTGTTCATCCAGCTTTTCTTGTTTGATATCAAGGCGACGGATTTTTATGTCTTTCATTCTTTCTTTCTGAATTCTTATTTTCCGAATCATTTTTAAATTAAAATAGGCTAGATTTGTGATGATAAATACAGAAGGGAGAGAAGAGATAGTTCTTGAACTTGTTCGAAGAAGGCTTGAAGTAGATTTGCACAGTTATATTTTCATCTTTTTATTTCTTTGGTTTGAGGATTTCGCCGATTTTCTGACCGAGAAGGACCTTGTCGCCAGGGCTGACGTTGAATTCAAAGGATTTTGGAGCTTCGAAGACGAGAACGATTGTAGAGCCGAGATTGAACTCGCCCAGCATTTCACCTAGATTTGGATGAAATAACGGTTTCTCATAAATAAGAAGTAGTTTTCTTCACAAACCTTTTTCGACGGGTAAACCATCAGGGAGTCGCGGATCTATGAGCGTAAAATCTTTGTCCGCATGCGCTCCGTACAAAATTCTCCCTGAGTTAATATTCGTCACCATGTCTGGATCGTAGTGGAAGATGATGCTACCGACATTTGTAGCACCAACAGCGCAGTAGGACATAAATCCGTGAGCCCACTCGCCGAAGAATGTGGCTCGCTCGTTTAGGACGAATAAATCGCGCATAAAAGCAGCTAGTTTCGGATTGACGGAGAAAAGATCTGAATTCAAACAATAGAAGAAGGGGACGTCTAAGTGTTTTACCTCCTGGATAATGTCTTCTGGAAGTAATGGTAAAATCGGCGGGCGAGTGAAAGCGATGATAGTCTCCAGGAGCTAGGTAAATGACGATTTGAAAGAGCTCGTTTTCTGGATGGACTTTTAGATTTTGCGCGAATTGAGCATCAGTTGTTTTTGAAAGAGTAAAGCCAGTTTCTTCCCAGCGTCCGAAAAATCGCTTCAGCGAGTAATCAACGCCTTTTACTTGCTCTATCAGACCGTTTTTGCATTTTCCGAAATGGAGAACTTTTCCGTCTAAAAAGAAATCGTTAGAATTTGCTGTAAAGAAGGACAAACCTGCAGGAGAAACAACAACTTTGGGGTCCATATCGATTGGTCTGACTTCTTGCTTGATCGCTCTGCGAAAGAAACTGTTCAGAGAAGGGTAGAAGCGAAGATCTGACTCGACGGCTTCTTCGATATTCACGCCAAAAGCGCTTGAATACGCACCGTAAATTGGTTTTCGAAGAAAAACCGGGACGGGGGTGTTTCCTAAGACGCCGAATGCTTTTGAAAGCAATCGTAGGGGAAGCTTTGAGTAAGCGGTCAGGCCAAAATGCTCTAAAACGATAGATGAGATGCTTGTTTTTTACGCTTACCAGTTCCATCAGATGTCAAAACCGCTCGACCAGGCTCGAAAATCGACAAGAACGAAGTCGTATCTCTGTTTCTTTCTTCAATATATTCCGTTCTTCCTTCGATAAAATCCTCTAGTGTCACATCTTTAACGTCTCTTTCTGCAAATTTCAACGGATCAAGACCCAGAACGTTCAAGAACTGATAGTAAACGCTCTTTGTTTTCTTCATGATAGTTGAGAGCGTCGTTTCCGTGTAGAAGGTCTTCTCTACTTCCAAATCTCGGGTCAGGGTGTCGCGAAAAGTCGTGGCTCGCTCTCGGCCCTGTCCCCAGTAGGTGAAGGCCATGTACATTAGAGTTGGGTACAGGAGGAAGAACTGAGAGGTGATAGAAGTCGTTCATTTGAAAAAGGGTTGACATTTCTAATAAGCGAATCTATCCTTTCCTTGAGATAAAAGAGAATGTCCGGAAAAATAGGAAAATACTTCCTCCCTCTTGCTTGATCCCGCATTCTTCTGAGAATAAATTTGTACAAGAACGGATACTGCCGTTTGATGTCAGCTCTGTCTTCAAAGGAAAGATGGTCGTAGATCTTTTCTTGGCGAACGCCTTGTCCACGAATGCGACGGAACCAGCCGGCATCGTTGTTCCACCAAAGTCCGAATTGTAATTGTCTAACCGAATTCGAAGGCAGCAGAAGTCGCCCATGCCCGGCCGCGCAAAGAATCGCGACTCGGTTCATTCTAGCGTATTGTGAATTGATAAAATTCGTTAAAACTATTCCTGACTATTTTATTATAAATATTTTCATTTAAACAAGAAAACTAACAGCGCAGATTAGAAATAAGATATATATTTTTAGTAAGGTTTTGTCATTTTACAGAATATACAGTTCTATCGAATATTTAGTAGCTTTTATCATAAATAATAAAACAGAAATTTAACATTGGGGTAGAAAACTCGGATTTTATCCTCAGGAAATCATTTCATAAATTTCAAGTTAAATATTCTCATCTTTTTCTCTTCATTTTCTCCGCTTTTTTATCATTTTCTTCGCTCAGATACATTTACTTTCTCGTGGGAGAATAAGGAGAGCGCGAGAGAAAGTCCTCCCCTATGGATGAAGAGCGCGCGCTGGAAGAGAGAGTCTTCAATTCAAATCGAAGTAGATGTAAAAAGAAATTTGTAATCTGTTTGTTTCTGGTATTAGATTTATTTAAAAAATATGAAAAACAAGTTAGGCGCAGTTTCTTTGAAACCAGTCAAGGATTTTGTTTCCTCTCCATCTTCGAGAGTTAGGCTTGAGCTTTGGGGTGCCGTTCAGTCCCTTTTTAGTGCACTTGATCATTGGAGCCATCTTTTTGGTTGGGTTTCCGCCGAGTGGCATTAAGTTCTCATGGTCAGTCCCGCCACGGCTTGTAACACAGTTCACTCGGACAACGTCTCTCGGAGACTCTCTCCAGTGGGACGGGCCTTTGGCTTTACTTTTACCATATCTTCCCGTTGTCTTCTTACTGGTGCCATTGTAAGGATCATGAACCTCAGTCCATTTCCATTTCGACTTGCCACCTTCTTCCCCACCCCAGGTTTTCCGGGGACTCACTCTAAGTTTTTGGTTGAGTGTTTCGTTTATGTCAGACCTACTAAGTCTGACTTAGGCTCGGCAACCTCTGTAGAAAAGCTGAGTCAGAGCCTGAAAGATATAAGTTGAAAAGCTCCTTCTACGCTGCCTTTAAAAAGTGATCATTCTGTCTCTTACTCAGCTTTTCTAAACAGGTTGGCGAACCCAGTTTCAGACTCGAAATATTCTCGTACCGGTATTCAATAGCAAGTCCAGCTGTATCATAGAAGTCATGTAGGTCAAACCCACAAAAATTATTGATAAGCTCTCCAAGAATCTTTTCGTCGGCTTTGATGGCAATAATGAGTCCTGCGAAAATTTTCATCGCGCTTTTTTTCGAAGATTTTTTTTGCTTGTAAATGAACTCTCGAGTGCTTTTATACTTGCGGTTCTCAATCGGATTGCCTAATCAGTAGGGGATCTAACTGTTATTGATACCGTTTTGGGTCTTTAAAAGGCAAATTGTATGAGATAAAAATACAGCGCGAGGGTTTCAAGTTAAAATTCTCGCGTTAGTTTTCTTTTTAGAAAAGAGGCGTCGTCAGGTTCAAGTTCTGTCATTTTATTTAAAACTTCTAGTATCTTCTCGGCTACAGAGGAATAAACAGGTATAAATTAATTTTCTTTGGCATGTTTAGCTAGCACCTTGTTCAGAATCTTCAGCACTTTCAGCGGTAGTAACAAAAGTAATCCTCCAAGAACATAGGCAAATCTTGATCCCAGGAGCCAGTAGAGAACTGAAGCGAAACATGGTCCAGTTGCTCGAGCAAGGGCTCCTAGAGATCGAAGGGTTCCCATAACTCGACCTTTTGAGAGGATTTTTCTTGATAAAAAGGGGTCTTTTCAAAAGTCAAGCATCAATTTTGACCTTCAAATATTTCATCGAGCCAATTTTTTGAAAAAGTAATTATCCGTTCCTTTCTCCGAAATGCCGCCATAATTGGACACAGCTGAAGAAAGGCAGGGCACGACCGAAGCTGCTGCATACGCAAACGGCACCAAACCAGCGTAAAGAACCCAAGCTTCCGTTGCAAAACCGATCACGACAAAACCAACGATCAACACGCAAATCGATCTTTTGGCGATTGCGATTTCACGGCCGATCATGGCGCGGCGAATATATCCACCTGGAAAGAAGTTTTGAATGCTAGGATTCTAATGATGTTCTAAGTACCTTGGACGAGGGTCATAATGACTCCGAGAACGGCAAACATCTTTCCTTGATCCATGCGGGTGAAGCCGAATCGGTTGTGGGTTAAAAAGGTGAGGGTGAATTCAAGTCCTGAAAATATATTTCAGAGAAAAAGATATTTGATAACCTGTTTCATTGATATTTTAAAATAAGCACATGCTTGAAAAGGTCCGACTTGTGGAAGACTCAAGAAGTTTTTCTAGAGATTGCATGACGCAGACACCAGAAAATTGTTCAAATAACGACGAATTGGTATTTTTATAACCTCAATGATTTGAAATTTAACCTTAACCAGCTAAAAGACCATTGAGAAGAAGCTTAGAGTTTCAAAATAAGATTTTCAACGAAATCGCTCTACCTGAGAAAAAGAAAAGGTAAAGAAAGTATGCCAGTCCAATAATTGAAACACAACATCTATCGTGCGAGCTCATTTCTACCGCTCGGAATGCAAACATCTTCTTTGGATTGATAAGATCAAGTCCTTCTCGCCAGCTGAGATAAAGCGAAGACGCTCGTTTTTCTTCCGGCAGTGTTTCTGGAAGGAACAAGTAGACGATGACGATGTCTAGCAGGCACATCGCAAGGGCAAAATACGCCGGAATCGCGAAGAATTCTTGATCGGCCTTGAGCAAGCTGGACATGTACGCGCCAACAAATGGGCCGACAGTGAAGCCAATCGAATAGGCGACACCGACCATCGCCATTCCTCGACTCTTGGCTTTCTTGTCCTCAAGATCTGCCAAAGCGGCCATGCAGATGGAGATGTTGCCTTCTGAGATGCCAGCGACGATTCGTGCAGCAACGAAGCAGGCGAAAGTGTTTGCTCCTGACCACATCCAACAGGCGAAAGATGAGCCGAAGAGTGAGAGGATGATGATTCGTTTTCGTCTTTATTTGGGTCGAAGATTTACTTTCATTATCTTGTTTTTGAGAAATTGACCCTTTCCCATATTTGTCTGATAATGCGCCAAGTAAAGGCGCATTAACATACTGCAAAAATGAAAATAGCGCTCCCAGAAGACCCCCAAACAAAACTGAAGTAACAGGCTCCTCTACTGGAATTCTAAGAAGACTTCTGAAAGACTCGACCCAGCTGAGAACCGTGTTGTAGAGTTGGTCGTTTTCAGACTTTGCATAGTAATCCTTTTTCAAGATGAAAGAAGATCAATTTGTTGTATAACAATCGATTAACCTATTATTTAGTTTCCATTTGAGAGAATACCCTAACTGTCTGAAATGATAGAAAATTATGGAAATTGAACAAATGTTGTATTCACGGTCTGATGAAATGTCAACCATCTTTTTTTAACATGTTTTATCGGCATTACTATTATCGCAATTATACTGGAAATGGTAAGGCATTTTTCGGAGTCATGTTATCATATAAACAAACCGCAGAATTAATGATATTCTGGTTTTGTGAGGAGTGGAAACAAAACTCTTGACTTTCAATTTTGTCGTTGATTTTGAAGTCATAATATTTGGAAATTCGATCAAAAGATTCTAAATACTCGTTTTCTCAATTTTTTGTTTCAAAGTACCGCAGCCTCTGTTAAAATAAAAGAATATGTGAAATATCCGTACGAATCAATTCATGAACCTATCTTTAAATTTATGATAAACTAATTAAAATGGTGTTCATCCCAAAAAATCTTTCATCCTCTCCAATAAAGCAGGAAAAAGCGGCAAAATAACCGTAAATCCCAATAAATCCACAAGTACGGAAATAAATATCCAAGTAATCACTGATTTATCTGACGCCATTTTCACTCTTCGATTAATTTTCCTTCGCTAATTTCGTGTGTTTCTCTCTCTAATCACTGTTGTTTTAACAAGTCGTTAGAGGCTTCTGAGGTGCATCGGAGTGTAAACGCGAAATTTTCTCTCGTAATTGTGTTTCTCGTTTTTTTTCCTGGCTTTTATAGAGTTCTAGCCCGGGGCACGATTCCGCGCCTTTTCGGTGCCTTCTTTTTATTTCCAAAAAGCAAAGAAACGAAGATAATAAGTAAAATGGGCTTTCTTTAATTGAGGGAAAAATTCATGTTGGTATTTTGAGTCATAAAAACTAACAAACGCAATTTAACGCAGCGCGGTGCGGAGCTTGGAGGAGAAACAAAAGAACGGACTTAGATTCTTGACCTTTCTCGCGAAGCCCTGCAGCGAAGGTGAAACTACCGGCGGGAAATGGAGTCGGTTTTGTGAAGCTGCTCCTTTTTCCGGAGAATGATGTATCTTTTTGATGAGTTTTGATTTTAGAACATCAGTATAACCATCGACTAGTAATCAATGATTGCTCTTTTATGGGGGAGGTGTCTGGAACCGACAAAAAATTCCGACAAAAATTTTCATTTTTTTCATGTATATTTCAATGGCGCACCATTATCTGCTTGGCTAACGTAAATTCCTCAAAACTGCATAGAAATGTCAATTGTGGCCTAAAAAGCCAATTCTGCATAGTTTTAAGAAAAAAAATTTCCCAAAAAAATTTTTAGAGTTTTTTTTCTGAAGTGTCTTTTTTTTGAAAATTTTTGTCGGGATTTTTTGTCGATTCCAGACACCACCCCGTTTTATGTTGTTTTATGTTACTCATATCCTGAGAATATTGAAAAACATCTTTGTATTGAATCTGCACATAATCAAAAGCGACAGGCACAAGGATGAAATAACCGATACCAAAAATGTAACTAAAAAAGTTTCAGCCTTCAGCCACGCTCAAAAAACCGTACTTATCGATTGTATCAGACCTTCCATCGTGATCTGAAACTGCAAGTCGACACTTGCGTTCCAAAGCTCGCTAGAATCAATTTTTCTTTTCATCTCGTACAGTAACAGTACCTCTCTGTGAAAAACTGAGGAGTCATATTTTCCCTCTTGAAAATTGAAAATTGATAAGCAGCTTTAACGAAATCTTCTTGATCTGCGAAAATGAACGAAAGCAGCATTTATTGATGATTTCGTTATTTTACTTCGATAGTAATTGGATCAGAAAAAGGGGACATTTGAGTGATCCTATGAGGGAAACTGTATTTTAGAAAGAAAGTAGACTCGTCGGTTGAATGAGCTTCATTTTTGATTGACTAATTGGCCGATCCACCGATATCTTTCTTTCATTATCGGATTAAACTCTTGATTGATTTTATTAACATCAATATGTAATTCTTACATTAGATTCGATTAAGCCGGTCAAATCATTATTTCGTAAATTTTTATTTGATTGATGAATAAAAACGATTATCGTATTATTATTTTATTGAAATAAAATAAATTATTTCAGAGCTCTTAGATTTTGAACTCGTAGATTTTGCGAGTTCCATTTTTTCTTCGAGATACTTTGGCGAGGAAAATCGGGATTCATCTGAGCTCGGTTGAAGGTTGAAGTGTGAGCTGCATGCTTGTAGCTTGGTTGGTAGGACTAAAGTATAATTCGCATAATCGGAGAATGTTGTATAGTTTGTTAGAGACATATTTGCTGACGTCAATAATTTCTCAGTGACTGTTTTGACGGTGCATTAGATCTTTTCTTGATAGGGTTATTATCCGATTGTGGACAGCGCTTTTAGGTTGGAAGATAATGTCATATTTTTTGCAATTTGCGATTATGACCGTCTCTCATTTTTTTCAAGGCCGACTTGCCTTTTCAACTTCATTCATTCTTATGTTATTGAACATCTTCCCAAGTCCGTCGTAAAACTAGAAAAATCAATTATCATCGTCAACGAGCAAAACTCACGTAAAAAGTTCGACGAGCTCTAGAAAATGCTTCAGTTGAATCGACCATGATGGTTAGCCAAATCACTTTTTTGAATAATTTTTTCCTCTTTATTCCCTTTTCAAAATCATATAATGAGGTCTAAGGAGGCCTAAAGAAGAAAATTTATTCGCTTTCATAAAAACCACCATGATGGCCGTGGAAAAGTATTGCATCTCATCAAAATTGACGACTTGACACGAGGGTTCTCTGCGTATGGAACATTCACCAAAGGAAGCGTGTTAGATTATTCTCATTTTATATTCTCCGCTGGCGGCGTATCAGCCTTTATAATCTTTTATAATAGAGCTTATCATAATTGGCAGCATGCATGTCTCGAACGAACGATGCTGTAAAAGGATTAATGTGGATTTCCGCAGCATCTCGAAGACATTTTACATAAATAAAGAATCTATCAATAAGAGCCTTAAATTCTCGTAGGAAGTAGAAAGTTCAAATGAATATGTCTGCCTAGAATAATGTGCATAAGCAGTCATAAAATCGCCCAACCAGAAAAGTTTTGCATAATTTGCAATAAAAATATTCCTGCATTCATTCAGGGATATCAAAAACAAACGATTATGCGGGTTCAAAAACTGAACTTTGTCATCATCAATCATAATTTTCGGTCAAAAAGAACCTTGCACAGAGACCTTGCAGCCGGGGTGAAGGTCGAATAAAAAGAAAAAAAAGTCACCAAATTCCAAGGCACGCCATATTTGGACTTTGCCCGGTTGTGTCAATATTTTACAAAATCTACAAATTGATTACGGATTCTTTCAATAAACACCTCAACTTTTTCGATTTTTTTTCGAATTTCTAGAGAGCGAAAATGAGGAGAACGATTGTCCATTCGAGAAATTTCTCAAGCACAGAAAGGTCTCTCAGACCAAAGTACGACCCAGAGAAGCACATTCAAAATGCCAAGCTGCCAACATTTCATTTCCAAGACTCACTCCCGCGCATGGCCATTCCACCCCTAGCGCAGACTGACAAGAAAATCCGAGAGGCAGTAAAAGCTCTTGAAGGTCATCCAAAATTCACTGCTGAAAAAATCGCAAATTTCGAAAAGCTCTGGGCCGATTTTGTCGCCTCCGAGGGACCTAAACTTGACCAGCTTTTACGAGACGATGACGAGCAGAATTTCAAAAATTCTAATTTTTTGAATAAACCATGGACAGAAATGTACCTTCGTGACAGGAGACCTCTTCCGATGAACTACAATCCTACTGTCGTTTTGACTGACGCGGGACAGGTATCTATCTTAACGAAGAACTACAGTCGTTACTTCATTTTAGACCCCACCATTCCGACCCTTTCAATTCCAGCGCGCTGCTCAAATCGCCTGGGCTTCGGCAAAATTCTACCTCACTCTCAAAGACCACCTTCTCGAGCCTGACGTTTTTCATATGAAAGGCAAGCCAAGTCCGAAAGCTGATTTTCTCGCCAGATGGCTTCCAAGCACAAGAATTTCTTGGAAATCGAAGGGAATCGAGAACCAAAGCATGAAATATTTGCCATATGCGATGAATATGAGCTTTCCGATTGACATGTCTCAGGAAAGAGCTAAAACAAATTGGAAATTAGCATCATAAAAGAGATATCTAAAAAAGGGATTCAAGAAAGAAAAATATTGAGCCGCGCTTCGCGCGGCTTTTTTTGAATAAAACTCGAAGCCGCAAGCGGCTTCTCGATTTGAAATGCTCGAAAAAAGTACAAAAACATCATGTTCAGCACCCGAATTCCAGAAAAGGACATCGATCGTATCCAACGCGGTCCCCTCGAAACTCGCCATGCAACAGTCCTCTACTGTGGTCGCTTTTACAAAATCGACCTCTTCGACTCGAACTGGAACGTAAAATCACAGGAGGACATTTTCGCTGATTTCGCGGCAATCCAAGCTGATGGCGACGCCCGCGGATTCAATCAAGACTCCATTTGCCCGCTTTCTTCTGCTGAGCGAGATTTTTGGGCAGAAACGCGGCAAATGCTCGTTGAAAATGGAAATCAAGAGGCGCTGGATGCAGTGGATCACAGTATGGTTTGCTTTACGCTTGACAATTATGCCTACAACGATGCTGGGGAGTGTTGTTCGGAGACTTACAGTGGCCCAGGAAATGGTTAAGACTGTGTTGCTTTGGTAAATTCTCAGTTTGATGTTATGATCCAAGTCTTTCATCATATTTTTATCCTTTTCGAAAAATTTCTCGACGCGAGTTCTTTAGAACTTATTTCATGTCGTCTTCATGTCTCTCTGATCAAATCGTGTTATCAAAGTTGTCTATTCATTGAATCAGAAACGACCCCAAAAGCAAGACTTTTCCAGAAATAACCTGTCTAAAACCATTGAAAAGCTAAGAATCGCTGGCACGACAAATCCATCCAAATTGTCATGGGCAAGTGTGCCCTTCCTGGCGTCAATTTCGAACACGCCTGGGGCGATGGAGCAGCTGTTCTCAGCTACATGAACAAGATCAATCATTATATCGAAGAAACACTTGCTGATAAAACTTGCATTTTGAACCGGGATTTCAAAACCGACAAGGTGTCGAAAGCGGTTGAAATCGAGTTCAAGCTCAACGATGAAATCAAAAGTCGAATCGACGAAGCTCAAGCGGCGCATGATGAAAGATGGAATCGACTTCAATGCTGCGTCATGCCACTTGGCAAGGCTCCTGCTGCGATGAATGAGTTCTACTACGACCAGGGTACTCTTCTCTCTTCATCTTTCTCATTATCGCCAAATTCTAGAGGCGCAGGAAACGAAGGATATCTTCAGCCATCCACTCAACCGAAACTGGATGTTGAGCAAAAAGCTAGGAGCAGACGGTTTCTGCCAACTGGGGCTGATGATCACTGGGACAAAGTATTACGGTCATCCTGTGTCAGGAACCGGGCCAAAAGTTTCGAAATTTTGATTCAACAATTTTCTGATTATTTCTTTTAATTATTCAAATTCGAGGATTATTCGTACTCTACATTTTGTTTATAAAAAGAAAAGAGTGTCTATTTTTGTGGAATATTATATGAAGAAAATGTTTGTCTTACAAGAATACGGAATATGGTGTCTATTTTTTCGGAGATGTATGATGACACTAGAACATACCTACCTGGTAGAAGTATGAGATTCTCTACAATGAAATTAAAGCAAGACTTTGATCTTTATTGCGGACATACACAATAAAAGCCCGCAATAAGCATATGAATCCGCATCATTATCCTCATTCAAGCATGGACGAACCGAATGTATTCGTCCATGCACCGCAGAGGGCCAAGCTGCTGCTAGAATTTACATTCATGTACGCTGATAATATTATATTATCATTATATTACGAGATAAGCTTGATCAAAGTATAATTTAGGAAGACATGAGCAAGGTTGAAAACAAGAAGAAATTTGCTGCTGCGATCAGAGCTGCGATCAAAAGACATAATAAAGTAATTAAGTCATTAGATATTCTCGTAGATAGTAAAATTTTTAGCAAACAAAAGAATGCCTCGGTGGAAATGGATGGGACAGACATATTTTTGGAATGAGGCATCAGGAACTGTTCAATATATTTTCCTTTGAATAGCCCCTTGGTTCGGGGCGTAGTTCAAAAGACAGCTTTTTTACCATTTTTTCCACCTTTGCGTTATTTTCGGAGAAAAAATTCTCTCTCCCAAAACCTTGACATTAAATATCTATCCTCCTTCAAAATTTTGACTCGTTTACTATCTGGATTAACACTTTCCCAGTGAGCCCGTGAATTGAACACATAAAACAGGCAAAGAAAAATTCTCTTACCGAACACGATGTTTTCAACACAGAAACTTTCCAAGGCCTCTTCGAATTTCCACTTTCGACCTCGACGTTGAACTCGGACGCTGTCTCGTTGGGAGCATTTGCCCCTGTTGTACCAGGTCAGATTTTTTGACAGAAAAGAAAGCATCTTTCTGAATTATACATAAATTTAGTAGCGCAATATGACCAAGTTGTTTCTCCGTTTTAGTATGCCTTGTCATATCAAGATCGGATTAGCTCCATAAAAATTGCTCTCAAGAAGATTAAAATCGAAATTCTTTCCACTCAATTTGTACTTTAGAAAGCAATTAAAACATATCTTTTATCTGTAATCTCTCTTTGAAGGCGGCTTCGGACTCGGCTACATCGTTTATCCCGATTGGCTTGGTGTCTCCATCTCCGGATTCAAGGTATCTTTCTTGAAATCTTGAAATCAACAACGATGATACTTTTTTTAAGGACGAGGGAGCGGATGTTTACGAGTTCAGAAAACTGCTCTTGCAAGTCTTTGAAGATATGATGGACGCTGTTGAAGCTGAACAACTCTAGAATCTTTCAATTTTATGTCTCAAATACTGATTGTTAACTTGTTGCTTGAATAAAATGTTGCGTTTGTATTGAAAATTCTCCTGAGGTAACGTCACGAGGAAGCAGTTAAAAGCCATCTTAGAAAATAAATGACAAAACGATTCATCTAATTGAGCATTTATCAGAAGACAATGGACACCCAAAAATAACCGGGTCATGCCCGAAGGAAATTTAATGCCCGAAATTATCGTCATTCCTCATTATCTGAGAAAACGAACTCTTTTATCGGGAGAAAATCAGATATTGAAGAGCCTGGTCGTAGAAGAATGATCGTATTAAGAAATGGACGGTTTTTATTTTGGTCTGTACAGATATCAGTTTGACAGTAAAGAAAATTACAAAAAAAGGAATTCAAAGAAGCTGACATGCGCAGCTGTCAATGACATCTACCGGGACGAGTTCAAAGTTGACCATGTAGAATTCCGTGTGAGATTGCTGCGTAGAGCATGGGTAGGCACAGTAAGACTGTATGTACATCCTGAAATGAAGAAATTAAACCAAAGTCCAAGAGATATGAAAGCGACTTACATTCCATGGTCGATTTTAGCTTGGTACTGAACTTGGCAGGAGTTGCATTGGCTGCCCAAACTGGCGGCAAGAGTTGTGGCTGAAAGTCCGACAATATTCGAAACAAGCATTTTTTTGTTATTGAACTTTTTGTTGTTCTGTGATTATAGAACGGTGATAGTCCGTATTTATAGGGCGTAAAATGACCGGGGGCGCCCTCAATTATGAGGCGCAAGGCGCTTTAAAGGAGGATAAGTTGTGTCATATGTTTCGTATTTACTTAATTAAAATGAAATAGAGACCAAAATTTCTCTATAGGGTAGAGGCTAGTCATCTTTCCAATGAATCTTCATATAGAGAATTTCAAAAATCTCAGCTTATGCTTAGTTTCAGGGACTTGTAACTCTTTTTTAGATACTGTAAATACTGTTCCTGTCAACCTCTTGACTCATGGATCCTTGAGTCATGAACGAGAATAAAAATTCTGCATAAACCCACTAGATCGAAATGTTTCTCATTGTTGAAAATTTCCACATGGACTCTTGCCCAAAAGGACTCTCGCCCAACTTGGGCGAGAGTCCACTTGGGCGAGAGTCCTCCACTCGTTTCTGGTCATAAATGTATTCTTTAAGAGCTGAATACCGTCGGCTAGTCTATGATATTATTCTTTATATGGATGCATGAATATTAAAACTTGAGTCATTCGCGATTCACCCCACCAAACGAGGTCTTTACTATCCTTTTTGACGTACATTTGTAGACATAGATATGTGCTAAAGGGAAGTTAAAAGTCAACTTGATTAGCCTGACTTCTTAAAGTGCCCTTCCGGTCGTTTCGGAAATGTTAGAATGAAGCTCTTACGTACAACGTCAAAATGTCCGCTACGACGTAACTCTTACGTTACAATCGGTCTGTATTCGTCATGATGTCACCTGCGATCAGAGTCCTAATGGGTGCCAATTTTCCAGGATTATTTCCTCCAGGAAAATTTTACGACTATCAGTCATAATTCTCGGGATTATCAAATCTGCCCACAGTACAAAAAATCTAAAAAAAGAAATCTCAGTTCCTATTTTTAGAATCTGAGAGAGGCGATTTTCTGGAAGTTAGATTTTCTGGAAAAGGCGATTTTCTGGAATTCCAGAAAATCTAATATTCCAGAAAGTCTTACTTCTAGAAAGTCGCCCCTTTCAAATTGAAATGTAAATTGAAAATCAAGAAGCAAAAATGTGAATTAAGGGTGTCAACAACGATTTTTAGCCAACTTTTGTTCCCGGTATAGGTACCTTTACTTTGGTTGTTCAAGATTCCTTATATGTCAAAAGAAAGTTTAAACCTTTCTGTGATGCCTCTGAAAGCCCGATTTTGATTAGTACTCTAGTTAACCCTCCCGCCGACTTCAAAGGAAGCCCGTTTTGCACAAAATAGGGGTAATTTTGAATGATTCAAATTTTCTTCCGAAATGTGACCCAATATGTGACAAAAAATAGGACATTATTTTCGTAGAAAATCTTGTTGCCGCCGATAGTGTTGTCCGAAACTGAAAACTCCCAAGAAAGCTGCAAAGGTTCATTTTCTGTCCAAAGTTAGCAGCGCATGAGTAAAGGTCGGATAACGTGAGATATCCCGTATTTTTACGTCGATGTCATCTTGATACGGGAGGGCGCTGGCGGTCTCCGTGGTTTTTATCAGTATAAAAGGAAACTTGATGTTCTTCTCTTACTTAAATCATTCATGAATTATAAAATGAGAATTTTATTCATTTTCTTTTTAACTATTAATTTCAACGAAGGTGCAATCTTGCGATCTTGTGGCAAATGCAGAGTTCACTGGAAGCCTGTTCGTGAATCTGGAATGTAAGCTCTTCTTTTCTTATGTTTTGCAGCAATTTGAGTATTCCAATTTAGTTTCTACAACAAATCATACTGTAAGAAACCATGCTTGCCGACCGAAATTCACCGAGTCTACTTAGCCAATAATCTTGGAAACTTGATCGGAGTGGATTTCATAGATGCATGTTCTTGCCAAAAATCGTTCCATTGACAAAATTGAACATATCTCTGTTTTATATTCTCTGTACAAATAATCATAATAAAATGTACATTGTCAATTGCTTTTACATATTTTGCGAATCCACCAATAGGTTCTATTCGGTAGTAAGGGGTTATCATTCGAGCTGCCTCTAACCCTTACCCTAAACCTAACTCGAGGGGCGAAACCCCCCAGACCTCTTTTAAGAGTTCCCAGTTCCTTACCCTACTCACTAAACACGATTCTAGAGATATTGGATGGTTCGAATCAAAGGCTCGAATGATAACCCCTCTCTATGTTCTACTCATCAGAGAACAGAAAATTATTTCATCTGTTCAATTTCACAAAAAAATATTGATTCTCCGATGAATGAGAATACGTATTTTTGTAGTCAGAATTTGTGACCATTTCTTTATCTATAAAATGCAGACTATATTCTCTCAATAATTGTTGGTTAACCATGAATACCTGACAGAATTACTGACAACCGCTAAGAATTGACAGCAAGGAGAAGTGATCTTCTCCTAAAATGGCTGCGTAGTAAACCTGCCGTTGTAGTCACGATAAAAGCCGGCATGATTACTCGGATTTGTGCTGTTGTTCAAGCTGACAAGTATCTTACTAAGATTTCACGTGATCGCAAGTGGCATTTTCAAGCTTTCGAGTAAGCGTTGTAATCAACAAAAACTTGTAAAACTAACATTTATTCATTATAAAAATTAGTTACTGAAACGACATCTTAGTTCTGTTTTTCTTGGTTGAATTTCAACAGCAAGCCCAAAGGAAGTGAAAGCCAAGTCGGCCTCTTGTTTGAAGATTTCTTTCGCCTGGTTCGTAAAGTAATCTTTGGTAAGGAATATTTTTAACAATAAAATAATAGTAGTAATATAATCAACCTTGAACGAATCGATCCAAGCTTTTCCCCTCTAAAGAAGCCGTCGTCCACATTGACCAATATCCTTTTCCATCATTTGTGCAGCATTGAACACAAAGATCAACATCAAGCATGACTAAAAATAATTAAATATTCCAAATTTGAAATTTATAATCACCAGGTGGTAGACCTTGACTGTATCGTATGCCATTGAAATGTCTCCACGCGTCAATTTGCCATTCCTGAATACCATGTCTTCTGAATTTCGAGTCAAGCGCTTCTTCGTCATCAATAATTGCATTAACTCTTCTTTCTTGCCACTGGTTAATTATCTCTTTGATTTCAGAAAGAGATTTTTGCGGCAATGAGCATTTCGTTGGATATTGGTCATTGAAATTTCCGTGAGAGCGGTACCGATAAGTGACGATCATTGGGTAGCCAGCTTTTATCGGGTCCGTGAATTTGGCAAATCCGACCCCCATTTCAAAGGTGTCTTTCCAAATCAACTGACTGTAATGACCCCATTTTAAGAATGTGCTTTTATCGGGCATCTTTGTTTCATGATTGAATCCTTTCAGAAAATCAGTCACTTCGCCATAAAAGCGGTCGGTTCCACCCACAGTCATTTTTGATGGAGATTTCGCATAATACTCGTAATGACAAAAATGGAGGTTTTCCCCGGCTCCTTTTCTTTCAGTAACATGGCCCATAACATTCATTTCCGCTTGCTGGTCGGCACTCGCTTGAGCTTGATCACACAACATCATGCTAGAAATCAATAAAAACAACTATGGCTCTTTAATTACCTCAACGTTAAAGATTTAGTGCCAGGATGAAACGCCCTGTAAAAATTATGACGAAAAAGCGCTTCAATATGATAGTCTTTGAAGCCTTGTGCCAAGTACATTTTTCTCACGCCAGCTGGTTCTTCAAGCGATGGATAATGATCTTTCTTTTCAACAGGAGCCTCAATTTCTGGTGTATCTCTCCTCCCGGGATTTGAAATTTGAATAAGATCCCTTGTTTCCATTCGATCAAGCTGACTGTAGTCTTCTTCTTGCAGCTTCAACGCGAGCTGGTAGTCGCCATCAATTGTTCCGTGTTTGTGGCTGTCATGAGTTTGGAGCGTTTTATTCAGTGCAGCTAATTTAAGGATTTGTGCTTCCGTCGAATCATTATTCTGGCTCTCCAGAATAAAAGGCTCGTCAGTTTGTGTCGTTTGGTCATTTTTGCTTTCATTAATCGAGGATCTCGGAGTTTCCAGAGTTCCAACATAAAGAAAGGGATTCACAACTGTCTTTTCTTCCGCTTGAAGTATTTTATCGACATCATTTATCATGTGATCCTTCGGGTCATATCCAAAAGGAAGAAAATCGTTTGGGGTGAAATGAGTGACTGGATAATTTTGAAAAGTGCTTTTGATAGGGTTTTTCTTTATAGTAGAATACCGGAGAGTGCTCAAAGCATCAAAACTCCATTCCTTGATTCTTGAGTTTGAACATCTTTGGACTGTACAATTTTTACTTTTGCCTCAATCGGGAAATTCTCTGGCAGCTCATCTGTTTGGCTTTTGGCGTTTTTGCTTGTGATCGGAACAATTTCTGTCTTTTTCTCTTGTTCTTTCGCAGCAGTTTTCTCTTTTTCTTCGGGAGCAGCGTCAAGGGAGGGTTCAACAATATTTTTAGATTCTGAACAGCCCATTTTATATTGTCTCTCTTTTTAGATCCGCCTTGACATTCGAAATATGAATTGATTTTTTTCTTGTTTCCACAATAATTTTTTACATTAGCACTATCGAAATTTCCACGTTTGCATAAAGCAAACACCCTTGCCTTGTTACCTTGTTACCAGTAGTACAAAAGCAAATAGCAAGAACTCAGAATTCCTACAGAATAGTTTTTCGCTGTTTATTTTGAAAATATTTTTCAGTCAGAGCTCTTGGTTACTGTCACGGTCAGGAAAAGGAGATTTTACGGAGAGGTTTCGGGGACAAGCGATTTTTCATCTTTTGTGGCTTGTTCCATGTCGATGGAGATTTTTTCTAGCTCGACTTTCTTGAAAAATTTGTCATTATTTTAATTCTTCTTGTCCCTACCGCGGGAATTGGTTCAGTCTGGCTTGGCAATTTTTCCTCGCAAATCGGACACGATCGTAAATCGTCTTGATCTTTTCCATTGCAAGCTGCTGAGAGCTTCAAACATGTAAGAAATGAAAATAAGTGCAGAACAAACATTTTGAATCCGTTTTCGTTGCTGCGACAATTTCCGACTTAGTCTTTCGCGCTGATCAGCTTCTTTGTTGTACTTTTCTGAAACTACAGAGATTTCATGCCGCAAATCAGACTCTTTTATCGCAAAAGTTTTGTCCGCATAATCTCGGTCGTCTTGGCATTTGTACAGGTCATCTTGAAGGCGGTCTTTTTCGAATTCGGTTGCGTTCAAATCACTTGTTTTTCCCAGAAGTCTTTCATCGCAAATGCTGAATTATAATTAATTTCAACGAGAAGCAAACTTTGGCTTACTTTTTCTCATACTGTAATTGTGTGTTTCTATCTGACTCCTCCGTATGTTTCGTCCTCCAAGTCTTTGCTTCAAACTCAACCGATCGGATCCTCAAAGCTGATTGTTTCTTCAGAGCTTCAAGCATCGCCCGACATTTCAACACATCATCCTGATTTTGATTCGATTGATTTGCTGCTTCTCGGCGATTTTGGCATGCGTAACTTCGATCGTTTCTACATCGTTCTTATTTTTTGGTGGAAAATCAGTGGCTTTGTAAAGATTAAGAGATCTCGCACCATAATTAAATTGGTCTCGATTTCGTGGTATTTGATCTTGAACTGGTGAAATTCGGTCGCTACTCGCTCAGTTTCGTTTCTTCGTTGCCTATCTTTTCTTATGAAATTCGTATAGAGAATGGTTCCGATCTTTTACCTTGATTTTGATAGATTTTAAGCTGTCGTTGAAGAGATGTGATTTCGCGTTCGGCTTGTTGGCGAATTCTGTTTGAGGATTTCGGCAAGGAAGGAGGCTTATTTTATCAAAATTTTCAACAAAAAATTTTCAGAAGATTCCCTTTTTATATCTTCGACCCTTTATTTTGCTTCGTCGACTCGAAATTCAGCTCTTGCTGATGATTGACAGCTTCCAGCCACGAAGATTTGACCTGGCATGAGTTTGCTTGAATCCTGAAGCTTTCGCAATTGCAATTTCTTTCAAAAAGCTTCTCTTTCTGTCGGCATCGATCGAGCTCATCGGTAGTGGCAATGATCTGATCACGAATGAGCTTGTTTTGGTTGATGAGGTCGCGGTTGTTTTGCTCGAATCTTTCGTTTCGAAGCTTCCAGCTGTTCAGTTCTTTTTCTCGGGAGATCGAATTTTCTTCGCATGTCATCAGAAGCCGTTTGAGTTCGAGCTCTTTGATTTGGCGTTCTCGACTGTATGAATTCATCGATGAGCTGAAGTAAAAATTCTATGAGCTGCTGTTATCAAAAGAGAAACTTAATTTATCTTTTCAAGGCACATGTGAAAGTTGAAAATATATAAAATAGATAATTATTATATTATTATGATTTTCAATGAAAATGATTTCTTTCATTGACCATAGATAAACTAACTTGGAGAATAAGATAGCTACTTCAGAATGCGTATCTGTAAAGACTCCTTACAGATCATTTTATTGAAATAACTTACCGAAAATCAGTCATATTCCTCGTCAATTTCAAATTTTCTCCAGTTAGAGCTTCCACTCTTCCTTTTGCAACCCTCAACTCTCTGTCTAGCTCTCCATTTTCAATCAACTTCTCGTAATAATCCTGTCTCGTTTCTTCCAAATCATTTTCCAGCTTTTGGATTTGCTCGATTCTTAGATTTTCTTTCTCATCAGCGAAGATTTTCGTATTATTCAACTTGATATTGATTCTTTCAATTTCTTTCTTTAGATCTTGATTTTTCTGATAAAGATTTTTTGCGAGATTCTTGAGTCGTTCGCGGCGGTAGACCATGTTTCCGAGTATGAGTTTTGCGGAATTGTCGATTTGTTTTGGCGTACTCGTTGTTGTTGTCGAAAATTTGGCTTCAGAGAAGGGATACATTGAAAATTACAAAAGGCTCTTATGATAGGAGTCTTATCAAAGATAGTCCCCTTAAATTTTCGAATCTTAATCTCAAGCCAAAACCTGGATTGTCGTAAAAACATCATTTTCAATTGTTTTCGTTGTTGTTGTTGTATCAAATGATTTATCAGTAAAAATCTCGATCGTCGATTCTCTCAATTCTGCCGTCGTCGTTTTTAAGGGTGTCTCTTCTGTAGTCAGAGAAAGCGACCACTCACTCATCGGGACAAGATTCTCTTCAATTTCTAGCTGCGCTTTGCAATTGAAAATAAAAAATATGAAAAGCTTCATCTTTTTTGGAAAAATCATGATTTTGGAAGCTGATTTCGCTTTATTTTGGACACTGCCCAGAAGGAGCGAGATATATTTATTCAAGAAGGGATGATCAATCAAATCAACAGAATCAAAATATAAGATGGAGAAACTAAAAACAATCTGATTCATTTCTTTTAAGATTTTGAGGCTTTAAAAAAAGTTACGACAAATAATTTTCTAGAGTCAACTCTATATGACATAAATTCGATAGGTATTTACGCTTTTGCTTATGGAAAATTTGGTAGAAGCTTTTCAACGCAAACATAAAACACGACAAAAGAGGAAACTATAAGCTGAATAATAGCATGTATTTTGATTCTGTTGACAAAATAAAAATTAGAATTCTGGATCAGGGTAGCAGATGACATCGTATGGAAGCCAGGAGAGCTTCTCAGCCTTGCTTGGTGGGATACAGTTGCACCAGGGCATCTCGCAAGTGCAGTCATCCCAACATTTAGAAAAGTTGAGCTTAATTACTTTTGAAGAAAATTTTAGTCAAATTTGTCGTACGGAAGCGGTATTCATGCAAATGACGTAGTCCAAGTATGCAAGCTCGCCAGAAGCAAGTCCTTCTTCGCAGGCATCAATGTCATCAAGAAGAATTGGCTCGCATCTAAAAAATGTCACTTTACATTAAAACGTGGGAATCAAACCGATTAATGCAGGTTCCGTCGGCTTCAATACAGCCATCAGCTTGAATGCACGCTTCAAACTCTTGGTTTGGACCTTCCATGCATCGGTAGTACTCTTCGGATTGATAGTCGAACTCGAAGCTGCACTTGATATCAGCGCGCATCAAGTCGCCCATGCAAGTAAAGAAGCACTCGATACTCTTGCCTTCTTTTTCAAGTCTAATAATACTGTTTGGATAAAATTCCGAAAAACTCACGTACCCGGCAGCCTGAAGTCTTGTATGAACATGGGGGTGAACGAAGACCGAGGCAGAAGCAGAGGCAAGAATTGATCCAAAAACCTTCATTTTGTTTTTTTTTTCTCTTTGAATTCTTGTGAGAAGCGTTTTGGATCATGCAAATCAACAGCTGAAATAGTTCCCAAGCATTCCAAAGTTGATAGATCTGTCTGAAGGTGTGTCTTACTTACGCAATTGCGAAATGTTCCATAAACTATTTCCGCCAATTTTAATGAGTAAAACTGCAAATGCTTTTTTATGGCACCATTATGAACTTTGTCCGTCTCATTGACCTCTTCCAGAGAAATTACCATGATTCATGGTCCATGAAGCTTTCCGTAGCGATTTTCGCTTCTGCATCAGCTTCTGTTTTTATTCATCCCGATGTTCGGACACGACTACGTGCTAACAAGTATTGTTTTCAAATAATCGTTGAATCAAATTTTAAAGCCTTGAGAACGAAAACAAATCAAACGAGTGCTTCTTGAGCTGCGTTGTCGATCTGATAAGAAAGGACATCCAATGCCAGTTCGAATTCGAGTGGGAAACTGAGGACTACTATCGATGCATGGAAGCACCCGTTCAAGAATTTGAGGAGTGCGTCCTTGCTGATGGATGTGTTGAAGCTGATGGAACCTGCATCCTCCGGTTTGTCAAAATATGAGGACTGATTTTTTAATTTTGATTTCAGATGCGCCCCCATTCTCGAGGAAGATCTCAAAGCATGTGAAGATGGCTACGAGTCTGGTGAACTAAACTACCTTGAGTTCGTTATTTGCACAAATGAAGCTTCGGTGAGAAGATGTAAAAATTAGTTGAGACGAATTTTTTGTTAAGTTCGATTTCTCAAATTGCTGGGATGTCTGCACTTGCGAAATGCCCTGGTGCAACTGTATTCCTCCAAGCTTAGAAGAAAAGAAGACCTTCGCCCCCTTTGAGGTCATCTGTTACCCAGATCAAGAATAGCTTGAAAATGCAAACTCAATAAAACTTGACATAATGTTACATTATATTTTTCCTTCTCCTCTGCGCTCTCTAAAGCAAAGCCAAGTAACTTTATGAATCGCGGTTTTCTTAGAAGCTGACGCGGCTTGGGCGGCGCTGTTTCCAGACCGCGCGGTACCCTTAGTTGAGCATAATTACTCTGGAAGCAATTCATTTCTACTTTCGATAAAGAAACGGAAAGAGAGAAAGACTTTTAATATGAAACTAGGTTTTCAGCTATTCTATTTTGTTTTTTCGCTAGAGATAAATAAATTTGCTCCAGCAACAAATCTTTTTCAGGGTAAGACAAAATGATTAAAGCATTTCAAAATCATTTACAAAATTTTCAAAAGAAAAACAAAAAGCATGCTTTTTAATTTCAATGAAAAATATTTTTTTTGCGTTCTCATAATTACGCTCCAAAAAGATCACCATCCCCGACGTCCTTTTCGAGCGGGGATTTCCTTCCAGTGTCAATAAACTTTTGCATTCCGCTTCCTTGAAAATCTTTTCAGCTAGTTCCACTAATCACTCCACGGAGCGTTTGCGTCGCGATCTTTCAACTGGTTTCACCAAAGTAAAAGGGATGAGCGGACTGACAGAAGAGCAGAAAGCCAGAATCGTCGACAGAACGAATTACTACAGATCAAAGGTGATTCCAGCCGCGAGTAACTTGAGAAGAGTCAGTTGGGATGAAGAGTTAGCTTCGGTCGCTCAGAATTATGCGGACAGATGCATTTTTCAGCACAATCCTCATCGGAAACACTCGTCATTTTCCGAACTAATCGGAGAGAATCTTCTGTTGGTTTTTCCTAACGATGGAGGGTATCTTTTCAATTCGAAAATGCTGGACATTGCTGACTATGCTGTGAAAAGCTGGTTTGATGAAAGAGCTGATTATAGTTATCACAGGCATGAGGACGAACAAAAGTTCGATATCTTAAATTTTGTCCAAATTTTACTTGAAAATCATCTGTCAAAAATCCTCGGAAAGCAAATCTTGCGCCCCGAATAAAGAATGCGGCCATTACGTCACGATGGTGAACTGGAAGGTCTACCGAATCGGATGCGGACTGACGCAATGCACCGGAACGGACAGCGTGAAGACCAATTACGAAACTGGCTTCGCCGTAAATCCCCTCATGATGGTTTGCGAGTACTCTCACTCACCCATTGTCAACTTTCCGCCTTACATCGTCGGGCCAAAATGCACCAGTTGCTTTGGATGTGGGCATTTCTCCTGCGCCGAAGAGCACATTCAGGACGATGTTAACTGTGGAGTTCTAAAGAAGCACACGAATTTGGAGTGCTCGGGCGAGTCTTGCTTTGACGGAATGTGCATAAGCCCGCTGAGAGATTTTAAATTGGTCAAAGAACTCACTGGAAGAATCATCCAAAAATCGGTAAAAGAGAATAAATAATTATTTTTGTTGTAATTATATGTAATAATTATTGCCATTCCAGGCTCTTCAGCGGACGATCGAGCCAGAAACAAAAGGCAAATTCACGTCCACGGAAGTTCTAGAGCTGCTCGACTGCGTCAACAACCTCCGCTCCAGCGTCAAGCCGCCTGCAAAAAACCTCCCTCAAATCAGCTGGTCAAACGATCTCGCTCATAAAGCATCCGAAGTGGCGGAAGCCTCTTGCAATGGAGAGATAGACTCGGTCGAGGAAATAATTGGAATGGGTCTCAACGCGAACATTGCTTTTTCAAAAATCAAGCCGAGGAGTGTTTGTTCGGCAGTGAGTTTTTGGGGCTCCGGGAAGAAAATTTACAAGGTAAAATTCCCTCTTGAATATAGAAAAAAAACTTTCTCAGTTCACGAAGAATAAAAAAGGGTCCTTTTGCAAAATGAAATCCCCGAAAAAAGTCTCTCCGAAAATCACCGCTCGGCAACAACAACTCAAAAACACCTGCAAAGACTACGCCAGACTCATTTCTGTCAACGGCTCTTCTATCGGCTGCTCCCAGCTTCAGTGCGTCAATTCAAACTCTTGGAGATTCGTCTGCGTCGTCCCTCATACTTACAGCGACTTTAAAAAGCCTTATGATAATGGAAAGTGGTGTGCTGCTTGCTCGGGAAGTTGTATAAATAGAAGATTGTGTTCTGTTCAAAATCTGTAAAGAAAATTACTTATAAAATGATTTATTCTTGTTCTTTTCATTTGTGTGCCTTGGGATGGGCGGTATCACACCTAGATGAATACTGGAAATTGTTCATTAATTCAAAAATGAGAGTCTCTTTTCTTATTTTTCAGTTTTACGGAGCTTTTGCGATTTTCGAAAATGAGATTCAGCGTCAAGATTCAGAACTTGCGGGATTAAAAGCGACAATTTTCGAAGGAAATGACCAAAACTGGAGACATAGAAGAGATTACTCAGACATCGAAAACAGCGTTGGGAATTTTCTCGACAATCTCGACTTTTTTCTCGGAAAATTCGAAATCATCAGAAATATCCTCAAAGATATCCGTTACACCTACTTCATCTTGAAGCAAGATATAATTCTAATTCAAGAGGAAATTCAGGTTCTCAGGAAAATTTACTCTTTTTGAAATTTTTTGAAGGGACTGTCGGAAAAAGTAACCGCCATCGATGTGACAAGAATTATGGACATGTGCATCAAATTCATCGACGATTTGATACTGTACTTCGACGTCATTCTTCAAGGTAAGCTTCTGTTAAGCTTGTTTCGTTAAAAATGCAGGCTGGGCCGACCTACTGGAGCCGTGGATTATCTTCGACAAAAATACAATTATGGGATATCTTAACTACATTCTTCAGCTCACCACTCTTCTCAGGTAAAATCGGGCGGAAGCAATGATTAATATTATATTCTAGCGCTTCTGCGACATTCATCGAGCTGATCGCGAGAATTCTTCAAGCAATAAATGACCCCGGATCGAGTATTCTCGATATTTTGTTGGATTTTCTTGGCGATTTCGACAGCATCGGTGAGATAATAATTCTGATAATTTATGATGATTTTTAGGTGGAATTATCGACGGACTACTTCCTCAAATTGCCCAAAATCTTGGCTGAATTACTCATTTTACTCATCTGGAAGAAAAAACTTAATAAAAAATTCTAATTTTGTCGTTTCTTTTTTTTCAAATTGTCCTTTCGGAAGTGACTTCCGAAAGATTCCACCTGCCGAATAATTTCGACCGTTGAGCTTTATTCAGCTGTATAAATGATCGTTTTTGAACGGGCATCGCTTGCGCTGACACCCAGACAAATCAAATTCTAACACTTAAAAATAACATTTCCCACGTCGATTCCAGCTTCTATTTTCTCGCGCAATCGCTGTCTTTCCAGGCTAATTTGAAATGAACAGACAGCGAAAAATATCTCAGGCGGACCGCGGAATCGTGTTTTACAAGTTAAGGTCGCGTCACGTGCTTCTGTAGTATCTCTCACGTGCTCTGCTTCGGGTTAACTCATTCCCATGTTAACTGCTAATGGAGTTCTTAGCTGAAAAAAGAAATGCAGGGCACTTGGCAGATTGTGGTTTTGAAGAATTTTCGAAAGTAAAAATTGATAAAATTCGAGAAGCCGCTTGCGGCTTCGAGCAAAAAATACGATAAAGCAGTAATCGGCTAAATTCGAATCAAAAACCTGAATCAGGGTCCCAAAAGAGGGACTAAACCAATTTACGGAAGTGAATATTTGGATAACCAATAAGATTGCTGTATTTGGTCTACCGGCCAATCAAAATCTAGATCCCCAAAAGAGAAGGTTTGAAAGGCTTGGGGCTTCGTTTTGCTGGACGCGATTTCAAATAGGAGAGATGCTGTAACTCAGATACAGGACAGTAATCTAAGATGTGATTCTTCATTTCGAAAGAAAAGTTACTCCAACGGAAGCCAGTTCATCTAGAAACAATACATGATCACTGTGGGGCAGCGTGGCGGGAGCCCAGCCAAACACAAAACATCAAAATGCTTCAAATAAATTCGGATAATCCGGGGCGTTATTGATGGACTCTGATCCCACGGCTCTCTCCGTAAAACTGTAAAAACAGCGCTGATTCAGTTTTCGCTCACTTTTCCAACGTCGGCGGCTTGTGGACCGCCAGCGAAGATAGCGGCCCGCGAGCTGCATGTAAACTACAATTGCGGTTTCTTATCGCTATAAAAACGGTCAAGGAGCACATGTTGCATCCTATCTCGACAGAACTCAATTACCTCTTCTTTGAAATTATTCATTTTTAAGCGAAACTTAAAAACAAGCTCAAAAATTTGTATTTAACGCCGGAACGCATATTTGACCCATTTTTGGGTAATAAGATTTTGCTCATCAAAAAACCCATATTATATTTGATATACGCATATAATATGACCACGCTCAAGTTATATTTTTGTAGCTTAGAGTCCGGTTATAATATATAAACCCGGATTTTTATTCTCTTTATGCCCAAATCGCGACAATATTCGGTTAAAAAATGGTCAAAAATTGGCAAAAATAGCCATGCGTTCCGGGGTTAAAAGAACAAACGTCCTTGGCCAAGAAGGAAAAAAAATTCTCCTCAATTTTAAATGTTTCTTTGGCGGAAGCGTTTGTGATACATTATTCCGCAAAGCGGAAGCTCTTCTTGACATTTCTTGACAAAGCCGACTTCAATTTCAAATTTCGTTTTTCGTTTTTCATTTTTTAATATTTGAACTTGCGCAGAACAGCCACGCTGCATGGTCGATCACTTTTGAATGCCCCTTGTCTGAGAGGTCGAGCGGGCCATTTATCACTGCCGCGAACAAGAATGGGAAACTCAATCCGAATCCACAAACAATGCCCTATCAATAACTTGTATTGACAGCCAGCACGTGCTCTGACCACATTCGCTCGCCGGAAAGACCATTTTTTATTTTTTTCGTGGTAAAACAACAACGCTTCTGTTTGACTTTGAAATCCAAAGGGGCGATTTTAAACTTACTGAACCGATTTGAACCGAAAATTCTTGTCAAGTTCGAATGAATTCAAATCGAGAAGCCGCATGCGGCTTCGAGTCGAGAAAAAATAGCCGCGCTACGCGGCTTTTTCGGTCAATTTGCTCGAATTTACGACTTTCCTTCTTATTATATCTGTTTCTGAAAATCAAGAAAGGAAATAAAAGCCGCTCTTGCCGCGGCTATAAAATTATTATGGTAGAAGCCGCGAGCAGCTTTCTGACAATCCTGCTTGTAAATTTTTTTTTGATATTTTGCATCAAGAATGACAAAAAAAATGAGACATCGGTATTTTTTTCAAGAGTTTTATTTTCTTGTTATTCAAAGTAAGCACAGGTATTGAGTTAAATATAATATTCAAGTGTTTCAGTTTTGCGAGTATGGACAAGCCAGATCGCAGAAAAAGAACAAGAACTTTTCGATGATTTTTTTGATGAAATCTGTATTTTTTTCTCTTGCACTAAGACGAATAAAAGTTGGAAGAAGAAGAAAAAGGAGAAGAAAAAAGTTCAAAAGCTGCTGGAAAAAAGAGAAGAAAGATGAAAACAGAAAAAACGGGACTCGCAACTTGAGAACGGGAGTTTCGGAAAATTATAACACCGCTACGAATAGTGGACTGTAATTGATTTATTCTAAATGAAAAGAAAGGAGCAATAGAACAAAGAATCGAAAAGGGTTCAAAATCAATGGTTGTTGGTTTTTTTCCCGACCCGGATTTAAAACTTCCCAAAAACCAGTTTGCGAAAAGTCGGGTCGGCTCAGATCAAAAGCCAAGATACTTCTCATTGGCTCAAGCGCTCGTGGCGGCTTTTTGATTGGCTGAGAGAAGAAAAAGGGATGAAGGAAAGAGGTGGCCCTAGATTCGATGTCCTGTTTGTGGATTTGTTTGTTTTAAATGGTCTTAAATTTGTTTCAAACATGTTAAAATGTAAAACATAAGTCAGTAGTATTTTCAAAATAGAAATAACGATGAAAAGAAAAAAAACACCTTCAACCGGCAGAAAAGCCGATTCAGTACGAAAAAATATAAGAAAAAGCGCGAGCTGAAAATTTCGATCGCCGCCTGGGCGGATCGAAAACTTCCCGCAAAATTAAAAAATTGGGAAAATTTAAAATTTGATAATTGAAAATTAAAAAATCGTTGATTACAACCTTAAACAGTGAAGAGAAGAGAAAGAATCTTAAGAGCTAGCGGTGACTAAATAATAAAATTTGACTGATAAAAATAAAACGACTTCCGATCATGTGACTGAATCATGCTCGGGAGGGTTGAAAAGGGAGCCACCTTTATCAAAGATGGCCATGTTTAATTATTAAAATGAAAATTGAAAAACTAAAAAATTAAAAAAAAAAAAGAGTTTTTTTCTTGAAAAAATCTCAAATGGCCGATTTTTATTATTTCATTAATAATTTTTCAAGTCGAAAAAACCCTTTTTTACCGAAAAAAACTGATAATTTGAAATTTGGGCCTGGATGAAAAAATATAAAATTTGAGAAAAAATAACAAGAAGCGGTTTAGAATTTTCAAGGAACAATTGATCACATTGATGAAATGAAATTTAGACGGAACTAGAAAGAGCAGAGACATATTTTACGTTTTCGGAACGAATTTCTTTCTTGAAGTCATTTTGTTAAGGTGGCAGCAGCAAAATAAAGAGGGAATTTAAATTACACGATTTCAGTCTCAAGAAAAAAAGATGATGTTTTTAAGGCCCCTTCTAGGGTCTCTAGAAGCCAGAGAAAGCCACTAGAATAGCCTGCGCTACTCTAGAACTGTCTCGACTTCAATTTTTTTCTGAGAAATCATGTTTGAAAAAGGAGGATGAAATTTAAAGAATTTTGAAAATGAACTCGGTCGGAACCATTGGTAAAGGTTACTAAACTCAAATTGAAAATTGAAAATGACAAAAAAAAGTAGCAAAAAAGCAGTTTTAGTTGTATAAAAAGGCAAAGGAATGACGGTGGCTATTTCTGGACCTGGAGACGGACGATCTCGGCCACAGGCGGATTAACCGCTGCAGGGTCTCGTCTCAGGGCGGCCGGTACAAAAAAATTGAATTGAATTTTTCAAAAAAAAAAATGAATTATTTTTAAATTTTGTGAAAAGACAAATGAATTTTAGAAGGAAGGGGCGGACGGATACGGAGATGTGTATGTGTCAATAATGATGGTAAAATAAAAAAAAGGGAACTTTTTATCTAGAATTCAAGAACTTGGAGAATTTCGAGAAATTCGTGAATTAGGAATTGGAAGATTTTCCTTGCGCCGTGGGTAGTTCAACCGTGGCTGCTGGTTCCGTTGATTTTGGGCTTGATTTGGGCACGATGTTGCTGATTCTAGCGTTTCTAGCAGCCAAGTCGGGGAGCAGCATCAACGGCGAGGGCTTCCAGGCGACCAGTGCCAGACTCGCTTTTGGCGAGCTCGCTTTGGGCGTTTCTTCAGCTTCGGAAGTCTCCATTTGAGAAACTGGGCTGTTGCGCAGCTCCTCGTAATAAGTGTCTTCCTCCTTTTCAGCTGGGGGATCCAGACGGATCATTTTTGGCTTCGACCCAGAGTAAACAGTTGTGTAGTACAGCTGCTTTCGCTCGCTGAAATAAATTGTCAGTTTTATGATTTTAAAAATTTTGAGATAGAAAAAAATCGAGAAGCCGCTTGCGGCTTCGAGTGCAATTAAATTCAAGCCGCGCGGATCGCGGCTATTTTTACTTTACTCGAAGCCGCAAGCGGTTTCTCGATTTTTAAGGTCAAAAAACTTACGTTAAACGGACGTCACTCTTGAATTTGAGCTTGGTGCGTCGGCTGGTCTGCGAGAAATACATGTTGTGCTTGATCATGTCCATAATTTGCGTCTTATTTTGTCGCTCTTTGTTTTTTGCTTCATATTTGCAAGCTTCGTACACCTTTTCGCATCTATCCAGGTCCGTTTCGGAGATCTGAAAGTTCATTTTAGAAATTTCTAATTTCTTAATTTTCGAAATTCTGGCAGAATCGAAAATTGTGAAATTTAATCATTTAACCGCCGCGCGTTTTCATAAAATATAGCTGCTGCGGCAGGTGCCAAGATTAATAATCCGCAAATAATCTTTACAAATTCTGTTTGCGAATCTGTACATCGGCTCGCGCCAATGGTAAATTTTGACAAGCTGATTTTCAATTTTCAATTTTCAATTTTGAATTAATCAATTATTCAAAAAGTTACCATTAGAAAATCGATGATAAGTTGAAAGGTCTCCTTGGCGCAGGGCGAGTCGATTGTTTTGATTTCTTTTCGGACGAGCATAAGTGCCAGTAATTGATGCTAGTAAAAAGGCTATTAGTACGAGAGAGCGGCTCAAAAATTGTTACCTTGTGTTTCAAGCATTGGGTCCATTTGTGCGTCTCCGCCAGTTTATACAGTAGCCGCTCGATTGAAGCTTCAGGAATATAGGGCTGTAGCAGGGAAGTGAAGATCTTCATGAACTCGAACGCCGGCGTTGGTTCATAAGCTGAATTTTTGTTTAGCGAAGGGCTTATTTTGTCGATTCATTTATCCAATCAAATTTCCTTTTGAGAACTTTCGGCCAATCAAATAATTGAAAAACTGTCTGAATGATTTTAGATAATTTTCCAATTTTTCACAAAAAACCAGGCTTCTGATTGGATAAATTCGAGTTTTGGACAATTTGATTGGCTGATTAACTCGGTACGCAAAACTGTTACATAAGATACGGTAGATAAGATGATTAACTGTTTCTTTACAAGAGCAGCTCTGGCGACTCTTGGCTCAGCTGTATGTGCGTGAGACGCATATAAAAAACCAACAGCAGATGCTCGAGTGGCCATTCAGACATATAAAGGGAGCACCGGAGAACGCCCAACTTAAGGGCTTACTTCACCTTCGTGAGAGTGCCAGCAAGTGATTTATAGACAATAACCGTATCCCCTTTCCCCCGCTCGCGACCCGGGCCCGCTCACTTTTGCCTTGATTAATTGGACTTACCGTGGTTATTGAGAAATTTGACTATTTGCTGCTTCAGATTCTGGACGTACGAGATCTTCCGCAGCTCCTTGAACTTGTGCTGGTTGTTGTTGTCGTATAGCACATCGATCGGGTTGAGGAATTCAAGCATGTGACTACAAATTTTGTTTGAATTCAGCAAAAATAACTGTTTTAAATTATGCATGAAACGTCCAATTCTACAAAATAACACCTGATTTCGATGTTTTTTTTACCATTTTCATTTTTTTTTTTGACTTGTGGCGAAGCCGCGTCGCGGCTTCGATTAAAAGAAAGCCGCTTCGCGGCTTTTCATGATAATTTTTTCTGAACCCTGATTCAGATTCCTACACAGGGTGGCCGATTCAAAAATTTAGGTTATGATCTGTTTTAAGTTATCAATTTTATTCTTACCTTATCGCAGCAGCTTGAGTTGGGTAGCCGTACTCGACCGTGAAAAACCTTTCCCCAGCGAGTAGCAACGCGCAAATCATCAAATCATACGTCACCATTGACTAGAAAAAAAGAATTGGAAATGAACTCGGCTGAATGAAAAAATGCTTACCTTGAAGACAGTGCAAATACTGCAAGGGCTGGTTTTTCGCTTTCCGGCTTTGACTTTGAGGCACTGATAGGGGCAAATGTCACGATTCGGTTGAATTCTGAAAACAACCATCATTGCCAATGTGATTATGGTCGCCATTGATATTTAGCGAGCCGGCGTTTTTGTTCCAATTTTCTGTCTTTAAAATTGCTTGTACCTGTACTCGGTGAACATCTTGTCGAAGATGTTGATCGCCACGATTAGTGCCTGATCATCAAGCTCAAGAAAACGGCCCCAAGAGTAAACCATCGAAGTGTAGTGCTCGCGATCCGTACTTGTCACGCAGTGCAACTTTCGATCGTAATCCCGATTCGTTGCGTCCTAAAATGGAACAATTTTTAATAAGAAAAGATCAAAAAACCAAGTTAAGTTATTCAAATAGTTACTGAAGCGACGAGTCAGGCCGGAAGGCTTTTTAATTAAAATAATAAACGCGATTACATTTTGACACTAGACCCGCTCTGATCTTTTTTCAACTTACCATGTCGCTCTGATCTTCGAAAATTTCGTAGTTGGGGACATGCGATGGCTTCTCCAGGATCGTTTGCAGCCGCGCGATGTTCGTATCGATGTGATCTTGCGCTGTGCTCGCAGTCGTGCTAAAATCGAACCCGGTAAGAAATTATTGCCGTAAATCTTCAACTTTCCATCTTGATCATTACGAGTGTTATTAATTAATAGTTTGGCCACCCAGGAAGAAAAAGGTGCCTCGAAAGATTCAAAACTGAGAGTTCAAGGCGCTATGTATTAATTTAATTATCCGGCCGGTCTTAAAATTCAAGCTGCATGGAAAATAAATATAGACTTGAAACGTTATATTAAAGATGGTACTATCGATAGTAGATCATAGTTATTATTTCTTTACGTATTTTCCACTTGAAAGAGCAGCGTCATAGATTGAATCGCATTTAATTATATTTTAAATTCTAGTTTATTTATTTTTTTATTATTTTAGCAAAATTTTTACCTGTTTAAAACTCCCACAGTCATGATTTGATGTCGATTTTCTCTGTTTTTCTTCTACTGTAGACTCCCTTAGTGATAAGACTTCTTTACCAGCAGAATTCTAGCACCAGTCAGCTCATCTTCTAAAAATAGAATTTGAGACAAGTTGTCGTTGGCGTTGACTTTTCTAGGAAAAAAAGGAAAGCCGGCAAATAAAATAAAATGATTGTGCGTCTATCCCATTTTTAATGCGAGGAAAGGAAAAAGTAGAAAAATTAAATATTTGTTCAAGTGACGTTTTTACTGTAGCAGTTCCGTCACAGTTGAATAAGAACTGTAATTTACTGTCGCAAAGGTAATGTCAAGAGCTTTTACTATTAAGGGGACCCGCCAGGAAAGAAATATAATGACGAGAATTTTGGCCAAAATTTAGTCAAATTTTAGGCTCATCAGATGTCCGGTAGCATTACGATTTCAGAAAAATTGTCGGAAAAGTCGATTTTTTGTCGTATTTTTTCGGCGATTCTAGCCGACTTCCCTTTATTTTTGGCAGGAAAAGGTCTTTTTTTCCAGCAGTTTTCTCCTGATTTAGTGTAAGAAGGAAAGGTTCACCTCTATGATTTCAAAATTCAAAATTTCACACAAAAAATCTAGAAAATCAAACCTTGAAAATGAGTCTTCAAAACTTCTTATTTCTCTCTTCTTTTATAGAAAAAACTATCTTTTTGGTTTGTCTCGTGAGGTATTTGTGGACTGAAGAAAAAAATCTTTTCTCTTCGAAAAAAAAAATTGGTCTGTTTTTTTGTAGACCTGGCGAGTGAAATAGAAATTGAGAGACTGAGCGAGGGGCAGAAGATGATCTCTGCGAGCTAAGGATCGAACCACTTTTTTTCGAATTCGCGACGCGTTGAAATGAGAAAAAATGGAGGGAGCCGAGGAGCCAATTGCTCCGGCCAGGGCCATTTGTCTGTCTTGCCCGCTGCGGGCAAAAGTTTATGAGACTGAAAACATGAAACATTCGTGTTTTCTGTTTTCATGAAAATATGTTTTCACGGGTCAAACGTCCCCAATAATCGCCATACCTTAAATTCCTTGCAAAAGTTAGTATATCGACATAAAAATCCAAAAAGCGCAATTGACAATTGCTCCTGTTTTATGTCAAAATAAGTTTATAAAGCTAAATAACATGATGAAATAACGCATGAAATAAAATTACTTGCCTTGGTTTATTTCGATTATTTGAGGAACATGAAGTAGCTTGGCTCGGCAATCTGTGAAGAAAACCTGAGTCAGGTCTGGAAGAGCTGAAATAACACGGCTGTCAGGCTCATCAGGACCTGACTCAGGTTTTCTTCACAGGTTTCCGAGCCCAGCTACCTAGGTACTTGATGTTCGTCAAATAATCAAAATAAACGAAGACAAGTAATTATATTTTTTGCGTTATTTCATCATGTTATTAAATGGTTTACACGTATTTTGATATAAAACAGGAACAATTGTCAATTGTTCAAAACGAACTTTGAAGACTGATGATACCTTCACAAAATTATATCCTGAAGAAAATCTCCTTATGTTTTTCTTTTATTTTTAATTAGAATCATGTCAAATCAAAAATATAAAATATTTGAGGGAGGCATGAGATTGATTTTTCCTGGCCAATTTGACTGGTTCGTTCCCAGGATCAACCCTTTTCTTTCTTTTGTAAAACGCCGGCACTTGTAAGCCCGGCATGTTAATATTTAAGGGCGTCTACATTGTTTTCCGTCAAGTTATGAATGTTAATAAATTAGCGGCAGAGTTCCTTTATATTATTCAATAATTTCCACTCTCATTAAGATTATTGAGGATTTTTCGTTATCATGGGTAGACCCTTATTTATTCAATTCGAAAGGTTATTTTCTTTTTTTTCAGAAATTTCTTGTTGGTTCGATTTTCTTTGAACTTTTAACGAGACAAAGAGGAGTAAACATTAAAAATTATAAAAGCATTTTGCTTTCAAACTGGAAAACAAAAAAAACGAACGAGCCACTTTATTTCGGCCGGCGGCTGATCTTCGGTAGCTCCCACTTATTTGTCAAGTGCGTCGCTGGAGTACTCCCTTAATTTGATAGCACCACACAGGGCTTTATCCCTTAAGACCGAACCAGTTGATATAAAAAAAGCGAAGGGGTGAATTAATCTTGTATAAATTCCCTGAAGGCCAAAGACTACCGAAGTCCTCAGGGCGCTGGAATTAAGGTGATACCACGCATTTGGGACACCATGTTCCAGTACGTCTATTTTTGGAAGGTCATTTGGACCCAATGACCTCAAAAAAAAACTTTATTTTGAAAACTGAATTCAAACAAAAACTTAGGGCCGTAGTTCTTGTTGAGTTTTTCTTTTGAATTTATTTTTCAAAAAACTCGGTCAATTTCAATGAGTTTATTTTGGAAACAAAAAAGTTCAGCTTTCGAGAGTTTTTATCAAATAATTTTCAAACTTCTTATCAGAAAAATAACCGGCAAAAGGCAAGGTAAACTTTTTTTCTCGGGCCGCTTGGCCACTTCTAAAACTCGGCTGAGATAAGGGCTCCACTTATCTCATTTTCTCGCGACCGAAAGTTCGAAAGATTTGAAACTAAAAATCTTATTCGAAATATATTTCGATTTATTAAGTTTAGCGGAAGAAGTCGAGTTAGATTGCTGGCTGGGCTCAAGGGCTTCCCGTAGCCAATATGTGGCGCTTGTGAAGGTGCAAGTTCACGAGCTGCGCCGCCGTGTGCCGCGCATCCTGCCGACATCGACACTCTCTCTTTCTATTTTAACCAAAACAGCGATTACTCAGAACGACTCAAGCTCCTTAAAAAAAACCCTAAAACGCAACCCCCAGCAAATTTATTGCTGAGTAAATTTGTCAATCAGCGTCGGGGGTCACCTTAAAGTCAATCAATGAATTAAGGGGCTCGAGATTGGTTAAATTCGACAGATTAAAGAGCTTATTTTTAATTTTCCGAGGTGAAAAAAGGATTTACATTTAAAATCGAGGCCAATCTTCGGACCCGCTGCCCTCTTGAGCAGTTTTGCCCGGAAGGTGCCTAAAAATTTCGACATCAGTTTTGAACCCTTTTTTTTAAAGGTGCTTTCAGACAAAAGACTCCTGTAAAAAGACAAGTTCTCAGAAGAGACAAGACCTTTTCGCGTCGCATGCCGGGTTTTTTTTATTATATTTTATTGCCCCAGCTTATCCTTTTTTCTTTATGATTATTTTGTATTTTATGACTTACCGTTCTTCCGAGCTGCCTTCACAAAGCTTCCGATCTTGCTTCTCTTGATTTTATTTGTGGACTTATCCTCTTTCTTCTATCAGCAATCTGCTGATAACTCAATGTTTATAAGAAGGGAGGATGGTGTTTCTTTTTTTTTGTTCACTTAGTCAATAAGTGAGAGAGAGAGTCAAGAGAGGAGAAAGTTCGCGGGAAGACTTGCTAAGGGGAGAAAGCGCGAAAAGGGGAGAGAGAGTCTTGAGCTGAAGGCAAGGGAGAGAAAGAAAAAAAAAACTTCGCTTGCTAGAGCGGTTGCTCAGCGCCCCCTCGGAGCGCCGCTCTTTCAATCACTCGATCAGAACGCCGCGCACACTGTTGAAAAAGAGCCGACCGTAGCGTCGCAAGCCCTAGGGTAGCCAAGTTTGGAATACAACTGGGGACATGATTGATGACCGAAAGGAGGGTAATTAGGGGCGCAAGCCGAAAATGACAAATTCCACCCGCTAATCGCGGATTCTTTTCTCGCTAATTTTCTTGTTGAAAAATGGTTACTTTTTTTCGTTTGACCATTTAAAAATAAAGGATCTCCCATTGCGAAGTTTGTTTTATTTTGTATTGATCAGTGTTGGAATGAAAGGTATTTTTAATTGTTATTTTCATCGGAAAAGAATCGTTTCCAGAAATTGAACCTGAAGTTCAGGCGCACCCTAGTGATATTTAAGACGAGCAAGCACCACCAAGCTCAGAATCATGGTGGTGTGGCGCAGCCAAAAAAACTGCCCAGGGCTATTGTAGACACAACCCTGTTTTGGTCCAGGTAATAGAATTTTGACTGTACAGTCACTTAATTAGGCAAGTTTGAAATGAACCAGACTTTCGATTTTATCATGCTTATTTTCTTCTCAGATTTCTTTAAACTAGAATTTATCAAATTCGGAAAACCGTATGTGAGACTTTTAGACAGAGCAAAATACTTTTGTTCGCGGCGCGAAAGTATTTCTCAAGAAATGTGTAAAGCAACCAAAGTTCATTTTTGACATACCACTAGGACATGTCTTTTTTTCATGCGGTAGTTATATCGTCAAGTATTTTTTTAAGCTCCGAAATATAAATATTTTTTGAAATTGCCTTAGAAACTTTTCCCAAGCAATTAATTCATTTAATTAAAAAAATTTATTAGTTTTAAGGATGATTTAAGGAAAAGTTTAAGTGTAAGAAGACCGTTTTAGATAAAGAAAAGCGTCGAAATGCCGCATATCATAAGTGCATAAGCCCTCCCAGCTTGGGATAAAACGGCATGTTATGATGATAAGCCTAAGAAAAAAAGCATTTCCGGTTTAGCGAATAAAGAATGGAGGATAATCTAAATGAACCTATGAATAAGTTGAGACCTGCGAGACGAAAAGTCAGAAACTAAGAGTCAAGGGCGTTAATTATGCTTGTAAATCATCAATGGTGTTTAGACTTTTTACCGCAGACCTTGGAGAAAGCATGAGGATGCTCTTTTGTACACTTTTCAAAATCAACGACGATAACAAATATTTATCTTCAGAAATAATAATGCATTATCTTTCAATTCCTCAACCAATGCTTCAAATCCCCTTATCTCCACCCCCTTTTTTTCTAAAGCAATGGTCCGATAAGCGCACCCGGAAGAGGGCAAAAACGCCCTCACTTGACCTTTTCTTCGTTGCTGGGCAGACTTTCACTCTGCTGCGGCCTTTTCAATCGGCAAGTGTAATTATCTACCCACAGATCAATGTAGGAGTTTATTGCAGTTTGCTGAACGTTTTCGGTCGTGAGACCATCATCAGAGCTTGTTCCTTGATAAACTTGAAAATTCTTAAAGGAAAGCGTACCTTCTTTTGTAAGACTGCAGAACTGATTTAAAAACCCAAAATAACTTTGTCCCAGACTAAGGTTCTAGAAAATGTGGTGATAACTTTTTAAGGTAATCGATATTTTTATCAGAGGCTCCTTACATGGTTCGAAAATGCCTCTGATCGGTAAAACAATTTAATATACTTAATTCTATTGTTAAGCAGTCCTTTAAGGACTGTGAATTTGGAGTTAGATTATATAAACTTGTTGATGTTGAATTTGCTTGTTCAACGGAGGATTATGAAGACGAATTTCTAATGCTTCCATTTGTACTCTCTTTTTGTATGCTAGATTTCGGTGTAAAACTGAAAACATTTTACTGAGATAGTCAAATCTAGATCTAAAATTATTTTGCTCATATTCTTCATTGAATCGAGCTTGAAAAATTTCACAATTTTCAGTATGAGAGAAAACTGCTGTTTGTTTCGATTTTTGTTGATGGTCAATAATTCTAGATTTTAGGCATTCACTCTCACCGATGTAAACTGCGCCGCAGTGACATTCAAATCGGTAAACAGCATTTACAGCCATATTATTATCAATCTTAGGTAACAGATTGGCAACAATTAAATTACGAATAGATACTGTCCTCAATGCCGTGTGCAGATTGTAGGAAGGGAGAAAGGTTGAAATCGTTTTTCGCATTTCACTGGTAATTTTACTGACTCGTTGAGAAGTGAATGGAATGCACATAGTAAAATTTCTTTCAGGAAACTCGCTTTTTTCGAGTTTCCAATCTTTCTTCTCAATTTTACCTTCTTTAATCACTCTAGTTGCATCACGGATAATTTCTAAAGGGTAACCTTGGGCATGATATTTCTCCTCAATTTCCTTTCGCTCTTCCTCCAGAGTTTTTGGATCCGAGTGTTTGAAAAGTGATCTTTTCAGTTCAGAAATCAAGACCCCTTTTTTCATGGATGTCGGAGCAACATCAATTTCAAAATTCATTGGGATAGTGTGTTTTCTATTGTTTCGTATTGCAATCATGTTTTTGTCGTTGACATACACATTAAAGTCTAAAAACTTTATACCTTGCGGGCATGATTTTTCAACAGTAACTTTAATTTGAGGATGGAGATTTTGGAAAATATGATTGACCTGATCAAATGAATTACGTTTGAAAAAAACAACAAACCATGTAAGAACCATGTAAGAACCATGTAAGGAGCCTCTGATAAAAATATCGATTACCTTAAAAAGTTATCACCACATTTTCTAGAACCTTAGTCTGGGACAAAGTTATTTTGGGTTTTTAAATCAGTTCTGCAGTCTTACAAAAGAAGGTACGCTTTCCTTTAAGAATTTTCAAGTTTATCAAGGAACAAGCTCTGATGATGGTCTCACGACCGAAAACGTTCAGCAAACTGCAATAAACTCCTACATTTATCAACACGATGTCAATTATCAATTACCCACAGATCGTTAAATTTATAGCAAAATTGATAAACAGAAAAATTAGGATGCATAAATCAATCATTTTTATTCCTTCCCGCTGATGCGTTTTGATTGATAACGGGTTTTTTCGACGCCGAAAACTGATCATTTTAATTTTGTTAATTTTGACCTTTTTGAAAAAAAGGCAACCCGTGGAGAAAAACGGCGCGGTAGACAGGGCGAATTTTTACAATAACTCAAAATTGCGGTGACCTGTATTTGGACAGTAAATAATCTCCAGTGGCCATCTGCAGGATGCCCTCAGCGACACGATACGCTTTGATACTCAAGTGCAAGGTCTCTAACCATGGTCTTTTTTGCTTTCGAATTTTTGACCTAAAAAGTGGTTCAGTTCAAGACCCCCTCTGTGATAAGGCGTTGTTTTTAAAGGTCAATAAACATCATTTTTTGACTTTTATTGATCGATAAAAAAAAATTTGTGAACAAAATTCCAGTTCCATTCGAAATAAGGGTGTCGCAGCGCTAAATTTTCAAGTCGAAATAACCTGATTTATCCCCATGTACCCCCTTAAGACCAATACTTAGCGATAGTTTGCTTCATGTTTTTTTCGGCAATCTCGATTATCGCTTGCTCTTTCTACCTAGTGGATCGAGCAGCTTCCTAATCCACTTTGCAACGGCTAATGGTGTTTAGACTAACACTTGTTGTGGAATGGAGATAGGTTTATCCTCGCCTTTGAAAGAAGGTCTTGTCTTCATCCGGAACGAGGCGTCTTATCTGCTTTTTTCTCTGTTTTCTTTTTTCTGAAATTTGGTAAAAAATAATACACGCAAAAACTCATGCGCGTGAAATTCAGATCCGAGATAAGAAGCTCTTTTTTCAGAAGCTTTCTTTTCATTGATGGCAGGTGTCAACTACTATAGAACTTTTGACTACAGTCATTACATGCCAAAGCCGCGCGTAGCGCGGCTAATTTTCCTTTTCTGAAGCCGCAAGGCTTTTTTTTATTCTTCTTGTGAAGATCGTCTACCTCCAAAAGAGCCCGATCGTCAATTTTTTTATCTAAACTTGAAGAAAAGCAATTTCCTGAAAGGTTAACTTTCAGCTCCGTGATACGATAATTGACCGCAAAACGAGCAACCCACTCCCGTGGAGATAAAACGCCAAGCCGCCTCATCATCAAGCTGGAAATTTAACACTGTTGAAAGGTCCGTTCTCTTGATCCTCGTCTTTCTTAATCGATTAGAGAATGTTATCAGGCGACCTGCTTGACATTTAGCGATAATCGTGTTGCGCACAACAATGGTATTCACGCGTTGACTGATCCAAGTGTCCGAATCTTGTTATCGCGCCACAGGTGCTCCTCGGCCCAGAAAACAACCACAAACAATCATTTTCAAAAATAACGACTCAAGCAGCTTAAAAACAATCTTGACAATTAACACGAATAAACATCCAAATTCACAGAAAAGCTCAATTTACAAAATACCCTAAAATAAATGAATAAAGAAAGTATATGACTAGGATTAGGGTAAGGGTTAGGGTTAAATACCGACAAGCCGCTTGCGGCTTTGAGCTTATAGGATGTGGAAGCCGCGCTCTGCGCGGCTCAATCACTTTGAAACCTCGAAGCCGCAAGCGGCTTCTTGATTCGAGACGAAACTTGTGAGATGCAGAGTTGCAAATTTTGGTTTATTTTTGCTGAGCTGAGCTGACCTCCGTGAAAAATTTTCTGAGCTAAGCTGCCCTATTTCGCAGCTCAATGAGCTGAGCTGAGCCGAGCTGCCCTTTTTCAGAGGTCATTGAGCTGAGCTGAGCAGACCCTAATTAGAGCTGAGCTGAGCTGGGTGAGCTGAACTGAGCTGTTTTTTACTGTATTTTTAGTAGTAAAATTGTGTTATAATCATTGAGCTGAGCTCAGCTGAGCTGAGTGTTACTTGTCTCACTTTCAGATCATTTTCGAAAATCACTGAGCTGAGCTGAGCTTAGTGACTGCTCAGCTCACTCAGCTCAACAATTGCAAATTGCAACTTTGGTGAGATATACTATCTCGTTTTTGGAATCTCTCCATAAGGAAAAATGTTCAACGAGAATTATGGTAGTGGTAGAATAATCCGTCGTCATAAGCCTTAGATTACCCAGGATAATGATCGATAAATATCAACCTGCCGGCAAGACTTGAATGTCAACCAGAAAGAAAATATATATTCCAGACGGTCAAGCAATTTCATCTCCGGAAATCGTAAATTAACCGCATTCAATTGAAGATTGTTTCCGACTCAGCAAGTCGGAACAAACTCGTCAAACTCCAATCCTCCGGAAACTCGCTCATTTTTCAGACGATGATGATTTATTTATCTGTCGGAAAGCCCTTGTCCAAGTCCGCCGAGCCGTTTCAAATCGAATCAAAACGCCGCAGTTTCGCGTCGAATAAGCATGAAAATATATTATTATTGAGGAAGCATTTATAATTCATCGATTGTCAAGTGCTCAGACATCACGTGAGAAATGTAGGGACATGTTGAAACAAGGAACGGGTCGATAAGATTTGAACGGCGCGAACTTATTCGAAACAAAAATCGGATTAATTTGAGTCTTGATTTTCATCAAAATTAAACTAAGGATTGCGACCAATTGACTAGTCATTGAAGATTTTCAAAGAAAAACTAGAATTTTTTGAATTGAATTTTGATTTTTTGATACTTCGACGATTTTCAAACAGTTAATTTGCTGTATTTGAGCTACTTTTTCAAATGAAAAGTCTTTCTTGATCTTTTTTTAAGAATTTTCAAGTGCAAATGTCCAAAAAGTCCTAACTTCCCTTCACACAAATCGACGGTTTTGACAAAGAACACCACTTCTTATAAACAAGTAAACCGTACCACCCTTTTTTATGTACGGTAGCTCCCCAGTGCCCAGGACGTGTGCAAAAAGTGGTTCGCTTCGATTTGAAATTAAAAGAAAGCGGCTTTTCCGCCCAGCACTCGATCAATCTCTTTGGCGCGAGGTCGGCTTCTAAGGGGGCCAAATGGCCCATTTTGCGCCGCCCTGATCTTCTTTGCGTTTCAGCTCATTTACGACCGGACGAGGCGAATTAGTGCGATGCATGACATCCAAAATGAGGATGGAATTATGATGAATTCAACACTTTCGAACCATTTAAGCTGAGATCGGCAATCTGAGTAGAAAACCTGAGTCAGGCTCCTTTTATTAAACTCCTGGCGAAGCCGCTTTGCGGCTTCGTGTTTAAAAAAGCCGCTACGCGGCTTTTTACTTAAACTTTTCTTTGATGATCGAAAAGGATATCGACGATATCATATCGTTAAATAAAATCCACTGGACACTCTTCTTATGTACATAATATTCAATAAAGGATTAAATTGTTCCTTTGTGTATTTATAAGAATGGTCTCAGCGGCATATTAATTTCAGCAAACATGTCGAAAATGGATATATTTAGACGACACAAACTCGACAGTTTGACGCCGCTATTACTTTTCCAGAGCAAATTGTAAGGTTAAACCGACGCGTTGAAGGTTTCTCGCGTCGCCCTGTTGACGCTGATATTCAAATGTGTTTCTTATCGTGTCTGGGAGTAATGTAGCAAAGCAGTTCTTGCATTTTTTGGCAGGAAGACGAAATGATAAACAACGAACAACGCAGCGACGAATCGAATTAAAATTCCAAACATCCGCGAGTTATGATCTGCTTTGTGCGAAATTCGGGGGCTAAAGAGATTTCGGTTTTAAAAGCCTTTTAAATCAGATGATGAATCATAAAAAAAGCTACTTCAGATAGACAAGAAAAATACGACTAACCCGCTTCTTGGCAAGGCGTGAAAATTTATTCTATCTTGAATATTTTGGCTTTTGCGGTCTGAGAATTGATAACGCCCGAAATCGCTTATAGCCCTTTTCTTCGATATTCAAAAATCTATAATTTGAGGGCTTTTGTTTTCAGAGCATTCATTTTTAACGCGATTGTTAGTTTTACGCGGGCAACCTGGTGATAAGACTTTCGTAGGGCCAAAATTTGGAGATTAGAGGTACGAAAAGCCACCACACCAAAATTCTAGTTTATTCAAGAGGGCTTACACGTCAAAGGCGAACGCCGTAATTCGCCACGAAATCGCAATACGCCCGCGGCCGAAGCTGCATGTTCCCCTTTGCCATCTATCCGAATTGATGAGCTCCCCTTATTTGCGCGTGACAATTTCATTTTCATAAAGTCTTAGGGCCCCGACCGCATAACCTTTATGAGTTTTCAAAATTTAATAAACCACGCTCCAAGTAGCAGAATAATAAAGCCTTATAAATAAGAAAACGGCGTCTTTCTGGTAATGATGGGCCGCAACAGGGGGAAATTGAATTTGAAATGAAAAGTCAATTTAGTTTTGACTTCCATTCAATAAAGACATCACTCAATTTTATGCAAATACGAATTTCAAGGAGATACCCTTAATTTCATAATTTTTCTTTGTTTCTTTTTTAAAACAAAAATAGTCGATTGAAATGAAAATCCAGTGAATTCAGAATTGAAATCCGCCGGAAGACCACAAAAGTGTTCTGTTGTTCCGGTGTATTCATAAAAATTGAAACGATGTGGCTTTTACTTTTGCCCTGTCAGGGTTAGTATCAACAATTGCGGTTTTCCGAGCGGGGTGGAACAATACAGAAGCAATTTGACAAGCGCATCAGGGGGCGATTGAGAACACGGGTCGATTCTGAATTCAATGACCTCTTAGCTCCCGCTTTGATTTCTTGATTGGAAACTAAAGAAGAGCCTTGGATGAAATGATGCCATAATTTCCATCCGAAATGATAACCTTCTCTTCCTTCGCCGGAAAGACGTAATTTGCACTTACGGCGTTATCTCTTTTCCGCTCCGCCTGCAATCATCACGCAGAAATTGACAGCTTTGAGAGATACTCGAAATGTTTGTTTATAAGTTTTTTCATACAATTTTTATTGAGAGACTTTTTTGTGGCAAGAGATCAACGAGGACTAAACCTATAAGGACAAATTTCTGCTTGAAGATTCAAACTGGGAAATGTCCATCTGGAGCAGGGTTCTAAACGGACATGTCCGTGTACGGATTTTATCCGTGTCTGTCCGGTCTTGTCCGTACGGACAGACTTGACTTTTAGTCTATTGGTTGAGGAAAAAACGGACAGCCTAGACCGGACTTTTGTCATGATCCGGACAAAATCCGTATTTGTCCGTATTTGTCCGTGAAATCCGGACAACCCCAGACTTTTGTCCGTGTCTGCAAAATCCAGGCAGAATCCGAAAAAATCCGTAAAAAAGCACGATTGGAGTTCGATTTCGTTTCAAAAAAGCCTGAACCAACGTCATTGTTTGATAAAATAAGCCAGGTTTTCAGTTTAAAATTTAAAAATATCAAAATTTTTGACTTTTTGCCGGAAAATATCGATGATAACTTTTAATTGATGTCTTTTTGATGGTGCGAAGCCGGAACTTTGAGGACCGAGTCTGAAGGAAAATTGGTTAAATTAAGAAATTCTTAATATTACCTAAAAATATTCTATATTAGGTCCTTCATTATTCCGCTAATTCATTGCGAGTCCTAATTTGGGACTTTCAGCACAGCAATTTTCGGAAAAAGCCAGCTCAACGTGTTGAGGGGTCAGCGGTCGGGCTAGCCCGCTCAGTCATTCAGCTCGATCATTTTGAGAGAACTCAGCTCAGACTAATGATTTTCTTCATAAAGCCAGCTAAGGTCAGCTTGGATAACACCAGCTGACATTAAGAAAACGCAAGCTCAGCTCAGTTTCGCAAATTTTCATACTGCTTAGCTCAGCTTTGAGAAATTTTCTTTTAGGTCAGCTTCAAAAAAGGTCCTAGCTAAAAAAAAAGTTCTAGTTAGACACCTTCAAAAAGACTATTCTCTAACTTGAGAAAATCACTTCATATGTCTCTCTTCAAATAAATTTCTATCTACTCTGAGACGAGTTGGCTTTAACCAGCTGATGCTGAGCTAAGCTAGAAATTTTATGAAGTCTTTGGGCTGAGCCTATCCTCTTCCGAAAAAATAGCAATAAATTTGCGACTCTTGTCCCAGCCTGGGACTCCCAGGCAAGTCTCTTAATTTTCTTAAATTGGCTTGAAAAGAACTCAATATTTCGATGTATTCTCTGCCGAATTTATTTCTCAAAGATTTCAAATTTTTATTTCAAAGATTTATTTCTATAAAAATTAGTTTTTTACCCATGGAATTTTACGGACATTTACGGTCCGTAAATTACGGACAAGACTTTTTAGACCAGACTTTTTCTTAAAAAAAAAATTTGTCCGGATTTTACGGACAAAAACGGACAAAACGGACATGTCCGGGACTAGACCGCACAGAAATCCGTTTTTTCGATCCGGACACGGATAGACTAGACTTGGGATTTTTGCGGAGGACACGGACACGGACAGACTAGACTTTTAGATTTTGCCTCAAATTTAGAACCCTGATCTGGAGTCTAATATTAAGTTTTCATAAAAAAAAAGAATAAAAAATGAAACTTTTTGCTGGTTTATTGAGTTTTTCTTCCGCATCTGTTTTGCTCGATCCGAGTGTGCTGGGTCGCCTTCGAGCTTATGAACGAGATGATGGCTGTGTCAGAGCTTGCTGGCGCGAATTGGTGAGGAAGGATCTTCAATGCACTGTGGACTTTGAACACTTGTCTGATGAGTACTATCTTTGCATTGAAACTGCGCTCCTCGAGTATCAAGATTGCATTCTTGAAGATGGATGCATTGAAGGCATCAAATTCTGATCAGTTTTTTGCAACATCAAATTAAATAAAAGATACTTTCAAAAAACTGGTTTCTGTTCTGAAACTCGCGACATTTTTTAACGGAAATCGACGATTTCAAATCGTTTCCAAAGTTCATTTCATAATAGTTAGGCCTCGGACGTAAAAAAGACGATTTTCACCATCCGGTCATCGTACGTGAACATGAGAGGGCTCATTCGAAAGGTCTTGATAAGGGCTTTCTATTTGACCGATAAAAAAACTGGACCCTCCCTTTCTGTTACGAGTTATTATGAAAAATATTTTTCGAAGCTTATGATTTTTTACGTCCGAGGCCTAATAATAGTTTTGAAATCCAGCAGGTTCTAAGGGCTATTTTTGTATTTTTTGCAGTTTTTACGCAATTTTCGTGAGAAAATAGCCGTCTGCTCACTGGATGTTTCCTTTCCGTGCAGCAGAAAAGTAAATCGAAAATGAAACTTTTCGGTCTCCTGCTCGGCTCTGGCCTGAGCCAATCTCTTGATGAGAGAGTTGCGATCCTAGAAGACGCTGTTCTCCAGCAGCATAAAGAGATCGATCAGCTCAAGCAGCGATTGACCAAGGCTGAGACGGAGCTTGATGTTTTGGAGGCTTCTTTGACTTGCGGAGGAAGTGCCTTCCATGACGTCTGTGGCTGCGCTTCTGGATATGCTTACTACCAAGGTAATTTTTATTTCTCTATTTTTACGACAAGCTTAATTTCCAGGTGAGTGCGTTCCAAGTGACGAAAATGCCGCAAAGGCGTGGCTTGAGGACTTCAACGAGGAGTACCAATTCTACGTCCACGATGCTTCCGATGCGTACTTTACCTACGAAACCAACATCACCGACCACAATCTCGCTTTGGCCGGCGCTGCCAGTGCTCGATTCGGCGCCTGGTACTCCGCCAACATCCCCCACGCCATCAAAGTTTTTGACTGGAAAAACTATGAAGATCCTCTTCTCAAGCGACAGTTCGCAAAACTTCTTGGAAACTCGAACTCCCTCGATGCTGAATCAAGCGCAGCTCTCAGCAATGCAATGAACAGTATGAATCGAATCTACGCCTCTGGCACTGTTGGAGACGCTGATCGATGCTTGTACCTCGAAGATTCTGGAGAATCACTTGAGGGAATCATGGCTAACTCTCTTGACTACAACGAGCGACTTTGGTCCTGGCTCGGATGGAGAACCAATGTTGGTGACGAGATGAGACCTCATTTCGAGACTTATGTCGAGATGAAAAACAAGTGGGCTCAACTCAACGGCTTTGAGGATTACGGAGCATACTGGCGAAGCGACTATGAAATGCCAGACGATAACTTCAACGATATGGCTGTTGCTGAGTACGAAAAGATTGAACCCCTCTATGTCCAGCTCCACGCTTACGTTCGATATCGACTTGGCGAAGTCTTCGGCAATGACATCTTCGACAACGATGGAGGTCTTCTTCCCGCCAATGTTCTTGGAGACATGTGGGGACGATTTTGGACCGGGCTCAATCAGTTTGTTGTTCCTTACCCAGACGCGCCAGACGTCGATGTCACTGAGGAGCTTTTGGCGCAAGGATACGATGCCAAAAAACTGTTCGAGCTTTCTGATGACTTCTTTGCTTCTCTTGGTTTGGAACGTGTCAACGACATCTTCTGGGACAAATCTGTTATTGAGCGAAATCCAGATGTGGAGATGGTCTGTCATCCAACTGCTTGGGACTTGTTCAACGGCGAGGACTTCCGAATCAAGATGTGCACGGACGTCAATATGGAGTATTTGCTCACTATTCATCATGAAATGGGTCATATTCAGGTTCATCTTTGTTAATTTTTCTTTCAATAACAAATCAGTACTACATGCAATACGCCTTCCAGCCGCCACAATTCCGAGATGGCGGAAACGAAGGATTCCACGAGGCAATGGGAGAAGTTATGGCGATGAATGTCGCTACCCCTGAACATCTTCGAGCTATTGGACTCCTCGGCCCCAAGGGAGACGAAGAGACAGAATACCAGACAACAATCAACTTCCTCATGTTCCAGGCTCTCCAGCAAGTTGCGACGATGCCATTTACGCTCATGATGGAAAACTGGCGATATTCTAGCTTCAACGAGTCGATTTCAACTGATGAATGGATGGAACAGTTTTGGCAAATGAAAAATGAGTGGGTTGGTGTCAAGGCCCCAGCTGAGCGAACTGAAAGTAAGAAATCGCTTAAGAATATAATAATCAAATATTGAATAGAATCTGCTGATCCTGCTGCTCTCTACCATATTGCCAACGACTACTCAATGATGCGATACTACTCTCGAACGATCTATCAATTCCAGGTACCAAGCAAAATCTCGCCAAAGTTATTAAAAATAATTTCTAGTTCCAAAAGTTCTCTGCGACGCTTGCGGACATACCGGCCCTCTCTACACATGCGATGTCTACCAATGTCAAGCAGCTGGAGATAAACTCAAGATTCTTATGGGCAAGGGCGGCTCCGAGTATTGGCTTGATCAGCTTCGCGTGAGTATTTATACGAGAGAGATCAAGGTCTCAATGGCTTCTTTTCAGGAGTTCACTGGGGACGACGAGGCAACTATGAACGCGGACGGTATGGCGGACTACTATCAGCCACTTATGGACTGGCTTGTTGCTGAAAATGCTCGACTCGGAATCACGTAAGTCTTCAATTTCGATCTCGCTTTATCATTTCTAGTCCTGGCTGGGATGCTTCAAAGACTGACTACGTTGCATTCGACGAAAACATGGATTTTGTTGGACAGTGCGCTGGAAAGAAAGAAGCTAAAAAGACAACACCACTTCCCTTCGTTGATTTTCTTAAACAGTACATCAAGGCTTAAATAAATTTATTTCTCTTTTTCTGACTCATACACGTCACGAATGTTAACCATGTATCGAATTTCGCAAAAATGTTCCACGTCAATCAAAAGTTTCAAGAATTTAATTGCATTAAATCTTCTCGAGCCCGTTATCAAGAAAATAAATGGCATGTATCGATCAAATCAAATGTTGTTTCTGCGATTTCGACATCAGCGTCAACATCGCCAAGTGCCGCGACAAGTGTTTCCATGCCTGAGCTTATTTTTATTTTGAGCTGGTTAAGGCTGTTTAGTCGAAGTGACCACTCGAGCTTGATCCTATAAAGATGCGCCGGTGAGGAAGAAATCGGACAGACCGAGATGGTCAAAATCAGGTAAGGAGAGAGAGAGAGAGACAAATTTTTTGGGAATTTACATATTTTATTCAGTAGAAACGATAATGGAGCGGAAACCATATTGCTGAAAAATATAATATCTTTATAAAATTATCAAACATTTTTTATCTGAAAAGTTGATTTTAGAATCGAATGGATTTTTTTAATCTAGTTGGTGTAATAGATTTTAAGATTTTAAACTCTCAAAATGATTTTCTCATAATAAAATTGTTACCATTTTGTTTGTCCGGGGTTTCCGGCTAAAAATGTTATATTTTTGTTCAAACATTCTCGCCATCAATGCGGTGGCAGGCTCCCTCCTCGACGACCTCTTCGATGACGTCACTGCCAGCACTCTGAGAAACGGTGCAATTTCCTTGACCCTTGTCGACCAGACAACTCTCGTCATTCCTTCTTCACCAACCCTTCTTCCTGACGGTGTATCGAATCCAGCTCCCAACGCCGGCTCAACTCATCCAGTTGGCTTCACTGTCGATGGTATTCCGATTCGCGGCGTTCTCGCTGGAAACAACTGCGATGTGACTCCAATTGCGCTCAAATTTTCCGACGAGTGTTTCAAAACTCTCTTGCCGATCACTGCCAAGGGCTTCGAAATGGACATGGCTGCGTCTACCGAGATGTATTTCGTCCCGCCAATGTGCCTGTATGAGGACCTGGCTTCGTGCGACGAAGTTGAAACGACCGTCGGCTACGCTCTCGATGGATTTCCAATCAAGATGTCTTCGGACCCCCCTGCCGCTTCGGCCATTGATGAATGCGGTGGTGGATACGATGCTGATGGAAACTATCGGTACCTCTTTCAAGATAAGTTCCCCTACAGTGTCAGCTGCTTCAAAGGCGAGCTAAGTATGAAGCTTCCAATGGATGATGTGTTCTACTACGACGGTGGTGCTTGCAAAGAGCTCTATGAAATCGCCAGAGGAGCACAAGAGTATGTCAAGCTAAACAACGGTGGGCAAGCGCTCCATGACTACCTAAACTACGGCAATTCCAACAAGACAACTATTGCTGATTCGGCAGACTCTTTGAAAGGACGAATGTCTCATGGTAACTACAGAGCTTCCCCAGAGGACGAGAGTGCCCCGGGCAATAATGGAGACAAGAAGAAGCTGAAAAAGATCGAAAAGCCAATGAATCCTATAGCTGAAAAGCTTCGTATGCTCTTTGATACAGCAAAAGGCTTGGATATTGATAAGATGAATATCGATGGAGTAAAAGAGTAAGCTTCAAATAAAAAGTAAGAAAGATAAAAATATCTTTTAGATTTTTTGAAAAATCTCGCAAAAGAAGAGAAGAAGAAGACTACCTTTATTCTGACATTTCCAGGAATGAGTCCCATTTATTGAACTCGTCAAATCTCGAGTAATATTATGGCCTCATTATAGTTACTACACGTACACGACAACCACCACGCAACAAAGTTCTACCTATGCAGTTTATGATGAGACCGACTCGATTGACGAAACGATGCCCGCGGCGAATTTCACAATGGATCTTCAGAAGGAATATCCGCTTTTGTTTGCTCCCTTCGGATTCGTTCGGTTTGAAGAATTTCAATACTGCGAGGACGGATCTGGTTGTGTAACGATTTGCTCACAGCGAAATTTACGATCTCGTTGCAAAGAAGACATCGTTGCCTGCGATGGTTGTGAAGATGAAATTCCGGTTGTTGAGAAAAAATGCCTTGGATTCCAAGGCCTTTATCGACCAGCATACACCTGTCAGATTAAGAATGGGAGTGAAATAATCGACGACTTCACGTCCCCTTATGGGTCATATAATTCTGGTGAATTCAATCTATACCCACGAATGGGGAACGAAACCGACATTTCCTGCTTTTTTACTGATATTCTCGGACGAAAAGTTGAAGATAAAGAATCAGGATGTCCTGCAAATTTGGTCAGATCCTCACAAGAAAAAATTTCAGCCTTCGAAACTTGCACTAGAGATTCTGCCGCCACACTTCCACTTGAATTCAATGAGGCCGCTAATTTGGATCTACCTGATGTCCTTGGTGCCAGCGCAAATCTTCTCAATTCATGCGTCTGCCCCGAAGGAAAAGTTTGGTCGTTTCTTCAGAACTGGTGTATCCCTCGATCATCTTGTAGCTCCATGGAATTCGAAGTACCCGTCCCTTGCGAAACAAGAGCTGAGGTTCACAAAGCAAACGGATGGTACCCGCTTACCTGCAAAAATGAGGAAGATTACTTTCCAAAGTCTTGCATGGTCTTCAATGAAATCTACAATCTCTGCTTTGAAGTTGATGACAATGGAGATATCGATAGAGACGGACGATTGGATATCATCGATATGACTGCTGAACCAGTTAAACCTGACAACGGACTTGAACCCGGCCAATTCTATTCACCCTGGGAACCGGTGGACTCTTGGTCATACCAAGACTACTACGATGAATCGATCACTTACCAAAGAACGTCATTGGATAAGTACACATACGAATTTAAAGAAGACAACTGCTTCCCTATTCGCGCCGAGCTCTATTTCCCAATTGATCACGCCTCTTTTGAGGGATATTCTCGGGTCTTACTGGAAGAAAACAATTGGTCTCACTTCAGTTATTATTGCCGATGCATGGAAACAGAGGGTGAAAGCATGTGCGACCCAGGTCAGATGGTACGATTTGTCTGTGAAGATTTCCCCGAAGATTACGGAAATACTGACTCGTATGATGACTATGGCAGTATTGCGTATCCTTCCTATCCGGAATACGGTAATTACGGCGACTGGGGATACAACAACTATGATTCCGACTCACTTCAAGCCATGGCTCCAAAAATCATCAGCAATGTGATGGATCAGCTAATCTGGGGTCAACTTTCAAAATACTCTTGCATGGAGATGTTCCTTCTCCAGCGATACCACTCTGCAGGCACCTACTCTTGCACCGACGCCATCAAGAACGTCTACACCGAGTGTCTCAAAACATCATTTTCGATGGCCGGAGAAGAGATCGCAACAATGCTCGCGGAAACAGAAACTAAAGCGATCGAGTATTTCTTCTGTATAAAGAATTTGACGCCGATGACCGTTGAAAATTATTTTTCATACTGGGATGAAAGCGTCTGGGACGTTTTCTACGGAGGCATTGTTGATAAGTACAATTTGTATGATCTTGACTCCGGACGAAAAAGAAGAAGTCATGAGACGAATTCAACTACACCTTATGCTCAGACAACAACTCCGGGCTATGGAGACTATGATTGGCCGGAAACAAGTGGTAATGATTCTGATAATGAGAAAAGGAAACTGACAAAAGATGATGTCTACCAATTGATTAAAATTGGTGCTCATATCGTTGAGTCGAATCTCGCAACACTTGTTACAAGCCATGCGGTGAATATTTCGGCTGCTTCAGTTGCCAATGATGACACTTTCTACAGTGGTATGTGCACTCTTTGGGGTGAGATGCAAAAATCAGTCGACAAAGCAGCAAAGGAAGGAATCAAGGAAACCATCCACGGTGACTCTATCGCAGAAATGCTGAGCGTCTTTAATCTTACAGACAGCGAGTGCTATGAGATCAAAGAGAAGATTGAAGAAATTTCTCCGGAAATCGGAATGACCTGGAACTTGACATCCTCTTTCAATCCATTCTGCGAGAACAAGGAGCAGTGGCCGAAATTACCTGACTTTATCAAAGAAGAGATGGGACCATTCGAACTTCGCTGTGAGATTCATCAATTTGCTGACCAAGTCGTTCAGTGCTTCAACGAGTACATCCTCGGTCGAGTTCCACATGGCGACAATTACTGGAAGAATATTCTCCGAGCAGGAGTTTGCAGCTACAGCCGCATTTCGAGAAACTGCCTTGGCATGCCATGGGTTGAAGCAGACATCGAAGAATTATACGAAGAAGTTCTTGACGATATGTTCCGATATGATGAGGAACATGTTTTCAACGCGTTTGCGATGATTGCCCTCGACAAGATCAGAGACTTTCCAACTGAATTCGACGAGTTCATGCATTGGGCGTGGGCTGAAGCTCAGCGATTTCTACCAGAAGATATCACAAGAGAGATTGAGATTTACGTCGGAAACCCTGCTGAGAAGCTCCTCAAATTCATCGAAGATCTCGAAAATGGCTTACTTATCAACAAGAGTGGCATCGAACGACCAATTTGCAACATGGGAACGCAGTTTCTGACATTCCTGAAAACGATCCTCTTCGAAGACGAAACTACCCTATGCTCATTCATGTCATCAGCCATCGAAACTCACAAAGCTCTTCTTTACCAGACCCACGCAAATTTCGAGAATTTCTCAAAATTCTGCACCTTTGTCGTTGAAAAATTCGCAGATATGTTTGAGGATATGTTTTTGAGAGATTATATCAAGAAAATGCTCCTTGAAGAGGGAGTTATCCCCCCAATCTTCATCAACATCGCACTCAATATGTTCGATACAAAGACTGCTTATGAAATCCGAAAATTCTCGAAATGGGAGAAACAAGAATGCACCTACTTGCTACACTGGAGTGAATGGAGTCAATGCTCAGAAACTTGCGATGGTGGATACCGTCATCGGGCTCAGATGTAAGTGGTGAATTTAATTAATGAAATGATAAATTATTCTTTAGTTGTATGGATAAGACAATGAGCCAGGTGTCGAACATTTTATGCGGACCGGATCTTCTTTTTCAACAAGCGAGCCTTGCAACACTTTTGAGTGTGCTCTTCCTTGTTCTGTAATGGCAAATGTGCCGGATGAATTTAACATAACCACGTACAAGGTAACATCTCTTCTAACAATCAATAGCTTGACAGCCTTCTCTAGGTCGACTGCAAGGATAGAAAACTGACAGTCTTCCCATTTTCGTACGAAAACGGGCGACTACGAGTCAATGGAGTGAACTACCCAGTCAGAAAAATCGAGTCATTTGACTTCTGCAACAATTATTTTGAAGACTCGCAGTGGGAAGCAATCGAAGATTTCATCGGCCAAAGCCATAAGTACTCTTTATTATTTTTAAATTCGAAACAAAACAAATTTTTTTAAGGACGAAAGAATTTAATTTTTCTCACAACAAATTCGAAACTCTTCCCGTCAGCGTTCTGCAAAGACTGACCAAGGGCGCTGAGCTCAACATGGACGGCAACGAAATCTGCAAATTTGACTGTGAGGGTTTCGATCTCCGACAGTTCAGTGGAAAACTCAATTTGTGCCTTCAAAACAATCCAATTAGTTCTGTTCCCTTTGAGTTCATCCCTGCAATGGGGTACTTTAACAAATTCGAGTATGATGATGGAGTTCTTGGCAGAAACAAGTCCACTTGAATCAAGTAAGACTGCTTCTCCTTTCAAAACTGTATTGAATAAAACAATACTTTGATCGTCACCAAAATTTCACCAACAGTTTTGCATCTTTAATGAATTTGTATTATACAAAGTTAAGTAAAACATTATTATTGATGTCGATTGCAGGTGCTTTGAGAAGCTGTTTCTACTTACTTATTCTACTCGCTATGGTTACTTTTAATTTTGGACCGTTTAAAATGAACTCGTGTGTCGGAAACTTCGCCTTTTGAGCCGACCTTCCAGAGATGAAAAAACTCTACTTTTTGTCTCTTTTTTCGAGCTCGTTAGCAACGAGAGGAACATTCAATGATCAGGAAACTACTCCAGGATCGTATTGCCTCAAATGCGAGTACATAAATATCGCGGATACAGAAGCACTTGCAGTTAGTGCGCTAGGAACATCAACGAATCCGTGCATTGCTGGACAGGTAAAAGGCTCGACAAGTTCTTTTTTCATACAAATTTCAGAATACGGTCAGCATCGTAGTCACTAATGGTGTCTCGGCAGAACCTGGCTATGCTGTCGAAGCAATAGCAAATAATAACTGTGTTGCAGAATTTTTCATATTCAAGGATAAACAACAAGACAAGTAAGTTCCCCGTACCTTTGATCCCATTTACATGTGCCATCAGCTTCATTCTTTTTTAGGTTTATTTATGGCGTCAAACGAACAACGTCAACAACAGCAAAGACCGAATCAAGAGTCGACTTCCCACTGTACAAAAACGTAAAAGCTTACACTGTGAGTAGTCAAACTGAAAATCCTGTCTTCGTCGCCTGGACAAGTGGGAACAAGTACATGGATGGTCGGGCCGATCCGTCAACAACGCCAACATCCGCAGTCACAGTCCAAGAGGTTGAACATCTTGGATGTATCCTCTGTCACGAAGTCCAGAAGTTCGAAGGTTCAGATGAGCCCGAAAAAAACGATGCGATAACGATGCCATGCTGGAACCCAAGTCTCAACGGCGCAGCATTCGATACAACAGACTTCGGCAATACACCTGGCTACTGTAATCCGGTTGGCACAGGAATCTGCAAGACAGAAACCTACGGCTGGAAAACAGTTGAAGATGGAGAAACGACGGTTTCAAATGTTTTTGTGGGAATTCGCCGGGGATGCGCATCATTAACAGATATTGCAACTGATTCCCTTCAAAATTTGTCTCCCGTTCCAGAGAGAAAGGAAGTCACTCAGGGACTTCTACGACTCTACGCTGCATCGGATGACGCTTCGAAAGCAATCGAATTGACGAAAGCACCCGTGCAAAATACTGCTGCTGATGCTGTTCGTTTCTCGTCTTCTTCTCGAGCTACTACTGTAGAAACCACACAGACTTATGAGATGAGACCGATAACAAACGCACATGTCTCCTCAAGCGACGATTCTCTGACCGACCCTGATGTTCTCTACCAAGCAGCTTCAATAACAGAAATCGAGTGCATCAAGTGCGAAACATCAGCAATCACAAATACTGATATCAAAGACGCATGCTATGCCGCCACTGTCACAACGAAAACAAGATGCGATTCTCTTAGCTGCTTTTCTGCATCAGTGGCGTACAAAAGCGAAACGAATCCAGATACAGTCTACTATTATGCCAAAAGAGGGTGCACTGTCAATCCTGAACTTGCAATCCCAGCTAGTGGACCAGTAACAGATGTGAAAGTTCAGCCTGGTTTTGCTGATATCCGACAAAAGTTCGAAAAAACAACCACTGACAACGTAAATGGCAAGTATAAACAACGAGCTTACAGTTTTTAGGGGAATACTGGGAAACCGTCAACAGCTCAAGAAGTTAAAGCCTTCACATGCTATGAATGCTCCTTGTCGACAACTAAAGAAGCTGCATCTGAACCAACAGAGGATGAGCTTCTTGCAAATGAGGACACCCAAACTTGCTGGAACCCTGAATCAGATACAACTCCAAAATCTGTCACTTGCCTCGGGCAGTGCTATACAAAAGCATTCAGTTACAAGCAGAGTATCGGGACAAAAGAGTCACCAAACTTTTCGTTTCACATGGTGCTTGAGCGAGGATGCGATGCAGATAACACGATGAAGGAGGGCAATGAGATTTCAGGGGTGTTGAATGGAGTCAAAAAATACATAACGACTTGTGACGCAAATGATGGTGAAAACTGTAACAAGGATTTGCAAAGGGCTTCGAAAACACCTAGCATTAGAAATTTGAGAAACAAAATTTTGACTACTTAGAATTTATAAAAAGCCCTCGGTTAGATCACAAGTCAGAAAACCTTCCAGACCCCATCGATTCTGAAATGCCAAGTCTGCAAAAGCGCCGCAGGAAACTCAAAAAAGAGCGATTCTTGCTTTGCGGAGAGAAAATCTTCTGATGCAAAAGACTGCCCAGATGCGACTTATACTCACTGCTTGAGTATCTTCAGTGTTTACAAAATTGGAATCGCGGAGGTTTACAACATGGAAAGAAAATGCCACAAGGGAGCGCTTGGAGATAAATTCAAGTAAGAGCCTTTTCTAAGCGGATTTTTTAGACTTTTTTCAGCCCCGTTGCGACTGTTCAAAATGTCAATTCGACGTCGGAGTATTGTTCTTCTGCGAGTTGCAATGGAAAGAGCGGACTGGTCCCAGCTAAACTTCCATCGGCTCAACAAGTAACAGAAGCGCCTCCATCCTCGGCAATTGGAATTATGGCTAACGCCATTCTCATCGGACTCGGATCTTTATTTTTGATACTTTTTTGAAACCGCTCAGGTTTCCGATTAACGTTGACATTTCAATGAAAATCACTGTACATATACTTTTCTTTACTTTTCGCATGCTGCAAAGAATTTCCGGCGATGATTTTATTCACTGTGAGTTCAGATGAATGACGTTTTATTTTGCTTATGACGGCCGTGAGTTTCTGATGAAAATCTTAATTAATAGAAGCGAGGGAGCAAGGCCTGAGGGTTTTACTGATGTCTGCTTATTGTGAATAAATATGCCGATGAAAAAAGAGTTTCCTGAATTTGAATCAATGCAGGAGGAAGCTGAAAACCATTAGCTCATCACATTTCGATGCTTTAACTCTCGTTTCCGAGTCTAAAATTAGTTCAAACTTGATCTCCCCGATTGAAACACGTACCGTACATCCTAGCGTCTTGTATGAACATGATAGTTAACGTGAACGGAACGAAAAACCGAAACTAGAATTAAATTAAAAACATGTAGGTATTCTTATGTCTCAGTAAAAATATTCACACGATGAAGATATCTGATTTATTAAACGTAAAAATCAGTAAAATCCTTCAAATTGAAAAAGTCATCTTCTTCAGATCCAGAAGACGAACCACCTCCATCAGATTCATCTTCGGGGTTATCAGTAAGCTCGAACATTGTTTGGTTCGATTCCTTATCGTCCATGCCCGTGCTGGCACCGCCTGATGAGCTACCATCATCGTCGTTAAATGACTCCTAAAAATAATGAAAAAAGGAAGTATATCGGTTATGAGGACGTTCAAGCTTCCAAATTGATGAAGATCAGAAAGCTCCGAGTCGAGAAGATCTTCTTCCAAATCCAAGGCCATTTCAAGCTCTATCTCAATCTCTTGAGCCTCGAGGGCATCTTCTCATCCTGATCAATTTGCAGTTGAAAATTCTCAAAGTCAGAAATTGACGAAAGAGATTCTTGATGATTCTGCTCGACAATCTTAATCTGCGAATCAAGCATGCTGAGCTCGGAGTCGGAAAATTGATCCAAACGGAGAAGATGGTCGAAGAAAATTACGTCCTCTCCAAGAATACTTAAAGCAGTCGAATTCGACTAAACCTGCATTTTGGCGTTCAAACCTGTCGATGATTACAGTATCAAAAGAATCAAAACTTGTTTCTTCGGCAAAGAAACTCGAGTTTATTGACCCAAAATTTCTCTTTACCACGGATCGTTTTCTTTTCACAAATTTGTATCTTTTCTTGTTACAAGTAAGAATGATTTTCATCTCAAAAAGAAATCGGGAAAGCATCTTTCCCATTTTTGCATTGTCAGCTTCTTCGTGTGGTTTCAGTTGATTTAAAAATTGACGGAATGATAACAAAGTTATCGGCCTAATGAGAAGCTTCAGTGAAGTCAAACTGTAATCAAAGGTACCATGAGAAATCTGAATAAATGCAGAATTTTTGCATCAGATCTTCTGAGAAAAAGAAAATTCGTTACCGCGAAATTATCGAGGGATCTGTTTCTGCAAGCGAAATTTCCAAACTTGATTAAATTCAAACAAATCTGAAAAGTCGCCAACATGACGGTCTATCCAGTGTATTACGGTACACTACCGCTTTTCGGAAATCCCGAATCCAATTTAAAATAATGAATCGAATCCGGATATTCGGACGGATTCAACGTCAAGCTAACGCTGCTGAATCTGTCCTTCACATTTGAATTTGAAAAAATAAAGAAGAGATCCTGCGAATAATAACGGGATTATGGTTTCCCGATGACGTTGATTTTTAAGTGCAGTTTCCAATCTTTGATGCCGGTGATTTAAGATTTGATTTTCGTCCATTCGGAGCATTTTTCGCTGAAGATATCCTGAATATTATCAAAGAAAAATCGAAGAAACGCCGGTTTACTGATACATATAAGATTGCCAACGTTGAAATTAGAGGTTGCGAAGCGTGATTATTCGAGAAAATCTCTCGCTTAGAAAAGATTTTAGGGCACTAAATGATGGCGCGAATAAATTTATTTCGAGTGCATAAGCGAAAGTGTCAAAAATGAAGACGACGCTGAGAGGAGGACTTGTAAATTCGCGCACAAAAGTCTCTCGAAAAGAGAAAAATTAGCGTCCTCATCATTTTTCTCGAAAATTTTCGAGTCTTTCGAGAGATTCAAAACTTAAAATTGCGCTTTTTTTCCTCCGAGGGACTTTAAATTCTTACAAAGCGCCAATCAGCGAAGCCTATATTTTTCAATACTCTTCGAGAGACACTCGAAAGACACGGGAAAGTTGCTAAAGCACTCTAACAAAAAATCTATAAGCGCCAAAATTTTGGTCCAAAAATGGCGAGTCCTGATATCTACCAAGGAAAGAAAGACTAAGATTTCTGAGCGCATCAAAGGACGCAACATCAAGTGCTCAAATTGCTGAAGGATGAAAATGAGTAAAGATTTTAGATGGACTTAAGACGTCATAAAAGGGGCACTTGTAAGTGTGCTGTAGAGAAGAGAATATTCTCGTTCAGTCAACTATTAAAATTAAAAAATAAATAGCAGACTCTTATTGCTAGACTAAGTAAGAAGCCGAAAATCTTTTTGAGAAAAGGGAAATGATTGAAGAAGGCGTTGACTTCTCGATGCTTAACTCGGAAAGCGACTGTATCGAGATGCTCAGAAACATGCTCAATCTACCCCAAAGTGAGGAAGACGAAGAAGTCATCAGAACCGCCTTTGTTTATATACGCAGACTCGAGTACATCCTCAATACGATTGAGAACTTTTACAACTCTTTATCATGAATAAACATTTATTTGCCATAAATTGATTTTTCCGACAATAAAATTTGTCGAAATTTTCAATTTCAAAATCAAGATTTTATGCAAATTGACTCCATCTTCAACGATCCGAAGCTTAAGGGGATGTTGGTCGAGAATTAGGAATTAGGTCGGCTAAATTTCTTTATCCTCAAAAGCATGTTGAGTTTGATCATTGATAACCAAAAGGTTTATAAAAAAATAAATATAATCTGCTTGAAGCCAGAGTCATTACTTATTTATGACAGCTAGAATAAGAGTAAGATTAATTTTGATTATTTAAGGACCCCCCCGTCAGCTTTTTTTGAAAAATCAAATTTCGGAATTTTAAAATTTTGACCCCGGAAATGGATTCTACAGGTCAAAAAACGATTTTGAGGCTTCATTTTTTGGGGGTCTATCTCGACTCCTTCAGCCTCAAAATCGTGTTTGAAAATTGGACTTTTCGCCGAAAATTGACGATTTTGGCCTAAAAATCGGCAAAGATACCGATATTTCTTGGTCAAATCTTCGTCTTTTCAAGTTTTTGAAGCAAATTTAACTTGAAGACACATTAGGAACCAAAAATATGGTGTTCTTAAAAATTTCAATTTTTCGGAGAAAAAAGCTGACGGGGGGGTCCTTAAAGAAAAATATAGCTACTGGTAGAGGCTGGCCTTGATTCAATGATTACATGAGAAATATTCGTTGTGATTTGAAAACAACGCCACGCTCTGAACGAGTGATAGAGTCGCATCACTGTCGTCGATGTTATCATCAAATATAAGCTCCGCCGCCATCAACGGGCAATACACACTTCGAGAGATCGAAAAGTTCGCGTAAAATTTGATTTTTTCTGCTGATGAAGATTCTAGCAAGCCTTTTACTTGCTGGCACCGAAGCCTGGAATCTTGGCGGATGCTCGCCTGATGAGCTTTTTTGGTACGATACCGGACTCGCAACTCGTCTGTCGAAACAGCTGTCAATTCGACTGGATTGGCAGGGGATCAAAAGCCCACTACGCTGAATTCGGAAAGTACGAAAACGGTTTTCTTGCCTCTTTGAGCGCCATCAAATGGAATCTCGACTATTTGAGCAAAGACAAAGGCTACATCGGTATGCTTAGATTCGATCGGAACTACTGTAAACGGCCGATTCTAAAAGGTAAGTTCTTTTTTCCTGAAGAAAAAAATTATCTTTTTTAATAGCGATTGGCGAGGGACGCGTTAAAGTCGAAGTCTTCGACCGAACCGATGAAAACTACATGACAGAAGCGCAATACTGGGAGCTCCCTGAAAACGGGGACAAAAAAGTTGAGGCCGCTTTTGTCCAGTTCCGACGGACCGGGTACCAACAAGGGGAGTTTCTCAAAAAGGGCAAGGATCGCTTTTTCGTCCAAATGACCGGTGTCCAGAAGGATTTTGGCCCGCTTGATCCACCAAATGATCTCGTCACGCATGACGACTTCTACCAGTGCTTCAAGAGCGTCGGATTGATGACGATGGCTGACGACCAACAAGGGCTTCTTCAATCTGACTATACGAGATGCGCCGCTTTCCAGCGATACGGCCAAACGCCAAACTGGCCCGATGGTCCAGGCGCGTTCGAAATTGGTCCAGAAACTCTTGGTTCGATCGGTGGTTGCCCCACTCCAGGTGTTCCTTTCTCCTCAGCTCGATCACTCGCGAACTTCGAGCAGTGGAATGAAAGTCAGGGCCTTTCTGCTCGAATCGTAGGAGGTCAAGGAGTCAAAGAAGGCGAATGGCCCTTCATCGTTGGACTTCACGGCGACGGAAATATCAAGCATAATTGTGGAGGAACTATTCTTACAAAGAACGCTCATGGACCAGATTTCATCGTCACCGCCGCTCACTGTTTCAATGAAGAGACAAAAGTTAACGTCACGGTTGGCGACTGGAATCAAGGAAATCACAAGTCGCCCAACGAATTTATGGTCGAAGGTGATGTCATTATCCACCCCTTCTTTGATAATACCCTTTATATCAATAATATTGCCATGATTCGAGTTCCAAATCTTTCGAAAATCAATGCAGCCGCTTTCGAGCCCGCTTGTCTTCCTACTTCGAGACCTGCTCACGGAAGTAAGTGCTATGTCGCCGGCTGGGGAACGACTGAATACCTGGGAGAACAAAGCGACATTCTCAAGGACGTTGGTATCTGGACATTCTCAGACGAGTACTGCCTTACGACAAGTCTGTTCTCCGGACTCCTCGGGCAATACGGACTTGACGCGCCTCCACCGATGTGGATGTGCGCTGGCACCCCTGACCTCAACCAAGATGGCCTGACCGATGGTGGGCGAGATTTTTGCACGGGTGATTGCGGTGGTCCGCTAATTTGCATTGAGAACGATGCTCCTGTCTTGGCCGCGGTGACGAATTTCGGAAACGGCTGTGCTTCAGAAGGATGGCCTGGTATCTTCACAGACGTCGCCTACAATTTGGAGTGGATCCAATCAAACATTCAAGTTTCTGGAGAATGGGAGGAAGGACCGGATACACTGGGATCAGTCGCGACCTGTGCTACCCCTGGAGTGGTTCTCCCGGGGTCAAGAAGTATCAAGCAGGGAAGAGCCTGGACGGATTTCGAGAAAAACAGCCGAATCTCCGGTGGGCAACCGATCAAACAAGGAGAATGGCCTTTCCTCGTTGGACTGAAAGGCGATGGCACTAATCCTCATACTTGTGCAGGAACCATCCTCACCAAGAACGCAGAAGGGGATGACTTCATCCTCACCACCGCATTTTGCTTTTTGACAGAATGGTTTTTCGGAATAACCGAAGTTTCTGTCACAATCGGTGACTGGAACCAATTTGAGCCTGATGAAAACCAATTCACCGTAGGAGGAACTTTCACTATACATCCTCAGTACGACTTTACCAAGGCCTTCAATGATTTAGCCATCATTCGAGTTCCCAATCTTTCAGCAATCAATTCCGCCGCCTTCGCACCAGCGTGTCTCCAAGCTCAGCGGCCAGCACACGGTAGCAAATGCTACGCCGCCGGCTGGGGAACTCCTGCATCAGGCGCTGGTGCTCAACCTGCTATTGCTCATGATGTCGCGCTGTACGCATTTTCGAATGAATACTGTCTTGGTCATTCAAATTTGGGCGCTTGGATGGCGAGCGAAGGACTGAATGAGCCGCACCCAACTTACATGTGCTCAGGCACTCCAGATTTGGACAGTAACGGGCTGGTCGACGGAGGCAAGGATTTTTGTGATAGAGACCTTGGCGGACCTTTCATTTGTCTCAACGACGATGAAGTTCCTGTTCTTGTTGGAGTCCAATCTTTCGGAATAGGATGCGCAGTAGAGGGATACCCTGGAGTCATGAGCTCCCTTGCGGAAAACATTGATTGGATTCAAGAACAAATCAACAACTGAAGACGATGAAATAAGATTATAAGGTGCTTTCTGCTCAATCCGGTGCTTAGCTTGATTCTTTTCAATAAAGAACTTTTCTTTTGTACTTTTGTTGTATTTTTTCAGGCAAAAATTTTTTCATAAATGATCGAAAATTCGCGCGAAAAATCAGAAAGAATAGTCATGAGTTCGAGTTTATTTTTGCCGAACCCTGCATTTTGAAAACCGCAATCCAATTCTCGATTATTCAAAAAGCCGGGATTTTTTTGCGGATTCAAGGTCACTCGTCTGCTTTCGAATCTGCCCTGCACGTGAAGATACTTTGAATATTCAACTAATTAATAAAGGCAAACTCCTGCGTCATCAATTTCGCAGAAACGGTAATTTCAAAACTGTAATTAAGGTAATAGCTGCATGGTAATTTTTTTTGAGCCCAGATTTGCAAAAAAAAACGTTCACGTCTTTCCACATCAGCTTAATTTCATGCCCAATGTCAAGAAAATCGGCGTGCTTGTTTCAATAAACTTTGAATTTAGAGAACACGGCTCGCTCAATTAAACCGATAACAGAAAATGTTCGTTTGAGACTCATCCAAGATCCCATTTATCGTCAAACTAGACAACATGCTTACTTCTTTCTAGCGTTATTTCTGTATGTTTTACTAGTCATTCCAACAAGCTGTTAGCAAATTATCTGAAAAACGAAGATTCCTTAAACGATCAGCTTATCTGGTTATCCACAACATCCGTTGTTAACATCAAGGGTGCTCCTTAAACTTGACGCTATTTTGTCATCAAGACAAAGCTTATTCGGTCACAAATCAAAATAAATTCATCCGCTTTAATCGCCGATCAAACCTTTCTTCAAGAAGTAGCACAATTACAAACGTCATCAAAAAAAAAAGTACCGGAATAATAATTTACGTAGCACCTTATCATTTTGTAATATCATTAATTTTCTTCGTAAGTCAGTTAATAACAGGCTCGATCTGTAGCCGCAACTTATTAAAGACAACAAGAACTTGTACTTCTTCAAAAAAAACCTCCGATCGCGGTCGTTGTACGGAAGAAAAACCAACCCACAAGTTGACAAGCAAGGTCAAGTCTTTCGTTCTTTCGGCTTTCAGGAAAATAAGACCCTTCGATTGCAAAAACTTCTTGATGGCAAATATACGACTCGTCATCTGCATCGATTCTTTCAAAATTGACATGTGATACTTCACCTCTGGAAAATGCAATTTGCTGTCTTTGACGGGCTGATGAATCAAAATGTCGACGATGACAAAAACTTTCAGGCAATAGAATTTTAACTTTGCACAGAAAAAAAAATTTTAATCATCTTTTCCTTTGCAAAAATTGGCGAGGAAGGGCAAGTGCGTAAAAAGTGCAATTTTTTTTTCTTTTTCTTTATCACGAAAATTCCTCTGCACACGTGCTTGTCAACTTCATTCTCAGCGACAAAATGTGGCTTCAGAACGTAGAGCGGTCTACCGAAGGAATTCTGCTTTCCTGAAATCGTTGAGGGTAACTTTTGTCTTTGTGTGTTGTTATCTGAAGATGACAGACATATTTTTTGAACATCTTTTCTGAGAAATGCCTGGCATTTTGCGGAGAACAGTTGGTCGACCGTCGTGTTACGAGAGGGCATAATTATATTTTTGAAGCTCCGCGTAACTCTGTCAAAGTAAATAGGTCTAAAGATGATATAAGTTCATAAAAAAGGCTGAGCTTTTATACCCACTATATAATTGTTCCTTCTTACCCCCTTATCGATGAAAAATGCTCAACTACTGTAACTGGTTTTCAAATGTTATGACAGAGATTTCATAATTTGCTTTCCTCATTTAATTTATATCGTTAGTTCATTGTGCCATTGAACTTAAAAATTCAATGTAAAAAAGGCAGCAGATAAATCGCTTTCTTGAGCCACGATAATTCAGAGGAGCGACTCTCTTGAATGAAATTTATCTTTTGATCACTGTTTCGAATTTTACCATTCTTGATTTTACCTGGGTCACGATCACACTAAGCAAGCTGGAAGAAGTAGCTGACAATTTTATGTTCACGGAAGTATTTTTCAATTTCTAACCCTTTGCTAAATAAAGCATAAACAAAAAAGAATTTCTAACTCAATAAACCAATTTTCCAAATTATTTTCCCAAAAAAATCGGGACATTAGATGGCGGCGTCACTTGTTGCTCATCCAAAAATAGTTTATCATTAGCACCGTAATTTAGCGACGGCCGAACTTGAGCAGTAAATCTCAAGTAGCTCATGCAGCTCGCGAAAGTGCAATTTTAAAATTTCAAGTTTCGGTAACGCGTGCTGCGCCGCTCCGCTTAGCGCCACCTGAAAATTCACGACCTCGCCGGGGTGTATAAAAGCGACGCTGGAACTTGAAATGACATTGAGCTTTTCAGACTTTTCAAATAATTGAAACAGATGAAGGTTTGTTGATCTTAGATCAGTTCAAGACACTTCGATTTCTAAAAGAGATTCTAGAGAAAAAATGCCAATAAGTCAAATAACATTTTTTTAGCTCAGTTCATCATTCATTGCCCTCGCGGCAGCGACCACAAAAGACGGACCAAACAAACAGCCGAGCGAGAAACCCGATCCCAAAGACGCCAACACCGTTGTAGAATGCGGCGGATCCATCACTGCCAATAACACGCTCATCACCTCGCCCGGCTTCAATGATCCTGGTTACTATTTCAACAATCTCAACTGCGTCTGGACCATCGACATTCCTGGCAGTACCGAATTCACCATCGTGCCAGAGTACTTCGACCTCGAAAGTGACGTGAAATGCGGATACGACTCGTTGGCGATCGTTGGAGCCGACGGAAGCAAACAAAAATTCTGCGGAACTCACTATGGCGATTTCGGAAGCGACCCAGTCGAAGACTACGACTACTCTTACTACTCATCTTACTCGAGCTCGGGCAGCTCAGGTTCATACTCCTACTCGAGTTCTGGAAGCTCGGGAAGCTCCACCAGCTCTGGATCATACTACAACTACTCTTCTGTCTCCAGCGGTCGAAAACGACGAAGCCTAGAAGACCAAGGACCAAAAGAAAAACCAGATGTTCTTCCAAGAAACTTCCCAATGTCCGACCCAGCAGTTCTTTACTCCGGCTCTGGAAGACTCGAATTCACAACTGATGAGAGCGAAGTCAGAAAAGGCTTTCAAGTCAGAGTTCTGACCGGAATCACAATCCCCGACAACTTTTGCGCCGAATTTCAGCGTGATTCTGGCGTCGTGACCAGCCCAAATTTCCCTGAAGAATACTGGAACCAAGAACAGTGCAGTTACAATCTCCTTGCTGAGGAAGGAAAATGGATCAAAATCAGATTCACAGATTTCGAAGTCGAGTACAGTTCAAGCAATTGTGGATGGGACGCCGTCACTATCGAAGGAGTCCGCTACTGTGGCACAACCGAATGGCACGGTAACGAAGGAGATTTCGACCCTCGACCGCCACAAGAGATCCTCATCCAGTCAAACCATGTCGTTGTCAGTTTCACGTCAGATGGAAGTGTCAAAAATCCGGCTTCCGATTCGAATGGGAAGGAATCGACAACTACAACAAGCCACAGCCATTCTGGGACCATATGGAAGACTTCAAAAATCAGCTTGTCGAGCAAATGGAAAGTCCAGAATTCGACCGACCATGGAGAGTTCCACTTTTCCAGCGACTTTTCGAACGTCTTCACGAAGAGTCCATCCCGTATTTCCAAGAAGAAGGCACTTGCGACTGGAGAGGTCATCAGCCAACATACGAAGAAGTTGAGATTAAATTTTTCGATCCGGAACTCAATCGTTGCTCCAATTTGATGCGAATGTCTGAAATGGGACTTCAGTGGATCGACTCATACGTCTGTATGGACGGACATCATCATCCTCGACGAACTTTTAACCAGTAAGATTTGAGTTATTTGAGCAATTATTAAAATTGAATCTTAGCTGGAAGAAAATGATGAAGAGAATCGGCGATCTTGGCAAAAAGCTCTGCGGCCTCGACATCTGGCAGGAAGGACCACCTTCTCTTCCCTCGGGGCTTACCTGTCCCAGCCCCGAAACTCCCTTTGCTTCAGGCTCACGAAGTCTTGGATCAAAATCCGAAGCTGTGTCCAGAATCGTCGGTGGCCAAGATGTTGATCGGGAAACAACTTGGCCTTGGATTGTCGATCTTGACTTCTGCGGAGGATCTATCATCTCAAAGAACCCAAGTGGTCAGAGCGATTGGATTCTTACAGGTACTTTCAATTATTCATCGGAAAATATTAACTCAAATTTCAGCCGCTCATTGTTGCGACTGGCAGTCCTCGATGAAAGTCACCGTTGGCTCTCAAAACACTGTTATTACCGAGCCAACAGAGTTTTCGGTCTGGTCGACTCGAATCATCAAGCACCCTGTCTACAACGGTGCACTCGGTGATTACTGGGGCACAGGACACGATGTCTGCCTCTTGGAGGTTCCAAACTTGACTGATGCCCAGCCAGAAGCTTGCGATGATTGCTGGTCACCAGTGTGCTTGCCACAGGATCACATCGAACCTGGAACCTTTTGCCATGTCGCCGGATGGGGAACTACTTCTTCCGGAGGTTCTGCATCTTCAGAGGTAGATCTTCAATTCTTCTTGACAACTCTAAATATTTTTTTAGCTCAAAGATGTTGGTGTCCACGTCTTCTCGACCGAACAGTGCGTTGCTACTGCTTACGGTCCTGAAGAAATCAAGGACTCTGAGTTCTGCGCTGGTGTTCCCGATTTCAACATGGACGGAATCACCGATGGAGGTCGCGACTCTTGCCAAGGTGACTCTGGAGGACCATTTGTCTGCCAGCAAGACGGCACTGCTGTTCAATACGGTGTGGTCAGCTGGGGATACGGATGTGCCGAGCCAAACAAACCCGGTGTCTATGCCAAGCTCGCGGGCCCAATTACTCAATGGATCTACGATACGATGGAGTCATAAAAAATAAAAGTCACTTTTTTTTTAAAAAATCTGAAAGCTTCGGCAATTCAAACATGTTTTTTGAAATTCATATTCCTGTACATACAATATACCTTCTTTGAAATAAAGGTCTAAAAATCACCCTTTCTTGTCTTTTTTTAGTTGATTAACGCACGTGGCACCTTCTTTCGTAACATTTTTTGAACCGCAGTGGACACTTGGTAGAATTACAAGGCGCGACTCGAGTGAGTTAAGAAAAATTTCAAAATGGAAATTTATCATCAGCTTGCTTCTTTAGGAGCCACTTTGAGCATTTTCTCGCAGCGTAACATCTTCGAAGCTTTAGAAGTCATGAACATGATTTAACGACACGAGTCTTAGATCGGTTGGAACTCAAGGGATTGATCATACATGTGTTTGAGTAAGAGGGCAAATACCGTTGAGCTTTCTGGTTTAGGAGTTTTTTTAGAACTTCTTGATTGGAAAAAAGCTGGAAACGTGATACCGAGGATTTTGAATTTATGATGCCCTCGTCGATAAGTATAAGTCAAGTCCTTTGTTTAAACTCTTATCCAGGTGCTCGAACGTATTGTTGACATTTGGTTTCGGAGATTTAATCTTTGAACTTGAAGAAAAGATCTTTTCAGAATTAAATTCAACGCGAGGGCAAAAACTCACGTTTACGAGGTTACGAATTCTTCAAGCTGAGCATAATCCCTAATTATAGTGTATTTCGCGATGCATTATCCACGTGGTTTAGGGCTTTTCTTAGACTTTCGTTGTCTGAAAGTTGTGTCCACGGAAGTTACCGCAGATGATCCTTCTGTTTCTCAACCACAGTGTTCAGAATCTGTCGGACACAGAAAAAAAAAGTTCTCAATTTGAGAACTTCTCAAATTCTTCTTTTCTCATCAGTACCGAATTCAGCAAGGTCGAAAACCCCCACCCACAAAAATTTAGCACCATTGGTGCTGAACGTGTGATTAGAGAGGCTAAAAAGCCCTAAAAATGTCTATTTTTGGGTTAAAAATCTTTTAAAAATCGAATTCAATCTATAATGAATGCTGATAAACTATTTCCTCTTTGTTATTTCAGTTAAGGGTTCAAAATATATGCGAGACAAATTTCAGAGGCGGAAATGAAAAATAAGGACAGTTGCGACGCCTTTAAGTTTTCAAATGACATATTTCTTCTTTGAAAATCTATATTTAAACTGCCTTATCTCAAAAAATCTATAAGCCGCAATCTTAATAATTGGGGTTTATATGAAACAGACACTTGGCTTTTATCCTCAATAAAAATTTTATGGAAAAATTTTAATCTAATATGGAAAATTTCACCTTTTTAAAAGGATCTCAAAGAACTATTTCTGGTTTATAGGTGCTAGAAACATGGTCAATGGCTTTAATTGGGGCTTGCAAAGCGCTTTCTTCTTAGTCTGGTCAGTCATCAGATGATTTCTGAGCTATTCTTTGCAGAAGTTAACTAATATGGAATTGTAAATGGATCAAATGTTAAAGCTTGAAGATCAACAAATTTCTTCTCCACACATATCGCCTGTGTCCTAAATCATACTATTTCTTGGTGAATATTTTCTAAAAAACATACCCAAGCTCTCGCTCCAGCGTGATTCCAGCATTTCTAGTCAGAGTAAATGCGTAAGAGCCTAAAAATAAATTTTTGACCGGAGAGAAATGATTACTTTTTGTTGCCAATAGCACCATGGAATCCCGGTCGCTTCTGGTGTGTAGTTATTGACAGTAAACCCGCTTTCCAAGTCATACATCTCGGATTTTTCACAGGATTTTCGCCCAATAAAGGTGAACGTTTCTCCCTCTTTGTTGTTCAAAGATTGTTCAAATAATTTGCTTTTTTCTATGAAGGTCGAATTGAGGTGAAGCAACTTGCAGTCAATGCTGCACCTGCCAAATATTTTTGCTCTGCCATTCTCATCATAAATACCATCTTCATAAATATCATCTTCGCAGATAAACTAAACTGATTTATACAAGGGGATACCTATAAAAGCACCTTGAAGTTGTTTTCTGGCGGATACAAAGAATCTATATACGCACAAAAACTTGTTGAAGTCTTATTGACGTAGATTTTTTCGAGTACGATTCGACGAGAATGGAAATTCTCGATTAATTCTAGTGCCTTTGTTTGATAGATGCTCGATATTTTGAGGACTCCCGATGTGAAATTGACTTTTGAGCTGGGGTCGGAATCTACCCACAGGAATAAGGTGAGTAGAGAACTTTGAACTGCTCTGAGATGAAAAGAGAAAAATAGGATAGTTTGTCCCTTCTCTTCCCAGCCAAAAATCTACCCACTTGGGGAGGGTAAACCCCGATCCCAGCTTTTGAATTAATCCAGCCTCCCCCTATTTCGAAGAAGATTTCCTATTTTCTCCGGTTCTAGTTGATCTGATGCAAGTTCAAGGCCACGACTCGCGCAGAATTCTTGAGCTTCCTGAAATGTCAATCTCCCTAAAAATTTTTTTCGTGATTTTTTTTTTTCGTTAATGCTTTTGATCTTGATACCTTCTGAATAGATAACATTTGCGCTGTATTGCTTTTTCAATCCATTTTTCTGTTTTTTATAAAACATCATGGGAATACTTCCAATAAGCCTGTCATTTTTCGCCTTGATAGAGTGTTTTATCGAGAGAGGAACGATCGTTAGCAAAAGAGGAGTAAGAAAAACGATGATTAAAAAGACTGAGTATTTATAAATCTCTTTCATTTCGAATTTGTTCGTATAAATCGATGAAACCATGTTAAGAACCTTTTCATTTAACGGCTGAATCCACAAAATAATTATTTTATAGCGGACGGCTTTATATTAAGAGTTGCGTTATCTTCGATGCTTCAAATTGGTACTTCTCAAATTACTGTCTAATCTAAGTTTCTGCGAAAAAACAAACTATGCCGCAAATGTTACAATTTTAAGATTTTTTTCTGTTTGTTTTTATTCACATTTCTTATGTATATTTTATAAAATAGAAGGTTTTCTTCAAAGTGTACTTTTTGTTTTTCTTCTTCGAGGAATCGGTCAGTTTGTGCAGCTTAACAATGGCATTAAAAAGACAAAAAATTATTTACGTATGGTAAGTATTATCCGTCCCATACCGCTATAGACCGGGCGGTCAGCCAAATGGTTTGGTTCGAAAATCTGTTGGAACGCATTGCTATCAAAATATGCATTTTGACATGAATTTGAAGATATTGCCGAATCTCGACCCTTCCAAAGGCAGGAACCGCGACAAACCACCAGAGTGACCAGCTGGTTCCAAAAATATCACCTCTACGAACTCAATGATTCATTAGCTTGTGTGTCATAAGCAAGTCTCAACAAGGTATTTTTGAAACCTTTAGAAAATATAAGGTCTTCCAGCAGCTTTTATTCCAGCAAAGGGGTCCTCCTGGAGGTCCTCCGGCACAAAGTGACCAAAATTGACCTCAAGTGGCAATATTCTGGCCGAGGAACATTCAGTTAACTAGGGAATACGAATTCGATAAAAGTCGAATTCCCGTAGTATTAACGTTTTTTTTTAAACTTTAAAAATTATTTAAAAAATATTCCCAACTCTCACGGCATTGAAACATTTATCATTCGAATCGCCAGCTTCTGCTTTTTCGATACATATATAATTCCCTTTTGCGGCTTTCAAAAAGTTTTTTTGTGTCCAGATTGAATAAAAAGCTTCCTTTAGACACGAAGTCGATTAAAAAGGGATTAGGCTTGCCACGACGCCCCCTCTCCACAAAAATTTAGCTCGGCGGTCAAGGACGGGCCCGCTTAGGTCATGAAACTTAAAAAACCTCGATGTTGCTTCTTGAGGTGAATAAACTAGGAAACGATCAACGTATAAAAATACAGCGGCGGAGATGATTTTCAAAAAAATGTTATCGAATAAAGTTAGAGTCGTTTTTGAAACCGCAATCGAATTTTTGAGAAAACGGGATCTCATAACCGTAATTTTTACGTGTTTCAAAAACGTATCTTTTTTCGTGAAAAGAGAGACTAGGAATTTCAAGATGATGACGAAAAACTTGCAGGGCTTGGTCTGAGCCGAGATCAGAAATTCCGACCGCGAGTATTTTCTATTGAAAATATACAAGTTATGCGCATCATTTCTTTCAAGGTGGACACGTGATACTTCACCTTTAGGAAAAGGAATGACTCATTCCGAATGAGATTTGTTGAACTTGACGGGCTGATGCATCAAAACGTCGAAAAGGGCAAACATTGTCAGTCAACCGAGTTTTCTCTTCGCTTTCTAATAACCCGGCGTTTTCAATGAAAAGTTTTTACCCTCGTCGTTCAAACCATAAAGTCATGTTTATCTCTTGTTCAATACATAACAGGATTCCCAACCTGCTGTTCAACTAATGGATTTGTGTCATGCTGACGTTCCATTTGTAGAAAGGCACTTTAGATTTCAGAAGAACAAGTCGATTCTTTTTAGAGATTCTTTTTTTGAACATGGTTTGCCTGTTTCTTTTTTACACTGTTTTCAGCTTCATAAATCTAGGTGAGAGAAAATAAGAACAAGAAATTCAAAATTTCAGGAGGTCTTGGTCATATTTCTATCGATGCTATTGAAGATGGTCATCATGGAAACTCTGAAGGAAGCGACATCTTCGACTCGCATTTTTATCATGGAATCAATGCGATGCTCAATCCGAAAATTTACCGATAAATTTTAGAGAATAAAACGAGAGTTTATTAAAGCGCGAAAAGTTTTTGCAGGAAGGTTTTTGGTCCATTCGCAGAAGTTGCCCTCGCACTCGCACTCGGCAATCGTGGTAAAGCCACTACATATCAAATTGATAGGATCATAGAAATACATGGTTAACTTACGTTGTTGAACTGCAGTCCGATCGATAACACTTGCTTCCGTGAAAGTTGAGGTGTGAGCTGTAAAGTAAATTTAATAAAACAGGTAAAATGAGTTCTTTACCAGATAAAATTTTCATCCGTCAACCAATCTTCTTTATCGCAACTTTCGCAGCTTCCATTAAAACACCCGCTTCCCCAAGACTGGCATACTAAAAATCAAATCAGTCCTTTATTTTCGCAGCTTTATCATACTAGGTTCCCCGACGCTCCAGCTGCAATAACCATTGATGCAATTGCAAGAGCTGACTGAGCTGTTCTTGCAATCCTTTCTCACGCAAATTGAGCCATCGGCATTATCGTAAGAACACTCGACCATGGAGTTGGTTTGTAAGGGACATGCATCTCGAGTGGTTTGGGTCATGTTGAGTACCCGCTCGGTATCAGCTAAATTTTCATGTTTTTTCATATATGACACAACTGTAGTCAGTTGTGTGAGATTCACGTCGTCTATGACGCATTTAGATTCATAAAAGCAGATCTCGTCATTTCAAATCAGACTGACATGCAAATCGAGAATAAGTTTAATCATGAACTGACCATAGAGACCTCACAGAATCCCCAGCTCATCGTGTTCCGTTTTCTATTATGGTCTTTGAAAGAAAAATTTCTTACCGAGAAAACTTTCTAGCGTTTCGCTCTCGAGGAACATAACTGGCTCTTCTTCTGCCTCATAGTCTTGGAAGCCGTAAGAATCTTGTCGGAAGTTTGCTTCGGCGATTTTTTGAATCTCGAATTTCTTCTTTTTGCCAAAAGTTGCTCGTGAAAGCGCTGCCGGATGCGTTTTTCTTTGTTGGCAAGTTGCTTTGCTACAAAAATTTAGCATGTTTTAAATTTTCCTAATCGTGTTTTTTACCATGGCGATCCATTTGATGAGATGTTACTTCGGTCGCTGTTGTTTCTTCTGTAGTCGCTTCTTCCGTCGTTTGCTTTGATGTGGTTGTTTCTTCATCATATTCGGGCCTTGGTGGAGCGAGAAGACTTGGATTCATTCGGTTCTGTCTAGCAAGTGGATTCACAAATCCTTGCTGAATTGGCGCTGCTTCGGGATCAAAAAATGGAACAGTTGGTACTGTTGGGGCTGAAGCGATTACAGTAGAGAAATGATTGAATTTCTTTGCTTCTTGTCGGGCCTTTTTTCGCTCAGCAGCTTTTCGTGCTTTTTTCAGAGCTTTTCGTTGCTCTAAAAACAAGAATCAATGGAGTTTGCCAAGTTAAAAATTTCAGTGACAATATGAACTTTACCTTTTGAAAGGAGAGCTGTTGTTGCTGTCGAAAATTCGAATAAAGTAGTAGGCTGAGGAGTGGTTCTCCTCGTTGTTTTCCTTGGAGGAGTCGTTGAAGTTGTGGTTGAAGTCGATGTCGTACTGGATGTGGTCGTGGTTGTCTTTGTTGTCGTCTTCTTTGGGAGGAATAGATTGGCCGGCTGGTCGACTTTGAAACAATCCGGCTTTGGCCCTTGCCAGGAGCAGTTGTTCTCGCCATAGCATCTGCACTGGATGACTTTTGATCTTTCCATCCTTCCATTGCAAAATCGCAAGCAAAGGGATCCACTTTCAGCTCCATTTGAGCATGCAATCGCTTGATCCTCCATCCACTGCTCTTCTGGGCATCTCTCTGCTTCCACAAAACTCGCGGAAAAGGCGAAAAAGGAGAAAAGCTTCATCTTTCAGAAGGATATCTCGTCTTGTGAATGATCTCCTCACTGAGAGAAATGGAGAAGAATCAGAGTTAACAAGCAGCTGGGGTTTTATCAATGTAAGTTGGATGATGTTACATCATTTTATGTTCAATGAGTCAAAAGATGATATCAAAGACGATAAATGCGGATTTCAAGCTTTATTGAAAAGAATCGAAAAGCTTAATATAAGTTATATTATATAACCCATTCATTTTGCTGCTAGAATTTTCCTTGCGCAAAGTCTCGATAATTCATCGCATCAAGCCGTTTTTCGATTTCTCTCCAGTGCTCGTCAGATGGTTCTGAAATCGGGCATCTGACTGGCCCAAGATCGAATCCCCAAATGTACTTGAGCAATCGTTTGTGCACTCCATCGTTGAATCCCTTGGAGAAAATTGTATGGAGCATTTTGTTCTGCATCCGCTGGCATTTGTTTGCATGAGCAAGATCTCCTCTCCGGGCAGCATTGATGACGGAATTCCACATGATTCCTTCCGAAATGTGAGAATCGATGGAAAGGTTGTTCTTACCTGAATAACTGTAGGTACTTCCGACGGAGTGTTTAACACCAAACATGTACGCGGCTGATAATTGCTCATCTTTTCCGTAACCTTATCAGGTCTTTATTGACTCCATTCGAATGTTCTACCATAAACAGATAAAAGATGAACAACAATAAAAAGACCCATTCCTACGACCATTTCTTCTCCGAATTTATCGATGGCAAGGGCAACTTGACCAAGGTTATTGTCGGTGAATTTGATTCCCGCGAAAGTTGGCACACGTTTCTTCATTTTTTCGAGGAGCTCGATGACGTCGAAATTGATGCCACTCTTGGCCACAAAATGGTAATACAATAGCGGGGTGTTAGGAGCAGCGCTCGAGATCTCGGCGAAGTACCCAACAAGGCCGTCGAGATTTTCGGGCTTGTAGAAGATTGGCGGGAGGGAGGCGATTGCGTGACAGCCAATTTTTTCAGAATGCGAAGCTAGAATTTTCTATTCCAGGAAGTCTTTCTTTATTAATACCTAGTGCTTTGACATCAGCAATAGAATTTGCGCCGACATGAGTCATGACAACATCCATTCCAGTTTTCATCCATTCTTCGGCGCATTTTTGTCTTTCTTCGACACTCAAGCTCATTCCTTCTCCAGTTGTTCCGTTGATGTAAACATTTTTCACGCCCTGCTTGAGCAGGACCTTTCCATAGTCTGTAATAGCTCCGTAGTTAACAGACTGATCCGCGTTCATGGGAGTCCATGGTGCAGCAATAAGGTCCTGCAAATGAAAAGATTGATCGAATTCTGCTGGTTAAAATTATACCTTGACGTCAAGTTTCATTTTTTAAAGCTCTTGAATAAATCCTCTTCAAAAACTCAATGAAATTTGACAGTTGTTGCGGTCAAACTATCTATTTGCCAAACAGGGTGTAACCACCGTTGAAGTTTTATTTACTTTGCGGTTTTTCTAAGTTTTCATTGTACAGTGAAACCCCAACTTAAGGCCAAGCAACTTAAGGCCACTTTTTTGAAAAAACCCAAAAATATGTCAACCGAAAAAAATCCAACTTAAGGCCACTTTTTTCCATTTTTATTCACAGTAAGTAAATCGCAGGAAAACAGGCGAGAAATGGGGAAGATAAGATATTTTTTGTAAAAAACTTCTTGGAATTTCTTTCAAATATGTTATAAAGAAACTTTTATAATTGAAACTGTCTGTTGGCATGATAATAACGAGAAAAATATTCTAAATTTTGATTCATCAAGGAAAAATTAAAACCGTGAAATTTGAGTTTACAGGCCTGCAAAGCGGCTTTGCCAAAGCCTGTGAAACCCGTAAAACAGGATCTGTTCCTGTGTTTTTTATCCTGTCCTGTTTCCTGTTTCGAAGATGGGCCAAAAATTAAAATGTTCCTGTGTACAGGATTCCGAGGCCAGATTCAGTCCCTTGCTCCAGAAATAGAAAATTTTAGCGTCATCCAACTTAGTTGGAGAATCACCCAACTTAAGGCCACTTTTCAAATTAGCTGTCATCCAAAAAGTGGCCTTAAGGGTAATGGTATACATCGGCGCGGCGCTGCTCTCTCGATCCGCGCTCCGCCAGAACCTATTCCTCATGGAGCCGTAAAATCTGAAAGGATGAAGATTTTTTCAAAATTCAAAAAGATTCAAAATAATTAAAGTCTTTTCTACTAACACAGCAAAATTGGTAATGATTGTCAAAGAGGAACTATCTGAAAATTGCCAGTTTCCTTCAAATGACATTTTCTTCGATATTTCTCATCCTAATTTTTTGGAAATTAGACTGTCTTGTAGAGAATCGTCAGCTCTACAAATCCTGTTTTTCAGATTTTTGTTTGAAGCTTTTATTAATTTTACATCGCAATTTGTAAAGAGGGCTACTTCTTCTCGCGCCTCTCCGCTCTCTATTTCTCACGCAACGACCTCACAGCGCTGACTTCAAGGGCGCATATTAAAATCCGAAGATCTTAAAACAAAAATCTGAAAAACAGGACTTGTAGAACTGACGATTCTCTACCAGACAGTGTAATTTTCAAAAATTTCGGATGAGAAATATCGAAGAAAATGTCATTTGAAGGAAACTGGCTATTTTCAGATAGTTCCTCTTTGACAATCATTACTAATTTTGCTGTGTTAGTAAAAAAGACTTTGATTATTCAGAATCTTTTTGAATTTTGAAAAAATCATTAGCCGTTCAGATTTTACGGCTCCGTGAGAAAAAGGTTCTGGCGGAGCGCGGATCGAGCGAGCAGCGCCGCGCCGATGTATACCATTACCCTTAAGTTGGGGTTTCACTGTATTTTCAAATTCAGTATCCTGAATGCATTTATTGATAAGCTTTGTTTACACACAGAAATCAGATGATATTTGATAGAGTATTGGTATGTCGTAGCGATCACCATGATAACCAATTATTTCAGTTCCGATTATTTCATCAGAATTTAAATGGATTCGCTCGATTGGGTACTCATCCTTGAAATCTTTCACTGAGCCAGAGAAAACGTAGACATAAGAGCCAATCCTCACCGCAGAGCCTGTACAATTTTCCTGTGATATATTATTCAAAGGGAGAAGATGAGCGGTGAAAGTGATTGTACCTGCTGAAGGAAGCCTTTGAGGCTCCAAATATTATTTTTCAATATCCAAATATCTCGTAAACATTTTTCATCAATTTCATCATATGATTCATATCCGCCAATTAATGCCATAGATTGATCTTCTAGTCCCACAAGCATATGCTCGAACGTTTTTCTTGGAGGAAAATCATAACAGAAACTTTAAAAGAGTTTTTACTTTGGATGGCTTGTCAGAGAACTCCAGCCAGAAGTAGAAGAGTAAGTTTCAACTGTCTGCGCTCCATCCTCGAGAAAGCTCCCAACAGTCGTCGGTTGTCCTTCATAGAATGCAAGCATACCGTAAGCGTGTGAAAATTTTTGAAAATGGGTCAATGTGACTTTTTCAGTGTCAAAAGTCTCGCATATTCCTTGCCAACCAGTGCAAGTCAAGGCTTGAATATATTTATTCTATTTATGTGCAGCATATGCGAAAATCTACCCGCATTTCCATCATCTATAGCAATTGCTGCCGCGGAAGCAAAGTATTCCCCATTCAATCGAATCGAGAGTTCAACAAGGTTGCAATCAATTAATTTGACAATCTACAGTTTGAGTTTAAATACAATTTTGAGTTTCAAGAAAAATTTACCCTTTTCTCGGTGCCCCTTTCATATGCGCCGCCAAACACGTATACTTCATCTTTGACAATCGCAAAAACTGACTCGATAGTATATGCCTTCCAATTTGTATCGTCTGGAATCGGAGCGTTGATTTTCGCTGGAACAAATGTGGATCCGTCTCCAGAAATAACATAAGACTCATCTACGGCCTCACCAACAATAACCAAGAAGAACACGTTCTTCTATTCAAAGATTATAAATCATCATGATTCATGAATGAAGATCTTACTGGTGTAGTACAGAGTGGATGATCGCAGTCAGTGCAGCCAACGATGCAGTTCTTACCGCACGGGCAATCATTCAAACAGGCTTTTAATTTTTTAATCTTGTTCATCGTCTTAGAGGCTTACTTTCGTACTGTGTGACGCAAAAAGACAGACAGTAATCTGTCTCACAAAGCAATTGGCACCTGTTATATTCAAGACGACATGTTGCATTGCACTCTTGCTGCAGGTCTTTATCTCTAGTTTTTATCTTTTTAATTTATACAATCGAAAGAGTCTCACGGGCAATCGTCTTTGAAGCTCAAGGATTTTTGGCTTTCTGCATTGGCAAAAAGTGAATTTTCAAGTATGAAAAAAATAATTTAAAAATCATTCTCTTCGAAAGATGGCGTTTTGTAATTTTTTGATGCAGTTCTAATGGCTTGGCATTTATTTTCGAAAGTTCATTCGCCAGTAATATTTGTTTCTTTATATGCTTCATCAAGAGAGTCGTTTAGTTTCCATGCAATCTTCGCTACAAGAACATCAAGGTAATCAGCTTTGGTCTCGTCGGCAAGTTTTTTCGCATCCAAGCAGAATTTCATCGCCTATAACATTATTCAAGCGAGCGCGATATTAGCTGTACCTTGGTGTCAGCAAAATTTTCCCGAACCAGAAGCAACAAAACATTCAAATCGTTGATTCCAAAAATATCATTTGAAAGCATGTCCTTTGGAAAAATATTTTCATCAATAAGTGGGCAGAGCTCAAGAACTTCTTTCGCCCTGTTTATTTCTGCCATGTCGTTGAGAAAACTCCAGGTGCCTGCGACGAGTGAAATGAAAATACCGCTGATATATATTCGACAGATAAACAGTCTCGTGGCAATATCTAAATGGCAAGAAGGAATGGTTTTGAAGCTTTTTATTAACCGGAAATGGTGCAAAAATGACCACTTTCTTCATTCTCGATGTTATTGATGATCGGGCAGTAAACTTGATCACTTTTGAAGGAAATTCAAAAAAGAAAAAAGGGTGGAGTCACAAAGCCACAAAACTAAGTGTCTTACTATTTTCGCTGATTCAATTTCATCCCTGTTCCTATGATATTGCATCGTCAAAAAGTACAAAATGACGCCATCAAGTGCAAGTGCTGCCAAAGTCAAGAGCCGTCTCACCGCCAAGCCCGTGGTGAGCACGATCGAATCTCGCTCCACCTTGACGTATTTTTCAAACATCTCGAACTTGTCAAGCTCCCATGATTTCGCTGACGATTCAAACACGTCCCGTATTCGTGTTCTTGTCACCTTCAGCTCATTTTGATCGCCATCTGTGTTTAGAAGCGTTTTTATCGCCTCAAATTTGCATAATGCCGAGTCTATTTTTTAATCTTACCGAGAACATTTCGAAAATCCCTTCTTCTAGTGCCGACATCATAAATACACAATGCGTCCTGATCTTCTCCTGATAAACCAACGTGAAGAGACAATGAGGGATAAAAACGATAAAGGCGAGACCGAAAAACAGGTAGGGAAAGAGCTTATGGTGCTGGAAATGCCCATCAGAAGTTTGATTTGTCGAGCCGAGATTTTGAAGCCGCTCCCAACAGTAGTTTTGATTGTATAATCCATCTGTGTACCCTTCGTTACCATATGGAGCGCATTCAATAGAAGAGAGCTTGTTCAAACTGGGGTCAATAACAATCGCTGCTGCTAGGAGAAGAATCGGGAGACCAACGCCAATTTGCGCTAGAATTCTTAACAATTTGATAACAGGCGTTTGAGAAACCTTATTCACCTGTCAGCAGAAAGCGTAGAAACAGTAGCTTCTAGAATATCATTGATCTCTTTTCCACCTAAAAGGGTGGATTCAATATCTTGCACTAGAACCATTTTTATAAAAGAAAACCTTGCCTTGGCACACAACTTTTTAACTATCAAAGCGATAAGCTCCTGCTGGCTCAAGGCTGAACTTGAGGTAATCTTTTAAGAATATTGATAAAGACAAAATTTCGAATTTTTGAATATTTGAATTATAAAATGTCAAATTTTTTCTGCAAAATTTTCATAAATCAAAGTGCTGAAACCTCTAACACGATTTTCTACTCGACATGCGCTTATCCCACTTAGAAAATCTGGCCCACTCGAGCTCTTTCGCGCCAAATTTCACGATCAGCGGCGCTATAAAAGCGCACTTCGGATTCGAATTTCATCAATATCTGATATAGATATAGACAAAAACCCGAAAAATGAAGCTTTTCAACTTTTTCCTTGCCTTCGCCGCTGCCATCCCGCAGAACGGAACTCAAACTGAGCAAGTTTCGGATCAAGTTCCCCAAACTTCGAACCAGGTCCCCCAGACTTCCAACCAAAGTGAGCAGGTTTCGAACCAGGTTGCTCAGAACTCGACCCAAGAAGAGCAGGTCTCCGATCAAATTCCTCAAGTTTCGAACCAGATTCCTCAATCATCCAACCAGCAACCACAGGTTTCGAACCAAAGTGAGCAGATCTCGAACCAGGTTGCTCAGAACGCCACCCAAGAGGAACAGGTTTCCGACCAAATTCCCCAAGTTTCAAACCAGCAACCACAACAGTCCAACCAACAAGAGCAAGTCTCCAACCAGGTTGCTCAGAATTCAACCCAGCAAGAACAAGTTTCGAACCAGACCTGGTAATAACCCTGTGATCCCCTTAATAAATAATTCATGAAAAAAAAACATATTTATTTGAAAAGAAGAAAATCTTTCTCAGTCAAGCGGGGCAAGTTATCAATATTGCATGATACAGAAGCGTCTTTTGTCGGTTCAAAGAATATTTTACAAGCAGGGTAGGTTTTATGAAGTATTTTCTTCGCTCGTTTTTTAAATTTCGTTGACGCTTTTGCGAGGTATTTGTAAGATTTTGATAGGAAGAGAAGGACTTCGCATACGTTCAATCCTAGCCACAGTCCTAGAGCACCGCCAATATCAGCCAATAATGAGTTGAATGTCATTTCTGGTTGTTCACTATTATTAAACACTGTTTTCTCCGAAAAAAAAAAGTTAAATCAAACCTGAAGACAGTATGAGGTGTCTCGGCGATGGTGATAGAAGTCGCTAGAATTTCGTATTCTTTCAAATGATCGACGCTTGAACGCTTTGTTTTTAGAAGATAGTCAGTGAACTTCGAGCTGATAAGGCTGTACTAAATATGCGATAAGAAAAGTTTCACGAAAAGAGACTTGCTTACGTCAATATCTGCTCGGTGTACTTTCACATGCAAACAGGCAGGGAGGCACTTCGCTGCTTTTGGATCTGAGGAAATTTTAGCGAAAAGAAAAAAGAACGATGAAATACTCCAGCGACTCCTCAAAGTCGTCACACAAGTCGCATGAGTGAAAAAATCGCAATCTTTCGTCCCGTTAGCCCGCATTGTCTGAAACTCTTTTTCTATTTTGATTCGTTGTAAATGACTTACCGCGTAATCAATCCCCTGAAATGGCATATTGAACGGGACGCATTCGCAGACACTCTTGATTAGAATAATCAAATGTTCATTGTAGCACTGTTGCTGACTGTATGATTCTTCTGCCACGCACTTTGTAAAGGGAACTCCCATCAAAGATTTTGTTACTTTTTGTAGCTTGACTGTCGGCATCATCTTCGAATAAATTTGATTGGATGCATGTTTGATAGTCCGATGAAAACCTGAGGAATGACGGAAAAGCTATGCTCCTGCTCGTAGTAATCCTCGTTTGAAGACTTGTAAAAGATGGTATACGTATTGTGGAAACCATTCCAGCCGTATGTGATGTCAGAACGATTCAATCCAATCGCAAACTAAACTATAAGGACCAGGGCGGTCTAATTTGCATTCTTGTAAATAATCTCGAAAATTTGCGAGATTAATCTTCTTTGGAAAAAGATTCTGAGATTAGTCAAGACTGGACTAGTTTCCACTGGAAACTTTCCAGATTAATCTTTTTAGCGAGGGTCGCGTGGCTCGGGGGAAAAATTTGGGTGGCGCTGGCGAGCTGTGAGCAGTGCGAGGCGGCGCGGACAAAATTTCAAGCTGCGCTCCAAGCATGTTTGAGTTTCATTTTTCTGTCGCGCCGTCGGCCATTGGTCCACCAATCACAGCGCGCGTTTCAAGATTATTTGAAATAATCTCGGAACTATTTCGAAAATTTCCCGAATTAATCTTTTATTCAAACAGACTAATCTCGCGTCGAGATTAATCTTATAAGAATAAATGAATAGTCTTCGGAAAAAAGACTATTTACAAGAATGCAAATTAGACCGCCCTGATAAGGACCCCAAACTTTAACCCTCTTACCTCCAAAGTTCGCTTATTAGACTTAACAAACAGCGACTCCAGTTCCATCATTCCCGTCCTCTCCGTGTCGTTTTGCCCCGTCTTACTATTCATAAGTCCGAGCGACTTTTTCTAAAGCATTGTTAACTAATGTCGGTAATTGTAGACAAAAACACTTATACCATAAGTGCCAGCTTGTTCATTTTTGCGTCCGCCCCGTTCATAACTTTTTCTTCTATGATATCGAATTTCGAAGCGTCTATTTCTAAGCAAACGCCGAATTGGGTTGTTTTCAGCTGCCACGAATCATCGCATTTTACTGAGTTCACCTTACAGTATGGCTTGTATTCAGAAAAAAAGCGAAAATGGAAGCATTATTTATCAAAATTATTCACTAATATGTCATTTTAAAATTTTAATAATTGGCCTTTTCAGCAAATCAGAAGCCTCCATTTTGCCTTTCAGCCAATAAGAAGCCTTTCCTGACAATTGAACAGAAAATAACTTGGAAAAGTTTTGTACGTAAATCTTGTCAAATTCACTTTGTTCAGCTCTCTCATATGATCTGGAATATCATCACGAAGCTTTTTCAACTTTTCCGGCCGAAGATATTTATACAGCCAAGCTTGTTCAGCATCAGTCGAAAGCCCAAGGCCGTAAAGGTACTCAATGTCGTTTTGCGTAATATTCGGATAGAAGATCTCCAATTTATCGCGAGAATGAAGCCAGTCGGCGCAGATGAGGATGAAAGGAAAGAAATTATCATCGTCGAGAGTAGCGCTTCTCTGAACAATTGCGGACTTGAACTTGTTGTATTCAGTGACCGAGTTGTGGATTTGAGTCGCTGTGTAGAAAAAACCGATGCACCAGAAAAAGTGGTATAGTTTTTCCATCGCCAAAGAGGGTAGAGAAAAGGTCACGTGACTTTATATAAAGATGATGATGATCAAACAATATGGAGCGAAATGACATTAAAAGATGCCATGAAGAGTACCGTAACATTTGGGTTTTGATTGAAGTTATCTCGTGAGACAGACACAAACTTGTTTATTTAGGACATAAACGGTAAAGTGTTCGGTCACTTCGAATATGAGTTAACAGACGGATGCAAAAGGATTTCTAAAAAGCTTACAAACACGCTGTAAAAGACTGCCGTCAACAAAATCCATCGGGGTTTTACTCGAAGCTTGACCACTTAAGCTTCTATTGTGTGAAATTTTAAACCTGCCAAGAAAGCATACCTCCGGCTCTCAGCCCTTTATGTGTCGATTTTCCTGATAACAAATTGAGTCTCGAATATTCGGGCCTTCATCTACAGTTGGCTTGTAATATATTACTTGCATTGAAAAATGGCAAAATTGAAATTGTGGTAATAAACTGCATAAGATACAGATATTTTCCGAAATTCTCAAAAATCAATATGATGGTTACCATTCAAATCGTTCCTTTTTGAGTAGAAGGGGGTGAAAAGTCAGGTAGCCCCTAAACCTAAGCCTAATCTAGGGGGCAACGCCCCCCCACCCGGGATCCCCCCCTTAGGACTTACTCAGAGGGCTTCGCCCCTGGATCTCCAGTCTCCTAAGACTAACCGAGATAAGGGCTAGTAAAGGACAGTCATTTAGCTCATTATTTCGGCGCTCCTTATTTCGGCGCCCGACCGAGAACCCCACTACAGCCCTATCAGTAAACCTAATCAAGGCTTTACTAGGCTGGAAGGATAGCTCTTCTCTACAGATCAAAGCCCATATTGAAATTTGTCTTTGATTCGGCGTTGTCGAAGCGTGGTCTTGGGGTTAATTTCAACGAACATTGCGAAATTCAAGACCAAGTTCGCTATTTTCGCAGCCGGTGAAGTCTTAAAAAAGAAATGTGTCCGAGAAACACCCGCTCGGTTGGATGAACAAAATCTTCGCTGCTGAGCCTGATGCGCTAACTCAGTAATCCCTCCCTCGCATCATTTTTCCACGCTCCGCCACTATATAATAACCTTTGATAAGTCAGTAAGCCAGGGAAAATATTTTCCAAAACAAAACAAAAATAAAAGCTAAAAAAGCATTTTGAAATAATCAAATTCAAATTGAAAATGAAAATTTTTGCACTTTTATTTGCCGCTGCCACCGTTTCTGGTGAAAATACCAAGAAGAGAAAAACTCCTAAAGGACAACGACAAAGGAAATGGTCATTTTTAACCAAAAATTTCTATCGATTTTTTTCTTTTATTTTTTAGAATTTTATTAATAGGATTTCGAAAATGACCAAAATAAAGATTTGTTCGACGACTCGGAGCCTCGTCCCCAGCTTTGTTGAATCTTGACACTCAAGAGCTTTCCTTCAACGATGATCATTCCGGAGTCAACTGTTTGACCCGAACTGGAGGCTACGAAGAATGGGAACACCCGATTATTGACCGAGAGCTTGCAAAAGTCCTCGTCTGCCAACGTAAGAAAATCCCTTAATTTTTCTTTTTCGAATATTTTTCAGGTTGGCTGACTCGAGTCAACAACGCCCGAAGAGTCCTTCTCGAAAAATGGGGAATCGACTTGATCGAAGAAGATGATCTTGAAGCCGCTTCTCGAACGACTCTTACGGACTCGTGGAATATTAACGAAGGCCCGAATGCTCGAAATACGCTCATCTTCATGGAATATTTGTGCAATCAAATGGTTGAAGATCAGCATCTTCCATATTTGACGAATGCTTGCCAAAACGGCTACACTTCTGAGAATGGAGAGGTAAGAACAAAAAGGATTTCGGTTTAATTTTTAACCTATTTCAGACTCTGAGCCCAGAAGAATGCAGAGCAAAATACGACCGAAAGACCATCCACAAATCCCGAAAAGCATGCGCTTTCCCTCTTAAAAACTCGACCAAGAACAAAAAACAGCGAACCGAGAAACTCATCGAGCAGGGAAAACTGACCAGCTTGGAGGCCAGCTTGTAAGATGAAACACACTCATGAATGAACACTGCATTTCAATACGTTTTATTTGGTCTTGTTTCTGTAACAGTTTCTGTAATAAAGTCTTTTTATACAAAAATCTTCATAATTTTTTCTTCATAATTTTTCAAAAGCGGTTTAGAAAGTGTCTTGGGTAGAAAGAGACGGGAATTTGACGAAAAGGGTCGTTTGGAGAAACTTTTTTTTTTTGGATTTTTGAAGTCAACAATTTTAAGGAGCTTATTATTCAAAGAAACTCCATTCCTGTTGAAATCGGGAAGAGCCCATCTTCCCAAAATTCGTATAATTTATAGCCTCTTACTCTTGACAAGCCAAAAAGAAGCAGAAATTTATGGTAAAACAGCATCTTTCTTTCTCTTTTCAGCCGCAACGAACCTCCTATAACGAAAGAAAAAGGATAGAGATTCTCCCTTGCCAAATAAAACCGTCTTATCGATCAAAATTGTTCATAATTTTTACGCGCGGTTCTTTTTCTCTTGTCTTTTATGAAAATGGGAGTAGGTGAAAACTGGTCAAAGCCAGTCTGAGTATTAAATTTATGATGCGCTGACTGAACTTTTGGAAGGCATCATTACGTTTTTCACCGAGAAAGGTTTCGAGAATGCACCGTGGGCAGTAAATATTTGGCGCATCGTCAATAAATCGCGGTCGATTGTGTTTGATGGTCGGAGTGGAACATTTTGATTACGTGCTAATTCGCGGTTGTTCTTTTCTTACATAAGGAAAGAAAAATATTCAAAAGTGATCTCGAAGGTCCGTCATAATCGCAAGCTGACGGAAAAATGTTAAAACGAAGGGTCACTATCACATTTGCCATTTTGAAAAGTTCAACCTATCTCCGAATGAACTTTACTTAAACAGGATGTCTGTCTCTAAAAATACCGAAAGGACAATAAATACGCAAAAACGGAAGCTTTCAGTCGTATTCATGTGATGGAAGAGATAGAGAAAACACCTCGAGTTTTGAAGTTTCCGAAGCTTCATGAAGTGAAGTGCCTCGAATGCGAATGCATTGGATATTTGAAGACAACAGCTGAAGGAGTTGTTCTGGACCCAAAACATGTTCTTCCGACCCTGCACTCAGCAGAGAACGAGAATACGAGGGAAAAATTTCAGTCCATTCTGCCAACAGCTTGCAAGATTTCGGATGGGAAGGCAGACAACGAGACAGCAACCTTTAGAAACAAAGTGAAAACATGGATTCACAAAGATTTTCGCCTCGCAAAGCAGTTAATTAATGTTATTTTTAATCATGCCATTACTTTATTTAGTGGATTTGCAACAAACAAGCAGTTTGCCTGGTATATGATCATGGGAAGTTTATTTTGGGTCACCATTATGCTTTCCGGTATGAGAAATAGGAAAGTAGTAGACTCTAATCAAAACCTTAGCTAATTACGTCTCAATGTTGAACTCTCGGATGCAGTTTACGTTTTTGACATCAGTCTGTAACGTCGAATACAAAAAGTGTATCAAGTTTGATAATCTCGATATATGCACTGCTCTCTTCCATGATTGCAGAGGGACCGGAAAGTTCATTCATCCAGAGCGCAAATATCAACAAAAAGGCCCAAAAAGAAAGAACTGGTCTTTTCAAAAGATGAGAACGATGTGAATCTCCGACGCTGCAAGAAGAAAACGTTCTACGACGCAAAGAAATGTCGTCATTTATGCTCAGAAACTCTTGTTCTCAAGTCAAGAAAATCAGTTGCAATATCACCTTGCGAAATGATCTGTTTTCAGCTCACAAGATCATTTGATTCTGCAGGCGAAGTTTGCCCTTTTGAACAATACTGCCCTACAGGTACCATAAACATCAATTTCAAACAAGAAAGGATTTTTAAAAGGTTGCCCTTGTCCCTACTACAAGTGCGAAACGCTCCCTGATGACCGACAAAGATATTTGCCAGTGTGGAATACAAAATTTTCGAAGACGATCGACGTTGACTGGAAAACGAACTTCGACGAGCTGATTTATAGAAAAACAACAAAATATATTGGAGCCGACGATTTGTTCAAGATAGAAGTCTCTCCAGTTTACCTTTTCGATTTTGAGAGGGAAAAACATCGTAAAATAGACAAGAACGGGGAGGACCTTTTCGATCATTCTGCTGGGGCCGCATTTTTGAATGGGAAGCACTATTTAGTCGATGCGCGAGGAAAGATGATGACAATATCTGAAAAGGAACCAAAGCTGGTCACCGTCACGGAAGCGCAAAACTTTGAAAGAACTGGATATTTTATTTTCCATTACGGCTCGTCGATTGGCACGCATTTCATTGAAACTCGAACAGAATACAATGATCGAAAACGCTACGATGTCGTGGTCATCTGCTCCCCAATGAAAAATATCGAAAAGTGCTATTACTATGCTCCGGAATACAATCTAGGCCGCTTTGAGATCTCACAGGGACTCATCGCGAATAACCACATCAATGCGAAAACGACAATTTTTTCGTCAAATAGATTTTCAATTCTTAGCCTAAGATTCGGTGAAAGAGACATTCGAGTTTCCGAAACGGGTTCTCTAAATTCCCAGAATGACAACAAAGACGAATCTGTGCGGTGGCAGAAGAATTCAATCTCTTTGCCGATCAACTTTGTCGATCTAGATCCAGTCGACATAATTTCGCTAGCAGAAAAAGAAACGTTCCTGATTGTCCTGATTACGAGAAGTATTGAACTCTCTAACACGCAGGTCTCCTTACTTCTCAAAAGTGATGGCATCTTCATGAACCTGGGTAGCGAATGGATCGGCAACATCGCACAATATCGTCCGAATGAAATCTGCTTTTCGTCTTTCCTTTCTTCCGACGACATTTTATACACCGACAACTGGGGCTACAACAAAGATGAGTGCGAGTACTTTCAGAACGCTTTCCTTCTCAACGATCGAATCTACCTCCAAAGTCTTGTCTTTGGAGCGACGTTTGAGATAGATTTTGACTTCATCAATATCGAGCTCAATTATGATCAAATCGAAGTCGACGATAAATTTCATGTCTCCAGCAACCCGAATTTCGCCTTCCATCACGACATTCTACCCGGCTACTCCAAGAACTCCGTTTCACAAAGAAAATTTACAAGCGCGCTTCAAAATGTCTATCTCGAAAGGAACTACAAAACGGTTGTTGCTGCAGAGCCGTTTCAGTCACTCAAGCACTTCGAGCACATATCAACAGTCCTTGTTGATTTCAACAAAACAAATGAAATCAAATTTAAGATGAGAACAGGCGTAGAAGAGGCTCAAATTCTGACGATGTCCAATGAACACGAGCGGCTCTTCTTCATATTCTCAAAGAAAAAGGGCATGCTTCGATTTTCCTTCCCCGAATTAGGTCTTTATCCAATTGAAATTCCTCATTACACTTTTGACCAGTGGATAACGATTTCAGTAATAATCGAGCATCATCAAATTGAAATTAAAGTCGATGACAATATTACTCTGGCGAAACTACAGGCGAGCCATATTTCAAATGGGAACAGAAGAATAAAAGTTCGGAAAACAGACGAAAAACACAGCTTAAAAATTTTCTTCTTGGACCGAAAGTCGACTCAAAAGCACTTCTTTACGTCGGTTTGACATGGATGAAACTTCCTACTTGGTATGCATATGACACTCATTATACTGTTATAAGCATAGATGGCAAGAAGAGACATGATATTAGTTTGACCGAGCACGACGGGGTCATGGCAGCAAATATATGGTCAATGAGTGCGCTCGTCAAGGGAATATTTTATATTTTTGGCGGATTGCTTGACATAAACAAGGTAGAACTCAAAGATCTCATTGATTCGAATGAGTTTGTAGATCCTCAGGCTTACCAACTGCAAGTTTTTCCCGATGAACGTCAAACTCATTCACGGATTTTGGAATGACGGGTCCTTAGCCGTGCGCGGGAAAGGAAAAGCAGACGAAAGAGTCCTTCTTTGCTTCGGGTCCGCCGATTTTGAAGGGTACGATTACAAAAAGTGTCAGGAATTCGATGGTGAAAACATTTATACAGCTCCTTCTTCGAAAATGGAACATGATTACGGTTGCCTTGGCCTGTTGCAGGATGCTCCTTTCGCGGTTGGTGGAAGGTCAATGGTAGAAATTGACAAGCCCTGGATAGACACCAACAGCTTGGCTCGGCAACCTGTGTGCAAAACCTGACTCAAGGTCCTTAACCCGTTAACTGGGCGCGCGATTTTATACGTTAACGGGCGCGTGGAGATCAAATCTCCACGGACGTTTTGACGATTTCCGTAAAATAGGGCTCATCTTAGCAAATTCTAAGGAAACAGCATGATTCAGAAGCGTCTGCTCTTTTATCTGACTGTTGTTTTGTTTCTATTCTTGATCGTCTAATGGCTGAAAATCAGGATCAAAGTTACGTCAGTTTCGGCGCTGAGATCCAATGAAAAGGGAAAGAAGGGAAAATGAGGGCGAGTTGCATTACTCTTTCCCTTTTTTTCGCTGACTGAAGTTTTTCTTTGGCTTCTCCTGAGCAGAATTTCACGTGGAATTTTTTTGAAATTATACAAGCGGATAGAGAATTGATTAAATTTTTCAAAAATGAAATAATTTTCAAAAAATAATCAGTAACGTTCATTTTATAGCGCTTCAAAGGCGCCGTGAAGATTAGATCTCCACGCGGCTGTTAACGGGTTAAAAAGCTCTCAGGAGAAGCAGCGAATCAGCTCTTTGAAACTCTCTGTTTTTTTCGAATACCCTGACTCAGGTGTTCTACACAGCTTGCCGAGCCAAGACCAACAGAACTGAAATTCTCATCGGCAATAATTGGCAACAGCAGGATGATTTTCCATTGTAAGGGAATTGAGTTGAGTTCGAAATAAAAAATAAATTAAGCAAAATCTGTTATCATAGCTGTGTAGGAATCGATGATGTTTTACTTGTTTTTGGTGGCATGACGGAGGATTACATCCGACTGAAGGAAATCCATTCGATCGATGCAATAGAACGAAAATGGCGATCTGCGGGACAGCTGCAGAAGAAAGCAAGCTCATCGTTTGCTCACGTAGCAGGCGACGAAATTTTCATCATTCGTGGGTTTGGTGGCGACTATTATTATGAAAAAAAGGACATTGATCCTTGGACGGGAATTGAAAGAGTGAGATGGAATGGGGAAAATGTAACCGACTCGTATTTGTTTCAGCAGCTCGCGGCTGAAGATAATTATGGCTATCCGATGGTTGTCGAGGTTCCTTTCGATTACTGTATGAACGATTGATGATGCGACCAGTTAAAATGTAAATTTTTAACAATGATTTCTTGTCAATAAATCTTTCTCAATTCTTATTTTTCCTTAAAAATTCTGGGCTCGAAACAAAAAGCATGAAAAATCAACAATCTTGACCCTAATCACTGGGCTGCTCCCGCATTTCCCAAAATCCTGGATTTCCCAAATCCTGGATTTCCCAAAATCCTGAATTTCTCAAATCGCCAAATCAGGATTCTGCCGATTCTGGATTTTGGGAAATGCAGGATTTTTTTTTCTTTTGAATTAGTTTTCTTGCTTGGTTTAAAAATCAAACCTAGGGTCGGCACCGACCACCATTTTTCATGGTCGGTTTGGTCGGTCCCAAACTGTTGGTGCTTAAAACTCGCAGTGGCCAAGTACAGGCAAGGTGTCAAGCTGTGTAAATAGGATTCAACGGGCCCACCGACAAGTGCAACAAATCGGATCAAGCTATATCGACTCGATATTATCGAGGATAAGCTCGAAAGTAAAGTTTTAAAAGAGTAAAAAATTGTTATTTCACAAAACTTTCCTTGTAAAGTATTTTTTGTAGATTTCGATTCTTAGAGCGAGAATTATTTAATGTGACCGTACTTCAAATAAGCCTGACCGTAGACGAGAAAGTTCGGGTACCAATTGGTACTGTCTACTCAAAATATAGTCCAGAAAAATGTGCCAAGACAAAAAGAGCAGATTATAGACAGCGCTCGAGGCCCTCGAATCGAAGCATTTTAGCGCGAACTATTTTAGTTTTGACAGATAGAGGAAAACTGTGTTAGTCGAAGAAATTTCAGCTGAATCCTGCATTTCTCAAAATCCTGCTTTTCCCAATCCTGCATTTCCCAAAATCCAGAATCGGCAGAATCCTGATTTGGCGATTTGAGAAATTCAGGATTTTGGGATATCCAGGAATTGGGAAATCCAGGATTTTGGGAAATGCGGGAGCAGCCTAATCACTGGGGTCGAGCGTAAAATTTCGGATTACACTCGCTGCCAACTTTCGCATTTTTCCCCTAAGTAATCTGTTTTCTCAAGTCAACTTGCAAAATAGTAAAGATTTAAAGATTTTAGAGATTTGTTTGTTTTGCAAATTTGAGAAACTGAAAAAGAGGGAAAATAATTCGGTGATTAATTTTATTTACATTGCGAAAAGAATGATTACAGCGATAAGCTAAGTGGGGAAATATCAAGCGAAGTGGCGGCCACTTTCCAGCCACTTGATTAACTCCTTCGATGGAGCTACGATAGAAGGGACTGTAGGGAGGAAATGTACAGTATCGTGGCGTTGAGGGTTTCAAGAAGAGCTTCGGTGTCGTCCATATTGTCTTGCACAGGCGGAGCGATCGGGAGAATCGGATAAGTGATGGCTAGAGGGTAGGGCTCTAGAATCGGCGGCGAAGGGCATGTGTAAGGACTGACAGGAGACAGGAGCTCTTTTGGCAGGGCGTTTTGCAGGTTTTTGAACGCCTAAAATGATTATTTCAAAGAAAAAGGAAGAAAAGGTTCGTTTTTTAGGTCGAGTTTTGGCAATTTTGGGTCAGAAAAAGGGAAAAATTCCTCGAACGGACTTTCGGTTAAAAAAAATCTTCTGAAACTTTATCTTATCAGAGCCCACTTGGCGCCCTTATCACTCACTGGCAACAATATAATTACCCTCATTACGCTACTCGGCATTTTTTCGCGCGAAGTCGAATTCCACCGCCGCTCTATTTTTAGAACACAAGCGTATTTAGGCCCATTAGTGAGAGAAAATGATGATTTTATTTAGATTTTGTTGAATAAACTGCGGCAAAGCGGGAAAATATAATTATGTTCCCGCGCGCAGAGGAAAGAGGACTTCCGCAAAGCCAATTTGGAGGGTAAACTCAAAAGGCGCCACTTCTTGAAATACGGCACTTACAGAAGAAAAAACCGCGAGGATACGTTTTCAAGATTTTGATGTCAGAAGAAAAACTTTCTTAGTTTGCGGAAAATCTTAAGGAAATGAGCTTTGAGATGATAGGCATGATGAAGTCCGACCAAGTAGTATTCTTCTGAAATCAAAATACCCTAGCACCACCCTTAATTTTTCCTGCCTTTGAAATCAAAAAAGGGTTGATCTTTAATTTGATATCATAATAAAGGGTCTCACCATGATAGCTATTGGAGAAAAATCGTGATTCTCACTCTTTGTTTATCAGAAAAAGTATCCTTTTCTTTGAAAAATAAGGGTATCTTATCCGGTGAAACTTGGGTTTCAAAAAATCACCACCTAAAGTGCCGAATTATTACCTTTTTCTCTTCGCTCGAGTACTGTTGCCTCCTGTAAGGAGAATATCTTCTGTAAGTTGGAACTCGTTTATCGACCATTTTCTAATCCCTCTTTCAAATAAACACCGGTTCTTTCTGAGAAGTGAAAACTCGATCGTTCGAAAAGTAAGCCTTTGGTGTGGACAGAGAGTCGGGTGTTCTGGCGAGGCGAAAAAATCTACGCCAGGTGCGCCGCTGTAGAGCTCCTAGTTCAGAAAGCTGCTGTAGTGTGTAGTGGTGGTGGTGTTGAGACGGCGCCGCGGTGTCCCGCCAGGCTGGCGCCACTGCGACCATCCGACCAATCAGCGCGCTGCATTGGTCAGGTCCTGAGCACCTCCACCGTCGCGACACCGAGGCGCGAGACTCGGCGGCGCGCACAAATCAGCCGAGGCACTGGACGAGCTAATGCCACGAATTATGCCAAAAGTAAACCTGCCAAAACACCACCTTACAACCTCCTTATCCACATTTTATGGGAGACATGAAGTTAAACATTCCCGTGGCTGCCCAAAAATGAAGATAAACTATTAAATTTAATGCTAAAAAAATTCCTAAAAAGCCTTATTTTAACAAAAAAATGAAAAAAAGACGAAGCCGCGCGCGGGTTTGGCACAGATTTAAAAAAGCCGTATGCGGCTGAATACTCTTTCCTGAAAAAAAGACGACTAAATTTATTGTTTGTTTAAAAAATCCTTTTCTAGCTGGCTGGGAACGTTTCGGAGGAACCGCGCTAATACACGCCGGAGCCAGGAGGAAATCCAAAATAGCCATGAGCTTTGAATTGGCAGATCTCGTTGTTTCCGTTTTTGCAAAAAGGGGACCTCAAAGTTTGTTTTTAGGTCGTGAGCGTCTTTTCAATTTGGTTCAAAAATCGAAACGTGCCAAGTGAAAATTATAAAAATAATAATTTTAACCTCTTTTCTAATAACCAAATTTTTGGTACTTTCAAAAATTTCACATGAGCGGGTTAAAAAATTAACAAAAATAAAAAAGGAAAAGTAAATTTAAAAATCAAAATTCTTGAAATCCAATTAGCGCCCATGTTCTATCAACAAGATTATTCAAAAATTTCCAGCGCAATAAATTCTAGCGGCGCCGGTACACGTCAAGTATTTATGCAAAAATGCGTCGCCCTAGCGGTACAAATGGTCATTGTTCCGGTCATTTGTTCGGTATGAACGACGCGAAATGCGAATTTTCAAGCTTACGCAAAAGGCCATATTTTAATAAAATATTGTAATCAGAATTCTAGCGCGTAAAAGAGCGCTCTTATCAGGCAGTCAGCGCGTCGCGCCATGTTGGTGTTTTTCGCATCTTCAAAGTGGCGAGAATTTTTTATCGCTTTAGGAGATAACCCGCTGGTTGCTCCCCTTTTCCAGAATGCTTCGGAGCCCGACAGGTATCATCAATCAAACCGGAGGAGGCAGCCTCTTCAATTATTGTTATCAGAGCGTCGCTGAACATGTAAATTTTCGCAAAATTTGATTAGCCCTGCATAAACGGCCCCTGAATAATCCAATTTCGGGAAATGAACGTTCCACCGACTTTTTGAATTTTTACGCGAGAAATTTGATTAGTGCTCAATTTTAAAATGAATTAAAAAGGTCAAAGAAGAAAATTGAAGAAAATTGGTCGATAAGAAGCTCGATCGATCGAACTCCTTTTCTCGTCCTGACTCGGCGGTGTCCATTTTCTGTCATTCAATATTTGGAGAAAATAGATTTCAAGCAAAACAAAGAGCACAAAAAGAGCCTCAAGTGACTCAAGCCGCCATTAGAGAAATAAAAATCGAGATTTGCCACCGGTCAGCCCAAAAGAAGAAAAAATTACTTTAGAGATGGAAGAAGAACTCGATTGTTCGATCAGGAAAGATTCACAAATTTCGAATTTTTGCAAATAAAAAGTGTAATAATGAATCACCAAACAGAGTTTCAGTGAAAACACAAGGATTCAAAAAAATCTACAACGTCTACACTCCCCTTGAAGGTCAAAAAATCATGATGCGCGGAACCGTTCTTGAATTTACCCAGCCAACTGTGAATCCTGCCGATAGAATGCCAATTTTTGTGCTGGAATAAACATGTCTTTCCGTAGAAAATCCTGTCTTCCGGGGATGAAATGTGTGTTGCTACATCGCGGGAAAACATGATGAGATTAGATTTGAAAGTCGGAAAATCGTTAAATCGTTATGGAACCCCGCCCTTGTTTTGACAAATCTCGGCAAAATCAGATTCTCTTTTTAACTTGCTAAAAACGTATTTTTTGAGCTCCAATGGCGAGTTTATTCAAAAGCAGCGATGAAGTAATTCACCACGGAAATAAACAGTGCTACGGTTCCAGAAGTAAAACTCGTTTTCAACCTCTTTTTTCCCTTTTCTTCGATCTCTTCTTCAGTCAAACCAGCGTCTTCGTCCTGTTTCTTTTCGACAAGAAGAGAGATTTCAAAGAAGCCGTACATTACTTGAAGCAAGATGCTTATCACTGACAAGGCCAATTTGAGCATGATTATATATTCCTCGCAGTAGTAGTCCGGTCGCCCTGAAAAATGAATTAAAAGTAACAAATATTGAAGTAAGCATGGTTACCTGTTTGCCGAATCGTTTCACTACAGGTATCTTCGTCAAGCCTTTCACAAGTTCTTCTGCAATAGTATCGCTTTTCAATTTCATTCCTAAACATAACATCAACAGCCCCATTAAAAAAATAAACGACAAACTTGAGCATAATGAAGTTTCCGACAACAAGAGCAGAATTCAACGCCTGCGAATTCAAGGTCCCCATTCTCCTTGCTTGTTTATCTGTCATTTGTGACTCATTCTCTGCTTCTTGCTCTGGGGGTGCTCTTGAAGGTGGATTTTCTCCCCTTTGCGACTCGGACGGTTTTATTCGCGCCATGTTTCGCGAAGAAAAATGATCAGTCTTCGTAAAATATATTTATCAGCTCAGCTCAGAATCCCTCTGACAGTTTTTATGGTCAATTTTAATTGCTGGACCAGATGAAAGTCTTCTGATCCTTTTTAACGATCTTCAAAAATACCAAATAAATAATGATCTTTCTCCCAAAAAGAAAATCTCTGGTATTTTAATATTTGTGTAGCTGAAGCGATACAGGCGAATTCGAATCAAGCTATGAAAATAAGAACGGGAAATGGTGGTCAATTCCCCCTTATATTGAATTATCAATGAGTCTTTAGCTCTGTTTAATCACTTTCTTTTCCGAGTCCCTTTTAAAACATGCGTTTTTCAGCAAAAGCGATCCTTTTTCTAAATTTTTCTTCCGCATGTTATATTCCAAAGACAACCTCGCGGCCATCACTTGAAAAAACGTCCAGAGAAGGAATAAATAATCACAACAAAGATTTCATTTATGGCGACTTTTTGGAAGAAAGCGAGTATTTTTCTACTGTACCATGGCTATTTTACTAGCTTCAGAATTCAAAATAAAATTCGATAAGAAAATTTTAGTTTTTTCTTTGTATTTAAATGAGACAAGATATAATACAGTAAATCGACAGTTTTTTCGGGTTTTCTCACTCGGACCGGACATTATCCGGCTCATCCTCTTTTTTCGTCTTTTGCTCAACTTCCGGATCAATATTTCTCCTCTTCAATTGAAGAAATAAGCGATCACGGACCTTTTTCAGCTTCGCTAGTTTCTCGTGGAGGAATTTGATCTTTTCTAGACCAGATGCAGTCGTGGTGGAAGCTTTAGAAGGAGAAGAAGAGGCGCTACTGGAACCGCCGTTGTTGAGTACGTTTGATAAGAATGGAGCGATGTGGAAGTGATTGATGATCGTTCTTTTTTCGTCCGCGGTAGGTTCAGAAATGGTGATGTCTTTAGCGAAGGAGACGGTTTCTGAGTTCTCTTCCTTGTTTTCAATGACGGATGGGATGATGACTTCGACATGATGAGTTGACGCGGGTTTGTTCGAAGGAGGGACTGCGGGTCTTGCGGAAGAGGAGATTGCTGGTGTCGGAGTTGTAGTAGTAGATGTCGTCGTTGTGGTTGTTGACGTAGTCGTTGTTGTTTCATTAGATTGAAAGTCCTATAAGAATAAGTAATTATCCGATGGCTATGATTTTGAGTTTTATTAACACTGTGGCTACAATTGTGGATGCAACTGACAATTTTTCGATACTGTATTTCAACTTGTTATAAAAAAGCAACATGAGCCGTTTTAAGCCGAGTCTGGCAAAAATTCTATAGAAAAAGATGCCGAAGAACGATATTTACCGGATAAATGCCACCGCAGTCTGATTTCCTCGGGTCACAATTCCAATCATCTTCGTCATCAATTGCCGGGCAGCTTTCTCCTCCCTCAAAGGCCCATCTGCACGGCTTGACGATCGAGAATGTCAGCACTTTATTGTAGCAGTCGCAGAACAGATTAACTTTCTTATTCGGATCAGCCTGAAACAAAGATGTTTATTGGGGTATTTATTCTGATGTTACCTTGCATGTTGTTGTGCAATTATAACCGGGTAAGTAGAGATTGTCGGAGATGATGTCGCATTCAAGTTGATCTTCGTATGTTCCAGGCGTTTCTGGTGGACGGGGGTAGATCATTCCGCCTGGTCGGGGTCCGCAGTTCTAGAGTTTGAAGAAAAATGATGAGTTTGAACGAAAAGGAATCAAGAATTGTCGATTAACTCTTGATAAAATGGTCCAAAGTTGCCGATTTTTTCCGAAAATTGACAATAATGGGCTATTATTTCGTCTTTTTATCGAAAATCTCGAGGAGAAAAAGCGGACTTACATTAGTGGTATCCCACTCAGACTTGTACTCCGCCGTCACTTGCACTTCATTCATCCTCTTATCTCTTATCAATCCGGAAACTTTATTCCCCGATTTTTTCAAATTCACGGGGCTCTCGAAACCGCCGAATTCTAGCATCTTCAGAAGATCCTCCGAACTTTCTATCGTCGATTTGATATCAATGTCTGTATACGATTTTCGCGGTAGTTTTCTTCCCGAAATTACCGCCGAAAGAGCAAAAATCTCAAATATTTTTCTCATCACGGACTTATTTGATACTTTTCTCTCTCTTTGCTGAAAATGGCGAAGAATTTTCTTTATAAAGGGGCTAAAATAGCGCGGCGGCTATTTTGGGCAAATTCGATGGAACGCTGGATTGCAATTGTTACATAAAGTTATTTTTAAAAATATGATTATTGATAGAGCGAATTTTATTTTTAATGCACTGTGACCTCATTATAATCTTTTCAGGTTCTCTGTATCTGGATTTTAGACATGGGAATGGCGTAATACAGTAAGTTTCAAGGAAAGAGAGGTCAAACTTGAGGAATGAGCATTATTACCAACACCAGGGATAATGCGATTTTTTCGCCATCTAAAAGGAGGGCGCTCTGAAAACAAAACACGGGTTCTAACAGTATCAATATAGGCATCCTTCTTTCACACGCGGGCTTTATTCTCTGCATAAATAACAAAGAAATATATACATATACACAGCTATTTTCTGGACACATTAACCAAAACAAGAGAAATATGGTAAAACTTCAACTGGCAGTGATGATGATTTCAATGGTCCTCAGTGAGAGGTACGATTTTCCTGAGGAATTTAAATCGGCTAAAATAAAATAGGGATATCTCCTACTGAAATATTTCGTGCCAATTTTTAATTTGAATTTAGCGTGAACAACAACCTCTACCGAAACCTATTCAGGTAATCAAAAAACTCATCATCAAAGAGACGAAAAAACTCATTATTCAGTAATTACTTCTTCAACGGAGAAGATTACAAAACTGATGATTACTATAGTAACTTCGACGAGCATAAGAGCCCAATTGAAAAAGGTTTTCGACCGAATCTCTACAAGGAGTTCATGCTTGACACTGATAACTTGACTCAATAAAAAATGAAGTTCGAACACTGATATTTTTTAAAAATATTTGTTGTTATTGCTGATTCTCCGCACTTGAAATCACTATAAAAATTGAGGCCCGTCCAAAAAGTCATCAAACAATCGCGGTTTTTGGATAAATCTTATTAATAATAATTCGCCACTGTTGAATATACTCGGTGGAAGTGACCTTCTTATCGTCTAGGTGCCATCTCCCGCGGGGCAAGCTCACCACTTTTTAAATTTGCCAGTGCTAGACTTTTATTTTTTCAAATTCGCCGAACTTTTGTTCAAAAATTTAAGCGACAATGTTGATCAAGGAAAAGTAAATAGTAAGATCAGCGAATGTTCACGAGAGTTTTTATTGAGATTTTAACGGGCTCAATTAATTTTCTCATGCAATAAAAAGCGGCGAAAAGAGAGGACCAAGAAGAACAATGGTAGAAATTTTTCAAATTGGCTCTATAACAGGTTTGATTTATGTGATTTGAAAAAAAAAAAAATAAGTAAAGAAAATTTGATAATTTGAAGCTTTCTATATTTTTGAATAGCAGCCCGCCATCTTGTTTTTTATCTTACAAAAATTGATCTTCCACCGGAATTTCTAGTGCTAAAATATTCTTCATCAAAGCCGAAGAATACCTGAACCCATCGAACATATTTTGAACAATGTTCACCTCTTCCGTTTTTCGTGAATCTGAAATATTTTGCTTGAGCAAATTTCCAATGATCCTTAAATTTCCAGCTTCATGTTCAAATGTTACTGCGGCCGAATTCGCCAGGGCGATGAAATCTTGGGTCGTCGGGGTGGCTGGAATTTGCTCTGTTGTTTCGTTGATTCTGTTTCTTTGAGAGGCAGGCTTTGCGTTTCTTGAGCACTGGATTGTCTCGATTAGGTTCGATTCAAAAATTTTTGCGTTTTTCAATCTTTCACCTGGGCTAGCCATGATTTCACGACTGAGTGACGTTGACGGACTTTTTAAATTGACAGTCCGATTCACTACTGATTCATGTTTCTTTGGGAATTAGAGATGGATTGGAATCATGGTGTTAATAATTGCATTCATAAGGTCAAATATGGGAACCTGCTTTGGATACGCAATTTGACCGATGAGGTCATTGGGAATCATTCATTTAAATCGTCGATCCTTATTTAGTGATCTTTCTTATCTTCTATTCTCTAACGTTAAATTAAGGATGTATTGTGGCTTTGCTTTTGTTCACCGGATATGTTTCGCAAGATTACTTCGTTGTTGAAACGGAACGGATTCAAAGTCTTACTGTCCACTTCCTTCCTGGCGAGCTTGAGGAAGACATGCGTTCTAGGACCAAAAAGATGCTCAACACAACGATTGATCAACAAGAAACCAAATCAGAAGACAAAAAACCTGAAGAATATGAAATTGAACTCAAAGAGGAGCCAACAGAAGAGACTGACGATCAAAAATTTGAGAGGATCGAAAAAGTTCAACAAGAAAGAATTCAACGATTGGAAAATTTCTGCAAAGCATATCCTTATCTCAAAGGTTTGCAGGCAACTATTTGGTACAGGTAAGCAATCCATCCCTTTTTGAAACAAAATCGAGCTAAAAACTTTAGCGCACTTTATGAAGAAACAGTTATCTGCCTCAACCCGAAGTCAGGAAGCACTAATTTGATGGATTTCATTTGGTACTGGATCAATGGTGAGCCCTTCCCAGATGATAGCGACAAGACGATTCTCCACGATGGAATTAAACCATTTGAATCAAGCATGCCAAAGATGAAGGCAAAAATGAAAAGTTTACTGTCGAAAAGAGCAGAGCTTGGAGAAATTTTTACTGTCAGGAAAATGATACGAAAACATAGAATATTCTTATCTATCAGTAGAAGAATCGTTTCTTATCATTTTTCAGAGACCCTCTTTCGCGATTTTTGGCAAGTTGGAGGGACAAAGTCGAAACCGAAAGATACCCAACATATCATCGAAATCGTCGAGACTCATTTTTCTACTACAAGAAAATCACCACACCCGTTCTTATGCACAAAAAGATGGCATACGTCAAAAGCCTTGACGATTGGCAAAAAGAAAGCGGAAAAGACGCGACTTTTGGGCTTACTTTTTGCGATTACGTCGATTACTACAGTTTGACGGTTGGACAAATTGGCAAACAAAAAGTAGATTATCATCTTGAAGAGCAGTGGAGAAACTGTGGTGTTTGCTATGAGCGCTATAGGACTAGTTTTATTGGCAACACGGAGACGTACGATGATGATTTATGGTACTTATTCACCAAGTTTAATTTTCGCCCTCCAGGAAAGGAAACATACTGAACTAGCAGCACCCAGGTCTGATCTTTCTATTCATCTTTTCGAACCATTATTATTTGAATGACAGTAAGTTTCCGTTTGAAAGAAAACAGCAAATCTTCACAATACAACGCTCACCGAACAAACACAAACTCTGAAACGCTAAGAGACTACTTCTCACCGTGCAAAAAATCTTCAGTCGAAAATCTGATCAAACGTTACGCAAAAGACTATCACGCATTTGGCTACAAACCCGAGTATCCTGAGCTTGGAATCAAAGTTGTTCTGTAAAAACACTATGTATCATTATTATATTTATGTTTATCTTCATATTTCTGTAAAGAGAATTTAATAAAAACTCTCACTAGTGTTTCTTGAAAGTTATTTTTTTGTGTCGAACTTGATTTTCGTGTTGATTCGTTTTCCAGCAATAAAGAATCTTCCTTTTAGAAGGGTCCTCCTAGCGCTTGGGACGTTTTTTCCCACGCTTCATTTTCTCTCCAAATCGACAAAAAATTCAGGCCCTCTCTCTTTTTTTCTCTCGAACATCGTTAACTTCTCACTATCCAGAATGAGTCAGCAAAGAGAGAAAAGTTCGTCCGGCGGAGAAGCGTTTTGCCCATGAGAGAGAAATATCTGTTGGCCGGAATTATCGTCTTTTCTGTTCTTTCTGTTATGTTCCACTGTTTTTTGTTCTTCCTCGGGTACGTTCCATTTTCATCTCGACTCGTCGACCTGCGTAAAAACCTGAGTCAGGGTCTTCTTTAAAGATCTTCGATATGAAGCGGCTTTTACGATAACTTAGCCGCAAAGCGGCTTCACCCAAATGGCAATCTCAATCAGTTTTAGCTCTTTCGGGACCCTTACTCACGTTTCTACAAAGGTTTCGAAACCTGGCCCTTTTCGTTTGCGCTAAATTTCATTTTCTGCTATAGTTTCGACTGGATCAGCCCCACCGATGCTGCTGGTCTCCAATTCGATCCTCAAACTCCCAAACCCTTCTTTTCCAATTCATCCCTCATCAAAGAATCCGTCCAGGGCGATGTCAACCTTCTCCCATCCCTTCTCTCGCTCCACCACGCCGTTTTCGTTCTTTTGTACAGTCACAAAATCGCCAGGAGTAAATACGCAGCGAGCGCGTACGATGAAACTTCGAGAAAATTTGGGAACTTCGGAGAAATAGGATGGCTGGCTGTTAATTGCGCCCATAACTGTGGGGCGCAGATAAAACATGAATTCCTCCCGCAAGTCCATTTCTACCAGGTAAACCCGGTATCCAAGGGGCCCTTGGCAAGGGCGAACGCGATGCCTACCCTTCCTCTTTAGAAAGAAAAGACCTCTTCTTCGCCGAATTTCTTCATGTTCACTGGCGATATAACCGACTCGACCGCTCTCTCAAGCTTCGTTTCCTCCCTTCTTTACCCGATCAACTTCATTTCTTCAAAGGCCGACTTCAACGAGCATCGGAAAAACTCTTCTCCATATTTTCACACTGGCGAACTCTTCATCAAACCCTCCAGAAGCCTTCTTCAATCGGATGAGCTGCTGGAAAAAGCAAACCAAGAAGCAAGAAAGCTTAAGAACCTCTCTGGGATCAAGACGAACTTTCTTCTCTTTGATCAAAAACGAGAAGATGAATCGAGGGGCATCTTCCACTCTCATTTCCCGGTCCAATTCCAAACCGATTTGCCGGTCAATTCCATCCATAACTTTGCGCCAAATCACGCACAAAACTCGATCATCCGATACGCTGAAAATGGCTTCCACGCCTGGAAAAACAACAACATCTGGAAGTCCTCTCCTGCCAAGATCTTCGAGTCTGGTAGATTGCTGCTTTTTATCGAGTCTAAAATGGACGGTCTTGATTTCGACAGAATCAACGAAGAGATAAGAAAGCTTTCGGAATGCAAAACGAGGGATTTTTCGTTGTCGAAGGATTGTTTCGCGACGGAAATTCCAAATGACGATTTCAATTACAAAAAGCCAAATGGTTGCGAATCGTTCGTTCCTGCTGATTTTTGGAAGAGAGGTTCGAAATCGCAGGAGTCATCTCCAATAAACTTCTTTTAGATATAGAAATATGCTGTTACGATCAATTCCATTTCCTCGAGGATGAAAACGCACTCTGCTCAAGAACTTTCAACGGAACTTTTGGCGCTCTTTCACTTCCAGAACCTTACAAAATCGTCTTTTCTCGCCTTGGTTTCGACCCAGAACAAAAAGAGCCCCTCTTTATCGATTTCAAATCAGAAGAAGCGATTCAAAAGCTCCTGAAGAAAGCTTGTTCGATTTTCTAGCGACGAATTTGAAGAGAACTTCGTTTTCGTCTTCTCCGATGCTTTTCATGCAGCAATTTCAAGCAGTTAATTCTTCTACAGTTGCGTTAGCGAAGATAGAAAAATCAGAGAATGAGTATTTCGGGGAGTATCTGGAAGAGATTCTGTGGAATAAGGAGCGTAGCATGCTGCTTGTTTTGACCAGTAGATCTTGCGGCTTTTGTGACGTTGCTAAGAGGTAAGAAACTCAAATCTTTCCTTACCAACGATAATTCAAGAGCGGTGCTAGATGCGAAATTCTACTTAGAGTCAAGAATATCTCATTCGTTGATGGCTGAAATTTCTTTCAACGTCTTGGAAGCTGACTCGAATCATCTTCCTTCCTGGCTCAACTTCAAGCACTATCCTCAGGTTCTGCTTCTTCCCGCAGAGAGTTCCTCTTCTGGTGATTCTAAGGAAAGGCTTGATATTTGAAAGAAAGGGACGAAGATTCATAGACGTTATGAACTCAGGATATTGATCTTAAAAAATGATGCCGCGCTTTATCAAGCTCAAAAAAGATACTTACTGGAAAAATATCAAAAAGCTCGATCATCAAGTTTCTAGTTACAAAACTACCCCAAAAGCTCCGACTTGTCCTTGCACTGGAGCTGAAGGGTGGATCATCCGAAGACGCAATACTTTCAGCTTGGAACGTTCAACAGAAAAAGATCGACAAGCTGGACGAATTGATCAAGAGAGAAAAATACGAAAGCTGGAAAATGAAGCAGAATTGGAAGGAGAATCAGAAATTGGTTGAAGAGCTCGAACGAAGCCGTAGAACGCAAGAAAGAAAATTACAAGAGGCGAAGAGCTTGGTGAAGAAGTTCTTTAGGGAATTTCAATCTGTAGAAAATATTCGAAAACCTGTGAATGAGACTTTTCTTGTGAAATAATTATTTATAAAACTTTATCTTGTTCGAATTTTTGCTTCTTTTATCTGACTTTTGCTTCTTTTAGTATGTTCTACCACATAGATCTTGAACATGAGCTCTTGATTCACCCTATGTACTTTGGTGAAAACCTAACAGATACAATCAGACAGAAATTATACAGGTACCATCGCTCTATCTCCCTGTAATGACGCTATTAAGCGAGGTAGAAGGATCCTGCACTGGAGAGCATGGATTCGTGATAGGAGTAACGAGCATTCACAGCATTGGAGATGGAGAAATTCTATCTGGACGGGGATTTTGTCTGTTTCCAATCAAATATGCGGTATGAGAGAGGTTTTTGTGAGAGTTACCTTCTTCCTTCAGGCGATTGTTTTTCGACCTTTCAAGGGAGAAGTTGTCGATGGAGTAGTTACACAGGTGAACAAAGTTGGGCTCATGGTTGATGTTGGACCTATGGCTTGCTTTATTTCAAAGGTAAGGGCCTTACTATCCTGAATTGAGACTCCCGATAACTTATCGGCGATAAGAATTAACGGAGAAGCCGCTTGCGGCTTCGAGCTTGATAAACACGAAAAGCCCCATCAAATGCTCCTTCATTCATCTTTGGTTAGGTTTAGTTTGCTACTTTTAGAAGATCTGTATTCGATCTAATCGTCCTCCTTCTAGTAAACTTATCCCCTATATGCAAGTTAACCTTAATTTTTAAGCATTCAATTCCGTCCGACATGGAGTTTGACCCAGATTCGAACCCTCCTTGCTACAAAACGAAGGATGAAGACACTGCCATTCGACAGGGTAAGCTCTTTTAGTGGGTTCTGGCGATGACGAGATTTTTCAGATGATGAAATCCGTCTGAAAATCGTAGGAACGCGAGTGGACGTGAACGAGATATTCTCGATCGGGTCATTGATGGACGATTACTTGGGAAGAGTAGACTAGCCTGATCATTAATGCTTTCTCTGAACTGCCAGAATGTCAATAAAGATAGTTCCGAAAATGAATGATCGGGAGTAGATCCGTCAGCTTGTCAAGTTTGAACGCATTCATTTTTTTATTTATTTTCTTCTGACACTTTTTCATTGACAATAAGAGTTATTCAACGTCAGCAACTATATTTCCGCGGGTAATAAATTCAGAGCGACAGTTCATCTACTCTAATGGCTTATCTAAGCTAGGAAAGATTCCAAATAACTGGCAATTAACCGTGTCTTCAGAACCTGCTGATTTCTTAGCTCAGCCTCTCTTTAAATCAAACTTACAGGAATTCACAACTATTGTCATTTCTTATTCTGGAGGAGGATGGATTCTAAATTTGATATTCATATTCTACTCGATTGAAAGAGAGGAGGATCTTGAGTGGGAACTTGGTCCTTATCCCTCTATCCTTTCAATTCAATGGCGTGTTCGGGAACTTTTTCTACAGTATTCTCGGTAACCATCGTCATAACCTCCTGCCTGGTATCCTCACCTTCCTGAACCCCGTCATAATCCTACGATGAAAGAACTGACTTTTAAACAAGGGACAAAAGTCGGACCGCCGTTTCTGAGTACTCGTTTCGTACTCTGAACGATGATGAGTAACATGACAAATCGCACTAATTCTAATCTTTTACGTCTTGGAAAAAGATCAACGATGTCTTACTGAAATGTCAGCCTCGACGATGGAGGTTACTCAGTTCATTGTTGCATTGTAGTCATTTTGTTTCGCACCTATGGGAAAGTTCATGTCAGCATCTCAGCCTCTCGGCAAGATAATAGATCTAAAAACATTCTTGAACCTGACTCAAATAGAATCCTGTGGCTATTTTCTTACCCACTAATAGAAAACCGTCAAAGAAACCTCAAAAGCATCTCTGAATTAATTGCTAAATTCACGATGATTGGTTGAAATCAAAGTTGAAATATTCAACTCTTCACTCGAAAGAAGGTCACTAGAATAACGGTTAAGTATTCCAAGGAATCACTTTTCCTGTTATATTTGGATGACCGTTTCTTTGTCTGTTTTTCTAGTCAATTCTTGAATTATAGACAACTGGTCATATGACTTAGAAACACTCATTAAACACACTCATTTTTAGTCGAGTGAATAAGCGTCGAAAACCTTCAGTAAACCGACCCTCGTGATAATAGCGACGGGAAGATTCACGCTGGTTGAATTACCCGGCGTCTAATTAATTAACAACCGTGCGTTCCTGGTGCCCAACTACTCTGGATCATCTCAGGACAACCTGATGAAAGTTTTCAGCCTTGAAGATCAGGATGCCGGGCTGTGGCGAATTACATAAATCTTTGTCATTGTTCAAAAGTTGCTCCTGACTCGATTTTCTTTGCTCAACAACTCCGCAATCAGCAAGTTAAAGGTTAGAGTATCCGGGATTCCCGGAGCCAGGATCTTACCGGGCCGCTTTTGAAGTGGTAAGTTACCGGCAAATGACTTGCTTCTGAGTAACAAGGTTTATTCATGTTTTCTCGACATGAAGGCAAAGTTCACAAAGATTTTCTTAATACTGGAAGGAAGGAAGTTGACATTGTGACAATGTCACATTGTCAACTTGGCAACCTTGACGAATTCTGAAAGAATCAACCCGTTGCCGAGCGGTAGGCGTAAAAGGTAGGAGTATCCTTAGGATTAGGGGAGTAATGGCGCTTTCGAAGTTCAAATTTAACATGATACGGCCGATTTATCTTCGAAGGTTTTCGGTTGTTCTATTTTCGATCAAGTTAACTCAGCTTGTCTAGATTTTCCATTGTCTCTCACGTAAACTAAGAAACTGATCTTGCTCAGCTTGAGGATACAGTCTAATGACGCGAAAGCTCTTAGATAATCTTCAATTCACGTCAATTTTGAATTAACTTGAGCTGTAATATTATTATAATCCCGTTGTAAAGTAATTATCTCAATCCGGTTGAGACAGATTTATCTAATTCCGTGGCTTTTATTCCCTGGGATTGTCTGTAAGCCACATTTTCGATATGAAAATTAATGCAGTTCAGTGGGAAAAGAAGGGAACAGGGCACCGGAATTCTCGCTGCATTGTCGATGCTTTGGTCTTGACGCATTTTGTATGTTAAAGTTATTTGTTAAAATCTGTTGTCGAATCTCTATTTTGGAAGCTACGTCAAGGCGAAAACATGGGAAAACGGAATCCAGGTCTGAATAAGCCACCAAGGTCGTAGTAAGAATCGGCAGTTTCTAAGAATGTCTAGTTTTTCTAGAGGAGAAATGAAAAAGAACACCTTAGTTGTAAAAGTTTCTAGAAAAGAAATCCTGTCTGTCAGAACTTTGTCTATCAGAGCAATAAATTTACCAATTTGTGGAAATTTTTTTCGTCGGAAGTGGAAATGATGAGTCATCAGAGTTCTCCCTATTCGTCGAGGAGAGGAGCGCAGTGGAGCGGGAATTTTTCCGCGTTTGCTCCCGCTTCGCTCCAACTCGGCAGGACATCGGCTCGGCGATAAGAGACCAGCGCGGCGAGAGTTTTAACTCATTTATCAGGTAAGAACATAGAGAAAGAATCAAATTGTTTTAAACCATCGGTATTGAAATTACACTTTTCTAGAAAACTCACCAATAAGGAGGGGTTATTTTAACAGGTGGTACTAATTTTAATGGTACTCGCTTTATTGATAATGGGCTTTACGCGAAGTCTTGCGAGCGAAAAAAAAACATTCAAATTGAAAATTAAGATTTCGGTTTAATAGTTCCGATTTTTTAACCGATATTTAGATGATAAAACGGCTTCTCAACCTGTTTTAATCAGATTGCAAATTGACCGATTTTTCACTCGAAATCCTCCATGATTTCTGCGACGTCAAATCTATGAATTTCCAGTTTAGCCGCCCAAGTTTTTTCCTCGTTTCTCCTAATTACCCTGAGAAGATGGCCGACGTAAGGATCCACTACCGACGGCAGTTAGTAGTAGCACTCTAGCGCGCCATCTCCCGGGAATTGTATTGCTCGTTTTTCGCGACGTATAAAAGAGGGCAGGTTTGCCCGAACTTGTCAGTAGATCCAAGAGTTTTACCGAGAAGGAAAAACAACCAAACAAAACAACAAAGCTTTTTCTTTAGATAGAAATCAGCACGAAAAGCAAGCAGACTAAAAGCAAACTACAGTAACTACTACAAACGATTCACTACCTCTAGTGGTCAGCAACAGTTACAGTAACGACAGTAACGACTGGAAAGAAGAAAAAACGATGATGATGATAAGCCAGCTAGCACTCAATTTTATGATGATAACAGTGAAAGGACACTACTTGCAGCGAAGAATGGTCACTCAATGCGATGTTCTCAATGATCAGATTTTGATGACTGGAGACTCACAGGTACAGTTTTACTAAAATTGACAATCAAATTTGCATATTTTTCATTAGAAATCAAAACCAATTAAATAAAGAGGGTTCAAAAAGTCCGTTTTTGTTCTGATTTCAACTCGAAAAGACCTGAAAACAGGTCTTTTAGGCTTGTTTTTATTACAGTAATTGTTTCCTTTATGATTTCCCTCCGTCTAGCCGACTTTTCCCTTATAACTTCCTTTAACCTCAGTCGCATTTTCGACTTGATTTTAACATTTTTATTTCAGTGGGAACCATCAGAAAGGTTCAACGGAAGATCCGAGTACTTCCAGAAGCGCGACTGTGAATTTGGACGAGTGTGGGATGTGATGTTTTGCACCCGCGTTTGCGAGCTACAGGAAGGCGATATCTGCAACCCGAGCGTCAACCCAGGATTGGACATGTGCCGAGAGGACTTGGAATGCGTCAGAAATAATGATCTGCCGGACAATTTGGGCGTCTGCGAGCAAATCGTACCGGTAAGTCCGTTTTTTGATTAAATTTTTTTTTTCGTGAAAACTCATTTTTCGACCAAAAAATAACGATTTTTTATAGATCGACCTCGATTTGGACTACAATTTCTACGACTTGATGGAAAGTATGCTTAATTAAATTGCGGCTGAGGCTTGAAGAGTGAAGGAAATTAACTGTACATTCTCCTTATTGAAAACTGATACTTGAACCGGAAGTTTGCTTTGCTAGAAATTAATATATTTGTAATAAATGTAATCCAATCACAAATTCAGATTTTTTTTGTTTATTTTTTCTTCATGGGGACACAGTGTGTTAAAATCAAGGTGTAGCATACAGGATCAGTTTTTTCTGCAAGTGATTTTCATTAATTAAATAAAGATAGGAAGATCCGTAGATTTAAAATCGAACTGACAACTGGGAGAAGATAACCTTTTATATCAATAGAGAATTTTTCGCGGAATACATATAATACCGTAATAACGATTGGAAGCAAAAGAGAGAGAGAACCTTGTAAATTTAAATTCGATGATCAAGAAAATGAGGAACAAAGAAACCTTCGCTAATTAAGGGTTGTTTACTAGCTTTAGGGAATCAAGTTGCTTGGTGACGTCGTATTTTTGGTTGAACTGATTGAGGAGAAAGTCGAATCTTCGCTTCATACAGACGCTGAATCTGTTTTTTCGTCGGCTAAAGAAATATCTAAGATAGATACTGACCGACCAACGTAAAAAAAAGCTCTCGCGAAATGTGTCCGTCTGACCGATAATGGAGACTTATCTCTCTGAGTTAGCAAAATGCCAGCTATCCAGTTTTGCTTACCTTATGAATTGCTCCCTCTTTGCAACAGTGTAGGATTCCTTTGGGAAGTATTCACTTAAAATTATGTCAATCACTTTGAAACACTAAATTAACGGTTACCAGCACTTGTGAGAAACATTCACGAGGGACATCATAAGTTTTCGAAGCTCTGGAGTGAGGCTTGACGGACTTCGATCCGAAAAACAATCGGTTTTTCTTCGAGTGTTGCTTTCTTTTTGCTGCGCTCGGATGCACTCTTGCACTAGAAAAAATTTTCTTAGCCTCAGAAATTGCCTTATTTCTTACCCGGTCGGAAGACCCTCTTTATGACGGGATTGTTTTCGTTGAAATTTTCGAGACATTCTTTTTGCTTCTCTGAATGTATGGTCGCTGGTAAAGGAGATCGAGAAATTGTCCTGTTGTGCAGCCTCCCATCGTGCGGAATCTTGCAGTAAAAGTGGCTCCAGCTGTTGATGAACAGTATCTCCAGATTGCGCCGGCTTTCGGGGGCTTCTTGACAGTCACCTTGAACTCCACTGAAAACGAGTTAAGGGTGTCCTAGCTTGATTTGCGTAAAATCAGTTAACACCTTCTCAAAATAAGTCAAACGATAGCCCTTGGTTCTGGATGTTAGCGCAACAGAAGATGATGTTTTCGAGTTTGAAAAAAGTGACTTTTGAACATGGTACCCTTATTGACGAGTTTACGCGACAAATTCTCAATTCTTAGGTCAAGATTAGGTCTGTTTGCGCTATCATTGCGTTATTATTGGAGCAATAAACAGGTGGAAGCTGGATTATATCATGAATTTGACGTATTTTGGACTTTTTAAGTGCCGTTCTTATTTTACTCATTATTACGAACATCATTCATGTTTTTGTCGGTTAAAGGCTTTTAAGGGTAGTGATACCCTTAATAAAGGACCTTTTATTTTCGAAAGATCATTGTGTCTTGAAATTTAAACCCGAACTTTGTGCCAAATGAACCCAAGAAAACACGAAAATTCACTAATTGAGCAAATTAAAGAGGTCAACGAACTTTTCTCGTGCCCTCAAATTTCCACCTCGGACACCGAAAATTGCTCCAGACAAATTGCGGATAACGAGATTCTCGTGATTCCGATTAGGAGACGATTTCACGTGAAGACAGTCAGACTCAGGAACTCTCGTCTTCATCCCCCGTGTCTTTCGATGGACGAAGAAAGACGGGGACATGACGTGGAGAATCGTCTTTTTATAGAAATTAATTTGAGGATGCACAGTTTCTATTGAGAAGAAGACTAATAACTTTCTTCCGCAGATACGTCTCAAAGAATCAGACAGTCTTACTAAGGTAACCCCACACTTAGTCTGAGAATAAAGGCTCAATCAATGCTGATATTCGTAGAATATATAATTCTAGAATACGAGCTGTGTTTTTTATGGAAATTTTGCTGTAAAATGCAACGAGAGGAACAAGGTAATCGATTAAAAATGTATCGTTGGGGACCCAAAACTTCGGTGACTATAATTTTTATGTAGGGAAAATGATTTGTGACCTTGATTATTATTCATTTAGTCCTTTAATTCCCTTATTAAGCTCTTAGAAATATCTAACTTTCTTTTTTCTTCGAATTTTTGTTAGCAGAATTGATTCAAAGAACAAGTCGCTTACCTTAGAACAATTGAACCCAGAAGGAAAAACCAAAATCGTGAGACAATCTGTCCCATCATCTTGTTATTCTTCTTGTTTTTTTCTTTTCGTTCTTCTTTCAAATCTGCTTCTACAGATCTGTGGTGTTTACGAGATTCTCTACTCTCTTTCTTCTACTTTTCCCGAGCCTTCCTTCGCTCTGCGAAAAAAAAGCGTGAGTCCAAAGGAAAAATAAAAAAACGCGGGTTTGGACGGCACGAAGCCGTGGACTGTCGTAGTGAGTGGCAAGTGGTGACTCGCAACAACTTGTTGCTCTTGTTAAATGCGAGCTTTTTTCTTAAGGGCGCTATCTATCTTTTTCCGCTGGACGTTGAAAACAAGGCCCGAACTTATGTCTCTTTCTCTTGTTCAAATCGGGCTCGGTCTTTCTTATCAAAAATTGTCGTTTTTCAATGGCTCAAAATCAGGTTTTTCTGGGGAGATACCCTTAATTACTCTTCATAAAAGTTGTGTAAAAGGTCATTAACTTTCTATTCGTTCATGCTCAGGTTCAAATGCAACCTTCAGCCCCCTTTAAAATCAATTTTCTTCCATTTTTAAGTCTTGAGCGTCACCTTCAGTGTCCCAGTTATCAGCTGTTAGAGCCATTTTTCCACCTGCCACGTCGTTAAACCTGTCAACCGCACGGTTCTCCATCCTGGTTCGTTCCGTCAGACAACCAATGTCACAACTTCTCAGCACGAACAGGTAGTTTTTGAAGTAAAAAACGTTTTCTGATGACAAGGGGCGAGGGCCCAGAGGGCAGGAAATCAACAGAAGCCGTACCGGCTTGACATTAAATTTGCTATTGATGTTTTCGAGTTAGATATTTGGAAAGCATGAAAATAAGAGCATGATGAAGATACACCGGTGTGACAACCCCTTAGGCCGGTATTTTGATTTTTTATCAAGGCCAATTTCAATAAGGAGTTGAGATTCGAAATCCTAACAACATAATATTATAATTGGCTATACAAATTGAGGACTACTATGAACCAAGACAATGTCTAATCAAAACTTATTTGTGTTGTTACGGAAATTTGAACATGTTAACGACAGTTTATTTCCATGACTCTTTGTTATGTCTAAAAAACCGACCACACAAGTAGTTAAAGAAAATACTGTACTCATAAGCCGGTTACTATGTGCTCAAAGAAGGCCTATTTTTAGTAGCTTGGCAGAAATATGAAATTTTCAGTCACTAGGAGTGTTTTCCTCCTGTCTGGTAGCTAATGTTTGAACTTTGTCGCAAAAATAAATATGCCAGAAAAACTATGAAGTCTAGATTCTTGACTCTGAGTCTGAGCATCTTGATCATATATGGAAGTAACCTGGTGGGTCAAAGGTATTTCTCTTTAGAGAAAACAAGAGTTCAATTAGGGTCCTGCTTGATACAGAAAATAAAGATAAGAGTACCATCCAATAATCACCCGAGAATTGAACTCTTACGAACAATTATTCGGGCATTCACTCCTGATGATCCTTCGAGAAGGATGTTCTATTTTGAGAGAACTTCACATGATGGCTTGATCTTGTGAGTCCGATTATTTAGATGCCCGGGTAATTAGCAGCTGACGAAGCGGCAAGAAAATCCGCTGCCCGAAAATGGAAAGGCTTCGGATTCCATTCTTCCCGTGGTGGGGCGACTTTACGTACGCAATGGATAATCATTATTAAGATATTGGGTTGAGATCGAAGGGGGCGTAAAGTTGAGAAAATAAGTGGAAAGAGGAAGTGGAGAGGGAGGTTTAAAAAAGTTGATGAATTGATGAAAAATTAATTTATTGGTCAAAAATGATTTATAGAAAGATAAGCGTTCCAAAAGCAAGGGTCAAAAGAGCACCTAACGAGAATGTGTAGACTTCCGTGCAGTCGTTGATGATCCCAGTCGGAGCGAACCAGTCAGTCGTCCAGACATACAGTAGAAGTGTTTCGAATGGCCAGTCTAGTTTCGAGCCAGCATTGTGATAAACTCTACGCCTGCTTGTAGCGCAAGTTGGGAATGAAGACAAAACGAGCAATGACAGAAAATATCCTGAGTCATAAGGGACTGTTAGACCAATAATATTGATTACCGAGAGTAAGAATCCATCTTTTCTGGAGTCTTCTGATGATCTGGCGAAGGATTGTTGGATTGCAAATTGAACAGAAAGCATCGGTTACGTAATATCTGTATGTTGTCGACCTGCATGTCTCGACAGGAAGGACTCGTCTGAATCGAGGACTGCGATAAGAGCATCGTGGGGATTGAGCTTTTGTTATCTTCGGCAGCTGATGTTTCTCAAGCTTCGCGAGATTCATAGTTCATGAAAACAAAATCAATCATTCAGAAGTAAAAATCTCTTCCTGAAGAGGCGCTATGATTGCTTCAGGACCTTCTCTTGCGATCCTGTCTTCCCACAAGTCAACTTTTCGCTGAATTTGTGGACTCACGTGCTTACTTTTCTGAATATTCAACTGTCAATTTTATCAAAATTTTGATCTACGCCAACCTTCGTGAGTTCTCCTGCTCTTGGCAGAGGCGCAGATTCTGACGCGCCCGAATACTCGTATTCGTACTCATATTCGCTTTTGGACTGATTCGACTCCGACAAATCGTAATCAGATTCAGAATAATAGTACTCTGAGTCATACTCTGAGGAATATTCCTTCCTCGACATTTTCTTTGTAAAACTACCTGAGAACTCATAATTGACTAAGAAAATATTGACATTCTAGCGATATTTTTGTGTTTTTCTTTATTTAGCATTTATTTTTACAGACAAGAGCAAAAAAACGAGCGTGAAAGAATATCGGATAATTACGTAGCAGAATCGTGTTGCCTTATTCTCCAGAGCCTTCGAGATGAACCTCAGTCGCGCCAGATCCTTCTTCGATCAGGAGAATCTCCTCCTCAGGTGCTTTCATCATCGCGACGGCAAAGTTGGAGCTCGAGAATTTGACAAAATCCTCTTCTTTCGGCGCTGCGAAGATTCCAGGGCCAGTCAGAGTCACGAGCTGGCTATCTTCAGTCTCCGAAGATTCAAGGTTCAGAATTGGGAAGAGCTCGATCTGGAGGAATTCTTCAGTGGTGGTTGGGAGCGACGGAACAGCGGTGTTTGAAAATGTGGTTGATTCGGCAGGAGTAGTTACGGGATCGGAGTCCTCCATAATAATTGTGGCTAAAAGAAGAGTTGAATAATAAGGTAAAAGAGAATGACTCACCAGCTTCAGTAGATGTAAATGAATCTGTCAGAGCAGTAGTAGCTTCTGTCTGCACCGAATAAGTCGTTTCGGCCCACTTGGGATTGAAAGTTGAAGTTGCTGGCTCTTCGGTTGTCGTTGTTGATTTTTCGATGATGTTGTTCACTGGGAAACGACCCTTTCCGTTCAGGAATTCCCTAAATAAAGATTATGAAGAGGTTTTTGAACAGTTTTTCTACCTGAAGCGATGGATGCATTTTGCCGTTTCCGGCTCGCGAATAACCCGCCAGAGGGGAATCTCGGAATTCGCGATTTTTTGACCGTCGGGTTCGACGCACCAGCAGCTGAATTCGATGATTACTTTCTTTTGTAGGATGTTTAGTTTACCGATGGTTCTGGAAGTTGCATTGAGTAGGGTGGTAGAGACCATCAGCGGTGCAATCGGGAAGGAAGAGTCCGTCGTTCAGCCATTTTGATGGGTGGACGGAATGGATGTAGTCGTAGCAGGGTTTGTCAGACCAGGGGTCGGGCAGGAAGCCTAAATTTTAAATTAATTATTGAATGATTGAATAAGTACGGAAATATCTTAGACTTGTAATTAGATAAGCGATGAAAGTTCAGAAACGTATGTATATCATATACATGAGTTCGTTTTTATTGCAGGCTTAACGTTTTCGGAACAGAAATTCCATCATCAGAGCCGGTTGCTTGAAAACTTGACGATCTTTTAGCAAAGGAGAAACTGACCTTTTCTTGTAGAAGAGTGAACTGATCAATATTCCGAATAATAACTTGATCCCTAGCCACATTCTAGAGAAAATAATGTAACCCGAACTATTTTTATATTATTATTATTATTATTTATATTATAGTTTTGAAGGCAATTGGAGCCTCTGAGATTATAAAAATAGTTCGAGTTACATTATTTTCTCTAGAATGTGGCTAGGGATCAAGTTATTATTCGGAATATTGATCAGTTCACTCTTCTACAAGAAAAGGTCAGTTTCTCCTTTGCTAAAAGATCGTCAAGTTTTCAAGCAACCGGCTCTGATGATGGAATTTCTGTTCCGAAAACGTTAAGCCTGCAATAAAAACGAACTCATTTATCTTCTGATGTCAATTAACGATTCATATCATATACAGTATATGATTAATAATAGAAGTCAATGATAATTTAAAGAGAAATTTACCGAAAAATCCTTCAAAAACATCTCTTATGGTCGCTACTTACTCTCGTAGATGGGTGCTCTCCAGGTCTCATCGTCGTAATGAGCATAGTTTCGCACAAGGGCTGCTTGAGAAATTGTTCCGAAAATCGCGATAGTCTTCATCCTTTTTTGTTTTTTTGACGCTAGAAAATGCTATTCTGACAGCGAAAGGGAAAAGTTGGCGGCTTTTAGGGGGATAAATTCACGGCTCGTTGAGCTTCTGATCGCGAATTTATGTGCGATGATTTAGAAGGGATGAGGGAATCTTTGATTCTTCACACGTGATTGCATTTGTTTATGGGAGATGGAAGGCGCGGTGGGTGCTTGATGGATTTATGGGTGGAAAGTCGTAATCAGAGGAAGCCACGCTAATCAGATGGAATGCGGAAAAGATAAGGGGGTCTGTTTATTGGTATTTGCTGTCTGGAAAACAAAGGAAAATCGCTCTTTTTTGAAAGCAAAAACCGAAATTATTCTCTGGTAAAATTCCTATCTTACCTTCAAAAATATTCACTGCCTAAAATAAACATTTTTCTGCCCTCATCCCTTTTATAACACCCCTGTTCTTCACCAAGCAAGAAATCGGAGCCCCTTATTTCCCGAACCATTGATTGATAAAGTGCCCTAGCCAGGACCGATTCTTTTCTCACGCCTGTTTTTTTTCTTGTGAACTTCCAATCGGTCAAATTTTGTACTTTATTCTAGCTTTGGGACATTCAATAAATAAAGGTGACATGGACAAGTAACAGTTTTGATATCTTAGAATGTGAAAGAATCGTCAAGTTGGCAGCATGGACGTTTTTTCTCGCAAAGTTCCTGAAGAAAATGAAGGGGAGAAGAAATAAATAAGAGTTTACCGCGAAGATAGAAGAACCATCAAGACCTTTTGGTGGGCTTCGAGTCACAAAATCAGGCGAGTAAGGGTTGATTCCAAACGTTTTGCACTAAAAACTTTTTCATGAAAATCGAACTGCTTTTTCGAAGACCAAAAATCGTCCATAATTCTTCAGGGAAGATAACTTACAGTCTTGCAGAAGAAAATATCGTGTTTGCACTGTGCTACTTCCCAAGATTTGCTCGCCTGTCTTTTGTCAAAGACAGAATAACCTTCATTTTTCGTTCAAAAACTGAGTAAAATTTTTAAAAAAGACGAATCTTTTTGAACATTTTCCTGAAGCGAGAGCAACAAAACTTGAAATAAAAAAGAGCATCATTTTTTTAGTTTTTTATTCGTTTTTGATCTCTTGATACAAAATGTGTACTGTTTGGGAAGATAAGCGCGTTTTATACCGCCTGGATAATGAATCTTCAATGACGCGGCCTCGCGAACAAAAGACAGTGATCCCTTCTTACGATGTCGGTGATTTGATTTTACATGCATTTATTCGGTATTCTGTCGCATATTCTGCCGCGTATTTCTGTTCTTTTATTTTTGGGTTGAATGAGTTCCTGCATTGATTCTCGTCTTCTTGCCAAAAATCTTTACCAGATAAAATAATGAGGATATCTTGATTTATTGTATCAAATAAACCAAATAATTTATTTGGCAATAATTCTGGCAGTGTAAAAAGTTGTTCAAAGTCTTGGGCGGATGCTTACAAGAATAAGTACAGTAATAAGAAGGAAGCCACCGCAAAGAGCGAAGATCATTTCCAATTCTAGGGACGAGCTCAGGAGCCAAATAACGATAAGATTCAACGGTACTCTGAAAACAATATTGAAAACCATAATAGTTGTTAAAATTTCTGAGTCGTGAATTTTAAATATATCGTTCGGTCGACTACTCTTAGTGATCATCGATTATAAGCTCAGCGACTTCCCTTTGTATACCAATAATAAATGTCATAAAATGAATAAAGTATCAAAACTGAACCTGAAAAGTGAAAGAACAGCACATCTCGAATCCTCGGGCACAAGTTTGGACCTCAATCCAGCCATGAGAGGCCAAAACGCACCGACGCAGCTTTCAAACGTCAGAAAAGCACCGAAGCGAACAGAAATCACTTTCAAAACAGAAACGGACGTCAATGCGAATGCTTATTGAGGGATGAAAATATTCAAATCTTCATCGAATATCAGCTGCTGCGATCTTTCATCCCTGTTCCTGAGCATCCAAGAACAACTTCGAGTCTTGGGTTGAATCTGTCTTTCATCAAGGACCCGTTGAGCATTGCCAGCATGAGCGCAGAAAAGATCAGGCCGTGGGGAATATCGTCACCTTCGATAGATAGAGCAGGAGTCCACATGAGAACAAAAGCGTACATTGCTCCTTCAAAAGTGATTGAACGAGACCAACTGCGCAAATTGGCCAAGAGCTCATTATCGTTCCCATCGCATTGCTGAAGCCGCTCTTTGTTCAGGTTTCCCAAAAGTCAGAAAAGTCGACAAGGGTTCAAATTTTTGTCGAGGAAAAAAAATGAGTATGTCTTTGGAAACCTTGTCAGAACACTTTCACTTTGCCCGAAATTCTCCTCTTTCAAAATGTTTCCGGCAAAGATGGCCACTGCGAGGCAGACGAGAGCTGCAAGGTCGAAAACGGATTCGACAGATATGCTGTCTGCGAGACTTTGGGCTACAAGACCACTTTCAAAGTTTTTTTCGAATGTTAATGTTATTCAACTATGAGTGCTTCCAAGCAAACTAGAGCATTTTGCTTACTTTAAGTACTGGATAAATCGATTATTCCGATGTCATAAACTGTTTAAATTATAAAAAGAAAATTATTTTTATGAGCTTATGGTTTATAAAAAACAAAAATATTTTTGAAATCAATGATTCTAGGTCTTATAAAAAACTTTCCTTGAAACAGCAATGAGGGAGTTAACAACCGTCTGCTTCGTAAAAATATTCCCAAGCGCATCTCCTGACAATCCAATCTTGCCCGACTGCGAAACCAACCAAGCCTCAAAGACAGAGAAGAGAATTGCCGTCGAAGTTCCCCCGAGAATGCGTCCTAGAATCAAGGCGGGAAAAGACTTGCCGTGCGCGGTCAGAAAACACGAGGCAGCGTACATGAGTCCGTAGACGCGAATGCCACAGAGGCGACCGCATTTGTCCCAAATCACGCCCATGAACGGACCCAAAACGCAGGCAGAAAAGAAGCCACAGACAAAGAGATTGTGAATCTCGTGTTCAGCTGGTTTCGATTTGTTTATGTCTGTCAGACATGCTTGTATTTCCATCTAAAAACAAACCGTTTCCTAAGCCATGGACCATATAAAGTCGATAAACATATGGTCCTTGAAGCCAATCCCCAAGCACTGCCAAACCATAGCAGATCAGATAGCTTCGTTGAAGATTTTCTCCAGCATCTCTCCTTGATTTTTCTTTTTCTTTAAATTGGTTGAATGTAAAGACAATAAATGCTTGAGAAATTAAGGTGCGTGGCCTTTTCTTCTGATTATTCTTATTGATAAAATAATGGCGTAACAAAAAATATACCCTTGCCTCTTATCAGTTAAAATAATTATTTATTCAAACCAAATCCTTTACTCAAACAATTCTTTTTTGGAGAAAAATAGCTAAATATCCATTTATTTCTTCGATTCTTTTTTACTGTTTCTACCTGAAGCCAATAGCAGTAAGCACAAGAATAGCGATTGAACTTTGCGTCAACGCATCAAGAATCGCCATTTATTCTCCCAAATGCTCTGTGTAAAAATAATGCTCAGGGAAGTAGCTCATCTCGGCCTTGACCGCGCCGCCGGCGGAAAGTCATTCAAAGAGAGCATAACTTTCGTATTCAAAGATTGACTTTTCTTTTATGACAAAGACCCGCAATTATCCCATTTGCTTTGTAAAACTCATCATTTATTTGAACGTCGAGGACAACTGAAAGCTCGGGCCGGGACGAGTGCAATTCAACCTTCAAGAATAAAACAATTGAGTTGACCTCGAGGCCTGACCCTAACTTCCAGCTATAAAGAATGAAATTTTTCTCTCTTTAAATTTTAATTTTGTGGTTTTCGACTTTTGTCTATGAGAAAAGGGCTTGGTCCAGGAATGAAAAAATCTAACACTTGATACTAGCCAGATTAGCGCGAGGGAAAAGGTCAGGTGTACTACTGTCAATGTCAAAATTATCTTCGCGAAAGGACGAATCTACAAGTAACTGTATTTCTTTGGTCTTCAGTCTATAGAATTATTAGTTCATATTTAAGTTTTGCCAATTTGCTACAGCTGTCTACGAGAAATAGGGCGTCTTGCTTTTCTTCCGATGTCTGTTATCTAGAATAAATATATAAAGCTTATCATTTTAATAAAATTATAGTTTCTTTGAATGTTGTTATATTTGCCTATTTTCAAAGATCGACCTTTGGTCAAAGAAAGAAAAAGGTGCAAATTTGCGGGACTGGATAGTTTATTTGACAGATGAGATTAGAACGGTTCCCTTCTGCTATTTTCTGTGGGCAACAGCTAGGGGCTTTGCACAGAGAAGAAAATGAACCCTTCTGAATTGCTCAACCTACTGAGTTTTCTCGTGAAATAAAGCACCATGAAGAGCATTTTAGTTTCAGCGTCGATATGTGGCTTTGTTCTTGTCTTTGCTTCTGTCTGTAAGTCTTATGATCATAAACAAATACGAAAAGTATTATAAGATATTTTGGTTTATTACGTCAAAAGCTCACCTACAGATTTTCCTACTGCAAGCGCTCACACTCAGCCATCATATGAGCAAGAATTCGAAGTCCCTAACGACGACACTCTTCTTCTGACGGTAGCTCCTTTCAATATGGAAGAAATCGACAGTAGGATCATGGAAATCCTTGGCACAATTGAGTCGCAGCTTGAAGAAAAAGGAGCTCTAGAAATCGATGAATCATCTGGAGATTCTTCACTTCAATCGAGCTATTCGTCAGAGTACGAAGCAGACTACCACGACGAAGAATTCAGAGCCTCAATGGATCTTGTTCCTGTTCCAGTGGCAACGATTATTGAAGATACTTACCCAGCAATTCATACAAACGACAAAGCCCTACAATTCGACTACACAGATCGAAGCGTGCGAAATTCGCTGATGCAAGCGGCTTTCTGGAACTTTTCCTTTATCATTCCGATTGATCTTGCCTTTGAAAATCACGTGAATCAGCGATTCTTGGATCCGAAGGAATGTAAACTTTTGTGCGAGAGAAAGGAGGGATGCAACGCGATTTCAGTTCTGAGAGGCTTTTACTCGGGAAACGGTTCAGTGGTTCAGTGGATTTTTTCTTATTAAAAGTGATTTCTTGAACCAGAAAAAGCGCGATGTGATCTTTTCAACTTTCCAGAGAATCAAGCAATACAGACGATTCCGAACAAAATGGGAGTATTCATCGATTTACGACGGGAGAGCCTTCAGCTCTACCATTTTCAGCATAACATCGTTATCCCCGGATTGAGGTTCGGAACGGTTATTATTTCAGAATAAGATCTCGTTCTTCTTAGTTTTAAGAGACTCAAGACCGAAGACCCCTTTCAATGCTTTGACAAATGCATGGAAGATCGAAGATGCAAGGCGTTTTTCTGGAGAGAGATCGACAACAAATGCAGCTTAAAAAATCATCTTCATCTCAATCGCCATTATCATCCGAATATTCTTTCTTGCGATGTCACTGTAGGTCAAATAATACTTATTTGTTCAACTTTTTTGGTAGAGAAATATGGTCCGCGCGTCAATACCAAGATGGCCGGATTCTGTCGACTTTTTCGTCACTTCTGGGATCATCCGATTTGAGAAGAAAAATAATTGTCCTGTTAACGTCTCTCCAATCAATTAAATTTGTATGATAAATAGCGTAGTTTTCTTTGATAACAAAACAGGTCAATTATAGCAAGTCAAGAACTGACTATTTGGAAAGATAATGATTTAAAATCTCCTTCCGAATGCTTATGCACCATGACTTTTGGGGTCATAAGCATCTCATAAGCATCATCAAAGAAGTGAGCCGAAACTGAGTAAAGCAACAGGGTCTTTTTGGAATATTTGACAGTACTTCCTTTTTCTTATCTTACCTGTCAAGTTTTTTGACAGGTCAACAGTTTTTGTTCCGACCGATCATTTCTTCCGGGGAAGTGCCTTTGCTTTTAATGAACTCTTTTATTTGTCCGGCAAGCAAATCATAATGGGGACCTACCTATATAATCTCCTTAGAAGGCGGAAATTATTCATTAAAATGTCTTCATCAAGCGGGGAAAGCAAACGAGAAATACAGAAAAAATATCATATCAAGAAATATGCCGATGAGCTTGACGACTATATTTTCGTAATCTTATTTTACTTATATTATCATTTGACAGATACTTAAAAATATTTAGATGACTGAAGAGTGGATCACCAATTGGTTCGCTCATATCGGAGCCTTTTTCTCGCGCAGTGACTGGAATACTCACGTTGCTCTGATCATTTATCCGATTAAATATTATTATAATGATAATGGTGCAGAAATGGTGAAAATCGGTATGAGTAAGAAATTAAATTGAAATTAATGATCATAAGATGTTCGAAAAAATCGGGATTTCAGGGAATGGTACGAATACCGTAAGAAATCAAACGAAAATATTATTTCTCAATCTTATTTCTAGCTCTTCATAAAGTTGCAAAATTGCCAGACGACCCAGAAGAAAGGAAGAAATTGAAGGAACTCTTTTATGACACGTTCGTCGAGATGCAAAAAACTTGGACACACGAAAACTATGAGTAATAAATATTTATGATTTCAGTATTAGATCTTTTATAGCTGGTCGAACAGAAATTGTCAACATTTTATGAAGGTTCTGTTCGAAAAATGCTGCAAAAAGAAGCTCCCGAAAAACATCCAGAATTTCGTTTACTATCATGATTACTACAAATTTGCCGAGCACGCAAAAAAATGAGCTCGATTTTTACGAAGCAAGTTCATTCGGTAGTTGGGATAAATATTTCGGTAAAGTAGGGGGCCTCTTTGAAAGAGACTTTTAGTTTTTCCCTAAAACCTAACCGGGACCCCCCTTAAATATAAGTACTTAGTTCCTAACCCAAACACCTAACCCAGGGGGCTTCGCCCCCTTGGAACCCCCCTAACACTAGCTAGGACTGAGCTTACCGAAATATTTTTCCATACTACGGTTCATTCTGCTCTTGATTGATTTTATTACTAATTGTTATTGATTATTTATTAACGTTTCTATAATTAAGAATGCCATTCTCTCAGGGCAGCTCTGAAAACTCGAGCGCCAAAATTGTTATCATCAACGGCGACGGCAATGTGAATAAGGATGAAATCCAGTTAATGAATAACAAATAATTTTTGCTAATATTTTTAGTGCGAGCGCGAAAGTTCACCTAAAAACTCCTCTTTCCTGATGAGGCTTCAAAACATTCTGATGCCTATTCTGTTGAGAAAATGTCAGCTTTCCGTCGACTTTTTGTCAATTCTGGGATCACCAGCTTTTACAATAAAAAAATTGTCATGTAAACGTTTCCTAAATAAATTCACCTAGAATGATTTAATTGAGTCATCCATAATTTCGCAAAAACATTTAACGAAGGACAATGATGCCTGAAATGAAATTTTTCTACCTTGTCTTGATTTTTCGCCAAAACGATAATAATTTATGTACCTTTTACATCAACGCAAATATCATCAAGCGCAGAAGAGATCAAGTGCCAAATTAATAAAGACATCCGGAGAATCGCCTCAGAGAAAATGCTCTTTCGAATATTTTTGATATCTTTTTTGTTTCAGTTTTTCCAGATCGAGCTGAGGAAACTTGCCCGTAAGGATGATTCTAAGTTTTAAATTCTATTCTATTTTAGTGATTTTGAATTGAATGATTTCTGTCTCTCGCAATGTCGGCTTTCATACATCGATTGTACTGAAGAATGTGAATCTTCATCATGCCAGAATTTATGTCTTTTGAACTTCCAAGGTATTTTGAACAAGTTTGTTTATTTTCCCATTTCAAATGGGCCATTTGAAGATTGCAATGACTTTTGCCCCTGTGAAGTTGGTTGTCCAGAAGGTTGCAAAAACTGCGACAATCCACTTTGCACCGAAAAATCTCCAGCTGATCATCAAATTATGGTCATTCCAGAGTATCTCAGCAAAGCGTACAGTATTTCTGGTGATGGCAAATTAATAAATCCAGGATATTCCTTGTCTGCTCCTTCTGATGACTATGCAAAATGGTCAGCAAATGCGATTTTTAGTGACCAATTATTCATTTTTGGCGGCGATTCTGACAGAAAAAAGGTAAAGCTACAAAAATTCTGAAGTCCAAAACCGTTTAAGGTTGCTCAATTGGATGGATGTGAGTTCAAAGAGCTTCATATGAGGCTGAGTATAGAAGCCTACGTTGGTACTGCGGCTTTGACAGCCATCAACGACGACCACGGTTAATTCATTGCAGTTTTCCGTGACTCATTTTGATTATAGTACTCATATGCTTTGGAACAAACTCTGAGAACAAGTGCAATCTTTTCACAGGCTCTGCAGTCAATTCCGTTTCCTCTACAACATTTGGTCATCGACACGGATCTCTTGGTTATTACCATGGCAGACCAACGACTGTTAGCAGCTCTTCTACTGATGGATACAGTAAGGTTGAATCGTTGGCAGAGGACGGCAGTTGGATTCGACAATCTGATCACCCAAGGCACCAAAAGTTTTCCAAATATTACTTAGTTTTTAATTTAAGCAATATCCATGCGCATAACTTGATTGGCTTGCCGAGTGGAGCATTGATGATGGTCGGAGGGTACAAAAGACAAACAGATGATTATGTTACGGATATTTGGCTGCTAAACTCAGAAGAGTGGAGTCTCGTTGGAGATTTACAAAAGGTCAGTTAATCAATGAATTTATGGAGAAAGTCAATAAAATCTATTTAGAGCGTTGCCTATGGTTCTGTTTTATCAATCGACTCCTCTGTCTACATTTTTGGCGGACGAGGAGATACAGAAATCGCATGGGAGTACCAGTATCCAATTCAAAGAATCGATCTCGATAAAGAAGAAGAGATCGAAAATGTTACCGAAATCGGCAGTCACGGAGAGCACTTTTACAATCCTGTTATTTTTGAAGTAACTGATGAGTTTTGTCGGATGATCTGAATTAATAAAAAAGGCCAAAGGGTTTATTTTTTAATTTTTATTTCAAATTTTTTATGATTTTTCATTTGTTGGGCAGCAAGTTTGAAGGATTAAAAGACACTTGCACGAGTATAATTGTAAAAATAAACACAATCGACAGATAAAGATTGACTAAGTGGACATCGGACAGCTTTATAATTGTCCGGGAATAAAATTTTAATAAGGAGGAACTCTTTAAACAGGAGGATAAAATTAACAGAGAGAAAGTTTTTTAAAATAATGGTGGGACTTATTACGTTTGCTCGCAGAGCTAATTGGGTAAATGGTTCAAATGTTCAAAAGAAAGACTTCGCTGGTAAAAAAAAACATTTATTTTGACCATAAAAATGCTATTGCTGATTTCAAATTTGGAAAGACGAAATTGTGAAAATTTAAATGTTGGCCAAAGCACTAGAATAATTTATAACTAGAACAAGAAAATAAGAATCATGAACCTGATGACTTCTTAGAATCCGTTATCTTCTAAATAGTCGGCGATTTTACCAACAGCAGCGGAAACGGAGCCAGCGAAGGCGTCGTGATGTCCGATTGCGATGACCATAGCCTGCTGCGTCATTTGGACGGTCATTGGGTACATGGCTCCTTCTCCCTTTCCTTTCGCGTGCAGGATTTTGTCTTCAACTCGAAGGAGAGCGAATGACTTGCCGTTGAATTCAATTCCAGACGAGAATCTAAAAAAAATAAAATTAAAAAAAAAAATACCAAAAGCAGACATCGATTTTTAAGACCATAAATAGCTAAGAAAAATTTCGGTTTGGGTTAGAGTTCGAAAATAAAAGATCAGATTAATGATCTCATCAATGTATTTTTGAGTCAAAATCTGACCCTCGTGAATTTTGCGTACACTGCGACCCGCCCAGGATCGGATTCAGTATTCGATTTCATTATACAATGACCCCGAAAGGGGGTTTGGACAAGCGCGGGCCTTGGGCCGTGGCTTCCGGATAATCTCTTCTTGAGTCGAATTGACGTCACCGATTACCATGTTCCGCCCTTTCTGGTCACGTACTGCCAAACAAAACGTGCTCCACCAACCGGGCGGGCCCTGCTTTTCTCAAAACACTGCCCTACGTGTTGAGGAGGGCCCCAACCCATCCCGAATTTCATAAAGCAATGAATCTTACCCTGAAGCTGGATCAGTGAAAAGAGCGGCAAGGGAAAGGATCTCGGTGTAATTTGTCTGGACATGGTCCATGCCAGCCTGAGCATAGGTTGATCCATTCTTGCCGAAAATACCGGCACAGGCGATTCGGTTGTACTGTGCCAAAAGTCCTCCTTTTTATAGGGTTCACGAAAATCTCAAAACAAAAATGGGCGTAAGTGCCCTTATTTTTTCAAAAATTATGAGTATTTTTTACCTTTTCAGAAATTTCAACGATCATAAAGGCTATTTAAAAAATAAAAATTCAAAAAGAGTAATGACCGAAAAATTCTAGCTTATCAGAAGCCTTCAATTTCATTATTTTAAGGTTTTAATAAGACGAATTTTCCTTAAAGATGACAATTTTTATGTAAATAAAACGACAAAAAATATTCTTTATTGAAAAGAATTCGGAAACCCTGTCCTTCTCCGGTGATATATCCTGTCCAACTCATAATCTACAAGTGTGAAAGTCTCTTCGTGTTCTGAGTATTCTCTGGCTGTGACTGTTTCTGTGCTGAAAACCGGAGTTAAGTGATTTAATTTCTATCCGCGTTTTCTATCTCGTCGTGTTTCTGGGCTTTGCGGTGAATCTTTCTCTACCTGACTGACAACTGGCTCGTTTTTCCGCGGTGGTGGTGCGTGTCGTTGTGGTGCCTCCACCGAATAACTTCCACTCGAAAATACAACGCAAAACACAGACCGGAGCACCCGGCACACCGATAAGAAGCTGGGCACCCTGCGGCGCCCTTGAGACTTGAACTTGACTTTACCACTCAGCAGATTTTGTGATTTGCATAAGTGGTTTGCTTCGGTGAAAAATTTCATTTTTCAAAAAAAAATATCATCAATTATTCAAAATCAAAAGCAATTTTCTCTTGATCAATTCTTTAACTGATCATCCTTTTAAAATTTATATTATTATATGATTATTATATTATTTATTATATTTTATTTAGTTAAAATTGAACCAAGCTTTCCGATTTTAGCAAATTATTTTTTTTTGATAATTTAATATTTTATGTTAAAAAATTATTTTTTAATTAAATATTACTTTATAATTTAGTGTTCCGCCTTTCAGATAAAAATTTTTCCTTTTTACTTTTTTTGTATAGTAATTGGATTTTGCATATTTTTCTATTTTCAATAAAAAATCGTCGTGAATAGCTAAAGTTAACTGATTATGATGATGTTTTTCCGCTAGCGGTTGATTTTGCGGTGGCGCAAAGTCAAGGTGTAGTTATATTTTTTGGTTAAATTTAGTGCTGAGTTGGTGGAGCTGATTGTGCTCGGGGCTGATTTGTGACCCGGCGCCTGGTGCCGCGTTGATTGGATTCAGTGGCGCCAATTATTTTTGCGAACACGGAAGCGATTACCGTTCAATTTCGTAATTACGATCTCGAGGACTATTTTGAGGATCTTTTAATTTTGGCAAACGTGGAGTAGCAAAAAAACTGCTTCGTTTCAAAAGGAACAAAGAGGGGGCGCCGCAGCTGGTGGTGGTTTTCGGCGCAAGGTTTCCAACCACGAAGTTGTGGCTTTTTTCACTTTTCGGGAATTTTTCAATCAATCAGAAGCATCATTCTATGAAAAAAAAAAGTCCACAGCTGTTCATAAAGGAGCTTGATTAACATAATGAGACCCTTATTTACAAAATCGCTGAAGATATTTTAAGATGATAAAATCTCATTCGAAAGCCTAACAATTCTTAACTGCTAATGCTTGAAATTCAATAAATACAGAAAATACCACTTGCAGTTCTCAAGTCAATATTTGCCGATGTCATCAAACACGACTCCCATGTTTACGGAATTTCAAGTAGAGAAGTTCAACCATGCTGAATTTTATCATATTTTTCATCTCTCTTCCCAATGCTTTGGCGTTCAAAGAAACTCTTAATGGAAGAAGAGTACTTATGGACACGTCTTGGATCTTTATCGAAAAAGCTGATTTGGAGGGCAAAAAAATTTTCTACCACCAACGAGAGTGCTACAAATGCCTCTGGTCGGAGCTAAAGTTCGATCCTTCTGACGAAAACGGAACGGATTTAACTGCTCCAATGGAGGCAGAAATGGACATGCGCTGGCCTGTGAGATTCGCTATGGCCGACGAAAGCGTGGTGGATATGGAATACGATGACGAAACGAAACCAGATTTCAAGACAGGGTTCATTAGCTTCAAAGAAGGTGGTTGGTACGTTTTCGAAAAAGATGGGAAGGAGAAGATCCGGCAATGGAAAGAGGGAAGAAGCCCGGCCGTCTATCTTTATCCAGTTTACACTCTAGGAATGTCTTTATAATTTTATGTTTTTGATATCTTTATTTGAGAAAATTTCCCATGAATCCAAAATCAATGGTCGAATCGCGTTCATGATGAAATGTGTTGTCAAAGTCGTCCATAAGTTCCGGCAGGCTAAAGAAACCAATAATAATTATTTTTGGAAAATAATGAACCTTTTTGGGTTGTCATTAAAATATGTCGCGAAAACAGCGCCACAAAGATTCTCGATGTCTTCCAGAGTAAAATCTTCAAGTGAGATTTGTTGCTGGTGTTTTGCTCTTCGAATGCAATCGTTGTAAAACGAGCTCATTTCGTAAACACTTGGTTGATCTTTGAGTCCCATCGAAAGGACAAAAGGAAAAAAGCACAAAAAGGCAAGTAGAGGTTTCATTTTGCGATTGAAACTGATACCGACACGACGGTCAACTCTCATTTTATACTCGATGATCACTTTTGAGCCCCTACATAATGTAGGAATGTCAGTCTAGTCAAGTGTCCGAACCTCTCAAGACAAATGCTGAAAACGGCTGTTATTCATGGCTTCCGTTGAAGTTCAACGAGCATAATATTCAGGAATCATGGCAGTAAGGTTTTTAAAAATATATTTTTTTTGGCAGATAAATGCTTTACTTTCTCAACTTGTAATTCAAGAAGAGAGACCTACAAAAGTTCTCGATCGATTCCAATGTTTCAAAATCATCAAGCGGGATCTGTTGGTGATGGTTTGACGCTTGAATGCACTCGTTGTAGAACAGGTTCAAAACATAAGCATTTGGCCGCCCGATCAGTCGAACTGAAAAAGTAACCGCTAGGAAATAGAGAAGTACTAATTTCATCTCGAGTTGGATATCAAAATTTGACGCGATCATCTTTTTATACTTGGTGCGCTCTTGGAAGCCAATTTATGATTTATTACAGAACAACGATTCAAGTATGAATTTCGCACTTTACATTTAGTGCTGTAAGCCCACAACTCAAGCGCTATAAATATCTGATAGAGGTGAATAACAGAGTACTCGAGTCACTGAAAATAAAAAGACAAAAAAAGTCCTTGTTGTCTTCATCCCATTTTCAATCTATCTCATTTGGTACAACATCCGTCGACGAAGAGCAACTTCTGCCGAAGAAATCAGTGAAGATGCTCAAAATCCATATGCCGATAATGAAAACAATGAAAAAACTGAGGAAGAAAAAGTCGCGCCTACACCAGCTCCCGCGCCAGCGAAAAAGAAGCGGTACAAGTCTTTGGATACTTTGAGAGGGTTGTCGTTGATCATCATGATATTCGTCAACTATGGCGGTGGAGAATACTTAGGCTTACCGGACTAAATTTCGGCCCATTTTTCTAACTTAGTTGGAGGGTCATATGATACAGTTTTAAGAAGCCCAGAAACTGGGCTTTCATTTGGGCACCATATAAGGGGTCTGGATCATGCCCGCAAGCCAATTCATGGGACCTAAAGTTCCAAAATTGGCACTAGAACACTTAAAACTATTTTTCGAAGGCGGTTTAGAACTTTCAGGTCCCATGGATTGCCTTGCGGGCATAACCCAAACCCCTTTATATGGTGCCCAAATGAAAGCCCAGTTTCTGGGCTTTCTAAAACTGTATCTTATGACCCTCCAACTAAGTTAGAAAAATGGGCCGAAATTAAGTCCGGTAAGCCTAAGAATACTGGTTCATGGAACATGTACCCTGGAACGGACTCACTCTCGCTGACTTGGTCATGCCTTGGTTTTTGTTCATGTCCGGCGTCTCGATCCGAATCGCGCTTCTATCAAGGATTAAACGAGGCGTTTCCAAGACAGAAATCAGCTATGAAATTCTCGTCCGATCTGTCAAACTCATTGGGTTGGGAATGATCACCATTGGCGGGAATGAGTCCTGGGAGTACTTTCGATTTCCGGGGGTTTTGCAGAGGATTGGGTTCTCGTACTTCGTCGTTGCGATTATTCATTTATTGGTGATTGTTCATCCAGATGAGGAACCAACAACTACCTTTGGACAATTCAAGGGATGGGTTAAAGAAATTTTGATTTCATTTTTTATCAAAAAACTATTTGAAAAAAACTTCTTTTACCTGCTCAAAGCTCTATTTCCCCGAACATCTGATCAACTGGTGCATTCTCGGCACCTTTCTTTCCGTCACCTATTTGCTTCCTGTCCCAAACTGTCCAACTGGGTATACTGGTCCTGGAGGTTTGTCCGAGAATGGCAAATACTATGATTGCATTGGCGGCGCAGCTGGGTACATCGACAGAAAACTTCTCGGGGAAAAGCACTTATACAACTGGCCGACTGCTTATAACGTTTACTACCGCTTCGATGACGAGCCGAATGGCATTCCTTACGATCCCGAAGGCATTCTTGGGACATTGACTTCTATTTTCATGGTGTATCTTGGTCTCCAGGCAGGAAAATGCTTCGATATATTCAAGGAGCCGAAAAAGATTATTATTCATCTTCTTGGACTCGCTTTTGTCTACGGAATCGCGGGGATGCTGCTCGCTACAATTGGTCTTGAATATGACGAGAGGTTCATTTTTATCGAAAAATTTTTTTATTTTCTTAAGGTATGGAAAAATTGCTGAAGCGATTGTTCCGATAAATAAGAATTTGTGGAGTGTTTCGTTTGTTTTCGTGCTTTCTAGCATGGCATTCCTGCTTTTGGCCTTCCTTTACTTCATTATTGGTAATTTTGTCATAGAAAACACTGCTTCATCTGCTTATTCTAGATGTTAGAGACTGGTGGGACGGAGCGCCATGCTATTTTGTCGGAATGAACTCAATCCTCATCTATCTGCTTCACATCATCGCTGGCTATCGTATCCCCTTCACCTGGAACCCTAAGTACCAGAGCCACAGCGAAGAAATGCTAATGGCATTCATGGGACCTTTTCTTTGGACAATTTACGCCTACTGGTGCTATGATAGAAAGTTTTTCGTATCTGTTTGAAAGAAACCTCTTTGATCGATGATCTCAATAAATAATCATGACTTTTTAAGGTTACAGTAGCTCAATCAAGCATCAGTTATTAACAGAGTCTAAACAAGGAGACTGTTTTGATAAGGACTTTATCAAATAATGAATTCGAAATGCTTGATGCTGATATTTATTCTATTTGCAGAAGGAGACACCATGGAAACGCAGGCGTTTATACAGGCAGATTATTCTGACAAAAAGACCAGATATACTTGAAGAGCAGGAATTGATAGAGAAAGCGCGGTACAATGGGATGCAATAATTCGAAAGTAGAGGTCTGTAAGATTTTTCCTGAAATCTGATTGGCCTGCCGACCGAATGCCGAAATCTGATTGGTCTGGAATTCGACCAAGATTTTCGAAAAAATTATGGCAATTTTTGTCGATTCGAGCCACCTCCTCTTTCGAAAAAATTTTGAAATTTATTTCAGAATGTGGAAGATCCAAAAGCAAAATCAACCAAAAAAGCACCTGAACCCGAAAAACCTAAAGAACTTAACCCATATCACCCCAACGCATCAAAGCAAATCGCCCAACGAGTTGACAATGCGGAGAAATTCGTCGACGGACTCATTAAATTCTTGAACACAAGAGCAGAAATCGAAGCTGATTATGCAAAGAGATTGAAATCATGGGAAAATCAGTGGAACTCAAATATGGCCAAACACCCAGGGACGAATGAGGAGCTCGCGAAAGTTTTCAGGTAGTCAGGGCGAGTCCTAGACATCCTAGAGTTGATTTAAGAGCTTTGACGACGGAAGCCGATGCACAAGCGACTATCCATAAACGACGACAGGCGAATCTGCAGACTAATGCTGCAAAAGTCACAGAATGGAAAGCGCTTAATTATCATTCGAAGGGTCTTCTATCTTCTGGAACAAAGGTTCAATCTGAAATATTCAAGGGGGTGAAAAAGTAAAACAATTCTTTAGGAAGGAGAAGAGCTCGAAAAGATGCTTCAAGACGCGACTGGTCCCTGGAACGAAAGCATTCACAAGGTCACAACTTTGAAGAATGAATATCATAGGTACTCTTATTTGTGAAATCCTTTCCCTAGCTTAAAATTTTTAGCCTCTGCAAAAGCGCCATTCTTGCAGAATCAGAAGTCGTCGCTGGAAAGGCAAAATATGCACCTGACTCGCAAAAATGCAACAACTTGTCCAAGAACAAGCCACTAAAGAGGCTGCTCGAGATGCGAAACTGGAAGAATACGAAGCCGCTCTAGCAGCACTTCCAGCTCAGCACCCAGAAGTCTGCCAGAAAGTCAAAGAAGCGGTTGAAAAACTCAGAGCTCTTGAGGAAAAACGTCTTGAATTCGTCAAGGTAACATTTAAACGCTGATAATTTTTTTGACTCCTCTAGACAATCTGGAACGAATACATAAAATCGGTCGAGTTCTCGCAAAGCGATGCTGATTCTTTGAAAGAAGCGTACGATACAATCAATTTGATGATTGTCAATGCTGATATCAACAAAGAAATCAAGTAAAAACGCCCTTTCTCGACTTTTTTTATCAGAACCATTTTAGCGAAACGACGGAAAAAGCAAATGCGATAAAGCCAAAGATTCCGCAAAAAGAAGAATTCGACCCTTCAAAGAAATAATGAAGAAAAAGACATGCCTTGTACGGTGTACATATGGAATTATCGCAAATATATATTTTCGCAGAAAACGAGTCGAGTTTTTTCTTCTTGATTCTTTTCAAATTCGAATGCGTTTCTCTGCGACGAATCGTTTCTTCTTGTTTTGACCGTGGCCAAGGATGAAAAGAACGCCAGCAAGAAGCTAGAAAGCAAAAGTATAACGAAAGAAAAACAAAAGAATTGAGAACCGTGAGGCAAAGAGCTGCCCAGCCAAATCCGTAGCCAAGGCCAAAGAACCATTTTGTGTAAAATGGGAAATTTCGGATAAAACCGGACGGGAAAATCGTCAGGGAAATGAGCACAAACAAAGATGTCACGACCAAAATCCACCTGAAAAAGTAAACATTGAAAGTTGCCTCTAGAATTGTTCGAACCCGAGGTATTTGTACCAATCTCTTCGCTCTCTATTCGAGTACGCAATGATTCCAGCGATGAAAGAGACGAATGAAACCAAGAAACAAAGCGTGAAGATTATTCTTGTCCAAAGTCCGTATGCTGAGAACAGATTGAGGATGATTTAGGGATTTCAATTTCTACCAGAGTTGTATGTTGCGCATTCAGCTTCGATTTCTTCACAAGATTCTGGGTCAACGGTGCATTGATTTAAGAGCTGGTCTGGAACAGAGCAAATTTGCCAAAGGCCTTGGTAGTAGAAGTCTCTTTGATCGTCGGAGATAGGGTGTACCCAGGATCTTGTAGAATAAGTGATCGTCAAGTTTTGAGAAGGAAGCGATACCGTAAAATTTCTGCGACCAAGTAGCAAATAAGGGCTAGAAAGAGGTCGATAAGTCCGATAAGCTTCGTCGGCCGGAGCCAAGTTGCGACGATGATGATTTCTCTGCCTTCCTGGCCGTCTGTCAGACGATCAAGGTCGGATTTGTCGCCCATCGGAACTTCTGAATATTTCACCATTTTTGGTTTCTTTTGACTCTTATTGATTTCAAGATTTTAGGTTACTTCTTTTGGATGATTTTACTTATGACTAGAACATACATTCCTTCCTTTATTCACTCGAATCTCTCAAAAAAAGGACTTCCACTGTTAAAAATTCTGCTTCCCTTGACTCAGCGCAGCGTGGGATCATCTCCCCTGCCTTATCACCTCGTATGATTTGGCATTTTACCCAGATACGAACAAGGTCAGACAAAGCTCGCTGTAATCTTTTAAACCCTTTCATTTAACGATTTTGACACGGGTGTTTATTTTTTAAATAAATTTGTTTTTTTGAAATCAAATCTTGCTCTCCTTTGCTTGTTTCTCTTTGTCTGTTTCTTTCGGAAGGAAATTAATTGAGCAATTTTGAAGGAGATTGTCGAGGCCGAGCTCGAGGGGATGTCTGGACCTTGAACCCTCTGAGCATCTGCTCGAGAGGCTTCCTTTATGACAGCAACTTTTGAGTATTTATGACCTCCTGTCTGACCAGTTTCTGCAAATTGAATAATTTTAGTTCAGTTATTTATTTCGAAGCATCAAATTTTAAGTGTCCAATTTTGGATTGAAATCGTAGTATGTTTTGACATATTCTACCATCGGACCATTGTTCATTGATGCCAAAAAGAATAGAAAATATTTTTTGGACTCCTTTTTGTATCTTGAACTTGCTGAATTTTGAGTTTTTTCGAAACTAAATTATAGCTCTGAAGCACTTCCTGAGATACTCATCAAGATTTCTTTAGCTTTGTACTCATCGATTAGGGGTTCAGAGTCAGTATGAACGGCAAAGAAAAAGAATGCCAGGATATTAAGTTTAAGAATGATCATTTTCGAATACGGTAGATTTTCAAGCGAGATTGTCGAGTTATACTGTCGATTTAAATATTGAGCAAGATTTTAATTCAATCAAGTTCATGCCACCCGGTATATCATCGAAGTTTGATGATCAAACCGTAGAGAAGATTCTATATCGGCTCTGTCACATGTTGAATATTTAATTAAAAATGATTTTCATCTCCCTCTGTTTTCTTTTTTATTTGATCAATGGTGAAATTCATGAAGTTTAACGTACTCAGCCATGTAGGGATTATTTTTGATATGCATTTGGCTTAGTAAAACCAATTTCCCTATAAGTTTTCGTCGGATTTTTTCCCTCATAATAATTTTCATAGTTCGTCTAAGACCATTATTATCCTCTTCTTTTCGACGCCTATAAAAGATTGAAACTTATAACGAGATTATTTCATTACCTGATAAGATCTTCTAGTGACTCCTTTGCTTCATATATTTCGGGTTTTCTATAAAGAAAATGTTCAAAAAGACCTCATTATTGTCATAAGAAAATACCTGAAAAATTCACGCAAGGATTCCTTAGCATGGTCTCCCTCTGGATGAAATCCAGGAGGATGCCCATGTAATGCAACAATAAAAATGATCAGAATCCTCATCTGCATGGTTTGTGAGTTCACTTTTTAAGTCCGCTTTTCTTAAGCAGATTTTGCGTTTTTGCCTTCGGAAAACTTGGCATTAATTTTCGTTGCAGACAAGCCATATTTTTTCATAATTATTTATTTGGAGAGCTGACTGAATGACGTAAACTTATTGAAGTGGATTTTTCATTCCCCAAGGAAGTCGATGACTGTAATAGGTTTTGACATAGTCAACCATCGGACCATGCTGGAGAGATGACAAAAAATGATCTTGGTAGTTGTTAAGAATATCTTCTCTATAACTTTTTTTCGCTAAACATGGAGCTCTTAAAATACTAGAATAGAAGCTCTTTTGCAAGGCAAAATTCCTGAGGTAGTCTTGAAGCATCTCTTTAGCACTTTCTCCAGCGTTGACGGGTAAGAAAAGAAGCGTCAGGAAGGAAAATATGATCATTTTCGATTAAACCGAAAGGAGAAAGAGTCAATCACTTTTACCGCCATTTTAATATTCAAATGGGGCTCGAATCGGATTCAAATCGGATTCATAAAACTGCTCAATCAATTTTTACCGACAAGTCAACTTTTGCAAACGCAAATTTATTCAAATTATCAAATAGTCGAAGGGAGCTTGTGTCCGTAGTAAGTCTTGACGTACTCAACCATCGGACCATTTCTCAACGAATTCAACCAATAAATCTGGTAGTTCTCCCGTCGGGCCATTTTATCACTCAACAATGCTCACTTTCGAAGCCTAAGAGGCGATTTTTCCTCAAGAGCAGTTCCTTAGATAGTCGTCCAGCATCTCTCTAGCTCTTAGCGCGTTGAAGACAGCAAAAAGAATAATGAGTGTACTGAAGAACTTCATTTTCTCCTTGAAATGGGCTTTGATGTTAGCAAGATAGAATAAACCTCTCTCCGAACAAATGTATCGAAATTATTCATGCTCCATTTATGCTCAAGTATAATTGAATGTGAAAGTCAAAGTTCATCATCTAGATTTGAAGAAAACAAGCATGTTCGATATTGAAAAAATCAAAAGTTTGACTGAAGTGGGATTCGAACCCACGCCCCCGAAGAGATTGGAGCCTTAATCCAACGCCTTAGACCGCTCGGCCATCCAGTCCTGACGAGCGACCTCGAGTCTGTTCTAGTGATTCTAGCGCTGTTTGAGCGTAAGGGCGTCCTCAAAGATTCTTCAGAAAAGGACTAAGTTTCAGAGAGAATTCGAAGAGGACATCAATACATTATCTTTAATCATTCATTCACTTGCTGAGTAACTAAGGGTGTCACTGCGAAAAACTCTATGAAAGACAGCTGGAATGCCATATTGAGAAATTTCCAAGCCACTTTGAAATTTGAAGACTTTTTTTCTTTCGAAAAGCTTTATTCAAGTAGAAGTCGCGTCTATATACAGTCAGAGAATAATAGATAAGATCATAAATTATGATATCAGAGAAGAGTGTTTTACAGAAAGATATTTTAACATAATTGTCTTTTGTTTTGAAAGTTAGTCCATGGTGATCCAAAAAAAAGGCTGATTGAGATTGAAATTGAATTTGAATAAAAATTGCATTTTTGAAATTTGAAAATTTGATTGCGAGTCTAGATTTTTCAGAGTTAGTACGTTCTTTTTTTGGTTGATTTAGTTTGTTTGAGGTAGAGGCAGTTTTGTGTGTGTTTTCGCTGGAACAGGCAGGCTTGTGTTTTCATAACTGTCTATACGACGTGGGAGAAGTCTTGCCGGCTCGATTTGTGATCGTATGGAGCGTAGGCCTCGCCGATTTGGACGTCGTTTGCGTCGTCGTCGAATGCGTCGTGCTCTTCGTCGTATTCATCGTCTATTGGAATCGTGATCATTTTTTTTAATAGAAAAAGTCTATTACCTGACATCTTCTTATAAACGATAAAAGCAATGACTCCAAGACAGGCGACGCCAAAGATCACTGCGAAGACGATTCCTACAACGCTTGCCACGCTCACCGATCCTACAAAAACAGCATGTAGTGAAGAAAACGAGAAAGGGGGAAGAACATACCGACTGAGATGTATTCTGGCGCTCCTCGAGTTTCTCCGACTTCATTTTTCGCAACGCAAAAGTATTCACCTTCGTCCGCTTCGGTGACTGTCAGGAATTTGACCTTATTTTCGTCAACAGTGAAGGAAGATTGGGCGAATTGCTCGGAAGTTCTGGCGTCGACAGGCAATTGTATCGACTGAATTATTGTTTTAGAGACCCGTCTTTATCTGATTCTATTATCAACACAGGCGCCCAAGTGACCACATATTTACCTGTCCAGTAGCTGGGTCATTCTTGTACCAAGTGTAAACTGGCTCAGGACTGGCAATGGCCGACATACAGGTGATTTCTCCAGCTTCTTCGATGATCAACTTCTTGTCTGAAGAAAAATTTGAGCTTCTTTCGATCGTCATGAGGAAATTTTGAAGAAAAAAGATTGTTTCTTACCGCTGGGAGCGATGATAACAGGGGCTGAGGGGATCACTCGGACGAGAAGGGCTTTTGTGGCCATGGCGAAATTATCTTTTGAGAGGTCGAAAAACGAAATTTCAATAGAGCTTTTGCGCCTTCTTGCCAAAAATATCTAAAAGAGAGTCCGAAAATCTTTCAACCCCTTTCCTTTATCATCATCAACGATGCAATTGTATTCGTGTGAGTCCTCCAACTGCGCCACTTTTGTAATCGCCGCATCGGAGCCGGCGTTATTCTGAATCTCCCAGCCATTCATCTAAATTTCGTGTCACTCGTTTTCAAATCAGCATTTTCTGCTTTCAAATTACCGCTTCGGCGCCGTTGACACTCGATCTGTAGATCATGTCGGTTTTCTTCGTGATTTTCACTGAGAAGAAAAGGGTTAATAAAGGGACATACCAACAACAGACGAAGGTAAATTTCACGAATTACGGAATCACTAACGAAAGCAAGATGAATCAATGAATTGATGTAAACAAAAAAGGATGAAATGAAAGAATCAATTAATCAGAGCATTTTCGATGCCCAGGAGTCTGAACTCGACAACCTTTGAAGAAAACCTGACCCGTTTTAGCCTAATAAACTTGTCTAAAGACAAATGATTTAACTCTGGCGAAGCCGCTTCGTTTCTATTTGAGCCGCTGCGCGGCTTTTGAAAATTAAAATATACAGTTTGAAAGCCATGTATACAAGTTGCCGAGCCCTACTCACAGATAGGGAGAAAATTTGTGTGAATTTTTCGGTGACGAGTTTTTGGTGTGTTTTACCCTGTATCAAATTAACGCGCTGGCAGTTGAGGTCACAACTGTCGGAAGATTCTACAAAAAGTTTCAGGTTTATCAAATCTATCTTTATAAACCGATAAAAAGAAGCCGCAAGCCATGCATAAAGCCTGGTTACAACGGGAAAGAAAATTTTCAAAGAACAAACCTTTTGCTTCAGGTCCAAAGCCGCTCCAGTCGCATTTGATCGTTATTTGGTCGCCCTGGTCGACTTTGTTCGGGAAGGAAAGTTCGGCTTTACCACCAGCGGCTACGGAAGTCAAAACTGCGGCTAGACCGAAAAGAAACATTTTGTAGTTTTTTTCTGTTGAAATGCGCCGATCTCGAGTCTTTGTTTTTCGTCAAATCTCTGAACTGGAACATGTTTTTAGTATTCCATGCTACAAGAAGATTACATGAAGATAAAACAAGCTGTCAGAAATGAAGATAAACGAAAGAATGTAAAGGTAGAACCAGGTAAAAGAAGCCGCGTGCGGCTTTTTGTTCGACAATACAATTTTGAAAATATACGAGAGAATGTCGATTGAAGAGAAAATACTCATATTGACAGTATGGTATTGTAAATATTGTAAATACAAAAAATAATTCTTTTTTTGAATAAATAATAATGAACCGGTTTGAACCACTTTTCACCTGAAATAACCCCTTAACAAACCAGCAAATTTTTGTTTATTCTGACCGTAAAGTAAATTGCGATAAAAGATGATCCAAGATTTATAAAATTATTAATTAATTGATTAATTTATAATATTGATATCAAAGTGCTCCTTATTTCAAAAAATGGAAAGAGAGATGGCGAGGAAACAGAAGTTTTCGTTGTAAAATTTCATTTCTCTTGAAACAAGAAAATAATCCCCAAAACAGGATACTAGTTTTATATTGACGCTCTACTACGAGGCGGCGGTGTAAAATCGCATCGCCGCGGCAGATGCACTTTTAGCGGGACGCAGTGGCCCCGAGGCACAATTTGATGGAAGGCCCCTTCATCAGAATCGGCCGTAAATTCGGCCCCGGGTAAAACTACCTGAGCGCTACCGCCTTCCTTGATAAAAGTTCTGACACGCACTGTTTGGTAAATACTGTGGCATTAGGATAGATATCCTGTGGCTTGGCAAAAGGGCGAAAAGCCGCGTCTTAGATTTTTTTTCTTGTCTTATAAGGGACAATCAATGGCCAGTTTCAGGCAAAATTCTGACAATTCAAATCTTCAGAAAGATATTTTCGTCTCTAAATTAGCCGTTGAAATTCTATTCATGATATTTCGAGCACTAGAAAGCTAATATCCCTCATTGTCTGAAGCAATAATTGCTGACAATTGAGACATGTCGCTGAAAAGACGGAAGTTTTGACAAAAGGACAGGCTCGGCGCTTGAATTTTTAATCCAATCTCGGCTCATTTATTCAATAGTCATAATCACATGATTTAGGGGTCTTGGATTTTCATTGCATTTAAAATTCAATACAGGACTCCGTCTTCTATTATTTCTCTTAGAAAAAAAAACAAGGAAGAGTATCTATCTTTAGGGTCAAATCTGAAATCGTCAATTTTCTCTGACTAGCGTTTTTCAATCACCGTTTTTAAATTCGTGAATAAGCCCTGGTCAAGACTCAAGAGGGCTCCTTTCAAAAGCACAGATAAGCAAATATCTCGTGAATCATCGCTTTTGAACCAACGAATTGGAAATTGACAATTTTGAATTTTCGGATTATGAAAGTTTATGATCCCCTCCTGCTAAGCCCGATTTACGCCAAGTCACAAGCTTCGATATTTTCTCTTGAAGAAAAGGAATTTGCAGCGATTGGTGAAAAGTTGAAAGATTCTTCTTGTCCCTGGGCAAATATTTGAAATTATTATGTTTGCGACAAATTTTTACGCTCCTGGTCGCTCCTTCTTATTCCTATTTTGATTGATCCAGGAGAAAGGGTTTCTTATCTAACAATTTAATTTTAAACTTAGTAGATAGAGGCGGCGGTTATTTTTCTTAGAAACGATCATTTCTGTTCTGATATTTCTTTTTTTTTTCTCTTCTTTTCTTCTTTCGTTTTATCTCCCTTCTTAGTCTCTCTTTTTCTCGTTTTTTATTGAACAAGTATTGGCAAAAAAGTGCATTTTTCAATTTAGCGGATAAAAGTGACAGTGGCCCGCCCTGTAAAATGACGTCATCGCGCTGGCCTCCGACTGAAAGTCGATGCGTCATTTTAATTGGATAATGCATCGTAGGTGGTCCATTAGGCGCCACCTGCGGGCAATGCCACTTCGAATTTATGACCCGCCAGGTTGACTTGATCATCTGGAGAACAGCGCGGCCAAATTATTTATTTAGTTTCTGGAAAGAAAGAGGACACGAAATGTAATTCGGAGATCCAATTGGCGTCAATAATTTATCAAGTATAGGTAGTTTGAGTCAAGCTGCTTGTTTCATTTATTTTTTTGTAAAAAAGTAATATTCAGAAATTCTGCAGTCGTCTTTCCATGCAAGATTTTTCGTCGTACTCTTATCGACCATTTTTCAAATGTTTGATGTGCTCATCCAAAGTTTCTCCACAATGATTTGATTTTACGGACAAACATTTAACAAGTCTTAGGCGGATTTTTTCTTCATTTCGCATCTTTATATAGTCGCGAAGGGTCTGATCTTTCTGAAGGGATAGGAGTTTGGAGATCGCAGCTGTTCGTCGAAGGGAATGATTCCAGAGAGATGCGTTTTCTCCTCCAACCTCATGTTTTCCAAGATGGTTTTTGTACGTTTCCTTTTCTCGAGGTCAAAATCTAAATAGATTTTGATACAATTGTATTTACAACTATCAGACTTATCAACAATTACGGATCATTGATTAGTTATAATGATAAATTGTCAATTTAAAATTGACCCTTTCTTGTGATCGGCTATTCCTTCGAAGAACTTTTCCATGTCATCGTTTTGAAAGTCGTATAATCTTGCATTTGCCTGATTCATTTTTAAGACAAATAAAATCATTGAAAAGAACATCCTTCTCACTCGAACTGAGTCTTATTCGTTAGCCCCTTCTTTTATAGCTAACCAAATGACCCACATCACTGTATCTAAATATTTACTCGACCCTTCTATAGCCACGTGTTCAGAATATCCTATCAGCAGCCACTTATTATGAGAAGTTCTCATTGAGAACGGTATTCGACGAGATACAATTGAAAATGCACGCCAAAGCCGGCTGACAATGCTAAGAATTTGAACTTATTCTTCATCTGTCATTTTCTCATCAAAATTCTGCTGAAAAACGTTCACTTTCTGACATACTTCTGACAAATTTGACAAGCAATGTTATTATCGGCTATTTTTCTAACAGCCGCCAATGCCATTGGATTGCACCAGCACTCTGAGCGAGCATGCCCGTGAGTATTCGATGATAACAAAGAGAGCGATGAAAATTTAGGGATCAAGAATTGATGCAGGAATGCATGGGCATCTGTAGAGTCGAGTACAATTATTGCCGACTGCTTTGCGAAACTGACTACTGTCTGTCAATTTGTCAGCGACAATATGACGGTAAGAAAATGAAAAAGTTCATCGTCAATTGTTCTTTCAAGAGTGCAACGATGCGTGTCCCTGTGGTGCTGACTGTCCTGCCGGATGCGCTGGCTGTGACAACCCGATCTGCCCAATCGTCACAACGGAAGAGGTTATTCTTGATCGACTAGATGATTTATAAAACAAATTAACAGATTGCTACAACAACGGTTGAAATAACAACAACGGTTGCGCCAACCCTTCCACCGCCCTACCTCTATGTCATTATGCCGAAAATGTCCGAGAGCTATTTGTACTCTGGAAATACGACTTCAGCTCTTTACGAGGCCGCTTTTCAGGGCGACCACAAAAAGTATACTAGACGATCAGTTACGGCAATGATCCAGAATGTCGTCTACATCTTCGGCGGAGAATTCGACAATAGAAAGGTTCATCCAAAATACCCTAATTCATTTCAATTTCAAAGATTGCCTACTTGTCCGACTGCAGTTTCGTCGAAGTTTCAGCTCGACTCAATTCAAATTACTCATCCGGAGCAGCAGCTATTTCTCTTGATGATGGAACAAAAGGTACAGTAAAATTCCTCACTACCAGTAACAAATCTTTTCAAGCGCTAATTTGCTTTGAGGAACATGCCAATTATGACAGTTGCGAGCTTTTCGATGGGAAGAAGGCAGTCCAAACCCATTCTACCAATTTACCTCATCTTCATGGTGCCTTGGGAATGTACTACGGTCAGCCAACGACAATGGGCGGCTGGCACAAGGAAGGAAAAGGAAAGACGGAAACCTACACTCCCGAAGGCTGGAGACAAATCGTTGATCATCCAAAGTAGGAATTCATCAAGATTTGACTACTTCTCTATTTTTAGGAAAATTGCAGGCCATAGTTTGATCGGCTTGCCGAATGGTTCGATGCTTCTTGTCGGCGGAAAGTCAAACAAAGAATTTCAACCTGGACTTTGGATCTTGAAAAAAGTGAATGGAGCTGACAAATGGGAATCATTTGGAGAGTTGAAAATGGTAAAAAGTTTTTTGAAAATTTTCATCAACATCTAGGCCGTTTCTCACCCGTCAACGATGATAATCGACTCCTCTATTTTCGTTTTCCCCGGAGCTGGAGCCGTTGTTGACGATGTAAAGCAGTACCCGCTCCAGCGAATTGATTTCATTGACGAGTCGCTAGAAACAATATCAGATGTGGAGCACATCGGAGATCATGAAAATTATAACTACATGCCAGTTCTCTTCTTTACATCTGATATGTACTGCCTCAAATAATTTTGAATTTTTACTGACCCCATGATTAAAATTAAACTAAAGGATCGGATGAATTCTGATTCATAATGCCCATCCCTTTGCAAACAACTTTCGAAGCTCATTATTTCCTGTACTAATAAGCGATTTTCATTGCAAAACAAAATGATGCGTCTTATTTTATATTTTTTGTCTTTCATTAGAGGATATCAGCTGATCAATTTTGATGTTGGAGATAAAATAACAATTAACAGCGGAGAAAGCGAAGTTAACAATGAATTCGTACTCGTCGGCGAGGAGAATACAGTGTTCGATTTTGAAGTTTACACTCCTGACGGAAATGGCTATATCTGCTACGGTAAGGAAAAAGTGAAAAAAGATGAAATGAAAAATTAGATGATGTTGTACGAATTTATGATCGAAACTCGGAGAAAGACTTGCTACGGGATATTTGTGCAAATTACTCAAGAAAATTTGTCACGAGTTGTGGCCACGAAGTTTTGGTTCAATTTTACCCAAATGAGGATTATCAAACTTCGCTTGTTGAAAAAACTTGGAAAGTAATCGTCTCGTCGGTTTCAAACGAAGAAAGCGGGATTCCCAGTTCTTGTGAGTAGACAGTGTCGAGTGTTTTTAGAAGAATTAGTTTAGTTTGTAAAAATAAGCCGCTGATCCCGTCGAGTGTTGAGTGCAATGCTGTCGGAGGCGAAGAGAAAAAGAGGATCTTCGGTGGATCTGATGCGCTAGCCTACTCTTGGCCTTGGATTGTAAGATTTCCAAGGGCTGGTTGTGCTGGCACTATTGTTTCGCCACATTGGGTGCTGACAGCTGCGCACTGTTGTGCAGGTATTCTCTTCAATATGCATTCAAATTCTGTTAGAAATTGAGGTTTTACGGCCGAACAACTCAACTTCATCGCAATGGATCACAATCAATATTCTACTGAAGATCCTGAGCTTGAATTTCAACCAGATTTACTCGAGATTCATCCACTTTTTGACCCAAAAGTAACCAAAGCTACTTTAAAAAATTAAGAAACCGTTTTCAGACGATTAAAAATGACCTCTGCATGATCCACACTTCAGCAAAAATACCAGTTTTCTCCGAGTCACTGACTTTGCCACCGAAAACCGCTTGTTTGCCGGAGCTTGATTCCGAGGAAGAGTTGGGAAGAGAATGTTTTATCGCTGGCTGGGGCTTGAAAAATCAACAAGGAGATCGACCTTACAATCTGCAAGAGACAGGTGTCCCACTTTTGGATCATCAGACTTGTGATGACTGGTACAAGTAATAATCACATAAATACTAATTTTCGTAAAAATCTCTTGAGAAAATCAGGCGTGACGTTTTTGGAAGAGAAGCCATATTTATGCGCTGGTTATCAACATGGAGGAATCGACAGTTGTCGTGGAGACAGTGGAGGACCTCTTATCTGTGTGGAAAACAATCGACCAGTACTGAGGGGCGTTACTTCCTGGGGAATAGGAGAGGGTTAAACCATCTTTTGCGGAATGAAGAGATAAAGTTGAGCCCGAAAATAGGCTGCGCAGAAAAACAACGCCCAGGAGTATACTCGCGCGTTAGCTCTTATCGAGACTGGATTGATGAATGTCTTTCGATTCCAGAGCCGAATGATGGAGCAGTGTTTCGAAAATCTCCTGTTATTGGTGACAAAGATTATTCCATAAGAAAGGAATTATCGTTAGTCCTTATTCCAATTCTTTTGCTGCTTGCGTAAATAAAGATAAGCTTATTTTTATTAAAGAAAACACTCAAAATAAAAACTATTTAAGTTTTACTGATAATGCAGTTCTTTAAGAACATTTTTATCATTTTTATGTAGGCAATTGATGAAACAGAGCAGTAATTATTTAACATTATATTTATTGAAAACACAAGGCAAGGCTTTGAATCAAAGGGATAAGTTTAGTGATAAGAAATTTGCTTGACTTTTGTGTCAAACAAGGTAAATATCTTCATTGAGTCATTGTCTGTTGAAAATGACATTCTTGATCAGGTACGTAGATCCAATACCATAGCCGCTTCTGGGGAAGTCAGGCCATCCGTTACCAGCCCAAACCTGAAGTTCTTCTCCATCGCCGATTGTGTCACTCTAGAAATAATTTTAATCTATTGAATCTAAATTAAAATCAACCTTTGGACCGGTTTTGGTCGCAATAAGAACACCGTCTTTGAAAAGTTCGGCCACAGTAATTGAAGCATCTGTATCATCAGCTCTGACGACGAGTTTCCAATGGTTATATTGACCGGCGTCACACGCAGGCGTCGCAATATGATCTCTTGATTTTCCGATCGGATTTGCGAACCAAAGAAGGTTGTTGCCCGAGTTTCTCCACACTGTGAAGACTCGACTTCCAAGTTCACCGTAATCAGTTCCAGATGTAACGGCCAAGATAGACTTGTAGCCGAACAAGCCCCCGTCGAGTGGCAAACTGTCAGTAGCGCAGAAAATCTCCATTTCTGCTGTGTAATAGGCAGATGAAGTCAGTGTTGCGATCATTGTGTCTTCTGCTGGAGCAATTGGTTCATTGTTGACAAGAACAATTCGATTCTTAAATAGATTATTAGCATCTCGAAATTTCCTCTAACAATCTTTAACATACCGGATTGGTCTCACGAATATAGAAATTCTTGATGGTGCCAGGCCAACGCTGGAAATAGTCGTAGCCTCGAGGAAGAAGCGAAACAGTGAGATCTCCTTCATACGGGGTAAATTCGTTTTCGGAATACACTTTTGTTTCTTTTAACTCTCCGTTGAAATAAAAATTTTGTGTGTATGTCCCATCTTCTTCATCGAAATTCTGAGTATACTTCATTGTATTGAAATTTTCTTCGTCGCAATATCCGAGATCGAAGAAAAAAGCAAACCCATGATAGGTTTTACCTCCATCAAATCTTAAATATAATTTTAACTTATATTTTTTGTTGTCAAAGTGATAATGGAATTATCAATTTATTCTAGCTTTACTTACACAGTTGACGAAATTAATGAGTCTTCTTCGATTGCATCAGTCCAGCCAATATACCAATATTGTGGTGATCCAGCGAACCTTGCTTTTCTTTTCTTTTTTCTCTTCTCCTCGGTAGGCTTTGTCGGATCATCTCCTTCATTGAATGATCTTGGGAACTCCCCTGTAGCATAAATATGGGGCCCAACGTAAGTAGAATTTGCTTCCATAGCTCCACAGTTGAATTCATAGCTAAGCTCAAAGTTTCGAGTGGCAGTGAATTCTCCGATTATTCCATCCTCGGGAACGAAAAATGACTGGGCATCTTCGCAAATAAAGTCGATGCATGAATCAAACTCTTCACATGGGCATGGTTCTGGTTCGCATTCGTATCCAGTCGAAGTACAAGTGCATCCTCCTTCAACTGTGCCAAGCTCAACATAGTTTCCGTCGTTGTTGATGCATCCGCATGAGCTTTCCGCAACGCAGACTCCATCTTCAAACAAGAACCCATCAGGACATCCACACATGCCTTCTACTCTGTTGGCAGTAGCAGCGCAACGCTGTTCTCTGCTGATTCCTCTGGCTACATCTTCGCATGTCTGCTGCTCGAAGCATGCGTTTGTACAGCCCTTGAAAACATGAGCGGTGATTTCTTTCTTTGAGAGCCTCTCGATCTTCAGGTTTCTCATAAGATCGCTTCTTTCTTCTCGACCGAGAATGGTACTGTAACCAGTAAGTGTGCCTTGATTTGGAAGATCGGTTGTTATTCTGTATCGGTCAACGCCATTGATGTTCAGCGTTTTCACCCACTTTTTCTGAGATTGCTCGTATTCTTGTGTCAAAACAATGGAATTCCAGGAGTCTGCTTCGCAAAGGAAGAGGTATGTTGGGTTTCGTGTTAACTCCCACCAATCATCGCCGAAGTCTGTAAGAAGCTCCCAACCAGTTTCTTTTTCGAAATCTGGATTCTCCCTTGATTTTGTGTTAAATAATGAATTTCAAATATGACTTACATCCAGACGAAAATTTGTAGTTTATTGTTGACTCCACCAACACCGAAGTAGTAACCATTCTTTTGGCTTCCATCTTGTCGCAAATACGAGGCCATTCCTGTCATTGCATCAGCTCGTTCACCAGTGCAGAAGACCTCGAGACTAATCTTGTAAGGATCTTCTGCTCTTATTGGGCTTTCTCCAAGACCGCTCTGAAATAAAACATATTAACGAAATCAATGATTTCAAATCATATTTTTTTAACTTCTAAAAAGCCTAAAGTGACTATCATTACCTCTAATGCTGGACATTCTTGAGCACAGCCAGTGACAGAAGCCCACTCGCAAATTCTTTGGTAGTCAGCTGTCCCAGCAACTTTTCTTGCCAGGCATTGAGATGCATAGTCTTCAATGATTCCGCAGTGCATTTCAGGATCCAGACAACTATGGAAGAGGCAAGCTTCATAAGTTGGCATTCTACTTCCAAGGAACTCGCATCCATTGAAAAAGCCTCTGTTTAAATAATCGTTCGGCCTTGGGTTCACAATGTCACATCGATCTTCAGCAGCATCGACAGCAGCTTGATCAGATTCTTCGAGAAGATCTTCGCAGGGCTTGAGAAGTTCTCCGTGTGAGCAGGTTTCATCGCTGTCAGTTCGGAATCGTTCTCCTACGGCGTTACTATCGTCGTCATATTCAGTTGACAAAAGACGTTCATCGGAGTTATTATCGTTGTAATTTCCGCAAAGACCGGTCATTATGTTCTTGAAGCAGCTGTTGACACGGACATAAGCAGAGAAAGATTTAGTGCTGAACTCAACTGAAACTCCATTAGCTATTCGAATTTCGACAGTGTCATAAAAAATATTCGAATTCCAACGCGTCTGTTTCACAGTAATTTCATAGTCAGACGACGTGAAAGAATTTCGAGTCGAAGAAGAAATTCTATCGATAATATTTTCTCCTGTACGATGGTCAGTAAGGGTGATTTCGAAATGAGCATTTGTCCAGTAAATTGATGTATCCAAATTTTTAATTGTTAGAGAGTATCGTTTTGAATCGCCAAAAACGTAGTCAGCTCCATGGAAATCGAACCAAAGCTGATCAGTAACGGTACCAGACGATGCACCGTAGAATGTTTTTCTGTTTTTGGAATCGACATTGAATCCAGGCAATTCTACTGTATCAGGGGCGCTTGCAAGGTTGTATCGACAGATGCCATGGAAGAAATACTCGTACTCATCAAAGGTGTAAATGAACGGATCATTATGGGATCTGCAATACGCTGTTGGTCGGTTTTCGCAAGGAATCGGTGCACAGACTATGCCGTCAGCTGTGCATTCACAAGTCTCATCGTTGTTTGAGAAGGTCCTGCCTTGTGGGTAGTACTGATTATTGAAGTCCCAAGTGCATCCGCAGTTTTCTTCCAAGACGCATCCTCCGTCGTCAAGAATATAGCCAGGATCACAAGCGCACATGCTTTCAATATTGCCAACGGATGATCCACATCGTTCTTCGCTTGACAAATGACGGTTTCTGCACGTTCGCTGGGCATCACATGTGTTTGCGCAGCCAAGGAAGCTACTGTTGTCTCCGCATTCAAGTTCACAGCCCGTGTCAGATGCCCATGAGCAGATATTTGGTCGAAGGTGAGATGGAATCGTGTTCAAGCATTCTCTTGCATAATTTTGAAGGGTATTGCATCGTGCATCACGTGAGATGCATGTGTCAATGAGACAAGACAGGTAAGCAGCATCCTTTGGAGCTGTGCACTCATGGAAAACACCACCAGGAATGTTTTTATCTAGCTCATGGCATAGATCTGTGACTTCTTCGATATCATCGCACTCGAAATCGTGAACTTCCCGACATCTTGGATCAGGCTCAGCGAAGTCATTTGCCCATTCAACAAGCTCCTCTTGATGAGCGCGCCATGAAGCTCCAAGCCAATCACCTCCAATTCGGTGGAATTGATCGAATTGTTCTCCATTCCAATTGCCGCAGAGACCATCCACGTGATTCATATAGCAATTTGGTAGTGTCACTTCAAGAGTCGCATATATTCCCCAGTAGGATTGATGATATGGGGTGTAGAGAGTTTCTGCTTCAAACCATGTTCTAACTTTTGCAGAACGACCAATTTTTTCAAATGTTACATCATCATTAGAAAAGCCATTTTCGTAAGACTCCCCAGTTTGGCGATCTTCGAATACAAAAGAAAAACCATCAATTGTCAAAAAATATCTTGGAGTTTCAGATCGATGCTGGTTCTCTCCAGGAAATTCGAATGTCATTCCATAAATACAGGAAACCGCCCGACTGTCTTCTCCGCATCGTCTTTGATCAACATCAATATTAAATGCTGGCATGTTTCTAAAGTCTTCGTCCCCGGATGATTTTACGAAGCTGTATTTGCATGAGCCCTGGAAATGGTGGGTGTCGCCGTCGAACATTGTGTAGTGAGGATCACCAGATGCTTTGCAAGAGCCAGTTCCCGTCGAAACGCAATCACGAGGACAAGACTCTTCGTTGATGCATTCTCCATTATGCATGACTTGTCCATCAGGACAACCGCACATAGGATAGATAGAACGTTCTGATCCACAGCGATCAGCATCTGAGATTCCGTTGACAACATCATCGCATGTTCTCTCTTCCTTGCAAGAATTTGTGCATCCCTTGAAAATCTGTCCTCCTGAACACTCTTCAGTGCAACTTGTCACTTGTGGCCAGTTACAAATTTCATTAAAATCTGCAGTGCCTTCCGTTTTTCTGAGAAGACATTCTTCAGCAAAATTCTGGATAGATCCACAAGCAAGGTCGAGACAGCTATTCCAGAGACAGCGATCGTAGTATCCCTGCTTATCGCTGACGAAGTCACATGTTCTGAAAACCTCGGCTTGATCTGTTCCATCTTCAAGAGAATCGCATCGCTCAATTGCTGCAGTGAATTCCGCCGGCTCTAAATCTTCACAAGGCTCGAAAAATCGACCGTGGGTACATTCGTCAGAAATTCGTGCAGTCATGAATCGTTCGCCGAATTCGTCTGGATCGTTTTGGTAATCTCGAGACATCAAAATATCAGAATTGCCGTCCCAATCACCGCAGAGGCCAGAAACTGAATCCTTGTAGCAACTTGAAATATATACATCCATCCACCAATAGTAATATTTATAGTTGATTTCAAGACCATTCGAGTGCACTTGGAGATTGAATCCGGCTGTATGAGCATTATTGCTCACCGTTATTTTTAAGCTGATATCATCATTTGAAAAATCGGTGTTGAAGTACGTCTGCCCAGTTAAACGATCTACCAGGGTGATGTCTAGTGCTGTTTGCATGTAATTCGCTGAGTTATCTCTATTGTTGAAATGAAAGGAGTATCTCTTCTGGTTTCCAAATACGTAGTCGCTTGAATGTGCTTCTAGCCAGATTTGGTCCACAACAGTTCCAGAATGTGATCCACTTCTATCTGTCCATCTGCTACTGCCTCTGTTACTGATATCAATAGAAAAACCAGGTCGATCTTCAGTATCATCAGCCTTAACGAGATTGTATCTGCAGCTGCCATGGAAAGCATAATATGTATCGTCGAAAGTTGTTATCCAAGGATCGCTCATAACTTCACAATGTCCCTTCTGCATTCGATCACATGGAATTGGCGTGCACACAACTCCTGAAGTTGTGCATTCACAAGTTTCATCGTTATTTGAGAAGGTTCTGCCTTGTGGGTAGTACTGATTGTTGTAGTCCCAAGTGCATCCGCAGTTTTCTTCCAAGACGCATCCTCCGTCGTCAAGAATATAGCCAGGATTACAAGCGCACATGCTTTCAATATTGTCAACGGATGATCCACATCGTTCTTCGCTTGACAAATGACGGTTTCTGCACGTTCGCTGGGCATCACATGTGTTTGCGCAGCCAAGGAAACTGCTGTTGTCTCCACATTCACGCTCACAACCTGTGTCAGATGCCCATGAGCAGATATTTGGTCGAAGGTGAGACGGAATCGTGTTCAAGCATTCTCTTGCATAATTTTGAAGCGTATTGCATCGTGCATCACGTGAGATGCAGGTGTCAATCATGCAGGACATATAAGCAGCATCTCGAGGAGCGGTACATTCATGGAAAACGCCACCAGGAATGTTCTTGTCAAGTTCTGCGCAGAGATCTGTTACCTCATCGATGTCATCGCATTCAAAATCATGAATTTCTCGGCATCTTGGATCAGGCTCCGCAAAATCGTTTGCCCATTCAACGAGCTCTTCTTGATGAACTCGCCATTGACCCTCACTCTTCCATATACCTGCACTCTCATTGAACTCATCGAACGATTGATTATTCCAATTTCCACAGAGACCATCAACGTGGTTCATGTAGCAATCCGGAAGAGTCACACGTAGCGTTGCCCACCTGCTATAGGGAGTGTAGGAAGTTTCTGCCTCGAACCATGTTCGTACATAAGCAGTAGACCCTCTTTTTTCAAAGGTGACGTCATCATTAACGAAACCATTTTCGTAAGACTGTCCTGTTTGGCGATCTTCAAAAAGGAAAGAGGAACCATCAACTGTAAAAAAATATCTTGGGGTCTCAGATCGGAGTTGGTTCCTTCCCGGGAACTCAAACGTCATTCCTTGTACGCAGGAAACTGCGTTACTATCATCTCCGCATCGTCTTTGATCAACATCAATATTAAATGCTGGCATGTTTCTAAACTCGTCGTCGCCGGATGATTTAACAAGCCTATATTTGCAAGCACCCTGGAAATGGTGGGTATCGCCGTCGAACATCCTGTAGTGAGGATCACCATATGCTGTGCAATAGCTTGTTCCTGTTGAAACACAATCACGAGGACAAGCCTCTTCGTTGATGCATTCTCCATTATGCATGACTTGTCCATCAGGACAACCGCACATAGGATAGATAGAACGTTCCGATCCACAGCGATCAACATCTGAGATTCCGTTGACAACATCATCGCATGTTCTCTCTTCCTTACAAGAATTTGTGCATCCCTTGAAAACTTGTCCTCCTGAGCATTCTTCAGTGCAGCTTGTCACTTGGGGCCAGTTACAAATTTCATTAAAATCTGCAGTGCCTTCCGTTTTTCTGAGAAGACATTCTTCAGCAAAATTCTGGATAGATCCACAAGCAAGGTCAAGACAGCTATTCCAGAGACAACGATCGTAGTATCCCTGCTTATCGCTGACGAAGTCACATGTTCTGAACACATCGGCTTGATCTGTTCCATCTTCAAGAGAATCACATCTCTCAATAGCTGCAGTGAATTCCGCCGGCTCTAAATCTTCACAAGGCTCGAAAAATCGACCGTGGGTACATTCGTCAGAAATTCGTGCAGTCATGAATCGTTCGCCGAATTCGTCTGGATCGTTTTCGTAGTCTCGAGACATCAAAATATCAGAATTGCCGTCCCAATCACCGCAGAGGCCAGAAACTGAATCCTTGTAGCATCTTGAAATATATACATCCATCCACCAATAGTAATATTTATAGTTGATTTCAAGACCATTCGAGTGCACTTGGAGATTGAATCCGGCTGTATGAGCATTATTGCTCACCGTTATTTTTAAGCTGATATCATCATTTGAAAAATCGGTGTTGAAATAAGTCTGCCCAGTTAAACGATCTACCAGGGTGATATCTAGTGCTGTTTGCATGTAATTCGCTGAGTTATCTCTATTGTTGAAATGAAAGGAGTATCTCTTCTGGTTTCCAAATACGTAGTCGCTAGAATGTGCTTCTAGCCAGATTTGGTCCACAACAGTTCCAGAGTGTGATCCACTTCTATCTGTCCATCTGCTACTGCCTCTGTTACTGATATCAATAGAAAACCCAGCTCGATCTTCAGTATCATCAGCCTTAACGAGATTGTATCTGCAGCTGCCATGGAATGCATAATATGTATTGTCGAAAGTTGTAATCCAAGGATCGCTCATAACTTCACAATGTCCCCTCTGCATTCGATCACATGGAATTGGCGTGCACACAACTCCTGAAGTTGTGCATTCACAAGTTTCATCGTTGTTTGAAAAGGTTGTGCCTTGTGGGTAGTATTGATTATTGTAGTCCCAAGTGCATCCGCAGTTTTCTTCCAAGACGCATCCTCCGTCGTCAAGAATATAGCCAGGATCACAAGCGCACATGCTTTCAATATTGTCCACGGATGATCCACATCGTTCTTCGCTTGACAAATGACGGTTTCTGCATGTTCGCTGGGCATCACATGTGTTTGCGCAGCCAAGGAAGCTACTGTTGTCTCCGCATTCAAGCTCACAACCTGTGTCAGATGCCCATGAGCAGATATTTGGTCGTAGGTGAAAGGGAATCGTGTTCAAGCATTCTCTTGCATAATTTTGAAGCGTACTGCATCGTGCATCACGTGAGATGCAGGTGTCAATCATACAGGACATATAAGCAGCATCTCGAGGAGCGGTGCATTCATGGAAAACGCCACCAGGAATGTTTTTGTCAAGTTCAGCGCAGAGATCTGTTACCTCATCGATGTCATCGCATTCAAAATCATGAATTTCTCGGCATCTTGGATCAGGCTCCGCAAAATCGTTTGCCCATTCCACGAGCTCTTCTTGATGAACTCGCCATTGACCCTCACTCTTCCATATACCTGCACTCTCATTGAACTCATCGAACGTTTGATTATTCCAATTTCCACAGAGACCATCAACGTGGTTCATGTAGCAATCTGGTAGAGTCACACGTAGCGTTGCCCACCTGCTATAGGGAGTGTAGGAAGTTTCTGCCTCGAACCATGTTCGCACATAAGCAGTAGACCCTCTTTTTTCAAAGGTGACGTCATCATTAACGAAACCATTTTCGTAAGACTGTCCAGTATGGCGATCTTCAAAAATGTAAGAGAACCGATCAACTGTAAAAAAGTATCTTGGAGTCTCAGATCGGAATTGATTCTTTCCAGGGAACTCAAACGTCATTCCTTGTACGCAGGAAACTGCGTTACTATCGGCTCCGCATCGTCTTTGATCAACATCAATATTAAATGCTGGCATGTTTCTAAACTCGTCGTCGCCGGATGATTTAACAAGCCTATATTTGCAAGCACCCTGGAAATGGTGGGTATCGCCGTCGAACATTCTATAGTGAGGATCACCATATGCTGTGCAATAGCTTGTTCCTGTTGAAACGCAATCACGAGGACAAGCTTCTTCGTTGATGCACTCTCCATTGTGCATGACTTGTCCATCAGGACAACCGCACATAGGATAGATTGAACGTTCTGATCCACAGCGATCAGCATCTGAGACTCCGTTGACAACATCATCGCATGTTCTTGCTTCCTTGCAAGAATTTGTACATCCCTTGAAAACTTGTCCTCCTGAGCATTCTTCGGTGCAGCTCGTCACTTGAGGCCAGTTACAAATTTCATTGAAATCTGCAGTGCCTTCCGTTTTTCTGAGAAGACATTCTTCAGCAAAATTCTGGATAGATCCACAAGCAAGGTCGAGACAGCTATTCCAGAGACAACGATCGAAGTATCCCTGCTTATCGCTGACGAAGTCACATGTTCTGAAAACCTCGGCTTGATCTGTTCCATCTTCAAGAGAATCACATCTCTCAATCGCTGCAGTGAATTCCGCCGGCTCTAAATCTTCACAAGGCTCGAAAAATCGACCGTGGGTACATTCGTCAGAAATTCGTGCAGTCATGAATCGTTCGCCAAACTCGTCTGGATCGTTTTGGTAGTCTCGAGACAACGAAAAATCAGAGTTGCCGTCCCAATCACCGCAGAGACCTGAAACTGACTCCTTGTAGCAACTTGGAACATATACGTCCATCCACCAATAGTAGTACTTATATTTGATCTGAAGACCATTCGAGTGCACTTGAAGATTAAATCCAGCTGTATGAGCATAATCGCTCAATGTGATTTCTAAGCTGATATCATCATTTGAAAAATCAGTATTAAAATACGTCCGCTCAGTTAAACGATCAACCAGGGTGATATCTAGTTCTGTTTGCATATAATCTGCTGAATTATCTCTATTGTTGAAATGAAAGAAGTATCTTTTCTGGTTTCCAAATACGTAGTCGCTTGAATGTGCTTCTAGCCAGATTTGGTCCACAACAGTTCCAGAATGTGATCCACTTCTACTTGTCCATCTGCTACTGCCTCTGTTACTGATATCAATAGAGAACCCAGGTCGATCTTCAGTATCATCAGCCTTAACGAGATTGTATCTGCAGCTGCCATGGAATGCGTAATATGTCTTGTCGAAAGTTGTTATCCAAGGGTCGCTGTGAATCTTGCAGTGTCCTTTTTGCATTTGATCACATGGGGTCGGCGTACAGACAATTCCTGAAGTTGTGCATTCGCAGTTCTCTTCTGGATACCAACGATTTGGCTTTTGAAACACCGAACCGAGGGCGTAGTAGTAGCCATTTTCTGTGCAACCGCAGTTTTCTTCAGGAATACAGTCCTCTCCATCGAGTATGAATCCTGGTTCGCAAACGCACATGCTATCGATCTCAGTGTTTGCACCACATCGCTCGAAATCACTCTGATGACGATTTCTGCATGTTCTTGTTGCAGCGCACGTGTCGGCACATCCTTCGAAAACAGCATTAGCCCCACAAGCTGTAGAACATCCCAGTTCATTCGCCCAGTCGCAGATTGGTTCTCTTTCTTCTGGTTCCAAAGCATTAATGCACTCTTTCGCGAACGATTCAAATGCTAGGCATTCGTCTGATCTATCACATTTTTCTGTAACGCAGCTGAAGAACGCATCGCCTTTATCGCCACTGCAGGGCTCGAAAATAGATTCGGAATTGTCAGGATCAAGTGCTTGGCAAGCAGTGATAGCATGATTGATATCAACCGCACAGTTAAGGTCAAAGATACGATGGCAAAGCTCGTCAGGAACTTGAAACTGATCAGCCCATGCGTAAAGATTTTCCTGAGTTGTCCTCCAATTGTCGAGATCCCTGGTGAGAGAACCAGAGGTTCCAGATGTAAATTCAACGTATTTTTCACCGTCGTAGTTCCCGCAAAGTCCATTGATATTATGAGCGTAACAATCAGGAACCCTGATCTGAAGTTTATAATTTCTTCCGTTCCATGCTGCAGAGGCTGTATATTTTACGTAGACCTCAAACCAAGTGATTATTACAACAACCGTATCTGAAATATACAAGTCGAAATCATTGTTTCCGAAAGATGAATCGTATGAATCGCCGGTCAGACGATCTTCAAGAATGCTTCTTCGGATGCCAGATGTTCTTCGGTCATCTCTTTCAACAGAAATGACGTATCTCGGAATCTCATCCGGCGATTGATCCTGCCCAGGAAATTCAAACGTGAAGCCTTGTGTGTAAGTCAGGGATGAACCAGGCTCAACAGGAGCAAAATCACCGATGATATTAAATTTTGGCACATTTGGGTATTCATCAGTATCGACTTTGGCCATGACATATTCGCATCGAGGTTGGAGATGGTGAAACTCTCCGTCGAAAGTCGTGAAATGAGGATCTCCCCAAGCAGTACACCACTTGTATTCAGCAGGATAGCACTTGTCAGTAAATTGGCCAGTTTCGCAGACCGCCGGAAACTGTGAGTTGCAATTTTCATCGACGACTTCGCCTGTACCAGAAACGGCAGTGCACGAATCGTCACCGTGGAACCAATACCACTGATTATCGAGTGCACTCTTCATCGCACCGAAGCGATTTTTATCACCAGCTGGTTCTGCAAGCCAACTTCCGCGAAGATAGCAGTAAGCCAACGCTTCATCGTAGTCCATCGTTGTTGGTGAGATGTGGTACGCAAACTCCTCTTCCTTGAGTTAAGGTGAAAACTATTCATGACAGTATATTCTCTTTGGTCAAAACACTTTGTGTACTTTTTGTGAAAAAGTACTCAATTTTTGTCGAGTTCCCGAACTTCAAGAGCCTCTAGCTCCTCAGGAACCCCCGGGTCTCAGTACTTTTCTATATCTCAAAATGACCGTCAGAGCCTGGGCTACAATTCTAGCATAGTTGCTGGCTCTAAAGGGGCGGTCTGGGCGTTCAAAAATTCAAATTTCCGAAGTTGGCCAGATTTTGGGACTTCAGAGGTGCCTAAATGCCCTCAGGGTACGAGTTGACCCCCCACTATCAATAGTCAAAATGACCCCTAGCTTTTGGGGATTCTAATTTAGAATTTCTAAATCTGTATTATAGTCCCACCCTACTAAGCTAGAAAAAGCTTAATTATTAGTGATTTCCCCTAGATATCCTCATTTCATATTGAATCCTGCGTAAACAGAAATAGCAGCAGTTTCTCACTCCGAGAGCGATTCAGGTGAAAGCATGAAACTTTTAACACCCAGTGCGACTAGGAAAGTGGAAAACCCTCTTTGCGGCCCCAAAAATGTGGAGCGATGATGCGCATCTGTGATAAGTTATCGTAAAAATTGTTTTCGGAAAAAATCCGATTCGCTAAAAATAAGGTATCTTTACTAATTTTTTTGACATTTTTTCATTATTCTTACATCTCTTTGTATTCAAAAACACTTTCAGATATTAGATTTTTGTTAAAAAATTCCACCAGTGCCTGAAATTCGTCTCGCTTTGACATCTTGCGAATGTCTTTAACAGATCGCTGAGGAACTCGGATCTGCTTACCAGCAACACGGTCTCTTGAGGCGAGACAAGCGTACGAGTTGATCCAAGAATCGAGCATGTCGGCAAAATTCCGCAAGTTGGTACTCATCGCCGCTCGTGGGTCGAAAATCTTCATCTCTACGGGCTCATACGATGGGTTGGTGAAGCCAGAGTCACAGGGACCGCTGTCTTGGTAGAACTTGGCGGCCAATTTGGCTCGGTTGTAGCGATTTTGGAAGGAACTCGCGAACTTCTTACTTCCCACATTGAGCGTCGAAAATATCTCTGCCGCGTACTCGTCTGAAGCTTCCCAAAAGTCGATGAATTGGAAATCGGCCCGCGCCAGGCCGACCCAAGAAAAAGCAAGGAAATAGGAGAGAATCTCTTTCACCATTCTGGAGTCAAGTAATTTCTTAACTCTCAGAATGAATGATAAGGATTCCGTGTGGTACACTCCTTATGAAGCACCCGTCAAAGTGCCGCAAGCAAAGGAGCTCTGGAAGTTGCTAGTTAAAATGGTGGCGGGGCGCGGCCAGCGCCCTCGTGTTGGTGGTGTACTCATTCCGGTGCTCAGATGCCTTGCGAGTGCTTTACCCACGTGGGTCTGATGTTCTCAAAGCTTATGTTTTCAACAATAAAAATACGTGATGATGAAATGATCAGTAAATTCATTTTCGTAGTTCTCATTCGAGCCATAGATTCCGTCCATCCTGTCACTGTATTCGGTATCAGAGAGTATTTAGGGGTAAGGGGCTTGAATATTTTGAAGTGAAATTTAAATTTTCTTTGCGAGTTTCAAAAAGTTTTGCTTGAAAAATCGCCGATTTGAAATGGAAAAATCCGATTTGAAATCGGTCATGGGGTAAGGCTTACCCGGTAAGCAAAGGAAGCCTTAAGGGGGAGGTCGTCGAGAAAATTTTTTTTGTCTTTTCAAAATTCTGATTATATTTTTGGTCCCTAGCTTTTTCTCGATTTGTTAACTTTTTAATGTAAAATTTTCGATTTTAAGTCTCGAACTTGAAATTTCTTGAAAATTATTAGTTGTTGATTTCGTCGAAAAACTATCTGAAACTGATTAGTATGCACTAGGCATTGTTTTAAAATGATTTCTGACTAATAATTTTAAGAAAAATCCGAGTCTTTGTGATTTTTGTAGAAATTTCCATGAAAAAATGGGTAAAAATGTCGATTTTGACGAAAATCGAATATTTTTAATCAATAAGAAAAAATTTTTTATGATAGTAACCCTTAATTTTTTGACCGCCGGTTAATTTTTAAGGGTCTAAACTATTTATAAATTATATTTGATGAAGAAAAAAAAACTCGGTTTTCGAGATTTTTTGGTCACGAGACACCCCCACTTCAACCCTAATTTTTGAAAAATTTTTCTAAAAAATTTTTTTTCTGCTTTTCGCCGGTTAATTTTTCAAACCCTTTTCTTTTAATCTAAAAAGTCAGAATTTTTCTATCTAATCGGGTTTCTCCGCATTTTTGGTCACGGAAATCCCGATTCTCGTCGACCTCCCCCTTAAATTTTACCTCGAATATGGAATACGTAGGGTTCTACGGTAGGGAGCGTCCGTATCGGAAAGCGAAAGGAATTTTGAAAACAAACGCGGCGATCAGCTTAGCTTTCAATATTATGAGAAAACATGTCTCGATCCCTTTGTGATAAGAAACATTTCGTTTTGAAAAACGTTTTATAAAAATTAACGTTGTTGCCCGATCAAACGAAAAAATAATTGAGCTATTTTAATTTTGTTTTGATCTCTTATTGCCAATAATAATAAGATATTTGCCAGATCTTGGTAAAAATGACTATTCGTATGTGCTTCTTTAGCCACCTTTTTTTATCGAAGGAAAATTTTCGACCATCTTGACTTTAATTTGAATATTCAGGTCAAAACTTACGTCAAATCAAATCAGAATAAAGGTGCTTTACTTTTATTCAAAATTCGATATGCTCCACTCGTGGGATGAATTTGGCGCTTCCCTTCTTCTTATGTCGGAATGTGAAGATTCAAGAGGGGCACGTTCCAGTGACGGTTCAACTCATAACACGCCCTCTGCATTTTAATTAACTTTTCGAGTTAAAAATAAGTTTCTCATAATAAGGTAAGCAAGAAAACAAGCTATCTTGGACAACATCCAATCTGGAATTTTAGACAGATTTTTAATTTCTATGAGAAATCTCAAGGAGCAAAACAGAAATTTTCGCAGGAATCTTCACACTGGCCAGGCTCTGATTCCCAAACCACTGGTCTTGTGAACTGCCGACCATGGCCCATTACCATTTCTTGGTCCGAAATGGAGCCTTCATCCCAAGTGAACTTTTCCGACTGGTAAGGACTCCTAAAAACAAAATCTAAGAAACAAGAAACTGCCGTTTACTTACTGATTTCCGGCGATTGAGAAAATCTTATTGCCAAGAGCGTAAACTGTGTTGTACCGAGTTGCAAAATTGAGTTCTCCAACACGTGACCATTCAAGATTGCTGAAGAGATAGACGTCCCTCATCGCAGCGTTGGTTTCGTAACTGTATCCACCCACGGAGAGAATTCCTTCTGGTACTGTCACCACTCCAGCACTGTAGTGTGTTCTGAATTTTTGCTGAAAATATTTCTTTTCCATGAATCTTTTTACTCTGGATGGTCCTGCACGAGCTCCCAAGCGGCTTCGCCGAGAATTTCAACTTTCATCCCTTCTGTCGCGGACCAAGCGCCGACAGCAATAGGTTGATTTTCATACATTCCAAGTGCACCTCGATAGTGACCAACATTCGTCTCTCTTGCTTCAATTCGAGAGCTAGAGCCGTTGAACACCTCGCAAGTCTTGGACGGATTGTTTCGGAAGCAAAGATAGACTAAAAACTCGAACAAAAGATGATAGGGTAAGAAGCTACCTTCTGAATCATTTTGGACAGCAACAGAGCCGAAGTACGCGTCAAAATTGGTGAGCAGCTTGTAATCGAAATCGACAAATTCGCATCCAGCCAGAATGCTCACCTTTAATGTTTAAAACCTTTCAGAAAATTAACCTCACCCGTCGAAAGTCGTAGTCGCCGCCGAAAAGGTAGAGCTGACCCTTGAGCATGGCATGACCAGCTTTGTAAAGATATCCGTTTGAACCAACTCGAGGCTCCGGAGTCGAGTAATATCGTTGTTCAAGGAAATCACCTTCGCTTCCAATCAAATAGTTGACTCGATCAAGCTCCAGATCGCTGATCACTTGAAGATATCGCTCACACTACGAAAAAAAAATTACTATTGAAAATGACGAAAACCTTGCCTTTGTTGAGTCTTCGCAAGGACATCCATTAGGGCAGTTTTTCATGCAAGGGCAGTCCTCAAGATTGGACTCATACTCATCGTAGCAAGTTCTGTGACAAGTCGGATCATTAGAACACTGCTTCAAGCAAAAATCCAGGAAACCGGAGTTCTTGTCAACGCAGACTTGATAGTTGACGTCATTAGCTTGTGGATTGTCGCAAGCACCGCAGAAAGTGCTCTGACAGCCATCACATCCGTTCGGGCAATTGGTTGAGCATGGACAGTCGTCCATTGCAAGTTGATTGTTCTCTAGACAAATTGCCTGGCATCGGCTGTCTTCGCATGATGCGATGCAATCTTCGAAAACTCCGCTGTTGTGAGCTTGGCAAGCATCGTAAGCGTCTTGATTTCTGAAAAATAATGGTTTCGAAACTCTCATTTTTCTCTTGAAAAACTCACGGGCAATCATTTGATTGAGAAGCGACGAGGCCAAATCCGGCAAAAACATTTGAAATATGCCTCATTTTTTGCAATTTTCTCTGGCTCTTTAGCAAAGACTGGTGCTCTTTGACCAGGGAACCGGTTTTTAAAGAGAATTTTAAGAGAATGATTTCTGTGAATAAATATCAATTGGAGGCGTGTCAATAAGTTTCACAGTACGCGTATTGCATCATCCGGAAGGGTTAAATGTCAAGCAGGAATTCATCGTTTAAAACTATCAAAAAATTATTTTCTTCCGAAAAAAGGTTCTCCTTGTTGATTTCATCATTGACTTGGCGATATTTGTCACAAAAATGGGGATCTATTGGCAAGAAATTAAAGTTCACTTTAAACCAGTTGTCTCAAATTCTTACGAGAGGATAACTACCGTGTTCCAGGAAGATAATTGATCATTTCCCGATTCCCCGCGCGTCAGAAGGATCTGATCCCGGATGAAATGAGGGTTTTGATTGAGTATAATGAGCCCAACAGATTTTCGCGCCTGCATAAAAACCGAGCAGCAGACTTTCTCGCCAGTTCAATTCGAGAATGAAAGTTTTTGGATACGTCGCTAGCTGTGCTTTTGCCTCGCCTTTTTGGATACTCCCAGGTCTTTATTTTTTCGTTCAAGGTTTTTAAACAAACTTTACTGCATTCAGACTTGGCAAAATTAGCTAAACCAGGAGTGGAGAAGCGAAAAGCACCTGTTGATGCGCTGAACATTGACATGAAATCCTTCGACTTCGACGACTTTATTACTGATTACTTCGGCGCTTGAGAACTCCTTGCTTATTTTCTTCATGAAATTCTTAATAAACAAATTTTTTGTTCATGTCCGTCTTAAACTACTTATCTGCATTAAATTTGAATTACCCATCAAATTTTGAATATATTTGATGCTGAAATCAACGAGGAAATAAAGAGAAAGGGCTCAGAAGGCGGCTCATCCCCGGGGCAAAGCCAAGCGCGCCCGGTGGGGTGAAAATGCTGAGAGCTGCATTTTCTGAATCGATTCGCGCTCGACGGGTGTCTTGCGCCAGACGCCAGCTGATTGGCCCAGCCGTCATAATGCGTCGGTGGGCGCATCTCCCCGCTCGCCGAGACGATTTTTCAAAATCCCAAAAACCGGACGCAACTTTTTTCTTGAAGATCCGACTTAACTAATCCCTCATTTTTGAAAAATAGAGATTTACTGAAAAGAAAAGGAATTCGTAGAAGACTTCAACAAAGAAGATGCTTGTAACAACCATTTTATTATCATAATTTTATTCTAATTCATTTTTATTTAATTATCTTATGTTTAACCTTTTTATCGCTGAAAATCAAGTAATTTTTGAATAATGAAATTAAGATTGACAATGTTTACTTTTGCCCGAACATTTGACTAAAACCTGTGTTCAACAACATGTGCGAAAAACCTGAGTCAGGTTCCGAGGTCAGACTAAAAAGGTAGTCTCATAATGACCCCTTCCTGTAGGCGAGCCGCGATAAACAGTGGTAGTTGGGGTTATAAATATGAGGAGTAACACTAAGGCCGAGGGAGATTTTCACTATCTCGCTGGGCGAACCTGCTAGTGAAAGCTGGCTTAGCACCACTCAGCAAATGGCCCCAGAACGAAGCTTTCTTTTTCACAGAGAATAGCTGGCCCGTGCACCTGCTGCATCGAAGAATAACTTTGTTTTCAGTATCAAAAGTGAAGGTTATGTAATTCTTCAAATTTTGACTTTCGCGTGTGAAAATTGAATTTCCGGAAATTATATATATCTGTTGAACGATCCTTAGGCTAGGCGATTTCACGCTTCTCAGCTTCCGGCCAAGAGAACGAATGGCCACAGGAAACAGGCTAATAGCCGATGATCATGTTTTTTCCGACGCGGTCAAGTGTGCCAGAGCCCTCCGATTTGATAAGAATGACTGCTAATCTTGCCGATTTTGGAGAGCTGTAATTTTTTGCTTCCAAAATCATCCGGCCGCAAATCGGGCAAATTTGACACGGGTGAACACGGGCTACTTGACCCAAGGACTGCTGATAAAAAAAAGGGGTATCGCGGGCCCTAAGTGCCAGCGGAAATATCAACGATGTTTACTTTATCTTCTTTTACACACTTTCCTCGGGTAAACTTACTTGAGCCATATTTCTAAATTGCCAGTTCTGAGTTCTCAAAATTGAGTTTCAAGAAAAAAACTGAAAATTAAGGGCGTCAAGCTCATTGACAATGAGCTCAATGAGTCATTGTGGAATTTATCTTCAAGATTTTATGATTTTTTGGCTGTCAATTTGAATGTTAAAAATGGTAGTTTCTTGTAGCTAAGCCAGGTTCCTCAAATTCACAACGAAAAAGTGACGGTTTGAGTGTTAAACTGACAGATTTGAATTTGACAGATGGCGAAGCCGACCTCCCTTCGTAGAGCTATTCAAACAAGGGGAGACGTAAATCGAGTTAATTTTTTATTGATTCTACGCTCTATCTACCGCTCTATTCATATACGACCGCTCGCGTGTAAGTCCATAGCGAGTTATGAATAATTATGAAAGGAAATTTAAATTGAGAGAAATTCAAAAGCCCGTCAAAAAAGCGTGAAAGTTTTGAAATTCGAGAAAGAAAAAGAGCGAGGAGATTTTGAATTAAATTCCAGGAAAGGTCTGGCTCGTGCGCCGAGAGATGATTTATTATTCTTGATGCTCCAAGAAAAACAAGCGCGGTGTAATTCGCGGGATAATTTTGAAAACTTGACGGCCACGATAATTTTATCCTCGCGAAGATATTCGTGCAAAATTGCCTTTACTAGAATATAAGTACGTCTATATAAGTGTTGAATCAGTCTTTTTATCACTGTCAGATTCTTGCTTATCGGAAAACAGTTTCAAATTAAAGGTTTTTTAAACATCAATAATCCAATTATCGTGAAAATTCTTCTTTTCTTACAAAATCAATCGTAACAATTTGATATAAAAATGGCCCCATGCATACATTTTTGATCAACTCTTTTGTAAAAATAGTGTTTAGTTTCTATACTTCTTTCTGTTACTTTGCCTTGATTAAATAATAATTAAATTATTATCTTTGCATTCCATAACCATCTGTGTACCAATTCCTTCCGAAAATTCTGTGTGGTAATTTGCTAGTCATCAAACACCAATTTCGCTACGCGTGCTGGCGCACAACTCACACCTCCACCAGAAAAAAAAAACGAAATGCGAGTGCGCACCCATTATTATAAGCGCTGCTGCACCACACCAGCACTATCCCTGCGTGGGTGGTGGTGCGTGAAAATTCACTTTGATTCACCCTTAGGGTGATTTTCTGGCGCCAAGGTGTCTAGATATTCCACTCTCTGTTCGCAACGCGCCCCGCTGTCTTACAAAAAGGCGCCTTTCTTTTTCAAAATAGTAAATACCAATTTTAACCGCTGCTTTTTTCAGAAAACGTTACAGTAAGAACTCACTGTAGTTAGAGAAGCTGATCGTCATCGAGAAACAACAAACAAGAAAAGAACCAACAACTAGAATCGAGGAAGAGAACAAACAAGAGAACCACATTTGAGACGAATTTCAATAAGGATTTCTGAGTGAAATTCTTACCCCCCTTTTTTATTGGCTCATTGGAAAGAGCGTAAAAAGTTATCCTAGATTCGCCCAAAAAAGGATGAAATTTCCCCCGAAATGACGTCATGGCACGTGACCAAAGTTCCAAAAGTACCAAAACTTTGGACGCTCCGCATTTTCGACCCACTTTAGCTATCAGGGCGTGCGATAGTGGAAAATGATCGTCGCAACGAGAGCTATGCGTGCATCTAGGTTTCATCCCTCCAAAATTTTTTCAAAAAATTGAAATTATGAAATTATGAAAAGGGTTGAAAAAATTTTTGAAGGGATTAAACCTAGATGCACGCATAGCTCTCGTTGCAACGATCATTTTCCACTATCGCACGCCCTGATAGCTAAAGTGGATCGAAAATGCGGAGCGTCCAAAGTTTTGGTACTTTTGGAACTTTGGTCACGTGCCATGACGTCATTTCGGGGAAATTTCATCCTTTTGGGCGAATCGAGGATAACTTTTTACGCTCTTTCCAATGAGCCAATAAAAAAGGGGGGTTAGAATTTCACTCAGAAATCCTTATTGAAATTCGTCTGAATAGAAGAAGCATTTTGCTAGTTCCACTTGGAAAGGTAATTATCGCCTTATTAAGGGGATGCTGCTCAAGAAAAGCAGCGGCGCGTGAAGTTTCCTACATATTTGTTCACACTTGGGCGCATCCCGCGGCGCATCAGGATTTCTGCACCTGACGCAGATTTAGTACAAACAGCTCTAAATAACAACATATTTAGCGCCTCTTCATCCCGCGGTGTAAAAACAAGAATCGAAACTGAGAAATTCTGGATTGAGAGACGATTGAAAATTGAAGAGAGAAACAAAAGATGGCAGATCACGCAGCAGATCCAGCGAATGATCCGAATCATGCGGCAGCCGCGGCCGCTGCAGCTGCGAATCAATGGGCAACAGGACTTGCTGCTGGAAATCCATACTTGCCACAGGTACAGCTAAGAGAGTAGACATCGTTTACCGCGATCTAGGTTCGGTAACCTGTGTTAATACCTGAATCAACCCCTGAACGAGCAGCTTTTCATTGAAGCTCTTTCAGGATCCTGACTCAGGTTACTACACAGGAAGACCAGCTTATTCCTTCATGTTGAGCCAGTGTTTACTTTTAGTCAATTAATATTCTTAGTGTTATTGATTTTTATAGAGTATACCGGGGGATCAAAATGGCGGGATGCAATATCCATGGGGTCAAGATTTCAACCCCCTGGCTGGACTGAACGCGCTTCAAGGAGGCTTGCCGGGCGTTCGACCTCAAACGCCTGGCATGGGACTTCCTGGTAGGATTTCAAACCCCCTCTTCCGTCTATTGATTGTGTTTTTCTTTCAGGGTATCCGAATCCTTGGGCGCAAATGGGCGGCTATCCAGGGCAGGTTCCTGAAGCGCCAAATCTTGGGAAGGCGGAAACGAAGAAGAAAAAGGAGAAATCCAGGCCTAGTCCTTATGAAAAAGGTAAGAGAATAGTCACCTGACTGATAAATTGTCTTGTTTTTGAAGTCCTTTTTTGCTTTATTGATGATATTTTTTTTAAAAAGCTTTTGAAGGCGGACACATGCTCCCAGCAAAGCAAGAAAAAGAAGAAGATCTGTCAATGCTGACGCCAGCCGAACGAGAGGAGCGTGAGAGGCAGAGACGAGTCGCCAATAATGCTCGTGAAAGGTTACGCGTGAGGGATATCAACGAAGCCTTCAAGGAGCTCGGCAGGATGACTCAAATGCATCTCAAAAATGATAAGCCTCAGGTAATCATCAAGTTCCTTTTTTGCTTTACGGGGTTAGTTTTGGGAACTCGCTTTCAGATCCGTTCGAATTCCTATTATCCGATTGTTCTAAGTTACTTACTGGGTTTTCACAGGGAAGGACCGTACTTGCTCGTTCTTGATTATTCTAATAGGCTTCTGTTACCCGTCAAAATTATTCGAAAGAAAAATCCAATTAGACCGACTTCTGTCCTTTTAGAATAACTGCTGTCTCTAACAACCCGCTTTTAGACAAAACTATCTATTCTACAACACGCAGTAAACGTGATCATGAATCTGGAGCATCAAGTGCGCGACCGCAATCTCAACCCAAAAGCAGCCTGCCTCAAGAGAAGGCCGGACGGGGCCGATCCAAGCTCGATGGGACTGCCTCAATCGCAATTACCGAGTCAGCCAGTGCCGCCAACTGGCTCGCAACCCGACTTTTCGCAAATTCCTAATCAACCTGCTAACGGCACTTCTTCGAGTGATAATATGGTGAGTACTGGAATCAAGTAAACATGCTTTAAGATTGTCGGTCCCGTAAAAGTGGCGCCGATCGTCCAATTTTTCTTGCAATTCTTAACTGATATTTCAGGTGCCGCCCAACAAGATCCCCTACAGCGAGTTCGGCCCCGGCTCGGTCCTGAACCCTCCTGCTTCTGTTGCCTCTCTGGGATCGTACCCATCCCATTCCGCCGCACCGCATCTGGACCCCAATCTGCCCTCGCACATGTCTTCCTTCCAGTAGCAGTGGTCCTTTCTTTTAACATGACTCTCACCAACTTCCTTCACCTCGAAACACTTTAAATATCGAAAGAAGCAAAATAAGTATTAACGCAGACATCCTAACAAAAGAGTTAAAGTTATAGTTGCGCACCTGCTTAAACTTTTATAAATTTTAACTGTATATACTGTTATCGGGGAGCGTTTTGTTGATAACTGCAATTTTCAGTTTTAAAAACGAACAAGAATGCTTCAATTTATCTTTTTTCTAGCGCTGCGCTGGGGCTATTTACTTTCGTTCACTTTTTCAAAATAGCCCTGCTTTAGTTCGGACTTCTCTGAGGATTTTTGCCCTCTGGAATTCAACCCTTTGTAACAAAAATGCAGTCAATGAAAAAACCCCACTGCCTAGACTCCTTTCCGAGTCGCCAAACACTCACTGAATGCGAAATCATCACCAATTCTTATCAGATCTAACAAAACAAGCCAATTCAAAAAAGACAAAAACAAAAGTTAAGTTCTTTATTTTTAGTTTCTTTCCTAGTCACTTTCCAATCAGTATTCTTCCTCCAAGTCTTTATCACCAAGTTTATACATTTACTTTAATTTAATCTTATCTAACAATTCCCTTATTCAATTTAATACTGCTTTAATATCGCGTAACAGTAACGAACTTTACGAACACAAACCCACAAGCACACTGTATTATAAACTTTGTCGATTTTGCCAGAAAAAGATTTCTCAATAAATTTGACGAATAATAACTTGTTGTTTGTTTTTATTCAACTTTTGTGCAGTAAATTAGAAATTCTAGTGTTCACAACTCATCATGACTCTCATGCATCTCGCAATTACAGGTTGATACAGTTATTTCTGGATCTTTGTCGATAAGTTCGAAGTCTTCGGTTACGGTAGGGTCGAAATCCATCAACTCGCTAGAATTTTCTCATTAGAAAAAAGAAAAGTATAATTTAAGCGTACCTGTACTGTTCAAATGCTTGTAAATAATGACAGTAAACATTTTCCGGCTTCAAAAGGTCCCTTGTCAAGTCGAATCCATTCTGAGCAATCCACTCAGCAATTTCGTCGTTTTCCAGGGCCCATTGTATTTTCTCTTCTATGTTTTCAGTTTTCTCGTCTACTTCAACGAAATCGATGTCCTTTCTCAAATATGGGTACCACCACTCAGCATATTTTGATTTCTGTTTGAAGATTAAAGAGTTTGTTTGGAAGATGTAGGGCGCTCTGTAGGGAGCTACAGTCCCGTCCAACAGCAGTTGAAATTTGAAGTTGCCAAAATCGGTCATTGGGACGATCGGGACCTTCTTATCTTCCCCTTGGGAATGGAATTGAAAGCTGGTTATTCCAGCGTCTATTGAAGTGTTGTTCAGAGAGGATACCCTTATTCTTTCTTTTGAGGAATCTCTTCCCCGGAAAAAGCCTTTTGGGACCTTTTGCTTCCATTTAGGCCCGTTGAGCTGCATGGTTAGGATGTCAACGTTTATTTTTGACATGGAAAGAAGCGTTGTTTTGATCTGATCCCAGGTTGGAACGACGATATCGCTCGTTGAATCGCTTCCACACCAAGAAAAGATCGGGAAATCTGTAGACAGGGGCCAGTCACCTACGTTGAAGAAGAATTCGATGTCTGGAAGCCTGACTTTTCGGAGGAGGGAAAGAATGATGCCGTCCGAGAAGCGCTTGAAATCTAGGTTGGGAGAAAGGGTCTTTGAATAAAGTCTGTTGTTCTTGATGATGTAATGGACAACGCTGTCGTCGGCGAAGGTTTTTGAAGAATGATTGGCGATGGTCTCTTTTGTGATTTTTTTGCTCTTCAACCGGTTGAATGAAGATGTTAAATGCTTGAACTCTTCGCATTGGAAAGAGTTTTTGAATTCATCTCTAGACTTTGGGCAGGAACAGGACTCCGAGAGAAGGTTTTTGAAGGTTTTTTCAAAGATTGGCGAGTTTCGGTATTGAAGTTTGAGGGTCGACGAAGTTAGAAAGGGGGAGATGACTTTATATCGGAAGAGAACGCGGCCATCGTGAGTTACTCCAAAGTCTGTTCTTGCTCGAGCTCGTTTGCCTGATTTTTCATCGATTATTTTGAACGAAATATCTAAAAAAGTGTTCGAATAAAGAATTAAAAATGATTGAACGAATTATAATTTGATGAACAATTCATCTCACAGATAAATTATTGTCAGTTGGTTACATCTTCTTGAAGAAGAGTAAAGATTTAAAAAAACTCACCCGAAGGATCAAAATCAGAAAAAATCGTTCCATTCTGAGTAGGTATCCCGTAAAAATATCTTACAGGTAAATTGACTTGCTCGTTCAACCCGGGTCCTTCGAATTTCCACTCAATTCGATTACCCTATAAAAGGGTTAATATGCGCGGAGTTTTCGTACGATCATACCTGTATTTTCTGCCAAAGAAAAAGTAGTAAAGTTTCACAATTTATTTTCATTATTTTATATTTGATTTCTCTTTAAATTTTTTCCAACCGGATGCTGGATATAAGTAGCTGGCCGACACGCATCAAAATATATTATCGGTTGCTTCCGGATAGCTGATCGCTTGTGACGCAGGGTCAAAACCACACGGTTTCTGCGTTTGCGCGGTTATCCTAGAGTCAGTGCTTCTATAGAAACCGACAAAGGGCCTAATGCCAATACATCAATCACGCGGATATTCGAAATTTAGACAGAAAGAGGCATTAGAAAAATTCAATTCCTCGTGTTGAAAAATAATAATTTTATTTACGCTCATAGAATAATATTCAATTATAGAAAAAGAGAGCTTCAATAAAATTTCTCTTTGAAAAATTTCATGAATTCTTTTTTCTTTCTAATTCTATGTTGCGATGATCCAGAATGATCATTGATCACTGATGATCAGTGACTGATCAGTGAATCAAGTTGAAATCAAACCCCAAGGACAAATATTAATCACGAGCATAAAACCGAAAATTTCATAGCACTCCCGAGCGTTGTTTATGCGACCTCGGTTTATTGATAAACAGCTCCCGCGATGTTTCTAAATATGAAACGAAATAAGTTAACTTTCATGCTCAGTAAGCGATGCTTTCTCTTCTGACTCAGCTTGGTATTTGAAATAAAGCTAAAAGTTGAAGCTTAGAGGGAGGTGAGTTGAACCTTTGGCGGATTTCAGGAGTGATGAACATGATTGACATTTTGATATTCCAAAGCCAGCGTTAGTCGATCCATGGTTTGTCAACAAGATCGAAACAAGATATCAGAAATTCTGATTCAGAATGAATTCATTGAACTGGAGTCTTATTTGTTTGTGACGGTCGTTGAGTCTGAGTTGGAAAACCTTCGATTGTCTGTCGACCAAATAATTATCTATGGTGTAACTGAAAGACTCCCAGTACAACTTCGGGCGTGGGTACTATCTTGAGGTCGTTAGACAAGTCCCGAATGGTCTAGGGGTTAGGATTCCAGATTCTCACTCCGGCGGCCCGGGTTCGATTCCCGGTTCGGGAGGACTTTTGAAAAACAAAGGTTCTGAACTCGAAATCCTAACTTGGCTTGAAAGCTCCATTTAACGGTTCTTGATAGAAAAGATTGCTTGCAACAAGACTAAACTGGCGACTTTATACTAAGACTTAGTCGATAAGTCAAATGATTGAAAAATGCTGAGAATATTTTCTAAATCCCAAAGATAAACCTTAAATCAAGCCTGTTTATACTCATGTGACATGAATTCGTTTCTCTGAATTAATCTTACCACAGCTGGCGGTCTATCTTATCTCACGCGCATAAAAACGATTCGGTCGGCGGTTCGAATCAGAGTCTTTTGAAAAAATGAAGCTTTTGGGACTTTTTTTCGGTGCTTTGTCAGCTCAGCTCGTCGACGTCTATTTTGACGATCAGGGTCAACAATCGGAGGATGGCAAAACTTGGAGAGCTCTCGATGTCGACGAGAAAGGACCAGGTAAGTTTTCTTTATAAGATTAGCGTTTAATTTTTCTAGGAATGTGCAAGGGTCAGAAAATTCCAGCTGTTGAAAATGGCAAGTGGAAGTGCCAGCGAAACTTGAACGATGACGGTACCAAAAAAGGCAAGGGCCGAAAGTGCAAGCTCCAATGCAACAAAGGCTTCCAACAATTCTCCGATAAGCAGAACAGACCCTGGTCCGACGGAGTTGTCAAGTGCAAGTCCAACAAGGGCTGGAAGCGAAAGCCTGGAAAGATTTCCTGCGTCAAGAAGTAAATTAATCGCGCTTTTAATGATGCTTATTTTCTTCATGAACAATAAAGCATGACTATTCAATTGCTATCTTTTTATTATACAGGGTATAATATGTACAGTGATTACAGGCAGGCATTGGAGAATTGTTGCAGCGCGACTTGATAGACCATCAACGATTCGGGGTTGAAAAAGAAGCTCAGGAAGTTGTTGACTTTCAGCGTTTCCGATTCCGTTAGTCTGTTGAGATACAGTATCATCGCATGAAGGGGGTCGGAGTTACCTTTTGTTGATATTGACTCGTGAACTAAGGAATGAAAATAAGAATATTTAAAAATATCATTTTGAAGTTTCTAGGTATAATTATTCAAATAAAAGCATACCTCTTTGGTAGTCTTTGACGAGAAATTCAAAGGCAGCATCGACTAAAAAGGAGTTTTCTTCATTTTGAAGCAAAGCAATTTCGTTGAATGGCACTAGAATTTTCCCTGAGATGTATTGGAGAGCAAGGACGAGAAGAATTTGACGGTTGGATACAGATGTATTCGGTTTCGAAACTAAGGACCGCTTTCTACGTCTTGTCTGTTCAGGAAAGTCGAGGAAATAAGCAGCGTCGACTTTCTTTTTAATGTCCTCGAATTGATAATCTGAAGAGACCATGAAAGTGAAATTGGTATTTTCAATGCAATCGTCAGAGCTGTTGAAGCGGTTAGGTAATTTAAGTCATCTCAAAGAGAAAAAAATGAATAAAATTTGCTCAAAATAAAAGGAAATTATGGTTAATACAACTTTAATTTTACCTTGTGGAAAATTGATCTTTGCCAAGGTCATTCCACTAGAAGCTTTTTTGAACTGAAGAATTTCGATATTTTTGTCGTCCTCTGCCAAAGAAAGATCGAGAATTTTCTTATACTGCTTGTAGGCCCCTGATGATGGATCCTCTAAGTTTTCGTTGAAGTAGAGCGAGAGAATTATCTCGTGAGTATTGTCCACCACGATGAATTCTTTTGGAGCTTCTGTCGTTACAGCCTGCATCTCTTCAACAGCTTGACCAGATTGCTGCTGAGCAACGGCACCTGAAAATGAATTATTTTTAAATTCTTGATGAAAATTCACTCGTACCGATAAAATGCCCTTCTTTTGGTACTGTTTTTAAATAGTCGAAGATGTCTTTCCACTCCTCCTCCGACGTGATTCCTTTGATCGTCATGTTAGCTTCGATGCCAAAGTAAAAAACTGTCGATCGTTTCAAATTTTCGACGGAAATTTCCAGTGGCCCAAACGTCAGCCAAACTGGAGAGTCGACAAAAGCTTGCTCAATCACGGATTTCAGCTGTTTCGAGTAAAGAGATTCAGGCTCGTTCAGTTCATTGCTCCAGCCAGATTTGAGGACGACACGCACGGATTTCTCCAAAGAGCCCTGGAGGATCTCGTCTTTGTCCTTTTCCGGAATTGCAATCTCGGTGAAAAGGAATGAGTCTTTAACAATCTCCTCTATCGCTATCGCAAGATCGTTTTCCTGCGTGTTTTGGGTTCGTTTTGCAGAGAATTCTACGAGGGCTTCGACCATTATTTCATCGTCAGCGATCGATTGCGAAGGTGTGAGACTCTTTACCGTAACGGACAGTCTCTCGAATTCACTCATTCTGAAGTCCCTCTTTATCATCTGCGAGATTGTTTCTTTCAGCTCATCTGCTGCCAGAGTGTCTTTTTCGAGAACACTTTGCCAAGGAACAGAAAGTTTTATCTCTCGTTGAATCGTGGCGATTCCAGCTGAGGTTCTGTACGCATCGAAGCTGTAATTGTTCTCGAGTACGGATATTGCGAAGTCATGGATGGAGCCTTTCGAGAAACACTGGTTGTTGATAAGATTTCCAATCGCGAGGATCATCGGGGTGTTTCCAAGTGTATCATTTGTTGAGAAATCGATGAAATTCAGCATTTTCAGTGGGTCTTTAATTCAAAAATTATTTCATTAGCATTTTTTCTGGTTTACCTTTTTTGTAGTCAATGTTGACCATAATCTCGATCGCGAAATCTTCCAGTCTTTCTGAGTTCTCTTCCATGTTCTGATCGAAGGTCGAGAATGTCTTCGCAAGACCAGATACCTTTTCATCTTTGAACTGAGGATACTTGAGCGAAAACATGACTTCTGACTTGTCAAGTGGAGGTGGAGTTGGTGGCCTTGATTTTGATAGCATAGATCGGTCTTGGTCTTGCATGCTTCCGACATCAAATTGATCGTCAAAGTCAAATGCGGGGACCATTTTTTGATTCATCAAACTCGTCAAGTCGATGTCTCCATCTCGATCGTCTAGAATTGCTTTCAATGTGCTAGCCATTTTGTAGGTCTCTGGATCTCGGATCAACTGGTTGAGCATTTCCATTTTCATTCTGTCAATTTTATCCCCGCCAACGTCATCCGCCTCGTCCAACATGGTCAGCATCATCGGGTTAATTGAACCACTTGTTGCCATTTGCGCAAGCATTTGATTCTTGAGTAGTTCGGATGGCGATTTTGACTCCGAGCTTTCATCATTTTTATTGAGAAAAGATTGGACCATCATCTGACTGACAGGATCGCCGGAGGCTGACATCTGAGCTAACATTTGTTGCTTCAGCATCTCTGTTGTCGATTTCGACCCATTATCGTTTTCGTCATCATCATTCAGGAAAGACAGCAGCATCGGATTGATTGGAGTGCCGGAAGAAGACATCTGGCTCATCATTTGCGCCTTCATCATTTCTTTCGCTGAAAAATCCTGGTCACCATCGTCATTGAGCATGGACATAAGCATCGGATTAATTGAATTTCCAATAGAACCCATTTGCGACATCATCTGAGCCTTCATCATTTCAGAGACGTCCACATCACTTTTGTCATCATTCAAAAATGACAAAAGCATCGGGTTGATTTGTGCTTGATTTTCAGAATTGCCCATTTGTGCCATTAGCTGCGACTTCATCAATTCTGACGAAGAACCCTCACCATTGCTCAAAAGCGAAAGCAAAGCTGGATCAAACTGCTGTCTCTGATCTTGGTTCATCTCTGTCGGCATCATACCGGGTATAAAAAGTCCATTCAAACTGACACAATCAAGCCTCAGGAAAAGAAAAAGAAATATGACCTTCATTTTGTTTGAAAATTGAAATTCGCTAAAATTCGATTTGAAACTCGAATTTATATTGTCGCGAAAACTGTGAAATTTGGAATCTGAATGAGATGCATCATCGAACCAGTAAATAAATAGCGTCACAGGTGGATAAAGATATCGCTCGAGAAATCACAGCTTGTATCTCACTTATCTTCGAAAAGATCTAGCTACCGCTAAGGTACCTTAGATTCAACATAATTCTATATCAATTTGAGTTATTTCACGCTCTACTGAAGCATAGAATGAATTTGGATTTACGAAAGTTCTTCTTCTTCAAAAACAAAATCGAGAAAATGAAAGTAATATGCGTTGGTTTTCCGAAAACAGGGTCAAAAACCTTGTCGGCCTGTTTGAATCACTTTGGATACAAAGTCGCCGATTTGATGGAAAATGTGGAAATGAACAAAACATGGCTGAGAATAATGGAGAGAAAGATTCCCTTTTCTCGAATTCTTCGGTAAGATTTTCTATTGCGATTTCAATACGTTTTCTTAGAGAGTACAAAAAGCGAGGCTACAACGCAAACCAAGATGTTCCATCAACCCTATATTGGCGAGAATTTGTCACGCATTGTCCAAAAGCCAAGGTGATTCTGACAGTTCGAGATTCAGGAGAGCAGTGGTTCGAATCGCGACTGCGATGGGTACGAAGTCTGAGAAAATATTCCATCGGTGGAATTTTTCCCTTTTGGCTTTTGCTTTTTCTGATGTCGTTTGGTTTTATGGGCAAAACAGCCAAGCGACAAATGAAAATCAGTAAGACTACCGAGTCCAACTGTTTCATGAATAATTCGTCATTCTAGTGCAGCTTTGGATGGAGAGATTCCTCAAAATAAAACCGGGCTTTGACTTTTGCTTTCAAGAAGAGTATGAAAGATTTTTCATCGAGAACAAAGCAATGATGATCGAAAATTACAACGATCATATTTTACGGGTAACCAGAAGTGTTCCGGCTTCTCGGCTTCTTGTGTGGAATGTCAAAGGTAAATGCAATCAACGAATCTTTTATGAAGGAAATTAAGATGGTTGGGAGCCTCTTGCGAAATTTCTCAACAAACCGATTCCCGAGATCCCCCTTCCGATGGAAAACGCTTCCGGATCGAATGTTGAATGGCGCCGGAGAAATTGGAACGACCATCCGATCATGAAAGAAGCAAGGGAAAAGCTTTTTGTATCATTGATTATGCTTGCGAGTTTTCTGTTCATTCTTTTCTCCTTCATCTTGCTCCGCCCGGTAGCTCAATAATCTGCAGTCTTCCCTTTTTTCTATTATGAGTCCATAATGGAGAGCTCTTTGTTTTGACCAAGAGGAAATTCAAGCGTTAAAAAGAACAATAACTCTTCGTTTGCGATATTACACACTCCCTGAGTCATAAAATTCATAAATACGATCCGGGCAAAGCGTAGCTCCCTGTGAAATAAACATTTGATTAATTCTTCCTTTTCTTTGACATTTTTCCAGGGCGCAGTTAGGACTGATAAAAACCGAAAGACAAAAGAGAGAGAAAATTTATTGTTCTGTTAGTGAATTAAAACTCGCAGAGAATGTACAGAAGCGTCATTCTTTTTTCAAGGCATGGAAGGTTGAGACTTAGCAAATGGTTCCTAAGTGTGCCTGAAAAAATAAGGTGAGAAGGAAGAAAAAACTGAATGATAAAATTTGAAGAAATAAAACGAACCATGAAGTGATACAAATGGCATTGAATAGAAATGGAAACTATTCGAATATTTTCCACCATAAAGGTTTTTTTATTGAACTTCTGCGCTGAATTTATAGATGAATTCAAGGCGTTAAATATATTTATAAACGATATGCTTCCCTGTTCTTTTGCATTGGAGTAGATGAGGATGAAAATGAGCTTTTAGCGCTTGCTTTAATCCATAGAATTGTCGAAGGTATATTCTTTCGTCTTGCTAGCGCTGTAATGCTTTTCTAGCGCTTGATCGTTACTTTGGAAACGTTTGCGAGCTCGACGTTATCTTCAATTTCGAACGAGTCCACGCTGTTTTGGACGAAATTTTGCTCGGAGGGGAAATTCAGGTTCGCCCCTTTTGAAGCTTTTTGATCTCCACAATTCTAGGAAACATCGCTTCGAGAAATAAAACTACACGTGCAAAATGCGGATACTGAGATGGAGAACGAAATCAACGGCGATGGTTGGTGGAATATTGCCGCCGTCAATTAGCGCATTTAAAAACTCGTTGACAACAATTAGAAAAGTTTGGTGTGATTCCCAACTTGATTATTCTTTAGAAATCACCACTAATCTATCTCTTAGCAATCAATTCTCATTTCATCGTTTTAGTGGAAGCAGTAATCAATTTGCAACAATTTCGCCGTCAAATTCGCCGGGTGTGAGTGTAACTAACCTTCATTCTTCAACAAAAAGACAATAAATCTTCATAAAATGTGGCTTTATTCATGGGTAGCTCAAAGGTTGTTCAGTGCAGTTGACATAAATACAGGGTCCATATTTTGGCTCTTCAGTCTGTCCACAGCAGAGCATTTCGTATTCATAAGCAAACCTGATATTATATCAGTAGTATAAGAAAAAAATGGGGTGAGTTTTGATTACCTGTTGAAGATGAAGATATTATCCAAATGGGTGCAGTCTTGAAAAGGGTGATAAATCATGTTTCCAAAAGCAACCAGTTTTCGATCACCAAATTGAGTCTCGTAGTCGCATGCAAAAATGAAGTCCTTTCCGCATGCAATTTTGTCAAAGTCCGAAATAGCCTTGGCGCAGAATTGATTCGTAAAATCAAGCTTGTTATTCAGAATAAAATTATCATTGCACTTTTCAAAGTTTCAGAAATTCTCTTCGTGAATTTCAAGTTATTTTTGCGAAACGATTCCTCTGAATCGCCCAGCATCGTCGCCGGAACCTGAAAAGCTCCTCCATATCCATTTAGTCCGATAAACCAGCATTTCTTGGGCACCTGTCCGGCCGCGTTTGCATCTTGCTGCAGGTCAGGGATGCAGGCAGGGACGAAATCAGTCATGTCAATTTTGGTGCGGAGAATGAGAAGATCGTTCTGCTGGAAATTCGAAAAATCCATGGTCGTGTTGTATTGACTCGAAGGCCAAAGAGATTCGATGGCAAGGAGAGAGTTCTCTTTCAGCGTTGTTAGTTCGAGGTTTTGGCCGGTGATGACATAGAAATTATCCTCATCTAGCCGGGTTCTCATTGTTTTTAAAGATGAAGAAAAGCGTGAGAGAATACGAGTTCCTGTTGCGAGAGGATAATTCTGAAGATTTTCTCTTCCATTCGGCTGTAAACAACTTGCTCTTGCCCAAATCGTCCGGCTTAAAACTCGTTGATTACCACGATTTTCCTCCTTGATTTTGGACGACTCACCTATCAACAGCCACTCCCATGCAGACATTCGTAACAACTGTCGATTCTAGTGTTAGATTACAAGAAGCTCCCCCACCACAGGAAGCTCGAGTGACTGTAACGAGCATTGGCCAGTCGGTGACTTTTGCGTTTTTATCGGGAGTGACATTGGCGAGTGATAATGCTGGATTCACTCCGCAGTGATAGTAGGCATATAGCTCGTAGGGCGTGTTTGGCCACGGTCTCCAAGCAGCTGAAGAATGAAAAATAGAAAGAGAGGATCAAGAAGACTTACGGGTCGTTGTCAGTGGAGCAGCAGTGGGAGCAACAGTAGCGGTAGCGGTAATTTCAGAAGTAGATTTCAAAACAGCGAGTCCGAAAACAGAAAGGACGAAAATCAGACTCATGACCAGCATAATCGCTAGCCGAAGCTTATCTTTCCGGTCTTTTATATGCTCACAAAAGCAATTAAGTTTGTCTCTCAATTCTTTCTTTGAACAGTTCCTAGGGAATTGCGGATAGATTCCTTGGCAGCGATTCGTTTCTTCATTTCTTCCAGCGCATCGTAGGATACTTTTTTCTTCGGAGAAGCTCCCATGTCTTTCTCTTTTCTGCCACAATAAGAAACAAAACTTGTTGATTGATTGGCTTTCTAGAGATTGTCTCTAGAACAGTAACGATCTTTCCAAACAAACAAGGAAGAAAACTTCAGTTTACAAGAAAAGCAAAATGGCGAAGGAGAAGAATCTATCAATTAGCGCCGATGTTCTTCCACAATTTCTTCGATGCTTGATTTTTATGATCACACTTGGCGTTGTTGTCTTCATTCTCCCGGTTGATCGGTAAGGCAATATTTCGATTTTGAGTATCGACGATATTTTTAAAGGCCTGAGTGGTGCTGTAGTATCCTGAAACAGATGGCTTCCAACATGAAGTATTTGTTTGATGCGTTTTTGTCAACTGGAATTCATATTTTTGTTCTAAACTGGCTACAGGATCTCTACCCTGGTTCCTTCTCAGGTAAAATTAACCATTTCTTACAAGGAATTCAAAGAATTCAGGGTTTATCTTTACTGCTGGAAAAGCCTACGCTGCTTTTGCGATTGCTGCCTGGGCCAAAAAGATCATCAATTCTCAAGGCGTTTTAGAAGCATTTCACGAGAAACAGCTCGATGAAAAACCAATCAAAGAAAAGTCAAGAAAGTCGAAGACAAAGTTAATTTACAACAATAACTTCGAATGAATCGCTATTTAAATAAAAATTTTATATATATTTCAACATCTCGTTTTCTGTCAGAGGTAGATTCAAACAACAGTGTGTAAGGTCTGGGTGATCGGGAAGATATATAAGTACAGTGATACTTCTGTGAGCAGCTAGCCAGATATGTAGCCGTGGTTGAGCCGATGATGCGCATCCTCGTCCTCGTTTTCCGAGTGTTCAGAGAGAAAAGCTCGCGAAACGGATGTCTTTAGTGGAGTCGGGAGCTTTTCAAAAACAGCGGCAAGGTCTTTTCTTGGATACATTTCCGTTTCAATAAGTCTTATTGAATAAGAAAATTGTCAAAAAGGTATCCAACGTTCCTACAAACGTTGGCGATCGTTTTGTCTTTTTCTTTATCATCGTTCTTGAAACGTCGGAAAAGGTACTTTTGACGTTTTCAACAATCTCATCGGTCAGGAGTCCAGAAGCATTTTCTCGCCCAAACTCGTAGATCGGCCCAAATTTATCGAAATCTAAAGATATTGACGAGAGCAGTCGACTGCTTGTACCATGGGCACTTACCCATTGTCGCGAATTTTTCAATGTTATCGCAGCGTAAGTAAACGCATTCATCGTTGTTGATGAATTCTTCGAGGAGATGGTTGTTTGCGATGTATGCCAGTCGTGACTGGATCTCGTTGAGATCTGGGATTCGGAGAGTCTTTGCCCAGGGCCACCACTTTTGCCAAAGAAGATACCAACCGGAGATGTAGTCGCCGTAGTTGTACAGATCTGCGGATTCTCGAGCGCCAACATCTTTTGATAAAACATGTTTTTCAGAGAAATCTAAGAAAACCTACCGATTGCTAGAACAATATTCGCTCCTCTCGTTTTGGCAACATCCACCGGCAAATTATTTATGTAACCTCCATCGACCAAATAGTGACCATCTCTTGGATCGCACATCGGTGGCAAATAACCAGTCAGTGTCATTGAACCCCTTACATATCTCCATAGACTTCCATACGTATGGACACGCATTCTTTGTTTAGTAAGATCTGTAGAAATGGCAAAGTAGGGGATCCAAAGATCTTCGATTTGCGTTTCCATCAGAGTTTGCTGAATTTCTCGGTTGAAGCCGCGTCCGCTGAACATCGCTTTTTAAATGGACAACCATAAATGTTTTTAGCAACTGATATTATGGCAAAACAAAATTCCTTTTTCCGTGAGAATTAATCAGCAAAAGGAAAATCAGGTAGGTAAAATCCGTTAGCTTGTCCATTCCTGTAATGGGATACGTGATATCCAAAATCTTCGCAAACAAAGATGACATTCTCTTGCAGAAGTCTTTCATATGCACATTCATGGTCTCTACATTTCTATACTTCGCATAGAGTGCGCCAACTAGTGACCCAATCGAAGTCCCACCAACCATATCAATAGGAATTCCTTTTGCAATCAGCTGTTCAATAAATGCAATCTAAATGAAAGTAATTTCAATTCTTTCAAGACCTTTTAAAACCTGTGTGACTCCTCGCGCACCTCCTCCACCAAATACGACACCAATAGATCGTCCAGTGATAAATCGCGCCAAACGGGAAAAGTCAGAAAATGGGCTTTCATTCTTCTCTCGAATTTTGAGCAAAACTTCTTTCCTCAAGCGCGTAGCATTTCGTTTCATCATCAAAGAAGGCACTTTTACGTGGAAATGTGTTGTTAACCATCCGCGGATGTTGAGCCACTCGGCAGTCTTGTAAGGAGTTTCTGCTTCTTCATTGTGGAGCAAAACCAAAACTGAACAGTTGAAATTTCAACCGGAAGGGTTTCTTACCTTTCAATGCTCTTGTCGCGAAGTTTTCAATTTCCTTCTCCAAACTGCCCATCTTCGACTTTGAGCCGCCAAGAGCAACGACCAAAATACAATCAGCCTGTCTCAAGCACCTCTTTGTCCACTCCGTCAGCTTCTCGTCGCACTGGTAGATCGTTACTCTGTGAATATCTTCCTGCTGCCCGAGCCATGTTGTCAAGCGAAATTCATTTTGGACTTCAAAGATCCTCTCGCCCAGTCGTCGCTTGACCAAATCACTTGCCAATCGCTGCACCTTTCCATGTGCGTTCAAAGCGTTTGAAATTTCTATAGAGAAAATTTCTAGCGGCACGTCAGGATCAGAAGTAAGGACTGCGACAGTTGATACATTTGCGAGCTGATTTGCTAGGCCACCGTATGTTTCCTTGTTGAAGATGTTCTGCTGATTAGCCATGAGACGATTGCTGTGATTGATGGCTACTTGGTCTGTCATAAGCGCAATGATGTTCTGAATCGTTGACGGAAAGAGGCGTTTGATATGCTCCATCAGCGCAGCTGGAATCTTGGCAACCTCCGTGTCTCGAACAGCATGGACCGAAAGAGTTCTCACCCGGGATCGGAAGAGATCCATAAGTCCGACAGTCTCTCCCCTTCCAAACTCGCAGACGATTCCGTCTTCCTTCACTCCTCTCAACCGACCACTTAGGACAATGTAGATGCAATCCGCTTGTTCATTTTCCGCAAAAAGTTTTTGCCCAGCTTCATATTGCACCCAATCGAGCGCGAAGTCAATTTGTCGGACGAATTTCGACAGTCGAGAGACTACAGTGGCGGCTAGATTCAAAACCACGCGGGGGTAGTCGCGCATAAGAGCGTAAAAGTCAGACTTTTGCATCTTCAAGAGGATTGAGTTTTCCCTCGCCGTCGTTTTAAAGAATGTTGGCTCGCCTGTGAGAACACTCAATTGGCCGGAGATCGAGCCTCTCGTAGCTTCGTAAAGCGTTGCAGACCGATCGCCACAGCGCTGCTGAGCGACAAGGCAGCCAGAAACTATGTAGTACAGGCAGAGGTCTTGATCGCCCTCGTCGCAGATGACCGTTCCTCCTTCGACTTTCGCCATATCCAATTTATCAGTAATCGCATCAGTGTTCTCTAAGCCAAAGATATCAGCAAGCTCGGAAACGGCGTCTTCAAACATTTCCTCGTCGAAGAAAGGAAGAAAACTTTCACGGCGGTTTTGATTTGGATTCTTCCTTGGTTGAGGAGATTTTGGACTCTTTGGATGCTCCTTGATGGCGGAATCGGACAGATTGTCATCGGTGTCGCGGCAGAAGGCTCGTTCAATCGCGTTGTTGAAATCATTGTTGTCATTTTTGCCTTGTTTGTAAGTTGCTGGTTCTGAAACTCCATCCTCGGCCGTTTCGAATACTGTTGCTACTTCGTTGAAACGCGGTCTTCGGCTGGAAAACGAGCTTGTTCGTCGAAGAGAGTGAGTTTTTTCGTTGCGATTTGGGGTTTCTGGTGAGTTCAGAGGCCCGTTCATTTCGTCGGAAGACACAGAGGTTCGTAAGCTGCTGTTTCGCGAAGGAGTTCGATGAAGAGACGATTTCGCCTGCGCATCGATCAATTCTTCAGATAAACCGAGATAGTCATGAAGCGCGAGGAAGGTCACTCGCTGGAGACGAAGCATGATCATTTGGACAATCCGAACCAAACTGGCGGGAAAGTTTTCAAACTCTTTGAGAATCGAGCTCGCTGGCAACTTGATAATCGTCGATGTTACGCGGGCTTTTGCGGAAACGGTCTTGTATGGTGCTGCGTGTCCTGTAAGGACATCAAGAACAGAGAGAAGAGACGCGATGGACTCCCCAGGGCGGACTTCTGCGATAAGCTTTTCATGGCTTCCTTGCTGGACGAAGAGGTCAATTGCGCCAGTCTAGTGAAAAATGAAAGATGAAAACACCGTGGTACTGTACCTGGACAACGTAAATCCACTCGTCCTTGTCCCCGATCTTGAACAAGTACTCATCTTGCTTGAGCTCTTGTACTTTCATGTGTTTACAGAGCGACAGAAACACCGGCTTGTCAAAGTGTCCAAAAACTCGGACAGTTTTGAGCAAAAACTGGAACTCGGAAGGCAATCGATCATCAGTTTCCACTTCAGATCCTTTCAATAAATACTCCGGAATCTGCTTGACCAGGAGGTGCTCGGGTTCTTTTTCAAGCTGCAGGAGCTTTTTCAGGAGAATTTGAGTTCGTTCCTGAAAGAAGAAGGGGCTGAAGATAAAATAATAGAGGAAGAGAGAATCGTTAGAGTTTTTTCATGCGAATTCTGTACCTTTTGCGTTAGTGGTCTACCAGAGTGCGAGATCTTAGGAATATTGAAGTACGGTTGACCTAGAGAAGAGAAAAAGACCCGTTAGTTCTTTCGATTCTAGTGCTAGTCAGAAAAGATCCATGCAGTAATTACTTGATCAACTTGGCAAAATGAATCATTCCGAATCAGTGATTTTTAATTTGAACCACAACCATTTCAACTCTTGTATTCTATTCGTGAGATTAAATTAACTGTGATACTGTGGGTAAATGTGAGTGTAACTGTACTGGTAAGTGAATTGAATAACTCTGATTACCGGTAGGTAAACCGTCTCTTAGTTTATCATGAATACTGATAATTTTCGAATGCGTTGCGCGTTTAAACTCGTCGAACTTCTTCGTCGCTTGTCGTTTGAGCTAGAATCAGAATAAGTCTGTTTCTCGAAGAATTAAGTAGTTACTCGACGATATTGCCGTGGAAGCTTGTTTTTCGTCTCATCCGACTCGGGCGGCGTTGAGTTTTCTCCACTCTTATCCTCTCTCGTATTCCCATTCGCATCCTCGCCCTCGTTTTTCTTCGAAGGAATGAAGAGAATCGCCGATGTCGTGATGAAAATGATCAGCGCCGCAACAAAGAGCTCAACCCATCCCGAGTGAGCCCATAATTCCGACCAACTTTGCGCCATTTTCGAGCAGCTACTAGTGCGCGCTGTTCATTTTCCTTTAAAAAGTGGGTTGGGTTGATTGTGTTCTTTTATTGAATATATTATTCTTTCATGAATAAACTTTTAATACGATAAAAAATGATGAAAAATGGTAAAAAAGGTAAGATCTGGGCGAAAAATTGAATGTTGAAAAAGAACCTCGGCTGATACACTATCAGTAGTAGGTACTACAGTAGCTGGTACAAGAATTAAGTAAATAGAAGTAAAGATGAATGCAACAGACTTGAATTGAAAAAAAAATGAAACAGCTGATCATCGATCGCAGAAGTGCAGAAATGTGGAATTATTCGTTGAGGTCTTTTTCAAGATTTCAAAATTTTTCACATAAAAACGGATTTAGAAATAGGTAAAATTAGGTTGAATCAACCTGGTTGATAGGTAAAATTGACTATATTGCAACTTTGAGCTAAAGAATTGGCAGATTTACAGATTTATAATTGTACAATGCAGCATCGTCAATGCTTGAACTTATACTAGGTAGGAATAGGATTACTACTAAATAAGGCTCGCTAATTACTAACTAGCCGATTTCGAAAAGCGGAATACTAGTCGTTTTATTTTGAAACCTCCCGGAATCTTCTAAATGCTCCACTCTCGACTCTTCCTCGTTCGAACTTGAACTCCTCCTGCTTCGCTTGATTTCTCGGTAAACAACGGGAATCAGAGCCACTGCAGAGATCAGCCCAGCCGCCATGAACATGTAGAAAACCTTACTCCACCCAAAGTTGTTTTCAATCTCTGGAATGGCGATTTGCCCAACTGCTGCTCCGACAGAGCCAGTTCCGTCGATGATTCCTGTGACAATGGCGACTGCTGAGGGCATGCCATTTTCAATCGCGGCTTTTCCGAGGTCTAGAAAAACAGGTTGAAGAAACGTTGATTTATTCTAGAGTACCTGCGGCGCAAGCAGCACCGATAATGTTGGAAGCTCCACCGACGAAAAAGCCGACGAGCGCCATGAGAGAACTTGCAGCAGCTTTTGTTGGAGGCGAGTTATTGAGCCCAACGAGACTTGGAACCGCAGAAAGAGCCATTCCAAAGACAACAGGTGATCTTTTTTCAGTTTTTCAACACCCGGAAACGATACGAAAGAAAAAGGATTTTCAAACTGTTCCTGAGTCCCCAAAGATCGCTGCCTACTCCACCAACGACGCCTCCAATGATTCCACCAACGTCGAACCAAATTGAAACCGAATTCGACTCACTATCGGGCCAGTGAAAGACATTGTGAATGTAGTACGGCAGCCAAAAGAAGAAACTGTAGTTGACTAGTTTCAGGGCGAAATAACTGATGCTATACTCGGCCACTCCAGGAAGCTAGAAAAAAAATGCTCAATAGAAATCGGCAGAAAGAAGAAAACCTTGATTGCGTCGAAAAAAGTAACGGCTTGGCCATGAGTCGTAATTTTGACGGATGGTGGATCTTCAAGTGTATCGTCTAGCGGATTGTCCTGATCGTCCATAATCGCAACCTGGTCGTCTTGTTCTTCGTCTCCGTCTACAGAAGGGAGGCCAACCATTTTGGGATGGTCGACCATGGAAACGAAGATGATCCCTTTTATCATAAATTAACAAGAAAGCGTCAATCCTACTCTTTACCTGAGAGGCAAAGCAAGCAGCAGGAAACGAACAAAAAGCTCATATCAAAACCATACTCGAGAAAGTCATTCACCATCATCGCTCCCATGATGTTTCCGACGCTCTGGCAGGCGGACCAAACTCCAAGAATCAGACCTCTTCCTTCCATGCCAAACCAATTTCCCATGATAGAAACAACCGTCGGCCAGCCTGTTGATTGGGAGAAGCCATTAAGGCCCCAGACGAGAGCCCAGAGGAATTTCGAAGTGCAGTTTGTCCAGGGAAGAATGCAGCCGAATGTGAAGAGAGTCAAGGCATTTAGGAGCGTTCCAAAAGCGAGAAATTTTCGCAGCTAGAAATTTTCATTACGTTGAAGAAGGAAATCAGTTATTTACCTCGACTCGTTCACCAATCCATCCGGAAATAAACAGCCCGATCGAATAGCATGCCATAAAAGTCGTGTCTAAAACGCCCAAATAAACAGAAGCATCTTCGTAGCTCTCGAACATCGCATTTTTCGCCCAATTCTTCATGTCATTTCTAAATTTCTCTTTTGTAAGGACAGAAAAAGTAGATGAAGGACTTACGGAGCTGGCCAGGTAGAATTGAATTCGGGGTTGGTCCAGAAAAGGGAGATAGAATCCTTCGAATTACTGAGGGTTTTTCGAGAAGCGTGGAAGAAGGCATAAGTGATGAATGTACCGAAAAAGGCGATGGCATGGTACCGACCGTACGATCTCAACTGATCTCGAAAAGTCATCTGCCGACGATTTCTCTAGAAAGTAAAATTGGTTTCTTAATTTCTATGTTCACGCGAAATGAGCAGCAGTTTTCAAGTATTCTCTAAATTGATTAGAATCAGCAATTCAGGTCATCCTCTTTTCTCTCAATTCTCGAAGCATAAAATTGGAAAGCGCCAGGTTTTGGCCAATCGCAGCGCGCGGGAAAGTTCATCTTTTTTCACGCTTTGGCGCCAGAACAAACTTGCTTTTTTCTACAAAAGTTCGAGACCATAATTTTTCTTCCGTCATAAAACCACACATAAATTGTCTTCTTATCGAGATTGATTATTGTTATTCAGTGCTTGTAACGACTTAGTCTTGTTCAATTGTGAGTGTTTTATTTTGTTAAAATTTAATTTTACAACATCTTTTAAACGGAGCACAGATTGAGTGGTGATACAAAAATAATCGGAGAACGAGTGTACTTTGAGTGGTATCCAACAACTTCGATTTTCGTGACATCATTTCCATCTTTCAAAAAAATTCACAAAATTACTTCTGTGGTGGTTTTATAAAAGTCAAGGTGTACCAAATAACCAGCTATTTTATGTTTTTCATCCTTGCCTATTGTTATTCTCTGAATAGCTCTGGCATCATCGCGGTTGTTACCCGGAAAGAGGTAAACACTCGATTCCTCAATCAAAATTGACGATCCACCGTACATCGGCTGAATAAATTTAATTAAAAATAAGCTAATAGCTATCACTTTAATAAAAAATTGATAACCTGAAGAAGTGTTCCTATAAGATTCCAGTTCTCTTCGAGCAACCAAATTTCATTCATCTGTTTTCCATCTCCACCGTTCCATCCGCCCAACGTTGCGAGTGCTCCAGCAGGAAATCCGACGACGGAAAACAACGACATCGATCTTGAGGATCATCATAATTAACATCGTCAATTCACTTTCAGAAAAATACCTGGGGTGTCTTTCGATTTCGACCCAGCCTTCTTCGGTCAAAGTTTCCGAGTAACCTTCGTTCAAGTAGGGATAGGTTTTACCAGCAATCGCGGTCGGTCTTCCATTGTGCATACCCAGGCGTCCTTGATAGTGCCCTTCATTGGTGCTTATAAAACTCGAAACATTAAATCCATCAAACAGCTCACACGCTCTATTCTTTTCAGCACTGTTTTTCGAGTCCCAAGCAAAACAAACCATCGCTAAATACATTATAAAGGGTTAGCGCATTCCGGGCGAACCCGTTGAACTTTGATACTGATCAGTGGGACGTTGCGCGCGCAGTGCCAGTCTCGGCTGGTCAGTTGTCTCTCGAATAAAGTAGAAGCAGCAGCTAAATACTAGTCTTTTTTGTTGTCTTTTATTCCCAGGAGCTAGAGTCTCAGTGGGAGTGTGTTTCCAGCAAATGCATTGACCCTTTAGTGGTGTCAGAGACTACGCTTCATTCGACATAGAGAACTCCCGCGGCCCCAGAACTTACACCTTCAACCCTCCACCTTGTCTACCGCTCGACACATCCATCTCATCGCTCCAAATTCTCCAAAATCAGCTGAGTACCCTACGATTCGACAAATACCACCCACCCTACCCAACTTTTGATCGTCTTCTACCCTGTCCAGCGTTTTTCTCCGCCCAAGGCCGTTACGAACCTGGATCAGCACTCGTGTACTTACTTTCGGTATTCGCCGCGTGTGGAAAAGTACCGCCGCGCCAACCGTTTTGCCACGTCAACTTGAGCAACCGCTGCGATTTCGATCTCGCGCCGCCGCTGACGCCTATTTTCAACGACATTTCGCGCTCTCCAAGTCCGTTATCTAACTTTGACCCCCAAAAGTCTCAGTTAGTCGGACCGGTCGAGGTAATTTCGCTCGAAAGCAGTAAATCGGCTCCTCTTAGCCCGGCAGCTCTTCCAAATCGCACATCTCCCGCCAAGTTTCGACATCAATCAACTGCTACGACCGCTATTGAATCTCCATTTGCTCTTCAAACCCCGTAAATTTCTCCTAGACAATTCTTGTCTTTGAGAAACGGGTCGGTCAAGGTAGAAATCCTCGAAATCAGTGATTCGCCCGTTCTAGTAGATCTCGGAGATGCCAAATCTCCCCGAAACCGTCGAAAGATGCGACGGGGCCCTGGAACAAATCGCCGACTTCATCGCTGATCTCGACAAGAAGCTCAAATCGGCTCCGACTGATAAAGCACTACTCACAATGAAGGAAGAACAGCTCCAAAAAGAACGCGAGCTATTCTTGCACTACAAGGACCTGGTCCGAAAACGCAAATACGCCAATCCACCGGCCGAAAATTCCAACAGGGAATACGACCAGCGCGAGCAGCACATATGCAACTTGTTCTACAAAAGCTTCGCGTCAATCCAGCCCTTCAAAGGGAATAGCCCCGGCCAGTTCGTGGATTTCATAACAGCGATGAGGGTATTCAAAGACAGTCATCTACGCCGCGACGGCGACGAAAAAATATTCCTCAACGCTCTTACCAGCAAACTAGCTCCGAACGTCGCCCGATTTATCGGTAACGATCTCCGCGCCTGTGACGACGTCGACGCCGCCATCGGGCTTCTAAAAAAGCACTATGGCCCAAAAATCTCGCATTTTCTACTGATGCTCGATGTCAGCGACATCGTTTTTGACCGATCGCGCCCCGTGACTCATTTTACATCCGAGCTAGCTACAAAACTTGCTGAGGCAAAAGCCGCGTTTCTCGAAACCTTCAAAGCCGCTAACAACGATGCTGAGCCAAATGTAGAAGATATCCACGAAGCATGGGCAACAATGTTCGCTGTCAGAGCCCTCCGAGACCAGGAGCCCGACACTTACAATGCCCTTCTGACCTCCATCGACAAAACCTTCACGCTTAATGACCTCGCACTCAAAGCCGAGACCAGTCGCCGAAACCGCGTTTCTTCAGATGTCATCAACGTCAACAAAACTCAACCCGGATCCAACAACAAACAAAAGCAAGGTTATGGAAAACATGGCGAGGGTAAACGCTCTTGGCACAATCGGGACCCGAATTCTGCGCAGAAAAAGGACGAGAAGTCCGAAAAGCCCGACCAAATGCAGCGTAAAAGCCACTACAATGTGGAACCCGATAATTTCGCCGATGTCCATGCCCTCTTCTCTGCAATTCCAGTGCACCTGACCGAAAAGGTCGAATCTCGCCCTGGATACTTTCTACGCGCCACATTTCAGTCAGGACAAGATTCGTTCGACTGCAACATCGAATTCGATGCTGGCGCATATTTAACGATTCTGCCTTCGCATGTGATTCCCCAAAACGTGCTACGCAATTTGAGCGCTCCAAACCACGATGTAGCCGGTATTAGCGGAGTAGCTGAAACTCCAAGGGGAACCCTCTACTGCAAGGTTAGATTCGACAAAGGCCCTCAGTTCGAGCTCGCCGCAACTGTGATGGATGGCCGATGCCGCCCAGCACTCTTAGGACGAGATTTTTTGCGCAACAGCAATATCTCCTCCTACTCAGTAAGCAATTTACTTGGAAACATAAAGTTCGAGTTCACCGAAGCTTCGAAACTGAAACCCCAAGTTGTCAAGCTACGCTCACTCGCCGGAGACGCCAAAAACTCCAACGCAAAATGGAATGGCCCCTCCACCCTCAAATCTACCAACCAGCAGGTCTGCCTCGTCGAAAACTCAAACCGCCCCGTTGACCTTATTCATCGTTCCCATGTCGTCGCGATCGAGAAAAGAGTTTCTTCCCTTGATAACTACGATCAAAATCTGGACTTGACCGAATGGCCACACTTGATCAAAAACTTCAAGTCGAAAATAAAGCAGAACGATCATGTGACTAGGGGAGGTAAGGGTATCGAGTCACAATCTCGGTCACGCAAGCCCAAGCCGCCCGAAAAGATCCCATCTTCTCTCCCTCCGATCGCTCCGCCAAAGCCTCTATTCGAAGCTCCAAAATCTGGCTCGGCGACGGAGTCAACATCTCTGATCCCATCTTCGCTCCCGATCCTGGCTTCGTCACAACCCCAAAGATCTACTTCCAACCCGTCTTCTCCTCACCCCAAGCGAAATATTCTCCGTCCATCCCGCCTCTCGCTGGATTCTACGAAGAAAAAGTACGAAGGCTAGTGTTGGCAATTGGGTTTCTGATGCTTTTTGGGGATTGGGAAGTTGTCTACTGCTTAGGATCAAAAAGTTTGCTGCTTCACCACCGTACAAAAATCTCTTCAAAAAATCTGCCGCCGACTGTCCCAACTCTACCGATGTTCCTTCGAGCCCGAAAGGGACATTCTACCTGTATCTTACTTATTGTCGCACTGTTCTGTATCAAGGGGAGGTAAAGGGTTAGCGCATTCCGGGCGAACCCGTTGAACTTTGATACTGATCAGTGGGACGTTGCGCGCGCAGTGCCAGTCTCGGCTGGTCAGTTGTCTCTCGAATAAAGTAGAAGCAGCAGCTAAATACTAGAATTGTTGTCTTTTATTCCCAGGAGCTAGAGTCTCAGTGGGAGTGTGTTTCCAGCAAATGCATTGACCCTTTAATTATAAACCATTATTTGTCATCGATGCTCACATTTTCTCTAAAATTTACCTGTTTTACCGCCATTGATTGTCAAACTAGAGGAAGACGCAAGGAATTTCGACTGAAACCTTGCTTGAACCTCCACAAGTCCACATTTTTCAAGTCGCGCTATCTTTAAAAACGGAGTTAGACATCAAGTTTATCCATTTTGACAACCTTTCTTGCATCCTTATTCCCTCCAAAAACATAAAACTGATCATTTACCATCCCAAAGGTGCTGAAATCCGTATATTCTGCAAGAGTACGGCCGATTTCTGTCGGTGGAGATATTTTTATTTCCTTTCTCGAGCCATCGCCAAACAGAGCATACTCGATTTCAAACATATCATCGTTGAAAATAACACTGATCTGTTTCGGCTGATTTTGAAAGAAGAACACATTTTTGAGCTCAACAACTTCGTCGAATTTGAAGAGACGGACACGATTATCGATGATTTTTTGAAAGTCGATCATCGTCCTTGATGCAAGTGTTGTACTGTTGTTATTGACTTCAAATATGATAGTAGAGTCGTTTTGAGCAATAAAGTTGATTTCAATCGAAATCCAGTGAGATAGCGTAAGATTGTCGAGAATTATTTCATCTTGAAAATAATCAGATATTGTTCCGAGCGAGCCATTTTGAAACAGTCTCATTTGAAAAAGCGACTTTCCATTGAAAAATTGAAAGTCAAGAATTCTCGTCGCAGTTCCTTGATTTGTTGTCTTCAGATCAAGATTGAGTTTTCTCGTTTCGTTATAATCGAGTTTAAAGGAAGAAATGTGGTCAAATTCGTTGAAAGATGTGAAAGAAAAGCGCTCGACATCAGTTTTGAAGGTAGCAAAAGCAAAGTCGGGAATAAGCACGCGCGGATAAGGAGGGGAAAGGCCACTTGCTGAATCAAATGAGCTCTCAACTGTGAGTGCATTTTTTCCCTTGGAACTTATGTTTTATAGTTTTGGGAGCGTTTCCTGACGGAGGAAATAATCTCTGAGATGCGATGTTTTTCGCAAAAGCTGGAAAGACATCATCATGAAATGCGAAAAATGGATTACTCGTGATATGCATTTTCTTTTCAGATGTTTGCTGAATAAAATCAAGCTCAATTAGGTCTTTTAGAATAGGGTCGGACACAAAAAAATTTTTTGAAAGCCGCAAAAGGGAAATATATATGTATCGAAAACGCAGAAGCTGGCGATTCGAATGATATATGTCTCGATGCCGTGAGAGTTGGGAATATTTTTTAAATAATTTTTAAAGTTTCAAAAAAAACGTGATAATTATACGGGATTCAAGAATTTGAACTTTTGTTCTAGGCGTGCTATGATTACGATCGATAGCTTTTCTTGAAGCTCAGTAATCACTGAATTCATCGACGTGATATTTTTGGAACCAGCTGGTCATTCTGGTGGTTCGTCGCGGTTCAAACCTTTGGATGGATTGAGATCCGGCAATATATATATCAAAATGCATATTTTTTGATAAGAAGTCGTTCCAACAGATTTTCAAACAAAACCACTTCGTTGACCGACCGGTTCACAGCGGTTCAAAACGGTTCACGCTCCGAGTATTCACAAAATATTGAAATATGTATATAAAAATGCTTCTCTACTAAAAAGGAATTTTTCAAACTGATTTTCGAACAGAACCACTTGGCTAACCGCCCGGTTCACAGTGGTTCAAAGCGGTTCACGGTCTGAATACTCACAAAATATTGAAATATGTATATCAAAATGCCTATCGACTCAAGAGGACTCTTTTAAACTTACTTTCGAACAGAACCACTTGGCTTACCGCCCGGTTCACAGCGGTTCAGAGCGGTTCACGGTCTGAATATTCACAGAATATTGAAAGATGTACATTAAAATGCTTTTCTACTCAAAAGGAGTCTTTTAAACTGATTTACGAACCAAAGCACTTGGCTAACCGCCCGGTTCAGAGCGGTTCAGAGTAGTTCACGCTCTAAGTATTCACAAAATGCTGAAATATAAATATCAAAATGTATCTATAAGTCTTTTTAACAGATATTCGAACCAAACTACTTGGCTAAATGACTGGTTCGTCGTGGTTCAAGACAGTTCATCTTCTATTTACAGTCTCATTCATAAAATTGAGTCTGCGACGGGGCCAAGCCGACCCGAACGGGAGGCCAGTCTCGTTTATTCAATTGAATCTGTGACGGGGCGAAGCCGACCCGAAGGGGAGGCCAGTCTCGTTTATTCAATTAAGTTTGCGACGGGGCAAAGTCGACCCGAAGGGAGGCCAGTCTCGTTTATTCAATTGAGTCAGTGACGAGGCGAAGCCGACCCGAAGGGGATGCCAGTATCCTTTATTCAATTGAGTCAGTGACGGGGCGAAGCCGACCCGAAGGGGAGGCCAGTCTCGTTTATTCAATTGAGTCTGTGACGGGGCGAATCCGACCGGAAGGGGAGGCCAGTCTCGTTTATTCAATTCAGTTTGCGACGGGGCGAAGCCGACCAGAAGGGGACGCCAGTCTCGTTCATTCAATTCAGTTTGCGACGGGGCGAAGCCGACCCGAAGGGGAGGCCAGTCTCGTTTATTCAATTGAGTCAGTGACGAGGCGAAGACGACCCGAAGGGGAGACCAGTATCGTTTATTCAATTGAGTCAGTGACGAGCGAAGCCGACCCGAAGGGAGGCCAGTATCGTTTATTCAATTGAGTCAGTGACGGGGCGAAGCCGACCCGAAGGGGAGGCTAGTCTCGTTTATTCAATTGAGTCTGTGACGAGGCAAAGCCGACCCGAAGGGAGGCCAGTCTCGTTTATTCAATTAAGTTTGCGACGGGGCAAAGCCGACCAGAAGGGGAGGCCGGTTCCATTTATTCAATACAGTCTGGGACGGGGCCAGGTCGATCCGAATGGCCAGTCCAGTTTATTCAATTTAGTCTGCGAATAAACGAGACTGGCCTCCCTTCGGATCGGCTTCGCCACGTCGCAGACTCAATTGAATAAACGAGACTGGCCTCCCCTTCGGGTCGGCTTCGCCTTGTCGCAAACTGAATTGAATGAACGAGACTGGCGTCCCCTTCTGGTCGGCTTCGCCCCGTCGCAAACTGAATTGAATGAACGAGACTGGCCTCCCCTTCGGGTCGGCTTCGCCCCGTCGCAAACTGAATTGAATGAACGAGACTGGCGTCCCCTTCTGGTCGGCTTCGCCCCGTCGCAAACTGAATTGAATAAACGAGACTGGCCTCCCTTCCGGTCGGATTCGCCCCGTCACAGACTCAATTGAATAAACGAGACTGGCCTCCCTTCGGGTCGGCTTCGCCCCGTCACTGACTCAATTGAATAAACGATACTGGCCTCCCCTTCGGGTCGGCTTCGCCTCGTCACTGACTCAATTGAATAAACGAGACTGGCCTCCCTTCGGGTCGACTTTGCCCCGTCGCAAACTTAATTGAATAAACGAGACTGGCCTCCCTTCGGGTCGGCTTCGCCCCGTCACAGATTCAATTGAATAAACGAGACTGGCCTCCCGTTCGGGTCGGCTTGGCCCCGTCGCAAACTCAATTGAATAAGCGAGACTGGCTTCCCCTTCGGGTCGGTTTCGCCCCGTCACCGACTCAATTGAATAAACGAGACTGGCCTCACCTTCGGATCAGCTTCGCCCCGTCGCAGACTCAATTTTATGAATGGGACTGTAAATAGAAGATGAACTGTCTTGAACCACGACGAACCAGTCATTTAGCCAAGTAGTTTGGTTCGAATATCTGTTAAAAAGACTTATAGATACATTTTGATATTTATATTTCAGCATTTTGTGAATACTTAGAGCGTGAACTACTCTGAACCGCTCTGAACTGGGCGGTTAGCCAAGTGCTTTGGTTCGTAAATCAGTTTAAAAGACTCCTCTTGAGTAGAAAAGCATTTTAATGTTCATCTTTCAATATTCTGTGAATATTCAGACCGTGAACCGCTCTGAGCCGCTGTGAACCGGGCGGTAAGCCAAGTGGTTCTGTTCGAAAGTAAGTTTTAAAGAGTCCTCTTGAGTAGATAGGCATTTTGATATACATATTTCAATATTTTGTGAGTATTCAGACCGTGAACCGCTTTGAACCACTGTGAACCGGGCGGTTAGCCAAGTGGTTCTGTTCGAAAATGAGTTTTAAAGAGGCCTCTTGAGTAGAGAGGCATTTTGATATACATATTTCAATATTTTGTGAATACTCGGAGCGTGAACCGTTTGGAACCGCTGTGAAACGGTCGGTCAACGGAATGGTTTTGTTTGAAAATCTGTTGGAACGACTTCTTATCAAAAAATATGCATTCTGATATACATATTGCCGGATCTCAATCCATCCGAAGGTTTGGACCGCGACGAACCACCAGAATGACCAGCTGGTTCCAAAAATATCACGTCGATGAATTCAGTGATTACTTAGCTTCAAGAAAAGCTATCGATCGTAATCATAGCACGCCTAGAACAAAAGTTCAAATTCTTGAATTCTCGTATCTGGTAGTTTCAGTCAACTTCGAGGCGCTAGAAAATCTCAGAGGATACCCAGATCATTTATTATTCCAGTTATGAGTAGAAAACGCTTAGAAAGCTCCAATATAAGCCATTGACCATGTTTCTAGCACCTATAAACCAGAAAAAATTCTTGGAGATTCCTTTTAAAAACGTGAAATTTTCCATATTAGTCCTGTTCGGACATTAGAAAAAAAATTTTTAAAAAATATTCCCAATAGCTATGCATAAAATTTTTATTGAGGATAAAAGCCAAGTGTCTGTTACATATAAACACCCATTATTGAGATTGCGGCTTTTAGATTTTTTGAGATAAGGCTGTTTTAATATAGCTATTTAAAGAAAAAATATGTTACTTGAAAAGTAAAAGGCGTTGCAACTGTCCTTATTTTTCATTTCTGCCTCTGAAATTTGTCTCGCATATATTTTGAACCCTTTACTGCAAATAACAAAGAGAAAATAGTTCATCAGCATTCATTATATATTGAATTCGATTTTGAATCATGGCGGGTCATTCGTTTTTCTCATCCATTCAGCTCCATTCTTTTTTCAATCTTCCACCAATTTGTCCTCCGCGCCTGGTGGGAAGCGCGCGCCGATTGGATGATGAAAAAGAGCCTCCTAATTAGTACGGTTAGGACGGCGATTCAGTCCTAATAGACGAAAAAATATCAAAGAAAAAAAATAGGACGGGTAGGACGGGGATGCCGCACTAATTCGCACTAATTTTGAGTTAGAACCCTAACAATTTTTCGGTAGTGCGGCTGTTAGGACCCTAATTTGCCAGCAGGCAAGCATAATAGACTATTATTAATAGTGGCTTTGCGATACGGTCGGTATGGTCGTCAGAAGTTCGTTTCTCGTGTGTTGATGTTTTTGGTGGTAAGAGGCGAGAGGGATAGGAGAGAGTAGGCATGGGGACAATTCCTACCTGTTAGACAATCGAAAGCGGACTCAAAAATGGGATGAGTAAAGGCCAGGAGTGCTTGATTTCGAGGTCGTTTTGTCGCTGCGCGCTCCTATTTTCGTTTTTTTTTCAGAAAATGGCGCAAGAGGGCGCTTTCTCTGAAGTACCACACCGCCACTATCGATGCTTGCCTGAGCTAGACATGTTAAAAAACCGAATACGCAACATTGTCCTCACACAGAAAGTTGGTTTATTCTATGCGGCATGAGGGTAAGCCATGATGGCTACTTCAAGAAAACTTATAAAAATAATCTGACTTTTCCTTTGATTGTTTGATTTCTCAAGTCCCAAGCTGGAATCATTGTCTGATCGTTTTCAATCTTCTCGCACTGGTAGTCCTTACAGGGACAGCCAGATTGACAGTATTTATCAAAAGGACAAATTTGGCCAGCATCAGAGGTAGATCTTGTTAACTCAAAGCACAATTTCTCGCAGGTTTTAAAGGCGACTTTCCTCGTTGATTTCAGAACGATGGTGTTCGAACACAAATGCCGGCAAACCATTTGGTCATAGAACTGTTGCTTCTTGCATCGTCGGCGATTGATCCCATTTTCTTCCTCAGAGAATACAAGACCATCTTCGTTAATTTTTTTGTCTGAAAGGGGCACAAGAGGTTGAGTAAAATTCTTCGATTTCGTGCATTGATGAAGCAGATGAGCACAGAGGTTCATTTCGTTCGTCAAAGTGCAGCTTTTGAAACCAGCTTGACAAGTAGTAGTCAAATAGGAGGGCTGGATTCTTGCAGCAAGCATCGAGTAGTAATTGGCTTAATTTATTATGAATAAAATTTTATTTTAAGTCCCAGTTACTGATTCCTACGATGATTCCCCAAAACAGAATGCCAAAGAACATGTAGTTTTTCAGCTGCGTTATCGTTGCATTGCCGCTAAAAAAGCATGATGGCTTCAAGCACAACTTTCAAATTTTACTTACTGACGAGAAAGTCTTTTCCAGGATCTAGCGCCGACATCAACATATTCGTCGGAGAATAAGCCGGTGTACTTTAATTTTTTCTTTCGCTTTTCCTCCCTTTCAACGCTTATTAGTCTTTCTCTAGTCATTTTGATCCCCTTTCTTGCATTTCCAATCAGTCCGACATCTTCATCAGGATTTCTATCAGACCCATTTTTCATGCTTTTGGCTACTTCAATACCAATCTTCAATGCCGCAGTCTTTCTGTGCATTTGCTGTACTAAATTATTTTCCCGATGCTTCAACTGCGTCTTGACTTTCTCTGGAAACAAGACTGTTCCCTCGATCGTCTTTCTCAAAGTCCCAACCCAGTGGCACTCGAGACATTTAACCAGCTCATGGGCATCGGTTGCTGTTTGATTGGGTTTTTCAGTTTTTTCGTCTTTTTTTCTCGACCGCATTTTTTACTGTGAATTTTTCGTGATGAGAATTGACAGGCGCCGTCGACGAAAGAAGCGTTTTTGAGATTATGATAATATGCCAAAATAATTATTTCTGCCCTTGAAAATGCCATGAGAAAACTTGAATAAGCTTGTTCTTATTTCGCTCATCTGACTATTTCTCAGTGACTTGACCTTTCTCATTGGATTTGCGACGCTTTTCTCTGCAAGAAATTTCCGATTTCGGGTTAGTCAGAATTTTCTTCTGCAGCATGCTAACAACTTTGAATAGCAAAAGTTATTTTCTCAGTTCTCTTGCATTTTTAATGATGAAGTAGACAGTGTACAGTAGGAAAGTTAAAATTAGTGAGAGATGAAACGCTGTTGCGAAGTAGTACGTGATTGTCGTTTCGTCTTATCAGCAAAAATACACAATTTGACTCCAACAGCCAAGAGTAATAAAAGAACAAAAATTCCACCCAAGAACGGTAAAACTGTTCTAATCATTTCTTTGTTGTCCATGCTTTGTTCGTAGTCATAATATTCATAAACTTCTTCTGTTCCATTCACAGCATCGAAGTCGCTGCCGTAGACGATGGCAAGCCCGTTCGGACGAGACCTTTTTGATTGCCATAGATTTTCGACCCCAGGTCGGACGGGACTCATTATCGTTGTTGTAGGAACCAAAGTCGGCGCTAGCGCTTTTGTGTTTCTCGTTGCTGGAGTTGGTTTTTCTGCGATTTCGCCATTGATCCACATTGCCAGCTCCGTCATATTTATCTTTCCATACCCGTCTGGTGCATTTTTGAGATCGATCGGAGAACTTGAATGAGTGTCTTCATGTGGCTTCCAGTTCTTATTGTTACAGCCCATATCTGGCGGATCAGTGCAGACTCCATCGACCATTCCTCCTGGCGACCCGTTCTTTCCAGCCGGGCCGGCTGGATTTCCCGGACCGGAGTTCGGCGCAGTTCTGATATCTCCCGACGGTTCTTTCTTCGATGGTAGAACTGGTCGTTTGTACGTCACGTGACCGTTTCTAGAAACTGAAAGATGAGAAACATTCACTTTTCCATCTTTTGAAGGTGGTGGCAAAAGTGGCCGTTTTGGCGAAGCTGATTTCAACAAAGCACCTTTTCCGCCACCAATTTTTCGATTTCCCTTCTTCGGAGTTTTGCTTGTTCCAGTTTTTGCATTCGAACCAACGGCAAGAAATCCGACCATAAATTGAACTCCCCGTCCGTTTTGAGGATGCGGCGTTTTGCCCTTTTTCAGAGTAATTTCAAGCTGGTTTCCTTTGGAAATATAACTTGGTGGCTTTTTCATGCCGCAATATGGACCAAGACGCTTGTTAGCTTTTGGGTCGTGAACGATGACTTGATTTCCGTCATTACAGCCGTCCATCCAGAAAACTTGCCAGTCGATTTTTACTAGAGAAAAATTAGTTTTGAGCGTATGAACTGAGCAAAAATAGAATTTCAACGGTCAACAACTTACTTTTCTTCGCACCGGTGGTTCTCATTTTCCAAGTGCAAGTGACTGAATCCGGATATTTCATCGGAAAATTTGGCGTCACGAAAAACTTCATTTTCTCTCTCATCGCCCAGAGTGCGTTTCGAACGCATCCTGAGGTCTCCCATCTCATCCCAGTAGTGTCTTTTAGGCCGACCCCGCCGATGGGTACTTCGTTGCATCTTACAGCAGATAGGAAGAAGAAAAGGGAAATCATTTTTTCATTTATATACACGAAAAATGAGCTGGAAAGAACGGAGAAATATCTGACAAAAGGCGTTGATCAATGTGACGACGGAGGTTGTTTATAAATGTTTATCAAGGGAAAACTTCTTAGAACCTTGTTAAGAATCAGCAGGCTTTCCTCCTTTTTTACGACGATCGCATAATGTAAATATGAAGACTTTGGTTTTGCTTACTCGGAGCAAATAGGGCCTTTTTGTGTTCGAGAAATGCTTCAAATAATTGCAAAATGTCAGAGAATTTTTCCCAGCAACAAAGCGAAAGCCATATCTACTACACTCAATATAGTGGATCCGAATCTGACGATGAAAGAGGTTGGAGCTTTGAGTCCTTTCATAATTATAATCCATTCCAGATATATTTTCTCGAGACTCAAAGAGGATTGATTCAAAACGATTTGAAAAGATAATTGAAGAAAAAATGCAGGTTTTCCGCGACTCATTCAATAAGAGAATTGAAAATCTCACTAAGCATAATTCTGAACTCATTTCCGAAAATTCTGAACTGGAAATCAAACTAGGAGACTTGACAAAAAAATATGATCATCTTCAACTAAGATATGAAAATATGACCAGAACGCAGAATGAGCGACTACATGCACTGGAGAACAAAGCAGAAGATTTGGAGAATAGTTTATTTGTCGCGAAAAAATATGAGATGGAAGAAGTCGTTAGAAAATTAAAAGAAGAATGGCACCGAGAGAAAGCGATTCAAGACCTTGAAACTCTTACAAATAATTTGACAAGTCTTCAAAATAAGGCGAGTTCTTTTCTTGAAGAACAATCATTCAATGAATTCAAAAACAACCTGAAGAATGTTATGACGGAAAAATCATTGCAAACAAAAAATAAAATTGACGAAATAATGGAGAGCTTTCACAAAATGTCCAAAAAGAATAGCGAATTCATGCGCGAAATTTCCAGACTCGATTCACAATTGAAAAAAGAGGAAGATAAAACAACTGCCCTTGAAAAAGAAATCAAGAAAAAATCATCTAAAAATCAAATAATCTTGGATGACATAGTCTCGAAACTTGATAAACAATATGAGAAAACTGAATCAAAGCTGTTTTCTTTTGAAAAACGCATGACAGACAAGGACGAAAGTTATGAAGAGTTTATCAGTCAAATCAGAGCCTCAACAGCAGTAATTATTGATGATCAAGAAAAGATTGAAGGAAGCCTCGATAAATATTCTTCTGAAAGTAAGAAATCGTTGCGGTTATTGGAATCGAAACATGCGGCTCAGGAATCAAAAATAAAAACACTCGAAAATCATATGGACGATTCCCTTTTATTTCAGAGAAGAAATAAGGATGCCTTCTCAGTACTTAGCGAAGACTGCAATAAGGCTAAAGCAAAAATTAATGATCTTGAAATTTATATTGAAAACTTGCAAAAAAAGATTTGTCAAAATCAATTTCCAGTGCGATACTTACGAAACGAGTTTACTCTGGATGAGAGATTGAGAGGCATCGGTATGATTGTTGTTGAGAATTAATTCAATTATGATTTCAGGATTCTATAGAGGCAATGACGCAAATACAATACGCCCTAACCTTGACCGATGTGAAACGTATCATTCTGATTATATTTTTCAGAAACTAAAAGATGGAGTTCGACGAATAAATTTAAAGGTTTTTAATCGTAGCTCGAGCACTTACGATCACCCATTCTCGGACGCGAGCACACTTTTTGAGCTCGGCCTCTAGAGAAAATTTTAACCAGAAAAATCTAACCAATTAGAATGAATTATTTTCTTTTCAGAGGCTTCTCCTGCTGTTTTCTAAGTCTCAGAGACGACATTTCCTTTTTTTCGCTCAAATTTGTTACAATAAAGGCCATCTAGAGACAAATATTCGCAATTTTACGGACATTTTTACGTTTTATTCGTAAATGAGTTGATAATTTGTTTGAATGAAATTTGTCGTAAACGTAAAAAAAACCAAAGATTCTAAGTTTTTTTTTTTGAATTTTTCGATTATCTCAAAAATTGAAGGAAATCGTAATAAAACAACTATCGCGATCTAAGAAAGTGTGCTCGCGCTCGAGATGCTGTTAAGGGACCTTGGCGAGCTAGATCAAGCGCTTCTTAACGCTCGCCTCATGTTTATTTTACTAGATTTTTGACTTTTTTTTCTGCAAACAATATCTAAACACACTCATCTTTCCATTCTAGCTGTCAGTTCTCTATCATTTATAGTTAAGCAAACGCTTGCGAATCGTCTTGGCTTTCTGCTGAATGCCGATCTGTTGAAATTCTAATGAATTTCGATTTCATACAGTGAAAATGACAGCGCTGATTTTTTTTTAAAGCAGAACTTCTTTCTATTGCAATCGTAGCAAATTTATTTATGGTAGAAAAAAACAGAAAGCTGCGATAGAAAGATGCATGTCTGTAGATATTTTTTGCAGAGAAAAATTTAAAAAAATCGCAAGTCAAAGATACATGAGGCGCCCGTGAAGATGCGCCTGATCTAGCTCGAAGAGGTTCCTTTAGGAAGGTGGTCAGGAGTTCTGTTTCGGATTTTTAATCAAATGTTAACACTTTTTGATTGTTCATCAAAAATGAAACATTTTGATTTCTACACTCCATGACTATTTTTGATCCGATAAGAATGACACGATAGTGGCCCAGTGGAGCCTCAGCCTGTGTTATGGAAAATTCCTATCATCCGATTCTACAGGATGAATTGTCATCCTACAGAAATAAACGAGTTTAAAGCGCGCGCACAAAGTCTTATTGGACAACCCTGCTGATTGAACCTTCATAGGAATTTATGATAGCGCTGGCTCAAGCTCCACTGGGCAACTCTCGCGTCATCCTCATCGGGGTGTCGCCGTACTTTTATTCTGACGCTTAATTATTTACCTCTATAAAAATAAAAATATTTCAATTGATATGTCGGCCACTGGTTTCGTCGAGAAAATTCTGATCCCGACCACCTCCCCCTTAATTTTCAATATTTTGATCAGCTAAAAATTTTTTACTTCAAGTTTCACTGGAGTACTAGATTTGATAAAACTGGCAATGGTTGGCGGATTTATTTTCCAGAAATTGTTCATAATGAAAAAAATATTGTTCCAGCTGGCGCAAAGTTCAGTTTATTTATTTCAAATGAAAACGGTTTGTAAAAGACGAATTCATTATTCGTTAAAGAAGATTTTTTAAGGGATTTCGAAGTTCTGTGCCATCGCTGAGAAAATCGATAGCTCTGGAGAAGTGGTATCAAAAGATGAAAATATTTTTAGTCAAAGCTCTCAAAATGGACAAATCGCATATCTACCTGAATATGGCGCCTTTAAATACATCAGATGGAATATTCAGTTTTTTGAAGACTAATTTTTTCTTTACTCGATTACTGTCTATACGCAGCTATTTTACTTGATTATTCTACATTTTGATTGAATTTTTTAGCACTGTTTCGTTTATTGTTTATCAATATTCTCAAAAAAGTAATAATGTGGAAATAATAAATAGCTCGAGCAGTTGAGAATGTGAAGAATTAAGTCATTCAAATGCAAGCTTGATATGTACAATATAGTCAGATGATAGGTTATCGTGAAGGGCAGAAATATACAAAAAATGTTTTTACAGCCTAAAATAATCGTCCAGATTCTTCAGGCATTATTGGGATGTTGATGCTTTTGAAGAAGTCGACCACGAGGCGATCTCGTTTCGAATTGATGAGTTCCCTTGCTTCGGGAGCAGAGTAAGGCCACCAGCTGTTGCTTGGGAGAGTGCTCCTCGATCTGTCGATTTCGCCTAGTTTTTCAAGCTCGGCGATTTGACCGGCGAAATTGAAGGATTCGCCTGTCAGGGTTTGAATCCACAGCTTGTCTTTTGTCTGGCAGACATTGGCGGTAAGACAGAGTCTTCCAGAATAACCAAGGACAATCTCGAACTTCGGGTTAGAATCAAAAGCGATTCGGCCAAAAGCACCGTAGCGAACTTCTTTGACGACCTTTCCGTCTTCGTCAAAAATGATCGCTGGCGAGCCTTCCCCAGTCGTCATTACGTAAAAGTACTTGACTTGGGGAGAGAGCGTACTTTTCTGAGCGATCGCGAAGAGATGTCCGGACGGATCGTAGAAGTACTCGATGATGTCGCGAGATTTGACGTGATAGAGGAGTTGATCGCCATTGAAAATGAAGAATTGGTTCGTCCCAAGCGCACGGGGTCGATCTTCAGAATCAAAATGGACTCTATCGTCGTTGATCTTCACTGGTTGACCTTTGTAATTGACCTCGATCTTATCCGAGCCCAGGGTCATGTGATTAGCGCCAGTCCAAGTGACGCGGATATCGCCAAACTTGGTGAGTCGATGAAGATGATCTCGGCCGATCGGGACGAGCTTTCCATTTGGAAAGATGAGCTGATCCGCAAGTTCGCCGCGATAGAGGATTTTTCTCCATTTCCAGATTTCGTTGTCTTGTAATCTTGATCGTACTCTGTGTTGAAGATCGTTTCATTATTTGTGCTGAGGACTTCGACGATTTCTTTTTGAACTTGTTTGAGGGAATTGTACTCAATTTGGCTCTGGAATTTTGGCTCGTCGGCAATTTTCAACTGCGATGCAACAAGACGGCCAGTTGAGCGATGATTCTTACGAAGAATTTTCATTCGAGGATTTGCGGAGGAGATCTGGATGAGAGCTTTTTCTGGAAATGCGAAGAATGAGAATTTGTCAATCGCATAAACTTGGTCTCCATCGTATTCAATAACTCTGCTAACCGAGCGATAGCCAGGAATTTCCAGAATAACACGATTGATTCGATGCCAGCTGTCGTAAGCGTACGTAACCGCCATTTTTGGTGTTCCACTGACGCTTATCGTCTCTGAGGACAAAAGATTCTTGTACTTGACAGATTCGATGGAGAGTTGAGAATCGTCGAAGAAAATCTTGGACTTCTCTTCGTTGATTTCATAACGAACCGATTCCACAGGAGATTTTCGCCATCGAATTTCACTGGAGCAGCTGTAGAGCTCGACAGTATTGTACGATTTTCCATCAACAGTGTTTGTGATTTTTCGATAAAGACCCTGATCGTCGATTGACAGAAACGAAATTCCATTTCTTGAGAAGGTCGAAGTCTTTCCTTCGCGGACCCGGCTGAATTCTTGACCAGAGGGATATCGTCGTGTGATTTCTGACTCGGACCATTTAGAATTGCCAAGTTTGTAGCCGAGTTCATGGGTGCTTCCTGCGGCGGTTGTGACTTTCAGCTGATTACGTCTGTGCTCGACTCTGAGAGGAGCTGAAGATTGTGGATTGACTTCAACGATGTTGTTGCCCCGGTCGCGTGTGAAGCTCATTCCGATTTTGACGCCATCTCGAAGCTGTTTCCAGCCAACAAGAGCTCCAGAACTTGCGTATGAGAACTCAATCTTGTTTCCTTCTTGGCCTTGGGAGTATTCGAGAGCAAGGCGTTCGATGGCTCCAGCTGGGTCGAGATCGAGTGTACCAGTGAAAGTTTTCAGCTGATCGTAAGTTTTACCCCTTGGCTTTGATTTCGAGTAGTCCAGCTCATAGCTCATGAGTGTTGCTCCTTCGCGACGCATGCGAGTCACGTGGTTTTTCCGCTCGTTTGAGAGAGTGGAGATCCATTCGGTTGTTCGATCTGGGATCTTTGTGAATCCTCGGCTTTCGTGAAGACCAAAGAGAGAGGGCTGTGATGTGATTGGATCTCTGGAAAATGTTTCGATGTTCTTCCAGAAGCCAGAAGAAGATGTCGAGACAGTTGCATCAGCAGCGACGGATGTTTCTTGGCCGTTTGAATCAAGAAGAATAGCAGTGTAGGATCCAACTTGGACTGTGCCCAGTCTAGTTGTGCATTTTTCAGTCACAGAGTAGCTCTCCAAGGCGCTCAAGGAAGATACTGTTGATAAATCAACGGTAAAATTATTGAGAGACACTCGAGCAATACGGCTCTTGATGTAAGTGAGGTAATAAGGCCCAACTTCCATGAGACTGCCATCCGGGCCCCACTTGATCTCTGTCGAACCATCTTCGTCCTCAATCTTGACCGGGCGTCCTCCCCGAAGCATGATTTGCGCTCTTGCTCGGTTGTGCGAGTTCTGAAGGAGGATTCTTGAGTTTGACTCGTATGTGATCTTGATGGTATTTTTGTAGTGATCAGCAATCTGTTCAAGGCGGTTATTTTTGTAAGTCAGGATTTTGAGGGTCTTCCTTGTGTAGATATCCTTCACGACAACCAGTCGACCATCTGGAAGATATTCGCGAATCAAATTTTCGTCTGGGAAACCGACTTCGTATCCACTCGGGCTTTTTGTCGGTTCGCTTGGTTTGACTGACCAGATTTGAACGGCGCCAGAGCTTTCATCGACCACGATGAATCCATCATTGATTCTTCTGAAAGCGAGAATCATGCCAAACTTCGCAGCGGATGTCGATGAAATCGTATCGCAGACGTCATCAGTACAACTTCCAAGGAATAGAACTAGCTTTGAGTCGCCAAGAAGCTCGTAGACCTGCTGCTGATTTGAGATAAGGACGGCAGAATTGCTCCCGATTTGCAGATTCGAAGCTCCAGTTAGAACTTCATTCACTTCGCCACAAGAAGACGAAATCACTCTCCTCGTCCAGTTGTCATCAGATCGAAGACTCACTCGCCAGATGTTTCTTTCGTCAAGAATGAGAAGCTGTTTCGTCGATGGATCAAACTGAAGATCTTTGATTCGCTCAAATTTGATCGAAGACATTCGACGGAAGTCATTGTCGCGACGGCATGGTTCTTCAAGGCCATCTTTTCTAGACAAACTAGAGAGTTTTCCGTTTGAAATTTTGACCAGCTCGTTTTCTCCACGAACAAAGATCAGCTCATCATCAGAGAGTGCCACCACTTTTCCAATCCTTTCATTTCCAGAATTGCGGTAAACAAGAGTCTGGCGCCATTTTTGAACTTTCATGATTTTGTCGGCGAAGGAGACAAAGAAGGTGTTGTCCCGTGAGAGTGGCGATTTCGATATTCCAACAGCGTTCTGGAAATGAACCAAGCGTTTCAGAGAATTCGTCGAGGACTTTGAGAAGATGCCACTTGACTTGGAGAAGACGATGATCTCCTCCTTGATATCACTCTCGAAAACATCATCGACTTGTATCTTAACTGTTGAACTCAGTTCCTTTTCTAGCTGCATGGAGAATCGCTGAATTTTGTTGTCTTTCTGATGGAAGATGATTCCGTTTTCGCGATCAAGGTATGAGATGAAGTCGGGAACGAAATTGGCGACAGCAGTCTTTTGCTTGACATCGGGCTCTTGAGCTTTGACCAGTGCTACGCGAGATGATGACCAAGTATATTCACTCTCGAGGTCGTATCGAGAGCCAATGTGGATTTGGCAGCTTCCGATCGACTTCGATGTCTGCTGAAAGATGTTCGAGAAGTTCCAATCGGCGATGATCTGTTTCGATTTTCCAAGTTCGAGCTTGAAGTAAGTCTCCGAGAAAACTTCCGCTCCGTCACAGGTAATGATAACTCTTGCTTGCGGAGTTGTCGGCTGAAAAGTCACGTAGATCATCGAGAACTCATCTGGATCTTCCATGAGTCGCAGGTTGAGCGTTCCGTCGAGAATTTCAGACGAGAAGCTGACTTTTCGCGTTGCCAGATCAACGGGAAAATCATCAGACAATGACTCATTCGGGAGAAGATTCGTTGAGAAGTCTGATTGAATGGTGACGAGTGCTGGAGGAGGTAAACGGAAAAACTCGGCTGGAGAGTTTTTGTAGGAGAGTCGAAGAGGAGCCTTAATTCTTATGTAAAGAATCTTATTTTTGAGTTTAAAATTTACCTGATAATTGATCTTTTCAAATGTACATATCATCTCCTCTCGTTCCTTGAATCCAGCTCGTTCGAACGTATAAATCTCGCACCCAAAGGCTTGGACTTGAATAAAATGCCCCGTCGCTGCTGTGAAAACTTCTCCATTTCTCGACTTGACAGAGACGCCCTTTATTCCTTGAAGATTCTCATCCTCGACAATTCCCGTCAGAACAGCGAGTTTTTCGTTTGAAGAAAATCGTGAGGAAAGTTTGAGCTGTTTTGCCAACGATTGGATCTTTTCCGTGGTTGATTCCCCAGTAACTTCAAAGTTATGAAGAGTCGTTTTGCAACCAGAAGAAAAAATGCATGCTGGATTCGAGCAACAGTCGGGATCCTCGCAATCGACAAGCCAATCGTTGTCGTTATCCAAGCCGTCGATGCAATTTTGCTCGACCTTAGCGCCACAGTTGACACCTGTTGTACCAGGCTTGCATTCGCATTTCCAATCGCTGTTTTTCAAAACGCATCGAGCATCATTTTCGCATTTGGGAAAGCAGTTTTCGTCGGTTTCTTCGTTTAGCGTCTTTGTTTCGCATTTTTGGCCAGTAAAACCGTCATCGCAAAAGCACTCGTTTTGAATCAACAAGCCATTGCCCGAGCACGACTCGGAGCTCTCATCCGCCGCGTTGTTAAAACTACAGTCAGCGCCTGAGTAGCCATTGAAGCAGCGACACTTGCCATTTGAAACACAAACGCCGTTTGAGCTACAATCGTTCAGGCATGTTTTCGTCTCACAGTTTTCTCCGCTGAAGCCGGCTTTGCAGATGCACTTTTCTCCTTCGCATGAGCCGTTTTTGCAGGAACTTTCGCAAGTTTCTTGTTTTTCTGAAGACTTCATCTCGCACTTTTCTCCAGAAAAGCCAGGGTAGCAGACACAAGCGTCCATAAAACCAGCCATGACTCCATTCCCCGAGCAAACTGGCGCGCAAATGCCAATGCTACAGTCGCTTCCAGTCCAGCCACCGAAACAAGAGCACTTCGACTCGAAACAAATTCCATTTTGGGAGCAGTCATTTGGACACGAACTGTCGCTCGTTTCGGTTTTCAGACTGACTTGACAAGTGATGGACCCGTCGTTAGTTAGCTGAAGATACCAAGTTCCAGCAGCTAATCCTCGGGAAATGCGGGACTCGTACATGATCGAATTCTCAGCGGTGGAAGTGGCATACGCGCCAGAAAGTGATTCCAAAAAGTCATGAGCAGAGAGTTTTGGAGGCAGGGTCTGTCTTGCCATAAGGACGAGGCTGCAGTCAGGCCGATCTGTTCTCGCAAAGAAGTTCACGTGACCAGCTTCCGGAACATACAGGACAATTGGAACGCTTGATTCAGGCGTAATGAGCGTTTCAATCGTCGAGCCAACGTAGATTTCCTTTGTCGCATCCCAGACGGGAGATTTTGAAGAGCAGGAAACCGCTGGGTCAATTATTTTGACCCCCGTGCCGACAGTGACTCCAGTACTGTCCGAGGGGCTGTTCGTTGCGGCGGGTAGTAGAAACTTGAAACTGACCACAGCAACAAGGAGGAGTAAAATTATGCAGGCGGCGGAGAGAATCGCAATGAGACCGCGCCATTTGAAACATTTATCCGACTTGTCCGGTTTCTTCTGTGACTTGACATCGGTCAAGTTTGATGAGACCCGGACGTGATTTGGAGTGTAGGAGTAGCCGGCAGATGCGGACAGATGATTCGGCTGGGCGTAGTGTGACGGAATGTAACTCGCACTAAAAGGTAAGTTTAGAAATCAGCGTATGAATCACGCAGCTGCAGAGCCATTAACAACTCTAATGTCTTAATTCTTCCAATCCCACTTTGTCCAACTTCATGCGTCTTAGTGAATCAGCTGCGCTTAGTGGTTATTTTGGGTACTTGGCCGATCTCCGCCGTGTTGGCATTGAATCATCCCATCTCTTTCAAAACCCAATACAATTGGCGAGTTGGCATTTTGGAAATTTCACGCCGCGCTGAGTAGCGACTGACCTTATCGTCAGTTAATCTGGAGAAAATGCGCGACGGAAAAACTTATTTTTTATTTAGGGGGCGAAGGAATTTTTTCTTATCTAACATGTGTTTTCGATGACCCGGAGGAGGAGGAAAATAAAGCTTACCCAGATCTGGCGGTCCACATGTGTTGTTGGCGATTGTTTCCGTTGAGCGACTGGATCGACTGGCAGGTCATTTGCTCGCGGGAATGATCTGAAAATTGAAATTTAAGAAACCATAAAATGGTTTTGACTTTTATCAAAAAACTTTTTTTATGAAAGCCAAATTCGAAAATTAAAAATTAGGTACAGCGAATATTGGAGTATTGCACCCCTTGACTTTTACAATGATTTGATAATTATCAAGTTATATTTTACTTAAAATACTATTATTTTAAACTGTTTAAATTCAAAATATTTTAATTTCTACTCATACAAGCTAAACTCACCTCTTGCTTCTGGTGGAATCGAGTCGTAGTACATCTGATTCTGCTGATTATGTCTCGCCACAGCTAAAAATGAAATGAGATTTCGTTTATGATTCTATTTTCCCAGTTCAATTTAAATTTATAAATTCAAAACACGGCAGAAAACTGCCACAAAGGATGAACACAGCGTGATGCTTCAGAGTTTTGAAATCTCAGCGGAGCTAATCCATCCATTCGATATTCGTTCTTCAAAGACTGTATCGCCTCCCGAGTCGTGTGTATAACCCGCGGGTGATGGTGATATGAGCGAACTGTATGTGGCTCTGTCACTGGTGATCAATTTTAATCAGGCTAATTGTCAGTGAATGTGCCAGAAAAAGAGCTCAAACGGTGCCAAGCGGTGTCACTCTTTCTCACTTTTGCAGCTCAATTCGTAATGAAGGGGTTTTCCACGCATGTTTTTCTTAGCTAATCAGTGCTTCCTTTTTGCCTCTTATTTGATTGCACCCTACTGTACATTGAATAAGCGAGCGAAAATTGTTGGTAATTGGGCCGGAATGTCGATATCTCTCGGGATTTTTTCTCGGAGGCGCACCTGCTGAGCGGTTCCTTGATTTTACATAGTGTCGTCTAGTCCCGTTCAGCGGATTAGGACACAATTTTGAGCATCGCGGACAAACCGCAGACGGTTAGATTTCTCCGAAAGGAACTTTCAAAGCTTCAATTCGAAAATAAAAGCTGAAAGAAATTTTAAATTCCATTAGCCCTAATTTTTTCCTCCGTTTCTCCAAACATCTGTTTATCTAATTCAATAATGCGCTTTTTTCCTCCAAGAAAAAAACTCTGCGCGTGTCAAAATTGGATCCGTCAAAGCTGTGTTCGCCAAGTGCTTTTTCTCGCAAAAAGCGGATCAAGGTGTCAAGCGTTAATTTTCAGCCCAAATTTTCCAGAAAATTAAAAAAGCGCATCATCCCGCCTAAGTTTTAATTGAGGACAAAATACAGTTTGCTCGGCTGGAGGGGCGCCAAGAAAAAAACCGCTAGAAAAAAAACCGGAGTCAATTATTTAATGTGGTGTACTTGAGGCTCCTCCCTTAATTGGAAATTATTCATGTGCAAATTTATCCAAAGATACTTGAGTTTTGGGCCAATTTAGTGGTTAATTTGTCGATTTTTTCTTCTTGATTTTTGAAATTCTTCTGTTTTCTTGAGATATGAAGGTAAGTGCTCATTAAATTCGATATCAGTAGCAAAATCTGCGATTACGGATGCCCGGATCAAAGCATTTCCGTCTAAAACTTGAAGTAAAATATTGATTTGCTTGGTAATAAGCGTGATGGATTGAACCTGACAAAATCACGTGACTCTTGGTATATATTTATTTTATATTCTGGCATATGGAAAATGAGCGATCTAGGCACACACCTGCCAGGTTATAGAAATGAAGAAAGGGCATATGGAGAAGGTCAACGGTAGTTTATTAAATTCGGCTAATCAAGATGATATATTCGCGTATCTAATAATTTTTCATACAGAAAATTGCTTATCAAATGATTTCGATATGATTTCGCGAGGTGCATAAACAAAAAGTTTTGCGCTGCCGCAAAGTTTTAAACTTGTCAAAATAATTTAATGTTCGACCGAGCCGGTGTAAGGCGCCAAATTACTGAAAATTGAAGCCTAAGCACCTTAAAATTGGACAAACAGCGAAATTTGATGGATCGAGACTCTTTGGTCTTCAGTCGGCGAAAATGGAATGATCAAAAAACGCCGTTCTGAATCCTTTAATTGCCAAAAAAGCCACGGAAATCGCCCTTTGTATATTTCGTCCTCCAAAAATACTGAAAATGGAAATACTACTGGTAAATTGGCGATAATCCAAAGCGACAAAAAGGCACCAATCGAGGCGGCCTCTAGAATTCCAAATAGAAAGGAGGTGATGCACGCGTTTTTGCATAATCTGGTAAAAGAATTCCGAAACTTCATTTTCAAGACACTCCCTGTCAAGTGTTCACTTCCGAGAGGCAGCTCAGACCGGCGAAAAATGGGGCTAGACCGAATATAATTACATGCAATTGAAGTTGGCTTGATTTTTTCAACCCTTTTTCAGCTTTATTTTTTGAAAAAGGCACTGCCAATATTTCAACTGTATCCTCGATGGGCTCTTTTCGAATTCATTGTATAAGAAAACTGTCTGTACATGCATATATACAGTGTAATATCACTCAACATGAAAACTATCAAACGCGACAGGCCGATGGAGACGAATTCAGCGATGGCCGACAGGGCGCTGGCCACCGTCCAGTGATAGAACCCATCAAATATTAAAATCTTCATTTCTCATTACACTTATATCTCCTTTTCTATTTTTTCTAAAAGGTTGAATCGTTCTTAATTACTGTCTCGCAACGCGTCTCGGGAGACGTTTATCTGCTTATTGATCATTTCGATATTGAAAATATAAAATATAGTATTAGGGAATCAAGAAGAAAGCGGTTTTTTGGCTCGTTACAGAATCAAAGTTCACTTGAAATCGCTTCAAGTGCGTGTCTAAAGTACCATTCAGAAAGCTCCTCTAGCGCCATAAAGCGGCTCTTCAGCTCAAACACTTTCAATTCAGGAACTTTCACTTGTGAAGATGATGGATCATCGTTTTTGTCTTTTAAATTTATAAAAGGGAAGCCCTTAATTTCGATTCTACAGGCGCAAATTTGAAGTTTACGTAAGCCCATTTGTAAAAAGAACTAGACAAATCGTCCTTCCGAACAAATTCTGTTCATGTCAGCTGCCAAAAATTACCCAAACGGAAGCTTTTTGTCGACTAACGCGTGTTGGATTGTCTAGCTTATCTAGTTTTAGCCTCTTTTGCTTGTTATTATTACTTTACGTTGGATGGCGGCCAACCTTGGTTTCCGACTATTCGGATTTTGCGATGTTTGGATGTTTAGGTTACAGATTATGCTTTGTTAGATTGTTTGATGGATCGAAAATTTGAATTCGAAATTAAGAAATTTTACAATTGTGGGAAAGGCCAATCGCACTTTGTCACGTGACAGAAAGTGCACAAATTCTTGAGCCCCGTCCAAGTGCAGATCGGGTGCTCCATCCTTCATCCTTTCAAGTGCCTGCCCTCTTTTCTATGAGAAACCGATTGGCGATTCAAAATTTCAACTTGTTCTTTGAGCTTCAAAGAAGTTCCCGAAAGTGGAAGAAGGAAAGTGGAAATAGAATTTCAGCACCAGAAATGACAAATTTTAACCCCTGTATTCTGAAAGAATTTGACAATTTTGGAGCTCTAGAAAAATATTTTCTTAACAAAAATTGTTTCAATCAGTAGTCATTTTGTTCTGCTAGTCATGTTCCCTTTAGTACTCTAATCCTGCTTTCTAAAAACGCTAGAAATCACCTCCGGATCGCGCTGTATTCATCCTGTGGGAAATATTATCTCCCCATTCCCAATTTCCGCTCACCTGGACTCGGCCTGTTGCTGATCCTGCTCGCGGGAATAAAGTGCGAGAATGAGTTTTGCGAGTTGCGCCAGTAGTTGTCCCGCTCCAAGTTCAACGCTGGATAATCTGTCGGCTAAACAAAGCGATTTTGTTATGATCGTCGTTCGCGGCTGGACAGGGGAAAATTTCCGGATCACCGGATTGAAATACAAAAAGAAAATTTGTCGGTAAGTCGCAGGGAGCTCAAAACATCCGGCGGTTTTGGGAAGAAAGAAGGGGGAAATAGAATTAAGGAAACGCACATCTGGATACAAAACTCGTTGTTTGACGGGTTCTAGAGAAGAAACTATAAATAAAAAGCCGCTTGCGGCTTTTTCAAAAAAGAAAAATCAAAAGATAAATTATATTTTAAGAAATCCATTCATTTGACTAAGGGCAGGTACACCCTTAATTTACCTGTATAGTTCGATGATCCACGAAGTTATCAATTACTCCTGGAGGAATCGGCTCTTCTGATGCATCTCCATGCGAGTTGTATCCCGAAGAATGAGGCTGAGAAGTCTCCGAAGAAGATGACTCGTCGAATGTTTTTTCATCAACTGGTTCTAAAATAGAAATAATTGAATTTTGGCATTTTGAATTTTATAATTTACGGTAATTAGAAGAGTGTTTATTTTATAGCGATAATTCTTTATTTTCTCCGGCGCCAGATTGGCCCGTGGCTGCACCTTTGCACCATTGGAAAGAGCCAAGAAGGCTGCGCTAAATTTTCTTTATCAAAACAGGGGGTAAGCCGGATTGGCCTTTTGGGGAGCGGGAGAAGACGGGAGAAGAAAGGGGATGCCGCGAATTTTGAAAACGATTTCAGTGCATAAAACAGCGAGAGCAAGTTCGATCTGCTGAATTAAGCGGGTAAGAGCAAAGGGGATATTGATCACTGATCAGGTTAGCAAAAATCTGAACCAGGGCCAGAAATTTCGAAAGGGTTTCCCTACTGTAAAAGAGGTAGTCATTCAAAAATGATTTGAAATGAATGAGATTTCTAAGCTGAGCGTTGACGCCCTTAATTCTTGTAAATAAATCCCTGGGTTACAAATAAGCCTGACATTTAGCTTCAAATTTTCGCCCGCTTGGAAATAGAAGCTACCGGTCATCGGGGCTAATCGCCGCGGATAAACGCGCGTCCGACTTGGGATCAGCCGCAGTTGACCTTTCTGGGCTTATCACACTCGGACACAAAAAGGGACCGCGGCATGGTATTGCGGTCAGATAACCGGTCTGTTTGTTTTATAAGATCACCAATTGGTATTTTTCCGCGCGCTCGGTGATTTTGGTCTAAGGGAGGGGGCAAAGTGGTAAACAGAGATTTTCTCAGACGATAGGGTGACGCCCCGCTAAGGGGATTTCTTATCAGTTTGAAGGGAGTTTAGGGATTTTTAAAGAATCTAAAAGCTTTTTTGAAGAATTTTGATTATCAAAGGGTAGATCCTTAAAAATCGCTTCCATTCTCTTACCGTTATTTGTTGGAATAAGGTTCGTTTGATCATCCGGTTTCGAGTTTGTCTCATCCACTTCCATTATTTTTCTTTCAGAGCAGCTTCAAAACGACGCCCTTTTTGTTTTTTCTGCTGTTGTTTCTTTTCCAAATTTCAGCGAATTTCCGCCCCCTGTCAGATGATCGCTTTCTTCTCCGCAAGTCTAAAATAATAATCGTCAAAAGTGAATTTCAAATCTGCCAAGTGCTCAACTTGTCACTCGCGCAAAAGCAAAACGTCAGCGGAAAATAACAAAAGGACCCTTTGAAGTAAGGAATTTATGTTCTTGAAAAGTTTTTGGCAGAAGAGGGGGGAATTTTGCTCTTTTGAAGGGACCGTATTTGAGAAATATTCAGTAGACTAATTAAAATTCTACGCTTTTTTAGAGTTAACTCAAACGCGCATAATGGACATTTTTGTGGCGCTGGTTAAATTGTCAGCCCCCTAAAAAACTTGTTCATTGCCATTCTCTTGTACAAAAATTCTTGAATAAAGCCTCGACGTAATGTCAACTGGAAAAACAAGAATCATCCATACACCTCCCTAGCTAATCTATTTGATTCTCCGAATGTTGGTTCAGCCATTTTCTCCCCCCTAACAAAAGAAACACTCGATCCACTAGTCATCTGCATTTTCTCCCAGCAAGAAGCGACTGGGAAGAAAAATCGCGGAATCGCGGAAAATGGGGATGAGCTGAAGAGCAAATATTTGACGACGATGATTTTGCAAACAAGCAACTGATGGGCAAATAGTGTTACGAGGAGAGTTTTGTTGTTGTTATTTGGCAAGAGGGGATGATCCGCTGCGAGTTGGGTCAATAAAGAAATCTAACCCATTCGCGCATCGTGGTCTTTTTTGTGCAATCCAAATCTGGAGGGGGAAATTACTGTAAAACAAATTTCCATTGTCCTATCATTTTAATATCTTTCGATAGCCCAATTCAACTCCGGAAGATTGACCACTAGATGGCGGTGCCGGGCGCTCTTATCTTCGCCCAAAAACGCTTCCGTGTCATTTGCTTATCTAATACATGTTGCAGGAGCAGGAGCAGCAACATCCACAAGCTCTTGCCAGCTCAAGCTGCGGCCAAGAATCAAAATATGATTCGAAACCGCAAAACCGGGGAAGAAAAATGATAATAAATAAAAATCCAAAATGAGTCGAGATAAGAAAAATAAGGGGACACGCTTGCCAGATGATCCGGCGACTTAGCGTCCAAAATCGCCGAATGCAGCTGAATTCAGGCGCGACTAAGTGGAACATCGTCAACGAATACACGCCCTGGAATGTTTTTTCTTGTATTTTCATCATCCCTACAGAAAAGTCAAATTATAAGACTACCCTTCCAAATATTTTTTAAAATCAAAAGCAGTCGAGAAGCCGCTTGCGGCTTCGAGCCAAGTAATGAAGCCGCGCAAAGCGCGGCTTTCACAAATCTTCTCGAAGTCGCAAGCGGCTTCTCGATTTCAAAAAATATGTATAGAAGAGAGTCATTTCTTTTTATGAACCCTCAATTGTCCAAAGAGCACTTGGCACTCAAAAGTCTCCACAAATGTTACCAGATTATCGACAAGTCCATGGAGCTCCGCCAGGGCAAGAATAAAAACGCCCTGTCGCCCAAATGTCAATTGATTCATTTTATATTTATACGAAATTATATTTAAGGAGCTGATTCAAAACGCGCATGTAGGATTCACCGACTCGACTAAATACTAGGGGCAGTGTGTTTGCAAATCGCACCCTGTGGGAACTGATCCATCACGGGCTCGAGCGCGTTTTTATGAGCGCAGGAAATGGGGGAAACTTACGAAAATAGGATCCTCACACCTTGGCCCCGGAAAAAATTGGAAAGGAAATGATCGAAAGTCAAAATTTTAAGGCTCAAGCTCGCCAAATATAGCCAAATAACTTATTTGAAATAAGTATAAAAATAAGGGCGTCACTTTGTTATATTTCTTCCGAAAAACTTCAAAGGAAAGAGATTAATCAATTAGCGTTAGTAGTTTCTAATTAAATTATCATCAAGTCCAGTAAACTCAAACTGTCCACATAAACCATCTGCCATTTACCTTCGCGAAATCAATCCCCTTTTCGGCCCTCTGGCCCATGAACCCTGGCTAAGTAATTTGTACACTTGACTAGCCTCCTCTCTCCCCAATTACCGAGAAACCCTTTACGTGCCATCTGCTCAAAACCTAACTGTACGTTTTGGATTTGCTCTTTGCTGAGTGAGCACGGTCGTTATTGATTCTAATTTGTCAAATAGTTCTTGACAGGCTCAGGGCGGAGCATATGCTCGAACCATAAGTTTTCTCACGCGAGAAATACAAAAAAAAACCCGAAGCATAACCGGGTTAATTGCTTTATGAGCGGATAGCGGATCAGATTCGAATCAGAAGAATTTCCAAATCACAAAATTTCATCATAAGAGAGTGATTAATATAAATGCCAGGAATCCTGTGTGAAAACCTGAGTCAGGTTTGTCAAGCTGTTCTAATTTGTTGAACTTGTTTTTTGGCCGAAGCCGCTCTGCGGCTTTGTTTTGAAAAAAGCCGCTATGCGGCTTTTCATGATAAGACCCTGACTCAGGTTTTTACACAGGTTTCTAAGCCAAACATAAATGCAATTTTCTAGCAACACTATAGATTTGCTCTTATTGACCTTATTTTTTATTGAAAATAAATTGAACGTATTTTGACAATAGAAAAAAGCTTAATCTACAAATAGAACTAGTACTCGTCGAATTTGTTTTGAGATGATTTTGAATAAAGGTGCGTTGTTTGATATTACACCGGCTTGAAAAGGTTTCGCCCAATGTTCAAAATATTCCTCAAAATGAGAAATTTGGCGCTCCGCCGGGCGACGTGGGAAGCTCCAGCTTTTTTGAAGATTTCTTTATTTGTCAGTTCTTTTGCTTTTGAATTCGACGATTTACAAGGCCTCTTTTGATAGAACGGAACTTCATTTTTTATTCAGCTTTCAATCAAAATGAAGGAGGATTAAAACTTTATTCAAGACATTGAACTTTTCCGAGAAGCCGCTTGCGGCTTCGAGCTAAAGAAAAAGCCGCACAAAGCGCGGCTAACGTTCTTTTTTTCCAAGCCCTTTTTGATTCGAGAATCTGCTGAAGATGCTCATTTCTCGATCGGAAAAATATTTCGCGGATTAGCGGCTCTTTTATTGCCCCAGATTTTCCAGCTTTTCGCCCCGTCTATATTTAGCAGTGATTGATCCCAATGCAAATTTCAGCGACGCGATAAGCGCTTTTGCTCAAACAGGAACGATGCGAATTTCCCAGCGCTATAAATAGCAACGAGCAAAACAAGAAAAAAGATTGATCCCGAATCGACGAGCCAGGCGATGATTATTTTATTGGAAATATACAAATGACCGGGCCGGTCATCGGAAAATGCCGATCTTGGGCGGAACAAATATTTCCCGAGCCGTACGAATCAAGTGTAAATTTCAGCCAAAAGAAAGATCGTGATTTTCTCGGGCAAATAATCGAAAAACTTGAAAAATCGAAAAGTTTTCAAGAAGTTGGAAATTCCAGTGATTTAAAAAAAGTTTGCGCTACCGGTCATTTCCGCTCTGAAAGTGCTTCAAAGGGCCAATTTTCGAGTAACCGCGGTCGGAAGGGACTTGATGGATCTTCCTCCGCGGATCCGAGCGATTGTGATGGATTTTCGCAAAATTAAAGCCAAGCCGTTTTGCGCTTTCCAAAATTATCAATACCGTTTTTCTTGATTTTGTAAGAAAATTCGTCTCAATTTAGCATTGATTTAACTAAAATAAACTTCAGTCCTTCGCACCGACCTTTATCAGGCTAGAGTCTAGTGCCCGCAGTAAGAGTGTTGGCTAGCGATAGAGGTAAGGAAATTTCTTATCGGCTTGTGCCACGAAAAAAGGCCTTGCAGGTGAGGAAGGTTTCGGCTGTCCCGAGCAACCCGATTAACCGGTCAACGGAGAGCCCAAATCTGATTACTTATACCAGTAAATGCCTCTTTCAGTGAATATTACTGGAGAATACCGGTATTATTTTTGATATAAAATACGTCGAGAAGCCGCTTGCGGCTTTGACCATATTAAGTTTAGCCGTACTAAGCGCGGCTTTTTATATTTTTAATATTTATAGTGGCTTTTTGAAATTTTTTTTCAGTTTGAAAAAATGTCTGAAACCGATGTTGACCCCCTTAAACGACTCTGAGAAGAGGGATGGCATTTATTGTAAGTCTGGAATGTGCTGCAAGTGAGATGGATGAGCGTGTCATGTGGCGACGATCTGTCAGATTTTAGTTTGATCGATTCGCCCAAAGCAAAAAATGCAGATATGCATATCGAGCTTATTTCTTATTAAAAGTTAGATCACTTATTGAAACAAATGCTCTTCTGAATTCACTTCAAGCGACTTGATTCATGATTTAGCAGAACTTGGGGCGGAGAATGATAAAGTGGAAGGGATTTTGAAAAAATACTATGGCGTCCGCTACTGGTTGGCAGTGCGAAATTCCGCTACTAGTTGGCACCCCGCGCGCTTTTCGGCCTGATAAGCCAGCCTAATTTGGGGCTGGAAATAGAATTTGCGCTAATCAAACCGTTCAAATTCGAAGTTTTACAAAAAGAACCATTTCCGGAATGGTTTTTGGGTCTCGAACCAACCAAAAAAGTCCGAGATATTTGCATGATTTCCTGCTGGGAAAGGAAAACGGTCCCGGACCCCGGCGGCGCGCGCTCACTGCTACTAGTTGGCAGGAGGGGCGCTTTTGACTGCCAACTAGTAGCGGATGCCACAGTAGACAAAACAAGGGCTTGAGTAAATATCGAAGAAAATAAAAGGGATGATTCTTGAGTTCCGAAAATAAAAGACTGAAAAATTTAGGGATCATTTTTGGCTTAGAAATTGCGATTTGATTAAAATCTAATAAAATAAATTATAATTTTACCTCAATATATTTTCTTCAGGAAGTTTTCTTATCAGATCTCTTTCTTGTCTTCAAAACGGTCTCTTTCTTCGAAAAATCAAATCCCCTTTGAAAAAAAAACGGGGCGAATTTAATCAAAATATTCGCGTAAGGATTTTTTGATTCAAAAAATAATTTCGCATTTGGGAGGAGCCGTGGCGCGCGCGACGCGAATGCGCATTTTAGCTCCTCGGCGCCCTCCCTTTCGCGCGCGAATTTTTTTCCGCGGCCTCCCGCTGAAGCGAAGTCGGAAAGCGCCTTTTCGGGGCCGCAGCTGGAAGTCGCAGGGGAGATTATCTGGCCAAGGGAAATAAATTTTTTGGAGATCGAGGATTTTTTAGACCTTGATCGGAGAAAACTTGGAATAATAATTTAAGGCTAGGGTGGTCGATTTGGCCCAAAGCAGAGCTCATAAACTCTGGACTTATGAATGCTAGAATACCCAGTAATGGCTAAAAATAAAGATCTATCCTAGATCTTCAGAATAACAGAAGGTTTTTTTGTTCTACCAAGAAAAAAATCACTTCCGGAGGCTTCAAAGTTGGCATCTCGGCCAAAATCGCGAAAATAGCCAATATTCAAGGCTCAAAACTCCGAAATTTCGCAGAAATCTTGGCAGAACAAAAAAACCTTCTGTAATTCAGAAGATCTAGGACAGTTCTATATTTAAAACCTATAACTGGGTATTCATTCATAAGTCCAGAGTTTATGAGCTCTGCTTTGGCCAAATCGACCACCCTAGCCTTAATATTCTCACTAAAATTTAGCTTTCTGGATTGAGAGACCCTGGTTTTTTGAGAACCCTGAGTCAGATTTTCCACACAGGATACCGAGATCAGATTCGATTATACGACAAATTAAGGGAGTAACCCCTTAAAATGATATTCATGCTGCTCAGTGCTAACAATAATGAATAAATGACCATCGAGTCAATTCCTCCGTGTCCTCGATTCTGTCCAAATCACACGGTAATCGACAAACTGCGATTAATAATTCAGCCAAGTGAGCACATAAAAAGTGTCTTTGTCGGATGTTGACAGGGACGAATTCTTTCCCACTCGGACGGAGCACGAATCGATATCGCCGTTTTATTGTAAAACGCTTAGCCAAAGAAAAGAAAACTAACGGTAGAATTCGATTTATTTTTGGAGCGAGGTGCGATCGCCCGGAAATCCCAATCATCTCGATTTTCATTGACCGTGAAATTTTAATCCAGCTATTTTCAGACAAAATGTGTGAATATCATTCTTCTTGTCTTTCCTTTGCCAATAATACTGATAAATTTTCGAACAAAAAATGAAAAGAAAAACCGCTGAAAATAAAATGAAATTCTTTTTGAACAACTAATTATTGTCAAGAATGATGGTATCATCCCAATCATTGATTAATGAGAAAGCAATTGAGTTAAAAAATGACCGTCAGAAAAGCACCGATTTGGACAAATAGGCGCATGTCAGCGAGAAGCAGAGCCCGTGAATCGGTGGCGGCGCGTTTTCATCCCACTAAGTGCGTAATTGTGATGGATGGTGCACCAGGCTCGTGATTAATTTTTATCGTTGTTTGGGTTTGTTTGAAAATGATAAAATTGGAAAATTTATAAAAGTAAAGCTCACAACCTTAATTTGTAAATGAGATCAAGGAAGAGTGCTTTGAGGACTACGACGTAAAGTACACTCCAGTGACTGCACGAAGATGAAAGTTCAAACTCGTCAGGACTCGGATTATGCCCTTCGTAGTCGTTCTTTTTGACCTTTCTGAGCGAAAATTCATACTTTTGTTCTCTCATTTTTCTCATTTGACTTTTTTCTATCTCAGAAAATGAGCGACAGAGAAAAAATACAGGTTATTTCATGTAAAATAATTACTTTTTCCGTAACGAATTCAGTGTATGGAGTGCCACTGCACGGGAGTGGTTAGGAAAATGGAAGGAAACCTTATTCTCGTTCCAGATAAATCAAAACCGCTTTATTCTTATTTGAATGTTGGAAAATTTGACCTCGAGCCCCAGTAAGTTCTGATATTTTAATAAGACGAGTTGATTTTTATATGCCCTCCATGGCGATTTATTAATTTGAATCTTAGCGGATTTTCAACAAATAAGCAAAAATACACTTATGCAGTTTTGGGATTCATCTTTTGGCAGTCCATCATTCTTGCGACAAATTTTGCTGGCATTGAGAAACTTGGTCCTGTTTTGACTTTTAAAACGCTCAACTGTGGAAAGAGCTATAAACAATGCATGCTCGACTTTTCTTTCAACGAGTGCTACCCGCGATTCAAAAGATGTATGCAGGAATTTGGTGATTTCGAGTTTCCACAGGGTGAAATTTCTGTTATTGAAGAAAGCAAGGTTTTACAAATATTCACTTATTCCGAGGAAGAGCAGCAAATTAATCTCAAAAGATGTAGAAGATTGAATTTTTACGGTAAAAAATAATAATCATTTCACCTCTTAGTTTAACTGCCATTTATAGATCAGATATTATGCTTTCGTTACTGCTCCAAAATTGAGGAAGACGACGATCGTGAATGCCAAGAGCTTTGTAAAGCACTGATGAGTGATGCTGGTCAGTCGAGTGAGATCTGTCCTTTCGAGAAAAATTGTCCTAATGGATGTCCATGTCCTTTTTACAAATGTGAGAGCATCGACACCAGAAAAATGACATTCGGGTTTTATTACAATTCTTCTGATCCATTATTTGAGCTTGATGATCAAACGGTTGAAAGAAATCCATTTAGAAAGACAAGGATCGTTGTAACAATCTTTTTATAGTGACTCATAAAGACTATAGAAGACTAAAGACTTTAGACTATAGAGTCTATAATATAGACTCTTAGTAATAGTTAGGCCTCGGACGTAAAAAAGACGATTTTCATCATCCGGTCATCGTACGGGAACAAGAGTGGGCTCATTCGAAAGCTCTTGATAAGGGCTTTCTATTTGACCGATAAAAAAACTGGGCCCTCCCTTTCTGATACGAGTTATTTTGAAAAATATTTTTCGAAGCTTACCTTCAAAATCAAATATATCGAAAAAGGAGGACATGGCCCAGTTTTTTTATAAGCCCAACAGAAAGTCCTTTTTAAGAGCTTTCGAATGAGCCTATTCTTGTTACCGTACGACGACCGGCTGGTGGTGATGATTTTTTACGTCCGAGGCCTAGTAATAGTCTATTACATTAAGTCTATAAGTAGGGTTTTATAGTTTTGAGAAACTGCTGAAAGGCTACGATTTTATGAAAAATTTAAATGCTAATAAAATGCTACTAAATTATAAAACGATCCGCCTCTAAGATCACCTTACGAAATAACTTCACCGGACTACAGACATTTGTCTCGACTTGTTTCTTTTGACTTGAAATCATTGAGTATCCACAAAGTGTTCGAAAGGATGATTTTACAATTGCGAGAATTTACGTTGCCGAATCATGAATCACTTCGATATTCTCCAGAATTCCCGATACTGACATGTATGCTTATATTATATATGCCCATATATAACTTATATGAACTATATTATATGAATCATATATAATAACCATATCTTTTTAAATGATTTATCTGGCGTAAAAATGGCTGTAATTCTAGTTGATGAACCGTTGATGGGCTTCGCAATCTTGTATCTTAAAGGAAATCACTATTTAATTAACGGATATTTGGGAGCGTACAAAGTTCCTGCAGGCGAAAATGCTATACAAAATGTAGGAACTGTGATTCATTTGCCTGCTTGTTAAAAATCATTAATTTGAAAAGATTATTTCCAATTGACCGAGGGTCCTTAATCATGCATTAACAGAGATTGGTACTGAATCATTCCTGCAAGCTTACGGAAATAACAATTTGTTCAATTGGAATCAACTTGGATATGGTTCATTTGAAACAAATTTACCGAAAAGTGTTGCCGCTGTTTTTAATGATTTCTTTTGGTTTTGGTAAAATATATATCGTTCAAATCCGATATCTCTTTTAAATAAATGTATTTTAGTAGTCCGATTAAGTATCCAGCAAAATGTTTCTTTGTCGACCCAGAGAAACAAGGAAGAAAAATCATATTTGAAGCTAAAGCAGAATCTAGGGAACTCGCAAATACTTACGGAATCTACAGACGACGATCATTCGTTTTCGAAAACAAGCTTTTCATTCTTTCAGTGAATCTTGTCTCAAGAAATATCGAATTCATAACGATAAATAATTTTAACAGAGATTGGAAATTTTGGACATATGAGGATCCGCTCTGGCGGTTTGAATTTAAAAATGAGTCTCATGGTACATCAAACTACTGGTTTTCAACCAGCGACCGAGTTGAAGACAGTTTTCCTTATGATACAGCCATCAACGATTTTTACCCTATTCCAGGAAAGCAAATTTATGAATTTTCTCTCTGATATTTTGAAGAATACAAAAATCTGTTTATAAAGATCGGAAAGGAATTCTTTTTGTCGCAGTTTTCAGATACCGCGAGTTCGAGCTTAAAAGCCGCTGGGGTGGACGCTATAAAGAGCAATCATGGACAAAAGCCTCTTACTTTATCATTCTCTACAGTAAAGCTTTAAATGTTTTTAAAATTTTTTTTATTTATATTATCATATTTTCTTTAACAAACGATTACTCTTAAAGCCTTAAAAGATATATTTATGGTCGTTTCAGTCGAATTTCCAGAATCGAAACAAATTTTCGTCATGACAATATTAAAGAACGATTTGATCTTGAAAATCCGATTTTCAAAGATCTCAGAGCAATAGGATAACGGTCATAAACATTTGAGACCGGCAATTCAAATATGCAATTTTTGACCGAAAAAAGAATCACACGGCGATATTATTTTAATCTCTAGTTCAGAAAAAGAGTATTTTAAACTAATTTATGATGAAGAATCAAAGGAAGCAAGGCTGGATGGATTTGAAATTATCCCAGAAGTCAAATTGATACCGCCAGTCTAAGAAGTTCAACAGAAAAAACTTAAATAAAAAACATTTTCTAATGCATCCTGTCATATAATTATTAAATTGAATAAAACTTGAAACCCGTTATGATTTTTTAAAATATTTTACATTATGAGGATAATGCTAATTTCATAAACTCGCCGTTAAAAAAGAGCTTCTTTTGACGATAAACTGACAGGCCTCCTAAGAGTAAACAAAATTCATTGAATTTCTTCATCTGTTTCACTATTGCTTACTCTTCCTATCGGCAAAATACATTCTCACGTAAATAGACTTTCGGCAAAACCAGACTGAAATGTCGATTTGATTAAATTAGAGAAGAAATTAATCTGAAGAATAAGGAACTCGGTTTTCATAATGTTTTGCATTATGATTTATATTAGATTTTAAATCTTACAATAAAAATTACTGTGAAAATCATTAATGAAATTCATGAATCAGCAAAATCACTCAACTCGACAAAAAAGACTTGTGGAAAATTTTCTCTTTTTGAACAGACAAGTGTAATATTTGAGATTATATATACAGAACCGTTCATCGGAGTTCTCAGAGTACTCAATAAACTTTTTAACAAGACGCTTAAAAGCTATTCCGAAAGGAAGAATTCTGATTTTTACATTTTTCTATGTTATTTTAACTTTGAGCCGGCATCATGAAAATCGACCCAGAGAGTACAGAGCTTCAAGATTCAAATAGAGAGCAGAGGCCTCCGAAGATGGAGAACAAGGAGCTTTTGGAAGACTCGAAGTTGGGGTTTGACTTTTTCTTTACAAAGTTCCCTCATGTCTCGTGGCTACAAGTGCTGTGGTTTTTCTTGGTGAACTATTGCTGGGTCGTCGGAGGATTGGTGCAAGTTGGCTCGATTATTCTTCAGGCTACACCAGGAAGGGTTTCTCATAGTTAGCGAGGCATTCTTGTCATAGACGAAGCTCATAAGTACATTATTACATATTTCATATATTATTCAATTTTTATCATTTGTTTTAATACATATTGAATACCTTATAAATGACCTTATGATGCCATGTTAACCCAATCTAGAATTTCGGTGCAAAAGTGCACTGGATGAAAGATACCGTACAAATTATGCCGAAGGTCTTGTCTTCTCACCGGAAGATTCATGCTCTCAATACGTCAATATCGAATCTCTCTGCTCTCAGAATATGACTCTTGAAAACTGCATCAATGAGATAGAAGGCAAAACTGCTTCATTAGGTATCTTTATTTACTAGAATCGAATAAATGAGTTAATAGAGATCGAGGCATGCTCTACTGGTTACATTTTCGACCAGTCTGTTTTCACAAGAACTGTAACGACCGATTACGAGCTTGTATGCGAAAACGCATACATCGAATCGACCATTTCTTCAATTTTCTTTTCTGGTTTATTCTTCGGTGTCTTCATTTTCGGCCCAATCTGTGACAAGATCGGAAGAACGAAGGCATCCGTGATCGCTTCTTGCTGCTTGATTGTCGTTCAGATTCCTTTGATTTTTCTGCCGAAAAGTGCTGGAGTTTGGAGTTATGCGGTGATCAGAATGATTTCTGGCTTCTTTTCGATTTCCGCTGGAACTGGGACTTTCGTTTATACGATGGAAATTATCGGTCCCAAATGGCGAACCTGGTTCGGTTGTGTGACTCAAGGAATCTTTGCTGTTGGCTACGCTCTTCTTTCCCTGGTTGGATATCTCATCAAAGATTGGCAAGACCAAATGATCGTTCTTGCCCTCGCTCCAGTTTTTGTCATCCCGATATTTGTCTATCTTCCGTATTCGACGGCATGGATTTTCTCGCAAAAACGGTACGACGATGCAAAAGAAAATGTGAAACTCATCGGGCAAAAATACGAGATCGAGACGGAAGACAAGTTTCTAGAGCAGCTCGAAGGCTCGGTGAAAGCTCAACAGAAAAGCGACGCTGGAGGCAAAACATACACGCAAATTGATCTTCTCAAGCCAAAGAAAATGAGAATCATCACTTTGGTCGAAATGTATCAGTGGTTTGCTACGACGCTTGTTTTCTACGGCCTTGCGCTTGGCGCTGGAAATTTAGGTTCTTCTTTGTTCATTTCAAATTTCATTAATGCGATGATCGATATCGTTTGCTACATTTTACTGCCTTTCTTTATGGACTTGAAATTCATAGGAAAGAGTTTTTACCGATTTTCTTCCTTGATTTCAAGCGTTTTTTGACTCATAAACAGGAAGAAAATGGGGAACCGTCTGGACAATGCTCCTCGGCTCAGCTGGCTGTTTCCTAACAGCTGTCTTCGACTACCTTCAAAATGAATATCCAGACAATGGCACTTACGGGACGCTCAAAGCGACATGCGCCTTTGCAGGAAAATTTGGCGTTGCGGGGACTTTTGGAATAGGTACACAATAAAACATCTTGAATGCATTTAAACTGATCTCAGTTTATGTCCACGCGTCGGAAATGTTCCCAACTCCAGTTCGAGGAATTGGCGTTGGTCTCTCATCCGCTGGCGGGAGAATCGGAGGCATGGTTGCGCCGCTAATCAATGGTCTCGGCAATACGACCAGTTGGCTTCCGTTTGTCGTTTTTGGAGCTTTAGGGCTTTTGCAAGTTCTGACAGGTCTTGTTGTACCCACTGTCTTTATTTTAACAGTTGATTATAGCATTTTTATTGCCGGAAACACTTGGCGTGCCGATGCTTACGACGATTGAGGGGGCAGAAGAATTTTACAACAATCCTGAGAAATTTAAGAAAGATGCAGAAGAAGAGAACAATTGATTGTTTATCCCTTTTGTCACTAGAATTTAACAATCAATAAAATGAATTAATTTTTTTTTTCGGAAATGAGCTAAACAAAATCAGACAATATGTAGGTCGCAGCAATTAAAAGTAAAATCTTTTGACCAGAAATAGCTTAGGCGTATCAGCAATAAAATTTACGGAAAATCGAATCTCTCGGGGAAACGATATCAAAGAGGAAAATAATGTTTCAGTCTTTAAATGCAGGAGTTAACAGAGACGAGAATTATTTAGAGCAGGTAGATTTGAACTCGCTTCCGAGAGTGCAAAGAACAGTTGATTTGAGAAGAATCTCGACGCTCGATATAATAAACTTGTTTTCGCCAGCTCGCGTTTGTGAATTCAGTTAAAAAAGCAAGCGTCAGTTCTAAACGCAATAATCAGCAGGAACAGCGAAAAGGATAGGCAAATAGCACCAAGTATGGCTTCCAATGACTTCTTGGTTGATCAATTGATCCCCTTCAAAATCAATTCGTTCAATTGCATACGGACTAACGGCGCCAGAAACGATGAAAATTGAGTTTTCGACAATAATAGCCGATTGATAGTAGTCCGCCTAAAAGTTTTCTTTTTTTTTAAGAGTCTGGAATTTTTACATTTCGCAGATTTCCGATTTGTAGCCAGCTGCTGTTTTTAAGGAGCGAGATTGTCGAGTAGGGGATCCAGCGACTATCCGCAAATTTTCGTCCTCCAGCGAGAACAAGACTTCCGGTTGGAAGGCCAATCAAGACATGATGACCTACCTCACTTAGAGAATTGTTAACGAAATCAAATCAAGTTTGTAAAATACTATGGAAAATCGCTCAAGAACGCCCAGCCAGAGGAATCGAGCATTTCGACTTTCTTCTTTTCCATTTTGCTGCCAAGTGATGTTCCAACTGTGGTTGGCTTTCCGTTGTAGAAGCCAAGCTTTCCTCCATAATGCCCATAATTCGCTGCGTAAGTCGACGCCGAGCCCGATGCATCGAAAATCTCGCATTTTTTATTTTCGTCGACATTGAAGCAAATAAGAGCTCGTTCACCATCCTTGATTGCAATCGCTGCAGAGCCGATTGAAAATCTGTAAATTAAACGGGTATTCTGCTCTTTCCAGACACAACCATCCAATTTTGCCACCTTATTCAGTTATTTTCAATTACTTTTCTTTCATTTTCTTACTTTTCGATCATCTCGTCTCCCGCCAAAGACATGGAGCTCATTTCTAACAAGCAGAGTTGCAAATTTGGCTTTATTTTCGCTGAGCTGAGCTGAGCTGAGCTGAGTGAGAAATTCTCTGAGCTGAGCTGAGCTGAGCTGGCCTATTTCGGAGCTCACTGAGCTGAGCTGAGCTGAGCTGGCCATTTTCAGAGGTCATTGAGCTGAGCTGAGCAGACCTTTTTTTAAGGTAGTTGATCTGAGCAGACCCTAATTAGAGCTGAGCTGAGCTGAGTGAGCTGATTTGAGCTATTTTTTACTGTTTTTTAGTAGTAAAATTGTGTTAAAATCATTGAGCTGAGCTGAGCTGAATGATACTTGTCTGAGCTGAGCAGAACAGATCATGTTCGAGAATAATTGAGCTGAGCTGAGCTGAGCTGAGTGATTATTGTCTGAGCTGAGCTGAGCTGAGCAGATAAATTCACTTTCGAAAATCAGTGAGCTGAGCTGAGCTGAGCGACTGCTCAGCTCACTCAGCCAGCTCAGCTCACTCAGCTCAGCAAATTTGCAACTCTGCTAACAAGACAAAAAGGGCCATCTTCGAGAAAATCTTTAGTTCGCGCCACCATCGTCACTGCCGTCTTAGTCGATCCCCCGAAGGACATCTTAAACGCCTTGTTAATGTTTGCGCCCATGACCAGCAGAGTTTTTTCTTCGAACTCGGACGTATAAAAATAATTCTTGATTTCAACGCGAAAGTCAAATTTAAAAACACGGAATTTTTTATTTTTCACATTTTCAAGGCCGGTCGTCTTGATTTTCGAAAGAGTTTGCGTCTTTTGCTTTGGAATCTTTTACAGATATTATTCTTGTGTTTAAAAAAATGCGAATAATCAAGAGTGCGAGGGTAAAATATCACTGATCCTCGAGAATTTCAAGAAAAGACTTTTTGAAATGAAGTCGAATCTTTGTCAATCGAGCAGCCTTCGACGGCAGAATAAATCGTCCCTCCAAATAATCAGAATCTATCCAAAGAGAGTCATTTCCACCAACTCCAAAGCTAAAGAAAACTGTTCCGTCGAAAAATGTATTCTCAAGAATTCTTGTTGCTTTTGAAAATCGCGTTTTTTCCTGAAAATCGACTTCGAATTCGAAAGTATCTTTCGCATTCAATTTGGCCTCAGCAGTTGCAATATGGTTTAATCCTTCCAGCCCGGAAAATGGATGATCCGGAATGAGTGTTTGAGAAAATACAACGGCCGGGAATTTCGACTGTGAGACAGCATTTTTGGCAAAAGCTGGAAAGACGTCGTCGTGAAATGCGAAATAGGGGTTACTTGTCACGTGCATTTTTCCTTGCGCCTCGATTTGGACAAGGTCGAGCTCGACCAGGTATTTTCAAGGATTTTACATTTTTCGAGCTCGGCAACCTGTGTCGAATACCCGAGTTAGAGTCTGGCTTTTCTCGCGGAGATGGATAAAAGATTGAGACTCTTATATTTTCGCGACTTTTTATTTAGCTCTTCAGACCCTGACGCAAAATTTAACACTTGTTCCCGAGCGCAGCCGAAAGAAAATTGATAAGCTAAATAATGTAATATCCTCTCCGAAATTAAATTTGATCTCAAAAATGAATTCAAAAACCGAACTTTGCAAATAAATTTTCTCGGTATTGGCGATTGCGTTTGCGAAGTAGCTGCATTCGTCGTTGTTGATTCCCTTTTGATCTGTGTAAAATGGATCATCCTCAGAAAACAAGGTCGAGAAGCAGAGAGCATTTTGATCGTACTTGACCAGGGATCCGACCCAGTCGCGGCCTATGGTCAGAAACTGCCCTTCGGCTTCCAAGAGCACTGAGTACAGCGTGTTCGAGAGCGTTATACTTCTCGTCACGAGAACCAAAAGCAGTCTGCCTGTGTCGATCTTTTCAAGTTAAAACTAGTGAACTGTGTCTTAGAACTCTGAGAACGATTTCAACTCGTTCCAAAGGCATCACGTGGACTGGCTCTTGATCTTTCAGTTCTCTCGGCACTCCAAACTCGCCTTTCTTCCAGCCCTTTTCCGATTCTTCGTTTTTGGCAATTCTGCTCAAGCTCCTTGTTGTCGACAGTTTTAAAAAATGGTCTCCGAGCCTGACGCTCATCAAATAAAAGATTTCCTTGAAGCTGACAGAAGAAACTTTCGCGTTAAAGTGATTGCTTGCGATGAAACCCTGGGCTTCTTCAAAACGGTCTAAATTGTAAGCCGGAGCGTAGAAATAGCATTTGTCTGTTCTTCCAGTTGGCCGGCTTTAAAGGATCGAAAATTGTTTTCAGGAAGCACAATACATTCTTTTCGACCTTTTTCAGATAACGACAACTGGAAACACTTTTACTCCTCTCTCTTCTAGGAGAATCTCAATTTGATGAGTTCCGATGGATGATCCAAAGTGAAAGACAAAGTAGCCTCTGAAAATTTAATTTAATCAAGTTATGGCAAAGAATAAAACTACCTTTGTTTGTTTAGACTTGGGATAAAAACTGGAGCATGTCCGTTTTCGTTGATTTTCAACAAGTTTCCTAGGGTATCGACCAAATAATGCTCTCCGTTCAGAAAAGTAGCACCAATTGACTTTTCCGTTTTTACTGATTTAAAATCTTCAAATAAAAGCTGAGAAGAAAAAACTTTCATAAGGAAAAAGCTGATCGAAAGCATTTAAATGTCGAGCAGTTTTATTGAAGTCGGAGAACAGAAATCTGAAGCGACCATTTTTAATCTGTTTCTCGCGGTTCTTCCAACGACCGCTTATCAGTTTTATTTCTTCGGGGGGTATCAATGTAAGAATGTCGTTGGAGTATGTTGACAATGTAGATATCGTTGACACTGACATATCAGACGTATATGCTGTGGTTAGAGCCGTCGTCAATGAGGTAAATGACGTTGAGGTAGTTAAAATAGCCGACGAGGAAGTTGACATTGAAGAAGTGGATGTTGACGAAGCCGACATTGACATTGTTGACGTTGACGAAGTTGAAAACTGGAAAGCATCGAAAACGCTTTCATCCAAGGTACTGTTCTCGTTGGAATCCCAGCGCATGTCGAATACAGGAATCAACTTTTGACTTGACGTTAATTTCTCGCACTCGTAAGAAGGACAAGGACAGCCATTTCTACAATTCTTTTGGAATGGACAAACCTGGCCATTAGATCTTGTCAATTCAAAACACATCGACTCGCAAGGAGAAATCGGGTTTGTTCTTGTTGACTCCAAAACGAGCGTTTTCGAACACAGATGGCGACAAATCTTTTGGTCGTAAAACTGTTTCTTTTGACAGCGCAGAAGATTTCTTCCGTTTTCCTCTTCGGAAAAAACAACACGTGCAGGTTTTTCTTGTTCGATCTTGGTTACTGGCAGGGGGCGCAGAAATCTTTTACTTATAACGCATATTTTCATCAAATGCCCGCAGTAATCCATTGTGGCGATTTTGAGACATTCTTTGTAATTTCGATGGCAAGTCGAAGTCAGATAAGTTGTGACACCGCGAGATTTCTCCAGGGAGTAAACATTTGCTGTTAAGGGGTTTGTAGTCGGTTTTAAATAGGAATTTTGTAGCTCTCTTTACGAGCTTTCAGAATCTGAAAAGAGGAATTCAAAATTCCAATTTTCGCAAAACCGACTACCATCCCCTTAATTAGAAGTTTTAGGAGAAAAAAACTCTGAAAGTTTAAATTTCGGAAAGAACCCTAATGGCACATTTGTCGTCGTATAGTTAACCCGTCGGGGAGCGGTTAGCGTAAATATGCCTTCAACGCCAATAAGCTTCCCGTATTTCGAGCACCGGGGCGTGTCGTTGCAGCTAGACTGCTGCGCGCTCGGCTACGAGTAAAATAAAACAAAATACCTATGAGCATAATCGTAATCCAGAACAAAGAACCCAGCGAAAGATAAGTGTATTTTTGAGCAGTTGTTGCGTTCCCATGCTCTGCCAAACTAGCTTGCGAGGTGATTTTTTTCTTCCACTTTTTCTTCTTCTTCGCTCTGTTTGTGTCATATTTCTGAGTGTGAATGCTCCGACTTGTCAAAATTTTGTCCGGGAATAAATAAACTTTCTTTCCTTTTTGTCGTAAAAATCCGATGCAGTCGCAATCAATGCACTTTGATTAAATAAGTTTTATCTAATGTTTTCGGGAATTTTCCACTGGAAATTATAAATACCCGGATCTTTGTTTCTGGAAGAGGATTGATCATTCTCTCGTATTTTTCTCTGAAAATCGAGCCTTTCACGTACAGGTTGGCCTGATTGTGAACAATTCTACGTCCAAGGTAGCTAAAAACAGTTTTTCAGCTCCTTTATGAGAACTTGACTCTTGACTCCTGACTGCTTGTCCGACACTTTTACAGCCTGTTCCCTCCTTTTTAATTGTCATTTTTCAAGGTCATCTAGGGTCGGGGCCGATAATGTTTTTCAGGGTCAAGTCAATTTTACTTTTTTAACATTTTTGGAGCTTTAGGTCTTTTGCAAGTTCTGGCAGGTCTTGTTGTAACCACTGTTTTTATTTTAATAGCTGATTATAGCATTTTTATTGCCGGAAACACTTGGTGTGCCGATGCTTACGACGATCGAGGGGCAGAAGAATTTTTCAACAATCCTGAAAAATTTAAGAAAGATACAAAAGAAAAGAACGATTGATTGTCTATCCCTTTTGTCACTAGAATTTAACAATCAATAAAATGAATAAATTTTCTTTCGACAATGAGCTAAACAAAATCAGACAATATGTAGGTCGCAGCAATTAAAAGTAAGAATTTTTCACCGTAAATAGGTATGGCGTGTCAGCAATAAAGTTGATGACCTATTTTTCATCGAAAATAGCTCAAGACCCAATCTTGAGATAAAAAGAGATGAAATTCGGCCAAGAGATTCAAGAAAAGCTCACTTCTGAATGGAGGTCGGAATATGTCGACTACAACAAGCTCAAAAGAATCATCACGAGGCTAGAAGATGGAGGAGAAAATGATGTCAAGTTTAAAATTATGAAGTCGATGATTTCCGCGGATTTTCTGAATAGAGAAAAAGAGAGACTTTCTTTGGAGTTTTTTGAGTTACAGGACATGGAGATTGAGAAAGTCAACTTGTTCTTCAATGAAAAGGTACTTTTCATAAAGAAATTTGATTTTTTATTTCGAGTATAGATCAGTTACGCAAATCGTCAGCTTGCAGACATTTCTCGAAATTGCGAAGACTCAGATTTAATGACACGGAAGGAGACAAAGAATTTGAAAGACGCGATCTGCGAGTTTTACTTGTTCATTCAAAAATTGAAGACTTTTCAAGAGCTCAACTATACAGCTTTCCGAAAAATCAACAAGAAGCACGACAAAATCATGTCTTCTTCTGAAGGCGCTCAATTCATGGCCGACAATATCGAAAATGCTCGTTTCAACATTCGGTCTTTGACGCTCAGTATCACTCGTCATCTAGAATCGCTCATGACACGACTTGAAGGAGGAGATTCGAAACAAGCCATGAATAAGCTCCGCGTCCCCCCAATTACGGATATAGTTCATGGAAAAACAAACGAGTATCTCTACATTTTGGGAGCGCTCACTGGCTGTTCATTGGTTTTCCTGTTGGCGAATGTGTTCTTGTTTTATATCAACAGAGCTGATTTTGATTTTGACGATAATTTGGACACGATCATTCTTCTTTTTCGGCCGACTCTCTTAGTCGCCATTTTCATTATTTTCTTCGCTTTGAACATGTATGGCTGGGCAGCAGCAGGAGTGAACAGTGTCTTGATCTTCGAAATAAACCCTCGAGACCGACTGAGTGCCGTTCAAATGGGCTGCGTTGGATTCGGCCTTCTTCTTTTATGGTTAATTTTTCTTTTCATCTTTCTCCTGCTCTCTTCGAACATCCTTTCAATACCATACGGCCCTCATGTTAATTACATCCCGATTTCTCTTGATCTTCTATGTCTTCTTTTTGTTTCTACGCCACTGAAAGGAACGCATCTTTGGACGACGCAAAAGTTTTTCTGGAAACTGCTTGTTCGGGAAGTCAAAGCAGGCTTCATTCAAGTGGCTTTTGTCGATTTCTGGTTCGCCGATCAACTCAACTCTCTTGGACAAGTCTTTTTGGACTTCGAAAGGACTGTTTGCTTGATTTCAACTGAGCGAATCCCTCTTAATTTTACTCCTGACCCAGGTTGTCAAGAACCTTGCCTCTTTATGACAATTTTTCTTAAGAAACGATCAATAAGACAGATCAACTCTCGTGCAATTCAACGCCCTCAAATTCAACAACCTTGATGAACGACCCCTGCTCTCCCGAAAGCATCGACTACGGCTTCCGCTTCATCTTCTGGATCCTGCCCGCTTACATCCGCTTCGCCCAATGCATTCGCCGAGCAATGGACAGTCCAAAGCGAAAATGGCATCATCTTCAAAACGCAGCGAAATATTCGACATCATTTATCAAAGTTGCTTTTTCTTTCATTCTTTATAACAGAAGAAGTTCCGCTTCTTTTGGCTTCTGGGTGCTCGCATATGTTATTGGCTCGATTTTTACGCTTTTTTGGGATTTGAAAATGGATTGGGGACTTTTGCATTTTGAAAAAGTACTTTGAATTCTTCTCGTTCATTTCAAAAACACAATTTTAGAAACAACTTTTGCGGGACGAACTGATCTACGGCCACGGAGAAAGCAACTGGATTTACTACCTTGCTATTCTTCAGGACATTCTCTTCCGCTTTGCTTGGATTGCGAAATATTTCATCGCTCAAGCGTGTCCAGGCTTTTCTCAAGTTTGGCAGTCATTATTCGCGTTTATCGAGCTTTTGCGAAGATTTATCTGGAATTTCTTTCGACTTGAAAACGAGCATCTCAACAATTGTGGTGAATTCAGAGCAGTTAGGGAAATTTCGCTCGTGCTCATCAAGTTTGTTTATCCTTAAGTTTCCCCTCGATGTATGTTTCTTTCAGTGAAAGCGAGATTGAAACCTTGGAACATCTGATGGATGGAAACAAAGACCAAATGCCTGACTTTCATCGTCATCGCAGAACGCGGTGAAAACTCTTTTTATCTTTTTGTATTTCTGTATTATACAGTGTATTCTGACTTTAATAGTCGCAATAAATTTTTGAAAATTGAGAAACGAGCTTTTTTGGAAATTTCCTTGAAGAGCCAAATCCGATCTTCCGAATTAAAAATCAGCAAAAAAATATCGGGGTTATTATTTTTTAGAAAAGACGACGTCTTTTTTATGACTCAAGTCATACGCCCGTAATAATATGATAAAAAAACAAAAAGTTCGTTCGGAAGCGGATTTATGACCAATTATGAAAATACCTTTCGTAAAGATTAAAGTTCACATTAGCTTTTCCAGTTTCCTTCGCATGTTAGCGGGTCCGAAAATTCATAAATCGGGTGAAGGGCGCTGGGCTTGGCAATCCGACATGTCTAAGACAGGTCCTTTTTTGGGACCCGTGTAAAAAAGGGATATTTTTTCGCATTGTCCTGAGAACCTGACTAAAATTGAGAACCAAATCTCGAAACCCTGTCCCTGACAGAAGACAGACCTGTTTTCCCACTCCGGGCCTGAGTTTAGACAGGTTCCTATACGGTCAGGAAATGGCGACGATTTTGTCCAGATTGTATTTCCCTTCAGCGTGGAGCGCCTGGAGCTCCTGGTATTCCAGGGCAAATAGGAATGAATGGCTTCGACGGGAAAGATGGCACAGATGGAGAAAACGGCGAAGCTGGTGCGGATGGTCCTCGAGGCTCCTCAGGTACTCGTGGCCCAGTGGGTCTTGATGGCGAAGCAGGCAAAGATGGTGAACCTAGCCATGATGGTCTTGATGGAGCTCGTGGAAAAGAAGGACTCTCCGGTGGAGAAGGCGAAGTTGGACCTGTCATGAGCGGAAACTTAATTTTTTTAATATTCATAATTGTTGAATATGAAATATTATTCTACTTCCAAGTTTCATTGTAATCTTGAAAGGCCTATTAGGACCTAATTAAGCAAGTTTAATGTTACGGCGAAAAAGTCAAGTATTGATGTCAACTACGGACCTGATGGACCAAGTGTTCAGTTTCCCAGGAATGATGGTCAAAAGAATCGGCCAGTTTGATGACTTTAACATGACCTTTGAAAATGAACATTTTGCGTCTTCTATCACGTGATAACTTAAATCGTTCTTCTTTAATTTGTAAATTTATTAATTTATCACAAATTATTTTATTACTTCCAGGCAAAATTTTTGATCAATGAACATATTTATTCATTTTGATTCCATCCCTTTCATTGTCAAAATCAAATAGAACTGTTTTTGTTTCATACTCAGTAATCATATCCTCGATTCCATATAAGTATGGACCAAGTTGTCGCTGTCGAAGGTATTTTTCGAATCCCAAATGTTTGAAATTTCTCCAGATTACGGTGCAATAAACGCAAGAATAAATAAAGAAACTGCAAAATTTTTCTGTATCTCATTTTTACTCATGAATTTGAATACAATCGGGAAGATGAGCTGATACAGAAATGATGTTGTATTAAAATTTTTATAAGTGATGATGAATACATTGAAACAATTAAATCAGATTGTGTCATCATAAATATATATTTCTATGTCATATTTTTTATCGATCACCATCCTAGATTGGGGCTTTTCCAATATGTCAGTTCATTTCAGAGGGAGATTTTTTGTTGAAAAATATCATACTTTTTTTGGTTTTTTCGGTTCTGATAAATTTCACGAATCACAATTCCATTTATTGAGAGAAATCGGTCAATCTTGTTTTCGTTCAAAACACTTCAGTATTTAACCACTAAATATGTCACAATTTTGCTTGCTTGGAGATGGCCGGGCTGGTTGTTTGTTTAAGGAGCATTTCCAGCCTGGTCTTTATCTATACTATTCCCCTCATTTGAATATGCTCGGAGTATTTCTTCGTCTAGAAATTCAAAAACATGTAAAAAGAAACAGTATAAAAGGTTTTCAGTTGTTCATTTTATTGATAGTCAGATTTTCTTTCTTCTGAAGTTTTTTGATTATTTTTTCTGCGTATTTTGATGGCTTGTCATCGCAGCGACTGTTGAATTGTTCGACCCAGGAGCGTATTTCTGAGAAGAGGTATTGAATTTCTTCCGCTTTCGTGCTTGGCTCAGGAGCGCTAAAAATGGTACAATTTTAAGATAAAAAATGTCAACTGTACTTTTTGGGAGCGGAAGCCAGAGCAAAACAAGTTTTTGCTTTATTCCAGAAATCAACGAGCAATTCATCTTTCAGCGATTTCAGAGACCGGATCATTCTTTCTCTGAATCGGCTCCGATTCTTGAGCTCTTCTGCATTCGTTAAAGCGTCTACAAGGCTATCCATTGATTCTTGTAACTGTAAGTCTGGTCTGTCGATGCTGCTGTCAAGTTCTTCAAGCGCCGAACAACAATATTTTGCTGATTTGAGTGAAAAAATTGACAATACAAAATTTATCAATGAAAATAAAAAAGATTTTTCCCTCAACCTTCGAATCGCTGACAGTTTTTATCCGTACATCGCACGGTCATCCAGTCCGGAGTGGCGCTGGTGATGTTCTTTTCACCTCCGAGAAGATACGACGAGAAACTGTAGCCCGAGTTCTTAAGTCTGATGCCTCGACAGATATCACGTCTTGTTCCAGGGTTGAAAAACAGACCGTTGACTTCCGGTGCACTCGGATTTGTCGCGGAAAACCAGTGGCTCCAGAACTCGTCTTCTTCTGAAATATCATATATTAATTATATTATATAATATCATATAATTTGAAATAAAATTTCTAATATTTTTTTTATTTCGATTAAATTTCATTTAAAATAAATCTGATTGAAACAATGTTTATCAATTAATTTCTTAATCTTTTACCTTCAACATCAATAAACTCTCCAAGCTCATACTGGGTTGCCCCTTCTGAGCAGCTTCCTTGCTTCTCATAATTAAAAACGGGAAAGGGCAACTCAGCTTTTTCAAGTTCCTCGTCATTATCGAATGTTGATGGGCAGCAATATTTGATTTCGAACGAGGTACACGGATCTTTTTCTCCGAAGTGCAGCGGACACTCATCCAATCTGGGATTTCTTTCGGAATGTACAAGTCAAACTTTCCGCCGAAATTCTTCGAATGAAACTTTTCGGGGTGTTTTTTTATCATTTTTAAATTTGAATTAATTTTTGAATCAAGAATTTCTTTGATAAAAAAGCACTTTCCTTGACGTTATTCATCATCGAATAACGCATTCCCCAGCACATGTCGTTTTTGATGCCTTCATCCAAGTAAAACTCGTTGACTTCTGGAGAAATTGGGTTGGTCACTTTGAGCCAGGGCGACTCAAATTCAATTTGCCCTTGAAAAATGAATAAGTTTATCATAATACGATTTCGTTGCAAAAAAAAGGATATAAATTGTCAAAAAGATTCTGGAAAGCAATTCATAACACAAAATGAAAGGTAACTTACATGGGAGAAACTTGCTTTTCTTAAAATTCAGCGTTGTTGGAGCATTGCAGGACCCAACGAATTCCTCGTTAAAGAGAGCTCTTGCCCCGCTGAAAATAAAATAAAAAATCATTTTTGTGAAAAATCGAGAATTTCGAAGATATTTATGTGCCAACGGGTTGCATGCAGCAGCTAACTCAGCAAAATTGCAATCCTAGAGCGCCGAGCTTTGCAGTGGCGCTGTTCTCAAAGTAAAAAATATATAAACGCTAGAAATTGAGCAGAAAATTAAAAATGAAAGATCTATTTTTTCTTCTCCAAGGAAAGTTTTCACTTTAAACAGAGAATGATAAATAATCATTTATCATGTTTTGATAATTATACATGATTATAATTTTTTTTTCTTGTTTTTAATTTTATTTATAAAATGAAACACAAACAAGTTGCCGCCGCTTGCAGCAGCTCAAGCTCGAGTAGCTCGAGTAGCTCGAGTAGCTCATCTTCCCGTTGCTCTGATGTGAAATGGTACTGTTTTGACGGTAAAACGATTAATATTCCACGAAAGAAACTCAGCAGCGGATGTAAGATCAACATGACTAGTGAACAGCTGCAAAGACACGTTTTTGACAAGTAAGTCTCAAAAATTTATTTTCAACTGAATTCCTTTTTACTTAAATTATAGGTGTGGTACCCCAACGAGATGTAGCAGAAACGAAAAATGGGACTTTCCAAAAGGCAAACAATGGTGCACTGATTTGCATGACGTTATCGGAAACTCAGGGTTAATCATGCATGACTTGGAAGCCGCGTGTCTATCACATGATCAGTGTTACATGTGGAATGGTAAGTCTCTATGGAATCAATCAAAATTTAAGTGCGACGATCAACAACATAAAAACGGCCAGGTCATCTGCGAAAATCTAAAAGACGTCAATAAGTCAAAGTGCAAATTTGAAGTTGCGACAAAATTTTGGCTTCATCAAGACGTTAATATTTCTTTGTGCCACTGGCTCGAAGGTCGACTTTACGGCTGTGGATCTGATGACAACCCATTATTTCGGGCAACTGGAAGTATCGAAAATGACGATGTCGACCCGTCTCTGACCGAGCAAATGAAGTCCTATAATAGGTCAATGTGTATTGGTGATCGGCGATCACTGATCGCTAATGCAAACTATCACAAATAAAATTTCTTAAAAATGTCACTTTCTTGAGATTCGCACATTAAAAAGCAGATGCACATAAATATCAAAAATCTAGTAAAAAAACCTGACACCTAAAACAAAAAGAAAATCTTTTTATTCACTTGATAAGAAGATATTAGCAAAATCTGGCAACAGACAAAAGTTAATTTAGAAAAGCAGCTATGAAAGAAGATTCGTTTCTGAGACTTCGTGAAACTTGGCAATATTTTTCACGACAACTTTTGTTCGATACGCGGAGAGTCTTGCTTTCGCCTTTTTCGCGTTTTCAAGCGCTTCTTTCATGTCGTAGAACTTTTGCTTCTCCCGGATGTTGAAGTGAAAGTCCGTATCTCTGACAAAAATTATTCTGATTTTTATAGGAGATTCTTTGCATACCGGTAGTCTTTCTTTTTGTTAAGCGAGCTCAGATGAATTTCAACTTCTTCTGCTTGACTCAAAAATGACGCGATTTCGGGTTCCTTTTTTCTTGTGCTCTTTCGTCGGTGGACGGCAAAGCTTCAAGAGGCTGAGTTTCGTCAGTTCTCAATGTTCGATTTCGCTGAGCGGAATTCGCGACAAAAGCTCTAGCCTTTCCTTTTCCGCCCAAATTCGTTCATGATCTCCTTGTTCGCTCTCCTCAAATTCTGATCTTTTATCTGTCGCGAAATTTCGTCCAGCATCTCTTCTTGTTGCAGTGAGAGTTCACGCACGATCAAATGAGACTTTTTTAGATTTCCAAATTTGCCCTTATCTTGAAATTAAGGAAGAAAATGAGCTTTTAAATCATTCCTGATACTCGTCAAAATCGACAAATGAGACATTGCACGCTGGACAGAAGTAGTAGAATTCTTTGTATTCAAAGATTGCCGTTCTTCTTTTTCCGACGTTGATGATTTTCTGTTTCTCGATCGGGAGTCTCCAAGCTTGGCATTTCGGTTTCTTACTTTCAGGCTTCAGAGCGCCAAGATTCTGAGGGAGTCGGCGACCTCGGCCCATGTTTCCTTGGACGATGCTCATTCGAAAGTTGTTGATGCTCATTCTTAGGAAGAGGTTTGATAGTTTACTGTCCATTTGGATAACGATATTTTAGGGCTTTTCAAATCAAATACACCTGTTCCTTGGCTTGATACTTTTACGCGATTGACCAGCGGATCCTAATCTCTGACCAATATGAGACATTCGGGAGGTCTGCCTTGGACTCAACCCATCTATTGGTAGAGCTGTCGCTCGAGCTCGTAGAAATTGCGAACTGTTCCCTTTGAGAAGAAAAGAAAAATATTCATTGAATAGATTTAATTATTTTTACCTGCTGCCATGCTCCTTTCAAGGCTTCGGGTGAACTGAGAAGGTTTCTGTGAAAAAAAGACTAAGAAAACAACATTCTAGAGAATCGTTTATTGCAGAACGCAAAAGAACGCAGTTTTATCAGATGATGATTCTAGCGCTGAACGAGTACTGTAGCGACCGGCGGCTTATCGCGCCACACACTCTACAGTCTGCACTTGAACTTGATTGTTTTCTCCAAGAAAGTACCAGCGTCAGATATTAAAGCAGATGGAATCTCAGTATGGTAAAGGGTTGAAAGCTTACAAAATAAGAACCAAACTATTGACAACATCATCGTCTTTCTACTTTTCATAGTTTTTACGCTCGTCTTCTGTTTACGTGAATTCTTCTTTGGAGTCAACGAGCAGCTGCACTAGAGATTTCAATGCTCTGTTTCCTCGAGAATAAACTTTCCATCGAAACAAGCTTCTGACCTTATTGACCTCAATTAAATTGCATTTGCGTTTTTCAATTTCAAATCCGCCGCGTTAAATATAATGACTGGTGAAGTAATAATCGTAAAAGTCCACGGGACCTACTCACTAGGCATTACCTTTTACGATGACTTGAGAAATGTTTACTTAAAAAGGCGTCTACTTCTTAGATTTTGGCTTTTTATCTTTAGAGAAAAACGCACTTCTCTTTTTGTCAGTTTATACTTTTTTAGAGAGATAAAGACTGCTTATACATCTGATTTAATAATGTACCCTTCATGTTTTACTAAAGAATTTTTTTTTTTGAAGATATTCAATATTATGAGCCGATTTGAAGATGAGGCCGCCGCACCACCAATGGGAGTTGGAGGAGAAACAGATAGTGACGGATATGTTGCGCCTAAATTATACTGGAAAGGTAAGAAATATGAGGGCTACAAGAATAGTCTCGAACTATAGTCATGAAATTTATCATTTTATGATCGTTTTTATTGCACAATTGAGACTAAACAGGGGTTCTGGAAAAGAACCTTTGGGCTGACATTCGGCAAAAATGCTAAATATGCTTCTTTTTTAAGCTGCGGTGACAGATAGCGAATCTGGATTTGAAGACAATGGTGGATCATCAGTCTCTGCGAAGCCAGTTTTAGCAAGGTGAAATCTTTGAAAGTCAAGAACATTTTTGAAAATATATTTTAGACGTGGTCTGATACCCAAGTAAGGATTTTAGCAAAGGAGGAATTTAAAGGAGTTTTACTATTCCTACTGTAGGAATAGTAGGAATAGTAGGCATAGTAGGAATTTAGATTACTAAATAAGTGATTAATATCATGCCAATTTATCATGAGACTTTAAATTAAGAATAGTCATTCTAACCACATTATTACACTAAGAAACCATCATATTTATCATTTTTTATGAATTATCATAAAATTAATTAAATTGACTAACAAAAATGATTGAGAACGGAAAAATCATAATAAATGAACTCAATTAAGACGAGAGGAAAAGTCATCTGATGGCGGTCGTAATCGCGAAATCATCGCCAAAGATGGACAAGACCAGCGATACATCGACGTCACAGACGCGCAAATCGCCGAAATGGAGCCCCTTGGAAGCAAAAAGGTCAAATATGAAGACAGAAACGTAAGTTGATTTATTTTTGATTGGACTGTTTGAACTATTGCTTTAAGTACACCTTGAGCGCGTATGCGAAGTTGACGAAGGTTCAAGTGACTAGTTCGGCCAAGCGAGTCAAGTAGCCGGCTTTATACTGTATAAAGTATTTTCTGCGCTTTTTATCCAAAAACGGACAACTACTAATCGACTGTTTCTTTTAACAATGAACCAAATATGAGAAATTCGTTTGCAAATTGCTTTATTAATTCGGCTTCATTTCAAAAGTATCATTTTTCATAAAATTTGCTTCTTTTGACTTCAATTTCCACAGCTAACTTTGTTCGCTGGATTTGACCTATTCCGTTGAAAAATGAACAGGTCTTGTAAGTCATTCTGGTCGTTGTCTTGGTCTCGGTTTGAACGACCTTACAATCAGACATCAATCCGCAGAGAAAGTTGCAGGATAGGGCGCGAGATCCGGTTTTGTCGACGATGAATTTTTCCAGGGAGGGAATTTTATTGAGAGAGCATTTTCCGTTATTGTAGATTTCCAGCGAGTCACATGAAGAATCGTATTGTCTAGTCGGGCTGATGAATAGAGATGTCGATCGACAGAGGCTTATACAGTCATTTTTAGACTGGACTGCGATCGGGCCGCTCAAATCGATCTCCGAACCGACCAGTTTTTCAAACCGAGGCAGTTGTAACTTGATGAAGAGACTCTCCGCCGAAGCAAAGTGAATAAGCAAGAACAATGATTTGACCATGTTAAGGTTGAACATTTTGTTGCTGAAAGGTGTCATTGCGTCCTTTTAATACGACTGTGGTGAAGCGCTGGCCAAATTTATTCCCGAAATCTGTGGTTCCGGGTCATCCATTTTACCATGGAAATTTAAGCGTGGATGTTTTTATCATGGAAAAGAGACCGTAATATGCCAACACCGGAATTCACAGAAACGTCACGGCATTCTGTTGTTGACTGTTGTTCTGACTAGGCAAAATGACCAGTGAGTACTTTAAAATTGTGAAGAGCAGAGATCTTTACAAGCAAGTGCAGGGTTCGAAATCACCTCACTTTAGGGTGCACTTTTTGGAAAATAATCGAAAGTGAAATTATCACTTCACCCACCTCACCTTTAAATCTTTCAAAAAGGTCACTTCGAAGGTGCACTTAAGGGGGTGAAGGTCAAGAGGTGCACTTTTTGGAAAATTTTATCACCTTCACTTCATCCGCTTCACCTAAAAATTTTTTGAAAATTGCCTATTTAAGATGCACTTTTTCGCAGAAATCACCTCACCTAAGACTTTTTTGAAAAAAGCATTTTTAAGGTGCACCTAAAGGTGAACTTTTTTGGGCAATGACCTCACCTTCACTTCACTTTCAACTTTTGTGAAAAAGCGATTTTTAAGGTGACCTAAAAGTGCACTTTTTTTGAAAATCACCTCACCTTCATCTCACTTTTTTTGGACCCTGAGCAAGAGCAGTTATTTCAAACTGTGACGGTCGAATGATACTAACGATACCATACGGTGTTCCCTGTACCATCAAGGAAGATATTCTCCTTGGTGACGAGGAGACATCACCCCAGACAAAAATTTATAACGATCTTGTTCTCGTGAGATGATTCTGGAAAATTTGGATGACACCGTATTGGGAGAGCTATGGAAAGCGAGGATGAAGTTGTTCTTCGTCCGAATATTGCCGAAATGAGGTCTTGGATAAAATGAAGCCGAATCCCTTTTTCGTTTAGTTTATTCAACCTTCATATTGGTAATAGCAGAAATCTTGACAGTTCTCTGAACAAACATCAGGATCAGATTCGAAAATGATCGGACGGCGGCAATCGCCTTCATGAATGTTGATGACTGTCGAAGAAGTAACATTTTGACCATCCCAGATGACTTTTTCGACGTAGCTTAATTCACTGTTTTTAAAAAAAACTATTGATTTATTGCTCACTTTGTTCCATAATTCCCACCAAATACAAGAAAATAATCTCCAAAGTAAATCGAAGAGCCAAACCGATTAAACTAAGAAAGTTTTGTTAGAAAAAAATGCAATGAAAAAAAACATATTGTAGTTCTCCAACAAGACTCCATTGATCATCCCGGTAGAGGTAAATATTTCTTGTTGGTCCATCATCGATTTCATTCAAATATCCACCGATAGTAAGAACTCCGTTAATTACAGAGAGACATGTTTGAGAAAATATATTCTCCGGATGAGCAGTTGCGTCTTCCCAGGCAAATGTTTGCGAGCTTAAGTCTTCCTTTACATGAAAAAGAACTGTGAAAATACCTTGGAGTATAAATTTCAACGCGATTTGAACGAGGAGAGTGTGAGCCGACTATAATCGGAGCGTTTTTATACTGCGCCATGCAAGCAGATTCATGTTGAACTTTTGTTGAAACAATGGATTGACTCTTTTCACCATCAAAACTTTCACAGTTTTTTGTGCTTCCCTGGCATAAAATGACCATTTCACCACCGGTCAAAGAAACAAGAGAGCCATAAGCTGTGTCGAACGCATTCAATAGCTGTTTTTTCGTCGTTTCTATTCGGCAACCAGAGAGTTTTGCAATCTAAACGATCTTTACTAACAAAATTAATTAATTCAAACCTTCTTTGTGAGCTCAGATCTCGAGCCAAAAAAGTAAACCTCTCCTCGAAGAATCGCATGACCAGACCATTCAAGATAAGGGTATGTGCTCGTTTGTGGGACCTCATAAAATCGGTTTTCCTAAGTTTTTAAGACAATATGAAAATTTTTTCTACAACTTTGAACTTTCCGTCCGTTGAAATGACATAATTGATATTTGTATAGCGCCAAATCTCAATGTCTTCAGATCGACTCTGACAAAGAACAGTCACATGCTCTGGGCAAGTGTATCCCCCTTCGCAAGAGCATCCCATAGGGCAGTTTTTCATGCAAGGACAATAATCTATTTCCTCTTTGTAGTTGTCGAGGCAGTCGTCCATGCAGTTTTTGTCGAGGTAACAGCTTTCGAGACATAAATCAAGCCTAGTGAAAGCGGCTTTTGAACATTGCTTTGTGTACGGATTGTTTTCGGGGTCCACGCATAGGCAAATGCTATTCGGACAGTTTTCACAGCCCTCAGGACAATCACGAAAGCAAGGGCATGCAGTGTAACAATCTTAACTTCAGTCAATAAGCTCTCTCAAAATTTTTTTACCTGTAAGGACAGGAGCACACTCAAGCTCACAATATGAGCTGGTGCAATCGCTCAAACATTTTATGTATTTTTCCTCACAAAAATCAAAGCAAACTTCCCCTAGTTCAGCATCACTGAAAGTGACTCCTATACAGATGATGATATCGAATTAACTTACGGGCAATCATCTCTTATGTCCCCACGTTGAGCTTCTATCGCGAATATCAAGAAGTAGATCTTGAGTAACATGACTGATGTTGTCTCTCTTTTAGCTGTCCTTTCAGATCTAAAACGGTAATTTGAACTGAAACTTTTCTGACATTTGCATAACCGAAAGAACAATTGCCACCTTCAATAAGAGTTACTCTTAGTTTCGAAAATATTTGAAGAAAATTAACACGAGTTCATAATTGCTTATCAAAACACACCAATTATAAAATAACCAACATGGATTTCGATTTTCTTTATGTTAGCATAATGAAAAAAGTCAAAAATATTTACGAAAGCTTTTCAGCGCGCGGTTTTCCAATGCTTCATTGCCGGATAAAAGAATTTTTTCCGAATGGATTTCTTTAGTCAGGAAAAAAATCTGATTTTTTCAGGTAAAAAATGATGTTTTTTGAAGAGATAATATCAAAAGCGTTTCTTTTCAGATTAAACTTTGCAATGGGTAGTTCGGATGCGTGCCCATGCGTCTCACAGCCTCCCCAACCCGTTCCATCTCGAAACGTCTTCGCGCCCAGGAAGTTCGACAGATCGAGTCGCTATCGTCCGTCCTCTGGCGCCATCTAACGGTCGAGTTCCAGTTTCTGAAAAGAGGGAAAACCGAAGAATAAGAAAAAGTGATAGTTTTCAGTATCGAGGTTCATCTGCTCTTTTTATGGACGGTGTAAATTCCCGGGTCATTTTCCGACTGTATTGCCCTGTATTCTTACTCTCCTGACTCATTGACTGTAAGATGTGGAGATAGAGTTACGAAAAAATGACCAAATCAAGCACTAACGAGTGGAACTGCACTTGCATTTAGCTTTTTTTGAATTCAAGTGTGCATCCGAAAAAATAAGTTGACTCAATATCTCCCCAAAAAATTAACAAAAAAAGTTTTTTCTTATGAAACTTATCTGTTTTATTTCAATTACAGCGCTGTAAATAAATAACGCACAAGTTTTCTGAGAAATCAAAGGGTTTATTCCTCTTCAATAGGATCAAAAAAGTTTTCGGATCTCGTCTTCATTGAAAGTCTCCCGGCAGTTCGGGCAGTTCTTGGGCTCGAGAGAAATTAGACAGGAATGGCAAAAGGTATGAAAGCATTTCGTGATACAGGAGAGATGGTGAAGATTTTTGTCAAAGCGCTCGTAACAAATTTTGCAGGAGTTCTCTTCTGCTGTATCTTTTTTGCTTGAGAGGGTTCCCTTTTTCTTCAACGCTTCTTTTGTCGTCGCTAAAATCTTGAGCTTTTCTTGATACTGAGTCTTCCTGGCGTTCAATTTGCTCCGCTTGAGTTTCAGAGATTCTAGCTCTTTATCATTTTCTTTGATGGCTGCTTCGGTTTCGTTCAATTTCGCTTCAAAAGATTTCTCCTCGAACTCGATTCGCTTGAGTTGAGCAGACACAGAAACTTTCAGCTGTATTTCGTCCATCTCTCCTTTCATCAGAATTTGTTGGATTGCCTTCACCATCACTTTCAGGTCGATTTCCATTTGGCAAGGAATATCTCCCTTGATCAGAAGTCGAGGGCTGACACGAAGAGCTTCTTCGAGCAATTCACCCATTTGTTTATTTTTGTGGAGCGTTTTCTTTTGCATTTTTCTTTTCAGGTCATCTCTCGTGTACTTCGAGTATGTTTCGAGGACTGTCAGAACGTCCCGTATGTGTAAGCTCATTTTTAGATAAGAAAAAGCCTGGGTTCGTTCTTATATCGAGCTCCCGTTCATGCTCCACTTCAAATTTCATGCTCCAAATAAATCGAGCGAGAAGATCGTACCTAGACGTAAAAGGTATGAAATCTCAGTTTTCTCTTTATTTCTTAGATTATATTTTCTACAGGGCAGTTACAGTAAAAAAAAGTTATGATCGTTTGCCTTCAAAATATTTCCACAATACGCTGAACATCATTGATTGTATTCCATTGGTGAGAATTCTAGTTTTGAGTCCACGGCCAAAAAGTCCAACGAGTCCTTCTTTTTCGATGATATTTTTGGCGCACTGAGCATAGCCAATTTTTTCTGCATTTGTTTGTCGGTACGTCTTTATAAAAAAAAAGTAAGGAGAAATGGCAAGAAAAAGAAAGGAACCTTGAGAACTCGAAGAGAGTTAGAACTGGTATCAGAAACGAGCGAGGCAGCGAAACCGATTCCGGCATTTCGAAGGAGCTTTTGAGCAGTTCCTTCTGGCGTTGGAATCTTTTCTTGAAGCGTATTGTACGTGGCAAACCACGGATAGTGACCAACAAACGTAGCACTCATCGCGCCCATGCTTCCATGCCACAAAGCTGTGGGTGATTTCGCAACTAGAAAAATCGCCCTTATTTGACCTCATCGGCACGCGTGGCCAAGTTTACCTTTCTGACGCAACAGTTTTAGCCCGTCTTTGCCCTCAACTTGCATTGTTGTTTTTAGCGTATCGATTGGCATCAAGGCAACTCGCATCGATGCAGCTGCTGCTGAAGCACCGACGGTTTTGACGGTCATAGGAAGGTCGATAAAGGCGGGATGGTTGTTCATTATTGTCAGCATTCCCGCATTGGCGGCTTTTTCGCGGGTTTTTTTTTGTAAATAAAAATGATGAAAAAATTCCAAAAATTTTGATCGCAAGATTTCAAAGACAAAAAAGACCCGAGCCTGTATCACTGAACCTACTCAGCGGTCCCTGAAGCAGAGCTGGCCCAACTCCTCTGTAAAATCTCCGGATTCCTCCTTGTTTGTAAAGAAGTCTAGCAGCTTCAGCGGTTGAAGTTCCATAGCGGTATTGATAGTTCATGATTGTGCGCATCCACATCAGGGAGCAAACCTGCACCACCATGGCGGAGGCGCCAGCGCCGCCAGATCCAAGCGCTCGTTTTGTTGCCTTGTCGAGAATTTCATTCCAGTCGATTTTTCCAGGTTTTGCTAAACAAAAAAATAGATTGAAAATACAAAAATCTGTCATGAAATACTGTACATTCATTTTCCATAGTATTTTCTCGGTAAATTTCTCTCAACTAGATTTCCCTCTTTGAAAACCGGACTGTAAATAAAGATTAGTCTAGAAAAAAAAATTACCAAAAGATAGCACAATTTCTCTGAGAGGAAATCACGTACTCATCCCCACGTACAGTCAGATTCTCAAGATTCATGAAGTTATTTGTACTCACGATTGACTTTAGCTGCTTCTGCCATGAATTTATTGATTTCGAATAAATGATCGATTCTCTCTCTTTTTTTCCTTGAAGATTTTTGGTTCTTTTGTGTCTTTAGTATAAAAAGCGCGCTAGAACATTCGCTTTTATATTGCGCCGATAAAAATATTTGTCCTCACGAGAAAAAAAAATGGAGATTGATCAAGTGACCCGGCGTGTTCGCCATTGTGATTTTAGCTCAAGAATTGCGTCATTTCATCTTTGGGTGGCTGATTTTCTATGCCAACAGATGAAGTTATTATTTCTATTTTACGACTTTACGTTTTGATATTACGTAATGATCATAAATCGGAAGTAATTGAGCATATCTTTATTATTGATAATTACGGCGTATTATTGGTTCCCAGACAGTAATAGTATTTTTTAGCAGCATCATGAACTTTCAATATTTAAAAATTATTTACAGTAAATGGAGGTCGTACGTGAAGGGCTTCTGGCAATGATTCCAGTACATTCTATCTGGTCGCTTTTTGAATGTAATTCTTGCAGCTACAGGGATTCCACGTGACATCATTTTGCAACGAAAATCCGCAAGGCGTGTAAACTCGTTTTCTCCAGGGGTGCTTTTGGTATCGAAAGACCAGAGCTTCTCGGCAGTAGCGCTTAGACGAGGGTATGTTTGTGACAAGCTAAAAATGATTTCGCTATTTTAGTCCTCGGAGTCTTTTGGAAGTAAGTACCTTTGAGTAGCATCAACATATTCTGCCCATAACGCCGCAGAGCCACCAATGAACAATTCCTTCAGCTCAGGCTTGACTGGATACTTCTCCATATCCACGCTGTAGAAATATTCCCAACCCTTATTAGAGATGTCCCAGTTCTGTCCCCAGTCGAGATACCACGGAGCCAGCAAGATTGATTTATAACCGCCTGAAGTCGTTTTCCTTTTATGAGTTTGAAAAATTTCTTTCCTATGAAAAGTTCATTCTATTTTCAAAATCATTCATGAGAGTTTGCTTCCAGTCCCACTGAGCAAAGTCCTTCCAAATCCCAATTATTGAGTTTTCTTTTATGTTCAATCCGAGCTCCTCGTCTTCAGGAAATCCATTGTACCAAGCTTCCTCCCAGACCATGTATTTGAATTTGTTCTTTTCGCAAATTTCAAATAATCGCCCATTCCAATATTGCTGTAAATCTTCTTCCCGCATTATATCTTTCTAAAAAATTGAAATAACGAAATTTTCATTCTTCGAGTTATTAGTTAGCGAAAGAAAAACCATAATTATGACAAATAATTTTATACCTGTCCAATATTTTTAGCTTTAAGAAAATTGGCTTAAGTTAAAGACTACATCTAATTGCTAGATTCCGGAAGTACACTGAAGCAATCTAGTACCTTCATCATGAACTTTGCAATCTTCTCATTCTGCTTATAACAGGTTGAGTCCACCTCATCCCCTCCAAGATGAATGTACTCATCGTGAAACACCTCTCTTAACTCTCCCCAGAGCTCGTCAAAATGCTTGTAAGTTTCTTCGTTGCTTGGATCCATCGATCTTTTCGTCATTTCATTCGCATATCCGTTGCACGCCGCTAGAAAATCTTCCGGTCGACCCTTTGCCCAAGCATCTGCATGGCCAGGCGAGTCGAATTCGGGAACAACTCGGATTCCTCGAACTCGTGCGTATTCAATTACGTCTTTGATGTCTTTGATGGTGTAGATGTGGTTCATCGAAAAAGCCCCCTTTTCAGCCAGTTCTGGGAATTTCTTGCCCATGTATGGGAAAGATTCGCGGTCGACAATGTGCCATTGAAAAACGTTGAGTTTGTTCATCGACATCCCGGCTATATGAGCTTTGATGATATTCAGTGGGAGGTAATGACGAGCTGTGTCCAACATCAATCCCCGATGGATGAATCTTTTGAGAGTTTTTTATAAGAATTTTTAAATAAAAAAAACTATTAAAAAACTATGAAAATATTTTTTTCTAAAAATAATAAGTCGCCGATATTAATCAAAATTAAACCTTTCCTAGGAGCATCCTCAATTATTCCATCCTTGATCGCCGGTTTCTCCTCCTCAACAATAATACTCTGTATCACCGTTTCTAGCGCATGAAGAATTCCCCAATTTTCAGCCGCTTCAATTTTCACCTCTCCATTTTTGACAGTGACCTTATACTCTTCCTTCATTTCCTGACTTGGCCACTCAGAACAGCTCTTGAAACTGACAGAAATTTTCGATGCGACCTTGTCAGAGCCTTCGAAGCTTGCAAATGTCTTTTCTTCGCCCGAATTCGAGATGAAACATTTCCCAGTGTATTCTTTCAAGAGATTTTCGTAGTAGAGAAGTCGTTCTGTAAGTATTTCGCACTCTTTCTTGATCTCAATGAAGATATTTTTGTCGAGAAAAGTGAAGGTTTTTTCTTCTCTTCGGATTTTTGGAATGGGCCAAATTGATCCAGTGTATCTAAATATGGTAATTTGAATATAGAATAAAATAATTATTATCATTTGATTATTTTAATAACATATAATTATCATGTTAAATATTATCAAGGGTTGTTTTTTTTTAATCAAAGATCAGTTTCTGGGCTCTAAAAAACTATTTAATTTGAAGTTCATTTTCGATTTTTTTTATCAAGAAAGAATAAAATCTACAAAAAATGTCCCGATTTATGGTTTCTGCGAAATCTTGTTACCTTTCCCATAAAAGCCCTTTACAACTTCCCTCGCGGCTACTGATCTGTTCCACCTTCACTTCTTTGTGTTTCTTATTCTCTTCCACATTTTCCGTGTGTCTGGTCAGCAAAATCACTTGTACAGTCAGCACTAGTACGAAAAGCCCGTACAGAAATGCCTGCTGATTTTGCCCCGTCAAAAACATTATTTTACGATACTGTTTTTTTATAACAAACGATAGAACATCGAAAAAATGAGCAGATTACAATGGGCAAACAAGGGCGGAGTTATTTGCCCGGACGGAATTTGTTATTTGCAAATATTGGAATATAATACGTCTTTATCTTTTTTCTCCTCTAAGTGTTTAACTCTAACTTTCGAATTAAGAAAAGCACAGGCGATCCTGGCCGCGGGGCAAGAGGGGCTCAAGAATTGGTGGTGGAGTGATACACCAGGATTGTATCTCCCTGGCGCCAAATTTGAAAATGACGAAAATCGACTGAAATATTTATCCCAGCGCTTCTCTTAAAACATAAATAATGTTTGAAAGGTGTCTTTTCCTGAATTTCTGGCTTTGATGAGTAGAAAAAAGGGAATAGTTTTAATTTTTTGGAAAAATCTACGCGAATGTAAATGAGCTATAATTTGAAAAGATGACCCATTTAAAATGAGCCATTTATAAAAAAAAGCCCTCTTAGAAGGTAAATTTATTCAAAAATGATAATTAAGGCCAGTATCTGATTATTCGAAATAGAAATTAAAAACCGTCAAGAAGAAAGATTCTGAGGAGTAATGACATATTCTGTCGAGCTTTTCTTGAGTTCATACTGAACTCGACATGTTTGAAAATCAAACAAATAGTTTTCTTACTGAATTTAGGTGCCAAAACTTTATTCAAAAGAAAAAAGAGACTTTACTGGTTCTTTTTTTTCTTTTCAAAATGATCTGGTTGTCATTATTGGCAACACTATCTGGAATAGCAGGTCAAGAGAGTAGTGGCGACTTCGAAAATGTCGCAGTCGAAGGTAGGCCAAACGTCTTTGTTGTTTCTTTTTAGTTTCAAGCAGACATAAAAAAATCTATTTCAGTCGATCCATCATGCACCGACAGATTCGTCGATTGCGAAAGAATTGGAAGAAACGAGAAAGCCTGCTCTCCAAATTCCAAATTTTCCACTTACTGCTGTGCAACCTGCCGAAAAAATTTTGACGGAAGTTCGGATGGTATAGAAAATGGTGAACCCACAATTGTTAGTAGCGAGGACAACGACGATGATGCTGAAATGAAAACGATGTTTCAAGGACACCTTTTTGGAAAAGTCAGTTCTGACGAAAACGATGACCTTCGTGTTGATTTCAAAGTTAATTTTACCCAAAATACGCTTCGAAAATTGGTCAATATCGAGCAAAACAAAGTCGTTTTTTCTTCCGTCAAGCTTCCATATGATGCTGCTAAAGCAGTTTGCAAGCTCCTTGGGGGAGTGTTACCCTTGCCAAAGACAAGTCAGGAAAATGAGGTAGTCGCTGAGATATTACGAAAAAATTCGTTTACTTCCACATGGCTTGGCACCTCGATTGCTGATGCTACAGGGATAATTTCAAAAAAATTTTTGCGGGTCCGGAAATCATAAAAAATCTGAAAGTGCAGTTTTCTTGAGCTCGTCGAGACGAGTCGAATGATGGGTCAAACTTTTGATGACTCCAATGATTAACCGGTTAGCCGGCAATTTCCCGGAAAATACATTTCCGGTCGCCGTTTTTGTTCTAGGAATGCTAGAATGACAAAAAAAGCGGGAAACTGGTCCTTGAAGTTAGTTCTTGTGTGGGTGAAAAAATGAGAATCATATCTCTAACCATAAGATGCTTATCACCAAAATTCTATTTTCTTATGAAAATGGGACCGAAAATTAGGAAGGTGCAGCAACAACGAAATACATACAAAATTTAGAATTTTTATCGTTAAAAAAAGTTTCGCTATATATTTGACCAATATCTTTTTGCCCATAGTAGAACTGACCATAAGGATCAGTTTCCGGGTTCATTCATCATCTTAGCATTTCTAGAACAAAAACGGCGAGCGGAAACGTATTTTCCGGTAACAAGCCGGTTAACCGGTCAATCCTTGGAGTTATCAAGAGTTTGACCCACCATTCGACTCGTCTCAACAAGCTGAAGAAAACTGCACTTTCAGAATTTTTACGATTTTCAGACCCGCAAAAATTTTTCTGAAATCATCAGGGCTTGCCTTTCAGAATTTCAAAGAAAATCTAATGCCACTTCTAACGTCTCACGGGGGATGGTCCCTCACGAATAAAGCTTATAAAGAACATTTTATCTGCGTCCGAGAAAAGAAAAAGCAGTGCCGGAATATATCTGATGTGTTTTTTTCACTCAATGGTTATCTGCAAGTCCTTTTTAAAAATGATTCCAACTGGCAATCGGACGAAATCGATTCATTTGATTCTTTTTCTGAAGGAGACGTTTTTCGATATTCTTGCCGCAGTAAGATCAGAAAATACAAACCTTGGCGAAAACAAGTAACTTCGATAGGTCTGTCCATTTCAAAATCATTGATTTTAAGTCGGACAGCATTCAACTCCTCTGCACTGAAATCAACAAAGAAAGATTTGACTGGGTCGAGTGCAATAATGATTATTGCACCTCATTTATTCGATACCCCTGGCTCGATGAGACGATGATGAAACCGGAAAGTATCCAAACTATGATGTGCAACAAACCTTATTAGATCCCGAAATTTAAATAAAATCCAAATAATATTTGCGATGCTCGTTTGTTTATTTTATGTCCAGCGTCAAAAGAAAGATGCTGAGGAAGGATGATTATAATTGCTAATCTTGTTCTTTTTCAAAACTGAAATCGACTTATTTGAAAATCAAATAAATAGTTTTACTTTCTGAATTAACTTGGGATTACTTTATTCATAAGAAAAAAAAAGAGATTAGACTCTAATCATTAGAGTTAACGAGTTTCTCTACTAGAAAATGATCTGGTTGACATTATTTGCAACACTGCTGGCTGGCATAGCTGCGCTAAACGACAATCAAGAGATTCGACGAGGTGAGTTCACAAGATCACTTAAAACTTTTGAAATTATTAGTGTCACGTGGTTATGGACTCGACTCTGATGGCGATGGTATTCCCGATAATCTTGACAATGATGATGACAATGATGGTATTCCTGACGTTTCTGAGGATGATGATGGTGATGGAATCCCTAACAAACTCGACTATGATGATGATGGTGATGGAATTCCCGATACCGACGACGACGACGCCTTTGATGGAATCCCTAATTTTAAAGACGATGATGATAATGGTGATGGAATACCAGACAGCGAGAAGGATCAAGACTGGAATAGTATGGACGACGAAAGTGATGAGTATGGTGAACCTACGGTTACTAGTAGGGGAGACAATGACAAGGATGCTGGTATAAAATCGATTTTTGAAGGAAGCATTCGTGGCAAATTTAATACAACCGAGTTCGATGAGCTGAATGTTGATTTCAAAGTAAATTTTGACGAAAATACGCTTCGAAAAATCATCAATATCGAGCACAGCGGCGTCGCTATTTCTTCGGTCCCACTTCCCTATGATGCTGCGGAAGCAGTTTGCAAACTCCTTGGCGGTACACTTCCCTCGCCAAAGACAATACAGGAAAATGAAGAAGTGGCTGATATATTATTGGAAAACTCGTTCACATCCACGTGGCTTGGCTTGTCGATAAGTGATGCTACAGCGATTTGCTTTGATAATTTCAACGAAGATCTTATGCCGCTACTGATGTCTAACAGGAAATGGTCCCTCAAGTCGAGGTCTTCAAAAGGAAATTTTATCTGCGTCCCAGAAAAGAAAAAACAATGCCGGAATATATCCGATGTGTTTGCTGGATTGAATGCTTACTTGCAGGTCCTTTTTATAAACACTTCCGACTGGGAAGACGAAATTGATTCATTTGATTCTTTCTCTGAGGGAGACGTTCTTCGATACTCTTGCCGCGGTAAGATAAGGAACTAAAAGCCATGGCGAAAATCGGTAAATTTTTGAGCTATTCAATAAAAATAATTGATTCTAGTCGGACAGCATTCAACTCCTCTGTACTGAAATCAGCAAAGACCTTTTCGACTGGGTTGAATGCAACGATGATGATTGCACCTTATTTATTCGATACCCCTGGCTTGATGAGACGATGAGGGAGCCGGAAAGTATCAAAACTATGATGTGCAAAAGACCATTTTAAAACCTGTATTGAATGAATTTGAATACATTTTGCTTTATTTTTATTTATTTATTTTTATGTTAAAGGTGAGGTAGAAGGTGTGAGGCGCGGAGAAAACGGGTCTACCGGTGACCCACACACCCGAAAAAGGCACTGAAGAAGAAGTGAGATGGTGTGTTCAAAATAACGGCGGAATGAGCCAGGCTTATAAATATAATAATAATTTATAAATTATAATAAATGTTTTTTTTTTGATAAGCAGCTAGGTCCTTGAGCAATCTCTTGAACCAGCGGTAGGTACAGTACGTTACAGTGAGTTTTTTCGTATATACAGTATTTGATGACTCATTTATTAGTTAATTGAGTCATTAGAGATGAGTCAATAGTAATGACTCATTGGAATCTAGTTTTAATCCATGAATTTGGCTAAAACCGGGGGCGGAGGGATGAAATTTTCACATTAGTTTGAACTTATGGTTTTGTTGAGATATGAAAAAATAAAAGTAGATAGTAATAAATATGATGAGGAACTAAAATGGAAGATAGGAGAATTATCAAAATACCCAGTTGGCTCTTTTTTTATCAAGTTTGAAGACATAGGTTTTACATGATACATTTATGATGTATTGATAGTAGTTTAAGTTGGAGCCGGGACCAGCCGGGAAAGGTTGAATATTTTTTGGGATTTTCATGCTTGGATAGTAGGTCGGGATCTTTTAGTTGGTGAATATGAATTGACATATTTTTTATGCTATGCTGTGTAGTTTTCGTTCTTTGGTTGTGTAAATTTTAAATAAGATGAAGCTGAAAATTTGGGTAAAACATACGCCGGTTGTGAAATGAGGCAGCAAGGTAATGAGGATGATGGTGACATTTTTTGGCAGTGCTGATGGTAGCGGCTGAGGGCAGTAGAGAGAGATAGATCCGTTGGTGAGGGAGATCATTTGATCATGACAGCTCACTGCTCGGCGGCTCTCTGTACTCCTGAAGACATGTTATTTTGAGAAAAAAAGGTTTTTACTGACCTCTAAAAATGATGAAGAATAATCATCACTGCGTCTCTTCCTCGAGAATAAATCATCATTGGGGTTGATGATGTCTTCTTCGCTGTCATATTCCGAATTGTAGTACTCGGGTTCGTCATTTGGCCCCGGTGAACTGAAAGATTCATTGAAATCAAGGAAGATTATTTTCGACCTCGAATCGAGGCCGTCTTTTTTGTTAATCAGTTAAACTTTTAAGAGTCCCCTGCACGATGAAGAGTGCCAAAAGGGATTCTTAAATTAGTGATTCAAAGATAACCGCAAGTTATCCGAACGAAACTTACGGCAAAGGTTCAATCTTGTTGAAATCCGTCCTAGTACACAATTATTAGATCACCAAACCACTCATTTAGGTATTAAGAAGAGTACTTACAAATGATAGTCTTCATAGGTGTATCGAGGCGTCAAACGAGCTTTGAGACGGGTGTTTCGCCCAAGTCTTCGGCAAGAAGCACAACAAAACTTGGCGATTTTGGACTTTGGAGAGCAGAAATTATCGTTGCTGGCGATTTTTTCGCACATAGCGGATTTGTCGATGCAAAATGACTCGGCTGAAAGAATTTCAATGAGGAAAAATGTCGATCGAGATTTCTTACTTTGTTGACAAGAAACGTAACAAGCTGCTCTTCTCTCCGGGACAAACGAGTTTTCGCGGTAGCATTGTTCATCCCCAACAACTTCCTTCCCTCTTCGGCACTCGACTACTCGTTCCTTGTATCCATCACCGCAAGTGACGCTACAAGGCGAATACTCTCCACTGTGCCATTTTGGGGTGCACGGAACTGGCTTGCAGGGGTTCGATTCGGCAGGCTTGTTCGGTAGGTGCGCGCAGTAATAATCGTCGACGATGTTTTTCTAGAAAAAGTGATCAGGAGTGGTAATAGGCAAATTCGCTTACGTCGCCGTTTCTGCAGTAGACTTTACGGTACCGGTATCGCTCGTCACCGCACTGATTGATTGGGCAGCTACCCCATTTGCCAGGGGACCACTCGTAGAACGGGCAAGGAGCGCACTAGAACTTTTTGAAGATCAATGACCGAAAGTCGTTTCTTACCGGCTGTGGTCGGGGATATTTCGGTTTTTTCAGCATATTGCAATCATCGTCATTATGTCTGTTTCCTGTCCTTCTCGATTTGCAGACAAAGATTGGCTTTTTCACTCGATTTTTCATCGCGCATCCTCGGGCATCATTGGGAGGGCAACTCTTCCAGCCATCATGCTCCCACACGAAGTCGTTTTGGGCATTTTCTATCGCGCTGCGATGGACATTGTATTGATACTGGATTCGGACACCCTTCTTTGCTTTTTTTCCTCGAGTCACTTCGACCTTGGGAAAAATGAGTGAAGGAGGATAAAAGAGATCTCACCTCGACTTGAATTTCGCTAACAGTATGGGACTGTCCCTCAGTTCTGATGCTTGGAATGACTCTTGGAGATCGCTTTCTTCGATTTCGCGATGATTTTCCATAGTGGCCTGATTGAACTTGATTCACAGAAAACTGAGCGCCGCCGATAGCTGCTTCATGGCCAAATTCTACGCGGCGTTTTCGGCGGGACTGTTCTTCAAGAGGCCACATTTGGTATTCTTTGTTTGACTGCTTGTCGGTGAAAACTTAAAATTACGGTTGAAGTGTTGGAATCGAAAGAAGGCACTTACAGATCTTGTAGTATCGCGTTCTTGCTTTGATGCTCAAAACAATTCCATATGCATTAGCTGGAATTGTCAGCGCAGCTCGTTTCGTTGATTTTCTAAAAATATTTTGATAATTTTTTCTTCTTTTATGTGGCGGCAGAATTATTGCCCATTAAAAGTCGGATGGGCTTGATTGACAAATTCTATCGACAGGTGCACGTGAGACGAGACCCCTGCGCAGAGATCAAAGCCGCTCGTAACTCATACGCGTTACAATTTTTAAGCACTAATAATTATCCGTCAGCAAAGGTCTTCTTACGAAAGCAGTTGTAAACTGAGAAAGTTTATCCGCTGCTTTAGCTATTTCCTTGTCACGACACAATTTGTCCCCCTTCCTCAGTAAAAAGATGGACCAAGGTTATTAAGAACAAGAAAAAAAAGTTAACAAGGAGGGAATGAAAAAGCTAATTTTGACGCGTCCGGGGGTAATAAGAGGCCGCTACGGGAGGTTTATTCTTGTGGAAAATTGACATCAACGAGGAGAACTATAAATTTCACAGGCTGAGTCACCAGTTAGCCCAATCTGATGCCCCAAGTGCATAAGCAAAAGACCACTTGACCTAGTTTTTCGACTCAGAGTACATTCTTATCACTCATGTCCCACGGGTATCGCCTTGTTCTTGATTTTTCTTATCATCCCGGCTTACTTTGATTATCAAAAATCAGACCGCAAGACAAAAAAGAAGCCCGTGGAAAAAGGTGTTCACGTGCTGACTCATCTTCCTCGTCTGGGTTAATTATGATGTGTGAATAATTCTAGAGTTCGTTCAAAGGTAACTTACTTGCTCTTTCCCTTGACAGTTTCTGCCCCTCGCTGCTCTTGGCACTGAGATCCATCGCCACCACAAACTCCGCATTCGTCAACTTGTTTTCTTCCGCCTCTGCGTCCCTCGCAATCCACTTGTTGACACTTTCCTTGGACACAGATGCCGCCATGTGGGACTCGGTAATCGCAAAATGTTCCATCAGGGACCCACTGGTCCTCTTCTCGTACAGGTCTTTTGGGCCAAATAATCTCCGGCTCAGAGCCGTAGATTTTGCAGCTCAAGTGGCAGCTTAAATTTGAAATTAGTTTCTTTTGATCATAATTGGCTGCGGTTTCCGGGTCACGGTTAAAAGCTCTGGTGAACTTTTTTGAGTTCAAAAAACTTACGGATTATCATTATGGTTCGGAACAAAGGGAATCATGTTAGAATTGCCTGTCTTCTTATAACAGGCATCAATTCTTTTGTCGACTGGCTCCACGCACTCATGAGTGTTGCAAACCATGAAGTCGGTATCATCCCCTTCGCATTCGAAAGAATTTCCAGTGCTACAGCTTCTCGTTCGCAGCCGCGTACCAGTTCCGCACTCGACGTTGCAAGTGGACCATGTTGACCAGTTGGAGAAGTAACCCGGTCGCTGGTAAGAACCAATATCGTGGCCGATGCAAGTGCCAGAGAAGCATTTTCCTTCTTGGCCGTTTCCAAGTGGACAGGGGGTTGATTCGGCTGGAGCATCCTTGGAAAAAATATAAAAAATGAATAGAAGAAAACTTATTTTTACCTTGGTTCGGCAAAGAGCTGGATTCTGAGGAGTCTTGCACCACAAGTTCTGGCAAAATTTGCTCTCACTTGGGTACTGTCCCTCTGGACATCTCGTCCACTCCGCTCCAAATGTCTGTTGACATTGTTGATCAGCAGTGAAGATAGTCAAGTCAACGATTGGTACCGTGCTTCTGACTTGATTCTGCATGCGATTGGATCGGAATCCGGGACGATGTTGAATTTCATTGGCTTTTTCCAAGCATTGGCTGCCTTTCTTTACGTAGCTTTCTCCCAATTCTCGATTTGAGCAAATCGACCAAGTGAAGCTTCCAAATTTCGAATTGACCTGCGCAGCCATCATGGAATTCTCCGCAATGGCATCGGCGCAAGCGTTGCCTGGATCACCATCGTGAGTTCGAATGCCAAGAAGATGCCCGAGCTCGTGAGCGATGACGAAAGCGGTCGCGACTCCTTCTTCGATGACGATGGCGCCTGGACACTCGGTCTTTGAGTACGGATTGGGGGAGCAGATCTTGTCGATTGTCGCCATTCCTAAGATCAAATAATGAAGAAAAGGGTTGATTTTGCGAGGAACACCGGACAGATACAAATCACCATAATTTCGATGAGTTTTTCTAGCGAGAAAATTTCCCATCGAAAATAAAGGGGCTCAGGTACCTTTACAATCGGTGCCTGAATACGGTATGAATTGTCTTTTATCTTTTTGTCCAGATCATCCTCAAAAGCTTAGGTTTTCTCTGCATCTCACAGGTTTAGTTAAATCACGTGATGAAAAAAGTTATGGTCGAAAATTTTTCTTTTTGAAAATTATTCGAAATTTTCAAACATGCAAAATTTATTTGAATGAAACGAGTTTTACAACGAAAAATACGCTTTTTTGAGTTAATTTTTGTTCAACCCGGCAAATGCGTAAAATATGTTTCAAATGTGCTACCTTTGATTTCATGTTGTGTGGAACCTACGGTAAGTTACAGTTATTTTAGTTGGTGTGAGTAATCTTTTTATTTGATCTCCAGAATTAAGGATCTACCAGGCGATATTGGGACCTATCGCTCGGCTGATCTTTTTAAGAAAGTTAGTCGTTCTTTTCTACTGTTAAATCTACTGTGAATTCTAAAGGGGATACATACCCGCTGGACCAAAAGGCCTCCTGGTTAGAAGGATGCTAGCGTGCTTCGTTTCTCCATCTCCGTTTTTCTTTCCGGGTTCCCAGAAAGGCGTAAAACCATTTCTCCCCGAGTGGCTGCAGAACTCCATCAGCGTTTCCTGCGCGCCATTGTAAGACATGATGCTATCGGTCTCTCGCTTTTCCAGTTTTTGCACTTTGCCGACTCGGTGAAAGTGGAATCGAGAAGTCAACGAGCTGTGCTTGTAGATATCGTTGGTGTATTTCATCAAAGCGTCGATGTATTTTTCGAGCGAGTATTCCCGCCCGGCAGCATCGTTCGTCTGCTTCTTGTTCACAATCTCCTGATAGTGCTGCACCAGGTCATCGCCAACGGTGACCTCGATAGTGACGTTCAAGGCTGGCTTCTTCATGTTGCTGCGGGTCGGCAAGCTCGAGCGAAATGCAGCAGCAGCTCGACGAGAACGCGAGCGACGAGATGATGGAGGGAGGAAATCGAAGGTATCTCTAACGAGGGAATTTGAGTTTTTCGTTGCTGAAAATATTTTTATGGAAAAATAAAAAAGCGGCTATTTCGTTTTTCCTTCATTCTTTGCGAGAAAAGAATCGGTTCAAGAGACATGTGATAAGTACCAAAAAATTACTCACCGCCCCAAAATGCGGGGGAAGCTAATGTCACGGTTTATCTCCGCACATAAAGTAAAATTTATAGTCGCGCGCTGCCTGAAAATTATGATTTGCCGAGAATTAATCCGAAGGCATTTCCACGACTTACACAAGACCGAGTTCACATCGTCGTCCAGTCGATAGATGACGTGAGCTCGTCTCTGGCTGGAGTCTTCCAAATGGTCCAGGATCCAGAGCTCGTCGTCCATGTGGATCATGCCTGACCACAGACCGCTGAGAAATGGGTTCGAAATAAGTTGAAGAAAAAACAAAATTAGAAGAAATAAACTAATGAGTCAGCAAAACGACTGCGATTCTGACGTGCCTGGGCTTGAACTCATCGTTTCTATTTAGATTTGTTTTTATCAACGCTTCTGCGTTGTGGACAAGTCCGAACCCAAAACAATCACTCAAAGTCGCCTCGCTGTCGTCCTGTCCGACCACTCGGCCGGAATAGAACTTGCATCCGGAGTCGCTACCAGAGTCCAAAGTCACTGCGAAGCGAAGGTCGTTTGAATCGGCCGTTTTAAAGGTGAAGTAGTGCTCGAATTCGTCATCGTCTGAAATCGTCTGTTTCGGAATGAAAAAAAGATTTCTAGTGAAGGAAGCCCTAGTTGCTGCTACGTGAGTATCTACCGGAGAAGCTCTGACGGGTGGTACCCCTCTAGTCCCATTAACCACTTGTCGATCAAGCCGCGATTCCGGCGAGAAAAAGTGAACACTCATCTAACTTTCTTCAAACTCATTTTCCACAAACAAAAATTAAACTTGAATCTTTGTCTGAGCCTATCATAGATTCTCCACATTCGAATAAACAAGACCGGAGATACGGTAGCTCCGATAATTTTTTTCCATCCTCGTTCCTGATTAACCAGCAATGACGACCTTCTTTTGCGTTTCGAGTCGACTTCAGCGTAGTAATCGTGGATTATTCTGTATTCACCGTCGATTTTTTCGCGTAAATGCCGCTCTGATATTGATATCACCTAAAAAATACATTTACTTCGCTTTTTCCTATCGGTTAAATTTATAAATAAGGGCGTCAAAGTGTTCTGTCCATCTTTTTTAAGGAAAGCTTATTTGTATATCTGTCAATTCTTCCTATAATCATGCCTTCAAGTTTTCAACTTTCACTGCTTCTTGAGAAAAGTTCAAAGAGCACGTGCGTCACCAAAATGGACAAGTATTTATAATCAGCAAAAGGAGTCCTTTTTTCCGCTGGCTGGAAAATGCCACGAATCGACATAAAAGAACGAAACTATCAAGATTTATGAGGCGGAGCTCTGAGAGAGATTGTGTGCTCGTTAAGTACCTCTGAGCTTGAACTTATTGCTTGGTACTGCTCAGAATGGGCGAAATTGATGCTCCTCGAGTTTGAGAAAACTTGTGCAGAAAACCTGACTTAGGGTCCTGGAAGAGCTACGCGGCTATTATCTAAGCTCTTCTAGGACCCTGACTCAGGTTTTCTCCACAGGTTGCCGAGCCTAGTTTATTTGAAATGGGGCATTCTTAATTTTTCCCCAGAATTCAAAGTTATGATAATTTCGCATGGCAAACAAGCCAGCTTTTCTCCTCGCCCAAAATCCCTGAACGTACATCTAAACACTCGACTACGTCACGGAACCTCTTGGACAAAAAGCTAAACTCCAAGCTTGAATTGCGAATCCGAGTTTATCTCTTTCCCCGTTTTATAATTAATGAAGACGCCAAGGATAAGCCCACCTGACAAAGGGCAAAAGTTCAACAAAGTTTTTATATAAAAATTTGAAAGAGCAAAAGGAAAAGTTCAAAGTTGAATATTAATTCTAGCGCATTTTTGGATGGAGCAGCTTTGGCTTTAGCGAGGTAGTTAACGATTAAATCAATAATCGCAAGTCATAATTATGCCTCGTGAAAACGAAGATTGAGCCAGTGTGACACTTACACCTGAGGTGTTATTTGTGAGTAGGGAAAAGACAGGAGATCAAAGACGGGAATGATTAGACACTGATTATGTCCAGAATCAGAACGCTGATGTCCTTGTTTTGGAATAAGGGCAAAAAAACAAGGTTGTTTTTCATTAAAAATGATATATTCAAGCCCTGAATTTCGCCCGAATCAGCAGAATATTGATATATTGAAGAGTGTATATTCTGCGCACGGGCTTGAAGTCGAAGAGGGTTTGCGCTAAGCTACGGGGATAAAGGGTAAGAATGTGGTGAGAGGAGCTCGCAAGATTGAGGACACTTCCCATTCAATGTCAAGTGTTGTTCGGCAAAACTTATTCAAGCGTCATTTTCTTTTCGGAAAACGATCTCAAAAGAAAAAGAAACGCTAAAGTCGCTGGTAATTAGGGTAAAAGCGAACTTGGCCTCCTCTTCTGTGTTTAGTTTTTGCCTGCGGTTATTGGTGAACTTTCTCGTCGGTTAACTGCGCAGTCATTAGCAGCTTCAGTTACTACAGTGAATCTTTCTTTGGGTCAGCAACCTGTGTTGAAAGCCTGAGTCAGGAATTGAAAGTACTCAAAATGGATTTTAATGGTTATTTTCGTGAAGCCGCTATGCGGCTTCGTTTAGGTGAAAGCCGCGGCGCGGCTTTTAATTAAGGATCTTTCAAATCCTGACTCAGGTTTTCAACACAGGTTGTCGACTCTTGATTCTATCAAATATGGTAAATTCGACTTGCGGCTTTTGAGTTTTTCAATTTCGGTATTGAGAAAAATCGGCGTAAAGTGAATTTGGGATCAAGTCGGGTTCATAAAAACAGAAGTTGTATTAGTATGCCAGACAGCGAGACTAGAGTCTTATCAAAATGAGTGATTGAACTGACGATTTCCGCGCTGATACGTGTGATCTTGAGCGACAGCAACTCATCCGCCTGGGACTCTCTTATTATGATGAAATATATTATTTACTTTACGAAATTGAGAATATATTCAGATTAGTGACTTGTTCATATTTTTGGTGTGAAAGTTATTCGCATCCGCTGAAAACAATAAAAACTTCAGCTTCTGTCTTTTCAATTCTCACTTTTGGCATTTTATGCGTTTATGGTATCATAAGATTCGAAAATAATTGATAACAAAAGAATCAAAATCAAAATAGAATACATCTACTGGAGAAAAATGGGATTTTGGAAGCAAAATCGGGTTACTCGAAGGAGCAAAATAAGAACGCATTCTTTCAGCGAGGTATTTCCTAAACAGCAATTCGAAACAAAGCACAAGATCGTGTTCGAAATTCCGGACGACCTTGTGGTCCATATTTCCGCTGATAAAAGAGCAGCATCTGCTGTTTTACCAATATGATTTTCTTTAGAAAAAAGCCGCTTGCGGCTATTTTATATCTAGTTTTAAGAGATAAAAATCAAGGAGCCACCTGCGGCTTATAGAAAGGGAATAAGAAAGCCGCGCTTCGTGCGGCTGAAATCTTCTTTTGCTCGAAGCCGCGCGCGGCTTCTCGATTTGAAGATTCGAAAAAGAGAATATAGACTTTTCGTCATAATTTCATTTTTTTCTTCATTTGAAGCGCGCTCTAAAGAGTTTACACAAGCTGCTGCTTGGTGGGCCCATTGTCATGTTTGAATAAACTTGATGTCCTTTTCAGCAGCTTTCTGAGTTTATCTACCTTCTCGAGTCGCCTTTTTTGGCTTTTGTACTTTTCTCCTTTTATAGCGCTCTTTATTTCATTTTCGCTGCGCTCAGCAGAATTTCAGATTTTCAGAATCAAGAAATTTTGCCCGAAATCAGGGCTCGATTTGTCACGTGACGCCCAAACCACCTATTTAATTTTCTACCGTTTTTTATGTAAAATATAGGACTCAAGTCAAGGGCCCCAATTTCCGGCTCCGGGCGCATTTTCATCAAGTGCTTTCAGATGTGCAATCCTATCTTATGCTTATCTACGATCTCTAGAACTGTACTGCAATAAGTGTTACATACAGTTTATTTCCCAATAAACAGCTTGAAAATTTAAGCCTGCTTCTACTTGTTCAAAGTGTCGAAATTATAAAAATTTTAGGCGAAAACCTCAAAAAATTGATAAGAAGCTTTTATCGCTTGCGTAAAAATTTTCGTCAGAAGGTACAATTAGGGCTCGAGTTGAAATGAGGTCCTTGACTTTTGCAATTTTAACTCTCGAACGCGGATAAAACACTTTTGTGCATTTTGGGCATTTTTTGCCTGAGCTTTACTTGATGGGTTAATTTTTCTTTCAAGAACTCGGCTCATAAATCAGCTAGAATTCTCATCATCTAAAGGGTGGGTCAGGGCCAATCGGAACATGTGAAAATCGATAATTTAATAGCAGGAAATTCAAATATCATAAACTTGATCGAAAAATAAACCCCCGGAAATGAGCCTTTTCAGATTTTGTTCCCATTCGACACTGACCGTCCCCTTCTTGTTGCTACAGAGAGTACAGTACATATTTACAGTTTGGCTTGGCTGTCACGTGGAAATCTGGATAAGAAAATGTAGGTCAAGATCATTGAAATTTTATGCCCGCAATTTCCGCTGTAATAAATTTTTCCAAAAAGAAAAGTCGATTCTACTGTCAGACGGCATTCATGCTTAAATTTAAAGGCGATAGTTAGATATTGGGAAGAATAGTAGAAGCTGTCCAAGAGATGTCATCAAATGTCGCGCGAATGTCTGACAGATGATGCAACACCTGAAACGACTCGCAGTGGACGTTAAGGTGATCAACGTCATAATTTTCGAATAAGCAGGTACATCCTTAAGCCGGCCGAATATTATTTACGAAATAATTTTTGAAATTTTATTCACGTTTCGTAAAAAAAGAAACTTTCTCATAAATATATTCTATGTTCACCTTCCTATGTAATAATTATCACGCTGGAGCACCTTAAATCAACCGCCACAAGTTGCCCCCTTTTGTCTTGCCCTTGAAAATCTGGACCTCAGCCGGCCTCAATAAAAGCTCGGTAATAAACACTAAGAAGTATAAACGCTAAAAAACTGAAGATGAACCTCAACGCGTCTTTTTGTGTAAATTGAAAAAACTCGCTGATTTACGTGATTTTTTTTTGTGAAAAGTCAAGACCAGACTCTCACTTTCTCATTTCTGCCGGGCGTGCAAATCCTGCTGTGTCAACTAACTCATTACGCACATAAAAATACTAAAGAAGTTCAAATAATGGGAAGTAAAATCGGCCCAGCTTGAAAATTTCCACCCCCTAAAAATTCTGAATTCGGCTTCTTTTTCAACCCATTTTTTGAATGAAATAATTTTAAATTCTGACAAAAAATCATAAAATTTTTCTTTCAATCAGATTTTTTGACTTAATGGACGGATATCCTGAAGAAAATTAAACTGCTTGATACACCCTTAATCTCAATTGGTATTTCTTACTCGGAATGATTAACTTTTCCCTTATTTTTTAATCAGAAAAAGAATTTTCGAATACGAAATTCTTCAATCATTTGAGTACTTACAGATTGAAATAGCAGTAGGACGAATATCTGTATCATCATTTTCTGTCTTCTGGGATGATCTCTGATAAGTTCCACTCACACTTGGAACTTACTGACACAAACTCGGTCAACAAAGCCTAATTTCCCTTCTGGCCAGGTTAGCTCAGCGCTTTTTCTTCTATCGCGCTCAACCCTTTTTTCTTCTCCGAATTCTTCTTCTTTTATCTCTTTTTTATCTTCTTAAGGGTATCCCCTCGATTTCTTCTTTTTTAAAAATCTCTTTTTAAACAACGTTTTTTCGAGTTTTCTTGAAATTTTCGTCGAGGATCTCTTTTTCAAAAAAATGGCACAAGAAATTTTGAATTTTCTTTTTGTTATTTTTAAGGAGATCCAAAGAGAGTATTGACGATGTTAGCAGGGTGAACGGGAGCGGCGCGCCTGAACAGAGGTGGGCGCGGGCGCGACCTAAGTTTGTGTTAAGGTGGTAGAGACGGCGCTCAAACGCGGCCAAGATTGACGAGGGCGAGGGCGCTCCTCGCCCAAGACAGAACAATCAACAGATCAACAGATCCATGCATGCTGGACGTGCTCCTGGTCAAGGCCGACTTTTGGATGCAGATAAGATTACGCTTTGAAGTTGTTGTTGCAGATTTTTCATCAGACAATCAAGTTTTCTTCCAGTCCCTTCCAAAAGAAGCTCGCAAGAATTTCAAGGCGAAAAAATTTATGAAAAAATATCAGATTTCAACCCTATTAGCTTCGAAATTCCTTACAGCAAAACAACCTTTTTCAAAATAAAAAAAAAAACTTTCAAGTATTGACAGCTTTCTATTTCTGGTGGCAGTGCTTAATGCCACTGCTGATTATGCTGTTCCTTAGACTATCACCAACTCGAGTCGGTCAGTTTACAGCTTTAGGAAGTTTTTTAATCCAGCACGGGGAAATGGCTTTTGCTTCTTTTTGATCTTTATGGGAAGAAGAGAGGCTATTTGAGTAGAAGGGTTGTTTTGAATTACTCGAGACAGAGTCGAGATTTTGTCTATTTCAGAAATAATGATGGATCAATTCAATTGACAATTTGATGAAGGTTTTATGAATTCGCCCTAAATTTTGATTTGGTGAGAAAAAAGATTGCTGCCGGCGCTCGAGTTTTTGTTTGGTGAAAACGCAGATGTGCTTCTGGAGTGCACGGATCTTAAGGGCTTCTCAGCGTATTTATTCCCATCAGACTAATTCAGACGGATAATAAATTCAATTAAAGCCAGGGGGTTCCCTTAAGTTTACACTTTTAAAATCTTCGTACTCCTTCAAAAAAGGAAAATTGTTGAGTTCCTTATCGGAAATTTTAACCCATAAGCGCTTGAGGACCAATAATTCGGATTCAAAGACGAATTTGTTGAGTTCAAAGCATTGCGTCAATTGAAAAATGCTCAGTAAATTAGCAGAAGACGAAAATAGCGCTTGAGGAAATCCAACCCAGCTGATTATTACTGTTGCAAAGAGTCGAGTTTTAGAGCGAGCTACAGTGTCTGTTGCAGAGACCTCCCTCCAGTGCTCGTGTGTGAACGTGGGAGCAGAAGTAACACTGTGCACGTTACAGTTACTTCAAAGGGGTTTTCCGCCGAGGATTTAAGTTTGCTCCTGAAACAATTTTCTCTGGAAAAGAAATATTAAGAAATTTTCCTAAAACAATATTTTATATTTGACCAATACAATCAAAATCCAATTTTCAATTTGCAACCAATCAAAATGCTCAAAAAATTTTTTGTCCTATCAAATAATCTTTTCTTTGTTTTGCTTGTTTCAATCCGATTATTTGATAACCAAGTAAAATTGTTTCAAAAAGCTGTTAAGTCACTTCAACAGTCAAATGTACAGTGAGTACGTGGCAACTTCCGGAATAGCTACACGTCTGAACAGCTTTATTCTATCTTTGGCCAGTCTGATAATCCTTTTGACAAAAGAGGCTGAGCACTGAAATTCCAGAAGAATATTATTCTGAACTTTCTTTCTTCATATATTTGAGATTTGCATTTTAAAATTGACGTCGTGCTAAAAATTCTTCTCGGTTTACTATCACCTTATTATATCCATCTCGTGGTCTGGTTTACGCTTTCCCGGATTTTTTGACGATTATTTGCTCGGTCGACTTGATAGACTCATTCTTTAACACGTGAAAGGAAGCTGCTGAAGGGGCCACGTGCAGCAGGAGAATCAGACTGTCTACTACAGTCTCACGCAAAATCTCGGATTTGAATACATTTTGGCACGTTTTTTGAAAGATTTATACAAACATTCTGCAACTCAAAGAAGAATCTGACGAATGCGTAAATGTTCGTTTCTTATCACAAATTTCGCATTTGAAAATGATTCGATCAGGAGAATCGTCAAGAAAAAAAAAAAGAAGAAAAAGCAAGCTGCGGCGGGGAAGATCAAAGGGCAACGGCCTATCATGTGTTAAAAATAGCTTACAACCTTGATTTATGAAGCTGATCCAGTGTTCAGCAGCTGCTTTTTAGTACTTTGAAAAAGTAAAAAGGAGAGGGAGAGGCGACCTTACTGATTTGGTACTAAGCACTCGCAAGTAAACGATCGACTGTAGTTGAACTTTTAAAAAGGTCAACGGAAGGAAGCAAATTAAAGTGATGATACTTTCGAAATCTGAAGGTTGATTTTTCTTATTGCATAATTTTCACAATAAATTTAAGTAATAGGCCATCGAAAATCGACGTAACAAATTAATTGTAGTGCATTTTGGATTGCAAATAAGATTGCTGCATTTGACCTACCGGCCAATCAAAACCCTGATCCATAAAATCACTTCCATAGATTTGTTTAACCCTCAAAAATCATGATAATGGGCCTTTACTTTGAACTTTTTGACATGTTGTTTTCAGTGAATTTATTCTTTTTGTCCCATCCATCATCGATTTCATTGGATCATGTGACAATTGGAAGGACCTCTTTGAACTTAGTTTCCAAAAGCCCCAGCCTTGATTTCTTATTCCTAGCGTTCATAAATCTTATGCAATTTTGATGTTTATCCAGGAGTCAATTTTTCCGGAAATTATTTCGAGAACACGCCTGTGGGCACTTAATTTCGAAATATTCAATAGTTCAACACTCTGTCGAAAATCCTTGACCTCTATTTCGAATTGGACTTTCTGCGGTTACTATTTTTCGGTTTCCAAAACGAAAAACGCAAGTTTCTTCAGCACGATTTTTAAAGCGGCATAAATCGCAGACCAAAAAAGAGATTGAAAAGGACGTCACTAAAAAAGTAATAAAGTAAATATCCGGTAACATATACATACGACAAACAAGCTTTTGTCACGACTTTTTTTTTTCTCAAGCAAGGACGTCACTAACGCACAGTAACAGTAGCACACGGCCAAATAGCGCATTTTATTGGTTTCATGACGTTCGACAAGAAGCGAAATTAAACAACTGGGAAGAGAATTGGACAAAAAGGGCGACTGTTATGAGTTCGAATCTACGCCAAAAATGAATTCACGAGAGATTCTTCTCGATAAGAACGGTATTTCGAAGTCCTCCATTAAATTGTGATGGTGATTTGTCTGTAAAACCAGACATTCTCAGCCCATTTAAAAAAATCCTCAAAGCGAACCTGAGCTCGACAACCTGTAAAAAAACTTGAGTCAGAGTCTGAACGATCTTAAACGAAAAGCCGCACAGCGGCTTTTTCAAAATAAAGCCGCGGAGCGGCTTCGCGATATTAAATATTCAATCTACTCTTAAATAGCCGCGAAGCCGCTACGCGGCTTTGCTTTTGAAAAAGCCGCTCAGTCGCGTTTCTTTTGAGGCCTTGAGAACCTGACTCAGGTTTTCTACGGAGTCTGCCGAGCCCAGAATCGAGCTTTTTTGGAAAAAGTCTGAATTTTCAGTGCATTTTTCTGATTTCAAGAAGGTCATCAAAGTGCAGAACCCTTATTTCTCCCCTCTTGGCTTCAAATCTGAACAAGAAGAATCTCGAAAAAACACCCGACAAGGACCCTTGTGCCGGCAATTTTCGAGTACGTCCTTTGATGACGCCAAATCGCCACTCTTTTGTCCTCCATCCTTGTCCAAGAACTTGAAAAAATTCTCCGCAAGATTAGCAAATTATTAAAAAAAAAACATTGAAGCAACTTTCGATGAAAAAAGCAAGTCACTTGTGTGTCAAGGAGCAAGTGCGCCCGGAAGAGTAACATCAGATTTTGGATTCGTATAATCCGACAACATAAGTAAGCGCAAGCCGGAAATGCCGGCCGGCATGTTTTTTTCGCGCGACAGATTCAGGTTAATTTAGACTATCTTAGCAATACTTTCTTTCGAAATTTCCCGAAAGAAATCGATTTTCGAGAGCTCTAGAATGAGATGATGCTTCAAATCGTCAATTATTCGTTTCGCAAATCTGATTGGCCGACACGCCAAATGCGGACATCTGATTGGTCCGCAATTCGACAGAAATTTTGGCTGTTTTTTTTGTCGAATCGTGCTACCTTCCCTTCTAGAAAATCTTAAAATTCTTAATGTTCCGAAATGGCGTTCGTAAAATAAAAAAAAAATTATTTATCCTAACAGTTGTTGGCACTTCCTGCTCAAACATGAAAACTCAGTCAATTTGGAATCAAGGTAACGTGGTGCCAATAAATCCACGAGTAGCCATAGCAAACGGCGGCTTTTGACTGTTTGAAGTACGATCTTCTGAACATTTACGGTGTGATTTACAGACGGGCGCAAACTGTAAGTTCGAATTTGAATAGTGAAGACACTAACAACGACCGGATCTAATTATCGTAAATACATTTGTCGAAACAGCATAGGAGCAGCAATGAAATAGCTAGGGACAAATGACGCACTCGCTTCCTGGATTACTTCCGCTTTTGTTTGGACACCGGTAGACAGGTTGAGGAAAATACCAAGTTTCAATAATCATAAACGATTTTCCCAAACAAAAATCCTACGAATAACACTAAAAATCAAGTCATTTTGAAAAGGGAAAATCCAAACATTCATATTCTTAGTCTCCGATATTGCCAGCGCTTACTGTATTTCTATTACTTTTAAGGAGAATTAAGGGTATAGTCATCGATTTTGGTCGGGTCTCCAATTTTTTGATTGAGGTTTTGAGAAACACGTGTTAACTTCCCTCAACCACACTTTTTTCTCCCCCTTATTTTTTCACTGTTTTATGTGCGGTTGTTTCTTCTCCTGGGGTGGCCATTTCTGGTCATCTCCAGTAAATCATTATTTTATTCTGATTTCGGTCCTCAGCTGCCAGGGTGCATCTGATCTCATAAAAGCCTTTTTTCCCAAGCCCAAAACATCAATTATCATTTTTTAAAAACTCTTTATAAGCCTTTTTCTCACGTAAACTTTTGAAATTAAAGGTGATCGATTATGATGAGAACTCTTTTAGCAGAGTTCGCGTGTTTCAGTTTGTACTCGAAGATTTATAGCTTCTGACGTCACGTGAGAGTGGAACGGACCGGGCCTTGTCCAGCCGTGTCAAAAAGTAGAAAGGGGAAGAAAATTCGACATCAGCCGAAAATGATGATGTTAATGAAATTTACATCTTGAAGAAAGGTTTTTATTCAAAACCAGGCATTGTCTGTCAGACTGTCTGACAGACAGAAGTCTTAATTTTGCAGCAATTTTTAAGGGACTTCATTTTTATAATCAATTTTATTCTTTGTCAGTTTTTCGTACTCTTTTCTTATTGAAATTTATTTTCTTCGAATCAACAATAACTCAGCAAAATTAGATTTGGGAGAGAAAAAGAGGAAGTCATAAATTTCACGCGCATTTCATCATCCCAGTCCGAAAGTGACCCCTCGCGACTTTGTTTATTACAGGTATCAGGCTCCTTAAACTTCGCTCTTGAATAAGGAAATTTAAAATTTGCGAATCGCATTTTTTACTTGACCTAATGAACTTTGCTCTGAGTTCAAATTTTTGATCAGACAGTAGAGTAAAGACGTTTCTCGCCGTCTTCTTGACTGTAGTTTCGCAAGTGATACAGTGCGTATCTTCCGTCATTTTTAATCCAAATTCATACAGTGCTTATTTGAAAAGTTTTATTTTCTGACAAAATCGGAATAGCAAAAATTTTAATCTGGCAAAATCAGCTTTATTTCATGTCAAAAACTGCGCCTCCATCAAAGTCATAATTATCTCCGTTCTGTTAATGCTAACTATGCCATAAATCGGCGTATTCCTCGAGTGATACCGCTCTTCGTGCCTCTTTTATTTGCTCGAGCAGCCATGTGGCGTTTCCGGCGGCTCCGTATCGCAGATTTATCATTATCCAGGGACAGAAAAGATTCTGAATCTCCTTTCTTGCGTCAATTTGCTTCCGACTCCTGTCTGGCCCGAACGCGTTTTAACAAAAATGATCTATTTGCGCTGCGAAAATTATTGTTTTCACCGTTCTAGCTTACTCCGCGTTTTTGACAGCGATGTCTCCGGAGAATGAGAATTTTAAGTTGGTCAGTTTTTATTGAATAGTTGATCTTTTTTTCCCAAGTTATATTTTTGCGTCGAATCCAGTTGCATCTGGCCCATCCTGACCGGTGGGAAAAAATTCAATTGACAATCTGGATCTCCAGATTGAACTCGGCAAGCTCAAGAGCATGAACTTTTCGACACTGTTTTTAGAGATTGTAAGCTTTCTAAATTGATTTGTGATAATTTTCGAACATTTATGACAAAAGATATCTAATTAAAATTTATAAAAATAAAAAAATTGAAAAATAAGTTTTTGACCCTTTTATTCGAAAAATTGCCTTTGATCGTGAAAACTCGCGATTTCATGTTTTCTTGGACGGTATTCTAGAGATTTTTTCAAAAAAATGTTTTTTTTTCTTCATTTTCATTAATCCCTCGAATGGCGTTCTAGAAATCAAGGAATATCGAGAATTTAGTAGGAAAAGCAAGTTTTTATTAGGAAAAAGTCGATTTCGTCGAGGACAACGATTCTATCCTTTTTATTAAAGTCGAAATATGTTTATTAGCCAGCTAAGATCATATTTTGAGATCAAAAATTTTCATATTTAGCATGTAAAAGTTTTTTTTTTACTCCAAAATAGAATATACGGTCTAGAATAAATTAACCTTCTAAATTGGTTGGTGACAATTTTCTAGCACTTGACCCACAATAGAAAAATGCCCAAATCTAATTTTGGCCCTTCAAAGCGAATTCGAAAGCAAATTAGAAAGCGTTCTAGTTTTGCTCCTCCTGAGAAATGATGAGCACTAATTGAAGTTTTTTACAGTGAAATTTCAATCTAAATTGACGTCTACGTTCACTTTGATTTCCGCCCTAATTGAACATTATTTGATCTCATGCTTTCTCCAACAAAATGAAAAAATACAGTACCGTCTCAGTTTATAAACTCGTCTCACGCCTATTCGGCACCCTCGATTGTCCCCAGAACGCCTCAACGGAAGTGCTCTGAGCCTGGTTTATTGAATTAATCCCGCGCCTAATCCTTCCTTGGGAATCTGGCAAATAAGCGCTGTGTTGACTCTGGACCCGGAAGCTGTGCTTGGCGTCAGTGACCGCTCTCTGACCGGCGACAGCTCGACGCACTTACTGTCAACAAAAATTCAAGATCAAAATTAGGAAATTTTCCTTTTTCGAGAATCTGGATTTGACGCAAAAGTTAATGGACTCGATTTTCCTGAATGACGATACTACTAAAAAGCTGCTTGTTATCAATCTTAAATCAACATTAAGAACAAGGCCCTAAAACAATAAAAAAAAACATGGGCCCTTCAAGCTGTTTTTCTTCTTCCCATGCTCTGTTTTTTTCTTGGGCAGCAAATATTTTCGTCGGGCAAGGACATGAGAATATATCCGGTGATGAAATCAATCTTTTTCTTTTCTCCCCTTTTCAGACTTTGTTTCCTCGAGGAACAGTTCAATTGACCATTGGTGTTGACAACAGTCGCTCATTACGTCAAAGCGTGGTTTTTCACGTACGAGCACGTTCTTGTCATCAATTTCAGGAGCCAGAGCAGCAGGTCTGTGATTTTGATCGATTTCCTGATGGATTTCAAGGGTCAACAAGAGGACAATCGAATAGTCTTTGATAAATTGAGATTCCGCAATAATTCTCCATTGAATTATTATTGAATTTATTATTCTCTTCCTTGATTTCAAGGCCCACGAAACTCGAAGCGCGACTTTTGAAGAAAATCAACCAACCGGTCAAAAAAATTACCAGGAGTGGGGTTCGAACCCACGCGGGGATGCCCCCATTGGAACTTAAGTCCAACGCCTTAACCACTCGGCCATCCTGGTTGGTATTCGATACTGTATCTTTCCGAAGCGATCTGTTGAAAAACATTCATTCGATCTTTCAACGGACAAGGCGAAGAAATGCATCTTGATTCGAGTTTTTCTTACAACAAGGCATCCTAATCGCGTCAGAAATGCCCTCGTAACTGTCATAATCGTAGTAGTCGTCGAAATCTCTGTTTGAATCCGTGGCTTCAAAAGCCAAAGCCAGCCGAACATGAAATTGCAGCAACCCTTCTCATTTTTTGTTTTGAGCGTTTTCAAGCGCCGCGCGCTGAAAACAACGAAGAGTCTGTAGACGATTTTCTTCATTTTCGCCCTTCAGCTCAAGCGTTAAAACCACTCAATTTATCTATTGATTATCAATTTGATAGAAACAGAGAGGACACTTTCTATTATTTCTTTCAAAAAACCATTAATTATTTTACGAAATTTAATAATAGTTAATTTTATTTATAAAAATATTTTTATTATATAAATCAATATTCACAGAAATGGTGAGAGAGAAACGCAAAATTCAATCTTAGCACTTTTCGATCGAGTCTATCAACCCTAATTTTTTGAAAAAAGTCGCAGCAGCCCAATTGGCCAGGGCGCGCTAGGGTCGCCCAATCCTCAGGCGTAGCTAATTATGCGCTTTTTCATCGCTCCAGCGCATTTTTTGACAAAATGAGAAAAGAATATAATGAAACAAGAAAGACCTGATCTGCTACTTCTTACCCCCTTTTTTTGGAAGAGATAATTAAAGAAGATAAAAGAAGAAATCATAAAAAAATTCCTGCTTTTCTGTTTTGAAATCCTTCAAAATGCTCGTTACGCCGTATTTTACCCAATTTTAAAATGATTTATCAAAATAGAATCTTTTTCAGTTCCGTAAATTTTTTCACAATTCCTAAGAAAATATTAAATATAATTTATATTTACTTGTAAAATGAATCAAAAGAATAAGTCTTTCTTAAATAAACTACTAACCTAATTAAATTGTTGAAATAACTTTTAAAAATTAGTAAAATGCCAATTTATCGCTTCAGAAATGACAGACGATGGCTATCGCGGGTACGACATAAATGAAGAAGGAGATGTGACAGAATTCTACGACCACAGGGACGAATTTAAACCCACTCCAGGAAATTCATCAAAACCATTTTCGAGCTGTTTTTGATAGAAAAGAACGGTTCATGAATTGAAAAAGTAATCGAAAAGAAGCCAGATGCAGGGTGCTGTAGTTGCTGCATAAGCTGCTGCACAGGAGCGCATAAGACTCCCTGTGCATCGATTTTCGCGTTCGTCATGGTCATCATTGGCATTTGCGCCTGGACTGTTTGTGGCGTTATGGGAATCGATCAGGTTCGCTTTCAAAAACGATGAATTAGGCCAAAATTGAAAAGATTCAGTCGCCCTCTTTCTTTCGTCCCTAGAAACGGAAATTATGAAAATACTCAAAGTCAATATAAGATCCCCAAAATCTAATTAACAATTGTAGACTTTAATAAAAAGCTAAAATTTCTTTTTCGCGTCGTAATCGCCTTTTTTCCATCGAAAATGAATGCCTTTTCCTCTGAATTTCCATATTCCTTGATTTCTAGAACGCGATTATAGAGATTTAAGGGGAAAAATGTTTTTGTTTATCCCTTTTTCATCTCTTGAAGATCGTTCTAGAAATCAAAGAATATCGAGAATACAGGGGCGAATGCAGAGTTCTTGATGAGATTAGTAGATTACGCCAAGGAAAAACAATTTTACCATTTCCTTAAAATCTACAAATACTAATAAGATATTTTTGATTTTATTTTGACTTTAAGAATTGATGTATTTAGCGTCTCTAAATTTCTAGGGAGGAAAATGAGAAGATTTTAAACTTTTTCTTTTCTTCAGTTATTTACTTTTATCAAAACTCCTTTCTAGACGACGAAACTGTTCTTGGAATACGGCCCCGACGACGGTAATCCCGCTACAGATCCAGAGCCAGAATGGATTCTCTCTGTAACTGGCCAGTGGCGACTTCTGGACCCGGACAAACCTGGAAATTACTGGCCAATGGTGACTGAGCGACTGAAGTACTGTATGTACGCGATCGCGCCACTGACAGTCGCTTTTGCTATCGCAATGTTGGTCGACGGAACCGCCAGTTCCAAAGAATTCAGAAGTCCGACTAGAGGTAAGAAAAAAAATAGACTGCTTGATTGACCGAACATATGAAGGGTGCAAAAGTACGTCAGGAGGAATCTGCTGCTCGGTCTTTTTGATCATTTGCGCGTATGTTGGCATCATTGGATGGAGCCTCTTTATGGGATTCAATGCTTTAGGTATGGAACTGGGGAAAGAACGGATGAATAAAAATTATTCAGGGGTTTACTACTACCGAATGGTTCAAGAAAGATGTCGCGATCGCTTCGACCGAAACTTTGACAACGGAGTCTACTCAGAAATCTGCGTCGATTTGGTTCAAATGGGAATCGTCCAATTCAAAAATACTAGAAGCCAAGCTTATGGCAAGATCTGCGGAGACGGTACTACAGTCAAAACTTAATCCGTTGAATCTTAACCGTCAATTCAGGGCCAAGAGCGGCAGAAACAGATCCTTACGGTGACTTGGAAGAGTATTGCGAGCACTATCATCTCCCATACGGTCTTTTTATTGGATCCCTCGTTGCAGCAGGTGTTCTCATGCTCGGTAAGCCCTAATCAACTAACTTTGACGATGATTTATCCCTGAATCTTAGGATATGCAAACTTCGCGATGATTCTTTCCGCGAACAGAAGTCTCCTCAACAAAAAGTTTTCCAGACCGATGGCCAAGCACAGAGCAGCCAGGGCAAAGGCACAAGAAGAAGAAGACGCAGCTCCGCTTCTTTCAGGCACAGGTTTTTCGAACAGCCAGACTATGCAGACCTGTGGAGTTAACCTGGGACGGTATCCAGAAAGATCTTTTTGTACGGGCCTATTATAACGATCCTCAGAAATTAAAATAGATAAACCTTCGAAAAACCTGAAAAAGCGCCTCAGGCAGGTTCTCGAATGGCCCCAAGCGCCGCCCCAAGCATGTATCCGCCTCCTTCTTCGATCGGGCCTGCTTACATGACGCCTCGACAGGACGAAATCGGCATGGAGAATCGCTTCGTAAGTCTCCTCAATTTCATTTAGCCGATTCTTCGTCACTAATCTTTTGAATTCAGGATCCCTACTACAATCAACCGGTTCGATCGGACAAATCAGTCGACTACTATTTCAAGCGTTGCTAAAAGTGATTAGCTTTGAAAAATTTCATATTTTTGTATAAAAAGCGCTAGAACTCCTTCCTTTTTAGTTAATTTACCTGAACATTCCAATCTCTTTAAAAAAAAATTCGCCTGTGTTACTGTAAAAGTACTGTACTTGCATAAATTCAATTTTAAACCCTCTTCATTGTGAAATTCTTAAAATCTGTTATCTTCCATTTTTTTGCCAAGAAAAAATACCCTTTTCAAAAATCAGCTTCTTTTCCCTTTTTCTTATCAAGATTTTTGTGTCCTGAAGATTGTTATTCCACTGATAAACATAATATTGTAAAATAAATCAACCTACTATTCGAAGTTCGAACTCAAATTGCTTTGATAATTACCGCAGTTACTTTTGGCTACAGTAAGGGTCAGCCCATTTCGTTTAGATTAAAAATGTCGAGCAGGAATTATTGAGGATTGACTTTTTCGCATCTAGCCCGCTACTGCCAATTATAATTGTCCATCTGCGAATTTAGCGCTATTGATCTTTTGCGGTAAGTCCCTGCTCCATTCTATTCCTTATTATTCCCTATTGAATCTTTCTCTTTTTTATAAGAATTTTTATAAAAATAAAATGAGAGAAGAATATCTTTTTGGCATCGCTTTCTTTGGCCAAAGTTCTCAACATAAATTTGAGTGCTACAGTAGACACTAGAAGATAATGAGAACTGTAACTCAGTCGAGGAAAACAATCAAGAATTCATAATATTCAACAGATGGCAAAATCGAATACGATCATGTTTATAGCTTGGATTTTCAATTTTTAGTTGCTATTAATCTTCTTTAATTGAACCAAGTTTGAAGGAGTCATTCTATTGATTACATTTCTGATCGTGATCTTCGCCTGCTGGTGCAAAATTTGTCTAAATACTTGCAAAATCTGTAGGGACAGACCAACACCAGCGAGAGTTTGAAATTTTGAGGCTAAAAATTGATGCCATTTCAAAATTTCGAACTCTTAAAAAGCAATATCAACGAAAATTGTCCGGCAGTCAACTCTTCGCGGGAGCTAGACTTTTGTTTTATAGATTTTCTGAATTTTCAAATAAGTACCATAAAGTAAAAATTTGTTGTAAATAAAAAATAATAACTGATCGTTAGTTTATTGACCAAATGATTCCTAAGACGTGCTTTTTTTAAGGTGAAGGAAGTTATTTCTCTTCGTACCTCTTTCTTAACCGGGAACACCATACATATTTGGATGTTATCATGCAAAGTATCACTGCCGTCATACTTTCGCAAGTCTTGCAGAATACAATCCCGAAAAAGACAAAGCCTTTAGATTCTGTCTTGCCCAATAGTTTCAAGTCTATCAATTTTGAACTTTGTTCCACGCCGCCAGTTATTCTTTATTTTAGCGGGTAAATTCACATTTTCTTCACGCCAGCGTGTGAATTTGCCCTTCTGGTGCATTTTTCCCGGCCGCGTTCTTCAAAGTTTTCCAAAATGCTGTTTCTTGCGCTTTTCAGGTATTGTTGAGAGACAGAGACATCGAATATTATTAATTAATAATCTAGCGCGGCGTTCGCCGGAAAACTCAAATTCGACGATGGACAGATCCAATATCAGACAAAATGGATCGACCAGCGAATCGACAACTTCAACTATTACATGGACAAGACGTATAAAATGCGATACCTAGTCAATACCGATTTTGTCAAAGACGAATCCACCGCGCCAATCTTTTTCTACACGGGAAATGAAGGCCCTATCAACAGTTTCGCTGCTAACACAGGTGATTGACTCCTTCGAAACTCTAGCTGACGCTTTCAATAAAAGGCTTCATGAACGAATTCGCAGAAGAGGAAAACGCATTCATCGTCTACGCCGAACATCGCTATTACGGTCAGTCCCTCCCCTACAGCAACAATTCCTTCACTCCAGAGAACATGGCCTATCTTTCCGTTGAAAATGCACTTGCCGATTTTGCCCAGCTCATCGTTGAGTTGAAAAAGACTTACAAAGGTCCACTCATCTGCTTTGGCGGCTCATACGGAGGGCTTTTGTCCATGTACATGCGAATGACCTATCCAAATCTTGTTGACGGTGCTCTTGCTGCATCATCCCCAGGTAGAACTCTTTACTTAGAGCACTTATAAAGAAGTTTTCCTAAAGGAAAGGCCCTTTCCTCATTTCTAACTTCATTATTTCAGTTTACTGGATTTCCGCGATGGGCGACTCGCACGGCTTCTGGGTCAAGACGACTGAAGATTTCAGACAGGCTCTTGACAAGTGCGAGGACACCATCCGATCCGGTTTCGCCGCCTTGGACAAGATGAAAAACGACAAAGATTGGGCTGGAATCACGAGCTCAATGAGAACTTGTCAGAATATTACTGAAGACAACTACATGCATATGCTCGGCTGGGCTAGAAATGCTATGGCTACTATGGTAAAGATTTTTTTTTATCTTTCAGGGCCTCATTTTTTGTAAAGGCGATGATGGACTACCCCTATCCGACGAACTTTGAAGCTGCTCTTCCTGGTAACCCTGTCAAAGAAGCCTGCGTCCGAGCAGTCGCTGCCACTGGCGCTGATTCTATCCGAGAAGCTGCTGGACTCATGTACAACGGAACTGACCCCACTAAGGTTTTTCTTCCTTCCTCGTCGTCCCTTCTTTACCCATCATTTCTAGTACAAGCAGTGCTTCGACATCATGGGAGAATACGTCTACTGCGCCGATCCAACCGGCTGCGGAACTGGCCCACAGGCTTCTGCATGGGACTACCAGTGCTGCACTCAGCAAGTTCTTCCAGGAGGAACTGATGGCAAGACCGATATGTTCCCCGTCATCAAATTCGACATCGACGACCGCGCGGACTACTGCAACAAAACATACGGCGTCATTCCTGATCGCGATTGGCTCCGGTTAGTTTTTCTTGCCGTTCCTCCCTAACTGCGGTTTAGAATTAAATATTGGGCCGACAACCTCGAAGCTACTTCGAACACAATCTTCTCCAACGGCGATCTTGATCCCTGGGGCCCCGGTGGCGTGACCCACGACCTCCGACACGACCTTCCCGCCCCACTCGTCCATGGGGGTGCCCACCATTACGACCTCCGAGGATCTAACAGTGGCGATACCCAAGATGTCCTCAATGTCCGACAGTTTCACCGAGATACGATTCGCGATTGGATGGCGCAATTCTGGGCCGAAAAAGGGCTTTAGACCCTGTTCTATCTTTCTGTACTTCATCTTATCTTTTCATTGTGAAAAAGAGAAATTATTCTTCATGGTAAAATACAGTATTTTAAGCGAAGCTTCTAGCGTTTTTTCTTTGAGCTCTTGCAAGCAAAGGCCTCTTTTACGAGCTTAAAGTTGGCGCAGGAAATTACTCGCCTCGGAATATAATAGCCTTTCATTGAACTCAATCCGGCTTTTGAGAAATACCAAGCTAAAGTTTTACGAGACGTACGTCCTCCTCTGTGTTTGTCCCTATTATTTGTGTTCTGACACTTTTCCCTTCTCCTGGCCCTCGATCGGAATCCAAGCAGTATAATCCGCGTTGCTACGAGTAAATTAACACCAAGCGAAAATGGTTTTTGAGCTAGAAATAAAGAAATCAGAGAATATACCGAAACTCTACGATGTTTTGTTTTCTTCATTAAAATGGAAAGTGGAAGAGGATTTGGCTTCACAAATGGCAGTTGAGTTCACAGCGCTAAGAAATTCCGCTATCAACTGTAAGTACTGTGGACTCTAAAGTGCAGAAGCGATCATATAGCCTTCATTTTTTCTTCAGCAAAGTTGCCCAAGACCGCCTTGCTCGACAACTTAAAAAGCTACCATGATCAGTTGATCCTCCTTGGCGGGAAAATCAAGTTTACTCCAGAAGCCTGTCACGTCAAATTCAAATGGTTCTGCAGCTACACCGCTCGTGGAGAGGATAAATCAGACAGAGAACTTTGCGATATCGAATGGGAATTCGCAAACGTACTTTTCAACATCGCCATTCTTCATTATCTTCAAGGAAAGCGAAAATCAAAGGACAACGATCGTTCGGAAGCACTCAAGTTTTTCCGAGAAGCAGCTGGAATAGTAGAATACCTCAAAGATCATCAGACAAAAGGAATGAATCGACGGACGAATGATCTCCAGGAACACGCGTTAGAGTTGATTTTCAACGCGTTTATTGGATTTGCTCAGATTGAAGTGGCAAAGAAAGCTGCTGAAGATGGTAGGTCATTTTCTTCCTGCTAAAATAACTGTATTTTCAGGAAAAAAGAACGAACTCGTTGCGAGATTGTACGAAGGCGCAAAACGACAGTTCAACGACAGTGGAATAATGACGAGCGCCAAAGCGTTGAAGCAATATCTCAGCTCCCATTACAAATACTGCGAAGCGATGGTCAACTATCACATGGCCTTACACGAAGAGGATGATCCACAGTGGCTTCGAGAGGCTGAATTGCGACTTACTGTCGCGCGAGACAATCTTGGAACACTTCTGAAAGTAAGTCGACATTCGAAACTTACTGTCCTCAACACTGATTCTTCTAGAACTATCCAGAGCTCCACGATGAGAACGAAAAAGTTGAGCTTGCTTACAAAAGAGTGAATTCCGCACGAGCAGCAACTGGAGAACCACCAGAGTTTGAGAAGAATAATCTCGTTCAAGTCAAGCCAGAGCTGATTGCCAAAGCCATTGACTACAATAAACGATGCTTTTCCCAAAACTCAGATGGTATTTTCGACGTAGATTCAACACGTAAGCACCTTTTTCTTGACTCCAAATTTAAGTTTTTTTTTAAGGAGACCGACCAGATCCGATACAAGAAAACACTTCTTGCTGGAAATCGCTGTGCTGCTGCTTTTCAAGAGTTGACGACGAGCCGAAGAATTTCGAAACGCAAGCTGCGCAGATTTAGATAACATGATCACTGATGATGCTAAATTATATTCTGTCAATTCTTCGTCTGATTTAAGATAATTGTACTAATAAAAATTCTAAAAACTTCTTTTGTTGTTCCATATTCAATATTCTTTTGATTTAGAAAGATAAAGGGAAAACAGGCGAATGAGCGATATCGAAAGAAAACTAGAGCTTGAGTGGCAGAGGCTGAACGACGAAGAGCAACAACTTGAAGGTAAGTCACGTCACCGAAGCAGCTTGGGCCAAGCGTTGCACTGATAAGTCTCACTTTCTAGCACTCCTATCAGTTCTCTCCGGCGAGTTGAGAAAACTAAAGGAAGACGAGCGCGCAATCAGAAGAGCCCTTGCCCGCGACGCCGAACCTCCGAAAAGTCAAAATCCTGACCCAATCTCTTCCTCAAAGGATGCAGTGCCAACCCGACCTTCCCTCTCTATCAACAGAACGCCGCAGCCTCTCACCGTCCAAGTTCCCTTCACAGGATCTAGGCCGGTAAGTTTACGCGGGTTAGCGGCTCCGATGGGCCAGAGTATGAATGGAGAAAATGGAGAAAGTCTGAATCCAGATCTACAGATGATTACGAAACAAGAACGCTTTTGACTTCTCAGCTTTTGAGACTGTGACTGTATAGAAACCTTTGTAAAGAACTGCCTGAATTATATGATGCTATGAATTGTTAATTTTAGATGTCAGGAATTTGAAAATGAGCGTCGGAACGAATGGACGAAAAAGGTCATTTTCGGGCTTCGATGAGCCAATTGACATTGATCAACCCGGCCCATCCGGCATCAAGAACCACGTGATTCTCCTCTCCGACTCTGAGGATGACCCAGTTATTCAAGAACCGACCATTCCACCTCCAAACAAGCACAAAAAGATCCAGCCAAACGAAGATGGTATCATTGAGATTCCAGACGACGAAGACGAGCCTCAAGTCCGCGGCTCAATCAAGATAAAAGATCGCGTCAGCCAAATCCATCCTCATATCATCAGCGATCCGCTTCCGGTCGCTCAAAAATTCGCTGCCACCTTCATGGGCTTTTCTGGGCTTAGATTGCTCGGCTCGGTGCGCGAACCACTGCCAATGCCGCCCCCTCATTTCAAGCGCCCGAAAATCCTACTAAGAGACAATGTGAAGAAAGAAAATCTAAGTGAAGAAGAAGACGAAAACGAGGACGAGTCATTTTCTTGCGGCATTTGTATGGAATCGTTGTCAGACATTAAAAAAGCTGGAAAGAAAGTCATGACAACACCATGTGGCCATCCTTTTTGTAACGGCTGCCTTGAAATGTCCGCCAAATCGGGCAATTACGATCGCCTGCCACATCCACAATCGAAAGTTAACCATTGCCCAAAGTGTCGGAAGCTTTACGCGCTCAAGGACCGTATCGAACTTTATCTTTAAAAGGTGATCATGTCTATAACTTATAGTCTATAAGTTATAGACTATAAGATACAGAGTCTGTATTACAGACTCTAAAAAAGGAGCGTCACCCTGTGCAAAAAACCTGAGTCGCTTTTCATTTGAGCTCTTTCCGGCCTTGACTCAGGTTTCAGACATAGTTTGTCGCGTCCAGCATTGAATTCATTTTGTCCTTGTTAATGTTCTTTCAGGTCTACTTTTGCCTCCATCCGCAATCCCTTCCCTCTTCAACGAATACTCAGCACATACCAAACGAACACTGTGATGACTTCAATCTGTTACAGTCTATTTTTATATTTTACAAAATCTATTGAAACATATGCACACGAATCTCAATTACTGAAAATACCAATAAAATTCAAACACAACAAAAGCAATTTTTATTATAGTTCATCCGCATATTCAGCTTCAGCGTCCCATAAAATCTGCTAATCATCATTTTTAGTGAGAAAAGAAAACTCATCAGTATTCATTTCCTAGCCTTCTTTTTTCCTCTTATTAGGAATGTGGCAAATGTGTGAATTCCTAATGAATCCATGGGGGCGCGAACCAGCCCCCTTTGTTTGCCTGAAATTGAAGAGAAAAAATTGAATTCCCAAAACATTCTTCCTTTAGAATGGCCCAGCACTCGCGTTCTGCCTTTTTTGAGATACCCAGTGACCTGACCGCAGAAGAAAAGAACGAAATGAAACGAAGAGAGGAACTTGCAAAAGCAAGGAAAGGGGCTTTGTAGTTGTTTTCATTCCTTGTTGTTTGCAGCAAGATGCAACAAGTGTCATAAATAATTTTCGACAAAAAGAGACAAAAGAAGCAGACTAAAGTCTTTTGGCGATATTTCAAGATATCCGCTTCGAGCTCTTTTGCTATCCATCAGGTGTAATTATAGTTGTAAAGCCCAAGTGACTAGACCGAAGAAAACTGGCGGCCTTTCTTTTGACGTTACGATAAACGAGAATAAGAGTCAATCTGATTCTTCGACGCTTCAGAGTGCCGCGGCCATTTTGAGAGAAAAATCGGAAAAGAGAAGGAGTAGACTGGCGGCAAGGCGGCAGAATTCGAATCATACGACTTCCAGGAAATGGATAGGAGAACTACTCGATAAGTTATTGAAACCATAAGATTATCTTGGGTCTTGTTTTCCGTTTTATCGTTAATTAGGGGATAATGTGAGGATAAAATGAGAGCTTAATTTCGTTCATTAACGTAATGATGGGAGGTAATTTAATGACTTTTTATTCTAACATACTACTGATACACTTATTTACTAGTTTTGGATATTGCTTATCCATCAAAAGCTCTGATATGCCACTGACAACTGAAGATCTTGTTACAGATGAAGATCGAGCATCACAGCCTTCTGAAGCTGGGACTTACACCCTTCGACTTGATTCAGATACTGGTTCATATTATACGAACTCATGTCTTCAAGTTGCATAAATAAATTCATTTAATATCAACCATATTTATACCTGACGTCCGAGACCGTCGAGCACTCTATGACTCGATGATCGAAGGAAAACTCGACGAGAACCCAAATCCTCACAACGATAGCCAAGAACTCGACGGAATCGAAATTGATAGTGATGTGAACGACGATGACAAAGAAAACGAAAAAAGCAGCGAAGAACAGAGGGATCAAAACTCGGCAACGGAAAGCGCTGAAGATTATGCTGTTCCAACAGATGTTTCGCATCGAGTCAGTGAGTGGTTTGATCGAAATGCGGCGGCAGAAAGTAGGCAATCTGAGGCAAAAGATGAAAATTTAGAAGACATCAGGTAAATGCCCGTTTTTTATTATCGTTGCTAAAAGTGTTGTTTAGGCAAAAAGCAAAAGAGCGCCTTGAAAAATGTAAAGAAGGCAAGATCACCATCACTCGTGATTCCCGTCAGAAATCAGGCAAAAACCTTCGTTTATTCTTCTTTTCAATTTCCCTTTAAGAAAATCCAAGGACAAAAGGCTCCAATCCCCACATACGAATGACACGAGCTATGCTTCTGCAGAGAAATAGAGCGCTTGGACTTGATAAAGAGAAAGACGCAGAAAAGAAGAAAATGGCTCCACTAAAGACAGTTCCAAAGCCCAAAGTAGAGAACAGAAGAGTCTCGGCGAGGTTAGAAAGTTTGTCGAAGCCACGAGCGAGAATGATGAGCGATGACAAGACCAGAGGACGAAGCTTCTCGCATGATGTTGATACTGACAAGAAAGTAGCTCCTCATCCTCGCGGAAGGTTCGTTTTCTTGATGTTTATTTCGTAAAACTTGGGTTTCAGAAATCCGAAAATAACGAATCAAGGATCTACCACAGGCACAAATCGGTCGACAAGCCTCACCCGTGCTGGCACGGGAACATCTCTGAAAATATCGAAGCCAAGAATGAGCCTGGATCCGAAGATGTCACGACCTCCAACGATGAGCCAATCCATGAGAGAGGGTCGCTCTGTTGCTTCGAAGGTATTGTTTCTCACACGCACCATAATTAAAATATCTGTCTTATTTAAAAATTAAGTTAAATAATGCCAATAAGCGTACAAATGATTCTAACAATCCTTCTTTCATGAACTCCTCGAACTCACACAATTAAGACCTCAATTGCCCGATCAACCAGTCTGACTCGTTCCAACACCAGCAATCTCCGCACACCAAGAGGCAGGGTCAGCCAACGAGCCACCATCAAAAGTCCTCCAACTCCGAGCAACAGCAGTAAACGACCATCCACTGCGGCTTCATCTCGCCCTCCAACATCCCTTTCTTCCACTTCGCGTCCTCAAACTGCTGGATCAAATGTACCGTTTCTCAATGATCAAGATTTTTATCAATTTTAGATCGATAAATCACATGAAACTTCCATCCTGTATTCTATGCGACTTCTCTCCCGGGCGTGCATTGATAAGACTCGTGAAATCTACAAGAACACTGGATGGTAATTCGTTTCTTTCTCTCACAAACAGTTCTTAAAATCATTTTTCAGCACTGAAGCTGTTCCTCCATTGTCTCCACCCAACGCAGTTGGAGAAGGCCGACCAGAGCTCGAAGTGCTTCTGAGCAATCTCTGCCATCTAGACCAGGTCCTTGGAATCATCCAAGAACAGGTACCATTTTCAGCCCTATCATTCGAATAAATCGCGTTTTTAGTCTTCTAAGAATCCGCCAAACGAACCGATCACTGAAGAACGAGTCGACACCTTCACCGTCGACTCATTAGCAGTAACTTCTGACGAACCAACAACAGTGTTAAATCTCCAACATCTCTAATTAAACCCACATTTTTTATATTTTTATACCACATCATTCTTCATAAAACAAGAAAAAAGATATCTATACACATGCGCTGCCTTATGCTGCTGAAAGCCTTTATCTTACCTGCTTGAGCGTCTCAATATTAATTTATATTTTCATGAAGAGACAAATACTTTTATACTGTTTTTACTCATCGATAATAAATTTTTCAAAGTTCGAAAATCGTGTTAAATGAGTATTCCTATCGGGTGTTTATTTAAAAATAGAAATCATTTCCGTCAGAAATCGAGAGTTTTGCGACTCTGAGGACCATACTTGAGCTTCTTCGGTTTGATTTTGATCTTGATCGGTGCCGTTGCTTCTTAATTTTTCTGAAAGAAAAAGTCATTTCAGATGAATTTTGAAAGTAATACTTGGGAGAAGGCTTGACAGAAAGCAGGTTCGAATCGTTAGCGTCCCCAAGTTCGAGCGTTTGGGTAGCATCAGAAAACCGGGTCGCACTTTTGTGGCGATTGAGAGCTCTTCGAGATTTGCTCCTATTCTCACTGACTTTTCTGTTGAATGATTTTCTCTTACCGTTTGCTCCTTGATCTTCCTCGTCTCTCAGGAGTCTTAGTCTTGCTCAAAGCCCTGGACTTGGACTTTGACTTGATAATGTTTCGCTCCGTTGTAGTCGTCATCTTTAGATACTCTACATAAAAAAGAGACGCGTCAGGAAATTTTTTGATTTCCCTCTGGCCGGAAATGCAATTTGAAGAAAGGAGAAAAATCGATTTGGTGAACACAAAGTAAGGACATTTATTTTCAGTGGGGGAAAAGCTGGGATAAATTGAATTGACAAGTGTAAGCAAAAATAAATCGGAACAGACTCTTTGATCTTTGGTTTATAGATCGCACTGGACGTTTGCAGCCCAGTCGCATGCACTGACTTTTGGATTAAAGAAAAGCCCATCTGCGCAGCGGAGCACGCTATTGGCAAAGCCGGAGCATTCAATGTACGCCTCGCAGGATTCTTTAAAATTTTTCGTTGAGGATATCAAAGAAAAGCTTTACCTGGGTGCGGGTGGATTCCAGCGCCGACTTTGTTGCAATACTCAGCGATATCTAGCTAAAATTATCGTTTATTTGAGCTCGTGAAATAAACTGTTTGCATACCCCTTTTTCTTCTTCTGGTTTGTCGACAACGCCATCGATGATTTGAATGTCAGCGCAGCCGTAGAACTCTTCTTGGTAACCCTCGCCCATTCCGCACACTTGGGTCTCGTGGTCGCAGCCCCACGAGTTTCCAGTGTGGTAGCGCCACTGGATGACACAGTGATCGCAAGTCAAGCCTTCTGGAAGTCGTGCCATTCTTTTTAACAAATGATGCGCTCAGTCTCTTTATCATACTCTTACCGAGTGTACCACCAGCCACCCTTTACAGGATCGCCGCCAACGTTGGTGCCGGGAATGTTCCATCGAGTTTCTCCGTCGTCAAAGACAAGAAGATCCTTTGGGTCGTTGAAGCAGTTTTCGGGCTCGGTGATGTCGGTTTCGCTCATTTTGCAGAGAGAGTATTCGAACCAGCCCATGTGATGAGCAGTGATCTAAGAATAGAAAAAGGGCCTTTGGGTTTAATCTTACCTGGACAGTGAGTTCAATTTCAGATCCCATCGAGTAAACCCGAGGAATAACTCCGGAGCGGCCATACTTGCCTCCCCACTCGTAGTCCCTAGGTCGAGGAAGATCCCAAGCGTCGCCGCACTTTCCGCACTTGTAGCCCTGGGAGATCTGGTGACTGGTCCCTCCGCAGAAAAGGGCATTGTCATCGTACAAGAAGGTAATCTTATCGGCGTTGTTGGCGATGGAAGGGTCATTCATGTTGAGAGCGTAGGAAGTTCGTGCTGGGGGCTCCATAAGACGACTTGAAAAGGGGTTAAAAGGAGATCATAAAAAGTTGTTTCTTACCCATGTCCAAGGGCACCAGCAATGCAGGCACTCAAAAGTTTCATAAGTAATTTTCTTGTTTCTTCTTATTTTAGTTGAAAATGAGATCATTCCAGGAATCTTCGTCTGATTATAAAGCAACTGTCCATTCTGTTTTATCTCTTCGCAAACAAGGCCTTGGCTCATGAGCATTCTGGTTTTTGCGTTTTTTCTGATAAAAAAGTAAATTGATTTGGACCCTTGTCGTCTTTATATACGATTCAAAAGCAAACAGAATGATAGTTATGAGTTTATTAAGGTTCTGGCCTCGGAGCTCAGTAAAATGACCACAAACAGGTAAACAGTGACCGTTGACCCTTTTCGGGGGCAGTGGCTTGACTCAGAATCCTCTGCGCATGCACTTTCTCCAAATAGCAATTAACCACAGGAATGACCGCGAGTTAACGACTTGGGGTTTTCCTGATATTTTCGACCGTCTGATGTGGTGAATATGTTTTATGCGTCTATTTTTGGAAAGTATTCGACTCACGTGAAAAATCTTAGCTAGAATAGTATTCGCTTTCTTTCTGCTTGCTTATCATAAAATGGAGGGTATTTTTGAACGGGTGAACACGAGCTTCCATTTCGATTAATTATCCATTGCTTTCTTTGAAGTTATGCAAGAAGTGCACAATTTTAATCGCCATCATCATCGTCAATCCAAGCAACTTCTTTGATTTCCGCGGTATCTACTTCCTGCAGAAGTCACATACGACCGCAACTCCTAGTTTTCGATTACCTGTTCTTTTTCATAATTTTGGCTTCGTTGCGCGAAAAACCTCATTTAGAACTTACCCCAGTAAAGATCTTCGTCCGTTTTCGGCCCCATCTCACAAACAGGTGATCCGAGTGTTGGCCTTCCTGTAGCATCTTTCAGTACATACTTCACATCCCCATCTTTAGTCAGTTGGTGTGAGATCGCGAATGTTCCAACTGGTGGGATTTTAAATCTGTTAGGTGGAAGGTCCCCATGATACATTTGGAGTTCGTCAGGATTGTTTGCCTTTGTCTGAGCGTTTTTTGTATCGATGAATTCTTTTATAATTTTCTTAAGAACTCGATGTACTGATTGAATAATTTTTTGAACTGGTATACCTTCGCGTACGTATCAAATATCGTGTTAAAATTGTTGTAAATCTCTGGTGCAGTTCGGATTCTGCTCATCATCGGCGGCTTTGTTCTAGCAAACCAGCCGGGATTTCCGCTTTCTTGAAGGTATTCTACATCCAGCCATGTGTCGCCTATCCAGCACATCTCCATGTCCATCTTTAATGATTGCGGATTCGCAAGGAACGCTAAAAATCATCAGTTGTTTTCCCAATATTTTTACTTACAGCCAAGATTGAAGCAAAATTGAAAGGCCTCTGTTGCATTCAGTCGTTCTGAACCTTTGTCTTTTCCGAATGTTTTACTACAAACGGCCAAGTCTTCGTATTCGCCTTGATATTGTCCCATGTTCTTTACCGGTACACTCTTCAGCATTCTCGGATACCAGCCATCTTCTACGTCGCATACCCTCGGACAGGGGATGCATTCTTGAAGAACGTATTTTGAATCTTTAATCTGGTTTAGGCTTTTTATGATTGATAAGCTCGAGATGAGTATTAGCTCTAAGTAAGGCTACATCGTGCACGGGATGAACAAGGTCACACATGCAGAAAGGTGAAACATGAACAAGGCCACAAGGCCCTTTTTATACTGTTAGTCAAAGCCTAGCCTGAATACATTCGTTGACCGGGCGATCAATCATTCCACAGTGACCAGCCTTTCCATTTTTCGAATCTTTCACCCATCCAAGTCTCATGAATTCGTAAAAGATTTCATCATCCCACGTGCAATGCTCCGTGCCTCTCTCATCCTTCTCGCATTTTTCATTTATTTTGACGGCTAAATTTTTCCTTCGCAAAGTATCTCGAATTGCTTCAACCTTCATCCAGTTCTTTTTCCATGGAAGACAAGTCTCTCTGTCTTTTGTCATTTGCGGGGGATCGCAGTATTGATGAACAACGATGCGAGTTTCATTGCCCATGAATGCGGGGAAGTGTTTTCGCTGTCTTTCGGGCACTTGGATGATTTCTTTTCTCTGGAAGTTCCATTCTTGCGTCGTATCTCTGATGCATGTGAAGGGGCGTTTTTCTTCTCCAGTCGATCGGACCCACGGTTCGAATTTTTTGTTGCTGTCATCAAAGTGACTAGCCACCCACGATGGGTTACAAGGATTTTTAAAAGCGTATTTCTTCGGCTTGATATCCAGGATACTTCCAAGCTTGTTGTTCTGATTGTACCATCCTTCGAAGCCGTCCTGGACGATGTTAGCTATCCAGACCCGTTCAGAGTGTAATGCAGTCAGTGATGTTACTGCTTTCATTCGAGATTGTATTTCCTTGGACAGGGGTTTTCTTTCTTTATTCAGTTGAGGATAGATTTCTCCGATCGGGACGTTTTCAAATGGAAGAGCGAGCCCCTGGGAGGTGCAGGAATTAATCGTGCTGTCGATTTCAGATTCCATGGTCCCCATGAGGAAGTAGCAATAATCTCCGGAAGATTGAACCACTTTTTGTTCGGGCGATTCGTTTATCATGCTCAGAACTTGCGCGTAGACCTCATTTACCTTTTCCAAGGATTCATTGCGAGCTTCATCCCAAGTTTGTTTTTTATCCCTGTAATATATCTCTAGTGATCGTTTCTTGATGAATCTATCAAGGCATTCTTCCTCGCTTTTGCTTAGGTCCAATTCTATTGCAAAACTTCCCGTTAAAAGGAGAAGGGTAAACCTAACGATCATTTCAAATGAACATGGAAATAAGAATAGCGGCGTTTATACGAAAAGAAGTGATAGGGGATCAGTCGTGCGTGCTGTGTTGATCAAATCAAGCGTAAAAAGTTTATATTGGCAGCGATAATTATATTACCGGTATATAATTTTTGAAAGGTTTGAATTTCAGAACATTCTCTCTCGTTCTAGAAAATTCTTTTGCTAAGTAGAAGCTTTATACAGTCTTCCGTTACTTTACCTTTGTGAGAGGCCTTCAAGTGAGCCGACCGCAAAAACCGCTCTCCATGGAACCATCATTGTTCTCAAAAAGCTCACCTGGCGCCTCGGCACCTTGATTTCTATCATTCAAGAGTTGATCTTTCCGAGGCAAGATGATCCCAGAATTTTCAAAGTAAGACTTTTTCAATGGTCTTTTCGATGATTTTCGTTCAGAAAGACATACTTTATCCTGTCAATGATGGTAACATTGATGAACACGGGAGCGTTTATTCTGACGCTGGTGAATTATTTCAATGTAAAGGAAACTGATACACCATTGGCCAAAATGGGCTGGACTTGGCTGCAAACTGGCCCGGTGGTGACATACGCGTAAGTAACTAATTTTTTATTTTTGGCAATATTCTTTTTAGACAAACAGGATTCTGGTACCCGATTGAAAACTGGCCTAGATACCCAAAGGATCGGCATAACAATAAAAACAAATCATCATTTTCTTTTTTCTTGAAAAGCCGTTGAAAGAAATGGTGGACGAAAGTAAAACCAACTCAAATTTGCATTTTTGCCTTTTCGTCCGTTGCTGTAATTTGTCACTATCTCGTCGCACTTGACCTCCCTGAAAAGCCCAGAACGACATTTATCATCGTTTCTGTTCTTCTTTCACTCTCCGGAACTATTTCATGGGTCGTGGCTTCCAGTGGACAGAGAAATGAATGGTAAGATAACTAGGGTATCAGTGATACCGTATCACAAATTATGTTAACAATAATCTTAGTGAAGAAAAATGCGCACCGAAATCGAAATCCGACGTAACCGTAATTGAAACATAATTAAGAAGGCATTCTCCTTTCATTTTTATAATAAACTTTTATTACTGCAATTTTTATTGAAGAAAGAAGATTTTTTTGTCATGATGAGTTATTACTAGTTGTCATTTTTTTCAGTCCAGATCGGCTTTAATCGTCTTATTCAATCTTTATTCTTGTTCATTACATGATTCCCATAATAGAAAGTGAATCGACCTTGTGCTCTTTTACATCTGCTAAGACTTTTCCTGCGACGGTTGCGAGCACTTCCGCCTCGCATTTGTTCATGAAACTAAGGAACTTGTCGAGACCAATGTCAAGGTTGTTCGAAGCGAACGCCTTGTCGAGACAATCGTTCAGCATCATGTCGAATCTGTCGACGTTCTCGTGGGGCCCGTAGTTGCGCTTTTTGAAGTCGACCTTGTGCTGTTTGTCATGGTGGCCTCCCTGCATTGCCCGGATGAAATCGCCGTAGAGGCCCTGGCCTAGAAGTAAATTTTTAGTTACTCTTATTTTGTCTTGGTTGCTTGAAATTTAGGTCTTTTCCTTACAAGAAACAAGACAGAATAAAAATGCGACAATTTTCATCTTTCGAGAGGTTAAATTTAAAAGAACTTTCACCAATTTATACTTGGCACGAATATTATTAGGTATTCACCGCTGAAAACTTGACATTTCCAAGACGCGACGACACGAATCGTACGTCTTTACTTTTTTCGCTAAATGATTAGTTTTGTTCATCTTTTCGTTGATTCTTGTATTCAAATTATGTCAACTTGTGTCAAAGATATTTCCCCAGCTAAAAGTAAAGTCCTGAGGAGCTAGAGGCTCTTGAAGTTGGGAACTTGACAAAAATTTAGTACTTTTTCACAAAAGGCACCCAAAAATTCAAATTTCCGAAGTTGGCAAGATTTCGGGACTTTGGAGGTACCTAGATGCCCTCAGGGTACAAGATCTCCCCCGGTATCAATAGTCAAAATGATCCTCAGCTTCTGGGCTTTCTAAAATTGTATTATATGCTTACTCTGCTAAGCGCAAAGAAATGCTCAATTATTTGTGATTTCCCCTGTTAATAACTTTATACTTTGGTACACCTGTTTATTCAAGTTTCGAGGGCCCGTTGGCAGCCGAATAAGCACGTGTAGCATTCTTAAAACACTTACTGACAGACGCACTTGCCACGGTTAACCAATAAAGTGTTGTGTATTATTTATCTACTCCTTCTAAAGTATATATACAACGAAACTTTTTCAGGGCTCACAATCAAGTTAGAACTTAGAACGAAAAATGAAATCTTTTTCCTCAATTTTCCTTTTCTTCACATTTGCACATTCTTTTTCTCGTCATGGAAATCCTAATATCTACGATTTAAATGGAATGTACATCAATTGCATTGGTAAATCAATTTTACAAAACTAAAATTTCATTGAAAATTTATTATTTTTTAGCAATGACCAAAAGGTACGACCTGAAAAAGATGGACATGGCGGGCATTGAGAAAATCTGCAACTTGGTCCTCGCAACTGAGATTCTTCATCAACAAGAAGTGTATGTAATAAACTTAAAATTAACGGTCTTGAATTCTGTTCTTTTTTCAGCGAGCTGGAAGAAACAATAGAAGATTTGACAAAGGAGCATCACGAAGGGAGCGAAATGGGATTTATTGGAAATTTTCTGAAATAAAATTTTGAAGAAATCGAATTCAAATTTGATTTACTCTAAGCCTTTCTTTGCGGAACCATTGATGGGACCGATAGTAATAGATTTTATAGTGAATTGAATTGTTTATACAGAACAAGGACAGCTCCGAACCCCCCTAAGCGATTCCATGTCATTTCACTCAAGTAAAAATCCCAAGAAAAAATTTTTTCGAAAAGTCGAATTTTGATCCTAGAGAGTTTTTAAGAGAAAATAATGAGGAGAAGTCTTGATAATTTGGTTTTAAATAGCTTACTTTTGATGTTATTGCTTGTTGCGTCAATTGGTTTCGATGAGAGGTAATTTATTTTTAAAATTTAACTAAATAGCAGCAGTTTCAGTTTCTTCTTGGAGGAAAAAGTTCCAAGAAAAGAGAAAACAGTACGAAAGAATTCAAACAAATGCTCACCTGTTGATAAAATTATCTTTTTGAAGACGCATAAAACTGCCTCTTCGACCATGCAAAATATCTTTTTTCGCAACGGTCTCAAGAATCACCTTCCGATAGGGATTCCGATCGGTCGAAAAAACCGATTCAACTATCCAAGGTCTTTTAATCCGTCTTTTATTCGACCACTTGAGAACGGAAAAACTCCAAAGATCATCGCAAATCATCTTCGAGCATCCGAAAGCCTTTACACCAGCATTTCGAATGCAAAAACCATCACCATCATTCGTGATATCCCTGGCCTCTACGAAAGCACCTTCAGTTATATGAACGACATCACGACCGCGTTTCAAGAAGCTGGCTCTCTGGAAGAATTCTATTCAAATCCGAAAAAATACACTGAAAAAGATTATCCAATAAACAAGACGATTTGGCACGAGTCCGATTTGAACCTCGTTTTTCAACAGAATCACATGGCTTTCGACCTTGGTTTCAATCACTTAGACGAAAATGCAATAGAAGAAGCGCTAGAATCGATGGAAAACAACTTCGATCTTGTCCTTATTTCCGATTATTTCAAGGAATCGATGGTTCTCCTCCGAAACGAGCTATGCTGGAGCTGGGGCGATCTCCTTTACTTTACCAACAATGCGAGAAAAGACAAGAGATCACTTGATGAAAATTTAAAAGAAAAAATGAGAAATTGGAATTTTTTCGATACCGCTATCTACGACCGTTTCAACAAAACATTTTGGAGAAAAATCGAGAGACTTGAAAATTTCGAAAATGATCTGAAAGAACTAGAAATGAAATTAGATGAGATACATCGAACATGTTTGAAGGATAATGATCTCGGACCGACGACTAAATATAATGGGCTGAAAATGAAGGGTTTTCAGCTTTCTGAAGAAGGGAAAAGGAACGAGACTTGTCGACTCATGGTGATGCCAGAATTAGAGCTCGTTGATTTTGTGAGAGAAAAACAGTGGAGTCAATTGGTTTAGTGAAATTCTGCAAAAATACTTAATTTTCAATAAAAATAATTGTTAAGTCAATGATGGCAGAAAAAAAGAGCAGGATAATTTATCAATTAATTTCTCAACATTGAAGAGAAGCGCAATTCTTCGGAATAACAGCAACTTGAACACCTATTCCTGGTGGCCTCCGGTTCGTATAATTCGAGGAAGACCAGCCCTTTTCGGGATCATAAATTTCGAACGAGTCGCCTTCTCCATCGTCGCCATCGAATACATAGATTCGGTTTGCTGATAAAGCGACGCCGACGGAAGATCGCGCAGAGTTTAGAAACTAAAAATGAAATAAAATTTTGACCGCATTTGATAATGTCTTTCAACCTGAACGCGTGTCCATTGCTCAGAGGCAAAATCAAATTGTTCACAATCTCGCATCGTGGTGGGGCCGTTATCACCGCCGATAACCCAAAGCTTTCTATGATAGACCAGGCTTCCGTGATCAGATCGAAGACTCAGCATTGGCGGAGCTTTCGTCCATTCCTTTCCGTCAAAAACTTCCATGGAATCAAGCCATTCCTCACCTCCATTGCCGTAGACAATTCCTCCAGTAATATATATTTTTCCTCAAAGCAAACTGCTGCTGCAGCGCTTCGAGGAACTTGCATAGCAGGCACTTCTTCCCAGGCGTTATTTTTTGGGTCGTAACATTCGTTGAGGGCTGATTCTTTTCCATTTTCACCAAACACATAGATACGGCCATTCATAACTGTGCATGCCGGCCACAGTCGGTCCGAGCACAGCATATTAGCAACGAATTCCCATTTGTTCGTTCGAGGGTCGTATCGCTCTACTACGTTGGAATCGTTTCCACCTAGCGCGTAGATCATTCCATTCAAGACAGCTACCGCATAATTTTGACGAAACCGCTTCATCGGTGCCATTGGCTCACATTTCTTACCGAAACTTTATTTATTCTATTAAAAGAATGACTCTACCTTTGAGTAAGCATCAAACCGAACAACCATATGTTGTCCTTTATAGAAGTCGGGGGCATTGTCATAAGAATCAAAGCCATCGGCCAATGTAGTCAGAATATAAATGTCATTCTCCAAGTGAGAGCACCATCTCGTGGTTAATAGTTTGCCTTCGTTACATGTTTCTTCAACATTCTCCTCGGAAATCTTTCGCTTTCGGTTGTTTTTTGCATTTGGGTTAAGAGCATTATCTATCAACGCTCGGCATTTGGCGTTGCTTGAAATCAAATCGACGGTAAGGACATCGTCGCGAAGACATTCTGGAGGAAGTAGGTGCAAGCGAACTTGGCTGAGCATTTCAAAAATAAGCTTTGCCTCGCAAGATTGATTCGCCATGAGCCAGATTTTGAGGGCAGCCCACACAGTCGCCTCTTGCTTGACATACAGATCAGACGAACCAAAAATGCTCATTACTGAAAAAAATAAGCCTTTAATAATGAATTTGCAAAAAAGCTGACTTTACCCAATTCAGCAGGCGCGCTTGTCCAAACAGGAAGTCGAAAAAAGTCAGAAAAGTGTCGGTCGATATATTGCCGAGCTCGAAGCGCCAAATCGGGGCGAAAGATCTGCTCTGCTAGTTGCAAGACATCGAGAACATTTTCCGAATTCAAGTGGTTCTCAATAAAATCGAAGCAAGCTGTGATGACTTGTTCCATTCCGAGATATTGAGCCACAATGAGTACCGACTGAACGGTTTCATTTGTAAGTTTGATCTCGCCAGTATAAGCCCATGCAATCACTAATTCATCGAATTATTATCCGAAATTACAAATTGAAGTGATACCTGAGGTGATTGTCGTTGGATCTACTCCTGGAATCTCAACTGAGATTTCATCTCCCTTTTTCCATGATGACATTAGTCGTGTCTCAAAATACGGAATAGCCGAGGCAAGGACGAGTTGATGGGCCTCAAATACAAGCGGGCCAGATTTGATGACAACGTCGATTGCTTTCGACTCTTCTCGGAACTTGGCAAAGCGATTGAAGCTAGACGAAAACAAGGAGGACTTATGACAATACACCTCGAACGACGAAGCCATACGTTTTCTTCTTTCTGGCAGCAGGAATCTGGATAACGAAAAATCGGCACTAAATGCTTTTGAAACAAACTTCTACATTTTAGTGTCTAGAGATTTTCAATAAAGTCGGTCAAAATGATGTCAATTTTCGAGTATTTCTTTAAAAGAAGCAAAGCATTTCGTGTATAAAATACTGCAAAAATACTTTATTTTCAATAAAAAATGGATGTATCAATGAAGGCAGAAAAAAACGTAGAAATAAGATCGCACATCAGTGATTTCTTAGAATTGTAGGGAAGCGCAATTCTTCGGAATAGCAGCAGCTTTAACACTCATTCCTGGTGGCCTTTGGTTCGTATAATTTGAGGAGAGCCAGCCGTTTTCGGGATCATAAACTTCGAACGAGTCGCCTTCTCCATTAACCCCTTCGAATGCAAATATTCGGTTTGCCGACAGAGCAACGCCGAGCTAAGATCGTTTAAAGTACAAAAACTGAAAATAAAAATTGGATCGGCATAGCCGATAGCTTCCTACCTCAACGCGTGTCCATTGTTGAGAGGCAAAATCAAACTGCTCACAATCTCGGATCTTACCCTGACGGTTTTCACCGCCAATAACCCAGAGCTTTCTATGATATACCAAGCTTCCATGATCAGATCGGACACTCAGCATTTGCGGGGCTCTCGTCCATTCCTTTCCGTCAAAAATCTCCATGGAATCAAGCCATTTCAGGGCTCGCAGGACGGGTTCGCCATTAGCCAGATTTAGCCTGTCAGAGTACAGTCGAAGTTGTCACAAGTTCGCTGGCCAGCGAATTCTAAAATAAGTTTTTTAAAGAGTTTGAACGTCGGCTGTTTCCATACCAGGTTGAGTTTGCTGCTCGAGTTTTTCTTTATCCTCGGCTTTTTTCTCCGTTTCTTGTTGCAGTTCTTCTGTTGCGTATTTGGATTTGATTCGGTTGGACTCGGCGTGCGCTTCATTGTTCTTTGCCCTAAGTGACTCTTCTTGGGTGTTCTTGGCTTCGATCTGCTCGCGAAGGCGTTTTACTCCACTAGCATGGGAGGCGTGCTTACGTGCAGACTAATACTGAGGATTTTCGCTTTCCACCAGGTGTCTCCCCACTTTGCATAAACTCGATCGCCGGGCTTGTAAACAACGTTTCCATTATCATAGACTGTTGCCTAAAATTAAATAATCTTTAGACTCTAAAGTTTAGCGGATGCATAAATGTATAAATTATGCAAAAGTGAATCTTATGCAATCGTGTGAAAAGGAAATGAACTTACCCGTTGCTCCCGTCGTTTTTCTAAGAGTCGGGCTCGTCGTTTTGATCCTCTTCGATGCCTTCTTGTGCGCTGCTTCTAAACAAATTATTGATATATTCATTATACATATTTTTCTTATGGAATTTTAATGAAAGCTGATTTGGAAATCGGATTGTTTTGCATATTGCTTGTTGCTAAAAGCAAAGCAGACACACTTGCTTGGCTACTTGTTGATGACTGCATTTGGAAAATCAATGGGGAGCAAAACGTTAAGTAACTTTGAAGGGAATTTTCTCAAAGTATTCAAAATGTAGCTAAGGTTCTGACCTACTGTTTGAATGAATTAAGAAGATGTTGAGGTACCTGCTGTGTTTCGTTGCCGTTGGGCTCCTTAATATTAACGGCATTGGCCCCAGCAGACGGGAATAGTTGCGCGTGCTGTTCCCGCGATCCAAAATCCGCTCTATTGAACGTCTTCTTTTTTTTTTGTCCATGTTTCTAATTTAAAATTCGTTTACAGTTCTCGCGAAGAAATATCTTTTGTAAAAGAGAAAGACGAATGCGATAAGAGTAGCGAAAGTGAGCGTAAAGAGGTTGTTGCTGACCAAGTCGAGCACCAAAATCACTTTCTCAGTGTGGTCGGTCTTTTCGATGGTGAGCTTGGCGTCTTTTGGTGGCGGAAGCGAACACTTGACGCTAGCAAAGTGGATTCGTCACGAATCATTCGTGAAGAGAAAAACTCGCTTCCAAGCGCTTTTTTCAAGAATGCTCATTACTTCGAAGATAAATAAAGCTTAGTTTAGAACTATGACTGAACCTTGTTCGGCGGGCGCATTTTTCCATACAGGTAGTCGAAAAAAATCGCAAAAATAGCGATCAATATAATTGCGAGCTCGAAGTGCCAGATCGGGGCATAAGATTTGCTCTGCAAATTGCAAGACATCGAGGACATTTTCCGTACTCAAGTGGCGCTCCATGAAATCGAAACAAGCTTTGATGACTTGTTCACATCCTAGATATTGCGCAGCGACGAGAACGGATTGTACGGTCTTGTTTGAAAGCTTGATCTCGGCAGTGTAAGCCCACTCAATCACTTACTAGTCGAATTACTGTAAGAAAAAATAAATTGCAAAAATACCTGATATGATGATCGCTGGATCAACTCCTGGAATTTCTAATAGGATTTCATCTCCCTTTTTCCATGATGACATAAGTTGTGTCTCAAAATAAGAAATAGCCGAGACTAGGACGATTTGATGGGCCTCAAATACAAGCGGGCCAGATTTGATGACAACGTCGATTGCTTTCGACTCTTCTCGGAACTTGGCAAAGCGATTGAAGCTAGACGAAAACAAGGAGGACTTATGACAATACACCTCGAACGACGAAGCCATAAGTTTTCTTCTTTCTGGCAGTTAGAATGTCGATCACGAAAAACCAGCGATAAATGCTTTTGAAACAAACTTCTACATTTTATTGTCTAGAGATTTTCAATAAAGTCGGTCAAAATGATGCCAATTTCTGATTTTTTTTTGTAAAAGAATCAAAGCATAAAGTTTATAAAATACTGCAAAAATACTTTATTTTTAATAAAAAATGGATGTTTCGATGAAGGCAGAAAAAAGGTAGCAATAAGGCCGCGCACCAGAGATTTCTTAGAATCGTAGGGAAGCGCAATTCTTTGGAATAGCAGCAACTTGAACTTGTATTCCTTGTGGCCTCTGGTTCGTATAATTTGAGGAAGACCAGCCGTTTTTGGGATCATAAATTTCGAACGAGTCGCCTCGTCCATTATCCCCATCGAATGCAAATATTCGGTTTGCCGACAGAGCAACCCCGAGGCAGGATCGTTCAAAATTCAAAAACTTAAAAATTTTAGATCGCTTTTGGTAATGCCCTAAAACCTGAACGCGTGTCCATTGCTGAGAGGCAAAATCAAACTGCTCACAATCTGGGATCTTAGCGGGGCCAATATCACCGCCGATAATCCAGAGCTTTCTATGATAGATCAGGCTTCCATGATCAGATCGAACACTCAGCATTGGCGGGCCTGTCGTCCATTCCTTTCCGTCAAATACTTCCATGGAATCAAGCACTTCTTCAGGTTGACTGCTGTAGTGGATTCCGCCAGTAATATAGATTTTACCTTCAAAGCAAGTTCCTGCTGCAGCGGTTCGAGATACTTGCATAGCGGGCACTTCTTCCCAGGAGTTATTTTCTGGGTCGTAAGATTCGTTGAGGGAGGATTCGTCTTTGAGAGTTCCACCAAACACATATATACGGCCGTTCATAACTGAGCATGCCGGGTACCAACGATTGCAAAGCATACTCGCAACGAATTCCCATTCGTTCGTTTTAGGGTCGAATCGTTCAACTTCCTTCGAGTCCTGTCCACCTAGTGCGTAGATCATTCCATCCAAGACAGCCACTCCATAATTTTGGCGATAACTCTCCATAGGCGCCATGGATTCGCATTTCTTATAAATGATTTTATCAATTATTTCAAAAAAAAGTCAAGCCCACCTTTGAATTCGGGTCAAACTTTACAACAAGATGTTTCCACTGATTATAGGCACCCATGTCGAAATTAGAGTCGAGAGCATCGGCATATGTAGTAAGAATATAAATGTCATTCTCCAAGTGTGAGCACCATCTTAAGTCTTGTCGTTCACTTTCGTTGCATATTTTTACCATTCTGTCCTCAGAAATTTTTCTTTTACGGCTTGGTTTAGCATGTGGGTTCAGAGCACTATCTATCAACGCTCGGCATTGGGCGTTGCTTGAAATCAAATCGACGGTTAGGACATCATCGCGAAGACATTGTGGAGAAAGCAGGTGCAGACGAACTTGGCTGAGCATTTCGTGAATGAGTTTTGCCTCGCAGGATGGATTCGCCATCAGCCAGATTTTTAGCGCTGACCAGACTGTTGCTTCCTTATCGACAAGCAGCGTTTGTGAGGCAAGAATGATCGTTACTGCGAAAATCAGTTAACTTAGTTATGAACCCTGACTTTACCTTGTGCAGCCCGCGCTTTTTTCCATTCAGGTAGTCTATAGAAATCGCAAAAGTAGCGATCAATGTACTGCCGAGCTCGAAGCGCCAAATCGGGGTGGGAGATCTGCTCTGCAAGTTGCAAGACATCGAGAACATTTTCCGAACCCAAATTGCACTCCATGAAATCGAAACACGCTGTGATGACTTGTTCACATCCAAGATATTGTGCAGCGACGAGAACGGATTGTACGGTCTCGTTTGAAAGCTTGATCTCGCCAGTGTAAGCATACTCAATCACTAATTGATCGAATAATTCTTCCAAAAAACGAACTGAATCATTACCTGTAATAATAGTCCCTGAGTCGACTCCGGGAATCTCAAGATTGATTTCAGCTCCCTTTAGCCATGATGACATCAACTGTGTCTCAAAATATGGGAATGTCGAGCTAAGAATGATTGCATGGGCCTTATATCGAAGAGGGCCAGTTTTGATGACAACGTCAATTGCTTTCGACTCTTCTCGATACTTTTTAAAGCTATTGAAGCTAGACGAAAACAAGGAGGACTTATGACAAAACACCTCGAACGACGAGGCCATAAGTTTTCTTCTTCCTGGCAGTTAGAATACGGATCACGAAAAACCAGCGATAAATGCTTTTGAAACAAACTTCTACATTTTACTTTCTAGAGATTTTCAATAAACTCGGTCAAAATGATGCCAATTACCTGCAGAATTTTCATGCTCCTTGAACAATATTTCCGATTTTTTATGGAAGAAAGAAGAAACCGAGACGTTGTGTTTGTGAATCTATTTATATTTATTTGTTGGATAAAAGTTTGACAAGTTTAAATAGGTTGTATTCAACGAACATTAGCCTTGACGTCCTTTTAACCCGTCGCGGCGCACAGGGCAGCCATGAGCGGGCGCAGGGACAGGACTGAAAATCTTGTTTCCCGAAGTAAGAGTAATTATTTTGATGTTGTGTGAAAGTAGGGTGGAATCAGCTAGTTTCATAGCACGCCTCAAAAGTGAAACTGGAGTTATGAAGAGTAGCGATTTACACAAGAGATGTTTGGTTTTAATTTTTGCCTTTTTGGTTGATGTTATTTTGTCAATTATAATTAACTGGTGTAGAACTTGAACGTGAGGTTTTTTTTGAAAAAAAATGCGGCTTGAGTATTACTGTATCAGTCTGTAAGTATCGTAGATTGAAGAAGAAGCGTTCTATGAGAAATAAAAGCTCCGGAAATTGAATTGAGTTGAAATTTGTCACGATTTTTTTGCGAAAGTTTTCGGCTATTTGAAGACTGACAAGTTACTCAAGTCGCATGTTTTTCGAGTAGAATAAAATAAGAAAAAAAAGAAAATAAGGAACGATAGAGCTCGATGGGGGGAACTTGGCCGGAGAGGTTGAGGTTAGTTTCTATCACACCGAATCCTAGTTCAAATTATACAAAGCAGCAAAATGCTAGTTTATGTATCAGAGCCACTGACTCACGGTACTCAGGGCCAGAAAGAAGGCCTACACCCTTATGGTTTCAAATCACGTGGCAAAAGAGGGGTTAATGATCATCCTTTACCTAGCCATTTTATTCGACAAAACTGAACCAGATAGTGAGTTACTTGTTTAGTGATTAATCCAATGTTTGCAAGACATAACCACTCCAAAATCTGTTAGAAATTCTGGTGATTGTATCTTGTAAATACTGAACGAGTGAATAAACAAGCAGTTTACTGTCGGATTCAGTTTTTCTCAAATAAAATGAATATGCAAAAATGATCATTCTCCTCTCCTTCGCAACGGGATTTACAACAATAGGGGTGTGTTCCCAAAAAAATGACCCTAAAACCGCGTTCAACTGAAAATGATGAGATACAGATAGCAAGACTAGTAAATATAATGAAGTTGATTATGAAGAAACCGTGGCGGATCCTATAATAATCCAATCAGAAAATAAACGGAAACTGAAAAAGCAATTGGTCCAGTGAAGACTTTGAGGAATAATGAACAATGGGAGGTTGCGCCATCACGTGGTCGAAATCACTAAAAAGCAAATGTTAGGCTTAGTTGCTGCATGTTTGAGCAGGATGCGTTGAGCAGCCCGGACAAATATAGATGGGAGCATTGAGAATGATTTACCTTCCATAAATATATCCAGATATAAGGAGAAGAGGTGAATATAAACACAGTGCTGGGATTTTACAACTTGTTGATTTTCTCGGCGACGCACGCCTGGTTGGCTTTGGCCAATTCAGCTCTTCCATTTTCCTAAAAAAGGGGTCAAAACATTATAATTTTATTTGGGATTTACCTTGTAGTCGAATGAACAATCATGCTTGTCGGAATATCTGTGAACGCCACAGAATAACAAGCCGCATCTACACTCGAAGCCTAGAAAGAAAGGTTCAGTAAGGATTCAAGCTGATAAGCAGGAGGATTTACCAGTAAGGCCGAGCTTCTTTTTGCAAACGCCGCATCGCTTCTTTGCTTTCTTCGCTGGTGGAGCAGCGGGGGAGTCTTCGGCGACGACGCTGGGCGATTTTGGTTCAGCGCTGGATGATTCGGGAGTCGAGGCTTCGTCCTCGACCTTGACTGGGCTGGCTGATGGGATGGGCAATGAGGTAGATGGGTTGACGTTCATGTCCGCCATGGAGTCGGTGACTTTCTTCTGGCTCTCCGAATCGGTTGAAGGTAGACGGGTGGCTGAACGAGATTTTAATAACCTTGCAGACAAAATGGAAGATTTCAGAAAAAAAATCTTCCTTCTTTTTGCTTTGGGAACAAAATGCCCAAAAATAGCATCTACGTCTTATAGATAACTTTATTGATCATTAGCTACGACCTAATCTATTGGAAAAAGAAGCGTGGATCCTCGGTCTTTTAGACCATCCATCAACAAGAGTTGCTTCAAATTCTATCGATTAAAACTCCTGACCCTAGAGAACCTTTTATCTATAGGTTCAATGCATCAAAGTCGGAAAACAGCATTGAAGGCTTGCCAGTTTTCAGCATGTTTCATGCTCATTATGGATCGAGACAATAAAGGGCTCAGCATGTGTCACATGATGAGGATGACTAAAAAAGGAGGGTTGCTCTGTTTCATTTATTGATCGATGCTCACGGGGTTGAAAACAAAAACTGGCACAAAGCCCAAGCGCAAAACTTTGGGTCACTTTTTGGACTTTGGAAAAAGGGAATATTTGTTTTCACGCAGGTTGTTCTGTATATTTTCAAAATAATCGAAGCCAGAAAAGCATCCAAATATCTTAAGCTTTCGTTTTAAAAAAGGGGTTTCACTAGCCTAGCTCTTGGCTTGACAACCTGTGTCGAAAACCTGAGTCAGGATTTGAAAGAGCTTGTATGAAAAGCTTCGCCGAAATCATGATCTCTTTCTATTTTTTAAAATCTTGACTCAGGTTTTCTACACAGGTTCCTGAACCTCATTATCTTCGACTCTTTTTTAGAGGAATACACATGGCAGTGATAAAATAGAGTAACTGATAAAGAAAATGATAACTGGATTTGTGATAAAGGGATTTTGATAATGAGTCTTTACCCTCTTGTTCCGAGCTCTTGTTAGTCTCCTCATGTTTTCGTTTTCTACCGTTTGCTGAATGAATGTTGGGCTTTTTGAGAATATGCATGAGAAAGTGGTGAAAAAAGATGACTCACAAGCGTCGCTAGGGAAATCGAGTTTGCCCTCGGGGGAGTGAGAGTGAATAGGAAGTATAGGTACTGTATCTTCTCGTAGGGGCCGTACACGAGGTATTATTTTATTTTTCACGCGATTATTGAATTCAGACGGGATTTTTATTGAGACCCGTCTTTCGAATCAGACATAATCTGAGGTTTTAGACACTCGCCGTGGAAAAGACGACTTGTCTTTTCGGAAAAATTCAAAGAAATAGAATCCAATGAAGCATTTGTCAATTTGATTCATTTTGAAATGAGGGTGTTACGAGGCGATAAATGAGGGGAACCGAAATAAACTCTAGCACTAACCGTGGTTCACCGCGGTTCTTTTGTTAAAGTTTATTGAACCGCGCTGAACCACGGTCAGTGGATGGGTTTCTTTCGTTATTATAAAAATTTCAAAGAATAATAAAATTTTCTAGCAAAATGAAGAAAATCGCGGTTTTGAATTCGAGTTTTATGGAAAAAAATTTCAGTCTGAAAAAGAAAGACTTACATGATGGGCTGGGCATTTCAGGTTTTTTCTCTTCGCTTGGGACAACAGTTGATGCAGGTGCTGGGGCCGAATTGGTATCACGTGATTGCTTTTCCTTGAAGCAAACCTGAAACAAGGAGACATTAGCAAAATAAAATAATCATAAAAAGCAATTACGGAAATTACGATTTCGGGAATCAAGACTTTTGTGCTTTTGAAAATCTCAAAAAAACGAACTGACGAATTTAAAATTTTGAAAGCCGTAAATAACGGATGTTCTAGAAACTTTCGCAAGAATCCTTTGAAGAATTACTCGAAAAACCAAAAAAAATCCGCGAAAACCGGTATTTCCCGCGGTTAACTCAATTTCAAAATAACTAAGTGACACAATGACTCATCACGGATGAATCATCAGTCACATGACCAAAAAATCAATAACAAATAATGTTATTATTTTGAAAATGAATAAAAATCTTTATTTATCGATAAATTTATTTATAAATAGGCTATTTAAAATAGCGATAAGAAAGAGAATAAACTAAAAAAAGGCGTGATAAAATATTTTCAGCGGCAAAAACAGGCGATAAATCGCCCGAGCGGAAAGATATTTCTCACAAAAAATATCAATATTGAGTTTTCGTGAATACACGAGAATATGACTGGTATTTCGGCTTTTACGCAATGATGACGTAATTGAAAAAAGGCGATAAATTTACTATACTCGAGCCAAATCATTTTCCTTGTTCTCCTTTAATTTCAATTAGTCATCTCTTATCAGGGTGGCACAATTGGAAAAAAATTTTTGGTCAATCCAACCAACTGCCAATCCAATCCAATCGCCTTTTGTCCAATCCAACCAATTCCCAATCCAATTCCAATTCCAATTGGAAAGTCAATTTCCAATTGGAAAATAGGCTTCTAATTGGAATTGCGGTCAAATCGAACCCCTTTTTGACCAATTGGACATCCAATTCCCCCTCGCCATCCCGTTTCCGACTCGAAAATCCGCTTTATGAGGAAAACAAGCGGATAATATAGGATCCGAAGCCATTCCTGCTAAAGTCACCGCAATTTTTTAGACGTAAAAGTCATATTTTTAACCAGCCTACACTATTTTTTCCCTTGTTTTTGATCGATGATAAGTGTTCCTTGACTTATGAAACCCTTAAAATATTTCTTTTTCCCAAAATACCCCGTTTTAAGCGCTATTTTGGGGCCTGAAATGCAAAAATCCAATTGGACAATTGGATTCCAATTTTCCAATTGGATTTGATTTTCCAATTGGAAAGACCCGAAATCTCATGCCCCTGTCCAACCAATTTCCAATCCAATTCCAATTGGACAAGGTTCCAAATTGGATTCCAATCCAATTGTGCCACCCTGCTCTTATTAAGTCAGCTTTTCAATTTTGCCTTTTTCAACTCAAAAATCGAAAATATTTTATTTTAAAAATTAATGAATGATAAAAAAGATGAGTCAAAATCTCTAAGGATGACTCAGGAATAATCTTGATTAAAAAGATGACTCATTCATTCGAAAACGTCAAATTGATTTCTACTCAAATTGAATTTTAACTCGAAATCAATAAAAAGTAAAATCAACTTGCCGCAGCGGGGCGTGAAATTTCGTGCTAATTCTTACCGAGCAATATCCTTGTTGATGTTTTGCGCCGAAAAATCCACATCCAGCCTTGCATAATTCTTGGATATCTTCCTTCTGCTGGTTCTCCATCTTTTTATCTCTCTCTCTATCTACAGTAACTCTTCGTTAGTATTACTGTACAGCTGCTTCTTGTTCCGGCCAGCGGATTTCTAGGATTTCACGGTGTTTTCTTTTTCCTCTGTTTCGCGTTTTTCGCTTTTTTGGACGTCGCGTTTGTGAGTTGAGTGGGGCCAGGGCCGAGCTCTCTAAAAAAGCAGCTTCAGAAAAAAAGCGTAGGCGAAGGCGTGAGCCATTGGCCATTTCGAGAATCGACAAAAAACAGCCACACCCGCACAGCAGAAGAATGACACAGCTCCTTTTTCGAACCGATTTTTCGACTCGAAATAATTTTTCTCGAAGAGAAATTTTATCTGGCTCAATTTCGAGGGCGTATTCTAGAATTCGGAGGGAATTGGGGCGTGAAATTGGTTTTCGAAAGGGCGGAAAATCGTTTTTTATTGAAGGTCACTAACTTATTAAGAAAATTAAGAGAAAAATAAATAAAGAAAAAAATTTCTTTAGCAAAAAAGGTTAAATTTTAATAATAAAGATCGTATGTGATTTTTTAGTGAATTTATTCAATGGGAAGCCTTTAAAATTAGACTAAGATAATGATTTTATGGAAAGAAACCGATGGTTTTTCCATTTTCGGCATTTATTGGAATATACCTGCTTTGTAAGATAACTTGCCAAATTGCAAACTGAAGCTATCCCCTCTTTACGAGCTTGTTATTGAGAATATTCTAGAGAACCAGAAGAATCTCCCCTTTTGAGACTCAAAAACATCACATGACCTTGAACTCTTGACTGGAAGAGTGTGAGTCCAAATTTTGCATGAAGCAATTTCGCAGTTGTTTTTTGAAAGGAAGTTTTGAAGGAGCCCTGAAGGCAGGCAAAAAGTTTGTAAATAAGGTCACGCTAAAATCATGAGCTCGTGATCAAAGGAAACGGAACAAGTTGAGACACGTGGAATACACGGAAAAGTGATGTTGTGGAATTTCAAGAAGGAATTTTTCATAGAAATCATTTTTTTGGAATATTTTCAACAAACAAATCGATTAATTTTTGTGCATATTTCTATTGAGAATATGAAATTTCATCATATGATAAATAAAAATTTTTTGGCTTATCTTTTCTGATCGATTTTCAAGTCATTTTGAGTCAAACAGAAAATATAGTCGAAAGCTATTTTTATAAAAAAATATAAACAAAATTCAACAGTTGATTCATATTCTCAAAAGTAATATGCACATAAAAGATGGATCGATCGATTCGTTTGTTGAAAATACCGTGAATTGACGGAGAAAATATTTTTTGTGTGAAAATAGTGAGCTTCGCTTACTTTCTCAATTTTGAACTAGGCAAATATTAAGGACGTACCCTTAGATAAATATTTTACCGCCGGCTACATGTGTGCTTTATTCTTAACCCCGGAGACCATACGGCCATTTTCTCAATAAAAAAATCAATATTTCTTAAAATTTTCTCTTACCTCTTGGTTTTTTTCTGTATTTTGCGAGGTGGAAGCGGGTTTAAATTCCGTTTTCGTATTTTCGACAGTTGACTGAAAACACAGTCAGAAGCTTCAGTCTGCTTCAGTCAGGGGGCTTCGTAGGAGACACAAAAATGAGCAGAAAAGTGTAAAAGGGATGAGGATTTCTGATCCCGCGGAAAAGATTAGCACTTTCAGAACATGTGAATAGGTAGCCCCGCACCTCTGAAAAGGAGAGGAAACCAGGTGTTAATGATAAGAATCGACCTTTTTCTTACCAATTATCGCATTTAAAAGAGTGTACTTTTTGCTATCACCGTTTTCGAAGGGGTCAATTTAAAACGTCCGAGCCGGGGCCGAGGAAAGGAAGACTGCATCGTTCTGGCCATCTTCCAAGTTTTGATCAGCAGGTGGACTTTAAGCCCGACTCCGAGTCTGGAGGTCAAGTTGGCTTCTTTTCGGGATGGGCAAAGAGCCAACTTAGGGGCTTCTCGTGACCACGAGTTTTGACGAAAGTTGAAAAATGTGGTGAAATTGGAAGAGATCGATTCGGGAAGAATTTGAAAGAATGAAATGTATTCCCAGCAAATTTTAAGGAAACAAGAGACAGTGAGTAGTTGTTCAGAAAAGGCCATAAATTTCCTCGGTTTCGCAGTCAATATCGATGTCGTAAAAGCTCGGGCGCGTCGGGAGACCGGGCATCGTGGAAATTGTACCCACGAGAGGATACAGGAATCCGGCGCCAACCGCCGCCCTGATGTCACGAATAGGAAGCGTGAATCCTCGAGGGGCACCCTTAATTTATCCTCTGAGCATCAAATGGTCAGCCCGCAACATACCTTTAGTGCAGGATCATGTGACAGGGAATACTGAGTTTTCGCCATGCAAATGGGAAGATTTCCGAATCCCTCTTCAGTAAACACTCTGATTTTCTCGGCGCATTCTTCAGTAAATGAAACGTCGTCGGCGCCGTAGATATTTTGCGCGATGCTTCGAATTTTGTCTTCGATCGAGTCTTCTAGTGGATACAAAAACTTGAAATTGGATGGTTCTTGGGTGACTTTTACAACTGCCTTCGCCAAATCTTAAGTTTCGATTTATTCAACCCGTATTTTATTGCAAAAGAACCTGTAGCTCCAGCGCCGCCGTCAGCCCAATGAGAGCAAACAACCGCTTCACTAGCTCCTGCAGCGTGAGAAAGCTCCATTAATTTCTCAATTTCCGCCTTTGTATCGCTCGAAAACGTATTGATAGCAACAACGACAGGGACTCCGAAGGAAACGCCATTTTCAATTTGCTTTTTCAGATTCGAGAAGCCTTTTTCGACGAGTTCCACATTCTCCGATTTGTATTCCTAAAAAATTCTATATTTGAAATTTCTAGTGGATTTACATCGGCAAGAGGGCGGCCAGGAGCGACGGGAGATCCTCCACCATGCATCTTGAGCGCTCTGATTGTAGCAACAATTACTGCTGCGTCGGGTTTCAAGCCTGAAGCGCGACATTTGATGTTGAAAAACTGGAATCTGGATAGGTCTTATTCTCTTTTTATTTATTCTAGTATCCTTTCTGTCTATCCCCCTTCCTTTTCCATTCCAATATCGCTGCCAAAACCAGCCTCGGTGACGACGATTCCATCTTCTCCGACAAGTTTGAGCGCAATGGCGTCTGCAAGAATCGAAGAATTCCCATGAGCGATGTTCGCAAAGGGCCCTGCATGAACAAAAACAGGAGTTCCCTCCAAAGTCTGCATCAAATTCGGCATCAACGCATCTTTCATCAAAACTGTCAGAGCTCCGCCGATTCCAAGATCATCAGCAATCACTGGTTTTCCTTTCTTGTCAAGAGCTACGACCATTTTTCCCAGTCGCTCTCGCATGTCTTTGAGGGAGGTGGCGAGCGCTAGAATCGCCATGATTTCGGAAGCGACTGAAATGTCGAAATTTGTTTCTCGGGAGATATTCTTCTCGGTGGGAGATTGACCGACGGTGATTTTTCGGAGATATCTTTTTGATGGTTAGTGATTTGATACAGTATTTACAGTCAAAAATACCCAAATTGTATCATACCGTTGATTATATAAGATTCTGTAACCCTTTTCCTATCATTAACATCCAAAACTCGATTCCACATCACCTGCTCCGGGTCAATATCGAGCCTCGCAAATTGAACCCTCTCCTCAGCCGTAAGCTCATTTGGATCAGATTTCGCGATGCCAAGCCGACTCAGTCGATCGAGCTGAACTTGTGAGAAACGAACTTTGTTCGATTTATCTGTCGTCAATCTGCGGAACAGTGCTTCGTCGGGTTGAGTTGCTTCGTGAAAGATTCTCGTGTCGATGGCCGCGGCGAGGAGGTTGTTGGCGGCTGTGATGGCGTGGATGTCACCGGTGAGGTGGAGGTTGAATTCGTCCATGGGAATGACTTGGGAGTAGCCACCGCCAGCTGCACCGCCCTTGATGCCGAATGTAGGGCCTTGCGAAGGCTGACGAACGCACGCGAAGCAGTTTTTATCCAAATGCGCTCCTAACGCCTGAGCGAGGCCAATCGTCGTTGTTGATTTTCCTTCACCAAGAGGAGTTGGAGTTATTCCTCCGACAACAACGTATTTTCCTGGTGAAGAATCTTGGAGTCGATCGAGAACTTTTAGCGAGACCTTAGCTTTTGTGTTTCCATATTGAAGAAGTTCCGTCTCCAGAATGCCGCATTCAAGGGCAAGTGTTCGGATGTACTTGGGATGCTGAGCACGGGCGATATCGATGTCGGATGGGACTGGACGGAGGAGAGTAAGTGGCAGTTTCGTCAAGTTCCAGTCAGAGGGGCCGACATGGCCGGTAAGGCGCATCAGCGAGGCATGTCGTTTGAAACTTGCTTTTTTGGAGTAAACACTATCTTTCGAATCTCGAAATCAGGGTTCTAAATCTGAGCCCAAAATCAAAAGTCGAGTCGAGTCGAGTCGCTCGTCACTCAAAAAATCCCTAGTCGAGTCGAGTCGAGTCGAAAGACTTTGTGAAACTCCTAAGTCGAGTCGAGTCGAGTCGAGTCGACTAATTCGACTAATTAGTCGAAAAGTCGAAAATTTTCTAAAAAATTAGAAATTAAGTCGAAAAAGTCGAGACGAAGTCGAATAAGTCGAAAAAGTCGAAAGTCGAATAAAAAGTCGAAAAGTCGAGATCAGAAAAACTAATTTTCATGTGCTTTTTCATTTGCTGATGTCAGAATTCAGTTTTTGGTTTCGTCAGAAATACTTATTTTTGAGAAGGTATGAAGGTGAGAAACTTTAATTCTCATCTTCCGTGCTCTTTTCACTCGAAAGAAGTTACAGTTGATGAAATTCCATCAAAAATATAGATTAAAGTTGCCTAAATATTTCAAACAAACAAATTGGTTCGTTTTTACAGTAAAAGTCTCAGCGGGCGCTCGAGTAGGCCAGACTTAATCCCGTGTCAGGTGCAACTGAGCCGTGATAAAACTTCCACATTTGCACAAATTACTGAGAGAGCATGAATCAACCTTAATTTAAAATTTCAAAGTTATCGGATTTATAGTTTCGGAATACCGGGCCCCTAAAGTCTTAAATGACATTCGAATATACGACTCGTCCCACGCGGTTAAACTCCAACAAGACCCCCCTTTTGCTCATTTTTTGTCACCAAAGTTTCCTTGGTCGCTTTCCTTCTTTTGCTTTCTACGCCCCCTTGTTCGCCCTCCTTGCTTTCGACGGCGCACCTTTGCTCGCCCACCTTTCTCAGTGTTATCTCTTGTTCGCTCTTGAAGCCCCGCAAGAAGGCTTGAGATTAAACTTGGATTGAAACTTTGAGACTGTCTTCATTAAAAATCTCATGCTTTTTTTCTCAAAATTCATTTATTGAGATTTCTCGAAAGAGTTAACGGATAAATCTGAGTTACCAAGAAGGCTAGGGTGAAATAAGCTCTTTGCATTGTTTACGGGGGATTTCCGCGGCCTTTGTTAAAAGAACCAGCCTGAACTTGAAGATCCGACTACTTTGAGCAAAAATGTACATATGAAGTCACACAATCAAGCTTAGTTGCTGTCAAAATATTCATGAAAATCGAAAATATTGTTCTTTATGGAAAGCTTAATGAAAAGTAAGAGCGACCCAATCCGAGCTAGGCTTTGGCGGTCTCGCGGCGAGCAAGGGATAAATGGGTGAGGAGGAGCGAACAAGGGTGCGCGAGGTAAAAAGAAGGATGGCGACTGATGGAGCGCTTCTAAAAAATAAGAAATATGATATCTTCAGAAAATTCTTCCTATTTTTATAAAATCTAGAAAAGATTTGAGTTCACTGCCGAATGTTTTCGACTTTTCAATTCGACTTATTCGTCTAAATTTTCGACTTTTTCGACTCAATTTTCGACTTTTTCGACTTGATTTTCGACTTTTTCGACTACATCTTGAACTTCTTTTTCGACTTATTCGACTAGTCGAAATTAAGTCGACATCAATATGATTTTCTAGTCGAGTCGAGTCGACTTTTTCTCACAAGCAACCAAGTCGAGTCGAGCTAGTCTTTTCGACTAAGACTCGACTCGACTTCGACTTTAGTCGAAACTCGACTAGTCGATTTAGAACCCTGCTCGAAATGCTATCATTTTGTAGTTTGTTCAATTAAGTAAAAGAGAATAAAGTGCAGGGTTTTCAAAGGCTCCTTTTCTTTATGGTTTTTAAATTTTACCCCTTCCTTCGCAAGTATTTTTCAGCAGCATGGCAACAGTCATCGGTCCAACACCACCAGGAACTGGAGTCATAGCAGATGCAGTTTCAAAGCACTCCGGATCGACATCACCAACCAATCTCTGGCCAGATTTCTTTGTACTTTCTTTCGAAGGGGATTTAACAAATGCCTTTTCCGAACTAGTTTGCGCTAGATAATTTTCCCTCTGCCTGGAATAGGATTGATTCCGCAATCAATCACCACTGCTCCTTCTTTTAACCAGCTTTTCTTTACTAAACCTGGCTTACCAACAGCAGCGACGAGTATATCTGCTTGTCTGCAGATTTCTTCCAAGTTCTTAAGTTTGATGTCATTAACTCTTGATTTTATAGCGTCTCTTGTTTACTACTCGCGAGATAAGACAGAAAGTAGGCGTGTCAAAAATCAAGAATAAGGAAATCGCGCTAAGAATTTTGGTACCACCTACCTCTGTTTTGGAGTGGCAACACGTGACCGTCGCATTTGCCCATTTTAGCAAGTCTTATGAGGGTTAAGAACATGGAGGGTTTCATTGACGCGCTTTTTTTAAGGTTGGGCAAGTTATTTCACCCACTTCTTTATTTTAGACCCTGGAACGCCATACATATTTGGAATCAGCAGGAAATTTTAAGAACTTTGACGGTTTTAGTTTCCAAAATTTCCACTTCCGGTCCGATTCTAGAGCCGGAAGTTGACGAAATTTTTGAGTTTGGCCAACTTGTGACCTATCAAATTGATGCTCAGAAAATTTTGAGTAAACTCATTTTAAAATCATTAAAAAAAACCGTCCCAACCGCAGTCAAACCGACCGGCAAAACTAGGAAAAAAGGCATAAATTTCTGATTTTTCTTTCAGTTTTTAGCGGTTGATTTGACCGCGGTCGGCATTGATTCTTCTCTCAGATGATAGAAAATTGTCTGAGAATCAATTTGATAGGTCACAAGTTGGCCAAACTCAAAAATTTCGTCAACTTCCGGCTCTAGAATCGGACCGGAAGTGGAAATTTTGGAAACTAAAACCGTCAAAGTTCTTAAAATATCCTGCTGATTCCAAATATGTATGGTGTTCCACGGTTTAAAATCAAGATGTGGGTGAAATAACTTGCCCAACCTTAAAAAAAGCGCGTCATTAATACTAATAAATCATTTATTAGCTTATAGAATTCGAACTCAGGTTTGAAACAAAATATCTTTTGCTTCTTAATATTTAATTTCAGAGTATAAGTGGGTATAAAAATCCTAAATCCTTGGAAAAAATGAACATTATGATTTCCAAAATGACCCCTTCCTGACATCGGCGTCCCGACAATCTTGCTCCTGCCTAAAACTACCGCTCGTTTCCCAGTAGTTTTCATGTTCGCCCGGTTGATCAGTTCCATACAACCCTTAGGAGTACAAGGGACGAAGATATCCTTCTCTCCTCGCGCCAATTTTCCAGCTGTCATCGTTGTCAACCCATCGACATCTTTCCATTCCGAAATTTCCTCCGTCACCTTTTCTCCGTCAATTCCATTGGACGAGTCGAGAGGGAGTTGAAGGATGATTCCGTCGACAGAATCATCAGAGTTGAGCAACTTTAGCTTGGCAATCAGGTCGTCCTCGGTGATGTCTCTGAAAAAACATCGACGATAGTTACGTAAGAATCAATTTATGGTCACTAGCTAAATATGGCAATAACTTGAGGTAACAAAGTTTCACGCTTTTCCAGAAGAGGTCTAGCTGGAAATTCGTCTGCAAGAATTTTGCGTAACAAGCGGATTTCGCTCTTACGAGTTGACTTTTGAAATTTTCAATTTTAAACCAACCTTGGGAGCTTGATATGCTCAGCATTCATGCCTATTTCCTTTGCTCCTCTGAGTTTCATTCGGATATAGACATTAGAATCTTCTCTGTCGCCGACTTTTTGAAGGATTTTTATTTGAAAACATATTGAAAAACTTGATAATTTAGCGTTGGTAGACCCTTTTTCTTGAACAATCGCCAGTCCCGGTCGAAAACTCTCATCACTCTCTCTTATCTTCTCAACCTGTTGCCTCAAATTTTCTCGTATTTCCGCGGAAATCGCTTTTCCGTCAAGTCTCAATGCCATTTTGAGCCAGTTCTTGCTGGGAAAATGAGCCTCGATGAGATTTTTCTTTGTTGATCTCGGTTTCCGATCTGAGATCTCGGTTGCCGATTTGATCAATATTAATATTGGGAAAACAACCAAAAATGACGATCTAGTAATTCCGAGCCTCCGCCCCACGATGTATGCTTGCCAAATTTGGTGCTTTGACTTCAAAACAGATTATATAACTGTCCTTAGAAGGTATTTTCATAAGTCCATTTGAGCATCAAATTTTTTTTCTCCAACAAATTTTCATAATTTTGGTTTGTTAATTTTATTAATTGTTGACAAAAATATTTCAGTCTTCGTCAGTTAAAAATCGACATGGCATGTGAAAAGAGCAAGATTTGTTAGTTCAATTAACAGTAAATGAGAATAGAACAAAATAAGAAAACTTGCCACTGGCCCAGGGCTTGCGTTTGAACGCTGCCACCTGTATGTTCCCAACGTGGCAAGTAGTTACAGTGAGATGATCTGACAGTTGCTTCGAAAAAGGTTTAATCGGTTATTTTTCAATTGTATGTCAGTTTTACGTTAGATAGAACTTTTGAACGAAAAGTTAATTTTCGATATTTCAAAAGCAAGTTTTTTCGATCTGCGGCTTGCCTCTGCAATGGCCAATCGCGGTTCTTGCGGCAAAAGCGCAGCTTAGAGTTGCTGAAAAACCCTGGATTCAGAAGTCCCCGAGCTCATCCCGAACTGTGCCTGTCGGATGTTGACGAATCCGGGTCGAATCAGGTTTTTCAGAACAAACGCGTGCCCAAGGCCGCTTTTGACATCGCCCGAAGCAAGTGCCTGCGGATCTTTACTTATCATTCATAAACGATGATAGGATTCTCTCTCTCTCGAATTTCTCTCGCCTCGTTAAGACAGAGTTCGTTGTTCATGCTTTGTTTTGTTTTTGGAGTTTTCAATATCCAAAAAACTTGTTTGAGTCATCATAAGTTGGGGAAATGGGGGAAGTGTTAAATAAAATGGGGAATTTAAAAGCCGTGGTGTTTAGTTGTCGCCGAGATCAGCAGCGCGAGCAACGAGCTGGTTGACATCCAAGTCGAGTGGAACAGCGGTTTCGACACCAGTTTGGGATCGCTGTCGCTTGTAGCATCGTGGGACCCAGCTAGAATACAATGTTAGACAACTGTTTCCACAAATTGGAAGTTTTATCATTCATATCATATGAATCATATGTTACTCACTCGTATTTTCGGACGATTTCTTCATCATCTTCCCAGCAGCAGCCGAGTTTGAAGATGCAGTCGTTGAGAGTAGGGGGATCGAGGGGAGTCTTGTTGCCCTCGATACCGCCGTACTTGTACATATCGAAGTCGTAGTTGCAAGCTTCTCGCTCGTAGTAGAGTTGTGGGACTCGGAAGAAGTTGGTGTTGCACTCTCCGGCGACTGGTCGGAGTTCTGCTGGTGGCTCGACAATCTTGAACACGGAAGCGGGGACGAGATCGATTGGCTTGTAGCACTGTGGGATCTTGTAGGCGGGGTTGTAGACGGCTTCGTCCCAGCAGCAACCTCGGATGGCGACGCACTGGAATTTTGGAATACCGGGGAAGCCACAGTCTGTTCGCTCGTTGAGAAGAGCTCTGATGGCGGAGTTGGTGTTGACTGCGGCAAGACCAGTAAGTGGGTTCGCAACAGATCGAGCGTAGACGATGGGGTCGAGTTGAAGACCTTAAAATTGGTTAAAATTAAATAAAAGTTGGAAGTTTGTTACCATATCGGAAGAGTCCTGGGCATTGAGCTGGAGGAGCAAAGGCAGTGTTCCAGAGAGCTTCCTCTCGGTTATATTTAGCTTTGACCATTTCAACCAATTTTGGGGGAGCAAGGAAAGGACCAGTAATGCCGCCTGGAAGAACAATGTTCGCAGTACTACAGGCTGTTCCATCATCAAGGTCTGTTGCCTCGCCGTTGGTATCAACAATGAGATTTTTGCAAGTAAGATCGGCAGCAGTTCCGCCAGCACCAAGCTGCACAAGGGCCCACTTTGTTTCTCCTGTGCCAGCGTCAGTCCAGCTCACTTTCAATTTTCTGACGGCGGGTGTTTGAATGTTTTGAGCCTTGATTGGTCGAGCAACCTGAAAAATTTATTATTTTATGAATGTAGATATAAGATCATCTTACCTTGAGTTTGTATTGGTCGTGGAAGATGAAGAAGACATTGTAGTAGCACCATGGGACATTGGAGGCCTTGGTGATCTCACCATCGGTCAAAGCGCTAACTTGACTGTCGCTGAGCTGAACGGGATTCCAGCAGCAGTATGGGGCGATTTCACATTGTTCAGCGTTGAGTGGGCCTTTAAAATTTCGGTTGAAAAGAGTTTTTGATTTTGTTTAATATACCTCGTCCGCCGTACTGGTTCTTTTGGCACGGGTATCGGTTCTTGAGGTCGTGCATGGCACAGGTATCGAGTCCGAGGAGATGGATGTGGATGAAGAAAAGTTCCTTGGATACTTGTTAAAGTGGGACTAAAATGGGGTTTTTATACCTGTCCGGGATAGATACCAACTGGGAGCTCTGGAACAAATGGCTTGTTGATGACATGGAACTGCTCAGGGTTGAGCTGTCCAGAAGCGACTTGGGTGAGGACGGCCTTGATTTCAGTAGCAGGAGCATTGTCGGCAACAGCCATCATGAGGATACCAGTGATTTCTGGGATCTGGTTGGAGCTGAGAAGCGAGGAGATGTAGAATTCCTTGGCTCCGCTGACACCCATCATGAGGGCGGTGATTTCGGGGGCGAGCTCTTGATCGGGGAAGATCCACTGGATCATGTTGTACTTGTCGGCTGAATTGAAGAATGAAAAAATGGAATGGAGGGGAGATTAATTACATGGCTGAAGAGGCTGTCCGGAAGCCTTGGCAGAAAAGAGCTCAATAAGTGCTGGTGGAACTCCGATGGTTTGGTAAAGCTGGAGCTTCATGAGTTCTCGTCGGCTGGCACCGTCGACGTTCATAAGGTACTGGTATTCCTGAAGACAGATTAGGAATAGATTAGGTGATAGATGCTTTTACCTGTGGGAGACCAGCCATCTGGCTCATCAAAAGCTGCTTGGTGTCGAATCCGAAGGATCTTGGGACGAATTCTGGTTGGTTTTGAAGTGGAGTGGGGATGGCAGACATCATGAAATACATCATCATTGGGTCAATTCCTGAATAGAGTAAGAAAATTTGAAAATTGGTTATAAATTACCTTTAACTTCATCCTCGGTACATTGTTGTTCTCCGCTTCCATCTTCCATGGTACATGTACATCCATCTTCGTCGTTGAAGAGGAGGAAAAAGAGATTCTGTTGGGGCGAGTTGCCAAGGAAAGAGCCGCCAGTCAAAAGCATGATTTTTAGAAGAGAATCGGCTTTGGACTCTTTACATTCACAGATGATACCGTTCTTATCGCAGTATCGGTCTTCGTTCATCATCATCAAGGGGTAGAGTTCGCTCATTCCCTGGAGACCTTGAAAGGATGTAAGTTGAGACGAAAACAAAAGTGACTTTACCTTGGTTCTCAGCCATCTGGAGGTACTGCATGAGGAGAAGCTTGTCTGTGGTGGTTCTTTTATCCGAGCCGAGAATGAATGGAAGCCAAGACTGCATTTCTGGGTTGGAGAAAGAGCCCATGAGGAGCATTTGTTGGAGCTCATCGTCGTCATTGTCGGAGGTGGAGTCGTCTAAATTAGAATTGAATAAATCTGACTGATATAGAAAAAAGCATACCCATGAGATTCTTCATCAAAAGGGGCATCATAGTCTGTTGAACGCCCATGTCTCCACCGGACTTGAGGACCTGCCATAAGAGGAGGGTTTCGGTCGTGTCAGACCCTCCAAATTCGAGGCCACTGGCGCTGGCCAAGAGGCAGCTGGCGAGGGAAAGAGCCTTCATTGTTTGGCTCTTCTTGCTGAAAAGAAATTATTAGTAATAATTTATTACGCACACGAAAAGGTATATTTAATAAAAAGAAAATATCAGAAACTATATTAATTAAACAATAATATTTAATAACTTATTAATAATATCGACTTGAAAGAACAACGGTTTCCTTAGTAAAAAGGGTCGAATTAAGAAAATAGACCGGATTTATAAGATTCTAGCGCCCGTTTATTTTCCCGTCTGAAATTGAATTGAGCCCCTAAAGAAAACCCCGCCCGCTACGATCATTCCGAGAAGCAACCCAGGCAAAGTTTCACTAGACTCTCACTCTAAACTACCACACCACACGTTCAACTCTATAATTCACTACACCTCAATCTTGATTTCTGGTGCCCACGTACAAGCGCTGGCGGTGGTGCCGTCCACCTTTATGCATTGCCGTGTGGGCACAAATTTGATAAGAAAAGAGCTCATGACGTAAAATCCCTATTTTAGAAATGTTGCTACGAGTGGCTCTTGAATTTTCTAGAGCCCGCGAGAAACGTTCATTTTCAACGCGAAATCGTGAATTTTTCATTTCAAAAAAATCCGTAATTAGCTTTTTTTCGCGCTCCCTCGCTCCTCCGCTCCAGAAAATTGGATAATTGGATTGTTAGTTCATTCTACGTCAAGATAATTTTGAGAAGCTACGAATTCAAATTACAGTAATTGAGCTAGACGTCTGTAGTTCAATTTCAATGAAAGAAATTTCCAAGAGATTCTTTTATTTGTTAATCTGATGAAAGCCAAATTTTCGTCAATTTTTCATTTTTCTGATCAAAAATCTTCACTAAAATAAACCAAACGCTTACCCTAACCATTTTGGTTTGCCCTAACCCGAACTCATATCAAAATATATTCCATATTTTAGATATTTTACAAATTCAAAAAAAAGTTTGGAAACAAATATTCTCTCTCATAATCTTGTATTTAAAGACGGTATCTCTATTTGTTGTTTGCGTTTTTAAGTACTTACTATTTCACTCGTAGAGGACGGACTCTCACGAAGTGAAGGTTTTTAACTTAAAGAGACTGGGTCCGTCATCCCTAAGCGCTGGGCTAGAGTACTCTCGCGCGCCCTCTCACGCTCGTTTTCATGATCAGCGAGGCCCACGCGAATCGAGTGTTTCTGCCCAGCGCGTGGTTCTTCTTTGATGATCGTCTGATCTTGAAGTCTCTTTTTTGATGAAAAGCTTGGATATATAAACGAGTCAGTCTGTACTCAGGGATACTTCTTTGCCTCACGTAACTCAAAGTCTTTTATCGAAATCATCAAGAAAAGTTCTTCAGAACAAAAAAAAGAGGGATACCATTGCATATTATATATATAAGAATTTCTGAAAAATCTTATTCACAAGAGTTACGGCGGGCGCGTGAAGTTGAGCTTGGCGTTGCCTAACCGGGTCCCTTAAGGAGAAAAATTGATATTTATCTAGAATCTGTGCCATATGACCTCAACTAAGCTAGAAAAATTGACCAAATTTTCATCTAATAAGACTATTTACACTGGTAAATACTGTGTCTGAGTTTGAAACTTTGGGAGCAACTAAAACACCAAAAATGACTTTTCAAAATTTTTTGGAAAAAATTTTCTTAAATTTGAAATTTCGAAAAAAAATAATATAATAACAATAAGCGCACCATAAAAAATATTTTGGCAGAAAATCTGGGAAAATATTTGCAGAAGAATGTTGACGATCAAAAAGTATCTCTTTCATTTTAAAGCTCAACCTGTAGTTTTTACTCTGATATAGAGTATACGGTATACTGTATACCATATACTATCATCATCTTATAAATATCACTTGTATTTCTTCTTCAGAATGCCAAAAATAACAAACTTATAAGGTTTCAAATCCAAAGCTGTCATAAATAGGTCAGTTCTGAGAAAAAAGATCGTGCTGTTGATTTCTCAGGGGGCGCTTTTTCGAAATTAACTGACGTAAGAAATGATTGTTTCAAAATTGTCAATTTTAAAATGATCCTCCATCAAGCAAATTGAATCATCCATTCCAGCTCGCGACAAAACTGCTCTTGCGTCAGAGGGTTAAACCTGGAAGCAACTGGTCATAAGATAGCGCAAGAATGACTCACGCAAAAGTGGTGGCGTCGTGAGGGATCGAGATAAGAACAAGTTAATAGAAGGGGCTGACGTACATGATGACAAGGCGAAGTGTGTCCACGTAAAAACTGTCAGCTAAATGAGCGATCTGCGTTTTCCTTGTAAACAAGTCTCATGACGCGATGCGTTTATATTTCAAATAAATTGTTGCGAGAATAAAATAGACTTAGCGTAATTAATTGAACAAGTGAATCATCAATAATTGCGATTAAAAGACGGAAAATTTTGCTTATCATCGCTTTTTTCGCAAAAAGAGCGCTCCAGCTGTTTTAGAAACAAAAATTCAAGAGCACATGGGGACCTTGAACACCAAGACTTCGAATTTCATGCTCTGATAGCCACACAGTGTCACCACTCGAGTGCGACTAGTCTCGTGTTTCTGCTCCGCCACCTGAAATATCTTCGTTTTTCATCTTTTAATTTACGAAAGTCCAATAACGGCTTTTCCTCTTTGTTCATTGAGGTTTATCCGCTCCGGTGCGAATAGACTCAAAACAGCGGTCAGTTTATTTTTAGAAAGAATTAATATTTATCCGACGCTTTTTCGTTGGACCCGCATTTCTGCAAAATGACGCAAATGCCAAGAACATCATTTTTCATCCCTTAGCTTCGTTATTTCCAATACAAAGTCTGTCCATAATTTTTTCTATCGTTTCTTCCATATCTTCTTACTTAAAAACAGATGAATTTTACCGTATTCGAAGGCCATTGAACTTTCAAAAGAAGAAAAACGCGAAAGCCTCTTTTGGGAGATGGAATAAAAAACGATCCGTCTTCTCTCGATTTTGAATAGGCTAATAAGGGTCATTCAATGAACATCTCTCATTTTGAAGGCAGGTTCGTTTACCAAACTCAACAACCAGAGCCGAATTCTACGATTCTGAATAGATTTCGAAAGAATAAAACAGTTTTGAATCCAGGTGAATGCATTTTTTTCTTTTGAACACTTTTATTTGAAGAATCTTATATTAATATTATTTAATTGATAATGAATAATAACAAATTTATTCGGCAAAGTTTATTATTATCTATCAAATAAATTTAATAATTCAATTTTACAAGACCAAATTTTATATTTCTCGCCCAGATGCTCTTGTAAAGCTCTTATCATTGCCCGTGCTGGGGGCGCTTTTCTGGAGGAGGCGGCGGTGTCATGCTGAGTACCTACGATAAGAATGCGCAGCAGGGGGCCAATCCCCGAGCCCGCCAGCCTCACCGCCTCTCCGCCACCTCAAGAACGAAAAAAAATAGTTTTTATTATTACGTAAATATAAAGATAAGAGAAGCGCAGCGGGGGATCAAGCTGGCAGACTCATGAATGGATGGAGCGAAGAAAGGCTCTTTCAAGCCTTCTTATAGGATAGGAAAAGGGTTGAATACGATCTCGAGATATTTTTCCGAAAAGAAAAAACAAAATTTATAAGGAAAAAGACTCATCCCTTTTTATAAGTTTTACCCTTGCCGCCTCCAAACAAGCCTTTAGCCTTATTGAATGCATCGAAAAAGTCTCCATCTGTAACGCTTCGTGAAAAAAGAGAAGAAACATCGTTTTCCGTTGAGACTCAACAGGAAAAAGAAGAAGATCATGAAAACCGAGAGTCCCAAAAGCATCAACCCCCTCGGTAAAAATAGATCTAGACTCTAGACATCAAGCTGGGTTGGGTGAAATTGATTGGGTTTACGCTGAAGGGCTTTTATTCCTTTGGTAGGAAATCATAAACGAGATTTTCCCCTTTTCACCCAAAAAACTGTCAGATTTCCCACACCCAAGCAAAAGGATCATCTTTTTTTACTAATGATTTATCTTTGAAGTCGTGTAAGCAGAGCTGCCAGCTGGAAAAAGCCACGAAAGCGGCCCGCTGAAATTGATTACAACCCCTCTACTCGTTGGCTGTTGGCGCCGAACCATGCTACTTCCACGCTACAAAGTGCTCATACAGTAAGCCTTTTATGTCTACAATGAATGATTAAATACTTCCAGGAACGGACAAAGAGTCAGACGAGAACCCTTTCAGACCTCACTCCATCGCGGAAATTGTCAGTAGAGTCAAAATTGACAAACGATACTGTTTATACTGACAGGCCGACTTTTGGCAGAAAAATGAACCAGCGACTCAATATGTAAGTTGTCTTCTACTCCAAGGCGATCTTCATCTTTCATTGACTATTTTGAGAATTGAAGATTTTTGATTGGCTAAGACATAAAAGGCGTCTTTTTGATTCGTTTTGATCAACTTATAATGATTTTCTTTCTAGATTTAGCGCTTCATTCCAAAAACGCTTTGGCGCATCCTCCCACTCATCTGGCTCCGAGCGCGTCGGCAGCCCGCTGTCTGCCAGACGTCGTCGAGCCAGATCTCGCCAGACGAGCTACAAGTGGCTCTACCTCGTTGCTTTCCTGCTGTTCATCTTTCTCCTCGTGATTATTCTACTGTTGCTAATTCGCTAGATTTATCTTAATTTATAACATCTGTGTTGGATCATTTTTTTATTTATAATGTTATGTTTATCTGTGCCAAGAAAACAGTTATTCTATGCATGAGAATATAACCTGCAGCCTCAATAAAACACTACTAACTTATTCAAAATTTGTCTTGAAAATTTTTTTGAGAGTTTATTTCGAAGTCAAACAGAGGCTCTCATTAGATAGAAAGAAGACTTCTAATTTGAGACTGATTCTTTAAAAAGATGAATGATTTATTGTGTCTATTAACCGCGATATTAAGGACTCAGTTCTAAAAATAAGCTCTTAGGGTTTAGGAAATATCAAAAATTAAAATTGAAGGAAATTTATTAACTGAGTTTGGCGACCAGACGGAAACTAATTAATAGTTTTAACCCCTTATTTAAAGATACTTTCCTTGATTTTCAATATCTTTTCTCCTCCCCCACTATCAAAAGTCAAAATGATCTCCGGCTGGTGGGCTCTCTAAAATTTTACTTTCTTAGAAGTTCTTTACACCCCTTTGAAATAAGGGGCCGTTTCTACGGCCATTTGGTTTGGCCCAGCCAGATACCCTAAATTATTACTCGAATACCCTTCGGTTTGAAAAATAGGTCCAGAAAAATCTGTAGCGAATAGTAGTTTCCCATAAGTTCTTATCAAAATTCTTCAATTAAAGCATTTTCACATTGAAAAAGATAGATAATTTCATGTTTAACTATTTACCAATAAGTTTCATATACCATGTTCAATTTGATGCTTTTTCTTTGTGTATCAGAATGAATGGTATCTTTTGCGGCCAGCATGAACACTTTGCGGCGCTAAATAATAAATTTCTGGACTTCATATATTCTCCAAAAACATCAATGGATCACCCAAAAAAAAAGATAAAAAACAAGAAAATGATACTTTCACAGTAGGGAAAAGAGATCAAAATAATACTTAAAATATCTTCTAGTTTACTTATTTTATCTGTTTATGCCATGGTGCATTTTGCAGATCGTCAATCACCATATTCTATTTTTAAACGGAACATGGTCGTTATGCCGGGATCAACAGGTCTAAACCAAAGCTATCTTAGGTTTTAAGAACGTTTGATTTTAGAAAAAGGTGCTGATCAAATATTCGAAAATATGTGGGATCATGGGTTCAACGATGAACATGTTGACCGTCTCGGGCTGGAGTATTACAATTAAAAATTGCAAAAACATATTGGAAATTATAAAGAAGACTCTATTTTAAAACGAAATAAATATTTCTGAGTTCAATAAATTTAAAAAGACAATAAAAAATATATTTTAACAAAATTCAAAGAGATTTATTTTATTTTTAAAAATAATTAACAGTTTGTAAGCGAATTAACAGGCATAACAAGAATAACGACAGATGATACTTGAAATCCTTGCTCTGCAATTACCTGAGATTTAAACATTTTCTTGTCTGATTCTTTTATGGGGCTCAAAAATTCATAATATGGAAACTTACCTTATCATAAGGGCCTTGTGGCGATTTTCAGTTCATAAAGAAATGAGAGATTTTTGAGCATTGACCTAGATCTATTCTTTGAATACTTGAGTATTCTCCGTCAATAAATCCAGGAAAAACGTAAATAAAATTATCCATTAAAATTGCCACAGGAAAATCAACTGCCTATAATAAAAACGTAAAATTCAAGCTCGAAAAGCAACTATGGAAAAAAATGATTTCCTTGAACATTGACCCGATCATCGACCATTTATCGCTCTTGAGTCGCCAGATTTCATTCAATTCATCAGAAAATGCTTTTTGATCGCGTCCACCAATTGTTAAAGTACTTCCACGAGGTAGTCCAACTGCCGAGAATCGAGTCAAACGTCTAAAATTTTTTTTCATAGATTTTTATTAAGTGAACCTTGGATGTCTCAAGTGTTCAAAATACTCCCATCCACTTTCGTAAAAAACTTCAACTAATCCATATTCATCATCGTATCCTAACCAATCATCTCCAGCTATTACAATCACACGATCCTTGTAGTGACTCATAGCGCCGTTAGTGTGCGTGTATTTCGATTGAAATCTGCTTCTTCTAACTGCTGATCCAGTGAATATTGCACACTTAGAATCATTTTCATACCCGTAGCCAAAACAAATAACCGCTAAGAATACTAGTTGTTCTTCAAGTTTTTTTCAGATAGAAAACCTTTACTGCCATTGTTGATAGAAAGTGCTGAATGTCCAAATTTACATTCATAAGGAAGTCTAAAATATAATTCTTTGAATCGACAACCATCCAGTCGCGCTATCTATAATATCAAAGCTATTTTTATTTCTATCATCTTTATTTAATATAACCTTGAAGCCATCAGACTGTCCTCCAAAAATATAATGTAGACCATTGACGAGTGAAGTTTTGGAGTCATAAACATACCAATAAATGTCCCATTTGGAATTATATGGACTGTTCAAGAAGAATTGCCAACTATCCTTATGAAGGTCGATTGAGTCTCTTAAAATTTTATTCGCTCTTATATTGAAGTCTTCATATGCAGATCAATTTTTATAATTATGTATTTTATTAAGAATTTTTGATTATTCTCCGGTTTATTCCCATCCCTTTCGGCGAATATATTGTTTATTCTTGACCCATCGGGCAGCAATGCGTAAGGCTTATTATCATCATACTGAATTGGCAAAATTGTCATCTGGAAAGTTGCTTGAATGCAGACGAAATTCTTCACTTTCGTTATGTGGTCAAGCTTTAATATACGGACTTTCCGTCTTTCAACGCTCTGAAGTCCGACGATTGACATCGTTGATGAATCATCCAGTTTTTTATCGACATACTATTTGAATTAAAATAATTGTATTTCATATCAGAAGAATATTTAACTCAAAATTTCCTGAAAAATTTCCATCTTATTTAAGTCAACTGAGTCAGTTGAGTTAGCAATATTAATCACAAAAAAGATTGTCTGCTCTTGTGATTCTAATTGATTTAATGCCAAATAAACGCGTTGAGCAAAATAATCAGATTCGATCCAGAAGGAGCCATTGTCGGAAAGTCCAAAAAGAAATAAAGTCGTTTCATCGAAGAAATTGCATTCAAGAATTTCAATTTCCTTTAAGCCGTCAATATTTGCATTAATGTCGACTTCGAATTGGAATATATCAGTTCCGTCGAATTTCATTTCAACAGTTGAGATGTGATTTAATTCTCCCAGCGTTGAAAAAACTGTTGTTTGATCTGATGTTTTATCTTCGATTTCACCAGCAACAATTGTCTTGTGATGCGTGGTGGCTGGAAATTGTTTTTGAGAGACGGTATTTTTTGCGAAAGCCGGGAAAACATCGTCGTGGAAGGCAAAGAAAGGATTGCTCGTCACGTGCATTTTCTTTTCAGATTTTCGCTGAACAAACTCAAGCTCGATTCGTTCTTTTTAGATTTATCTATTTTCACGGTCTTGGTGATAAATGTTGAGTTTCATTTGTAGATTTCGGCAGAACGTTTTCGGTTTGGAACCATCAAGATTTCAAAGAGGTTTGAATTCAAGGCACTGAAGATGGCTCCAAACCGAAAACGTTCTGCCGAAATCTACTAATAGAACTGAACATTTTCACGGTCGGCGAATTATACTAGACTAATTGGTCGCTCAAGTTATTTTATTATTTTTAAATCCTTTGCAAAGTTAAATTCAACTTCAAATGTAGCATCAAAAACGTAATTTTGCAAAAATAATTTCTCGTCATTGATGATTCCATTTGCAAAGTACTCGCATTCGTCATTGTTGAATGCAAATTGATCTGTATAATTTCGATCATCTGAGCAAAGTTCTAAATATGACTAGACTAAAAAGTCTAGATTTAGACTGAGACTTGGCTTGACTAAGTCTTTATTCGACTTCTCTATTTAGACCCCTGCATCCGAGGCATACAACTTCGAAAAACAGATGGATTCTTCTTCGTATTCAACCAGAGAACCAATCCACTCGCTGCCGAGAGTAAGGAACTTTCCATCCGCTTCCATTAAAACTGAATACAAAGTGTTAGAAAGCGCGATACTCCTTGTGACCAAGAAAAGAAGGAGTCTTCCTTGATCAGACTTTTACGAGTTAAATTTTTTTTTAGACTTAATAAATCTTCACTATCAATTTCAACTCTTGTCAGGGGAACAATATGAACAGGATCTAAATACTCGAATTCTACAGGAAGACGAATATCACTTTTCTTCCATCCTTTTTCTTGTTCTTCGGTTTTTCGAATCGAGTTCAAGGCAACAGTCGTTGAAAGTTTGATGTAGTGGTCGCCCATTTTAACACTCATCAAATAGAAAACGCCTTTGAAACTGATTGAAGACACCTTCGCGCTGAAATGGTTACTCGCAATGTACCCTTGAGCCTCTTCAAAGCGGTTTAAACTATAGTCGGGTGCATAATAATAGCATTTATCTGCTCGTCCAGTGGGAGAACTTTTCACTGGTCAAAAGAATGAGTACATAGTAAATCAGGAAGCGAGAGTGTCTTACTTTCGACCTTTTTCAGATAACGACAACGGGAAAAATCTTGGTGTCTTTTTCTTTATGACGAATTTCAATATAATGGGTTCCGATCGACGAACCAAAGTGAAAAACAAAGAACCCACTTAATTAATAGAATCATTCGATTAAGGGGACCCTACTTTTTCTTTAGACGATTCTTAACAAATATTGGACGCTCGCCATTTTCTTTGACTTTCAGCAAATTTCCGATTGCATCGACCAAATAGTGCTCGCCATTGAGAAAGGTTGCTCCAATTGACTTGTAAGTTTTTATTGATCCGATTTTATAAATTAAGAGTTAAATCAACAATAACGTTCGTAAGTAAGAAATAAATCTGGAATGCTAATCGGCTCAAAATTTCCATTGAAATCAGAAAACGCCAATTTTCGAAATTTTATTGCTTCATTATTTCGCTCTTCCCAACGAGCTGTAATTAAGCTAATGTCACCAGTTGAATTACGTATTGAATCTTTAATAGCATCAGGTATTGATTCTGAAGCCTTTGAATTTAAATCGAAAACAGGAGTCATTGTCTGCCGCGATTTGATCTTTTCACATTCATAATAAGGACAAGGACAACCGCTGCGGCAGTACTTTTGAGTCGGACAAATGTCTCCAGCCGCTTTTGAAATTCTAGTCAGTTCAAAACAAATCGATTCACAAGGCGAAATTGGTCTCGCTTTGGTTGATTCCAGAACGAGCGTTGTCGAGCAAAGATGGCGGCAGGTATTCTTGTCGTAAAACTGTTTCTTTTGACAGCGGCGGAGATTGATTTGGTTCTCTTCTTTTGAGAAAACGAGGGGAGCAGCTTCGAGTTGTTGAACTGGTGAGATTGGCTCAGGAAGAATGAACTCTTCGGTTTCGTGGCACTGTTTCATCAAATGGCCACAATAATCCATTGTCGCGGTCCGGACGCACTTCTTGTAGTTTCGATGACAGGTCGAAGTCAGAAAGGTCGTAACGCCACGAGATTCTTTTAATGACTGGAAATTCGCTTTTGAAAATATTTTTTAATTAAAAATAAGAATAAAAAGAGCACTTATGAGAATGATTGTGGTCCAGAAAATTGAACCAAGTGTGAGATAACTGCCTAGCTGATTATTCGTAGCGTTTCCGTGTTTTGCAAGGCTCGTTTTCGCTGTCACTTTTTTCTTCCATGTTTTCTCCTTTTCAGAATTCTTTAAATCATACACTTGAGTGCGAATGCTTCGAGTTGACAGCACTTCTTCGGGCAACAAGTAAACTTTTCTCCCCTTTTTTCTCAAAGTCCCAATGCAGTCGCAATCGAGACACTTTGTTTCTGTCAATTCTTTCGACACCCAAACTTACATACCTGAATTCTGGTCGAAATTTTAATCGAACTCGGAATCTTCTCGTTTTCCTCTTCGATAATCATTGCGAGGGATCTTTGAAAAAAAAAATCTTTTTGTAAAGTACGGTAAGGAAGCTCTTTTATGACAATCCTCATCATGACTTCTCCTCCGACACTTCGACATTTCAGAGTGCTTGCTTGTTTCTTTTTTAATGCCATGTTTGCAGGTTCTTGTAGCAAAGCGTTCTTGTTGAAAGCAATGATCTTGATGCAAAGAAAATGTCTCTTTTTAGGCGAATTTCTGGAATTTCAATGACACGAATCCCAGCAAAACTGGTCGAAGAAAATGCTCCACGAAAACATTCAACAAGATTTTGACGCAATGTTCATTAATCCATTGTTAAATCAATCCTTCAACAACTTTATTCAATGAACAAGAAAAATAAATGTCGAGCGGTCAGAAATTTCAACATCTTTACCAGACAGTGTTAGCATGAATCTAAAGCTCTCATCTGTCTGAGTAAAGTTTTTGACATTCCACTTTTTTTTTTGCTTCTCTTATTTTCCCCTATTGTTTTCTCTGATCAAATATTTTTTAAAAATCCGACTTCAATATCGGTTCTAAACCAGACTTAAATTTTTTTAAATATGAAAGTCGAAGAAAAAGAGACAAAAAGAGTGGTAGAATGAGAAGAGCGCGAGAGTTGTGTGTGAGAGGGCCGAGTTAGTATTAGATCCGGGAACCGATGACGTCATCGCCTCCGCCGCCGCAAAGTTGGAGCACCGGCACAAAAGAGCCACACCAACCACCGCCACCACCAGCTTCATCGCGACATAAGGTCACCGCGCCGCCAAACGCCAGTGAACTGTTATTTACAAATTCAACCTAAAATTGTAAACTCGCCATTTTCTCCAACTTCAATGTCCAAAATTCTTACAAAAAATACCCTTTCAAAGTCCGACAATTTATTTATTTCAAACGAAAAAAGCAAAAAAATCATCAACAAAGTCTCAAATTTCGTCTTCTGAAGCTGTCGACAAGAATCCATTCGATAAATCTAGCCGGCCCAACTACCCGACAGTAGAGCATACCTCCAAGTCGATCTAAAAAAATCCCATCTATTTCTAGAGCAAAAAATTGTCTTACCAAGATTTTCTTCGGGAGTATTTGTTTCGTCGGTATAAAACCGATTCGGTTCCATTTCGAGTTTTCCATCCTTGTACTCGTATTTCATCGGAGAGTTCAGCCAGAAGATCCCGAATGTATCTCGTTCAGGAACAAGCTTGTGCTGGCATCCATATTGTGCGTATTTTTCCAAGTGTTGAGCGCCATTTTTCGATTCAGCCAAAGTCTGGAGCGCTTGAGCTTCGAAGAGTTGAATGATTTCGTCGCAGGTATCTAGAATAAATGAAAAATGGGTGGGAGAAATTTGTTACCTTCAGGGACGGACTCCCAGTCGGAGATGCCGGCAGCGCGGGCGATGAACTTTCGGTTTTTGAATTTGAAGACGAGGTCGATGCTCGAAGCGTTTCCGAGGGTTCCTGGTGGAGGGAAGGTGTAACCAGGGTGCGGTTGATGGTAATCGTGACTTTATTGAGTTTTTTCTATGGGTCAGCTTTTTTTATATCACACATTTTTATTAGCTATGAATTCAGAATTTATGAATTATAAAAAAAAAAATTTATATGAAGCAAAACTAGAATGTATTATGGTTTTTGAATCATAAACTTATCCTGTAAGATTCGATGATCATTGCATCATTTTGCTCATCATATCTGACTTTTGGTTTTGAATTTGCGATGTCTTCGTAATCACTTCCTTCTCCATCACCTACTCCATACTCTGGTCGCCACTAAAACACGAGATCATCTCATATCTGAGTTTCTATAGCGATACCTCGTGCTCAACAACACAAGATCGTCCAGGAATGGATTCAATCGCATCCTCGCAAAACATTTTTTGTATTTGAGGATTGAGCGGAACTTCGATTTGAGATTGATCTGGGTTATCTAGATCGCCTTCGAGAGTTGTAAATCTTCGTTCCATCGCCAGCTCATTCCTCAAAAGAAAATTTATGAAAAGGCAAAAGTTTGTTCTCACATGATAGGTCGAATTTCAGCATCAAAGTAGCTCTGCTCGAGTTCCAGTCGATCTTGCAAGTTGAACAGGAAAAACATAAAATACTAAAAATACACACAAAGTCTTCGTTGATTGAAAACCTCTCTCAATTTTCCATGAACGGTTGATTCAGTATTCGACGTTTCAAAAATCTCAATATCGTCCATCACAAAGTTCATTCCCTCGCCAAAATGTCTGTGCCGTCCGCCAAAAGTGATCCCGAACCAGCTGTCTGGAACTGCTTGAGTGAAGTTCCACGCTCTCGCAGCAGAAGCCACCGTGAATTTGCCATCATACTGGCCGACACAGTAGAATTTTCTAACGCCCTCCAAGTAGTCGGTCTTCAGGACTCCTTGTTCAAATCGTTCAAGAGGAACGGTCATGTGACCCATGTAGAAAATACCGGCAAGGTCCAGGAGCTCAGCGTAAACTGGATATTCGAGTAACATTTGATCGAGAACTCGACAAAGATCTCCATGGCTGAAATTGGCTCTAGAATCGAAAGTTTTTCGCGCCTCGATAGATTTATTCTGTTTTAGCGATTCTAGAGCCCTTGGCAGAAAATGTGTCGTTCGTAGTCAAACTCAGCCTCTTCCAATCGAGTAAACGAAGCAAGAATCGTCTGGAAAAGCGCGTTCGAGTCCACACCGCTAGACTGATAGACCCCGTAAGGTGTTTCCGCCGCTTTTGCAATCTGAACTCCATCAACCGGCTTATTGAAGACATCCACGTGAACGCTGTAGCTTCCTTGTTGATATCGCTCTCCATCGACCTCCCCAGTCAGGAACAGCATGTGTTTTTGCTCTACCTGCGCGCATATCAGCGGCAAAAAGAAAAGGAAAGGATTCATGTTGAAATAAACTGATTTTGCAAGAGAGTAGACCGTGGTTTTTATGAGACATGTTCGAGCTCACATTTGCACATCGTTACTTGCAACTGAGGTCGAAAAGAAACTTGAATGAACTTTGCAATAATTTTCAATGAAATACAATATTTTATAAGAAAAAGACTCGTTACGCACCTTTGTATTTGCAAGGTCAAGAGCATACTTGTCCTCCGTCATCCATCATTTGTAAAAGAGATCGATGCGCCCTTAGGGAGTTGGCCTTGTAATCGTCGTTTTGGTGAGTCTTCTGTTTTGAGCAATGCTCATACGCTTTTAAATACGCATATTTGTAATTTAAATTCTTCTTTAATCCGACAGATGGATGGAGACAGATAGGTCTTGACAAATGGCAAGAGAAGGGTCAGAGTAAAGAGAGAAAGAAACAGAACGAGGCGGAGAAGAGGAGAAATAAGACGGACAGCGATCGAAGATTTTTAGGCATTTGAAGAAATGAGTGACGCTGAAGAAAGGACATGAGAACGAGGTGAGCTTGGAGCCTTCTGAAATCAAGGAAGACGAGATTTGATACAATCATCAATGCAAAGAATGTTGGTTCGATCGAAAAAAGGGTTAAGGGTGTCAACATCGATATTTTTTAAAGAAAATAATAACAAGAAATCATGCTTATGATCCCTTTTCCTCAATTCTATCGGTAAATTTCAGCTATTAGATTTATTTGCGTTGATTATTTAATCGCATTTTTCAAACCGTTCTGTTTCCCCACACCTTCTTTTGTTTTAACAGTATCTTTCACTTCCCCAGTGGTTTTAATTGTCAGAGCACTGACAGTAATCACATCTCAATTTTCAAAGAGAATAGAAAATGATGAGAAGAGTAGTAAAAAGTGAGTGTGTTTGTATTTGGCAGCTGCTAATTTTTCGAGGAAATTCGTGCTTTTTGATGACTATTTGTCCAAATAATTGGTAAAACATTGTTCTCCATTTTTGGGTGAGAAGAAAAGAGAATATACAATAAACAAAAGGTCAACGAAAAAAACTCTGAGATGCTTTGAGTTTAACTCACTGACTTTTTTTGATTATTTGTGGCCTTATCCTAAAGATAAACAGATAAAATAGACACTTAGACGATTTCAAGGGGCAACTGGTGTTCTTGAGAAATCGAGGGCTTCTGAAAAGTGAAAATAGAAAGACAGAGAAAAAGTCAGCTTTTGAAGGTAAAATAAACAGAGATCGAGAATCATTTGAACTTGAAGTTTTATGAGGATTTATAACGAGCACGCGCGCGTTTTTTAACTTCTGCTATCGATTTTTCCTATTATAATTTAATAAAAATAGAGACTTTCTTACAAAACTAGCATATTGATACCCTTATATTGTCAACATAAAGCTAAGATGCAAGAAAAGATCCTTCGAAGTCTGTTTTTTGACCTTTCCATCAAAAAATTCAATAAATTTCGCATTTTGGAATGAAGAAATCATCAGAAAATAATTATATATATCAAAATTTTGCGTGACATACGCCGGAGCATGCGAAAACATATCGTGTCATTTCGCCTCTGGACACGAATGCCCGCTTCTCCTCGGATAATCTTGCAATCGATCTCGATCCCCTTAATTGTTTTTCAATAATCTCCAAAAAACCTGCCCCCATTTCCCGCAGTTCTTGCTCCAAAATTAAAACTTGCCCTTTTTTTTAATCTGAAATAAATTATTCTCAAGAGACGAAAATCGAGAGATAGATGAAAATAGAACGAAAAGAAGGTATCATCGAATAACTGTAGTATTACTGTAACTAAAGATTTTAATCTAAAAGGAGATAATCGAGGATCAGTGAGACACGGACAGAGATCTTATTGTCTTATTTTTTGTTTCAGGAAAAAATGAAAAAGAGAATATGCACGAAGTAAAAACTCAACGAAAAGATGATACGCTGGCGTTCATACAGAGGTTCAAGGAGGAAGCTCTTATTCCCATGAAGGTAAATTTCAGATAGAAGCATTGATTTCTGAAAAAAATTTGCGCTTTCGAGGGTGATTTTTTCGAAAAAATATCAGTCAAAAAGACCGCTAATTTTCATCATAGGAAGACATCGCCGACTGGATATCCCTCCTCCTTGCTCCTCAAAAAACCTCGCCAGAAGAACTCCTTTCCGCCCTATGCACTGGAGTTCTTGCATGTCAAATCGCTCGAAAACTCTCCTCCCAAGTCAATCTCGACTTCGCCGCGCCGAAGGTCAACGAAAAGGCAAAAGTAGGAACGTTCTTTGCCCGAGACAATGCTGCAAATTTCCTGACTTGGTGCAGAAAACTCGGAGTTAGCGAAAGTCTCTTGTTTGAATCTGATGGCATGTGCTCGAATGAAGTCTCGCAGCAAACGCCGAGGCAGGTTTTGCTTTGTTTTTTGGATGTTGCAAGGATTTTTGGAAGGAGAGCGGACTACAAGGGTGCTTTGCCGGATTTGGTGAAATTTGAACAGGTAATTATTTGCTACAGTGTGCCGACCAAAGATTTTTAGCATTTTCTAGTAATAATCGATTTTGAAACTCTATAGAAAATTCATAAAATTTTTTTAAATTCGAATGCTTATGATTCTCGAAAATTCGAGAAAGAAATTTATTCAAAAGCAGCTGGGTAAACTTCTCGGACGAGAGCTTCAGCTTCGGACTTGTTCAAAGTGCCGGAGTTGTCAGCATCGTACTTCTTGAAGAAGGTTTCGACCTGAGCTTCGGTGTAGTCGAATCCGAGAGCCTTGACGATTTGCTGGGCCTCAGCAAGATCTAGGGAAGAAATAGAGAATAGAAAAGAAGCTTTTTTTACCGATGGTTCCAGAGCCGTCCTTGTCAGCCTGGGCAAAAGCGGTCTCGAACTTGTTTGGCATCTTTTTTCAAAAAATCCTTTTTTTTCGACTGTAAAAGTGAAGTGCACTTATTTCCGTGAGTTTTATACCCTATCACCGGCTGTTTATTTTGTCCGATCAGCGACAGAATATTCCGTCCGGGCCATGATTTTGTGTACACTATCATGGAAAAGTTTTTCCGGTTGTTTGCTTCTCTTGAAATTGAATAAATCTCAGAAAAAGAAACAACATCGGGTTGCGAAGTTCAAAGTTGCCCTTTGTCATCATTTGGACCCGAGTCTAACCTCGAGTTTTTAGGAAATTGACAACGCTTCCGTCAGCTCTTCCGATACAGTCACTTCTTGTGGTCGAGCATCAGCTCCTCCAGTTATCAGAACTCCGACAACCACTCCCAGTCGGCCTGGCTCCTCCAAAACCACACCTAGCAGCGTCACACCTCGAAGAAACTCAAAAGCAACGACGGGCATATCCGGCCCGTCCCCAAGAACTTCAAAGACTGCTCGACCAAAAACGGCAACTCCGAAGTCGGCGTTGAAAACAAAGCTAGACACGAGTATCGATGAAGTTGTCCAAAGCGAGCCATTTTACGGAGGCCCGGAAATTCAACGAGTTTCAGAGGGAAAGTAAGTTGAAGTTGCAAAATAGAGTCTTTCATGATTTCGAAATCTAGATACCGTATCGATGGCAAGCTGGTGTTTATCAGAATGCTGAAGGACAAGCACGTCATGGTGCGAGTCGGCGGCGGGTGGGACACGCTCGCCAATTATTTGCTCAAGCACGACTGTCAGAATATGATCCGTTTGCCGACTCCTACCAGGTTCGTTATCATTTCTCCCAAAAACCCCTCTCTCTCTAACCGGAATTCAGGCTTTCCAAGCAAATAACACCTGTTCGGTAAGACACAAATAAATCAAAAATTGGTGATTCATTTCTTTTTTATTCCATCAAAAAAATCATAGATAGAGGAGAATCTCCCAAAAATTAGACTTGATTTTTTCTTGTTCTGGATTCTCAGTTCGGTCAAATCTAATTGTGTTCTTTCTAGGCTGGAGCAGAAAGATGGAGGGTATTTGTTCCCGATTTCGCCAAGGTATAAATCTGGATCGCCGAGTCCTCTCAAACCGAGAAAGCAAAGCGTAAGCAATAAAACCACTCCTAAGGTAGGGCTTAATGGATCTCTCCCCTTTCAACTGTGTTTCTAGAGCAAAGAAAAAGTGTAAGAAATCTTCAAAGTTTCAAAGTAAATTGTACTTCATCCTTTCAAAGAAAAAAGTCTTCAAAGTTCTGTCTTATCATTCAATTTACAATTTTTCGAGGATTAATAAATCCTTCCATCAAAAAATATTTGTTTCATATATTTCAAATTATCTCAGAAGGCAGACAATTTTTCTTCTGACAAGCTTTTCTTGGGTTGCATTTTATTTTATGGTGATATTGCCAATTGTTTCATTCGATCTGATGTTGAAGCACAGTTGATTTCAGTAACAGATTGGGAATTTTTTGGAATGAGAGTGATAGTATATGCCTGTGGAAAGATATACCACTTGAAGAGGTCATATTGAACTCGTCCGTTTTTGAAAGATTTTTCATCAAAGTACGCATTGCGCATGGGTATTCGAATCACTAGAAAGAGATCTTTTTACAATTGTTTCGAATTCGGCAACCTGGAAGGTCATAGGATAATTGATTATTTTGAAGGACATATTCGTTTTTTTCGATTCGGTCCATCGTCATTTGGTGATAATGCGGTTTTCCATTGCGAAATTCGTGATCAGGGTGCGAAATAATCGCAGCAGTTACAGTAACTGGTCGCGTTAATTGGAAAGATGGGCCAAGATAAACTTAAAATATTAAAATTGAGTATTATCTCTTATTTATTCTTTAAACATTTTTCGACCCTGCAGGCTGATTCACGAGGTATACCATACTCGCCATTCGGTTCGCCAAGAAGTCTGACAATATCCCATCCACTTTCCATCAAATACGTTTTTTGGCACAGTCTCTTCAGTAGAGTCTCGATATCATTAAATTGCGACTTTTGTTCTTCGACTCTAGGGTTCAAATTGAGTCCAGCCATACTACGTGGATAGACTATCATCGTCAGTGTTGATAGAATATTTTCAGGTGAATAGGAATTGTAACTATCCACAAACTTGAGGTCCCTTTCAATCGCGTATCGAAGAAGGATCGTCACAGAAATTGGAACACATAATTTACTCTCTTTTTGGTCGAGGATATTTTTCGTCAGATTGTGCATATTTTGACCGGTGCATTTCGTTAGAATTTGTTTCAAGGTTGACATTTGAACGGATCGAGTCAATAACGGGTCGTTAAACCACGGTGATGTTAACGCAAGTGGGATGTGTATAATTTTTGTGACTCTTCGACGAATTTCTATGTTTTTTCTTCTAATCTCATTTATATAATAGCCATTGTTTGCCTTAAGGATATAGCCGTTCTCAAGGCACTTTCGTAGCGCCGAAATGGGGCGATAAATTTTTTTCATTTCAAGACAGGTCCTACCTAAAATTATGTCTTGAATTCGATTCTGATGTTTTTTTAAAATTTTTTCTAAGAAAATTTCTCTCTGGAGCGATTTGATATCTTACGATCACTTTTTCTCGAAATTTTTTTATTATATTGCTAAAACTAAACCGTGTATTATTATAAATAACTGCTAATCTATCTTCCTAGGGCCTCAAAATTTCAAAACTCGAGCAAATTTTAATTCTAGCGTCTTCTTCTTTTTGGCATTTCTTTTTCATCAATGCTGCGTTCAGGGCGCTCGGCCAATCAGCGCGCTCTTTCACATGCGCGCCTCACCGCGCGATGGAGGAGGGCGCCCAGCGCAGCAAACCAGAGCGCTGTCTGACGCTTCGGCTTACTCAAGTAAGCCTCATAAAAATGGCTATAGAATCATAAATAATTGGAATCTATTAAATTTTAGACCCTAGGAATGTAGATAAAGGTCCAAATTTTTAATTTATCAAAAAAACTCGGCCGATTTAATGGAAAATTCTCGAGAAAAAGTGATCGTAAGATTTAAAATTGCTCTAGAGAGAAATTTTTCCATTAAAAAATTAAAAAGAACACGAGAATCGGGTTTCTCAGGCAATTTTAGGTAGGGTTCTTTTTGAAATGAAAAAAATTTATCGTCCCCTTTTGGCGCTACGAAAGTGCCTTGAGAACGGCTATATCCTTAAAAACAAATGAAAAAGTTTGGTTTACAGTGCAAACTTTACACCTAATGCTAATTTCTCTTAAATAATATAACCTTTATATGATTATCAATGAATTGTCTTCCTCTTTCATCAATCGGATAATATAATAAAAACCAAGCTGTCGACCAAGAACAGAAAAAATAATACCAAATATTCGTAACATTATAACCATTTCCATTATTCAATTGAGCCTGATAACAGAATCCCGGAGTGCCAGCGACTATTAAAAATAGTTTAATCATTTTATGGTTAACTTACAAAGTGCGTTATTGTTTCGATATTTTGACCCTCGTCTGGTGTATCCCATTCGCCTGAATCCTTCGTTCCCAGTTGTCTCGTATACGAGGCCGAAATCAATTATTCGGGGAATTCCATCAAGCATAAGAACATTGTCCAATTTGAGATCATAGTGATTAATTCCAATTTTCTGCAAATAATTCTTTCCATCAAAAAATCCAGATGCAATCTTATTACGCTCATCAATACATAGTCTGTTTTCTTTCAGAAGAAACCTCAAGTTAACACTAGCTCTTTCCATAATTGTGATCCACCCAACACAATCTTCTTGTTGCGCATCTGCTTCATGAAAAAGTTCTATATTTGCAAAATGTCGTATAATATTTTGATGACGTGGAATCGAGATGGCAGTCCTGCTTTTATCGTTTTTTTCTGCGGACGGAAAATCTACTAATGCTTAGAAACAAATAATATAAAATCTCGAACCGTTGGAGAGATGCATTTTAAAGGTAATCCTTCTCCAGTCGAATTCATCCGTGAACAGAAATGGATCAAATGCATGGACTCTCACTGCTGTGTCAAGACCATCAAAATTTTCAGCAACAATCATCGCCTCTCCTCCTGTTGAAATTTCAACGAAATCACTTTTGTTCTGCCAATCTCCCTCTTCTTTCTTTATTTTCCACCGATTGATTTTTTTGTTCCTAAGGGATGGATAACAATTCACGATCATTTGATGATATCCATTTATTTTTTGTTTGTCATCATATGTCCCCGTTTTATCCATCAATATAGTTTTTTTCACGTCAAATAAATAGCAAAGAGCATTTTCAAACTTGCAATATTGCCAGAGAAAAGCATTATCATGATTATCAAAATCCATTCTTTCTACGGCCAAGATCAATCTACATTTTTGCGTTCTCGTTGTTGTTCTTTTCAGTTTCGGAAGAAAATCAATAAGCCATCTTTCTATTGTATCTCTTTTCAGGTCGGATGGATTACAGTCTCTTACGAGATTCCGCATAAGGTTCTAGAAGATTTTTTTGAAGATCTGTATCTTTAATACTCTCGAATAAGAACTGAACTCAGAATCTCACGAGTTACTTCCTCCCGTTGGTATTTGCGCTGGAATTGTTAAATACCGCTATAAGCTTGTATCTGCACTTTTAAAAATGATGCAAGGTGATGACAAAAATCCTGAGAACCATTTCGATTTCTTATTTACTTATTCATTTATTTAAAGATTGCAACTGTCATTGAGAGCCCAGTGGATCAATTTTTTGCTAAAATTTCAAGAGTCTAGTTTCTGGAGGTTTTCGGTTTCTTCGTTGTTCTCAGCAGATTGTCGTTTCAAGTCTTCTTTGATCATCATTGTCAAAAGCAGTCCCAAAACCAGGCAGCCTATCATCGCTAGGTTTGCATTTCTTCCGCCGTTCTCCTCCTATTGTCGAATTTACAGTCAGATTTGGATGAAAACAAGGAAATGACTTACATTGTTCACCAATGATTGGCAAATGAAAGTGACGGAAAAGCCGAAGAACTGAGCAGCGCAGTTGAGAAGTCCAGAACTCGTCGCTAAAAAGATATTCTCGATCAAAATACCACAGCTATCATTTACCTTCCGATTCTGGGTAAGTCAATTCAGCCCCGAATTCGAACCCAATCGGCAAATATCCAGTCATGAAAAAGCCCAAAACGCTGATGAACAAAAAGTCCCACAGTATGCTCGCTTGAGAGACGGTCATACTGAAAAGCACCATAAACACTAGCGTGAGGCCATAGCAGAGGAGCGTCGTCAATTTGAACTTCTTGAACTTGTCGAGGATGACGCCACCGAGGATAGAGCCAGCAAGGCCAGCGACGACCATCATTGTTCCCATGAAGCCAATTTGGGTGTCCAGAGAGGCTAGAAATTGCTCGTCGTAGATTTCGGGAGAGAAGGTTGGTTTGATGATCTAAATGAGATCTTGTTTATTATCATGCCAACAAGATTTGGAACCTGATTGAGAAGCGTCGAAATCGCGTAATAAACACCAACATTCAACCCATAAGAGACTGTCAGCAACACAAAGGCTTTGTCTTTCATCAATCTGACCAAAGACTGCCCATAAATTTTAAACGAATCCATGACACTTTCTTTCGCCAACTCGTCAGTTTTTAATTCCGATCGACGAAGGGAAGCACGGTTGGCGAATTTCTTCGGCTTATCAGCAAAGGTAAGGCAAACGAGGATGAAGAGGAGGAGGGTTATTGCACCAAGTCCGTAATATAAAATTCTTTTAAAATGTTGAATATTCTAGTAAAAATCTCTAAAAACGATAAATGAGTCATGAAAGTATATAACAAGCGTCTTCAGGACATATTTTCATCGGCATATGAGCTTCATAAATTATCTAAGGTAATAACCCCCATAAATATTTGAAAAAGAAAGACTTTTTATTCTACTTCAACATTTCCTAAGTTGCTCCTTCACTTCGACCTTCGCCAACTGTGTCGTGTTAACTCCCCAGCTTTCCTCATCACTCCAATCACCAGGATAGCCTCCGGAGAAAGTAGAGTTATCAACTTTAGGATCAACCATTACATCTTCAAATATCTTCAAGGGCCCCTTCACGATCAGCGGAGGAATACAGAAACCAAGTGCGACTCCAAGTTGATTTCCGAAAACTCCAAGTGATGTTGCAGTAGAAACTTGATTCGCTGGAAACCAAACGGAGGCAATTTTCGGTGGAAGCTCGAGAATAAGGCACTAGAATCGAGTCTGGCAGTGTTCCATACAGATGTTCGTCCTACCTGGGCACAGGCAGCAATTGTCTGCCCGATGAAGCAGATCCAAAATGAGTCTGGCCCGAGACCGAGGCATTTTATCAGTGCTCCCAGCGCATTCATTCCGGACCCGACGAGAGCGATGTTTTTCAGCCCTGTGTTGTCTACCAGCCAAGTGGCGGGGAAGACGAGAGGAATGAACGTAGCCATGTAGATTGTAGATGTCCATGTGACGTAATTGGGACTGATTCTGAAAGACAAAATGCGAAAGAAATATGAGTAAAAGTTTCAGGTAGGAATCGTACATATTGTGACACAAGCGTTGAGGAGATTTTTTCGTATTGTTGCCGATTTTAAAAATCAAATTCAAAGAAATTTTCTCCTGTTTATGGTTTTTTTTCTGATTAAAAAGTTAACGTTCAATATCATTTCATATTCTTACCCGTAATATTCAGTAAAGATGCCTGGTAAAATCGCAAACTCAATCCATTGAAACGCGCTCGTCAGCGAATAACAGGAAAAAATCAAGATAATCAGCCATCTTCGCGAACTCGAAGAAATCTCTGGACTTTCTTCTGCTTCATTCTTTGTTCCCATCCTTGATTATAAATAAGTTTATTCTCTTCTGGACAGGAAAGGGGTTTATTCAAGAGGAAGTATAATTTAGATTCTTGCGAAGATTACGTTATTATTGATTTACGCAAGTTTCACGTATTTACTTTGGAATTTTGAACTAAAACATGGGCGGAAGATGGTGGTTGAAATTGCGCCAAAATGGCTCTTGGCTCTAGAAAGCCTAATCAACAAGGTCATCAGGCAAAAGTAAAAACTTGCCTTTGATCTTTTTTATTAATTCTTTAATTTTCTCTCTTTTAATTTTCTCCTGATTTCTTCTTTTCGGTCATCTCTCAAGTTTAAAAAAAGCTACTCAATCAACAAAAATCCAGCCGTGTTCCGGGATGTCTCGAGTAAATTGAACGGTTTCCAACCAATAGACTCTACTTTATGTAACGGCTGTCTTCACCCTTGTCTAATTGGAGCAACTAAACTGCGCGCCCTGCTCTCACAGGGGCTCCTCTGGGGAGATGAAAGATAAAACGAGCTTTTTGCTGCTTCGGGATCAACCAAAATCCCTCTTCGCCTTTCCAAAACCACTCGACAAAGTGGCAACGTAGGAATTTTCAATTTGTCTTAGTTAAATATTAATTTCAAAGACAAATTCTTCTTCTAATATTACTTTTATTCCTTTCTGAATATTCTACTGTAGTTTTACTGGTAAAAGACCACAATTTTGTTTTTATCTTGTGATGTTTAATGATAATCATTAACAAAACTGGTGATTTTACTCTTTTATCACAAAAATGACATATTCTATCCATCCCCATTCATCGTCAATCAGAAGACTCTGCTTTGTCTGACATTTGTTGGCTGGCTGCCCAAGACTTGGCCAGACATAAGCACCTGGGAACGCTTTTCGACCGCTTATGCGAAAAACGTTCACGTGCGGCTCTAGAAGCATACAATGAATAGGGCGCATTCAAAAAATTTTCACAAGAAAACGAACAAATCTCATTCTGCGCAATTTGTTTCCTGATTGAATTTTCCTCCTGTCAGCATTTGTGCAAATTGGCGGCGAGTAGAACTTCCAAAATTCTAGGTTATTTTTGAGAGATGTTTCAAGTGCGTGCTCAAAAGCCATTTGACCTTTTTTGCCAACTCAGCGCTTTCTTTCCGATCAAAGCTCTTTAAAATCATCGAATAGAGACGACAACTCTTGTTAGTGTCAGGCCAAAATATCAAGAGTGATGGTATCAAAAGTTGCAGTGTTCTAGCACCGGGCGAGTCTTGCCGCGGGCCCATAAACTGTGTATAGAACATTCAAAAGACATCGAACTTGCTTGCATCTTGAAAAAACAGAAACTAAAAAAGAGAAAAACAAAAAAAGGACAAAAATGGGATCAGAAAATGTTGGGAATTCGCAAATTATAATTGTTATAACGATTCTAGTGTTCGTTCTCATTTTCACTCAGACTAGCTCAAACAAGGAATGGGTAAACAAATGATAAGCCATCCCAATAAGGCCCTAACCCTAACCCTAACCAAGCTTTGGTAACCCAAATCCAAGCCAAACCTCACCTCAAAATACATCCACAATGCTTCAAACATCAACGAATTTCTCCTCAAAAACATCGAATCGTACCAACCAAGTCATGGATACACCCCGAAGAAAGGACTCCACATTCCAGAAATTTATCTGAATAGACAAGATACAAGTTGCCCCCTTGCGCAAAATGAAAAAGGAAGAATTGACAAAATGCCGAATTTAATTGCAGTCGGATTTGGAAAATGCGGCACCGGATCCTTGAGCTTTTTGGACTGTCATTCTCAAATTGGTATGTTGAAACGTAATTTTTAGATTACGAATCTGTGGAACATAGGTTTAACCACAGAACTTCTAACGGAATGTTTTCTTTGTGGCTTATCATGTCGAAAACTTAAACAAAGTTGATTCTTTAGTCTTTCGATTCGTAGAACCAGCATTTTCCTGGCTAATGTACAATGCTAAGAAAAAGAAGAAACCGACAACGGAACAAGCACTAGCTGCTTACAATCTTCCAAAAGCTCATGAGTCGGAGATCCTTGTCGAAAAATCGCCTGGGTACATGAATGGAAAAACGGACAAAATGCTCAAAAGATACGAAGCAATGAAGTATTTCTCCCCAAGAGTCAAGATTTTAGTGCTTCTCTGCGATCCGATGCATCGACTTTGGTCGCATTTGAAAATGCACGGCAAGGAAGAATATTATCTCGACTTCGCGGAAATGGCGAATGAGAAATGGATGCCGGCCATGCAAAATTTCACTTACGACGAGAGGCATAACATCCTCGATCTCCCTGTCTTTGCAGCGGATTTGAAAAATATTGGGAAAAATTCGAGTGAATACATGAAAAAAGTCCTCCTTATGGGCTTATACTACTCCCGACTGAGCGTTCTTTTGAAAGCTTTCGGAAAAGATCGAGTGCTTCTTTTGGATGGAGATAATCTTATTTCTGACCCCGGGGAGGAATTCGGGTTGGTGGAAGAATTTGTTGGGGTCGATAAAGAATTGACGTTCGAATTTGCGACGCGTTATCCATATCCATGCTTGGATGAGCCAGGTTTGTTTATGTTTATAAACTTACTTACTTTACTTTTGACATGCTTTTTTGTTGGCTACAAGTTGTAACTCTTACGATGCGAAGTTTCGTGTCATGTCAAAGTGGATTATACTCTATAATTTATAGATTAACCCTAGCTCAAGCGAATCTTCTTAAAATATTTTCTAGTGCCAATGTGTCTACCATCTAGCAAAGGAACCAGTCATGGTAGCACCAAACAACCCAACTCCACCCTCCTCTTCAATTTCTACCAAAAAGAAATGCAAATGCTCAAATCTTTACTGAAAACATTTCCCGACTACGATCCTGATTCGAATCGATTTCAATGGCTTCATAAATATGATTTATAATTGATTTGCTGTACAAATGTAAAGCTCTGTAAATAGATTTTTATTTTCAGGAGTTTTTTTTCTTCAGTTGGTAATTATTGAAGCACGGGATCGTTGATTCGAATATGAGTCTATGGAAGAGAGTGTTCCTATCGTCAATTTTCGACGGTCCTTTGTTTCATCAGAGATCGATCTGAAGCAAGTTCTGTCAAAACAAGATCTAAAATTTAGGATTACCTAGCCCGAGATTGTCTCCTCATTGCGTTCAAGTTCGAAGAGTCCCTGTGCTTGTCAATAAGATACTTGATCATAAGCACGATTGCCCCACAAATTGCAAAGCCAAACAATGATCCAACAACTCCAACGACTATGTATTGCTTCATTTGCGCCTAAAATCGGGTAAAAGGATGAAAAAGTCAATGACGAAAAACTTGAATTCTCGCAATCATCTCTTCATCAATTTGTTCCGGGGGAAAGAAGGCGGCACAGCAAGAAGAAACCATCGAGCATTTCATCTTTGCGTTCTTGGGCATTTCAAGTTGACGATGAGAGTTGATTACATAATTGCAGATCGTGCAGATTCTCTCATCGCAAATTTCCGCCAAAATCGGGTCAAAGGAAAACGCTAATAAAATCGGGGAAAATTTCATTATTTCGTCTGTATCATTGATTTTCGTCGTTTCGTTAAATAAAAGTGCTCTCTACTGCTGCGAAACACTGGAATTTCCATTTATGTTGAATGATCTAGGACACTCATAGTCAACGAAAAAAGAATCCGAAGGGAAATTATGTAAATAAACCTTCAATATATTCCTTTTTTGGTTCTTCGAAACATGTTTATTGACGATTTCAGTTGGTAACACAGTAGCCAGTACAGTAAACCATTCCACGGGCACCATAGATGTGTGCACCGTAGGCGTAGTAGGCGACATCGGGGTTCCAGTTGGTGACGACGAGGTTGTATCGGCCGCTAAGAGGGTTGAAAAGGGTTGGAAAAGGCGGGTAAGGGGTTTACCTGGAGTTGGAGCAGAATCGTTGCCCTCGGTCGGAAATGCAGTTTCGCACGCAATCTGGCTTGTCGTTGGAGTAAGTGCACATGTATGCGCAATCATCGCACTAGGAATAAGATGATGAATTATTATCAAAATAACGAAGGATTACCTGTTGCTCGAAGTAATATCTCGCCACGGCGGTATTTGATTTTGGCCCGCAGACGGCAACAAGTTTGTTCCAGCTGTCTTCAACGTTGTATGTCTTCCAGGCGGCGTAGCCTTTGTAGTCGTCAGTGGTGATGCAGGAATAGGCGTTGCCAGTGTTTCGAAGGATTCGATCGTGCATCTCCTCGGCGCATTTGACCATCGACCAGTTGTACCAGCCGCAGTCGGAGAGAACTGATTTCATGATGATTTCAGGATCAGTGCTGCCGCTGCCGCCACCACCACCGGAGCCGTTGCAAAAGTCCTCACACCACTGAGGATCGCCAACGCAGCTGCAGCCGCCGTTTCCACCGCCATCTCCGCCACCAGAGCCGGAGCAGAAGTCGGCGCACCAATCAGGATCTCCGATGCAGGAGCAAGATCGCTCGCCGTTAGTTTTGATCCCGGTTTGGAAACCAGTGGCTTGTTCGGTGTCTAAGACCCTTGATATCTGACAAAAAGTATAAAACAGTAGACATTTCCTTCAAGACCAAGGGCAGAAGCGAAAATTCCTACCAAAAGTTTCATAATACAAGTCTCTTGTGAGAACCACCACACCCGATTTTTGTTTTTCTATCAAAAACAGATGGTGATTTCTCAGGTTTCTAGTGCTTGTCATCAGACATTCCCAGAAAAGCAAGTTTATTTTTGTTTTTAATGTATGTAAAACCATTTATTGAGATATTCAGAAGCAGCTCTTATCTCAGAGCATCCTTATTTGTACAGAAATCAGTGTCAATTCTAGGAAGTTTTTATAGTCTAAACTTCCGTTAGAGTCGCGTGATAAGTTTCATCAAGCCATTCAGATTCTTTGTCAAAACTTTCAGCCAATATCGTCGAGTCAGAATAGCACTCCGAAGCAGAGCAGCATTGGCGACAGGTTGAAATACCAAAGGTGCTTTCAGGGCGACACGATCTGCCGTAGACACTAAAAGGTTTAATAAGTCAGGAACTATAATTTTGGTGAAGGCAAATCAAAATTTCTCTTACCTTCCATTCATGGTATTTTGCTTGAAGTTTGCATGGCAAGCCCTTGTCTGTTTGCATCCAACATGAAGTTCGGTCACAATTCCGAAAAAGCGCCGCTCTGTGATCTGACAACTGTTTGCCGAGGAGAAATGGTCCGAACCCAAGTCTTCTTTTTGCCTTGGACACGTGACCATTTCCCCGTGGGTTCGGCAATCGAGATACATATCCCCAGTCGAGTCCTAGAGAAATAATAAGCTATTGAAATCATCAAAGTAGTGTTACCTTTTCCCAGTAGCTTCGAGAACAAGTCCAACAAGAAAACTCTTCCTCGTTCTTCAATTGAGCCTGGAAGTAGCTTTGGTAGTTATTCTGATTCTTTTGATTGTAGTTTCCAATGACTTGATTCTTGTTGCTCTTTTTGTTCTTATTCTTCTTCCCTCTTTCTTGCTCAAAATCTTCCTTTGAGCTTCCAAAGAGACCAAAACCGCCATTTGCATTCTGCGAGTTTCCGGCGGCCAAAAATGCGAATTGATCGGAGAATGTGACTTTTTTGGTCGGGATGGTTGTGGAAGTCGTCGTTGTTGTGGACGTTGTTGTGACGATTTCCGTTGTTGTTGGCTCTTCTGTAGTAGTTGTTGTGGAGGTGGTTGTCGTTGTGGATGTTGTTGTAACTGTTGAGTATAATTTAGTTTTTAGAATTTTTCTCAGAAAAAAATGAAAAAAAAATTTTTTTTTCAGCAAAAAATACTTTTTTGAAAAAAATGAATCTTTCTTACCCTTGGTAGTTTCAGTTGTAGTAGGCTTCTTTGTGGGCTTCTTTGTCGGTTTCTTTGTCGGCTTCTTTGTCGGCTTTTTCGTCGGCTTTCTTAATGGCTTTCTGACAGGTTTTTTCGCCCTTCCGAATTCATCAAGAATCGCCGCGGCGGCTTGCCCATCTTCATAAGAGTACCCTCCCGTCTCGAAAGAAAAAGTTCCTACCAGATCTTCTCCCGTCATTCCGGAGCCTTCGAATTCGAACTTCTGCTTCTCTTGTGCTTCCTTTATCTCTTCCTCTGTAAACTGAAGGCCTGATGTTGAAACTCTGCTTCTAGGGTTGATATATTCGTATTCGTAGATTTCACCGGAACCATCGTATTCGTAATAATAATCCTGAGCTTTTGCCAATATCGGAATTATCGTCAAAAGCTTCATTTTCGAGAAAATTTCAAAAGCTTGATTTTTCTCTTCGTTAAAAAATAAAAGTGAAAGTGAAGACGAAATCGAGAGCGTCTAAGAAACCACCGGCGCATCATTTTCTTTGAACAATTTTTCAAAATATTTAGAATGAAATTATTAAACATCATACGTTTAGTGTGGATTCTGAATTCGAGGGAAGAGCGGAATTCAGAAAGAAAATAAAGTTTTATGGCCGGTTGGGAAGACGAATATTTATGGGCAATTATCCCCATTTTCAGGAAAGCAAATTAGCCCCAAAAAGGCTTGATTAGGCTTCAAGTTATCGGGGAAACAAAGAGCAAAGAAACAAAAAAGTCAAAGGATGAATATTGTGACCAAACCGTTTTCGAAGAACTTTAGAGATGATAGAAGGCCAAGGCGGGGCTCTAGAATACGAATTCAATAAGGAACCAGAAATTTTGTCCAGCAGTATAAGATCAGAATTTTTGCCAATTCTAGAAGATGGAGAAAATTTAGTATTCTACCAAACTGTTTTAAATCATCCGTTTTACTAAAATAATCTATATTTTCTTGAGTGAAATTATTCCTGGCATCATCTTGAAAGTCAACTTTTCTGCGTTTTGTCTCATAAATTGCTAAGTGACCAAATGACAGCTCCGACAAAACTAAACTTTCAAAGAACTCATTATACTCAAAATAAAGAAATCATCATGTGGAATATGAAGCATTTTTCTAGGGCGGCTACAGAGGATAGGTGTTACAGAGGCCCTGAGCAGTGTTTTAATCCGCGAAACTGCCAAGGCGGACATACGAGATATTATTCTAGAGCCGCGATTCGCAAGGAAAGTGGTTACCGAATCGTCGGCGGGATTAAGAAGACGAAAATACCAGGTTTGAAAAAACTGTTAATTCCCAGCCAAGGCAGTTTTTTCTACGTTCAAACTCATCAAAATTTCAAACCACCGTTCATCGAAAACCTTTTCACCCAGTTGTCAGCTCAAGAGCCCACTTTTTATTTTGAATTTTTAACCCTGATCTCCCTTTGATCCCACGCAGGGAAAACAAGATTATCACTTTTTTCCACGCCAGTTAAAAAAAAATCGTCAATTTAAAAATAATGACAAAAACGCCGAAAAATAGGATCAGTCAAATTCAGAGAAATGTCGAAGATGTAGCAAACAAAACTCTCCCGATCGTATGGAATCATTTTCGTTGATGATTTTTATTCAGGTTTGAAACAGAGTATCTGCGGCTGCCCCGGACCGTCGCAATTTTCGCTTGCAGTTGTTACTCTTCTCTTCATTTTGTCATGCGTCTCGCTCGTTTATACGATTCTGGAAAGGGGATTCAAAGAGAAAACAACATTAGAGAAACCTTAATATTCAATAATTTTATTTTGTATAGTTTTTTACGGGAATTGGTTAAATTGAAAGGATTTTCGAAAGTTCTAGCTTTCTCTTGATGTCATTACTTACCTAAGTAGCTCGGATAATCTGATAAGAAAAATATGTGAACCTCTATAAGATCGTCTGCCCTGGAATGAAGTCATATTATTTCGCCGAAACAAACTGTACTGTCATGGAGTCTCGTATAAATGGAGAAGTCTTATGTCCAGGAAAGGGCCCTGACAAAACTCAATCAAACTCCTTAGAGAACCATCATCATGGCCAAATGAGTGACAAATGTCCTTCACCGAGGTTGTATCAGGAAGGGTTAATATTTTCAACGCAAGGAATTCCCAATAAAAGTCGTTTTAAATCCTAAAAGCACTTTGAAATGTCTTGAAATCGTGGTAGCTGTCGAGCCGAATTACGGAGAACAGCCTTATTACCTGCTCCATCCGAACGAGTATTCATTTGTTACTGACATTCTCAGCTGTAGTTATCATCCGCCAGAATGCGCTTGCAACAACACCATCATCAATTTATCAGGTAAAATTTATCCTGAAAAGATTTCATTCAAGTCTCATTTAGTTGATTTCTACAAACTCGAGTGGGGACGCCCCGGTCAGCAATTTCCATGCTTTCAGTCTACAGAGGTAACTTTTTAAAATCCAATTCAATCCATGTCTTTTTTCAATTGATTCAAAGAACCCACTTCACGTGGCAAAAGACCGCGCCATCAAAACTTCTCAAATGGTCCACGCCACACTTTGGCCAGCTCTTGGAATTTCGACCGCGTTTATTGGATGCACGATTTTCTGGTTCTTCAATAATGGCAAAACTCAACGATTATTCATTTACAATTCCTTTGCGCAAAATTGATTGAAATAAAGTGAATTAAACATGTTTTTCACAAAAATAGCAAAACAGCGATAAAATAAGACAGAGTTAAAATTTTCGCGGACGAAAAAGCTCTAATTCCATCCAATTCCATGATTTGATCCATGTTCATTTTTGTTGGCAAAGTTGCTTTTCCGGAGTAGTTGAACATATCGGCTCCTGTTTTGTATCTTTCGATCGCCATCAAACCCCTTTAATCATTTTTATCCGCCTCATTGAAGTCCTTACTTTGAATATTTTCCTTCGACTTCAACACCCACCGCGTGCTCCCACGATTCTTGTGCCACTTCTGGCTCTGTCCAAAGAACTGCGGCGATCAAATCACAAAGAGGCCAGCCGCTTTCGGAATCGAACTCGCATCTTTTCTCGCGCTCACCGAAATACCTTTCTGCGTCGAGTTTTGATATTTCTTTCAGAAACTCGTTTTTCATGTTTTCCCAGAAAGAGATGGGAACGGGATTCGAAAAGGCTAGTTCCATTGTGACTATTTTTGGAGTCAGTTTTGGAAGAAAGCTTACAAGGGACGAAAGTAAAAGAGAAGATAAATGCCCAAAATATTCTTCCCCTTTTCCTTGAAATGACTTTTTCCGCTGCTCGATAATCGAACCAAAAATTGTACTCAGCCGCTTGCCCAGGTGAGTTGCCAGTTCCATACAAATTGCCACCCATAATAGTCAGTTCTCTCACTCTTTCAGGTATCTTTGAGTCAATTTCTAGCGCCGAGGCAATATTCGACAGTGGCCCAAGTGCTAAAATCGCCAAATCTCCCACTTCCCGTGAAAAATGAACAATTGCTTCGGCAGAAGACTTGTCTGTTCTAATCTCTGGATGTTTTCCTTGTTCAATGTCTTCTTTGAAAATAACGGGCTCGAGGTCTTGTCGATCGCCGAAACCGTCTTTTCCAAACCAATCATCGCTGGAAGTGTTTTTGTCTGCACCAAGGTAGATCGGCGGGACAGGATCTACTCCGTGGCTTTTGAAAAGTCGAAGAGCATTTGCTGCACTTTGCGAGGTCTTTGTGTTTCCGTCGACAATCGTCACTGCAACAATTTCAACCGTCGAGTTCAAATACAGAAGATACTGAAGAGCAAGTCCATCGTCGATTCCTGGGTCGCAATCAACTAGGACTTTTCTCTTTTCTTGCGAAAAACCAAGCTGCAAGAATAAAAAGAATAGAAGCATCTTGCCTCATTATTTTCTGCATTTTCAAGACATGTCCAAAAAAGAAATCTGAAGAGCAAATATTTACTCTAACAAGGAAATAAAACAAAACAAAAATACACTTGAATTATGCTCGAAAAACATCAAGTCCCCTGACATAAATGGGAAGTTTTTATTGAAAAGGTTGCATGCATAGATTTCTCTAAACAGAATCAGCAAAAGTTTGATAATAAAAGTTTCTTACAGAATTTAGCGGATCATCAAATACAAACGCGTTCAGATCTCCGCTAGAATACGCTCCACTGACATCGTACGTGCCTTCGTTTATCTAAGCTTGAGTTATTAATATAAGAAAATCTAAAATTATCAGTTAAAACCGAGTCTTAGGTTCTTATTGAAAACTCAAATCTGTGTGCCGTCAAAGTAATAAATAAATCGCAATGTCGATGGAGATCCATCAACTTGCCTGACTTCGAGGGAATAAGTGTTCCATTCACCAACTGTACATGTTTGCCAGAACCAATTTCTAAATTTGGCAGCATTAAGGTCGTTGACGCTGACTTCAAACCATCCTTCCCATGGTGATGCAACGATTGTAAACTGTCGATTACCCACATTTGTGGAAGAATCATATGGTCCAGAATCACTAGTAAGGTGGAGAACGATTTTCCATTCGTTAATTTCAGTGCAGTAAACCTCTGCAGAGACCTTGTAATTAAGAGCAGCGCTTACAACTGTCTTCTCATTTCCGACCATTGTTTTATTTTCGCAGCTATCGACTATTGTGATACAATTTTCCAGAGACGCGCAGGGATCAGTTGATGTATCGCAGAGACTTGATTTTGTTTTTGTGGTTTTTATCGCTTTCCATATAAAAGAACACTCATTAGTTTTGAAAAATCAAAATGTGACGAAAAATTTCATTACATTTCAAAATTTCCTCGACGCTAAAAGCAGTCGCAATTTTTGGACTCGTTGAAAAACGTCTGAATCTAAAAGAATCCGAAGACAGCAAATTTCCGCCCAATTTTTTCCCATTTTCTGTAACTACCCCATTCTCGAGCATGAGAACTTTGTTTAGATTTGAAGTTTTTTATCGAAAAAAGTCATTTTTTTGATCAATCTTTCCCTGTTAATTCGTCGAAGGTAACATTACAGTCGACGAGTTCTTTGATAAACAGACCATCATCTGTTATATTCTTGATTGAGACATCGACATAGGAACCAAGTGTTTCTCCTCCTTATTCATTTATTGTAAAGAATTTCGATTTTGGCAAAACCTTGAATATCTAGCGTGACATTCTGGTCGATCATGGGGATCTTCCCTGCAATACTGGATCCTCTAAGTAAAAAAGGCACTTTTTCATCTTTGACCTCGATGCTTGTTTCGCAGAAGACTTTTTCTAATCGTTGCACAATCAACGAAGTATTATCGATAGAAATTGACTCGACCACGAGTGCCGTAAAATTCACTTGATTATAGGTTATTAATACTACTCGACTTTTAGTTCGCTACCTGAGGTGTCAGTAGAAAAGTCATCAAAACATGTTGAATATTGAAGAGTTCGAGGTGGATAAAGCGCACAATCATTTGATACAGTATTATTATGATCATTCCTTATTAGAAAAAGATTTTTGAGATCTTGATCAATCGAATTGCCAGAGGACTCATGACAGGCAGTGTCCTAAAATGTAGAATCAACGCAATTCCGAAAACTCGCAAAACAAATTGTCGACAAAAAGATCACTTTTTCAGTTCTACCCTGAAAATCTCGATCTAATAAATATATCTTGCAGTTAATCCTTACCAATTGGTAACATTTGTTATTAATGCTCCAGTGTCTTGACAATCGACATTAAATAGAGAACATGTGCTTGCTATCGTTTTAAAAAATAGAAAAAGGATAAGCATTTGAGTATTTTCTCTCCAGCGTCTGCTGAGTTTCTACGCATGTTCATTTCTTTCGACAGGTGATCGGAATCGTTAGTCTTGGAGCAATTATTACGATGGAAACTTATAATTAAATCGTTTAAACGTAAACTCTAGCCTTTTCAAATTAGCTGACTAATTTGATGCTATTTCATGCATATTAACTGCGTTGCTTTGCGATAAAAATGAAAAAAAAAATGAACGCATGGATCAAAATGTTCGTAAAAACATTTGTGGCATAGAGGAAATTAAATTATTTATTTCTTTTGGCCAAAGCCTTTGACATCTTGCCATGATAAAGGTTTTTCAACAGCGACAGGATAATGCGCATGAAGCTTTTTAGGGTTAATTCCAGTTTCTAAATGCTGCTGCAGATAAGGATATTTGACATGAGTTGGTTTTGTCCATTGATTTCCCCGTTGAGCTAAGAAGAGAGATTAACTGGCCCAGGGCCTTCGAAGAAGGAAGAAGTACCTATGTTCATGAAACGGTCCTCAAAAGTAACATCAGGCCCGAGTGCCAAGTCATGAGTGAGTCGCTTTGATTCATAGGTTCTTTCTTCTACGCTTCTTGGTCGCTGGAATGACACTCTTGGAGCAACGTTTTGTCTGACAGCCTAGAGATAAGATGGCATTTAATTGAAGACAAGTGCCTTTTAGTACCTCTCTTTTGTTTCTGACAAGCCACATTTCGTTTCGAGCCTCCCTCCAGAGCTCCTTGAGCGTCCTCTCTCGATCCTTTGCTGTGATCTTTGGTGGCAAAATATGCTTTCCTCCAGTGTAATCGCCTGGCACCTTGTTCCACTTGCCAAGATACGGGACTTTGTAATTCAATCGAGCGAGAGTAAAACGCATTCTTTCAACTTTCGATTTCTAAAAAGAAAAACTCTGACTTTTGATTCTATAAAAACGTGAACTTCTTGAAAAAGTTAAATAAGTGTTTTTTGTTCTTCGTAAAGAGCATCCTTCGTGATGTGTTTCTATAAATGATTCTTCATCGAAAATGCGAGTGTGTTCGTTAAATGGTGTTCTAGCTCCGTCAAGGCTAGAATATCAAGTTTTATGGGTGAACAAGCAGGTTTTTCTTACCAATTTTGCTTGTTTTCGTCAACTTTTTCGGGTATCATCAGCTGTACGGGTTTCTTTATCCTTCAATCGTCGGCTTTTGTTTGGCTTTTTTCTATTTTCCAGTGGAAAATTTCCACAGTAAGACTGAGAGAAAAAACGTAAGTAAGCCCATTCCGATAGATCTTTTCAGAAAGTTTCTTCCCATGTTTTGGATTTTCGAAGAAACGCAGCTCATCTTGAAACCAATAACCTATTAAAGCGAGCCGAGTTTCTGGAGGGTAGCGATTCATCTCATCGAACAAGGGATGACGTTGTCGGGATTGAGGTTGCTCTTGAAAGACGTGATGGCGAGGGTACAGCTCCTGGTAGTCTTTGATTTCGACCCCGTAAACTGGTCCGTATAAATCGACAATGGCGTGGTAGTTGCTGCGCGCGTTCAACAAAGGAAGCCGGAATGTGAAGAACTCGTCGTTGTAGAAAAAACCAATTTCAGAGCGGCGAACCTGGATGCCGATGACGTCGAACTCTCGAACGCAACGTAATATCTCTTGAGCTTGTGGGAATCGCCTTGTTCTATCCACATTTCCACCTACAGTTAGGCCGTCAACTGTTAAAGGATCAGCAAAATTAGTTCGAATGTTTCAAAGGCTTTGAATCAAAGCATTTTTGCTCATTCGTGTAAACATGATCCTTTCCTGACAAAACAACAGAATTTTTGGCCAATGATGCACTAGGTACTCTTGAAGCCTCTTCCAGATCGCCAAAGACAACACCTATTTCTATTGAACCTGTCCATGATGATAGAACTCGATTAACTTGGACGGCAAAAATACGATTTCCAATTTGCTCTTCTGAGAACAAAATCCCGCCACTTCGTGAAAAAGGTAAAAACGACTCATTAGAATCAAGAGCATCCCTTGTTTCGACCTGTTTTCCTGAAATTTTGCCTATATCTCAACCTGACTGCATTCGTCTTACAATCACCCAATCTGATGTTGGGTCCATGATGCTCTGCATGAAACTTGCCTACAGTCATCTGAAAAATGAAAGTAACAAAAGTAGAATTAGAATTTTCTTTTATTATTTGGAACATGAAGAACGGTAGAAAGGATATTTTTTGATAAAAAAACGAAATCAATAGTTAAAAGTTTAAACTAAAAAACAGAGTTTCGAACAGAAAGTTTCAGAAGAAAAATAATAAGTGAGCTATAGAACACTCCGTAATTCTATCGGAAAGGCTATTAAAATTAGACTCAAAGTTTCGCCTTTTTGGGACCTTCTGACGTCATTTATGACGTCATTCTCTAGAAAATTTCGAAAACGATTTGGTCGAATCGACTCAAAATTTTACGGGCTTTCATAAGGCTACAAAATCCGGCCAGGTCAGAAATTTGCCTGCAAAAAGTTTTTTAAATTCATCTAACTTAAATTGTTGATAAAAAAGAGGACTTCATTTTAAGGGGGTAGCGGGTCGAGCAAAAAGTGTAGTTTTACTTTGGTAACGAAATTAATGACAAAAAATAAGCTGAAATTGGCACATTTGGGTTGTAATTGAATTTGCAAAGAAAATGATAAACTAAAAATGATTTGAAAAGGGAATAAATACTGTAGTGGATTAATATATGCAAGTATGACTTTTGCAACAAAGTTGATTTCCGCCGCGCGCAATGGCCATAAAGCCATTAGCGCGCGCATTTCAAAACCACTACCACCCTCTGAATCCGCCACCACCTTCTGTCGTAAAGCGCACTCACCCGATTCCACCGCCACCCTCGGCTCGTGAGGCCCGATGAAAACTCGCCACCCGGAACGAAATGCTATAAAAAGAAGCACCCTTTTTACTCTGTGCCAGTCTGTACCAATCTGCGCCAACATCTATACCACAAATTTCTGAAAAACGAATACTGCTCCTACTGACTGTTCTGTCAGTACAATAAACGCTCCGTAGTTGTTTTCAACTACCCCCACAACAAAACGCCTTTAGTCTCCAACATTTGATATTGCATATATAAAAGCACTACAAATTTTGGTGACTGAAAAACGGCGAGGAACTTTAAGACTAGAGTCCATCGCTTAAAGTTCGAAGACCCCCGAAGCCTACTTTACCGACAACGATACGAAAAGAGCTGCTGCCTACGATCTCCGAAAAAAAGAAAACTTCAACAAAGGTTAGTACCCGGTTCAAAGGTCCCTAGATATTTCTCAAAAGTCCAGAGCGAGTCCCACTGAGCGGAGTGTTATCCTTAAGAGGCACCACCGACAGGCAAGCTTTTAGGACTTATAGGATCGGACCTTTAAGAAAAAAGGCACCAAATCAACAGCTCTCACCAAATTTTCGCTCATCTCTTTGAAAACATGTCCGAAATGTATTTCAAGCACGTACAAGACCTTAACAAAGGGGAACTACTAGTTATTTACGATAACCTCGAGGGAAAAACTTATCCACCAAAAATCCCCATAAGCGATAAAGAATCCATTTGCCACAATATTCTAGCCTTGGATAGAGATTTTTTCGATAAAAATCGAAAATATGTTTTTGAAAAAAGTACTGATGGACAATTCGTTCGATACTTTCCTCAGTACCAAGAGGACGGCCAAAACCAAAAATTCGCGCAAGCTCGTCATAAAATTGACACACAAAAGATTTTGGCGTCCCGAAATGTAGAAAATCTAGATGCTTTGATCACATCGCTTAAAATAGAAACTGAATCCGTTTCAGGCTCAGAGCTTTCAAATGATTCGTCAGCTGATTCAGCTGATGAAACGGTCATTCAAAACGGCCAGGAAGCTCCGAAGCCACGAAAACAAAAGGTGAAAACTGAAAAGCCGGAATCAAAAGATGTGCCGCGGTTCAAGAAAGAATTCGCGGGACACATTCCGAAACAACAGTTCGAACCAAAAATTTCGCGTTCTTCAAATCTAAAAGTAAAACCCCCACGTTATGATGCATCGATTCCGATCCCAGCTTGGCTTAAAAATCTCGAAATTTACGCACGATGTTCAAATCTTTCTAGCAGCGAAATCATTACCGTTGCACTAACATCGCTGCTCAATGAGTCCGAAGGATCTCATATAATCCAATCTCTGGAGTCGGAAGACATGAAAGACTGGGGCAGATTTAAAGATCGATTAACTAGTATGCTTGGGAAGAACACAGACTTTTACAAGTCTGAATTCAAACAATATCAAAGAGGTTCCGACAGTTTCGGCATGGCTGTTAGCAAGCTTATATCGCTGTACAAGCAAGGCTATGACCTCACGAACCTCAGTGAAAACGATCGCTCCATCATAATTGAAAGATTTTGCGAAAGCCAGAATAACAAAATGAAAGAACTTTTGATGCGAGAAAAATCGCAACTAACTCTTGATAATGTTGCAAAACGAGCAGCGGAAATTGAGGCCTCCATTCCGAAAAAGGAGATCAACTTCAGTATCAAAGCTGAAGATGATGAAAAAGCTCACTTCCGCGAACTCGTGAACAAGCTGTACCAAAAGCTTGACCAAAAATCTTCCCAAAGCACACATCCAAAATCGGGCAGCAAACGATCAAAAAGGTCGAAAATCGACGTTGAAAAACTGAAGGGGCATTGTTTTTCGTACACAAAGTACAACAGATGCAAATATGCAGAAAACTGCAAATATATTCACTCTGACAAAGTGCCAGCAGATGTTTTGGACTATGTGAAAAAACAGGAGTGACTAGACGGCCATAAACATGCCATTTTCAACTTTTGTCCAAACTATAGATCCGCTTCTTCAGACCTAAAATTCATCAACGTCATTGTCGAAAACTTTCAGTATCCAGCCTTGATCGATAGCGGCTGCACCCGAACTTGCATTAAAGACACCCTCCCTTTTGTTCGTAAAACAAGAAGTTCTGATGTTGAACTCTTGGTCGCAAATGATGAAATAGTGCGCCCAAGAGTAATGTGCTCACCGGTCAAAATCACGGTCCCTTCTGATGATGGTAAATTTACCCTAGACCCCTTACCTTTGGTTGTTTCGAACCTATCTTGTCCAATTATTTTAGGACTTGACGTCTTAAAAAACGTTTCTTTTTGCGATGGTGAGAACTTTATCACCCTTGAAAACCATCGGGTAAAAACAATTAACCCATCAATTTTTTCGAAACAATCAACAAAAGTCTCAGCAATTATCGAGATTGACCTAAACTCCGACCTTGAATCAAAATCGCTTGAGAACTTTCAATCAGTGCGGGAAGCACAAGCGAAAAGGGCAAATTTCATTCCTGAAATTGGGAATTACGGGGATGCTTCTGAAAATGAAAAGCTTTCACTTCAGGGTCTTACCGAAAAATATAAACTTGCGTTTTCTATGTCACCAGATGACCTTGGCAAGTTACATGGATTCAGATTCGCACTTCCAACGCATGACGAATCTCTGTCAAGCCATCAACCTCCGAGACCAATTCCAGTTCACTTACGTGACCAAGTTGAAACCGAAATCAACAACTGGAAAAATCTTGGAATCATAGAAGAGACCCAGTCTGATTTTAACATCCCCCTCATTATTCTCAAAAAGCCCGATAAAACGATAAGAATTTCGCTTGATGCTCGTGGGTTGAACAAGCTTCTAAAGCTAGATCGGTTTCCACTTCCCCATATGCTAACTGTAATGACTAGGATTGGTGAAAAACTCACAAAGGGAGATGCATGTTACATAAGTAGTCTTGATTACCACCGTGGCTACTGGCAAGTACAGTGCGCTTCATCTGACTCGCATAAACTTGCCTTCAGCTTTGGTTACAAGCACTACCAAGCAAACAGAATGCTTTATGGAACAGCAACAGCTCCGAGTGCGTTTTCAAGAATAATGTCAAAACTCATGAACCATCCCTCGATCATCATTTATTTGGATGATTTGATTATTATTGACAATTCTTTCGAAAATCACCTCAAAACACTCGAATTCATTTTCAAACAGTGCCAAAATCACGGACTCCTACTAAGCGCGAAAAAGTGCAATTTATGCATGCGTGAAACAGATTTCCTTGGGCACAGAATTTCGAGACAGGGAATCCAACCATCAGATAAGCACATTGCAGCAATACAGAAAATTTCTGTACCAACATCTAGAAAAGAACTTAAACGCTACTTGGGAATGGTTACTTTTAATGCAAAATATGTCAAAGACGCATCCATAATTCTTGCGCCTTTGTATGAGCTCACAAGCCTGAAAAAAGAATTCAACTGGACGAGTAAACACCAGCAGGCTTTCGAAGACATGAATCAAAAGCTCAAAGAAAAACCAACACTTGGCCATTTTAAACTCGGCGCGAAGCTACTTCTCGTGACCGACAGCTCAGGGCGAAGTGTTGGCGGGACCCTCTACCAATATCAAAATGAAAAACTAGTGGTTATTGGTTACTTTTCAAAAGCTCTCACGGGTCCTGATCTGAAAAGAAGCATGCGGGTAAAGGAACTCTTTGGGTTAACTTGGGGAATCAAATATTTCGAGTTTTACCTCCTCAATACAGAGTTCGATTGTGTTGTTGACCACAAAAGCCTGCTCTTTCTTTTCAAGGAACAACAACAGTCCAACTTGGATATCAAACTCACCAATATCCACTGCTATCTCCAGCAGTTTGATTTCACAATCATCCACAAGCCGGGAAACAGCCCGATCATGGCAAGTGCGGATTACTTTTCTCGCCTTCCAAGATCAAAAAGCTCCGACTTAGAGGACGATTCGGTGAACTTTGAGCTCCTTCCAGAACGCGTCTGTATGTTCCATCTCATCAAAAATGATAAAAATGAGGTTATTTTCTCTTTCGGTTCCGAGAAAATAACAAAAACAAAAATGAGGGAGTTGCAAAAAGAGTGCAACCTCACCAAAAATAAGCTCATTAAAGTGGAGAAATACAAAAAATCAAGATTCTCGCTCAAAGACGGAATCTTATTCTCCAAAAATAAACTTGTTATCCCAGACCAACTTGCAAATGAATTCATACAGTACCTGCACTGTATAACGGGACATGCTGGTGCGCAGCAATTAAACCAAATGTGCCAAAAATTTTTCATAAGTAATATCCAAATGAAACTTAGAGCCGTAACGAGCTCTTGCCCCACTTGCATTCAATTTAAACCGATCAAAAGCTCAAACCATCAATGATCGAGCGACGCAACTTCGAGTCAGTTCCTTTTGAGAAAACTTTTCTCGACCTTGTCGACTATGGAAGAGTTGACTCATCAAACAAAAGGTATCTGCTGACTTGTTGCGACTCGCTTACCGGGTTTCTAGACGGTTTACCATTGGGAACAAAAAGTGACAAAACTGTCGCGCAAGCGATCCTCACTCTTGTTCTCAGACACGGGATCACCGAGGTTGTTGTTACTGACAACGGGCGTGAATTTGGACCGCTTTGCAAGCAAATTTTCGAGCGATTCCAAATCCGCCACGTTACAACAACTGCATACCGATCCTGTTCAAATGGGAAAGTTGAAAGAATCCATCGCGAGATTCACATTCAACTCAAACAATTGAATGCAAATGATCGCAATTGGTCACAAAAATGGGAGCAAGCTAAATACTATCTCAATAACCTACCAAAAGCAACACTAGACGGGCTCTCAAGTAATGAAGCTCTCTACGGTAGGCCTTTTCATGTTCCTTACAAAATTGGAACATCAAATGATGGTGCCAAAGAACCATTTGTCAAAGCTCTCAATGGTTATATTAAACAACTGCACCCTGCGATCCAAGCGTTCCAGGTACAGAGGTACCAAAAACTCCTCCGAAAAGATAAAAATAATTGCCCAGTTCTTGAACTTGGTACCCAAGTGCTAGTCTGGAAACCAAACCTTTTTGACGGAAAATTAGGTACAAACTGGAGCGGCCCATTTTATGTTCATAAAAGAATCTCAAAAGATTCTTACATTCTAAAATGTTCACTCACACAACGTGAGTATCGCCGACACATAAGCCTGATCCGACCTCTAAAAAATAAGATCGGCGACTCAACAAAATTCGTCTCGATCAATGACGAAAACGATCAATCATCCATTCGCGATAAAAAACTCAATTGTGTCTCAAAAGAAATCAAGGAAGACACCCAAATAAAAATTTCCCGCTCAACTGCGTCAAAAAAGAATGCAGAAACTAAAGAGGATCCGAAAAATGAAAATAACGATCCTGTTGCGCCCCTCAAAAATGATCCTGCAAATTGGTCAATAAGATTACGACCCCGAAAATAAGTTCCTAAAAGAGGAGGGGAAGGGGAGAGATGCATTGTTGGTTTGCACTCTCATGAGCCCACTGTGAAGAGAGAGCTTGTTCTTGCTCTAAGTTTACATTTTTGAAAATCTTAATTTAGCGCCATCTCAAAAGCACTAAAACTATTTTCAAAAATAGCGTGGAATGAGATATCTTGCTCTTGATATGTCCACGCACCCGTTCCATTCTAGATCCCTGATCGATCTCTAGAATTCGTTTACTAAGGGGGAGAAGTTATTACCGCCGGGACAACGATGCACTGAGTTAACCAACACCGTACCCTAGGAATGTAAAACGATTATCTTCTTGGACCTTCGATAAGAATTTCGACTGTATGCTGGAAGTCCATCACCACCCGCTATAGCAACGTTCAAGTTCAAGTGCCATGAGCCCGCATCAGCTCATGAAAAATATCCGTGGTAAGTCAGCTTAGTCAGCAGAAGGAACCTGCTTATCAAACCCTGCCACAGCCTGCACAGCACAATTTGATGGCTACTGGACGCGTTGACCTCTACAACTGTTGGAGTCTGCTCCCAATGGGCCCAAACGGGTTCAGATTTACCTTCAGAAGCACGTTACACGACTACAGTAGAAGCGAAAATTGCCCGCTTCGCATGCAGCTTAGTACTCGAACCCTGAGTGTCATCTGGTTCAGCTCGTGTGGAGAAGAACTGATGAAAGAGACTCAAATGCTCACAAAAAAAGCAATAAAAACTCAAAAATTATGTACTCGACAGCTTATCATCAAACGAGTCTTCTCGTGTGGAGAAGAATTGATGACTGCGATTCAAATGCTCACAGAAGATGCACCAAAAATTATCATCAAACGAGTCTTCTCGTGTGGAGAAGAATTGATGACTACGATTCAAATGCTCACAGAAGAAGCACCAAAAATTATCATCAAACGAGTCTTCTCGTATGGAGAAGAATTGATGACTGCGATTCAAATGCTCACAGAAGAAGCATCTAAGCATCCGATTCTGCTCGTGTGGAGTAGAACTGGTGACAAAACTCAAATGCTCACAGAAGAAGCATCAAATATACACACAAACCAAATATCAACCGTGGGAAAATAATTAGGCGCGGCACAGTTCGCCTTGGGGCGGCCAATAAGCACCGCGCATGGCTTTGAAACGAGACTCCCTGGCCCAGTCTCAAAATACACAAGCCAAACGCAAGTTCAAGAAATTGAAAATGCCTTCCCAGGGAGCAACTACCAACCTTGACTGCCACTTCTTCCGAATGAATGACAGTGGCAAGGTAATGTTCCAACGGTATGTACTACCGTCAATCTTTGGAATTCACGTGCCAACAATCTTCCTTGACCCAAAATGGTCTCGACTACTCGATTTAACAGGAAGTATCCGGTATGCAAAAGAACGAGCCCTTGATCGACTGCAAAATCGGGCATTTCCTGAAGAAGCATTCGAAAGTATTATAGACTTTTGGAAAAACGAGTGCATGAAAGGGGAGTCCCTTCTTCGCTGGCAGACAAAGACGGCAGCTGTGGTTGAATTACTAAAGTCATTTAGGCCGATCCCGCAGTTTGCGAATGTGGTCATCAACAACTACGAAGAACACTTTTTAGCACGTCGAAAAGTCTGGCGGGAATTAGCTAACTATCCAAACTTTCAAATTGAACTTAAAGAAGCTAATTCCCTATTGGAGACTTTCCTGTCAGACTTACTCGCTAAGTTCGCCCTGCCTACCCAGTCCCAGAACCAACAAGATGAAACCTTCTATAACGACTTAGATGACCAAGCGCAATCAACGATGACAACCGAGCGCAACCAGCCTGAGATGCCAGCTGCCCCACAGAATGATATGACTGAGCACCTGTCCAGACCCTTTGTGCCGATCTCGCCGACAACATCAGCCGCAACGTCTCTGTCGATGATGGAACATCCAAGAGCCCCGGATCCACAGCAACTGCCACCGACGACGTTCCCTACTAGCTCCAAAAAAGACATGGTCACTCAGACTCAGTTGACAACTGATACTTCCCGGACGGCTAAGGCACCAGCCCAACCTCCAACGTCAGTTCCAGCGCTGAGTTATGGCCCGATGAGCTCCGCCCCGGACGTCCTTGGCAATCAAACACCTGGCGATCCGCCTCTTGACGACCCCTTTCCTTCAGCTCAATCTTCCAGCAACACTGACAGCGGCAACATGGTTGAAATGCTAGATGACAACTGGCGTGATCTGCTCTTTGGTTAAAATCAGGTGCAAAAGTCATAAATTCTAGGAGGGAAGGATTTGTAGTGGATTAATATATGCAAGTATGACTTTTGCAACAAAGTTGATTTCCGCCGCGCGCAATGGCCATAAAGCCATTAGCGCGCGCATTTCAAAACCACTACCACCCTCTGAATCCGCCACCACCTTCTGTCGTAAAGCGCACTCACCCGATTCCACCGCCACCCTCGGCTCGTGAGGCCCGATGAAAACTCGCCACCCGGAACGAAATGCTATAAAAAGAAGCACCCTTTTTACTCTGTGCCAGTCTGTACCAATCTGCGCCAACATCTATACCACAAATTTCTGAAAAACGAATACTGCTCCTACTGACTGTTCTGTCAGTACAATAAACGCTCCGTAGTTGTTTTCAACTACCCCCACAACAAAACGCCTTTAGTCTCCAACATTTGATATTGCATATATAAAAGCACTACAATACAGCTGAGATAGCAATTTTTAGCATCATATTTGGACTTGAAAACAAGATATTTAAAAGATCAGTAAGAAGAAAAAAATCTATTTATAAGTTGATTGACTTGAGTTTTAAGATGCTCAAATGTAAATAAACTAGAGTAGTATTAATAGTAATATCAAGAGCAGTAAATAAATAAAAGCTTCGAGTAACCATGTTGTTTTTGAGAATCAGGCACAAGCGCGGGACCAAAATTTGGATCCGATTAGATTGGTCGTCTCGTTGTTGAGTGGCAGTAGTTCGACTTCTTCCGGCAAATCGTCCGGCAGCTGCACCAGGGAGGATTTTCCTACTTGTCGGCTTAAATCAATGTTAGAGATTGCCTTCAAAATGGACTACAGAGGTCGAAAGAGGATCTGTAAATATTTAAAGCTTTAAGGGTACGGGTATCGATTTTGAAAAGGGGTTTATATTGCCTGTAAGACATTTATTTTGTCTTTCATTGAATTCTAGGCTAAATTTGAGGCATTTTTGTAATAGATTGTAAGCTGCGATCATTCGTCGTTTTCAAGATATGAGCGCTAGAAATCTGGTCGAAAAAAAATTTTTTGGCTTCAATTTTTATCAATGAGGCCTTTTTTGAAAGCTCAGAGCATGAGAAACATCATGGTGGTCTTGGTTTTACTTGAGACAAGATATTTTGGATTCTAGAGCCAAAAACGTGAATCTAACTTTCAAAAAATGCAAAAATCGCCGAGATCAATTTTTCAAAAAATTATTTTCGATATAAAAGCTTATTCACTCCAAATAAGCTACTGACAAAATTAAGATAAAGGTCCGAACTTTCATATAAAAATATGAAATATGCATGTTTACAGGCTACATTCCTCGGAATACGGCCAGTTTTAGGGCGAATTTCGACCGAGATCAAAACTTTGAGGCGAAATTTTCTTAAAAAAACCTTAGAGGAAGAAAATTTCCTTCTGACAAAATTAAGATCTAGGATAGTTCTTTATCTCAAAATGATTAGAAACCTTTCATCATTTACAGGTTTTCAGGAATACGGCCTCAAACGTAGCCTGATCGATACCCGTAGCCTTAAGGCGAAACTTACATAAGATCTTCTAGAGAAAGAACAACAGGTTTGATTTTGTCTGGAATAAGGCGGTTCTTTACATCTCGCACCAGGATAAAGTTATCGCTCCTATAATACCATATTAAAAATTTGTCGAAAGTTTCGACGGTACTTTTCATTAATTGTCAGCCAATATGATTCTGGAAGTGGATTATCGGAAATTTCTATCTTGAAGTGTTGGTCTGAGAGTCCCTCTTCCTCTGGAAAGATTTTCAAGTTCTCGATTCCGGCCGGAAGATCGTCTGTTGAAGCTCGTTTCGAAAGGTTGAGTGATTCTTTGACGAAGAGCTCGATGTGGTCGATATCGCGAGGTTCGTAGAGAATCGGCAACTCATCGTTTTTGTTGCCGCTTTTTAGATACTCCAGATATTCCTAAAAGAAAGTTAGCTTAAGAATACGAGAAGGGTCATACTTTCAAGAAAGCCTTTGTATCGGACATTTCTTCAGCTAAATCGTAGGCACTCTCGCCAGAATAACACGTCAACGTTGGATCGGCTCCGAAAGAAAGTAGCATTCTCAAGATGCTCATGTCGCCGTTCTCTGATGCGTCATGGATCGGGCTTGAATCAGATTTTAGAAAGATGCTTTGAAGTATTCCCTACCGAGTTCCATCCTTGGCTTGATCATTTGGATCCGCCCCTTGCTCAAGAAGAAGCTTGACGCAATTCAGATGGCCTTTCGTTACTGCCTCGTGGAGGGGAGTAAAGCCGTGGTTGTCTTTGGCGTTGACATCGCAGCCCATTTCCAGGTAATAGGCGATGTTTTCCTTTAAAAGAGAAGGTCAGAAAAGCCGTCCTAGGGTCTTCTATAACTCCTTTCTTCATATGAAGAATGTCAGATTTCTTACCAAATAACCTCGACGACCGGCGACATGAAGCAGCGTTTCCCCTGATGTATGCTTACAAGACAGCTTTTTAACATCTAAAATCAACTCGTTCCGAAAAGAAAACAAAATTTGATCCTACTTGGCGGACAGGGAGTCCTCTTGATGAGCTTGTAAATCTTCATCTGAGGTGTTTCTTCACGCTGCTTTCTTCCAGGCGTCTTTGGTTTCCGGATCGTCAAGCTGTCATCGGAGTCAGCATCTAGGGTGTCGGGATTGGCGAGAAGGGAGGCTTCAGTGGTAGGTTCTTCGCCTCCAATTGTGGGGGTGTCTGGCTCTTCGACTATTTCTAGGGCGCCGAGCGAACTGTCAAGTGTGTCGGCTTCGGCCTCTTCGTTTTCGGCCTTGGGAACTTTTGGAACATTTGGATGAGTGGTCGAGGGGCCGGGGAGTTCTTCTTTGATGCGATCCTGATGAATGAAATTAAAGGGAAAGGCGGACAAGCTTTCATTTACCGTTAGGTTGAACTTTGGTCGATCAATCGACGAGTGTGGGTCGCTCTTGTCTGTAGATTTCGACCGTTTCCGCCTCAATTCGTCATCAATTGGAGAACCAGGCCTCTTAGAATCGCTGAAGATCTCCTTGGGCTGCGGAAGGGTACCAGATTTGTTCCAATTGCGAAAGATCTGCTGCTTGAGATTTTCAAGAGTTTCGGCTTTGTTCTTTTGCAGTGAACTGTAAGTCCGGTCGGTCGAACGAATTGCTTCCGTCAAAAGAGGCAGCTTGTTTTCGTGATGCAATTTTTTCGAGGAATTATCTTTTTAATGCTCTTTTTTGATTCGATAAGAACGATTCTGGTCTTAAAGATATCTTTAGACATCCAAGAACACTGGCAGACATCAGTAGGCATCTATTGACATCCGGTAACATGGACGCACATCTACAGACATCTACAAAGAAAGAGGACATCTTAGAATTATGAGAACATTTCCTGAGGAATGAGCCAAGCCATTGGAATTGGTCAAGTGAGTCTGCGCATGATTCTGAGCAGCCTGAAAATGATGGAGATTATTATGAGATGGATGATACAAAAGATTCGCTGATCCGCGACCCCAGTGCGCTGAAAAATCTGATCGAATGACTGAACTACGCGGAATCTGCTGATGTGCGTTCATGGAATGATGATCCTGAGTATTGCTGTATTGATCGACAGGCGGAATCCACACGTTCGCAGTCTGGACTTTTTGGCGATCCCCAGTGGTGGAGGAAGAGGCGGAGGATCGACGACGTCGCATTTGGTGGCCTGTTTCAGAGAGGCGATTTCGGGAGGAAGAAGATTGAGACGACGCTGAGTTTTTGCGAGATTCGCTGATGAGCATCGAGCGCAGCCAGTCTTCGACTCCATGGTGCTAGAATTTCAGTTCAAAATCGATAGTTTGATGCGTAAATTTCGAGTTTTAGATCATTGGTTTTGGTAATGATAATTTTATTACAGCAGTAAGAGAAGGATTTATAAATAAGCTTAAATCTAAGAGTGAGTTAAATTCTGGTTGTTTAAAATTACCTTTTTTCGAAGCTAGAAGTCGGTAATCTCCCCGATTCAAATTCAGATAGTTGATGAATGTCGTGCATTTTTGTAAGCTCAGCGCAATTATTTCAAGCGTTTTTTGCTCATTCCAGATTGTTGATTTTTAGATACTTTTTGCGTGCAAGGATCATTCTGATCAGCGATGAAATCAGTTACTATAGCATTTCCATTTTTGGATTATTCGATCAGATTTTGTGCGAATCATGATTTTAAGTTTGATGGATTAAAATATACCTGCATCTTGTCGGCCAACACACTCTCGTAGATTTTGGATAGGAAATCTGGGTTGTTGCTTGAGGGGGGCATGACTTTTTGGCGTTCTTGCTTTTCAAAGGATTTTGATTTCGGGCAAAAGAAGATGGAAGAAAGAACAAATTTGACAAGACATACATGACTGCAGACTTCTGTACATCAATATGAAGGTCTACGTTTATCAACAGACATCTTTAGGCATCTGTTGATGTCTTGGGATGTACAGATGTCAGTAAATTAAGATCCTTTCCTTGCACCTAATATAGTCCTCATGAGTTCTGATGATGTCTTTGGACTGGGTCAGCGTGGTGTGCGCTCCACTGGTTAGCTTGCTGGTCTTCTGAGCCAGAAGGTGTTGACTTTGGTGGTGGTTTTGAAGTAATGGCGTCGATGATGAAATGTTGGAGTTGCTTGAGGTAGGAATGTTAGATTTAATAACACTGTTTTGAGCGTAAACATGATGGTTCGTGGGTGCCGGGTTGATTGTTGGTTTGGGTTGTAAATATGGATATGTTTTGGAAATACCGAAATGAATTGGAAAAGGGATGAAAATGGATAAATGCGAATGAGGTTTTGAGTGTCGGATATTTTGTAAGGAAAGGTCTTTCTCAAGCTGATAACTTAAAAAAACCCAAAAGAATATCAATCGAGAAAATTTTTTTATGGGTATGTTTCATCAGAAAGAAAACCTTATTCTTTAACACCTCTTATCACAATCCTAAGAGCGGAATGAATTCTGAAAACACCATTTTTATCACCAAGATCTCCCTTTACCTTTCATTTTTACCCGCCACCTGACTCTCATCCTTTTCTTTCTCTTGAACTTCTGCTTTTCCGATTTCGGGAAAGTGAATCTTCGGACTAATCCTTTCGGAAGACGGAGCTGGTTCTTGAGAAAGAATGGATTGAATCTGTGGCGGCAGTTGCGCCTTGGGAGGGTTGGGAACAGAATTAGGGAGAGAGGAGTTGGGAGGAGCGGGCGCTTTTTTGCTCGATTGGGAGCTCGTTGACGCATTCCTTGGTCGTGCTTGTGCGGCGGAAGTAGAGCTCGTTTTCTGCGCTTTTCTGAATTTTCGGTCAAGAAGAGAACTGAGAAAATTTAACTTACAGTTGCCTTCTCTTTTCTTTCTCGGCTTTGATTCGGTCGAGTTCGCGCTGAACGGAAGGAGCGACAACGCGCACTGGCTCAAAATTTTCGCAGTTGATTCTTGAAGGAGCATTTGAAAGGTCGAGGGGGTAATGGGAGGCGATGCTTTTGTCGACGGCGACTGGGGCGACTTTTGCCGGCTGGGGTTGGTGAAAGTTGTGGGACGATTGCTTAAAATTAACGTTGACGAAATGGGGGCCTCTGATGCTATAGAACCCCATTAAACTTTAGAATGTGCTATCGTTGGTGAGGTTTAACTTTTTCTTTACCAGGGAATCGGGCAGTTCTTTTTTTCAACTTACAAGGTCAGATTGTTTGAAGATTGAGTTGCTAAAAGAAGGGGCTTGATTATGACGAGACGTTGATTGCGCTTGATTGAAATGATTGCTCTCGCGTCGGGATCGCTCGTAGAGATGCCTCTCCCTTTCACGAAGTTTTTGTTCGGCGGAAATCATCGAATACAGCGGATCAGAGGCGGAGGGAGGAAAGCCCCCGCCAAAACTTGGCAAACTGCTTGGAACCGAAACAGAAATCGTCGGGGTTTTTGGAGTCCCTGCTCCACTAGGCGCGTTCGTATGGCTAAACGGATTGGAGGCGTGTGGCTTCGGCGTCGCTGGAGCAGGAGTTCGAGCTTTCGCAGTTCGAGGATCGGGCTGTCCAAGCGGATGTCCTGGAAAACCAGGATGGTGAGTACCGCCAGGAAACGCAGCATGGCCTTGAGATTGCGCGAAAGCGTGGTGTGCCAGAGCTTGCTGCTGCATTTGCTGCACGTACATGGCGTCGAGCTCCATTAAATTCCGCCCAGAAAGGCCAGCGGCGCCCGGGGGTCCGGGAAAATGGCCACCCATAAGCCCATGGGCGCCGGCCTGGAGTTGGGCAAGCTGCTGGTGCTGCGCTGCGGCGAGCTGCTGTTGAAGGAGAAAGTCATGATGAGTCGGGCCAGGCTGAGGCTAAAATAGAGAACGATGAATAAAGGGATCTTTCGGAACAAAAGGGGTTACCAGTCTTTTGATAACAGAAACTCTAATTGGTTCATTGGTTGATTGGGCTTTACTTTGGGTTCAGCAAGCGGTGCATAAAACCTCTTAGGCCTTTAGCGAAGATGCTTTTCTTGGTCTCTTTCAAGATCCTGACTCAGGTTTTTACACAGGTTGCCGAGCCCAGGCTTTAGTAAAATTATTCATGTTTTTCTGTTTTCTTTGGTTATAAGTTCTCTCTTTCGAAGTGAAAGATTTGAGAATCGTTCGACTGTAGAACAAAAATAGTTTTTAGACGGATCTAATTGTATGATCATTTTATCTTTATGAGAGACTATATATATTGGGATAGATCTCACGCTTAGATAATCATGATTGCTCGCCCTCTCTAGCAATTATGAGAAAGAAACTAACTGTAGCTCGCAAATTTATCTTTAGTCAAAAAATTGGAATTTGAAGATGATGTATTCTAGGATTACGAAACATCTGCTAGAGTCATAAAAACGAATAATTTTAAGCTCTTACAATTGGATTAGAGACCATCAAAATCAATTCGAAAAATGTTTATCGAAAAGACTGACTGTTTATTTCTGTTAAAAATCGATAAGTGAGTGCTGAAAGTGCTGGAATTAACACTTTCAACGCGCTGGGTTGGGATCTTTATGAGGTCAGGGGACAGTGAAAAAATTAACAGGAAGTAAATTGTAAATTTTGTGGGAATTCCTTGAACTTGAAAAACTACAGTTTTTATTTACTAAACTAGACAGTTTTTATTTCTATGGGAATGCAAACAGAGTAATCAAACGGTAGAACAAACATTCTTTTTGGAAAAAATAGCTATCAAATAATTCTCAGCTGACTAAAAGATCATGAGACTCTTTTGTTTCAAATATTTTACTATTCTAGACTAATTTTTCTATATTTTCATTGAATAGGGTCGCCATTTTAACGGATTTCGGAGCCCAAGGCTGCCTGGTATCGTTCAAAATCCGTTGTCAGAAGCTACCCTTTAGAAATTTTTTCGATAAAAAGGGTACTCCCTATTTAAGAAAACATATTTACACTAAAATTCCTTTCATATTACCAAAATTTGAGTAAAAGACACTTACAATCGGCGGTACTCTAGAATTGCTTCTTTGATACATCCTCTCTTCGTCAAATCTTCCAAAATTTCTTTTCAATTTCTCTTTTCATTCTTTTTTCTTTTCTTCCGCTTTTCTCGGAAATTCTCCAATTTTCTTCAAGTCTCCTTCACTTTTCTCTTCTCTTGATTCTGCGCTTTCTTTAATTTGCCCTGAGGCTATCTTTTCGTTTCGAAAAATCAAAATTCGAGCCAAAAATAACTTTTCTAGATTTTCTCTTTTTTTTTCAGAAAATTTATTTTTCAATTTTTCCACAGGAAAAGTCAAAGATAGCGACTTTTTCGAGTCGACTTTTTTTCGAGCTCAAGTCGAAAAAAAATCAAACTGGCGTGGGCGGGATCGCAGTAGTAGAGCGCCAAGCGCGATTTGGCAGAAAAAGTAGAAAGCGCGTTTTTCGGTACCGCATTTATTCGCCAATCAGCATGTTTTTTAAGTACCCGGCTGCAGCATTTGACTAAGACGGAGTTTAATATTGAACTTGGCATTTTGGTGCTAATTAAAACTCTTTAGTTTATCCATTAGAATTTTGATTTACTAGGAAATGAGCCTTATTAATCAGCGATTTTAACAATTATTTGACAAGTATCCTGCAGAATGCAGAAAACAGAAATTCCAAAAAGCAATTTAATTATTAAATAAAGGGATGTTCTTTTTCGAACAAATTGAGCTAATGAAGAGAGAATTTGTATTTTTGGTTCATTTTAAATATTATTTATTGCACTATTAATTTTTGTATATTGCACTAAGGGAATACAACTTGTATAAGTTCTCATAGCAGAAAAGATAAACGGTTCGGGGAAACAGAAAAATTCTTCACTTGAGAAGCGACCATTTGATCTGTTCTTTCGCGGACTGGAAGACTTGGGCAACGGTTTGTTCTGTCAGTGGGAGATCTTCTCGTCCGACGGCGACTTTGTCGATGACCGCTAAAAAGAAGGGATGAAGAAGGGAAGGGGACAAGAAAAATTACCTTGAGGTTCCATTTCCATGACAATTCCTCCATCGCAAATTTCATCGACAGCAAGGAGGACTCCATCGAGTTGCTTGAGCATTTGGCGTTTTTCGACGTTTTTGCGGAGGAGGATGGAAATTGAGTCGTAGAGGCAGTTCAGCACACTAGAAATTTTACAAACCATAAGACAAAAAATAGCAGAATCATTCAAATATTATTTGAATGAAAAAATGTCGACTCAGTATCCGAAGCGAAAAAAAAGTATCTATCCTATGTATCCAACAATTCATTTTCTTTAGAATTATGATCAAACTGTAGGATACCTGTTGAGTAATAGTTCATTCTCGCTGCTAGATCCAATAACGTAAAACAGCAAATCAACGTTGCTCTTGTAAACGATCGTCAATCCATCGAGAAGGACGATTTCTGCATCTGACTTGGCAGTCTTTTTGAAGATTGTCTTCTCGAACTCTTTTTGCTCCTTGACCGTGGGAAAAAGCTCCTTGTCGTAGTACTGGGAGACGATGCGCTCGCCGTCGTTGTCCAAGATGAAGATCGATTTGATTGTGTACAGAGAGGGCTCGATACAGTAATCGGAGGTGTTGTTGATCGTCATTCTAAGTAAGAATTTTTAAATCCCGAAGTTGCGGGAGAATTAAAATAGAAAAAATTTATCGAATAATAGGTTAATAAAATAGAAACAACACAAATTTAGCTGGAACTATTTTCCAATATTTATTAAATATTATTTTATTATAAAATATTTTTATTAAAAAACTTAATAATTTTATTCTTTCAGCTAAGACCGAAATAAGGATAAACGAATTAATTAATGAGTACTTTTTGCTAGATCATTTTTTATACAGAGAAGCTTCTCACGAAGTGAAACTTTACCTTTTTGAACGGTTTCTCGATAGAAAATCTCTGAAACAAAGCTTTCCTCTTTGTTTGAGCCTAGTTCGAAATTTAGCGTTAGCTCAAGGGCGAGTAGCTCCGGCTGAGCGGCTCAGCCAATGCGACCACGAGCTGACCACTTTGACGTCAAAAGCGCCAACAAAACTTGTATAAATATATTTTTATATAATGAAATAATATTTTAGTTTACTACTGCATGCTAAAAAACACTCTACATTCGAGAGTCAAAAATCTTAAGAACTAATCATTACAATTGCTTCTTTTCATAACATTTCTTGAGATAGAATGCGTGTTGGAACCACTCTTGTTGCGGCAACTGCAGGCCTCGATTCAAATATCCACGAAGGTCAAAGCAATGTCTCCACGAAAACTTTTGCTGGTGATGCTCAAGATTGGTTGAAAATTTATGTCTCGATACTAGTGGTTATTTGACCTTATATAACATACAGTATGTCTAGGTAAGTAATGTTTTCAATCTTCGATAAGCTGAGAAAAACGGCAGTAGTACCATCGAAACAATCGAATCATTGGTGCCTGATAGAAACCAAAATCCTTCGTCCATGGTTGTTGCAGGCTCATGGTGTGTCATGCTCTAAATCTAAGCGACTGAAATATAATGACTCTATCTAATTTTAAGTATTGGCAAAACAGACTGTTCAACAGAGTTCAAAAACCCCGCGATTTGCCCGGGCACAGGCGGGGGCTCGGGATGGAAAAATGCGCGGGGGCTCAGGCCGGCGCGGGCACAAAATTAATGAAGCTCGGGGGCTCAGATGGGCGCGGGTCCGAAACTGAAGGTGCCCGCGGGCTCACGCGGGCGCGGGCCCTTGCCCTCCTGCTCGCGCCCGGCCGCGCCCGCGAGCACAAAGGGACCAAATTTCAATCGGTATTTTCAGCTTCAATTCGATGACTTGAATAAGTTTGCTTTCAAAAAATAAGCGAAAATCGTAAAAAAAGCTCGGAAATTCGCGAAAATCTTGATTTTAGACCAAACGTTGAGCCAATTTTTGGGGTCATTTTCAAAGAAAACTCTTTCACGGGTTTCCGAAAACAGTCTCAATTTTTACTTAAATTTTCAAAGTTTTCGGCAAAAATTTCTTTTTCTTTCACGAAAACTGGCCGCGGGAGCCGAAAATTTTTGAACTCTGAATACAGTATAGTGCTCGTTTATTTCAAACGGGTATTCAAAGTAAATGAGAACTCATCTAAGAACAGAAATCGATAGGAACTTGAAAAAGAAATGGAGAAAAATTCTGTCCATCGTCAAAGGACAACAACGTGCTCGTCAAATTCTTTCCATTCCATTCGAGTCTCTCTGTCGTCCTGTAATAATGATAAAGCTCATTGTAGTAGTATTTCCCACTCGTTACGAAAATATCATTTCCGACCATCATGGCCGCATTTTTAATCGATGGCTCATTCAGTTTTCCGATAGTTTGCCAAATTTCTTCCCTCAAAATGAAGACAGTTAAAATCGGTATTGCTTTGCCGTCATAGTTTTTTGTCCCTCCGATGGTAATTAATCCAGACTCAGTCGAAACACAAGCTTGGTTTTGTTCTTTTCTTTTGATAAAGCAGTTAGTATTTCGTAATACGTATATGAGACTTACTCAGGGTGATCGGTCATAGTTTTCCATCCGTTTGCAGTTAGGGTTTCTACCTTACCACTTATGCAATCGGGATCCAGTCTATGAGGATAATGTTTCTCGTCAGAAGGGCTAACCCAGCAACCAACGACGGTTGGTTGGTTTTTATAAAGACCCATGCAGGTACTCGTATGTTTGAAATTGGTCCCTCTTTCGCGTGAAACAGTTGAGCCGTCAAACACCTCACAGTCTGTTGATGTATAACCAATTGGTTGAAGAGTTGGGAAGCAAATTAATGCTAAAAAAGTTTGATTAATGCTTCAGTGAGCATCACTTACCCTTAGAATTTTTACCCAATGGAAATGTAACGACAGAAGATTGGTCTGAATATCTTCCAACCAATTTTATTTCCAATCTATTCATTCTACAACCATCAAGTCGGCCAATCTTCTGATGCATAACATCGATTTCATTTCTTTTACCAATTGACTCTTTGACCCCTCCGAAAAAATGAACCTTTTCCTTGACGACGCCGCTTTTCGCTTTATATAATGGATCATGATAATTGCCGAGCTCTTCTTTCGGAAATTGAAGTTTAATTTCTTTCTTGAAGAAACCACTTCCGGAAATGAAATTGCTGAATCTGCAAGTCGGACACCAATTCCCATAATAATTCCCGAGCTTGAAAATATATGGCTCAAATCGACGAAAAAAGTAGAATTTTCGTAGCCATATTGACTCATCTCCAGAGACAAATCTGAGGCGTGTGCCATCAGAAGGAAAAAGTCCTGTGTTTTTTATTGAAAGACTACCAATGGGATCATGCTCTCCCGTTATTTGATCGAAGATTCTTGAGACTTTGATTTTATAGTTGTTGAATTTTATTTCCACTGTCGTCCACCACTTTTTGCAAATGAAATCATGCTTCCTTATCACAGCAAAATCTCTAAATCTGAGTTCCAATGCTCCATTTTTCCTCATTTTTATGATGAAAAATGGGGACCCATCAGCTTCAAAAACTTCTAGCGCTTTCAGAGGTCGTTTCTTATCGCCACATTTTATGTCAAAAGAGAACTTCCAATCTTTGCTGAATTCGATCGTCGAAAAATGCGACTCCTTGGTAATCAAACCGCTGTCATGCGGCACAAGGACGTGACAGTCCATCGCATCACCGCAACTGTGCCTTGGAAACTTTTGTTGGGATACAGTGCTCTTTGCGAAAACGGGAAAAACATCATCGTGAAAAGCAAAGTTCGGATTGCTCGTCAAATATAGTCCCTTTGATCGCTTTCTTCGCTCGTAAAACAACTCCAAAATGTCAAATCTGAAGTCAATTTCAAAGGTAACATCGAAGACAAGGCTCTGGATATAGAAACGGTCGTTGATGAGAAATGCGTTTCTAAAATAGCCACACTCGTAGCGATTGGGTCGGTTGTAGAACGGATCGTTTTTGGCCAACATCGAAGAGTAGCAAATTTCTTCGGAACGGTGTTTCTCAATGTTCCCGATCCATTCAGAGCCTAAGTCGATTAATTGGCCGTGGAGAGAAAGAAGAAGGGACGCCTTGGTGTTTGTTAGCAGAATGCTTCGAGAGATAACGACCAAAAACGGCTTGTTCAAGTGAACAAGGGGAATAACATCCATGATTTCAAGATCTTTGAATTTTATTGGGAGCCCAATTGAGCCTTTCTTCCACCCTTTTTCGCGTTCGTCTTGCCAACGAATAGGATTCAGTGATAGAGTGGATGATGTACGGATTTCCATATCGCCGTATCGAAGGCTCATGAGAACGAACTTGTCATTCCAGACGATCGATGAGGCTTTCGCATTCCAATGATTATTTGCAATCAACCCTTGAGCGACCTCGAAGCGCTTTAAATTTCTTTCTGGCGCATAATAATAACATTTATCGCTAATAGAGAATGGTGAGCAGATGACTACGACGCCGTAGACGCCTTCATTAGGGATTTCGATTCTGTAGTTGCCAATTGTCGAGATAAAGTGAAACATAAAATCGCCGACCTTTTTCGATCCTGTAAGAATTCTCAATACGGCTTCACTTTCTTCGAGTTCCGCTAGAATTCCATTTGCACTCACCAAATAGTGTTTTCCATTCAAAAATGTCGACCCCACAGAGTGTCCAGAAAACTCGGCGTGATTTCCCTCCAGCACAGTGTTGTTCCCAAATCCAAAATGAAATAGGGCAATTATATGCGTCGAAATCTGCCCTATCCTATTTTTTGTTCTCGGCTGGTTGGGGAGAACATCCCAATCTGGATCTCGCTTATGAAAGAGATTTTCTGGCGAGACTTCTTTGTCTTCCGAGCTGTTCAAATCCCATATGGGAAGAAATCGCTGACTGATAGAGTCTGCTCTGTCGCATTGGTAATGTGGACAAGGGCATCCTCTTGGACAGTACTTTTCGAATGGACAAACTTGCCCGGCTGTACCAAGAGATCGTGTTATAGCGAAACAAATACTTTCACACTTCTTCTCATCATTAGTACTCATGCTCAAAGGTGACTGAAGATTGCAGAGAAACCGGCATGTTTTGGCGTCGTAGAACTTTTTCATCGCGCATCTTCGTTGATTCATTTTGTTTTCTTCTTCGGTAAATTTCTTGACTTCAGGATTGTGAACGCGCTCGAGTTGGTGCTCTGAGGGTTGATCGTAAAATTTCGATAGAGTGCAATTGTGCATTTTTAGAGTGCAAAGATTGAAGTCGTTCGCACCGAAAGCACATGTTTTGAATCCAGATTGACAGACGGTTGTTAGATAAGACGGTTTTTCTTTGGATAATTCGTAGTTAACAAAGTTTGCTGAAAAAAATTTTCACAAAAACGATTCTTAAAATCTGACCTATAATGACAACCGCGATCCAAAATGTGCTGCCGAAGAAAAGAACTCCTTTGAGCTGTTTTACCGTCCCGAAACCACTAAATTTTGTTCCTCACTACTGCAGTTTTTAGATTTCTTACTGTCTAGCTGGCTGGCATGAGCCTTGTCGAACCACTCTTTTCAGCTTTTCTCTCCAATAATTTGGGACCAAGATTACCTTATCATCATCAGTTATTCGAAGAGTACCGTTCACTTGGCAATTCAGACACTTAGCTTTCTCTCCCTTCTGCTCTCTCATGATGAATGATTGTTGTTTCAAAATGGTACGAGTTCATCGGATGTTTTATGGCGTCTAAAGTGTCAACTGAGCTTTTTAGATCCAGTCAAAAGTCATGTAGAATCAACTGTGACCTATTTTCGACGTGTCATATTTATGAGCAACAAAAATCAGCCCGGAAAATTTTTCGCGTTTAATTTATTAGAAATCATGAAAGACAATATATGATTTTTAAAAGTTGACAGGATAAGTGCTGTTTTGAAAGGATCGTGGTTAGTTTTGGCTGCGAGGAAATTCCAGAAGTTATTGAGGGAGTTTGATAACTGGTCCAGTGTACGGCTCCCGCTCGACTTTTTCAGGCTTGTAGAACTTTTCTCGCTGGTGGATTCGGTTGTAGACATATTCTAGCAAAATGGTTAGAATTTGGCGTCGAGATGATTTTACCTGAGTAGGGTTGTCGAGGGACGTATTTTCCATGTCCTTGTTCAACATGGAACTTGTCACCGTCGAACTCGTAGGCTAGAACACCTCTAGAAATGACTTTTTCTGCGATTCCATGGATCTCCAAGCCCTTAACAGTGAAAGTTAGTTAGCCCTTCTTTTGAAAATATCAAACCTCGAAGATGTTCCAGTCGACAGCCTGGTGATGAGTGTCCTTAGAGATGGTTCGAGATCGGTTTGGGTTCCAGACAACAATGTCGGCGTCGGATCCAACTTGAATGATACCCTTTTGTGGGTACATGTTGAAGACCTTAGCAGCGTTGGTAGATGTCACTGCAACATATCGGTTCTCATCCATGATTCCCGAATGAACACCTCAATTGCATAAGAAAAAGAACATCTGGAAAGACGTACCTTTAGTCCAGATAACAGCCATTCGATCTTCAACGCCATTGACACCATTTGGAATCTTTCGGAAATCATCCTTTCCAAGAGCCTTTTGGTTGGCATTAAAGGTGCAGTTATCAGTACCAGTGCACTCGAGCTCTCCGCAAGCTAGTTGCTTCATCAAAACTTAAATAAAGAATTCTTATCTGAGTACAAAAACCATAATAGTTTCAAAAGTAATTTAAATTTAATTTTTCAATTCAAGGCCGAACTGAAGATAATCTACAATCATGCATAGTACATGGTATGAAGACAACATCAGACAAACATAACATTTTTATATACTTTTGAATACTTTTGGGCGTTGAAGGATCCGGTCGCAGAGGAGGTCCCATGACGTGAGCGGCAGCATGGCGCCAGCACTTATGCCAGTAATTCGTGCCGTCAGTTCCGAGCGATGCGGCAATTGGTTCTCCAAAGACGACTTTGCCATCTCGTCGCATTTCCGAAACGACTTTTCCGGCACTCTTCGACATCACGTGAACGACGTAGAGAGGACAGTTGACTGTGTCAGCAAGAACACATGCTCGTTGAGTAGCTTCCATTTCGACATGTTCTGGTCGGCACATTTCGTGTCCTTCGGGGCCAGTGACGCCTTCGGCGACCATTCTTTTACTCTCGCGGTCGATGATGTGGCCGTTTTCAGCGTGTACCATCGCCAGGGCGCCGATTCCAGCAGCATGGCGGTAGCATTCTAGCATCTCGTCGTCTTCAAGCATGAAGACGTCCTTGTAAGCCATGAAGGTCTTGAACGAGTTGATTCCGTAGTTGTTGATAATTTCAGTCATTTCTTCCCTGGAAATTCAGTTAAGTAAAATGCAACAATATTTCATCATCAAGTGAATCAGGTTAACGACGTCAACTTACCTGACTTGCTCGGACCACCAAGTAATCGCCATATGAAAAGTGTAATCGCACATGACCTTTGGTTCCGCCCACCCTTTCCAGGTTTTGAAGTTCTCGATCAGGGATGTTCCCTTTCCTCCCAAGACAAAGTCGCAGATCATCGTAGTTCCTCCAGAAAGAGCAGCCCGAGTTCCAGTGTAGTAATCGTCGATGGCGAAAGTTCCCATGAAGGGGAGTTGCATGTGGGTATGAGTGTCGATTCCACCGGGGATGACGAGACGATCCGTTGCGTCAATTATCTAAAATTAGATAGAGAGAGATAAAATAAATTAAAAGATAATGCGGTATTCTGATTGGGAAGGGATAAATTTTGGGTCTTTTTATTGGCTAGGAAAAGCAATTCTTCAGTCAAAATTTATTCAATTTTTTCAAAAGTCGTAAATGAAAATTCTACCTGGCAGTTTTCTGGCACGGCAATATCAGTTCCGACTTCAACAATCTTCCCATCCACGCAGAGAACATCAGCCTTGAACGACCTGTCATGATTGACAATCTTTCCATTTTTCACCAAGACCGCCATATTTAGACACTTTCGGCTTCTCTTTTAAATCGTTATTCTTTTCGCGACCGAGTTTATTGAACCGGTTTACGAGCCGAGTAAAGTTGAGTTTGAGGTGTGTCTTTTTCCCTAACTCTCTGTTCTTCGCCCCAAGGCTGATCTCTTCGCCGTCGGGAGCTTTTTTTCTACGGCGCGACCCAGATAATTATGAAAAGGCTTTGTTGAGGGAATTTCCCCAATAACGATTATTACATAATTGCTCTAGAGAAAAAACAACAATTGTTCAAGAAGCAGTATTTTTATTAGTAAATGAAGTTCGGAATTGGAATTTTCAAATTTGAGTTTTGAAAATTGATGTTTTTGAAGCCACTAATGAAAATGAATTTCATCAGACATAGTAAACTTTTTGCTCAGGTTCTTTCGAAGGACTTATAAAATTAATAAAAAAGCGACGAATCATATAAAAAAGCGAAGTAACAAATTGAATTTTAGTCCTCGGCTTCTACTTCGGCTTCTTCAGCAGCTTCTTCTGGCTCGCAGGTTTCTTCAGGAGCTTCTTCTGCGTTATCTAGAATTGTTGATAGAGCTATTGATTTTGTGTTTGATTACCCATGAGTTCTGGAATTTCAAGTGTCTGTGCTCCTCCACAGGGGCCTTCAGGAGCAACTTCGGGGGCCTCCTCCACTAGAAAAACGTCCTCAAAACAACCTTTAGCTTCGTCCTTACCTGGAGGTGCAGCTCGAGTCGAAGCAGCCTTTTTGACGCGAGCGTTCTTCTTCTTCAAGCTCACAAGTTTGACGACTCCTGAATTGGTGTACTTGTCCTTCTTCTTGCCGTTTGCTTTTTCCTCATTGATGAGGACGAATTCAATGTCCTCGCCAGCTTCTTTTCGTGATCGAAGTTCGCCAAAAGAAGTTGTGCAGGATCCAATTTCCTTTGGTCCCTTCTTTGACCAGTGGTTTACGGTGATTTTCAAGTGCCTACATGTTGTAAGATACCAAAACAAATATATCCTCACCTATCAGCAAGCTCAGCAGAGAGTTGATTGGCAGTGAGCTGGAATCGTTCCCACTTTGGATCGGTAGTCTAAAGTAACTTCTTTAAAATTTCATTCTAGAGCCTTGCAGTTACCTTCTTGATGACTTCAGTTCGATGAAAAGTAACATATTCGCCCTCGTTCTCGGTCGAAATCGCCATCTCCATGTACGCGTCAGTTTTTCCTGATCGACTTGCTTTGTCGATTCCAACAGCTTCGAATTGCATTTGGAAGATTACTTTCACTCCGGAAACTGGGAGCGCTCCCATTCGAATCGTCGATGGCGACTTTTTCTTGTTGAAGCCGGTTCCGTCCTTGTTCATCATTTGAAGTTCTTTGTTGAAGAAATCGCCACCTTTACAGAGCGCGGAGAAGGGTCCCTTCCACATGCCAAGGAATGTGTGTTTCTGAAAGGGATAAACATCATAATAAGGGCGTCACTACCTTCAAATCGGTATAATTCTTGTTCCAGTCGTAGACCTCAACTCGGCAGTCGTCTTCTTCGTGGTCAAAGAAATCTACATCGATTCGAGTAGCCCATTCAGGGTTGAGGTTGTCCTTGATTCGTTCTGTTCGGCCGACCTCGAACCACTTGCCAGTCGGCTGATCTTTCATGTAAAGAATAGCTCGGGGATCCGAAAGAGATCGGAAACCATCACCATTTGGAAGGTCTTTGCAGGCAAGGACGAGTTGGAAAGGAGATGGCTCGTATCGCTCGAAGTCGTCTGGGGTAGTAGGTCGGTTCATCAGTGGAGGATCGACTAAAAAGCAAGGTTTGAATTATGTCAAGTGTCTCTTGGAGATAAGAAAATTATTTAGATCTGCTTGACCTCGCGAAAAAAATATCAATGCCGAGATAAAAATAGCATTTTATGGTGACTACCTGTTTAAACTTACTTTTCACTTTCTCCTTTTTCTTCTTCTTGCCATCATCGGAAACTCCCTCAGTGATTTCGGCGACTTCCTCATCCTCGGAAAATTCTGGCAGGGAATCAACGTCGGACATGATTTATTCTTGATTAATTTTTTTTTCTCTCTTTGGTGTAGAAAATGTAGATAAATGGAGCGGATCTAGTGAAGAGGTAGAAGAATGCAAATATGCTCAATTATAATGCCGATGCAGTGTCAATACTGATTCATGGACGGAAAATAGGCACGCTGATGATTTGCTATTTGCTTTGATGTCTTTAAATTCACGAGCTGACGCTGGAATTTCGCGTGAGTAAGTAGCGTGCTTCGCGAATAAAATATGTCATCGAATGAGGCCATAGTGCGTGAAAATCAAATACAGGTAGAAGCTCACTTCCAGAATTCAAATAAAAGAAAGGCAAACAAAGTTCTTAAGCTAAAAAACTCATTTTCGAAGAGAAAATGTGGCAAGAAAACTGCATCCCTGTCATCGATGTTCAGGAGTTGCTCGATGATCCTGAAATCAAATCTGAAGCAGCGCTAAAAAAAGCGAAGGAAATTACTGATGCGATGGAAGATTTCGGATTCGTGACGATTACGAACTTCAAAATTGAGGACCGTCTGATCGATGGGCTAACAGGATTGATGACTGATTTTATGCAAGTTCCCTTGGAGGAGAGGAAAAAGTTCTGCGTAAATAATGATGATCATGGATATTTTCCAGCGTCAAAAGACGGGAAAGAAGGCTTTGATGTTCGAATAAGAGGTGTAAATTGGCCGGACGAGTGCGGATCCTTCACTGGAATTGTAAATCTTCTAGTTCAGAAAACAATTCAAAAACTCATTTTTAGTACGATACAAAATGTCCCTCCGATGAATTCGCAAAAACCGCTGGCGATTACATCAACCGAATATCGTCTCTCGCCAAAATCATGATAAACGCCATTTCAAAATCATTGAACTTTGGCTCTCAGCTAAATGACATTATGCCTGGGCATCGAAGCTTTCTTCGAATAAATTATTATCCGCCACGTGAGGAAGCGTATACCAATGGAGAGGATGGAGCACCGTTGAATTGCGTGGAGCATTTTGATTCTGGAATCATAACGCTTCTCTATCAGGATGATGTTGGTGGCTTAGAGGTTCAGAATCCCTATAATATGGAATGGATCCCTGTCAAGGTACAACAGATCCTTCTATTTAGATAGGTATTTTATGATTTGATTCAGCCTGTGCCCGGTTCAATCGTCGTCAACACTGGTCGAGCTTTTGAAAGAATGTCAAACGGACGAGCAAAAGGTAGATTCTCATAAAAATATTCCTCTATCAAAAAATTTAAGCTACGAAACATCGAGTAAGATTCACCCCGAACATCGTCCGATTCTCCATTCCGTACTTCGTCCAGCCAAACCCAGAAGGCGAGTTCTGGCCTTTCGGAGTAAAAGAAGAAGATCGACAATACGAACCCGTCAAGTATCTTGAGTGGTACAACAAAAATATTCGCCGTTACTTTCCTGAGTATTCTGAGCGCTCGACCAAATAAATTCGAAATTTCAAAAAGAAATTTCCAGAAACCTCGATAATTTCATCTATGCTGAATATTTTCTAAATGCCATTCGATGCAATTTCCCGCTAATCAAGACAAAAGTCAATGCATATCGTCTCCAAGATAAACGCGCTCAATTTTTCTCAAACCTCACTTTTAATTTGAGATAAACGTGTACTTTCAGACATTTTTATTTCAAGACTCTTTGATATTTGTTCTGATTATTTTCCTAAATAATGTTTTTCACTCTTTAATTAGAGAGGGCGAAAACTTCGTATTTTACTTATTTCAGCAACTACCACTACAACCACGACAACCACAACAACAACCACAACCACCACAACTACCACGACTTCAACCACGACTTCATCGACGACCACAACAGTCGACCCATGCCCATGCACAGACGACGTCATTGCTGGAATCAGGCAAGTCTCTCCCCGTCTACCCCTTTTTTAAACTCCGATTCAGGTCCGCCGAAAAAGCCTTCAGCAACCGTGGCATGATGAAGCCATTCCGATTGGGAGACACTGGTTTCGTCGTCCAGGCAGCAACAAAAGCTGCAATCAAGACCACTCTTTCCTACCAGCAGTACTGGGTGATGTCACGAGCTGTTTGCGGTCAGCCAGTTCTAGACGTTCTCCGCAACGCTGCTTACGATTGGAGCGTTTTGGAAAAGAGACCAAAGGGAAATAAGGACGTTATCACGAACTACGAAGCTTTCGATGGACACTACTACAGAGAAGTCGATCCCATGGAGCACAAGAAGCATCGATCAGTTACTCTTGGCTTCCGGTAAGATCAAGGCAGATAGACTATTCAAACTACTTTTATTTCAGTGCCGATAAAACGATGCCCGACCCATTCGGAAACCTAAAGAAGGATCTCTACTTTGCGGGTCTTCAATTCCACGAACCTCTTCCAGACACCGTCACCATCGAAGACGTCTACGACTGCGTCTTCGGAGCAAAACCAGTCACAATCAAACCCGGCACCGGGATTGACATGACTTGCGACTACGCCAAGTGTGTCGGTGAACAAGTCATTGTCGGATTTTAAACAGAAGAGATGACACGATATCTCTTTATTTACTGTAAAATTTAAAAAAACAAATGGAAATCAACTTTAAATTTTTGTGAATAAAGCCAACGAACAATTTTGACTCAAAAACAGTCTTTTTCTTTTGTTATTTTCTAGCGTAAACAATTCATATCTATAATGTTAGCTAAATAAGGATGAGAGCCTTAAATCGATCATCGAATTGGTCAAATGAAGATGTTTATTGTCGAGGAAAACAAAAATAAGCGCTTATTCTTCAAAGTACCATGAATTCACTTCCTGTCTATCTTTTGAAAATTCCTTCCACTAGGAGAAATATTTACGTTTTTATTTCCTCTTCACCCCTTTTTAATGTCCCCCTTTTTCATTTTTTCTATCAAAAAGAGAGGGATTGTAATAAGCAATTGAGCTCAAAATCGTCCTTGTTTTGTGATATGAGCAAGCCAATATTTTCAATAATATTGTTCGTACCACAAAGAGGTCGCTTTTAAGCTCAAACAGTCGACATGCAAAACTGCAAAAAAAAGCTGTAAAATTATTCGCCGCCTGTTTTTTGTGATCAATTGAGATTTCTTGCTCGGCGGGTGCCAATTATTGAAGATCGTTAAAACTTTGTATCTTTGTCCTCTCTTTGAAATCTCATTTTTGTTGTGTCCATTTTAATCATGTCTAATTCAACGGAAGAGTTCGAATCTTACACTTTTTCGAAACTCTTATTTTTTAATATTTTGAGTTACGCTGGCGTAGTCGTCGTCGCTTTTATTTTTTATCTTTTCGGAAAGAGCTGGTTCAATGATAGTAGAAAGAGAAAAGGGGTTGGATGGGAGCTTTTCAAGAGATTTTTTAAAGGAGATGAAAAGGAGCAAGCTGCGAGGGAGATCAGGAAATGTTGACTTTAGGAAGAATTCTTCAGAATTATACTGGAATCATAAATGCATTTTGTGGAGAGAGCCTGTTTCAATCCGGCCTTCTTTCAAATATTTTCGCCGTATTCAATCTTTTCGGCCGGCTATTGCCGGTTCTTTCGAGCCATATCTTTTTCAATATAAATCGAAATTGTCAAATTGTCAACATCAAAAAAGCGACGAGTACCCAGCGGAAACTGACGCCGTTAAGTGCTGCAAGTTATTCTTATCCATCATTGGCGTGTCTGGTAGTCTCCTGATTTACGGCGTCTTTCAAGAACGAGTCATCAAGGTTCCCTACGGCGACCACTTCTTTAAAGACTTGGTTCCTACGAATTTGATTATCTTCTGCTCTCGCGGCTGCGCCTGTATTCTGTCTTTTACTGTTTTGATTTCAAGGGGCACTGGTGGACTCAGTGGAGTGCCTTTTTATAAGTATTCACTTTGCTCGCTGAGTAACATTCTTGGCTCTTGGTTTCAACTCGAAGCGCTCAAAGTCGTCAGTTTCTCAACCCTGGTTATTTTCAAAGGATCGAGAATACTTCCTGTCATGGCGATGGGCTACTGCATTTCGAGGACAAAATACGATATCTTCGAATGGATCATTGGAGGCTTCTTTGCTGCTGGAATCAGCATCTTTATGTGCTTCAAAGAACCGCCGGAAGAAGAAGAGACAATTAGTAACACGCTGTTTGGATTGGTTATTCTTTGCTTGTACATAATATGCGATGCTTTTACGTCGAATTGGCAAGACAAACTGTACAAAAAGTATAAGATGTCAAATTACGAAATGATGTTTGGAGTTGCTGCTTGCTCCATGATTTTTCTGAAACGGTTTTTAGTGCTTAAATGCAAGATATTAAAACTTTATCTTCGAGAAAATAATATGAAAAACCTGCGACAGTCATTTTCATTTCTAAAAGAACTGGAGCAATTGCACGTGGCGTTCGATTTTATGGAGCAAAACCCAATTGTTATCCTGCACATTTTCATCCTTGCTATCACTCAAGCGACCGCCCAGTTTTTCATCTTCTTTACGATCAAAGAGTTTGGACCACTCATTTTTATCATTATCATTTCTTCGAAGACGATTCCTCAAGGTATTCGAACAAAGTTCTAGGGCTGAAAATGTCTTTCAGTGCTTTTATCATGGATTCTTTTTGGGCATAAATTTGGACTCTACGGATGGCTTGGGCTCGGCATTGTCTTTGTAGCCATTTTTATCAAGTAAGTTGAAAATAGATATAGTTTTGCTAATTGAGCTTTTTAGGGTGCTGCGAGCTGGGACCAAATTGATGACCAAAAGAAGAGAAAGAAAGAAAAAAGCAAGATCTGCAAGAGAGGAAGAAAATAATTTTCTTGTCTCGAACATACGCTAGAATAAACAAATTTAGATACTTGTGTTTACTCAATTTAATCTGCATGTAAAATGAAGTTTTTCACCATCACAGTAATTGAGACCTATTTCCAGATGCACAAACTCTTGATGGATAGCGACCCCACATGTTTCTGGCGGATAAGAAATACACACAGCAAGCTCTTGCTTCGTTAATCGTTTTGGGGGTGTTTGCCAGTTGATGTATGGAACAGATCCATCTACATTGCGCCAAATTTGATTTTCAGGTGTAACTGATCTCATTCCGATGTGCTCTTGCCTAAAAGGCTTCAGTCTGATGTACTGATTGTATTCGTGTTCCGTGTTGAAAAATGCGAGTCTTCCACCTTGATGTTTACAATATCTGTCGGCATCCAAAAATTCCATCTTCTCTTTTCCTTTCAGGAATCGTATTTTCTTCAATACTTCATTACTTTTTCCAAATCATATTGAAAACGAACCTTAAAATTTTTTAATTCATCCTTCAGCTCATTTATTTCTGTGTTTTTTTCAGCAAGTTGTCTTTGAATATCAGTTTTGTTGCAAATTGTCGGCGAATCCTCGTTTTCGAAACAAGTTCTTACAAAATCAGGGGTAGATGTTGCATTTCCATCGTTATATAGCTTTTCGGACTCTTTGCACAGGATATATTTGTTCTCGAAAAAATATTAATTCACAAAAAATATGTTTCGACTACCAAAAGCGGGTCAGAAATAGAATGATCATCGTAAACTTCATGAAATTCGTAAGAATCGCAAGTTTCCTCGATGCATTCTCTTTCCAAATTTCCACTGTTCATGTATTCTTCATATCCTGTGTTCGCTCGACGAACGCGGAGGAATGCGTTTGCTTCATCTTTTTCAATTTTCGCCCCGAAAAGACAGTTAATCAGCAAAAATACACGAATCATACTTTGCGACTTCTACAAAAAATGCAACGGTCCAAGTCTGAGAGCAAATATTGCCAACTTTCACAAATAAATAATTTTTTGATCTTCGACCTGCATTTATTCACTGAATTGTTAGTAATAAAGAACCGGTACAGCGTAAAAAGGATCGTCGAACTGGTAAAGAGGCTCTTCGAAAAAGTAGTTTTTCTTGTTGTCCTCTATCTCGCTGAGGATGTCTGTCAACGGGGAAATACGAAATGCTGCCGCCGTCCCAGCAAAAATGAACATGAAAGAAGAAGAGTGCATATTTGAGTGATGGCTATGGTTGCAAAAAGTGGCGTTTATAAAACGATAATTCATGCATAAATTATTATTCAAAAGATCGAAAGTTTCGCTATTGGAGGATCTGTCAATTTGTTTTCTAGGTATATTTTTTCGCCGATAAACTATCGGTAAATGCCCAGGATTTCAGTTTTTATTTACATCTCTACTAATCAAAATGAACTTTCTATAAAAAAGACTCACTCTTGGTCAAAAAATGAACCAAAATTTTGGTCCATTTTTAGTCAAAAAAATTTATATTTTACGACTCGAAATTCCACTATGAATTCAAGAACTCAAACTTTCTGAAAATAAAGAAAGTTCTTTTGATTCCAAAAAGCCAAATCTTCTCGACCCGAGAAGCCATTTTCCAGATTTCGGCGCGGCTCGATTCTTTCTAGATTTTCACGTTGACCCCGGCGCGCGCTGCGGAAACAAATCATTCTCCTGTTTTGCGCAACCTGCCAATTTCTGCTGATTTTCTATCGACTGCCGGATCTACTCACGAGAGAAAATGGGCTTCTGTAAGTAAAGAGATAGAAAAAGATAAGAAGATGCAGAATTCTTTTTTGCCTCAATCAGGAATTTGACGATTTCGTTGACTCATTCTTTCCCAAATTCCGGTCATACTGTAAAGAGAGATTTATAGGGAGAACGATGTGCTGCATTCCCAAGCGAAAACGAACCAAATCCGAGGATATCGACACTGTAGGAATGGTGACTTACTCTTTATTTCAACCCTTTTTATCCCACCCCCTGAAAGAGTAAAGAGGAAAACTGATAACTTCAAAAATCTTAGCCGGAATGTTTTTAAAGCGCGAGTCTGGAAAGCTGAAATCCTCGAACTCGTTTTTGAAATCATCCTTCTAAATTTTTCACCAACTCGACAGCGCTAGAATTCTTCGAACAGCTCTCTCACCGGTCTGTTACAGAGCCTACGCTACTACCTTTCTGGTATTTTTTCTTTATTCAGACAGGTAAAGTGAGCTTTCTGTAATAGACCAAGTCAGGTGATGGAATGAGTGGAAGGAACCGACCAAGCAAAATTTTGGTCAGCTCCTCGCTCTTCCTCCACTTGAATCGAGCTCTAGAAGGTTCATTACAGAGATAGAGAGAAAACAGTAGATGAGCTTATCTTGGCAACTTTCTCAGCTTCGAATCTAGTTGAGAAAAGGGATAGATGGAACTGAGTAAGAGCCAAGATGAAGCTCTATCAAAATCGACTAGAGAGATACACTCCCTCCACTGAAGACCCCTCCCCCTCCTCTGGAGAAATGATAATTGTATGATCACCTCAAAAAAGTTCGAATAAAGGAAGATGAAAGCTTTGACAACGTCGTCCCTGAGAGTTCGATTGATAGCCAGGCCATAGAGGGACCTTTCAGCAAGAAGTCACAATTTGAAGATATTCTCAATTCTAAACAAAACGAGCTCGTTTTTGAGGTAAGATCTTTTGTGGGAATATCACTCGGAATTTCATCTTCAGGAGGTTGGAGAATCCGGCGATCGACAAATAAACACGACGATTACAATCATGCGCTCAGATTCCGACAGTTCTATTTCCGAAGCCAATCTCAACATCGCCCACATTCCGGCCATGAATTCTAGCAGCGACTTCTCAAGCTACACGTAAGTTTGCCCCCTCTTCGTTGATTTCAATTTGAGTCTTCTTTATCAGATCCGTCGAGACAGAGGAGGTCTCCGAGCATCTTGATCCAAATGATACGAAGGCGTCGATTCGCCCAATGCTTTCCAGATCGATGGATGAGTTGTCTAACAGAACGGGAGAAATTCACGAAGCCGCCGATTGCAAAAGTAAGTGCAAATGTTCCTCGAAATTTGCCTCAAAAATAGCCTTCATCAATACTTTTTCTAGCTCACGATGCGCGATATTCCCTCGACCCAGTTTCCATCGGCCACATGCGAATGAACATTGCCAAAAAGCTTCAATCGCCTTCTGAGAAAAATCAAGACTACCAGGTGGGACTAAGGCTTGTTTTTAGCACCAAAAAATAAGTCTTTTTCTACCAAGGGAGATGAGCTCAAAAACCTCCTCACAGCAAAAATCGAGGAGTTGGAAGAAGGAGAAGTTTCGGACGATTCTGAAGAAGACCCAATTTACGAACCGGGCTCAACGCAATCAGATGATTCTTTTACAAGTAAGAAAAGATTCAAAAAGAGATCAAGCTAATCCGTTTCTTGCAGTTTCTGACGAAGACGGCTACGATCCACGACGAGAAAATGAGTCCGACGGCAACGTTTCCGTCCAAGAAATGCTCGACCTTCACGGCGAAGATCTCGAAGTAAGCCCTTATTCTTCGATAACCCCCTTCTTTATCGAACTTTCAGTCACTTCGTCGCCGACTCAGCGTTTTGAACAGAGACGTCACTTCGTTCCAAGACGAATTTATCGAGTACGAGTAAGACTGCACCCTTCTCATCATCGCTAACCATCTTTTTCAGGCGCCGGCGGCGTGAAGCTGAAGAACTGGCCAAAGAAGAAAAGCAGGAAGAGCCAGAAGAGGGAGAAGCTCCAGAAGAAATTCCGGAAGAAGAGGAAGAAAAAATTCCTGAAGCATCATAAGCACCGTTCGGCTTGTGAAAAGAATAAAGACCTTCGTATGAGGCTCTGAGAGAAAAAATCACACTCTCAGCATTCCAATTTAAAACTGCACAAAAATATACTCACTCGCCAAACACAACATTAATGAGAAAAACTGGGTCAAGTTTATCTCTTCATTTTTATCAGCACTTTCATTCCTTCTTGATCGTTCTATGCATGCATAAGACAATTTGTTTTATGAAAAGTTCAGACGGCTAAAAAAAATAAAAAATAAATCATTCAGCACTTGCTGAAATTGGCATAAGCTTGAATTCACAAAAGAGACAGATCTAAAAGCAGAAATCTGCTTGCAATTGCAAGTTTAAAATGGGAAAAACATGAAATTAGCACGCATTTCAGCTCAAGCGGATAATAACTTCAAAACCGCTCAGTTTGATGAGACAGTTTTGAAGGAAAAAAGAAAGATTTTTGAGGAGAAATGCGGGTTATTTCTTCAGGAAAAGCTGAATATTCTCACTGTTTTGTAAAACGGTGAACGATTTAAAAGATGGATTAGGCCTCTTTTACCGTATTTGAAGCTATTTAAAGGGCCATCCAAGGCTGATGAAAACGAAGAGAAAAAAGGTCATTCTCCAAAAAGAAAATTGATGAATTATTAATGCGAGTTAATACAGTCTGAGCTCAGTAAGAACGAAGCACTAAGAACATTCGATCATTCTATTATCGACTTGAAAATCGTTAAGATAACCAATTTTAATCGAGATTTATTATTTAGAAACCATCTTTTCTTGTACAAAAATAAGAACCCAGGAGAACTCTTTTTGAGAGAAAAAAAAATAGATGACAAGAAGAATATGCTCCTCATTTCCGCCGCTTTTGGAATCGGGACGTTGACATTTTTTCTTTGCGTTTCGGCAGTTTTCTACTTTTCCGTGGACTCGGAGCTCTTCAAAGTGGAATCAACTTACTGCCGCCCAGTCACGGCGATGAAGCTGACGTATCATCCGATTACTGAAATCATGGAAGAGATTGATCTGATGCAGAAAAGTGCAAGTGCTTAAAAATTCTTACTGTAAAATGAGTCATAAATAAAAAGCCTTATAATAAAAGTCCTTCCTTCCTCATTTTTTGCGCACTGACTTTAAAGCATAATGTGAAAGCATATTGCATGCCTTGGATAACCATGTTAGCAACCGTAAATATCTAGAAGCACGTTGTTAATTTTAAATTGTTTTTTCCCTAAACAGAAGTTGACGAGAGTCACAAGGAGCGGTTTAGAAAGATAGTCACTGATGCCCCCGTCGAATCTTGAGGAGAATGCCGCATAGACATGAAAATACGTTGCTGAATTGTTTGATGATTTATTGCGATGTTAGGCTTGAAGTCATTTCAAAAAGATTATAGAAAATTTTAAAATCTTCAAGGTTGCGTACTTCATCAAGTTTAGAATGTCAAGTAACTGAGTGATTATAGACAAACTGGCCGCACCCAGAAATAATAAACCTTACGCGGCGTAAAACTTACGCCGTATGTTAATAGCAGCGATATATCATATCTGAGAGACACAACGAGTACTTTCTACAAGGACGATTAACATAACCGACATCGATCAGGTGTAATTTGATGTCAAATGATTAGGCTTACCGCGGCATTTTCTATTTTCCAGGTTCTTTTGAAAAATCTCACCAAACTACGAGTACATATACTTCAAGACACGCTTGGAAAAGTTGATCAATTAGATTTTTCAAAATGGATCTTCTTGTTGCTTTTTTGACCGATTTTTGTGGAGAAAATTGGCACTCATATCAGTTGAAGCCAATTTTGAGCACCTGCTACTTTGATTTTGATAATTTCGTGCACACCAAGTGAAAGTTGAGGTCAGCCTAAATCGATAGAGCCAAAAAATTTTATGCCAACTTCGTTTTTCACACTTTCCCGGGGCTCGAAAGTTGACCGAGACTGTCAGATATGAGATTTCAGAAATCTCAACTTTTGATATAGGCGCGCTATGATGACGTTCTATAGCTTAAATGAAAGCTTATGACTCACTTGATTTAGTGAGGCGGGATTTTTTTTCAACCAGCCGGTCATTCTCGCGGTTCATCGCGGTTCATTTCGATTTTTGCATTTTTTCACGTTGTAACCAAATCTGAACTAATAAAAACTCGGCCAGTAAATGGCCACTTATAGTCAACTGTAGTCGAAGTCGGCCGGAGGACCCCGGAGGACCTCCCTGATGGAAGACCATCCGCTGGAAGACCAATATTAAAATATTCGATATATGGCCGCGCTCGGCCAGTAAATGGCCACCTATGGCCAACATTGGTCTAGTTCGCCCCGTCGAATCTTGAGGAGAATGCCGCATAGACATGAAAATACGTTGCTGAATTGTTTGATGATTTATTGCGATGTTAGGCTTGAAGTCATTTCAAAAAGATTATAGAAAATTTTAAAATCTTCAAGGTTGCGTACTTCATCAAGTTTAGAATGTCAAGTAACTGAGTGATTATAGACAAACTGGCCGCACCCAGAAATAATAAACCTTACGCGGCGTAAAACTTACGCCGTATGTTAATAGCAGCGATATATCATATCTGAGAGACACAACGAGTACTTTCTACAAGGACGATTAACATAACCGACATCGATCAGGTGTAATTTGATGTCAAATGATTAGGCTTACCGCGGCATTTTCTATTTTCCAGGTTCTTTTGAAAAATCTCACCAAACTACGAGTACATATACTTCAAGACACGCTTGGAAAAGTTGATCAATTAGATTTTTCAAAATGGATCTTCTTGTTGCTTTTTTTGACCGATTTTTGTGGAGAAAATTGGCACTCATATCAGTTGAAGCCAATTTTGAGCACCTGCTACTTTGATTTTGATAATTTCGTGCACACCAAGTGAAAGTTGAGGTCAGCCTAAATCGATAGAGCCAAAAAAATTTTATGCCAACTTCGTTTTTCACACTTTCCCGGGGCTCGAAAGTTGACCGAGACTGTCAGATATGAGATTTCAGAAATCTCAACTTTTGATATAGGCGCGCTATGATGACGTTCTATAGCTTAAATGAAAGCTTATGACTCACTTGATTTAGTGAGGCGGGATTTTTTTTCAACCAGCCGGTCATTCTCGCGGTTCATCGCGGTTCATTTCGATTTTTGCATTTTTTCACGTTGTAACCAAATCTGAACTAATAAAAACTCGGCCAGTAAATGGCCACTTATAGTCAACTGTAGTCGAAGTCGGCCGGAGGACCCCGGAGGACCTCCCTGATGGAAGACCATCCGCTGGAAGACCAATATTAAAATATTCGATATATGGCCGCGCTCGGCCAGTAAATGGCCACCTATGGCCAACATTGGTCTAGTTCGGCCGGAGGACCCCCGGAGGACCTCCCTGGTGGAAGACTATCAGCTGGAAGACCAAAATTAAATAATGCTATGAAATGCCTTCCTGGGCTAAGAGTTGAAACTTTCGGCAAACTTTGGTCACTTTATGCCGGAGGACCCCGGTGGACCCCTTTTGCCGGATGACAATCAACTTAAAGACCAAAATCTAAAAAATTAACAATCAATCACAGTCAATTCAGTGATAGAGTCAGGGTTCTTTTCAATCAGAGTCAGGGCGAAGCCGACCCAAAGGAGAGGCAACGCCCGATTATTCTTTCAATCAGAAACAGGGCGAAGCCGACCCAAAGGGAGGCCACGCCCGATGATTCTTTCGATGAGAGTCAGGGCGAAGCCGACCCGAAGGAGAAGCCATGCCCGATTATTCTTTTCAATCAGAGTCAGGGCGAAGCCGACCCAAAGGAGAGGCGACGCCCGATTATTCTTTCGATGAGAGTCAGGGCGAAGCCGACCCGAAGGGAGGCCATGCCCGATTATTCTTTTCAATAAGAGTCAGGGCGAAGTCGACCCGAAGGGGAGGCCACGCCCGATGATCCTTTCGATGAGAGTCAGGGCAAAGCCGACCCGAAGGGAGGCCACGCCCGATGATCCTTTTCGATGAGAGTCAGGGCGAAGCCGACCCGAAGGGGAGGCCACGCCCGATGATTTCTTTTCAACCAGAGTCAGGGCGAAGCCGACCCAAAGGAGAGGCCGACCCCGATTTTCTTTTCAATGAGAGTCAGGGCGAAGCCGACCCGAAGATGAGGCCACGCATGATTATTCTTTTCAATCAGAGTCAGGGCGAAGCCGACCCGAAGGGGAGACCATGCCCGATGATTTCTTTTCAACCAGAGTCAGGGCGAAGCCGACCCGAAGGGGAGGCCACGCCCGATGATTATTTTCAATCAGAAACAGGGCCGACCCCTTATTGAAAATAATCATCGGGCGTGGCCTCCCCTTCGGGTCGGCTTCGCCCTGACCCTCATTGAAAAGAAAAATCGGGGTCGGCCTCTCCTTTGGGTCGGCTTCGCCCTGACTCTGATTGAAAAGAATAATCGGGCGTGGCCTCCCCTTCGGGTCGGCTTCGCCCTGACTCTTATTGAAAGAATAATCGGGCGTGGCCTCCCTTCGGGTCGGCTTCGCCCTGACTCTCATTGAAACGAATCATCATGCGTGGCCTCATCTTCGGGTCGGCTTCGCCCTGACTCTCATTGAAAAGAAAATCGGGGTCGGCCTCTCCTTTGGGTCGGCTTCGCCCTGACTCTGGTTGAAAAGAAATCATCGGGCGTGGCCTCCTTCGGGTCGGCTTCGCCCTGACTCTGATTGAAAAGAATAATCATGCGTGGCCTCATCTTCGGGTCGGCTTCGCCCTGACTCTCATTGAAAAGAAAATCGGGGTCGGCCTCTCCTTTGGGTCGGCTTCGCCCTGACTCTCATCGAAAAGGATCATCGGGCGTGGCCTCCCTTCGGGTCGGCTTCGCCCTGACTCTCATCGAAAGGATCATCGGGCGTGGCCTCCTTCGGGTCGGCTTCGCCCTGACTCTTATTGAAAAGAATAATCGGGCATGGCCTCCCCTTCGGGTCGGCTTCGCCCTGACTCTGGTTGAAAAGAAGTCATCGGGCGTGGCCTCCCCTTCGGGTCGGCTTCGCCCTGACTCTGATTGAAAAGAATAATCATGCGTGGCCTCATCTTCGGGTCGGCTTCGCCCTGACTCTCATTGAAAAGAAAAATCGGGGTCGGCCTCTCCTTTGGGTCGGCTTCGCCCTGACTCTGGTTGAAAAGAAATCATCGGGCGTGGCCTCCCCTTCGGGTCGGCTTCGCCCTGACTCTTATTGAAAAGAATAATCGGGCATGGCCTCCCCTTCGGGTCGGCTTCGCCCTGACTCTCATCGAAAAGAATAATCGGGCGTCGCCTCTCCTTTGGGTCGGCTTCGCCCTGACTCTTATTGAAAAGAAATCATCGGGCGTGGCCTCCCCTTCGGGTCGGCTTCGCCCTGACTCTGATTGAAAAGAATAATCATGCGTGGCCTCATCTTCGGGTCGGCTTCGCCCTGACTCTCATTGAAAAGAAAAATCGGGGTCGGCCTCTCCTTTGGGTCGGCTTCGCCCTGACTCTGGTTGAAAAGAAATCATCGGGCGTGGCCTCCCCTTCGGGTCGGCTTCGCCCTGACTCTCATCGAAAAGGATCATCGGGCGTGGCCTCCCCTTCGGGTCGGCTTCGCCCTGACTCTCATCGAAAAGGATCATCGGGCGTGGCCTCCCCTTCGGGTCGGCTTCGCCCTGACTCTGGTTGAAAAGAAATCATCGGGCGTGGCCTCCCCTTCGGGTCGGCTTCGCCCTGACTCTGATTGAAAAGAATAATCATGCGTGGCCTCATCTTCGGGTCGGCTTCGCCCTGACTCTCATTGAAAAGAAAAATCGGGGTCGGCCTCTCCTTTGGGTCGGCTTCGCCCTGACTCTCATCGAAAAGGATCATCGGGCGTGGCCTCCCCTTCGGGTCGGCTTCGCCCTGACTCTCATCGAAAAGGATCATCGGGCGTGGCCTCCCCTTCGGGTCGGCTTCGCCCTGACTCTTATTGAAAAGAATAATCGGGCATGGCCTCCCCTTCGGGTCGGCTTCGCCCTGACTCTGGTTGAAAAGAAATCATCGGGCGTGGCCTCCCCTTCGGGTCGGCTTCGCCCTGACTCTGATTGAAAAGAATAATCATGCGTGGCCTCATCTTCGGGTCGGCTTCGCCCTGACTCTCATTGAAAAGAAAAATCGGGGTCGGCCTCTCCTTTGGGTCGGCTTCGCCCTGACTCTGGTTGAAAAGAAATCATCGGGCGTGGCCTCCCCTTCGGGTCGGCTTCGCCCTGACTCTCATCGAAAAGGATCATCGGGCGTGGCCTCCCCTTCGGGTCGGCTTTGCCCTGACTCTCATCGAAAAGGATCATCGGGCGTGGCCTCCCCTTCGGGTCGACTTCGCCCTGACTCTTATTGAAAAGAATAATCGGGCATGGCCTCCCCTTCGGGTCGGCTTCGCCCTGACTCTCATCGAAAAGAATAATCGGGCGTCGCCTCTCCTTTGGGTCGGCTTCGCCCTGACTCTGATTGAAAAGAATAATCGGGCATGGCTTCTCCTTCGGGTCGGCTTCGCCCTGACTCTCATCGAAAAGAATCATCGGGCGTGGCCTCCCCTTTGGGTCGGCTTCGCCCTGTTTCTGATTGAAAAGAATAATCGGGCGTTGCCTCTCCTTTGGGTCGGCTTCGCCCTGACTCTGATTGAAAAGAACCCTGACTCTATCACTGAATTGACTGTGATTGATTGTTAATTTTTTAGATTTTGGTCTTTAAGTTGATTGTCATCCGGCAAAAGGGGTCCACCGGGGGTCCTCCGGCATAAAGTGACCAAAGTTTGCCGAAAGTTTCAACTCTTAGCCCAGGAAGGCATTTCATAGCATTATTTAATTTTGGTCTTCCAGCTGATAGTCTTCCACCAGGGAGGTCCTCCGGGGGTCCTCCGGCCGAACTAGACCAATGTTGGCCATAGGTGGCCATTTACTGGCCGAGCGCGGCCATATATCGAATATTTTAATATTGGTCTTCCAGCGGATGGTCTTCCATCAGGGAGGTCCTCCGGGGTCCTCCGGCCGACTTCGACTACAGTTGACTATAAGTGGCCATTTACTGGCCGAGTTTTTATTAGTTCAGATTTGGTTACAACGTGAAAAAATGCAAAAATCGAAATGAACCGCGATGAACCGCGAGAATGACCGGCTGGTTGAAAAAATACCGCCTCACTAAATCAAGTGAGTCATAAGCTTTCATTTAAGCTATAGAACGTCATCATAGCGCGCCTATATCAAAAGTTGAGATTTCTGAAATCTCATATCTGACAGTCTCGGTCAACTTTCGAGCCCCGGGAAAGTGTGAAAAACGAAGTTGGCATAAAATTTTTTTGGCTCTATCGATTTAGGCTGACCTCAACTTTCACTTGGTGTGCACGAAATTATCAAAATCAAAGTAGCAGGTGCTCAAAATTGGCTTCAACTGATATGAGTGCCAATTTTCTCCACAAAAATCGGTCAAAAAAAGCAACAAGAAGATCCATTTTGAAAAATCTAATTGATCAACTTTTCCAAGCGTGTCTTGAAGTATATGTACTCGTAGTTTGGTGAGATTTTTCAAAAGAACCTGGAAAATAGCTTTTAGCCGCGGTAAGCCTACAAATGATGTTAGGCAGTCATTCATAGCCTACTCGCTTGGTCTCGCTTATTCGGGGTTTAGATTTCTATGTTATACATCTCACATGTAACATCTGGCACTTCCGCCATGGAAAAAATTCGCGTATTACAGTGGTATGCGGTCACCTGGGTTTATAAACCCGGAGTCTCAAAATGCCAAGCCTGGTTCTACCAGTCCCAGTTAACCAGGCCTCTGTCTCGTCATCTTCATAACGGACTTCAAGTCCTTAGTGATTATTTTTGTACATCAGCTAAAAAGAGTTTAGCACAAAAATACTCGTGAGCGCAGCGATCACCCAGTCGCATCGCCACCTAGTTGCAGCGGGTCACGCAAAACTCTTTAAAAGAAGATTTTCTCGCTGAACGAAACATCAGAATATCCTGAGCAACCCGAAAATGAAGGTAATGATAAGAGAAAGCTTCAACAATGAGTATCCTTTTTTATCGATTCTTGTATAAATTCAAAAATATAAATACTAAAAAATATTTTTTAGACTTTCGCAACTCTCATCGCCAGCGCTGTTGCATCCCATAGCAGCTACTCCAGCTATTACAGCTCTTCAGGCTATTCCAGCTATTCCAGCTCCTCAAGTTCCTCCAGCTCTAGCACGAGCTTTGAAGGAGAATGCGGAGGAAGAATCACTGATACCGAAACGATCATCTACTCTCCTGGCTTCGAGAGAGGCTACTACTACAATTTCCTCGACTGCAAGTGGGACATCGATTTTGGAGACATTGCTGGCTTCAACATCGTCGCCAACACATTTGATGTCGAGTGGCACTCTGTCTGCGGCTGGGATACCGTGACAGTCGAAGCTAATGGCGATGAATTCAATTTCTGCGGATCCAACGGCTATCGACGACGACGATCCGCATCCGGTGACCACCCAAAAGAAGAAGATGAAGGCAAGGCGAATTACGATCTCGCCAACCCAAGTAGCGATGGATTCCCTGATTTCTTTGTCAGCGGTGGTCAGGCATCGATCAGCTTGACCACTGATTACTCCGTCCGAAACGCTGGCTTCGAATTTGTGTTTGAGCGAATGAGCCGACTTCAGGTCATCGAAATGCACCTAAACGTAAGTTCTTCTCTTTCATCCCGACTTTTAATCCAGCGATTTTTTAGCGAATTTTCGACTCGTTCAGCCGAGAGGAAGACTACTCCCGCCGATACACCGGCCGAATGACCAGGATTCTCAATAAAATGAAGGCTTCTGAAACCGGCGACAGTTGCTACGCTGAAAACGGATTCGCAGCCGAAGCCGCTGACATCCAAGTCTTCGACGCCGACAACATGTGCAAGCTCAACGGCCAACTCAACGCAGCCATCAACTCCTGGGCCCGAAACTGGGCCTGCGATGGACGAGGTCGAGTCCACCGACAGATCATCCGAGCTGCTCGAAAGGTCCGAAACTTCTACAACGACAGAGCTGGCTGCTAATTGTTCAAGCATTTTTTGAAGAAGATTTTTTTTCTGCCTTCGAGAAATCTATTTCGAATAAAGTTACTCATTCATTTACACTTGATAGTTATTTATTTTTTAATAAAATAAACGAGCGTCGCATAATCCTGTCGTTTATCAAATTCAACGCTAAATTTATGCGAAAACAGACCGGAAATTACTATCAACAATTTCGGTTTTCTATAAATACTCATCAAAATATGAGACACGACCTATTAAAACGACCCTTTGGAGAAAAAGTTAACCCGCTAATGAAACAATTTTTTTACGAAAACTATGAGTTTGTTCGTATTATTTTGGAGAGGTGTGTTTGTTTCTGGAGTTTCGCGAGGATTTCAAAAAAATGTGATCACCGTCGCCGTCGCTAAACAAGCTCCAAGGTCACTTGGTAAATGCCCTTTTCGCCACAATTAGAAGTAACGGTCTTCAAATAAAAATTCCCGAATATTTTTTTGAAATCTTCGAAAAGCCAAAAAATCAAGGAAGGACAATTTTAGAAAAAAAGAGAAGAAATTTAGATGAAAGACATTGAAGTCTCGCTAATTCAAGAAGAAGTTCTAGTCGATCAAGTGGTAAAATCAGGAAATTGTTCAATACAGTCAAATACAGTGACGAGGCTGAAAAGAGGGTTGGAGTATAGATTACTTTAATTTATACTTGAATTGAAATGTGAATATAAAAGAATAAATTTACCTTGAAAGGGATCAGTCAGTCGATTTTTCTCAGAATGGAAATTAATAATTTCAAATTATTCAACGATGAATTTGGCCAATTTTGAGGGGCAAGAGAAATTTACCTTCTACATAATTATGTTCATAAATAAGCAATGATCATTTTAATTGTGAAATAATCCTTATAATAACGCTGTAAATGACAGAAATGAACAAATAAAAGGACTCAGCGATGACCCCTTATGCCCGGTCGTAAATGCTACGCAAGACAAACTCGACCTTCATGCATTTTGCATCTGTAAGTACACAGAAGAGCTTTCTATTTCCCATTCAAGAGCTTAGCTAGAATAATTCCTTCCAAGTTGATCTACGAGAGAAATATTTCCAACCACATTGACCTTTGGGCTCTGGAATGTCTTTTCTCAATGAGAATTGAAAATGTTTACAGTACTTTGAACGCCCATCACATTGCGTCAATAGTAGACTATTTACGTCCAGCTCGGAGGGGACAAACAAGAGAATCCAGCTTTTTTGGATTATCAAATGTCCATTCCAAGATCTAACTGTATCTCAGAGCAAAAGAAACTGTTTTGTAGCGCAACTGGAGATAATCTTGTAGCGGATCAACTTTTCAAACTTTTTTTTGAGAAATTTTTTTTCTTGGAATTTACGAAAAAGATAAGGTCATTTACCTCCATCAAAATAACCTCCTTTGAAACCATTTTCAGCTGATGACTGGCAATCCGTCAAAGACCTGGACGGCTTCCCCGACAGTTATGGCCGCGACAACTCAACATTCGAAAACATCTACATCTTCTGTGAGCATGTCAACCAGCCCATGTTCATCAAGCTCTCAAACGGCCTCCAACTCATCATCGTCCTCGCCATCATCCTTCTCATGCTCGGACTTGGAGTCACAATGGAGCCGATGAAAATCCTCAAGTTCGCGAAAAGCCCGTCGGAGCAACAATTGCCACGCTCGTGCAGTTTTTGCTCATGCCAGTTGTTGCCTTTGGCTTGGGAAAATTGTTCAAAATGGACGAGATCAAAATGATGACGATGATCGTTTTGGGCTGTTGTCCAGGAGGAACGCTCTCGAATTTCATGGGTAAGAAATGGTCTTATACGCTTCATTTACAGTAATTTTCAGCCCTTTTGCTTCGTGGAGACATGAACCTATCGATTTTGATGACCTCTGTATCGACTGTGGTCGGCGTTGGAGCCATTCCGATCATGATCAAGGAACCGCGCTGAGCACTCATTTCCGCAGCTCTTGTTTACGAAAAACTTGACCATGAAGCACCGTCAATATTTATAAATTACCTTCTCTTGCGTAGTTTATTTGCTCAGCGCAGTAATAGGCCTTGAGTTCGTTCGTTGTCGACCCTTGCACCGATCTGACGGTGGATACTGTAGCTATTGTCAAACCACTTGTGCTGACGCTGTTTCCTTGTGCGATTGGAATGGTGATCAAGAAATATTGCAAAGGTAAAGGAACTTTGTCAAATTGCCTTATTTTTAATTCAGTGTCTTGAAATTCTGACTCAAGGACCTTCAGTGAAGGTCGATAGCCAGAAATTTCAAGCTGTCTGAAACACTGTCAAGATTGTTGAGCTTTTGAGACTGTCTTGTAGACTGACTTTTGCAATCGATTTTGAAATGTCTTCTAGAATCAAGACAGTCTACCAGACATAAATATTTATCGTCATTTTGAAATTTCGCGCTTTCAATTGTCTAAAAAGACTACCAATTATGGACATAAATTATTTGAGAGACTGTCTAGTAGACACTGAATTTCATAAGATGACCTTCTAATTATTTCTCTTAGACAAAACCTGCGAGATCATCATCAAAATTGGCAAAATTGGTATGCTCGTTGGTCTCGTCGCCCTAGTCGGCATCAACATCGCCCTCTACGGCTCCTCCCTTGTCAAACGCTTTCCCGTCGACATCCTCATTGCTATCAGCTGTGTGCCTTGGATGGGATTCGTCTTTGGATTCGTTTTTGCAAGGCTGGCTAGGGAGCCGCCAAGATCGGCGAGAACGATCATGTTAGAAACAGGATTGAAGAATGCGCAGATCTGCTTGATTATCATGATGATGGCGTTTCCGCCAGAGAAGATTGGGGTGCTCATGATGATGCCTGTTTATTTCTTGTTCTTTCAGGTAAAATTAACTAGATTAATTATATATTGACGGTATGTTTACAATTTGTAATAACTTTTTTTTGTCGAAAGCTGCTTATCTAAAAACATATAAATATGATAAAAAAACCCAATAATTATAGTATTTTTTTCTAGTGTCTAGAATCCGCCGTTCTTGCTTTCATCGTCACCCGCTATCTTGCCTCACAAGACGAAGAAACCCAAGAAAAGCTACTCGAATACGCCCCTGGCGCAGAAAAAGCCGAATTCCAGCGACAGGTCTCGACCAAGATTGCCAAAAGAACTTTCACCCCAGAAGGGCAGGTGGTGGAAGTTCGAAAGGAACGATTTGAGAATGTTCTTGTGACTCAAGGTAATTTTGATCGTAGTTTCGGGAATAAGAAACTAGGATTTTCCGAACGCTTGCTTGTAAAAATCATGCATGTAGAAACTGCATGCTCTAGAATTTCTAGAAGGCTTTTTTCTCTGCGCTTGCTTTGGCTAATTTGAGGCATTTTTCTGATATATTTTGTAGACAATCGAGGTGACTGCTCAATAAGTTTCATGTGCGGCTCTTGCGGAAAAGAAGCCGGCAACTTCCGCACCCTCTCCTGCAACACCGAAGATCTGGAACCTCAGAAAATGAATCCGATCTCGTCCCCTGGCCATCAAATGCGACTTGCTTCGACCCGATCTAATGATTTCGAGGCCGCCTAGAATCTTCAGCTTTCTTCAATCTTTCACTGTAAATACAAGACTGTAACGCACTCTCAATTTTTTGAGCACGCATGATTGAAATCATGGAAATAAAATCAGATAATAAATGTCAGTTCTCTGCGCCATAAAATGAATATGAAATTAAACAAAGAATTCATTTATACAAACTTAGGGACGTTCATAAAAACCTAAATAATTGAACTCATCAGCAGTAAATGGATGAACCTCCATTTTCTTCCAAACACCTTCTTGATAGTCAATCTTCAAAATACTTCTGATTTGAGTTACTCTGCGTTCATGTATTGCCCAGCAATCTCCAACCAAGCAATCAATTATTTTACCACTGCAGCTGTAGCAAGGTGCATCTAACCGGTGGAAAAAGAGTTTTCTTGAAAGATAGAAGACGTCCTCATAATAAGAATTTCGAGTGATAACGGGGATGACGATTGTTCTAAGATCCAACCAAATATTGTCAACTTTCCAAGAATCATTTTTTGATCTTTTAAACGTAGTATGGCCTCAAAATTCGGCCACCCTTATTTTGGGTTAGTTTTAGGGGGTCCCAAGGGGGCGAAACCCCCTAGGATAGACCTTAGGGTTAGGACCTGCGTGCTTCGGGGGAGGTTAGGGTTAGGGCGAGGGTAAGGGTTAGGAAAAATAAAATAAAAAATCACATCATAGGGTTAGGGTTAGGGTAATTGGTCGAGTTTTGAGGTCATACTCCCCTTATTAAAGAGCGGATTTTTATGATTCCGTGGCTAGTCTGCTTATCAAAACGCGTTGTAAGAAAGAATTGCCTTCTTTTTTAGCGTTATAGAACTGACTTGACTGTATCAAAGTCAGTCCATAAGAATCTTTTTTGAGTTCTATAATTAAGCACAATACGATTTCTCGTTATTAACTCCAAGTTATTTTATATTTATAAGAAACAAAAATATCAAAAAGAGATGAGATACTATTTTTGAACCTTACTGGAATCACTTGAATAATATCGGCGTCAAAATAATTGGATATCTTTCTAGTAACCTCATCAGTATTTGAAAGGGCAATGTTAGTCCAGTGTCCCTTCCGAGTTCTCCCATTATAATTCGTGTTTTCTTTGAACTCAACAATATTAACCACATTGAAGAAAGTCTTTGCGAGCAAGCCCTTAAATAAACGTTTTCGCAAGATTCACATATATTTTTCTTACAAAGCGTCTTTTAAAGGTAAACACGTGACTGTCACGTCCATTATTCGCAAAGAGAAATGGAATAGGCTTCTCAATCAATTTCAAATTTCGCGGATCGTCTGGATCTGCCACTTTGCAAGGTCTCAGAGTGCCGAATGCTTTCAAACAGAAAAAGAGCCGCTCGTGATGAATTATTTTTCTTTCACTATACTCAGTCTCGTAGAGCCCATGTCCACATGCTGAGCCTTCATTTTCATTATTGACTCGACCAAGTAAGGCGATTTCTTTAGCTTTTATTGTGTCTTCATCAATAACGGTCAGTGATAAATCTTAGAAGCTTCATAAATTTCGATTGTGATTAAGCAGGGGTCTCAAAAATTAAAGGCGAAAGCGAATCAAAATTTCGAAAGCGAAAGCGAAGCGAAGCGAAAATTTTTCGAAAAAATATAATCTTCGAAAAAGTGTACATTTCAAATTCGGTTTCATTTTTCGCGAAAATTTTTGGTAAAAAGCGAAAGCGAAGCGAAGCGAATTCGCTAAACGAATCCAGACTCCTGGATTAAGAATATCTTTTCTTTTAAGTAGCTCTTCCTGTATAGTATTTTTGCCTGAACGAAGTTCCTGTATCTCTGTATCTACTTTTAACGAGAAAATGCTTGTTCCTATTAAACACTGTACATTCGATCAAATTAGTAGAAAAGTCCATCTGAATATCCGTTATATTAACATCAAGTCTATTCAAAGCGGAATTGAAGGATAGAATATGAACATAATCATTACGCTCTCTTAGTGCTAGGGTAGGGAATCAGAGTTCGAAATTTTTGCGGCTCCCGGGCAAGGGGGCGGCGGGCGGGCGGGCACGGGCAGAATATTTAAGATTCCCGGGGGCAAAAACGGTCACGGGCACAAAAACGAGTTTTCCCGCGAGCCAAGCGGGCACGGGCACTATAACAAATTTTCCCGCGGGCAGATACGGGCACGGGCATGAATGAGAAGATTCCCGCGGGCATAAACGGGCACGGGCGATTTGCCCGCGTTCCCGCACGAAATATTCCCGAGGGCAGCCCGGGGGAACATTTTTTCTACTGCTAAATCTCAAGCCTATTTTTCAAAATAAGAAAATAAAATAAAAACGACCCTGAATCAATTCGGATTTTCGAATCGCAAGTTTTAGGAGCTAGTTAGAAACTACGACCGAATGGTCTCCGTTTCCCCAAGTTGGGCAAACGGCGATGTGAATTAATTTAAATTGATTGATCATATAACTTTTATTGTCTTCTTCACAGTCAATCCCGGCTTCACTTATTTCAATCCCGGCTTCACTTATTTCAATCCTGGCTTCAAAAACTTCGATCCTAGCTTTTCAGACGTCAATCTTGGTGGCTCAAACTTGAATCCTGGCATCTCCAGCGTCAATCCCGGCTTCTTCAATGCTGATCCGGGCGTCACTTACTTCAATCCTAGCTTCTCAAACGTCACTCCCGGCTTCTCAGTTGTCAATCATCGCTTCTCGAATGTCGATCATGGCTTCTTCAAGATAAAATTGGCGTTGAAAAAGCCGAGATGGAGATGGATGAAGCCGGGATCGACGTTGGAGAAGTCGGGATCGACGATGGAGAAATCGGGATTGACGTCGAAGAACCCGGGATGGACATTGGAGAAGCCATATTTGAAGTCGGTGAAGCGAGAATTGGCGATGGAGAAGCCATAATTGATATATTGTCGATGATATTGGAGAAAACATGATTGATGTTGGTGAAGCCAGGATTGGCGTTGAAGAAGCCAGGATTGACATTAAAAAAGTCAAATAATGTATAATGATCAATTAATATAAACTTTTTTCAGATCGCCGTTTGCCCAAATCTCCGTTTCTCCAAGTTGGCAAACGGCGATTTGGGCAAACGGCGACTTTGGCAAACGGAGACCACTCCGATTTCTGATCGAAACAATTCTGCATTTTGCAGAACTATTCTGCATGCACAATGTGCATTGTTCATCGTCCATGAGTTTATTTTTGCATATACACGTGCTTTTTTAAGATTAACGAAGTTTTCCAGCCCATTTCCGCCTTAAAGACCCCGAACACCATACTTTTTAGAATCAGCAGAAAATTTCAAAATCTTTGACGGTTTAAAATTCTAGAGAACTCCACTTCCGGTCGATTCTAGAGCCGGAAGTTGACGAAATTTAGTTAAAATGGTAGAGTGTGACCTATCAAATTGATGCTCAGAAGATTTCGAGTCATCCTAAAATCAATATTTCAGAAGAAACAGTCCCAAACCTGGTCAAAACGTCCGTTAAAATTTTGTAAAAAAAAGGCATAAAGTGATGAATTTTTTTCACTTTTTTCCGGTTTATTTTACCGCGGTTGGTCTTGATTCTTGGTCTAAAATGATAGGAAATCGTCTGAGCATCAATTTTATAGGTCACACTTCACCATAACACCTTAATTACGTCAACTTCCGGCTCTGGAACCGACCGGAAGTGGAGTTTTCTAGAATTTTGAACCGTTAAAGTTCTTAAAATTTTCTGTTGATTTGTAAAGATATAATGTTCGGGGGTCTATAAGGTGGAAATGGGCTGGAAAACTTCGTTAACCTTAAAAAAGCACGTCATAACAGTTCTGTATGCAGATTAGTTTTCAATATACTCCCTCAAGTATTTGGTGTCTATTTCCACGCTATTTAAATAGTTTAAACACTTTTTCATAAGGTGCATTGAATCTGCCCGTGCCCGTTTAAGCTCGCGGGAATCTTGCCCGTGCCCGAATTTGCCCGCGGGAATATTTTATATTGTGCCCGTGCCCGCTTGGCCCGCGAGAAAATTCGTTTTTTTGCCCGTGACCGCTTTTGCCCTCGGGAATCTTCACTTTCTTGCCCGTGCCCGTATCTTCCCCCGGGCAAACGCGGGATTTCGAACTCTGGTAGGGAAAAGGTGGGTTAAAAATTGTAGTCCATGTTTTCGAGGAAATCTTTTCTTAGAATTTTATCGACCCTCGCCTGAGTGACGTATACTTATCAGTATAAAAATCATATTTAGCCTTCACAAATACTACTGCTTTGGTTTGATTAGTCTTGGTACATATATACTCGGGACATGGGCATCCATCTGGACATTTTTCATGCAAGGGGCAGATCTGTTCGGTTGGAACTCCGATGTGAAGACAGATTTCAGAGCATTCACTCATATTCTTTAAGAAATATTTTGCGTGGTCGTGTTTCAAACAAAGCTGCTTGCACATTTCAGCACCGAATTTCACTACTTCGAGGCATTCCTTTTCATTCGCTTCACTTTCTTCTGGAGTGAATGAAATTTGCTCTTCATAGCCAGGCGGGGGAATGGTTATTCCGTCTTCCGCTGAAATTGGCATGACAAATGTTTTGAAATCTTCATGAAATGGATTTCCGCAATTTCTCAACGGTTGGACACACTCTCGCAAAGGATGATCAAGAATGCATTTCTTGTACTCCATCACACAGGCAGAACCGAAGCCAGCCGTAAATTTCTTTCCCTCAAAAACAAGATAAGATGTCAAAAGCGCAACAGCAATCCAAAACAACGACCCCAAAGAAACAACTGTTATCAATTGTGGCAACGTTCCAAAGCCACTAGAATTATTATATGATATACAGTTTATTTGATTTCATACTGATTATTAATTGGGTTCCTGACGTATTGAAATCGTCCCTTTGTTTTGTAGTGCTTGACTCGGAAGGTGTTCCATTTTTGCAGTTGTTTTCTTGCCTCCTGCTCCGAATTTGGAATTATCCTGAAAATTTTAAATATAACAACTAGCAATAAGATATTGTGAATATCTTACCAAACTTCGTTGTCCACTACAACCGCCTTTCCGCGGCTTGAGCAGACAACGCATTTCGCTTGCCAATCTCTCATTTTATGAAAGCTCTTTATGAAGAAGCATTTCTTGAGAAGGGGAGAGATTGAGCTTTGAGAACAGCGTTGACAACCTTGACAATGTCAGTTTGACATGAGAGCGATCAAAATTGACGTTAACTTTTCAGAATGCTCTCAGATAAGAATAAGAATAAATTGAAATAAATGAATTTGTCCTTTTGGTCTAGAAAAGGCAAAAAGACCCCTCGGCTCTATCAAAATCGAAAAAGCGAAATCATCATGATCTCAAAATTTGAGCTTTGACCTTTGGACTGGTAGAAGAACTAACGAACGCACGACGATAAGTTTTCGCTGGTTCTTCAAATTGCTTTTCTTTGCCAAGAAACCGCAGACCCTTGTTTGCTAAGTGCAGCTATTGCGGTAGAAAAGTTCTCAAACAGCTCATTTTTACTACCAAAAAGCTTTCATTGATCAAGAGATACTGAAATTTCACCTTGAATCCTGAATTTTCAACCTTTTTTCTTTCCCGAAAAAAGTGCTTATTTAGTGAAATATTTTGTTTTCAAGTTTTTCAATAGACTAGACAGACACAAAACGCATCATACGACGCGTATTAGCACCGACAAGTCTTGTAACTCCCCCATATCAGTTTTTCATATCCTGGCTAGACTTATATATGATATATAATATATCAAAATCAGCCTTTACGCTTTTCAGAAATTCGTGAATAAAGAAGAAAAGAAGAGAAAATGGGAGAAGAAGTGGATAAATTCACAGGTAAAGAAGTTTTAAAATCAAACGAGAATTTCAAGCATAAAATTTCAAACAACTTTAGTTGATGATTTTATAGACCCGGTGTCTTTTCGACCAAATTTGAGTTGTCTGAGTTTATTATCCTCGTTTTGCAGAAAATTTTTATTGAAGAATTTTTAAGAAAATTAATTAAACTCTACAATTTCTGCCCTCTTGATTGAAAATCGACATTTTTGGCTAATTTAACATGATTTTATAAAATATATCGGACTTGACTTCTGAAGCTTAAATCCTAACCCTGCTCTAAAAGACATTGAGAAACAACTGTAGTTATTATCTTGGCTAAAAACAAAATTCGAATTCAACCTCATTTGATCCGCTTTTGAAAAATTGATCGATCGATATTCGCGGGTCAATTTTCATGTCTCACGTCTTCCTCGGAATTTGTCTTTTTTCTCAAACCCTTTTTCTCCTTCTTTTGCTCCCCATTCTTTCAATTTTTCTAATTTTTCGAATTCGAGATAAAAGAGAGAAAAGGTGTGAGGGCGGCAATTGAAGGTGACGGCTGAGTTCACCAAGGTTTCAAAGCTCGTCAAATTATGGCCCTTTGTGTGTGGCAAACCACCAACTCAAAATAGAGGAAAATAACAAGAAGAAATATTTGAAATTTTTTCACCTTCAGTTGATAAGGAAAAGAGAGGGAACTTTATTTCTTAAAAATAAGAGATTGTTAAAAAGATGGAAGAGAAAAAAGAAGAGAGTTATTTAACTACAGGTTAAAATTTATCGAATTAATTATAATTTTTTAAATAAAAAATATGATCAATGATACGATAAGCTTCGATTTGGTCTCATAACATTCGATGATTTCTTTCATTATTTTTAATTTTTTCAGGTTTTGACTGGTGCTGGAATGTCCTCCAACAAGTCACCCTTTACCACATTCTCGTCGTTATCATGGGTAAAAATTTCAATCTAACAGCTGAATCCCCTAGTCCTTTATTCTAGTCGGGTTTACCGGATTCATCGACGGTCTTCACTCAACTTATCCAGTCTTTGCCCAGAAAAAGCAAGGTAAACATCTCGTTAGTTCAAATTTTTGGCGCTGCGCCATGAAAGATGTCCGCTTCGCACAAAAACAAGTTTTCAATATCGTAATTATGAAATTCAATTGATTCTTTAGATGTTCGCTGCCCGACAGGCTTGGATGACTACACTGGCTACAACTTTACTTTTTCCGAGCTGCTGAACATTACGCAAGTCTCAATCGAACAGGAATGCGAAGCATACGAAGTCCCTGTAACAGACTGTTCCGACTCATCCCTTCTCCTTCCCGACTGCCTCTCCGCTCTTGACAAAAGCGGGTACGACACCCTCAACTGCACTTCCGAAACAGTTATCTTCGACACTTCTCAATTCACCGAAACAGTGCCTTCCGAATTCAAACTTGCCTGTGGATCGTTTGGAAACTCAATTGCTACGAGTATGTCTTTTGTTGGCTTGTTTATTGGATCGTTTTTGGCCGGCTATTGCTCTGATAAATGGGGAAGGAAGATAACGATTATTGTGGCTGTTGCGGCTTCTGGTTCATTTGCGCTTCTTCAGGTCTGAAAATTGATATTTTTCATAAAAATTTTGATTATAAAAAAACCACAAAGATGTGAAATTTTATTCAAATAAGAATTTTTAATCAAGTGATACATGGTGAATCAATTTTTCTTAGATAAACAGTAAATGCTTTTTCGAGCTGATATTTTATTTTCGATTTCTACACTTAACAATAATTAAGGCAATCCTTCCCGGATATCTCGCATTCGTCACCATTCGAATCTTTGTCCAGTCCGCCAATCAAGCTGCTTACATCACCTACAATGTCTTCGGTATTCCGATTTCCTTTGCCCCCATTTCATTCATTTTATCTCTTAGCCGTGGAATTCGTTGGCCCAGATGCACGAGGATATGTTGGCATGATCCCGAATTTCCTCTTCGCCGCTGGCTATGTTTTTATGAGTCTTCTTTCTTACATATTCCCGCATTGGAGACATCTGACTTATGCAATTGCTTTCATTACACTGCCCTTTGCACTTACCTGGTGGCTCTGGCCGGAATCGCCAAGATGGCTCTACAGCTTGAAACGATACGATGAAGGACGAAAAGTTCTAGAGCGATTCGCCAAGGCCTCGAAAAGCGTCGATTACAACAACGTCGAGCTTCAAAAACTCAATCCTTCCTCTTCCTCTGGCGACGCCGAAGAAGACTTCTACGCAACTCTCCGTGAAAAATGCGAGGAAGTAGCTGATACTGAAAAACCCGAAGAAGAGGCTGAAACGACCAATCATACAGTACTGACCTTGTTTACTTCTGGCACGCCATTGTTGATGGTGACATTGAACTTTTGCTTCCAATTCATTACCATTGTCATGGTCTATTATGGACTGATCTTTTCCGCCGGGGATCTTCCTGGAGACATTTATATGAATAATGTTATCAATGGGCTTGTCGAAGTCGCTGCATATATTCCCACCTTCTTCCTCTTAGAGGTAATAAGATAGAAAGAAATAAGGATTGGAAATTTTCTTAGATCTGGGGTCGCCGGATTCTCCTCGGTGGACCGCTTATCCTCGCCGGCGTTTGTATGCTCGGAGGAATGGCCCTAAAGCTCTTTATCGCAGCTGAATGGACAATAGAATTCTTCAGGTAAACAGTTTCCAGTTTGCAAAAGGATATCCTTATTTCTCAGGTGGCTCATGTTTGGCGCGAAACTCGGAGTTTCCGGATCTTTTGCTGTCATTTGGATCTACGGAGCAGAGTTGTTCCCGACTGAAATTCGAGGAAATGCTTTGGGACTTGGATCGATGGTTGGCAGAATTGGCGGCATTTGTGCGCCGTTTGTGAATGAATTCTGGAAATCTGTAAGTCTTGCGAGTAGTCGATTTAATGACAACCTCATCTTAGATCCCATGGCTACCTCCAGTCATCTATGGAGGTTTCTGCGTCGCCTCGGGCGTCTTACTCTTCACTCTTCCTGAAACTAACGGTCGCCCTCTCCTCAACACCATTGCTGAAGCGAACAAGGTATTTTTTGAAAACATGAAGGACTCTGCTTGATTTATATTTTTAGTTCTACGCGAATCACAGTAGTAAAAAGGATGAAGATGAAGAGTAGAATATTTCAAATTAATAAAAACCCGACCTAAAGAACAAATAATAAATGAACTGATTTTCTGTATACTGAAATAAACTTCCATGATCATTACTCATTACTTTCTTCATGACATTCAAATTATAAATTTCAAGAATCACAAATCTACATCAGAGAGTCTGAGTGGCAGAGAACAATTGTATCCATGTTGTCCGGTCAAACACTTGTCAAATTTTGTCGCTTTCATTTCCGCGGTTGATTTCTCACAATTTATTTCTGTCATGGATTTTTCTGAAAAAGGCCGGTTGACACCTTTTGTCAGAATTCTAGTGCAAAACGCTCTGGAAGAAGATCAGAGTTTCGGAAGAATAACGCCGACGGTAGATGAATTGGTGGCGAGAACGCTGGAAGATGGTCGAAAATCGGCGCAAAGAGAGATTCAGGTTCAGTTTGATGAATATTTTTGTTGAAAGTAATTGTTTGTTGACCTTTAATTGAGTTCAAGCATTGAAAAAAATTTTGCTAGGAAGCGCTAGAAGAAATCGATCGAGCGCGATTGACTCCTTTTGTGAACGAGCTGGTAGCCGAGACAATAGAACTGATCAGGTAGGATAAGATCCATTCAAATAGCCCATTTGGAAACTACTTCCGGACAAGAACTTTCGCTCTGTTATTCAGTAATAATTGACTTTTTCCACTTTGGAGATAACGAAGAGAAACTTTATTTCAGAGAAGAGAAGAAAGAATTGAAAGGTGAAGAGGTTAAACAAGGTGAGCGATATTAATGATTGAACACTAGAATTAATAAAAAGAGGAATTGTTTGCGGAACAAGCTCTTATCTCTTTGATCGTTTTTAAAAGAAAAAAAATTAAGTGGAGAATCTGGATCAAAAGAGTCCAGAAGCAACAAGTGCCAAATCATCAGACTCTTCAAAATCACCTTCTCCGGCTTTTGAGAGAGAAAGTAAATCAAAAGAAGCTTCAAGAGTTGCATCAAGAATGGCAAAAGAGACGATCGAAGAAGAAGTTTCTAAAGAGATTGTCGAGAAAGCGATGGAAGATGGACTCGTCTCGGCTTCAGGAAATGATTGGATAACCGTATATAATAACCTACATATAATTCTTTTTTCATGATTCGAATGGCAACTTGAACTCCGGCGTTACAAAACCAAATAGAAATTATGGTTTTTCAATAATATAAAAGCCTCAAGAGCTCTTTCTCGTGCTCTCAGACCCGAAGATTCGCCAGCTTCTTCAAAATATTCAAGTCGATCAAGCACGCCTGAAAAATCATCAACAACCACTGAAGAACTCAAGAATTTGAACGACTTTTCACGAGATGCCTCTCGAGCTGCATCGAGAATCGCCAAAGATGCTCTTGAAAATTCCAAATCAATGAACATCAAAGAAGAAAATTCAGCAGAGCTGCCCTTAGAATCTTCTAGAACTGCATCTATAATGGCCAAAGGAACCACTGAAACAACCTCTGGTCAAGATAAAAGCGCTGACTCAAAGAATGTTTCTAAGGAAGCTTCACGAGTTGCTTCGAGAATGGCAAGAACCGCGATTCTGAATCAACAAGATTCAAGTTCGAGCGAGTCTGACGAAGATGCGTCAAAAAATGCGTCAAGAATGGCATCTAGAATGGCGAAAGAAACTCTTCAGAAAGACCTTGTTAGCAGCAGTTCGTCAGATTCTGATGACAACAAAGAAGACCTTATTGATGCGTCAAAAGAAGCTTCTAGGATTGCCTCTAGAATGGCAAAGGCCGCTGTTGAGAAAGAAGAAGTATATTCTACCGATTTTGTGGACGATGAAACAAAGAGTGGTTATAATGGAGAATCATCAGAAGCCTCTAGAATTGCGTCGAGAATGGCAAACGACGCTCTGAAAAATGAAATGATGACATCTGTTGTTGCCGGAGAAGCCCTAGAAGACGGTCTTTTATCAGCCAATGCTTCAAGAGCTGTTTCTAGGAAAAGCTTCAACAACTCTTTTTAGAAAATTTAAGATTCATCTTGGAACATGAAGATATATGCGGTTTTTTTTTGAGTTGTCAAGCTTGTCAAAAGAGCTTTCAATGTTGACCCTAGTCAAAATGGAGATTCGGATGTTATTTCAGGAAATTCTAGCCCAGAACTTCCGACTGGCAGAATTAATGAAGGAAGGGATTATTATTTTTTCATCTTTTTACCAAGGAGTAGACAATGTTTTTTTATTTGATTAATTATCAAGTAATGCACCCGATAAAGCCGAAGTCACAATAAATGCACCTGACTCGGAAGCGACTGTAATATCTGACAGTATCAGCGCTCCTAGGTCTCCTATCGCCGCCGAGCAAACTTTGGGATCTTCTGATCCTCGAATCACTCCATTGGTTTCTGATATTGTCACGTCTTCAATCAATAATGGTTCGTCTTTACCGCTCTGAATTATGTTTTACAAGTCATTTAGGAATGGAATCAGCAGAAGTGAGCAGGAATGTCAGCCGGCTTGGGAAGCCAATTTTGATCGATGCGCTGAAATCTGCGGAACAAAGTCGGGTTGCCTCTAGAATGGCAGAAGAGGAGACAAAACGCGTCACATTCAATTTCGAAGCGGCAAAAGATGAAAAAGAAAGCGGAAAAGAGGAAAACGCCAGTTCCAGTTTTGACCACTTTCAACAAGAAGCTGCGGATTTAGTCCAACAAGCACTTCTCAATGGCCTTCAAAGCGCGGAGAATTCTAGAGCGCAGTCAAGAATGGTCGAATCTTCTGACAACCAAAGTTACTACCCTCCAATAACCCCCGAAGTCATGAAAATTGTCCAAGAAGCGCTTGACGAAGGCATTCTCTCGAGAGCATCGAACTGTAAGATTTTCGTAGTCATCATCAGAAAAACTTTTCTTTAGATTCCGAAAAAGATCAACCGCGGATGACTCCCGTCGTTTTGAAGCTCGTCGAAGATGCGATGCGCGGCGGTCTCGAGAGCCCCCTTCCGGAAGCGCCATTTCCCGTGAGTCCGGAATTCCTTACTCGACTTTAAAACCGTTTTTTTTTCAAGGAACAAGTCGCTTCAGCAATTCAACCTTTCCTTTCTGAAGCCGGGAAGGATGCGAGTTTTCTGTTTCAAAAGCTACAGGGTGAGAATAAACTCTGGTTCTGTCTCTATTGACTTAATTTTCGTTCAGAGTTATCGGCAATTCTGGCACTTATCTTGCGGGATCATCTGATGGAACTTCCGTCTTTTACAAGCGACCTTAATTTGCTGAAAATTGACGCTATCAACAGAATGATTGACAATTGCGAGGGGGAAAGTAATATGTGTCAAGCGGCTCAAAATAAACTTACAGGAACTATGTCGAGAATTTCTTTAAAATCTAAAATTGGATTTTTTTTAATGACTTTTCACTATAAATTTCAGTATAAATTTTTGACCTTGAAAAACAGTAGTCGAAACACTTTTACAGGCGATTTCCCTCGTTGGTAAGTAGCTGGTCAGAATGAGATCAGAGGGGGAGATTTGTTACTCTTCATATTTACGCTAGAAAGAGAAAATCGTGACAATTTTTGGGTATTTACAGAATTGTGATATTTGCACAGGCTTGGCTCTGCACGACAGCCAATTCTGTCATCATATTTTTCGCTGTTTTTGCACTCAGAACTTTTTGATTTTTGAAAATTTGAAATCATGGAAGAGAATATTTTAGAGCTAGAGAATGACGAAGTGGAAGAAGGTTGATTTTATTCAAAGAAAAAAAGACGGTTAATTTTTTATTTTAGCGAAACAACTCGAAGGAGCAAAGATAATGAAAAAAGAAGGTAAGAAACTGTTTTCAAAATATGAATTTTCTTTGATCAATTTGAAATTGACAATTTTGTAATTAATTTTCATGAAAAAATTATTTAATTTTTAGAGGAAATTTTACCTTTTCTAGGGAAAAAAGAGTCCTAGAGTTGGACAGTTAATCTTTTGTATTTTTTCATTGAACGATTTTAAGAGTTCTTTTCTATAAAAAGCAAAACTGTAAAAATCAATTTTTGCTGAGCACACAGTTACTATCTGCAAATACTGACATTTATTGCTTAGGAAAGATCACTTGAGTCAAACATAAACATAGCGACCGTGTGCCCAAATCTTTTCATCTCCAAGCGCTGATAAACTAATCTCACTCAATTCTCAAATGTCCAAAATTCTGTTACTTTCACTTGGGATCTTTATTTGTTTGGATGTGGATTTTTACTTGTCAATCAAGATGCCATTATTAAATTTCTAATAATTTTCTATCAATGAAGAAATTCTAAAGAAAGCATATTTTTATTTCAAAAATCAGAGTTTTATGGTGTCTAAAAAATACTTGAAATTAAAATTTTTTGTCGAGATAATTTAAATACAGTAACTGCGAAACATAGGACGAATTTAACTTTCATGTTGTAGCAAATAATTTGACATTTAAAAAGTCAAAAGTGCCACTTCACGCTGTCTTTTGTGGAGCCAAATAGCCAGATTCCGTCGCCATGGCAAAAGTTTCAAAAATATTTTAGGAGATGTTTCTGACCAGCTGATTCAAAACCTGCAAGAAAAGGCACTTGATGAAGGGCTTCAATCTGCGGAGGCATCTGCTAGACAATCAAGGATAGAAAAAGAGGATGAAGAAGAGGAGGATGATGGAGATTCGGGCTCGGAAGTCTCTTATTCATCTCATTCTTCTTCAGGCAGAGGATTCAATTAAAAGCATTCTTTTTATTCATTCTAAGCAGATGAGGACTCTCTCTCATTTTTGAGTTTATCAAATCAAAATATGTTATACCTCTCGAGTCATTTTAAATTTGTTTCATTTTGCGAAGTCAAATATCTACTTAAATAATTTAGAATCAGAAGAGGGCGTTGTCCACAAAGAAGGTTTTTGATCGACTTGTCACTTGTTTGAACAAGGAACTGCCCTTTTTCTGTGTTGATAGCATCAAAAGATGGCCTTCTTTTTTATCTTTTTTGTTTGAACCCTTTCTTTTGACAGCGATTCATCTCTGCGCGAGTCCAAATCTCCTTCTCCAGAAGAACAACTTCTCAAAACAACCCTTTCCGAAGTCCTCCCTGACCACGTGATCCCCACCATCGTTGGAACTGCTCTAGATGATGGTCTCGAAAGTGCTCAACGATCCGCAGCAGAGTCTCGAGCTGAAAGTACTCGACCAACATTTTCGGAAGAAACAGGGTCGGTAAAAAGCTCAAGATCTGGCTCAAGAATGAGCTCTAGAAAAGGTTCAGTAAGCTCTCAGGACTCGACTGCTTCTGATGCTTCTACAGTCATTTCCGTCGATGATGGTAAGACGATTGTACAGTCTTTTCTAGAGCAAAAATTTTAAGCCTTCGTTCCGCCAAAAGACCCAGCTGGGTACAAATCTTCTTGGACCCGCTTTGGCCAGCTGAAATGCGTTTTTGAATTGAACTTGCCAAACAGATTTACAGAAGTTGACTTCGAAGACGACTTACTCGAGCAAGGTAAACGAATAAATGAGATAAAGGAGAGAATTATTTTTGAAGCGCTCTCGAATCATGACGAGTCCCTGTCTCCGGTTCTGTCCTTTCTCAAGCCGGATACAGACTATTCTGTTCTTATTCCGTTTGAACTTCTCTATAGGTCTAATACAAGGAAGGTGGTTGAAAAGATTATATTTTTGAGCTACGAAAGTTCTTTTATAGCGACGAAAATGTCAGTAAAGCGCTCTTTTTGGTCAATTTTAGGTCTGTTCTTGAAATGACCAATAAGATTTGAGATTGAAATTTTCGTTATATAAGCGACTTGATGTAGAAAAAAGGAATTTTTTAACCGCTGAAAAAGGCATATTCGCGCTCGAGGGTCAAGAGATGGCATTCACTGGATTGATCTTCCAGCTGATGGAAGATTTGTTGATGGTTTTGAAGAAAACTTCGCGAAAATTTCAACCAGAAGATGCAAATATGTCACTCTCGTTTATGGTATCCTGCGAGATAGGCTTGAAGTCAGTACTCATGGAGGCATGGTGAAATCGAAGGCTGATTCAAGGATTTATTTTCAGGAATGAGTTTTGTTTATTTTCCTTGGCATACAATCATTTTAACCGAATAATTACGCAATAATCGATGGAATGATTTCTAACACTTGAGTTTCATTTTTTACCGTATTTTGATAAAAAGATCTCTCCTTTTATAAGCTTTTTCATAAAAAATGGCGCTGTTATCCATGAGAACCTAACCAGCATTTCTCGGTGGGATATTTGCGTAGCACATTTTCTTGGACTCTCTGATTGCTTGTCGAAAAATTTCCTGGAGACCTAGATTTAACGCCGAAACGCATATACGACCCATTTTTGGGTAATACGATTTTGCTCATCAAAAAACCCATATTTTATTTGATATACGCATATAATATGACCACGCTCAAGTTATATTTTTGTAGCTTAGAGTCCGGTTATAATATATTAACCCGGATTTTTATTCTCTTTATGCCCAAATCGCGACAATATTGGGTTAAAAAATGGTCAGAAATTGGCAAAAATGGCCATGCGTTCCGGGGTTAAAGAGGTCGACTCTAGTAATAACAATAACTCAACAAAAGTTCCCATCGAAAATTTCCCGCCACCGGCTGACAATTGGCATGAGAGTGATTCCCATTTCCGCGGATCTGATCCACCGAACCAAATACGAAGGAAATCTATGCCGGATGCTTGTTGGCACAAGTTCTATTATTTGCCCGGAAATACCGAAATACAACTTTCCTCTGCGAAAAAGCTACGTTCTCAATTGCAACTGCCCGTTCTCCGATCAACTGGCAAAATATCAATCTGGAGGAGCAGGCTTTCACTCTCAAGCTATCAGAAGACAAAGTATCGCTCCGACGAGTCAGAATCAGCTGGATCCGCGGCTGGATGAGCCGGTTAGATTGTTGATTCAGGAAATGGATGGAAGCTGGTCGGTCAATCATGATGTCAAGTTGAGAGAGAGCAAAAGACAGAGAGGACTCGTTTCGCTAGAGCTTCAGAATCCAATCAGATCTCTTTTGCTCATCAGGTAAGAATCTTACCGTAAGATTCCTATTCCTTGGGCAAATGCTAACTTGAAATCTTCAGAACTGATGGTCGGCATCCCGATAGTGCAATTCTCAACATCCTCGAAGAACTCCTCTCTTTCCAGCGCCAGAATCCGATCAAAATGACAATTTGCCGCCGAAAAGAAAACCCAGAAGAACAATCAATCTTCGTCTTTCACGAAAATGAAGAAGACATTTTCATCAAAGACTTTACTGTCGGAGAAGAAGCATATGAAAATAATTTTGATGAATCGACCCCGAATTATATGGTCAGAGAGGGGCAGATAATTTGGTTCAATGTGAAGGGAAATATTCAAATCAAACGACCGAAGGAAGCGGGAGAGTGGATCTGTGTTCGATACAAGAGACATTTGATTTCACAGGCTCAGATGATGGTAAGATAATTCTAGAAAATATTCAGATTAAAAGCCATAACATGAAGTTTTATTAATTGCCATAAATATTTACGATATTTGAGACCGAACTGAAATTAACAATAAACGAATAACGCCTAAACCACTTAGAAGAGAGTCTAACAATTTAGCCAAGACCCCTTACCTCCCCTCAAAACTTTTTATCAATAATTAAAAATTTTAAGCTTTCCTACACAAATCAATATGGGAACCACACTTCATCCTCTTACCGCGGGACATTTACCGCGATGGTCTCATCGAAGAAATCCGGCCTGGAGAAACTTGCTTCTGGAACTGATTGTGTATCGACCCCGACGCTCATTGATAAAACCTTCGTCATCTCTAGAAAAATCGACGAATCAAGATGCCTGCTAGAAAAACTCGATCATGTTCTAGTGGAAATTCCAGTAACGCTGCCGAAGGTTCCGATTCCGAAGATAACTCTTCGTAGACCAAAACTCATTCGGCGCCTAAGGTGATCCCCGTCTTGAGATTTAATAACGCCTACCAAATTCTAGCGTCGTCGAAGCTGAAGAAAGAAAACCGTCAGATCCGGCGACAAATCTTGCAAAACATCTGAGCGAATATGAGACCAAAAGATTTGGCGAAACCCTTGGGGTGATTGTTATTTTCGAATAAATCTTGTTACCCTTATTTCTAGCTTCAGAGAGGTGGACTGGGAATCCTGAGCAAGCTGGAGAAGCCCGAAAGAATCCGATCAATGATCTGTTCCTGGAGACGCGCCGAACCAATTATGACAGGTACACCTTAACCCGCTCTCCCGTAAAGCCATTTTCAGACACCCGATCGCATCTGGCATCCCGACTAGAAGAAATTCACCGACCAGATTTGAAGCGCTTCGTCATCAAGCCAGTTTTACCTCCAGTCGCTCCGAGTTGAGCTGTTTTCTGCATGCATGTGTACATAAGATATTTTTTTGAGATTATGCACACGATATTTTTTGATATGTAATAAAGACATTTTATTTTTTCACTTTTGTCAGTTAGGGGTTTATTTTTGATTGTAAACGTAAGATGCATCGTAGTCGGATTCGACGTAATCTTCATATGAAGACTTTTTATTGGTCAATTTTTTTATCCTAGAATTAAGGCTTTCCTCGAGTAAAGGACCTTTCCTGGCCGACAAGTTCATCTCTTTCTTCTGCAATCGGAACTGCGTGTCTCAAATTGGTTCTGCCCTCATCAAAGTTGTACGGAACAAGTTCGGGCTTTTCTGCATCAGAATCTTCTTCGTTGAAAATGCATTGGAAGTACCCGGGAAAGTTTTGACAAATTTGATCCTCTGCGCAATCGTGGAGTCCAAGCTTGCACTCGTCAATGTCCTCGCAAAGATGAGAGCCGCCAGGTCGAGCGTAGCCCTGAAAATGAGGAGAGAGAAAGAAGGGGTCTTTACCTTGGCGCAATCGCATCTGTAGCTTCCGTAGACATTGTGGCAGACCTCGCTGCTTCGACAAATTCCGATTCCTTGGGTCAAGCATTCGTTTTCGTCGACGCAGGTTTTTCCGTCATGTCCAAGAATAAAGCCCGGCTGCGCGAAAATTTATATCATAATAATTTGGAAGAACCATAACTCAACTGTTGAAAAAATAATTTGGTTTTTTTATCATCGACTAGATTTGAATATAAAATGTTACATAACGGAACAATTTCATTGCCAGTATAATTTTGCAGAGGATTTTACCTTTGGACAAAGACAAAAAGCCACCCCATTCTTTTCTTCGCAATCCATTTCGCATTTCTAAACCAGCTCGGTACACCCTTAAATCCCTCGCGGAATTTACCTTTAGCTCACAAAGACTCTTTGTCCTGACACAGCTGCTCTGGTCGGCAGCCAAATCGTAACCCTCTTCGCAAAGACATCTTCTGTATCCTTCCAAATTCACGCATCTTCAAAAGAAATAATTTAAAAATTTCGAGTGAATCATTTAACCTGTGTTCGCAAGGGCGGTCAAAGGGGCTGACAGGTAGACGGTCGCAATCGTTCGAATCCACATTGCATCTGAGTCCTTCCCAACCTTGGTCGCACTTGCACTTTTTAACGCAACGGCCGTAATGGCAGACTTCTTCGCATATTCCGTTGATACAGCCGCCCTGACAAATCGGAACCTCCTAAAAAGAAATTTTTTAGAGGACATTAAATTTCATATTTTTTGAAGAATTTTCGGAGAAATCAATATTTCAGAGGGTAAACCTTTCCAGGAGCCGGTCTAAGCTGCATTGAAGCCTTTGATCTGCAATTTATCCATCTCGGATGATAAAAACATTGCAGTCGACTGATTCCAGGATGCTTTTTCTCTACTCTCGTCGGAACATGAGTTCTGTCTTTCAATAAATTTGCCTCTATAAACGTCAAAAGAAACAATCCTTTTTTCATTTCGAAAATTTGGATATGTTTTCAGATAAAGCTTATTATACGATCAATTTTTATCGCGCGGCGATTTATGGCCAAGGACGAAATAAAAGAATCGGATTTGCGCATAACAATTGCACCGCCAAGACCTCACCCTCTTGTTCAACACGATTTTGAAAGAATATTTCAACACAAAGTCATAATTATAAGACAATTTATTTATAACAAAGCTCAGTTATAAGAATTCATTTTCCACAGGTCTTCAGGCCACAAGTCTTTCAGGCTTAAAATATGCCGCGTATTATTTGCGGGATATTTCGATCTCGAAAAATTTCCTTTCTCGTTTTTCCGATCTATCCGTCAGGTACCGAAAAACCGGAGAGGAAATAAATGAGATGCAGAAAGACAGCCTTTTCTTTCATTTTTTAGCCACGTGATTGCTTGAGGTCAGAGTTCATCGATGATCACGAAGCTTTCACAACAGAGGTCAAAGATGATTCCGTTTCGATTTTTTTTCATTTTGACTTGATTGCTATTAGGCAAAAACGGGAAATCCATGATTTGATTTTTGAGATTTCAGAATCTAGAGACAGTTGGCTGTGTTGCTGGGGCACATTTCCTCAGCAGCTTGTGGGTCCTTCAAGCAAAGTCGAATCGAGCAGTGAAGATCGTTCTGTTGTTGTTCCAAGTCGGGAATGTCGGAGACAAACTCGAACATGGTGAAGGAGATGAGGGATTTGTAGGGCTCGTATTGATCGATCAAGTTAGTGTTGGTGTACGGGTCCACGCACTGGTTGTCGATGATCGTGTAGTTCATGTTGTCAGTATGGCCAGAGATCATAGTGCAGCTGATGACTTCCAAGTAGAGCTTTTCGTTTGGATGCTCCATCTCGACGAAGAAGTAAGCAGCATCACCGACGTTGTACTCGGCAACGGGAACATCAACAAAGGAAGTATTGCCTCCCATTCGTGCAGAGACATCAGGAGCAACGAAGTTGATCGCGAAGTCGAAGGTGTTTGATTCGAAAACGTTGATGACCTGGTTGATGTCAGCGTGCTCCGTTTCCATGGCAAGACCGACATCGTTGTAGACAGCGGTGTATCGGCAGCTGACGCCAAAGTCAATGACGGACTACGAAAGATTATTTTCTATCGATCATGAAAACACTTACAGTTGTTGTGATACCGCCATGAACACCGTTGGTCGCATCGTTGTCGTCCTGGTGGATAGCAAAAGCACCGTTCATGATCGTGTTGGAGAAGACAAGCTCGTTGGTATCTGCATCAAAGCTGACAGTAGTATTGCAACTGTCAAGTGGGATCGAGGCGAAGATGACTTCGATCTGTCCTCCTGCTCCGTCGTCGATTCCGACCCATTCGAGATTTGTCGAGTTGCCATTGCATCGCCAGTCGTTAAGGGTGAAGTCGGCGGCGTTGACAACGTTGAATGCATCGTAAGAGTCGGTTCGAGCGGCGAAAAACATTTCACTTTGACCGCATTCGACCAAGTAATCCTATAAAATCGCTTTATTTTCACAGATTCGCGATTGTTTCTTACCTGAGCAGTGAGCTCACCAGCAGCGTCGAGCTGACCGGGCCAGGCAAAGCCAGTGGCATTTCCGTTTCTGAAAAATCGCTGATCAAGGCGATCATAGAGGTCCTTGTCGTATCGACGCCGGTCCAAAATGTCGGACATTGCCGTGAAGGCGCTCGACGGTCGCGTATTGCGCAGGGGCCGATCCGGATTCCAAGCCGGATCTAGCGCCCCGGCCCATGCCAATAAGCCTAAGCGGAGTTTCATTCTGGATCCTAAAACATGTTATTCTAGCGCTTTTCTCTCTTCCAAACCTGTTGGCTGAAAAGCCGCCGAAGAGGGTTGATCCAAAAAATTAAACTCTGCTGGGTTATGCCGCCGACTATCGGAAAACGCGCAGTTTATCGGTCCTCGAATTCGAATATTCAACACCGCAAAATGTCGAAATTCTGAGCTGGTTTTCCCGATCCTTGCGGTTGCGAATTTTGCATTTAGAAATAAACAATTCAGCAACGACAAATCAACAACATTCCATTGTTACGCTTTGTTTCCTTCTGTTTCACGTGAGAAGAGAAGGAGAAAAATGATCCGATTGCAAATTCCATCGTCGATTCTCGACAAAAATCACAAATTAAGTCAATAAGGTTATTGGTCGCGCATAGACTTGATAATTCGAATTATGTCTAACTGTCTGGACTTTCCATATAAAGACTTCAGACGCCTTCCATTTCAGTCAGAACTCTCCACCAAGATCTCAGGTGAACTATTCTTTAGACCCAAAAGAGATCCACCACGGTTCAAGGTTTGTTGTTTGTTATAAGAATCAACGAAAAGATTATTGTTTAAAAGTACTAGACTGAAACAATCAAATGTCTGAGATATCTAATTTACTGTTTTGGCCATTTTTCTTTCAGTCTGATAGTAAAATGGCCCGATTGTGTTGCATAACCGCTTTATAATCTAGCTCCTCTATCAGTTACATAATTCTAGAGCTAGAAAAGAGGAATGAAATCGGTTTTTCGGCTGGGTCTTGAGCAATTGCCTCAAGAAATCGATTATCATGAATATTTTTGCTAGAATCATCATTAAAATTGAGTGGCCAAATTAGGAAATGAAGAAACTAGAAAATTTTGGAACGTACTGTTCTAGGGCTGTCACGCTTTACGTTCATGATCGGGGGGTGATCGGAGAAAAAGAATTCAAACTTAGAGAGTAAACATTTAACCTGGTCAGTGGGAATCTCATTGCCATTATTCCCGTGAATTTAAGAGATTATTGCTGGCAAAAATTTTGATTTCAAAAATTTTAAAACGAATGTCCTTGCAAAAATGTATCAAGGACAAGAGGGCCCCAGGCCAAAATTCTCGTTCTGATGCAATTTTAAAAGGGATGAGACGATTTTTCGTCATTTCCAGGCCGTATTTAAGATTTCTTGCATCACATTCAATTTCACATCACGAGTTTTTAAGAGGTCTTCTTTCATGTGAGCAAAGAGAAAAAAGAAGGCGTTTTCCGCCTCAAGAAAAATGGGGAGTTGTCGCTCGAACATTCGAAAATCGCCTTGGTGTTATTGAGTAGAAAGTCCAGTGCTCAAATAATAATTTAAAATTAGCAGAATCATTCATTTTCTTGAAAAATTATTTGCGCTAATTAGTGGGAGTCGGACTCTGTTAGTATTTTCGGGTGTAGGGCGGCTTCGTTCGCAATTTGCGAACGCCGTTCGTAATCTTGCGAACGCCGTTCGCAACGAAAAAAAAATCTTGCCATGAGTGTGCGCTTCGCGCATTTTCTTGGAGAGAACTCATTGGCTTGGCAGGAGCAGTCTTTTTCTACCGCTGGGACACATTTTGAAAAAAGTTGTGAACGATTTTCGGGCAAAAATTTTTCGATTTTGCGAACGCCGTTCGTAATTTGCGAACGCCGTTCGCAAAATGGCCTTTGCGAACGAAGCCGCCCGCCACCCGTATTTTCATGAACTCGAGCAAAAAAGAGATCGCAGTTATTCGAGACTTTATGCTGAAAATCCTTGTTGACACCCTTAAAAATCAACGAAATTGAGCATTTCTTGGACTTCATTGATTACTTCGTCCATTTCTTAGAAAAATTACTGCTCTAGAATCAGTCTGTTTCTTGTTGATCCTTTTTTGTCTCTGTTTCAGTTTAAGCTTTTCAGATTTCGGAAAATGTGTGCTCGACTTTTTACCCGTCGACTCCGCGCTGCGGCTACTGCAGTTCGTCCACCAGCCAGAAAGATTTCCAATCATAACTTCGAAGTCAACCCGATTGTTCCCGTCTTTTGGCGAGAGAAGGAAGTCATCAACTCGGAAAAATACATCATTGACACAACAAATGAAAATATGGCAGATGGACCAAAAGGAAATCCTCAGGCAAGGCTTTGAAAAGAACAAGTCAATAACAGGGTCGAATTGAGGGCAAATAATATTTGTTCATTCGGCGACGCCCTTAATCTTGGGTTCAAAATTCCAAAAGCCATGGAAACAGCTTGCCCGAAAAATGAGAAAAGTCTTTGACGAAGTCGGACTAGTTCTCCTCCGCGGAAACCGCGAAATGGGCGACAATTTGGAAGCCATGAAACTTTGGGCCGAATTCATCTTTCCCTCCCTCTCGAAGTACGAAGCCGGGGCCAATGCTAGAAAAGGCAAGAGGTCAAAAAGAATCGACAATCAAATTCTAAGTAAACAAGGATTCGCAAAAGGACTTTTGCCAAATTTGGATGGTCCGATCGTGGTTGATTTTGACCTCTGTAACAGGAATAATCCCCAATGTTTACGAAATCGGCGCGCCAAAAGAAGCTTGGCTTCACTTCCATCACGAAATGGCCTACGTAAACGAATCTGTCAACGGTATTGCTTTCTGCTGCCGGGAAGCCATAGAAGACCCTGAAGATCCTCTTCGTGGAGCTACTTTTGTTTCGGAAAATTTCGGGTATGCGCTTATTTGAGAGTATTTTGAACCCTACTAAATGTTATTCTAGCGCTACGGATGATATCCTAGCAACAGAATTCGGCCAGAAGCTCAAAAACAAAGGAATCTGCTACATCCGATGTCTCACGAATAAAGAGCGCTACTCAAATATGGATGGTGTCTACAATCACTGGCAATAGTAACCATTCTCATTTTAATTCATTCCTCATCGCTCCTCCCTAGCTCCTTCATGACCGACTGCCCAAAAGAAGCAGAAAGAAGAGCAAAAGCAAAGGGTCTGGAAGTCTCCTGGGGCGAAAATGGATACATGAAGACAAAATGCTACATTTCCGGCTTCGAATACCACCCTCAGTCGAATCGAAATCTCCTCTACTCCGCAATCGCCGACCATAGCGCCTGGTTCGATCAGTGGCCAACAGTAATGGAGAAACCGTACATGAAGACTTTTGAAGGAGCGACTGAGGAGGAACGACCACTGGCAATTACTTTTGGCGATGACAGTGAAATGACAAGAGAAGGTAAAAATTTTACCGTAAAATACTTTTAAGAGTGCGTAATGCACTCATGATTTTTAAGAAACCATAAGAGTCGTACTCTTTCGGCGTTTAGATATTTTTGATTAATCTTAATGTAACGATCTGCTTGGTTTATCGTTGTAGTCCCTTAATTCTAAATCTGTAGAGCTCCAAACCTTCGTCGACGTCTACGAAAACCACGGCATCCCACTCGCCTGGCAAAAAGGAGACATCGCCGCCATCTGCAACTACCGATTTGCCCACGGCCGCCTCCCATTCAGTCTCGCCGAGGGCGAGCAGCGTGAACTCGGAGTCATCCTCGGCCAAATGTACAAGCGCTTGGGCCAGAAAGACGATGCATGGTGATTTGTTTTATCCCTGCTTTTGCTTCCCCCGCCCTTTTTGAAAAAGATTTTTTTGGTCAATAAAGTTCACATTCATGTACGAGTTCTTTTCTTTATTAGCAGAATTCTAGAGGCCTAATTGAAAAAGGCTAGGTCAAAAGTTTAAATTGTTGAGGGATACTGTTCTTGATAGCATTTGAGATAGTTTCTATGGTACCACAGTTTGTCGTTTTGAAAGCGATATTCGGTCTGCTCTTCTTCTGATCTTTCGGGGAATCGAAACTTGCTGTATTCTTCTGATCGACCATCGCATCCTTCCGGATCGTGGAGAACAGGAGCAACGCCATCACAACTAAAATTCTCGTAAAAACAGCTTGAATGATTAAGTCTTAATCCCAAAACCATAATAATGATATTCAAGAAATACTTCTGATTTTTTTAATATACAAGATTTTGATTCACCTTAAAGATAAATGTAGTTGGCCTTCTTTGGATCAAATTTTAAACTCACCTAGCGATTCTCAGTTCTCCAAGCGCATCCAAAAAGAACTCCTTATGTCCTGTTCTGGCAAAATGCGGATCCATTCTTACTGTCCCCGTCGTAGCAACTCGACCGATAAAGTAATTTTTCACAATGTCCCTCGTTCGACAACCCGGGAGACTTGGAGGTGGTCTGATTTGAAAAGCACCTCGATAGTAGCAAAACCCATATTCATCGCGTTTTATGTCGAATCTTCCCATCTTGTCCCAAGTTTGTTTTTCGTCGTTGTTTCTTGCTACTCCGCCTCCAATTATATCGTAGCCACTTTCATCGATAATTTTCAAGAGCTCTTCAAGTTTCGTTTCCTCTGTTACCAAAAAGTCGTCATCCATGGTGATAAAATATTCAGTCATGACTTGCGAAATCGCTGATTTTTGGGTTCAGAAAATATCGATTTTAATTGTCTAAAAGATTTTCCGAACCGTTTCCTAAAGCTCTTCCAGCAAAAAAGCCGGCATTAGCAGGCATTTTGTGTTGCTTGACAAATGGATATTTGAACGTATCTAGCTTCTTGTAATGCTCTGTTGGAGTATCATCAGCGACGATTACTTGAGTCCCTGGGTAAAATTTGTTTATCGAATCGAGAAGACGTTCAAGGCAGGGGTAGCGCATGAAAGTTTTTGTCACGATTGTAACCATATCGTGGAATTTATTGGTGCTTCTGGTGGTGAGAATTGGCATTGGCATCGTTTTATACGTCACTAGAATCGCAAATTATCAGATATAAAGCTCTCAAGCTCAAACCTGGAAATCTCGCTTCAAATTCTTCCCCCGTCAGTTGTCTCTTCATCGTCACAACGACAATATCAATCAAAGGCCTCGCGTCGTACTCTTCAACAAAAAGCCTGATTTTCTTCGTCAATTTATTCGCATCAGTCACATTTCTCCATCGCCTGGCAGGATCAAATCCCCAAACGCAAAATCTGCAGTCGACATCAAACTGGATCATTTCGCTCTCTTCCAAATGAAATTTTATTGGAATGATGATCGATTCGTAAGGATGAACAGTCAGGCCAAAAACCGGCACTTCGATCGGGTTGAAAGGAGTTCGACGAATCATCGGATATGCCATTTCGGAGAAACGATTGTCTTTCAGGAAATTTGAATATTGCTCTTTTCGTATTTCATTTTCTGTCGTATATTTTTGATTTATTTCTTCTGAAAACATTCGCTGGTAGTTGTAAGATTTGCCGAAATTTTCCGGACGATTGCAGCGGCACTCTTCTCGAAGAAACAAGGGTTTTGTTCCGTACCATTTTCCGTTTGATTCATTTCTTGGGTTGTAAGCTCGTTCGAGGTAGAACTTGACTCTAGCTCGCTTCAGCGCGTATTCGGAAAAATCAATTGGGTCGAGCTTTGCCAATTTGATCGTCTTCGATTCTTCTTCAGTTTCTCTTTTATGCCTGGCGTGAACTGCTTGTTTCTGTGGACAGGGAATGTTTTTTCTAACAGCAGCATTCTCTCTTAAAAATTTTGGCTCAGCATCGAATAAGGCGCTCTTGAAAAAAATAAAGAAAACTTGATAGGTCAATGCGCCGAAAATGAAATATGTGAGATTCGTGTTTCTCATTCGACAGTACTAATGAAAACACAACCTTTGGGAATCGCGCGGTCACAGAGCACTAGAACAGAAACTTGCCCCCGGCGAAGTCATAAGCGATGCAGGGTCAGTCTTAAAGACGTGTTCGGAAGTGGCTTTTTTGCTGATATGCCAGTTTTTTTTTTCCAAATTTTGGAATCCAATAGAAAAACTGAAAATCCGATCTTTTTTGCTCTCTTCTACAATTTTTATAGAATCACGAGGTCAAGATATTTCCCACTGAAACTGTCTGACCCGAATAATTGATCTACGCAAGTGAGTCAAGTTCTTTCCCGTTCCAATAAATTTCTTACGTTAAAAACGCCTTAGGCGCGCGTTATGGAAATGGCTGCTGACAGAAATTTCGCTTCTCTCATTTCCGCACTGTCTTGGAATAAATAATTTGCCTTCTATTAATTCTCTCAAAGCTAGGGCATATAATTTGCGAATGACTTTCCCATCGAACGGGGAACTTTACGGTAGCGCAAATTTCAGAATTCTTGAAAAATACTCGCTGTTAGGAAGATTCTGTTTTCAAAGAAAGGACTTTCGCCAAGGAGACTCGGAATTTCGTGGTTTGTTACAGTAAATGTCAGTAGCTCCATCTTCGAGTGAAAGCATCGAATTAGAGAAGAAAAAAGAAAGCAATGGGAGAAGAAAGAGTTTCGCAAAAGCCGGCTGGAATAGCATCAAGAAACGACTTTCAGGTACAGACCCAGGTCTTTTGTAAATCAATCTTTTTAGTAATTGCGATTCCGAAAAGCACCCCTCAAGTAAATGATCAAGTTTTCGAAACATCAAGTGATGGTGAAATTGAGTCGGATGATCAAGAGTTGAACAAGGCCGCTAGAACCCCAAGAGTCCATAGAAAAACGGACAAAAACACGAGAAATGAGCTTTGTAAGTGCAGAAATTGATTTTTATGACCAAGAATAAGGGTCTTTTTTTCTAAATTTAACCTTCTTTTTGCCAAAAAACAAACCTCTTTTAGATTCCTCTAGCTATTTTGATGAGTCGCCAGAGCATCCCGAACAAAATCTAACAGAAAGCATCGAGACCAAGTCCACATCCAAGCTCGCTCAAAAATGGGCTGATAGTAAAAACTCTGTCGAATCGTTGATGACACACCGTAAATATCGCCTCGCTTTCTTTATCGTCATCATTTTGGATACGATCCTCGTTTATTCTGAACTCGTCCTTGGCATTTACATTTACGAGACGGATTCGTGCCATTGTGATGATGAACAAATCGAGATTGAAAATGAGAATGAAAATGAAAATACGACTTTATTTACGACTACTCCTTCTTTACCTACTACTACTGCTCCGATTGTCACAACAACAGCTCCTTCTTTTGACTGTGGAGTTTTTTCTGCATTGACAACTGCATGGAAAAGGTCAATTTCGTCTTTTGCCGAAATGAAAAGAATACGGTAATTTCCGATTGACCTTGGACAAAGCTTTCGCTCGGAATTGTAACCTTCAGTCTCTTGACTATTTTCTTTTTGGAAGTGGTCATTAAACTTGTTTGCGTCCCGACTTTGCTCAGTAAAAAGATGGAAGTGGTGGATGCGATGCTGGTATTGGTCAGTTGGTTGATGTCCTTTGTGCTCATTTTTTCAAGTCATGGGAGTTCAGAGCAGATCAAAATGGTTCTGATGCTGACTTTTAGGATGCTGAGGATTTTCAACTCTTTAGGTAACAGCTGCTATTTTTGAATCTTGAACCATATTTTTAGCCTTCATTTTGGTCACCTACTACGAAGGATTAGTAGAAACGTATAAAGAAAAAATGCACAAAAACCAAGTTCTGATCGTCAAGTCAAATGAGAAAAGACGCCATTTAGCAGAACAAGCTATGGCCTTGCTGGAACAAAAAAGACGCATTCAAGTTGAATTTGTGCTGACTTCTAGGAGGCTTTCAGATGTGAGCTCAGGTGGCTAAATTATTTTGAACACAAGGAGAAGAATTTATGATTTTTAGGGGGAAGTACAGCTGGTAGTTCAGGCGGGGGCAATGGGCACACAATTGACGGAGAGGAAGATTTGATTGCAGAAGAACTTAATCGAGCGAGAATGGACCTTCACGAAAATAAAAGTAGGCGGCCCTAGAATTCAATCTAGCAAAAATCTCGATTTCAGGAAGAAGTTTGTCGATAACCGCTCTGGCACAAGAAGATGACTATATTTCTCCTCGAGCATCCCAAGTTCTGCCGCACCTTTTGAGCCCGCATATTGGAATGGAGAATCTTCAGCCTCACTCATCTGGTATTCCTCTTGCAGGCACTCAGGTATTATTTAAATATTTTTTCTATTGGATCATTTTTCAGCCCGCTCAAATAAATCAAGGAAGAACCCCTCCAGTTATGAGGAGACAACATTCTCAGCATGGAACGCCGCCCACCAGAAGGTAAAGTATCCACTCTTCAAACCTAAAATTATATTTTTCGAAGACAACGAAGAAAAACCGGAAGTTCTTTTCACGCGCGACTTTCGAATCTCTACGACAACAGATTTTCTATCATCGAGCGACCAACTGAAGAACGCCCCTCTCATGATCCATCTCTAAGTCGAACACCGAGAAATTCCCAGAATCCGTTTTATGTTAAATAATTTTTGAAACTTCTGTATATTTGAATAGGTCTGTTTCATAACAAGCGTTATATTCATGTTTTCTTTTTGGTCCATTTTATCAAGTTACTGTTTATGCAGAAGAAACAATACTGGTTTACTGCCGGTGACAATTATCGAGCTCATTCCTGTCATAAGCCGAGCTCAATCTCCGTAAGAATCCTCCCTCGCCCATCAGATTAGTCATTTCTCTCTGAACAATATCAACAGCTTCATATTCATTCCATCAGCCAAGAAAGAGAGGATGGAAAGCGCGGACCACGAAGAATTCTTGAAATTTTATACCAATTTTGAACTTTACTTTTGCATCCCTTTCGGACTCATTCTTTCAATTTTTCTTGGAATTTATTGCTCTTCACGTGAGTTTTAGAGATTTTTTATTTTATGAATTTTAAAATCATTCACTTTGTACGACCACTTGAAAAAGAATTTTGTAGGGAAGCCGCTTTGTCCAAAAATAATTTCCCCATACTCAAAATAGTTTGACTCTTTTATGGTTTTTCAGAAATGGAAAAATTTCAAATCTAATTCTCATTCTAGTGATCCTGTTCAAATTTGATCACCAAGAAACGATGAAATTCCTCATTTTTCTTTTCTTCCGAAGCAAATCTTTGACCAAAGCTCAAGAGAATAAAATCAGTTCGACACGAAACTGTCCAAGTTTCTCCCGGCTCAGCGAAACTTGCCAACGATAACTGAATAAACGAATGGATATGGTTTGTTTTTTATTGATATGATAGTCAGGAAATGTTTCTTTTAGCATTGGCGGCAAGATTTTTTGCATGACTGGAGCATGTAAGCAGGGTTTTTGGAGCACTCGCCCGAGGCAGCCCATGAAGCGCAGTATTGATTTTGATCGGTGCACTGAATTTAGCTTTATATTTCTTATCGCTGGTGATTTTTACCGATCCGCCCGAGCAAAAACCGCAAGTCTTCTTGCAGTAGTATTCCATCGAAGTTCTACTGTAGGAGCTACAGTATCCATATGCTCTCCAAGTTGCACACTGGCCTTCGTAGCCGCTGTAATCAGAACATGTTGATGGAGGCGCTGTGGCTCTTGTCGTTGTTCTCGTTGTTGTTCCCGGAGCAGCAGTAGGTCTCGTTGTTGGACTGGGAGTCGGAGTAGAGCCACAGCCGTAGAGTGCGTTTATTTGCGCATAATCGGAAGCGGTCAATTTTGTGTTCCAGCCGATCGGTCTTCCAGTAGCCCTGTCAATCAAAACTGGCTGGCCATTTTGTGAGAACGCATAGCCATTGTATTGCATCACTGAGCGGACATCAAAAGCTTGACCGAAGGAATTCCAGCTTGAAGTTGGGATCTTGTTGAAATTGTAGCGCATTCCTGGGGAGACGTTTTGCATATTGACCTTAAATTAAGAAGACAAAAACCGAATAAGCCATACTTGGACGTATGAATCCCGATCAGGGCGCATTTGCTCGTGCCAAAAACCCAAAGAGTGCATAATCTCATGAGCAGCCGTATAGTCATAATTGCAACCATTTCCCAGGGAGATTCGCTGCGCTCCTCCTTCAATTGTAAGGAATGAGCCATTTTATGAGGTTTTTATACCTTGTCTTCCGACGGGAGAATAGCATCCGCCGCCAACAAAGAAGTCCATAAAGTCTCGCTCATTGCTTCGTTGTCGGAAACGAAGGCATGTTCCGGCTTCCAAAAGTCGCATCCCTGCGAGAGCAGCTGTTTGTCCCGCTGCTCCGAGGTAGGAAATACGGTAAGGGATGTATACATTGCCTCCTGAGGAAGAAAAGATAATAAGAAAGCCTCTTCATTGTTAGTTTTCACCTTGCTTATACTGGGTCCATCTTGCAACGCTGATATCAGCCGCTCTCATATCCTCGGTATTATCCGGGGCGGCCATCATAGTTTGCATTTTCTTGTTGACAACAATGTCTCCATAGTGGACTTCTCCTTCTGATTCGTTGTTGCAAATGCACGCATCCATCACGCAACCCATCGAGTCCTTCTTATATCCAAACAAGCATTCCTCTTCTTCACTAAAGCTTGACGAAGACGAATCTACGTAAAAACTAGCAGAGCAGTCAGAAGCTCTAAAAGAGCAATGTCTCTCCGCCAGAATCGCCTTGCAATTGTTGATCATAAAAGGGTTTCCTTCATATTCGCTCAAATCCGTCATCGTTCCGGAAATTAAACCAGGCCGAGCATATTTTGTGCTTACATCGGATTTCAAGAAGCAGCGATTGGAAAGAGAAGGGATCGCCTGTCGGCCGGTGAGGGTGTACCCAACGCAGCCGACGGTCAAGCGGCATTTCTGTTCGCATTCGCTTTGACCAGTTGCTGGAGAAATTCTGATTGACGCAATGTCGTTCCCTTAATTTTTTCTCTTGACTTGTTCTCTAACGACTTCATACTTCTCGCTTACAGATTTTAAAGCTATAATGATGAGTTTATATAGCAGAAATAATTTATACCTGGGTAATCGACATTTTTCTCTATCTTAAAATCTTGACATGTTGTTCTTCCTCTAGGTCCAGCTGGGTCGGCAGAAGAAAAAGATTGAAAAGCGAAAAAAGTACTGAAAAGCTTCATGATTTATTTGAACAAAAACGAAGGGAAGAGGAAAAAATAGAGTCGGGCAAATAGAACACCCAGTTTATACGTAAACATGGAGGGGCCGTATTGATGATTGATGCAATTAATCATATGATATGATTCATATCATATGATCCTTATTAGGACTGTTGTGAAGCAAAGCTTGGAAGAGATCGCAATATTTTTTATTTTATAGAGTCAGGGAAAGTATTTCTTCTAACATTGGCGACAAGATCTTCTGCATGAGACCAGCATGTAAGCAGGGTTTGAGTAGCAGTAGCCAGAGGCAGCCCACGATGCGCAATAGGCATTTTGATCAGCGCACTGAATATATTCGAGCTAACATCAAGTTTCTAGTCAGAGATTCTTACCGATCTCACCACAGCACGACTGGTCAAGCAAAAACTGCAAGTCTTCTTGCAATAGTATTCCATTGATGCCCTATTGTAAGAGGTGCAGTATCCATACGATCTCCAGCTTGCACATTGGCCTTCGTTGCCGCTGTAATCGGAACAAGTCGATGGGGGAGCCGTTGCTCTTGTTGTTGTTCGCGTGGTTGTAGTTTCTGTGGTAGTTGTTCTTGGAGCAGCAGTTGGCCTTGTTTTTGGACCCGGAGTTGGCGGTAAGTTACATAAATCGCAAATGCTGACATTTTTCTACGAGCGAGAACGGTACTCAGTACATTGATGATGGAGTCAGGCAAACAAAACACCCTGTTTATTGGTAAACATTTATTTGCAAAATTGATGATTGATGCAATTAATGATATCTTCATCAGAGTAATGTTCACTCCCGAGGTATTAAGTTATTGACCAAAAGCCTGGAAAACGCGCAAGATTAGTGTTAATGAATTCTGCTGTTTGATGTTTTCCTAATGCTTTGCCGCAAGCATCCAGCTTCTGGAAGCAATCTGTTTAGCCGATTTATTTATCAATAAATAATTCAGTAAGGTCGGCTTAGATCTGTTTCCAGGTTCTGCCGAGTACGTCCACATTAAAACGAAGTAAAGAAAGTACCAACAAAATTACAAGAACGTCCCTAGCCTTGGGGCGTGTCAACAACCCTTCTGCATGCCGCTAATCGCTCAATTCTTTCCCTGCTCTAGAAAAAATAAGCTAGCAACTTCTAAAAACTAAAAATGATCGCTGTCGTCCGAACCTTCACCCAGAGAGTTGCGTCGACTTCTGCCGCCAACAGTTCTCGATTCTTCTCCGCGACGGGGAGGATGATGGTCCCAAACACTGCGTCGAAACTTAACCAGACGCAATCTGTGAAGAGCAGCGGCCCTTTCAGGCCAATGGCCCCGATCTTTCAGGAAAGTGATTTGAGACTGATTTTTACTTATTTTCATCCTTGCTATCAGTTTCGTTCGGGTATTAAGGTTAGGGTTTCTAGCTCTGTGAATTCAAAAGAAGCAGTCTCAAATCATAAAAAAACAGGCTTCTATGTAAAACATCGCTAGCTTCTGAAGACAAAAATTCACAAAACTATCCTACTTCATTCAATTCGCCATATTCATATTTCTAACTATTTCTTATCTGCCATTTGTACCAATTTTTTTCTTGGTCAGCTCTTTTTCTTTTCAAGCTTCTCCAAAAAAATTATCCAAAAAAAATTTTCAAAAATAGAAAAAAAAATCACAAAAAAAAACTTTCAAATTGAAGCTTGATTGAAAAATCTGACAATGTCTGTATATCTTTTTTGCCTGTAGCGTGTCTGTAACAAGCCATAGAAAAAGGGGCGATTCTTCCGAACATGAACCAGAAACGCAAGTTTTGAAATCAAAACGACTTTGTTCAAGGCCGAGCTGTTTTTTCGATTCATTTTCCAATCGTCCTTTTTTCAGTCGTTTTATGGCTCCGGAAATTTCAATTTGGGGTTCAAAAAGGAGGGAGAGAGTCTAAGCGGCTCTTCAATTTCTAAATTTTGGTTGTTTGTCTGATTGAATGTCTGAGTGACTGACTGAATAAATTTTATTATTTATTGAATGAGAGGCTTTTGAAGTTTTAATGCAGGATTTGGGATAAGAAACAAGTCTTTTGCAGCATCGAAAAAAACCCGAATTGATCCGTATCGAAGTCAATTTGAACTCGTTTTTAAAAATTCTGACTTTTATAAAATCGTTGGGGACACCCTTAATGCCCCTTGAATTTTTTTATTTTCACGAATTTTCTAGCCAAGAAATTCTTTCTTTCTTTTTAGACAAGGTGACGTTCATTTTCTGGCATTTCTTTTCAATTAATATTATTGATGAGAGACCCTTAAATTTTCATATCTTTGGAATTGAATATTACTGTCTGTGGATTGACGCTATTAAAAATGTCTGCAAAGACAAATTATCTTCAAAACGGAGATAATTAATCATTAATTCGCGCTTATTTGCAAGCTCATTTCGATTAAACGCATTAAACGAAATTAATTACAGCGCGATTTACAAGCGCGAAGGTACAGAACACGATTGCGGGTTTGCTGCTGACCAAGGGCACTCGCCTTTGCGCTCTTTCGCGACGCGAAGACGCCTTATTTCTAATTGACTCTATCTTCTTTTTTTCTGAATTCGCACGCGGCAACGCTTGAAAAATTCAATTTCCTTTTCGAAATTAATTTTTTGAGAAAGAGAAGGAAATATATAATATGGAGGAAATATTGATTTGATCGATGGTAAGTCATAAAATAAAATTAAATTTGAAATGAAAATAAAATTTGAATTTTCAATGATTCAAATCATCATAAATTAAAATAAGTAATTTTGAGAGAAAATTTGAAAGCGAAAATTTAATTGTGGGAAAAAACCGGTAACTTTATGTTAAGGCCTTAGCATCTGTTAAATTTGAGACCATTTGGTTAAATTTTCGTTAAGGGTACAACCTTCGATTTCCCAAAAGTGCGAACTTGATCTTTTTGATATCAGAAATAGATTCCTCGTCTTTTTTGAGCAAAAACCTTTGAAACAATTAAACCTTAAACTTTGTCGTTAACGATTTCTGTTTATGCTTACTATTATCATCATCTTGTTTGATAAAGGACAAAAATCCTTTCATTGGAGATCTTTTTAGAAGACAACTGATCTGCCCAGATTCTGCTGAAAAAACAGCAGCCAAGTTGTGAGCCAATTTGAACTTTACGATTGAGCGGGCGCGAAGTAGAAAAAACAAGAAACGTAAAAAAAAAATACGAAACGTCAAGTAGTCAGTAGCTGAAAGAGCGAATTACAAAAGAAAAGAAATCGAATCACCGAGCGAAGAAACAACAGAGATACTAATGGAAAAGTTTTCGATGGAGTGGTCGGAAGAGGAGCTAAAAGTGACCTTTAATTTGTTCGATAAGAATAAAGATGGCAAAATTTCGAAAGAAGAGCTTTCTCAAGAAGGGTTTTTGAATAATTTTTATTAACGAAGTGATACCCTTAATTGTCGAACCATTTAAAAGTCCTGCAAAATCTGGGCACAGCGACAAGTGATGCAGAAATTGAAAGTAAGTGAGCATTATTTACTTAATTAATTAATTTATTTTAGTTTATTCGATAATCTCGATTATCGTTGATCCTACTTAGTTACCGCTTAAAAATTAATTAGTTAAAAAGGTTACAATTTCTCCTTGTAAATCCGTAAGAGGGACGATTTTCAGGGTAATAACTTAAGTTATATAAGACTTAGTACTTTTAAATTGTTATGTAATAAATCCTCTTTTCAGGCATGATAACGAATGCTGATTTAAACCAAAACGGCTTTGTAGAATTTGAAGAATTTGTAAATCTGATGAAGAACTACTGTCCTTCCATGAGCTCTTCCCAGGAAAGGTCGACGAGATTATCATTTCAGCAGCTTTCAAAACTTTGAAATGTCGCAAACAGGGTACGTCTTGCTTCGTCATTCATGATCCTTGCTCTTTCCATGAGAATATAGCGGAAAACAAAGCTATAGAGCTCCTAAAACTTTGATTACAGACCTTGACAAGTCCATTATTGATGCATTTAACGTCTTCGACATTGACGGAGACAAATTTATCAGTCGAGAAGAGATCCGGTAAGCCAATTACGCCTCTTCAATAAAACAGGGGATGTCAATTAAGGGTGACGATGTCACGATTAGGTCAAAATTTGACGTCTCGGGAGCTGGACGAAATGGTCGCAGAATGAGGGCTCAACAAAGAGTACAGTTGATAAATACAGTCACTTTTAATGCGATCGCTATTTTAAAAAAAATTGACAGAAAATGACCCTCGCTCAAAGCATTAGATTTGAACAAAGATGGAAAAATATCATTTGAAGAATTCAAACGGCTTTTTGTCCAGTGAAAACAAGAATAGAATATTTAGCCTGTTCCGAAAGAAAAAACATCATTGATCATTCTGAAATCCATCAAGTTCATTGTCAACTGCATTTCGTTTTACTTCTCTTTTATCCGCTCAAATGAGGAAATAAAATACACAAATGTTTCATTTATTCCAAAAATTTAATAAAAATTTTATTTAAAATATTTGAACAAAAAAGAATTAATTAATCAAAAATTTTGTTATTTTTTAATTATTAAAATAATAATGTTTAATAAATAATTAAATATCGAAATTGAAAATAAAATTTAAATTAAAATTTGAAAAATAAGAAATATTTTGATGAGCAGCAATCGAATAAAAAGTAATTCGAAGAAAATAAAATTTCCTTGGCCAAATACAGTCGATTGATAACCTTCCTTGAATACGTCTTGATGCAGTTGTGATAACGAGATAAGTGCCAGAATAAAGTACCTTGAGCAAATGTTGAATATCAGACAGTAGTCCTTGCCCGTTGCTTTGGTAATGTCACAACTCGTATTTACTATTACTTCGGAAATTGGAAGAAATTTTTACTTTTTTTCAATATCGTAGGAAATTATGCAGAAAAAGAGATAAAGAAAATTGATAAAAAATGGTTCAGTATTCGAAGCAAGTGAAGAGTACCAGCATAGGAAAGTGATTCAAAGCAATTGACAATTGTCACAATTTTGCTTTGAGAATTCTCAATATATATTTATATTTTTATGATAATTTAAATTATAGGTGGACGTAGAGAAAATATTGCCTTAAATGGATCTTTAAGAAATTTCATGAGATGAACATGAGACTATTTTAATCAAAAAGAATATTTTTTATTGGAATTTTATGGTTTTCTCAACAAAAAGGAATTGCTTGGTACAGTTTTTTCCTCTTTTGTGGACCCCAATTTTGTGGACATTTTTATAAAAATTTGGGACAAAAATGTCCACAAAAGAGGAAAATAACTGTATTATACCAGGTAGATCTTAAAAAGAAAGACGCAATCATTTCGAAGGAGAATCTTTCCCTTATTGAATAATTTTTTTTGAATCACAATTTAGCTCTTTTGATCTTTTCTCTTTTGACAATATCGTAAGTCGAATATCAAAAAGCTTGTTGAAAACATCTAATTCTAGTATTGATGCCGTACTTCTAGCGACTCAAATCATAAATGACCTTTTACCGACTTTTGGCATCGGCATATTTCTCGGTTTCTTCGGTATTTTAGCTGGCAGTTACGGAATATGCGCGGCTAAAGGAATGGCTTAGAGACAGGCAATCATGTGATGACGGAAAAGTATTCCTGAGCCAAAAATAAGCAACGAAGGCGGAGTTCTTCTTTGGAAAATATAACACTTCCGGATGCTGGGTAAGTAAATCAGCAGATTTCCATTCTGATATCAGCGCGTTTTATTTGAAAGAGTTATTTTGATTGACTTTATCCAGCGTATCTTTTAGTCTGTCTTTGGTGCTATCTTTACGTTCTTTGGTCTCTTCTGGCTTTCGTTTGCTTTCTCATGTCATGTGAGTTCGGCCTTGATCTTTGAAAATATTGATGTTATTTCAGGCGGTTTGTATAGCTGAATATGGCTCTGAAGATCCAAGTGGTTTCTATAAGCTTTTAACTGGAATTGTGGAAATAGACGACGTTCAAAATCTTCGTAATTCAATAATTGACGACAACAAAAATGAAAATGATAAAGAAAAAATTTTTGGTTTATCGAAAGAGCATGTCTAAATTTTCAAGATGATTGGACTTTTGATAATACAACAAAGCCAGATGAAGATGAAGGAGGAGAAATCCCTGGAACCAAGGCTTTTATGATGGGGGAAACATTAACAACAGCGGCGCAGGAAGCATCCTCTTATGAACCAGATGTTTCGACATCAACGTCAACGACAACAAGTTCTGGTCAAACAGGAAAGGGTTCAAGGAGGAATCAAATTTCGACTCTAATTAATAGTCTATAACACATTGAAAAATCTGTCTAAATCTGGCAATTTTTTTCAGGATATAGGCTTTATTATATAGCCAATTGATTTCGTTGACTTATCCCGATAAAAGACTCAACAAGCTCAACTTCAACAACAGCCACCACCACCACCACAGAAGACGGAGAAAGAGACAATAATGGCGAAATAGAAAGTCTGCTCGACACTTATGCTAACAAAAGTAATCCTTACTCTTAACTTGCGTCTTATCTCCTCTTTTTCTTTAGGCTACGTGATTGCTTACATGTCTCTCTATTTATCTGAGCTTGTCCTTATCTTCATTCTCTTTATTGTCTTCATCATCTTAGCAAATTCCACTGGATGCTGCTTTTGCGGAAGCGGGGTGGTTGACATTGAAGGTATTCAGATTCCGTGGAAAGAAAATGGAATAATTCAGTTTCAGATGAGGAGAAGGGAGATCAAGATTCAAATGCTTCCGAATCTTCCGATGAGGAAGACAGCTCTTCTGGCTCAGATTCAAGCGATGATTCGTCTGATGAAGGACTCGTTCAATTTTGAATATTCCAAGACATCATAATTATTTATCAGTGCTTTAAGAACTATCTAGAAAACAAGAAAAAGAACGAAAGAAAGATTGATCAGAGATTTTTCGATCATGTAAATTTTTGGATTTTATCCATTTATTGAAACTGAAATAAACTTGTATTCCATAAATTTGGCCCGTTTTTATGAACTATGAAAGCACTCTTAATTACATAATCGTCTAGAACTGTTTTTGAGAATATTTCCAGATTTTTACTAATTAAACTTTACTTCGGGTCACAGTTCAATCATCTTTGCAGAACACGGGAAATGACCATATGTTGAGGCCATAAGTTCAGCGGTTTCTAGACAATTTCATCATTTTTCGAGAAAAATGAAGCTTTTAGCGGCTCTTTCTGCCTGCGCCCTTGGCCAATTCGCCGACGATCCTTATTTGGTCGAGGAATTTAATGATTTGAACAACTGGATCATTGATGTCGTGCCCAATTCCCATAACAATGAGTACCAGGTAAAACTTCTTTATATAGACGCAGCTTGTTTTATTTCAGTATTACACCGATCGATCAAGAAACGTTCGAGTCGAAAACGGCCACCTCATCCTTACCCCATTGAGAGAGCAATACGGTCACCGAGACTACACTTCTGGAAAAGTTCACTCCAAGTTTTACCAAAAATACGGAAAGATCGAAGTTCGAGCCAAAGTTCCTGGAGGCCGAGGGATCTGGCCCGCAATCTGGATGATGCCTCAATTTGATGTCTACGGTGGCTGGCCAGCAAGTGGAGAAATCGATATTTGGGAAGGTCGAGGACAGGTAAAATCAACCTCTCAAATTGTTTGCGAGAAAAATTTTCTAGAACCCGCATGATGTCGAGTCCACTATCCATTACGGTGCGATCCCCTGCTGCGACAACCACCGATACGAAGGAAGCGGTCCTCAGTACCAGCCAGAAGACATCACTGATTCCTACAACACCTACTCTCTGGAATGGACACCAACCAACATCCAAATGAAGTTCAACGGTCGACTCGTCCACGCTGTCGACATCGATCGAATCATGCAAGCTCCATTCTACAAGGAGCCAAGACAACCCTTCGATCAAGAATTCTACCTCATCTTGAACGTCGCCGTCGGTGGCAACTTCCTCGATGGCCCTGATCCATGGGACGAGTGGTATTACCCACGAGCTGAGATGTGGGTCGATTCGGTCAAACTATACGAGTACACTGGAGGCGAGAACCCTCTTCCTCAGGTCAAATGCGTCGCCAACCCTGACTCCTCGGAGCAAGAACTTTGCGGCTCTGCCAAGTGGGCCTGCTACGAGCAGAACTACGCCCCAAACATGCACCCCGCCTGCACTGCTGAGTGGCAAGACTGCTGCTACAACTACGGCAAATGCTCCAAAGACAAGGTCGTCGATCTCTGCACCGAGGTCTTTGAACAATACGACTCCCAGCTCCGAGATAACTACAGCTGCGACTTCAATGGAAATGCTTACAGAGTTTACTACTAAGCTAATTTTACTGACATTCTTTTTGAATAAAGATTCTATTCGGAATATTTGAGAATTTTGCTTTTGAAAATGTACCAATTCCAAAAGCAATAAACGGGCAGACACAGAAAGCGTTTTTCAGACGGATTTTTGCCGATTATTCGAATCATCCGTGACGTAAAAATATTGTTTTACCATTATTTTTCGGGCCGGTTTAATTATTTTAGCCCTGAATGGTTTTTTTTCAGAGATATTGATGTCATTCGACCGTCTTCTAGACCAGCGAAGGTGGACTTCAAGCTGGCAAGACGCTGGAAATGATTGATTTGCGCATCTCCGAGACAATATGCTAACATCAACATGCTTCCGACATCGTCGTCTAGGATTTCCAGATGAACGACATTTGGTTAATCATCTTCCGATTCTGAATCGTAGTTTTCTATCTTCTTTCTTGGTCAGCATCCGGTATTCAACCAAGGCTCAAAAACTTCTTATCCGCTTACTCCACAACTGAAAACGGAAATGAATGTAAAAGTTAGTCTCCTGAAAAGATGAGGAGAATAGAAATCGACTTCACAAAATTTTTTGGGATGCGTAACCATGTACTCGCGGTCTTAACCGGATAAGAACGGATATTCTCTTCTCGTAGCCGTGAAAGCTCAATTTTACCTTGAAGGAGAACTTTAGAATCTCAAATTCGATACTCTTTCAGACTCACGATACAAAAATAACGTCAATCAGTAAAAAGTTGCTTTTTATTTCCGCAGTCATTCCGTCAGTGCCGCGTTACTATCCCGTCAGTAAGCAGATGCGTACTAGGATGTGAAGTCGTGGAATCTAGCTTTTCTTCAGCGACTCTTAATGGGCTCTTATCCTCCGGGAAGGCGTTCAATGTCATTTTCTATCTCAAAATCGATTGTACTTCCGCTGTGTGCCGTTTCGCTTCGCCTAAGAGCTCGTTTTGCTTCAGATATTGAATTGAAATTTTGATTATGAATTAATTTACTCGCGATGATCGAGTGTCACAAAAGAATTCCTAAATAATTCCCGACGAAATTAAATTTATTCAGAACACATGTTCGCAAAATTGTTGACTGCAAGACACAATTACCGAATATGGAAAAGCAACCATTCTATATTAAGTAAATTTGAGACTCGTCAAAAACGGGAAAGGGAGAAACATGAGCATTTTTAGACATTGGAACAATCATAGCAGAATCCGAAAGAATACTTGACAGTTAGACTTGAACAAGAGAATCGCTTTAGTGTTACAGAATCAGAGTGTGCAAGTCTGAAAAAAATATTCTTTTACGTCAATCATGAGTTCCGGACATCTGTAAGACCAGCATGCTGCATTTTATTCATTATTTGGGAGCTTGTTTTGATTGCATAAGTTTGGGGTTGGAAACTGAATATCCTCGACATCGAATAATCAAAGGACAGTTTTTTGTCTCTGTCTGATAGATAGGGGAAATCAGTGATTTCAAATCACTAATATTTTGACTTTTTTCTGGGCTTAGCGGGGTGGGCATATAATACAGTTTTAGAAAGCCCAGGAGCTGGGGATCATTTTGATCTACTAAGCCAAGAAAAAAGTCGAATTTTTTCTGATCTCCCCTACTGATAGATAATCATGAAAATATGTTTATACGTCATTTATCGTACAGAATCTGTCCTGAAAGGAATAATTTGATTTATGCTGAATAAATTATACCTCTTGTGTCATCAACAATTGCAAATTGTCGAATTGCGTATGGATTCGCGTCTTTAAGATCTATATCTTGAAGATATAATCTTAATCATATAGATTATATGTACTCGGACACGCGCATTTTTTTCATGAAAAATCAAAATTCGGAGACTTAAAATTACCATAAATCGAGACCATGATCACATCATTGTGAATTTGTCATTTCCGAAATTGGATATTTGAAGAGCATCATCATTCTTCCTCAATTTTCCGGTTCCTTCGAGCGGCAATTTTTCCATCTCTCAGCACAAGATGGCACACGTGCCTGTGGGCGAATAAAAACGACGCTGCGCATCACGTTTTTACTCTCATTTCTAGAGAAAAAAATAGAAATGCAACTCTTTCTTTCACTCTGTTTCTTTGCTCTCGCCTCCGGGCAAACCGACTTTTGTCACCCCCGACGATGCGAAGTTTGCAAATTCATCATGATGGCAAATTGGGAGATTTCTGTTTTCCAAGACAAAGGGAAATACATGAAAAATTGCAAAAAGATCGCCTCTTGCTGCGCAAAAAAATCGCAATTCGGCCGTATGGAAATGGAAAACCAGGGCAGCAACATTAACTACCTCGCTGTTGGCATCTTTGGCAGCTTGTTTGGCTTCGCCGTCGCTGGAGCAGCCGTCCTTATGGTCAAATACCTCATTGACAAGCACAGGGACAATTCAAATTTCAACCAAATGCGGAGACAATCCAGAGCTAGGTCGATTTCTACTGACGCGCTTGAAAAACGTCGACTGACCTTGACACTGAGCAATGCCTCCGCGCCGCAGCTGACAAGAACATTGAGTGGCGACTCTTGTGGATATCTCACTCCCTTCCAGGGAATTGATACAAGCCGACGAGGAAGTGCGAGGAGACAATCAAGCCTTTCTTTCATCCGTGAATAACTGTTCTACTTTTCCTTTCAAATAAAGATATTTTCTTTCGATATTATTGATTTTAGCTACTGAGATTTTTTTAATGAGATGATTGCAGGAACTAGCTAAAATATGCTGTTCTGTGGTTAAGCCGTGTTCCTTTTGCGATTATCGCACACCTTTCAGCCATCTAGGGGTCCAAGACTTACACACAGTGCAAGAGGATGATCCAGCGAACTCATGCATCGAATGAAGAATCAACAACGGGACCCCTTATTTTCATCGTTGTTGTGTAACTACTGGTGTGATCCCATTTTTTTCGAGGAATAGAGCCGCAATAACTCTTCTCCGGAGAGCTTATTGAACCGATATGTAGAAGACTAGGGACTCTATAGATGCAAAGGATAGATTCGTACAAAGATGAGGCGTTCCTGGTTTGCTTAGCAATAGGAAGAATTTCAGCAGCTTCAAAGAGAAAGAGTCTGAGGAAAAAAATGACAAAACTAAGTCCTCAGCTCAGTTCACAGGCTTTCCAGGTGCGAAGTTTTGACCCCGACACAAAGTGGAGTGTGCCAGATTTGCGCCTGAAATAATACCATGTTAATATTACCCACGAGTCGTTGATATAAATCCGCTTAGAATATTAATAAATGTTAATTTTTTATCTCTTTTTCTGTAATATTGTCGAACCAGAACGTTGCTACGAAACGTTACATAAACTTTCCTCATCAAAACCAAATTGCTGCTTTATAACAATTTGCATTTTTACCAATTCTAATGGATGATTTTCCGGCAAATTCTCCTTGCTCATTTCCGCCCTCGTCTGGCAACAAACCACAATATAAGCTTGCCAATTTTATTCGTAAAAATTACTCCTGAAAGATGTCAATTTTCCGTTTTTTCATCATTTTCCATTTTTCTCTCGCTCTTGAATCGCATGAAATTTGCCAAGAAAACATCTGCCGAGCTTGTGCCCTAATCACAGGCTACCACCATTTCTGCATGAAAGTCAAGGAGTCAAAATGCTGCGACAGCTACAACGCCAAAGCCGAATTGAACTCAACCGAGCCGAAAAAGGACCAACTTTTTGAAGACAAGATGGAATTTACGAACAAAGATGTCATTATCATCCTTCTCGGAGTCATTCTTTTCGTGTTTTTGGTCGTCAAACTTGAAAAAATGATCAAAAAACTGTTGAAAAATCGATCCTGGAAGAAGATGAAATTCGAAAACATTGAAATCCACATCTGAAAAACAAAAAAAAATCGAATAAAACAACAAAAAATATTTCTTTATTGGCAAAAAAATAAAATTAGAAAAAGGAAAAAGCTAATTTTTTCAATGGAAGAATGATTTTTTGACGCCATAGTTGTTGCATTAGCTTTTTGATTCTTCTTGAACGGATTTCTTGGCATCAGTTGAACCCAGGTAAAGTCGCTTTGAGACCAATCAAAATCGCTCTCCTCGTTGTCTTCAAGAATCGTCCAGAACATGAAGCAAGTTTTGGTGACATCGACGGAAAATGCCTCCTGATCTCGTGGCAAAGATCTGATCAAAATAGCGAAAATCCAATGATCATCCGTCAACTTGAAATCAACCTTTTTCCATACTTTCGAATTGTTAATTTGATCGAGGACGCTTTTATCAGTGAGGTGGAAGTGCTGAATGTTGTCGTTGGAAGGGATTTTTAGAAGTTCGGAGTCGAGAAACTTTTCATCTGAACTTAGGCCAAGGTAGAAATTGGAGGCTTCTGAGGAAAGTTTGGCGGCGATAAGGAGCTTCGTCTGGTTGCCTCGTTGTTTCCAGCGAATGTGGTAGTTTGTTGTTGTAGGAACTAATAAAAATAATTGAATTCGCTCTAGCGATTTATTCTGATAGGGATGTCAGGTGGGTAGGCTTCATCTCCCCAAGAGCTTCATTTCCCCAGAGCTTCATCTCCCCAAGAGCTTCATTTGCCCAGGCTGGGGAAACGAAGCTCTTGGGGAGATGAAGCTCTTGGGCTAATGAAGCTCTTATTCGACTTTTTAAATATTTCAGAAAAAAAATCAAGTTTATTTTGAGAAATATTAATCCTTTTCAACGGATTCGTTGCAATAATAGAATAAAATCAATCTTCTTTTCTCGAACATCAAAACTTATCCAAAATATTTTATCAAAACTGTTTCTATTGAATAAGTCTTCTAGACACTGGATAGTTACCGGTTTAAACTTCGCATATTACCGTTTACTTCTTATCTTTATTTATTTATCATTATTTATTAAAAAATCCTAATTTTCGACCACCACCCCCTTAAGCTCGATTATTGTGCGATAATTATTTAGGAACGACGTTTCATAAAGAAGGAAAACGTTATTATGATGGCTAAGAAAGACATTTTTCTTTTATGAACACATATTTTAGACTTTCAAATTTAACGAAAAAAATAAGTTTTGCTGCACAGCCCTGCTCAGCCATTGACCACTAAGTACAATTCGCCCACGCAATTAAAAGCTTCATTTCCCCAGAGCTTCATCTCCCCAAGAGCTTTATCTGCCCAGGCTGGGGAAATGAAGCTCTTGGGGAGATGAAGCTCTGGGGAAATGAAGCTCTTCAGGAAATGAAGCCTACCCATGTCAGGTCTCTCTCGAAAAGTGTTCCTCAGGTTCTGAGTCTCAGGATTTAAAAGAGCACGAAAATGAATTAAAGAAAACAACGATTCAAAATCGTATCCAAAATGCTGAATAAGCTCTTGTTATCTTCAGTTTATGGCTATAATAATTATGTTCGATTTAAGTTACCTGAGTATGGAAAATCTAGAGATGCTTGAACAAGATCAAAGTTTTTCTGACTCCTTACTATCTCTAAAAATATAATTTGATAGACCAAGGAAAGCATTTCGCTTTAACTTTCAAGAGCTAGAACTGCTGAGCGCGGAAATTTTCAAACAGCGTTTCTGGCATCTGCGCGCACGTGATATGTTCCTTCGCGGTTTTCTCAAGAATTTTGATCGCAAATTACAAAATGTCCTCTTTTGGTTCACTTTATTCGATATTCTGAGTTTAATTTATTCCTTCTATCCGTTAAATAATGGATTTGAAGGAACGCGAATTTTCGATAGGAATCAGCAGTCTTCCTTGATTTCAGTTGCTTAATCCAAATCGCCTTTTATTCTAACAAGCCAATAACTAGACGTCAAAATGTCTGATAATCTTGAAAAGAACTAAAAGAAGCAAATTATCATGATCTTTACCTGAACTCAGAACAATGTTTAGTTTTAACCTCACGACTATTTGACGACCATTAGCGCTACGCAAAGTCGAAACCACCGAACTAATTTACTGACGCGAATGAAACTTTAAAAGTGAAAATGTATCGAATTTCTTCTCAAAGAGAAAGAGATGAAAAATCTCCTACTAACCGTCTTTCTCTCCGGGTCCTGGGGAGCTAGGACTACGGTCTTATGGAGCTCTATAAAGGGAAGGTACAATAGTAACAGTGAAGTCACTGTACCAGCGGGAGAAGAATGGATTCTTGATGAAAATATGGATGTCGGCACTCTTACTATTCAGGTGATTAATTGAAAAAGAAACTTTTATTGAAATTTTTCAGGGAAAATTTTCATGGCACATTGCTCGACGAAATCTTGAGCTTCGATCATTTTACGTCCTCGTTGATCGCGCTGGATCCTTTAATCTCGGTTCGGAAAACGAGCCGATGGAGCTCGATGCAACCATTTTCATCAAAACTCCTTCAAACTGGGACCCACGCAAATCAGAAGGCTGGGATAACTTCCCTTATCACCCGAAAATTGGGTCGCGTTTCTTCGCTGGCGTTGGTGGATCAAGCGTTGAAATTTACGGCAGAACCTTGGAGAGAACCTGGACTTTGCTTTCCAAGGACCAAGGAAAGTGGGATAATCACTTGTCGCTCAAGCACAGTGCCGAATCCATGGGATGGAGAGTTGGTGATAAAATAGCGATTGCGACGACCAATCGTGGCTCTTCAACCGAGCACAGGATAATCGGAATCGACGAGAATGGTATCACGATCGACCCGCAAACAGAACATAATCACATGGGAGGAATCAAAGATGTATTCGGTGTACCGGTCGAAAAAGCAGCCGAAGTCATCAATCTCAGCCGAAATGTCAAAATCACTGGCGATACGGACAAATTCCATTCCATCAAGCAGGGTTGGCACACTGGAGCATTCTGGGAGGACGATGATCTTCCAACCACTCACGTCATAAAATTTGCTGAGCTGGATCATTGCGGTCAGAATGACGTTCTTGGGCGATACTGTTTCCACTTTCACCTTGTTGGCAAATGTCCTGGTTGCGTTTACGAGGGAAACTCTGTCTACAACTCTGTCCAGGCCGCTTTTACTATCCACGGGTCGCATGAAACTAGACTTCATCGAAATGTGCTCTGGAATCCGAAATCAGTCGGGATCTACACAGAAGATGGAAACGAAATGAACAACACAATTAGCGAAAACGTCATCATCTGCGAAAATATTCTCAAATGCGGTTGGGCTCAGGGAAACAAATGGCAGGAGCAAAATGGGCTCAAAGAAGGAGGAATCTATTTCCAAGGCATGACGAATGATTTGATTGGAAATCGAGTGGCCGGAATGGAACATGGCTTTTGGTCGCCCGGCTCTGGAAACGGAAGAGGATTTGCGACGGGGAAAACATGCAATACTCATCAACCATTTGGGCGATTCGAGGATAACGTCTGGCATGATAATCAGCGATTCGGAATCTATTTGGACAATCAATATTCTAGAGACCTCCAACGAGACGATCAAGCTCATGTTTTGAAGGTATGAATATTTAACGTAATGAGTCATGAGTCATGACTATTTTATTTTCTATGATAGAACGTCATTGCTCTAGAAATTCTTCTTTTTTTAGACAAATTATGGATTGGAAAGCTGCAACGCATTCGTCAGACCCGACGGGAAAGACAACGGCTTCGTGAGCGTCATCAAAAACGACTTTAACTACCACAACATGTTTGTCGGAGGATATTCCGTCGGTGACATCGAGTTCGACGGCCTCAAGTCTGTGAACAATATCAACAATGGCTACTGGAAGCGATCAAAGAATTTTGTCGAAAAAGGCCGTTATCATGTCAAGAACTCATTTTTCCTCGCCGATCCAAATGATAATATTGGTAGCGCAACGACCCTCTTCCCCGGAGGCTCATTTACGTTCAAAATGAAGGATACAAAATACGCCGGCTGGGGAAGCCTCCAAGTCCCGCAGCACTGTGGAATTTACTTTCACAACCCTCATAATAATTTTGGTAGCACTTGTGCAGTCCAATACTTGTTCGAAAACGTCGATTTTTCGGAGCTCAGCGGTAATTATTTCCACTTTGGCCCTAGCGATGGCAATCCAATGTCCCCCACTTTCATCGCCAGCGACAACAGTATTGATGGACACAAACAAGTCATCAGCGGCAGATTGAATGGATTCCTCAAAGTTCCCAATTGCTCCGGACCGGTGAAGAAATATGGCGACGGAATTGTCTGCGAGGGGCAGAATATCCGAAGAATGGTAATTTTCAGCCCGAACATGGGTGATACAATAAAAATAACTGGGCCTGGGTATGATGTCTCACCGAATTGGGATCATCCAGTTGGAGGGACAAATGCGGGGCACATTTGGTATGATAAGACTCACGGAGGCTCAGGAATGAATCACAAGAATATTTTATCCATTCATTTTTACGCAAATTAAGATCATTTTTTTCGACAGTTCACGTCTCTTCTTTTTGAAAAATACAAAAATTTGATTTGTCAAAAGGCTGGGTTGATCATAAATACACAAATGGATATGGAATGCATGTTGTGCTCGGTGAAACGTACAGAATCTCTTCGTTGAAATGGAAAGACGATATCTTCTTCCAGGTAGGAGCGGAAATTCAGACCGTTTTAAATAAATCTGATTAAAGCTTTCCGATCCAGACCTCGCAGATGCGCTCGGAAACGATGATGAGTATGTAAATCTTGAGCTGGAACTGGAGGGATTTGTAGAATCATGCCGCCTTTCCGTTCGCGAATCGCGAGATTGGCATGATGCTGATGGGGTGGCAGCGGATGCTGAGATTTCTGAATGCTCCCAAGCTTTCCGAACACTCGGCGAGCTCGTCACGGGAACCCAAAAAGTGTGATTTTATTTTGCTGTTTTTTGGGTAGATTCTTGTTCAGACGACAACAACGACGAAAGCTCCGACAACACCGCCCCCGACTGGCGATTGCTCGCATTGCTGGGGCGCGGAGTGGGACGTTCGTTGCGAACATGGTGGAGTTGGATGCAAGTAATGGCTTGAACTTTAATGTCGATTATAAAGTTCTCTTTTAAAGCGCTTGTGGAGTTCGATATTGCAGATTTTGCGGCGGATCACCTCCATATGACATTGCTTGCCCGACTCAACCTCCTACTACAACTCAATCTACGACAACTCAGTCTTCCACAACTGACTCATCGACAACTCAAACAGGTAGAAATACTGGTAGCTAAACTTCTCATCGCCATTTTTTCCAAGGTTCGGGGAGCTCTTCAACAGTGATTTCCGAATCGACAACGACAATGACGACAACAACGACAAAAACAACAACCACCACAAAAGCGCAAGAATACGATTGCAATAAAGTTTGCGGAGGGAACACCTTTTACGATGAACGGTAGAAATAATAAAAATCTCAGCAACGAATCTGTTTTCTAGATGCTGGACCTCAAGCGATCCACATGGTGGTCTAGGATGCAATGCCTGTAACAAGCCGAAGTGCAGAATTTGCGGTGGATATCCTTACATTGATTGCCCCTGAGAATGCGTCTTCCATTATTTTCCCAATAAAGTTTTCAAAAGAAATAAAATAAATTGAAGATCTGAAAAATAAAAAGGGCAAAACTAAATGCAGTCGCTCGTGATTTTTTGAGAGCAGCGAGACGTAAAAACGTCTCTTTCGAATTATTCACGCGGAGGTCAAATATTTGCATGAATCGACAATTGGCACTTGAACCAGTGCTTACCAAAAAGACTCTTTTTTACAAGAACGGGAGATATTTTCAGAGAGAGAGTAAAAGAAGGTATGGGCGCTTCGTCATCCCTCAAGTTGGGAGCGAGCTTTTTTGTCAGCGTCGTGATTTTGGTGCTGATCGGCTCTTGGGTCTTGTATACTTATGAGAGACCAGCGGAGATTGAAAGATGCGAGCAGGCAACGAGGGCGTTTGATTCAGCGGCGATTTTGGGGGTCGATCTAACAGAAGAACTTGAAGAACAGACAAGTATGAGCATATATGATGCTGCATAATTATAAGTAGCCGTGTTCAATTTAATGGAGCTGATGGGTTTTAGGACATAGATTTTGCTAATGAAAAAAATTCAATTGATTCAAGAAATTTAATAGTTCAAGAGCCAAAAAGTTGGAAGCTTTATGGTTTTCTTTATTTTCTTCTTTCGATAGTTTCTAAATAGCGGTTTTGAAAAAATCGCTCTTCATGAAAAAAAAAGAAGTTTTTAATAAAGGACTCTAGAATTGTCGGACTTGACGATTATGACAAACGAGCTTTTCGAAGAAATCAAGCGGCAGGCTCAGGACGTTCACCAACCACTTTGCGAAGACAACTGGGACTACGGAACCTCACTTTTCAATACTGGAACTATCATCGCTTCTCTCGGTTTCTTTCACACAGGTTTTTTTGTCATCAGAAGACAAACAACAAGCATTTCTAGCACCGCAAACATTCGAAGGAAAACTGGTCGTTTCTTTTCTCGTTCTTTTCGGGACGCCGCTATACTTTCTATCGATTGGGTTGATCGGCAATGGAATCGCAAAGTCTCAGCTCAAGAAAATTGTGAATACCGGCCCTGCGCTGAAATATGGAGGCTTTACTCTTGGAATTTTGTTTATTCTCGCTTTGATAACTTGCGTTCCTGCTGCAATTATTCAGGTTGTGCAACATAAAATTTCATTTTTTGGAAAACGATTTGAGGTTCTTGAAGAAAAGATTGAATTCTTCGACGCTTGGTATTTTTGCGCTACAACAATCGCGACGGTTGGCTTCGGCGATATCCGTTTGAGGTACGTGCTCAAATATTGACTTCTTATCTTTACGACTATTCATAAATTCGCTGTCTTCGCTAAATGAATTCAATTCAGTGGACCAGCAGTTGCCGTCTGGCTCCTATGGATTTGGATTGGGCATATTTTGATGGCTGGAATTTTGGTCACCCTTATTTCTTCAATTATCATAAGGTAGAGCGTGAAAACAAGGGATTTCCGCATTTATTGATGTCATTTTTAGTGATTACAAGGAGCAACAGATGCGTGATCCTGAAGAACAGAAATTATTGACGCAAACTGATGGTCCAGCTACATATGGGAACGGGTCTGAAAAAAAAACATTCTACTCTTGGGGTTATTTTATGACTCAGAAATTATGACCCTCGAAAAAGTGGAATGATGTACCACCCAACCCTTGTTCCCGTCGGAACTTTGTCTCCACCACCACCTGGCTATGATCCGTCAGATTACAGAGTACGTCATTTCAAATTCTTACCACTAAAGAGTAGAGAGTTCAAATCATAAATAATGAGAATCTTCAATTCCTTCGGAAACACCCGTAACTAAATCCTGCTCTTGTGTCTAGACTCTAGACAAATGGATAACTTTGAAAATAGCAAAAGATTCTCATGGTTACTGATTAAATCTTCATTCATACTTCTCATCCTTGACTTCAGGCGCTTTCAACGATCCAAGTCCGGGAAGTGCGAAAAGAGCGAATTCCAGATAGCGATCCTCAAGTCGACCTTGGTTCAAGCCGAAGTACTCTTAGTGGCCATTCACCTTCGGAAAGAAGCTCAAATGCGAGTGAAGCATCTCATCCTCTTGAAGAAACTGCCTCTAGCCCTGTGAAAAAGGCTGAAAATATATCGGAGACTGAATAAATTAACAGAAATTTCCACCGAATTGTCTCAAACTGATACTTAAAAAAAGGACAAAATTGACGTCATAGAAACTTCGTAAAAAAACGCGCAAATATCATCTGACTTTCGCACAAATCATCACCACGATCTAACCCGGACCCTTTTCCTCCTCTTCTGGTGGGACTGACGCGCGCAAGAGGTGTTTCCGGCGAGTAATCCTCGCTAGCGCTCGCGAGTTTTTTCCGACCAGTGCACTTTTATCTTCCTTTAAAAACGACCATGAAAATTCGAAAGGCATCAAATCTTGGTCAATCAAGCATTCATATATAAAAAAATGAATTTCTTCTTCATTTTCTTCGCCCTCTTCACCATCGTCCAAAGCTGGTCAATCTTTCAAGAACTCGACTCTTTCGAGTCCAATCAACAGTTCCTCCGTTCCTACCGAAAATTGGCTGCTCGGCAAAGAATCATTAATCGACTCTTCTAACTTTTGATGCTTTCGATAGTCTTTTGAATAGCTCTTGCATAAAATAATTGTGTGAAAAACTCTTGAAAACGAAACCAAAAAAATATAATAAAATAGAAAAACGGAAAAAATGTTCCTTTCTTTTTCAATTTATCTTTATTTCAAGCAACATAAATATACAGTGAGCACCATCCAGAGCCCATCCAAGGCTTCATCCAGAGCCTTCTCCTGACCCAAGAGCATCAAGCCCAGCTAATGACTCTGCTGAAAATAGCTCTTCATTTTTTTTCAAGAAGAACAAACCTGAGTCCACATTTTCGTATCGCAAAACCAGCCATAAAACAAGCAGAAAAAGCGCAACCAAGCCAGCGAAACTGATTCCAACGATGGCTAAAGACAATTTCAATTGACCTTCTTTCAATCAAATTTTGATATTTTTGACAATTTTGACTTACAAATGATTTTCGATAAATCGGCCCTGTCATCAGCCCATGCCATCCGACTTTCCACGGGTTTTTAATTTTGCAATCAATGACGCAAATTTTGATAATAATAAAAAACCAGTGCCTTTGTCGAATATAAATAAGCGATCTGATGGATAAATATATCGATGCGAATCCAGAGGGCGGGAACAGGATAAATGAAAGTAGAGCGTAGTGGATGTTACTGTACAAAAGTTTCTTGTGGCAAGAAAGGCCCTTTGCCCTGACGGTACTTGAGTCAGCAATCTTTGCCTTTGAAGCCATGCTCACAAATGTCTGAAAAAAAATTTTAATTTTATTGAATAAAAGTTTTTCAAAAAGACCCTCCCCAGAATTTCCATCAAACCTTTGTTGAAAAAATCGCAGCTTTTCTTCTCTCTGGAATCTTCGATATTTCTTCTTCTTCTTGTTCTTTGATTGACAATTCTTTTTGATCAATAGAAGAATCGGGCGACTCGTTTCCAGATTCGAAGAGACCCCGACCTTCTAAATTATTTTAGAAATCAAAAATTCATCCCTTTCTGGTAGAGAATCCTTTTTCTTTGAGTAAGCGCACGTGATTCCATCTGTTTGAAGGATTAAAATTATTGAGCTGTTCAAGTATGAGCTCAATGGTAGGATTCTTTGGCTCTTTTCCATTTGTGGAAAAGAAGACTTATTCACACAAGAAGAAGATTTTTACCTGACGCAGCTGCCGAGTCACTACCGGAAGGAGCATTCGAAAGCTCGATGGAAAACAGAGTCGATAATCTGAATGAAAAAGGTAAAAAAAATATTTCGAGCGGGCTGGAAAATGAATAAGAGGGGATTTTAAGCGGCTTTATTCCGGAAGGGCTAGTTTCCTAGACCATCTAAAAGTTGATCTGTCTAAGAGAAACCATTGCATCAGACACCACTTTCTTTGATTGTCTATCTAAAATGGTGAAAGAACTTCTCACTGATTAGTCATCAGTCGGCCGCCCCTTACCCTTGAGAAGGTTAGAATCTAAGTACCCTTAGAATCCCACTACCCTTATTCTTCTCAGATCTTGTGATAATGAAAAAGATTTTTGGGGGCTCAGATAAAAGCCCCGGACTAGATGTCGATATAAGTTCGTTTTGAGTACCTTTCAGATCTCCTGCCTTCAATCAAAGACGGTCTTTTCTGCATGATTTCTTTTCTCTTGAAGTTCAAAATATGCTTGTCTGAAATCTGAGGGATGGAAACAGCTAGAATAACTGCTCATTTGCTCAAGTTCGTTAATGATTCAGAACTTTTTCTCGTTCAAGTAGGCAACTCACGCGTCATGGAACCTCTAACGACGTTAATTAATGATTCTAGCGCTCCAAATACTCCTTTTACCTCCTTTTTAAATGACGAAATTTCATCAACATAATTTTTTAATGATTTGTTGAAAAAAATGACTCTTTTCTTAATATTTTTATTAGCGAGATAAATGCAGGGCAGAATTTTGAAAGATTTTAATAAGTTAGTGAGGTTATTCAGAAAATTTTTGCTCCAATTGTAAATTTTTTAAAAATCAGTTGACTCGATTTTCGCAGTAACTTCATCATCATCAACTTGTTGTGAGCATGGGCAGACCTTTCTTGTCCAAGCATTCGAGCCACCCTAAATTCCATTTTAGTGAAATTTTCAAAGGCGAAGAATACCTTGAAGGCCGGAGAAATAGGAACATATTTCATGAAGCTCAAATTAGTGACTTTCGATAGCCAGGGAATGTCATAAGTTTCAAGTCCGTCGACATCATCATCAGATGAGCTTTGTGCCCAAGCATCGACACCCCGCTCTTTTCGAGTTCCGGGAATGGTGTTATCTAAAATGATTGCGAAAAATCCACCAATAAATGGAGCGGTTCTTGTTTTTCATGCTCAAAAATGATCCATGAAAATTTTTTTCTTTTATTTTTGGGCATCTTTCCTGAGAAGAACGACCAAAATCTGGTCAAAATTCGCGCTTCCAGTCTCAATCTTTGTCTCTGGCTTTTCAGCCCAATATTTCAACGCGATTCCGCTAAAAAGCGAGACTCCAAAAATAAAGACATTTCTAGAGCTCGACAAGTCGACATGCTTCAAGTTTGAAATTCCAACTCCGACGATAAGACCAAACATGACGAAATAGATTCCTCCGATGACCGGGTCGGGTAGAGTGACGAAAAAGGCAGTGAATTTGCCGAAAAAGCCGAGGATGAAGAGGATGACGGCGGCGGTTTGGATCATTCGGCGGGAGGCGCAGCGGGTGATTGATAAGGTGGATATGTTTTCTTATCAGCGATTTTGTAAAGAAAAAGAAAAAAAATGACAGAAAAAATGAATACAAAGAAAATCTGCAAAATATAAATCCGTTGCCTGAATAAGTCGTCGTTCCATTTCCCGAGCCGAGAATTCCATCAATGATACAAGCAACACCTTCCATCATAATCCCTCTATTAATCGCATGAACTGGTGGCGGAGGCACTTCAGAAATATCAGCAGCGGCGTAATAATCTCCAATCGATTCGAGCATTCCAGCGAAGACTCCTGACAAAAGTCCAACAAAGCCAGCTACTGAAAATGTCGGCCAACCCCATTGAAAGGGATAAACGAAGCGGAACCAAGGCGCATCGGCGATGACCTGATTTTTTGTATCTGAGAAAAGGTTCTTTCTTCAATTCAGCCTTTTTGGCACTAAAGATTTTTTTGAACCCTTTCCTGTTCTGGCTTTGTACCAGTAATGCGCAGGATCATCGAAGTTCGCCATTCCATCGCCTCCATTTGCCGCCGCTGTCAAAATTCCACATAGGCCCCAGGAAATTATCAGCGCCAGGAGAACCGGAAAGACTTTGAAAACCGGGAGCATTTTGACCTCGCATTTCTTTTCTTTGATATTTATGTACGGAACTGGAGTGTTGACATCGCGGAGATATTGAGAGAACAGAACCATGAAGCCGATAGTTATGATTGAAATTGGCCAGCAAGACGCGGACATATTCGCGGCTGGCTGAAAAAGAGAGAGACCAACGAGAGAGATGACCGGAGCGATTGCGAGTGGAGTGATAAAGCTAAGCACGACACCGATCAGTCCAGTGGCGCCAATGACGAGCTCGACTGCTGAGGCGGAAATGATCGCTCCCTTTTCTTGAGTTCTAGATTTGTTCGCCGATTTAGGTTAATTGCATGTGTGCGATTCTCATGACATTTGTTTTGATAGATTAATTGGCACAGAGCCAAGGCATTATATATTCGATCGCTAAGAAAAGTATCATTTGCGACCAATTCACGGATCAAAAAAATCTGAACTCTTTCCTGAACTTCCCGCACTCTTCTTTTCCAAGTTTCATCAAAAGTAATGATCTGCGTTCCGCAATCACCCGACCAACAAGTTTTTGCATCTTCGTAGAACTCATTCCATTTGACTTCTACCGAGTCGTTTGGCTCTTCCACAAATCCTCTGCAGTCTTCCATGGACTCGTCATAGCAGCAATTGAGAGTCTCATGTGTGAAGAAAAGGGTCTCGTTCGAGAGAAGGGATGAGCTTGTGATATTCGAACTTGTACATTGAACGAGTTTCTTATTATCGCAAAGAAACGGCGCTGTCGCCATGAGCGCAAAAGTCGGAGTCAAAAAGGAAAATGTCCCTCCTTGAAGGATCGGCAGACGATTTCCAAACGTCGCTTGGATGAATGTACAGATGCCGCTGCCGACGAAGAGGGTTGACATGAGGTAGCTTTTGGCGAGGTTTGATTGGGGATCATCCCCGAGGCAGAATGCTGGCGCGAGAACGAGTGGAATGGCGACAGTGGAACCAAGACAGGTTAAAAAGTGCTGAGTTCCTAAAAGAATGCACATGTACCATGGCGGAACATCTTCTGGTCCATAAATCAGCTTGTCTCTTTTTCCCATTTTTTCCGTTTTCTTTTTTCCCTTCTCTACTGAAAACTACACTAGCTTTTTGATTGAAGCTTCTCAATTTTCGTTCCCGTGTTCAGGTGCTTCTTTTTAAGACCACTGAAGTTTTATTATCTCATTGTGCTCGTTTAATAAGCTTTAGAAAAATATATTTGTGTTTTCACTACTCGGGGCGTTGACGCGTAATATCCCGCATTCTTTTTGAAGCACATTTAAGGCCGAAGTGCCCAGGGGCAGGAACGGGTCCTCGAAAAAGGTTGAAATATTTGAAACATAAATTTTTGAAAAATAATCATTCAAACGACCATCTAAAAAATAACGCTGATTGAAAATAATTAGTGATTAGTTAATGATTAGTATGACTCATAAAATTTTATTCATAAACATGGTTACAGTGAATTCAAATCAGAGCTCGTCTAGGCGCGGTCTTTGCCAAAGGTGTGCCCGATTCATCAAAAACACGGAATAGATTCTTTCCATCTGAAAAAAACAAGAATCGAGAAAGCGAATCGTTATGAAAGCCGCATCTGGAATCTCCCTCGCAGCCTTCTTTGTCTGTCTAGCTGTCGTAGCAGTCACTGCGGAAGTCGAGCGGGAGCACTTTTCCAATGTGCCTCAGGTATGATAGTGTCCTCCTCAAAAACATTACTCGCCATCTAGTCATAAAATTCACCTTTTTTTAGCATGTTCAAAAACGAGCAGCAAACGAAGTAGCAGAACTCTTCCGAAACTATATCGATGCGGATTTCAATCATTTTGCTTAGGGTTGAATAATTGCCAAGACATTATTCTGTTCATACGGTATGAATCATACCTTAAAGTAATTCAACCTTTTTAAGACCGTGTCTATGGCAGGATAATGTCTTGGGTAATTCAATACTTTTCATATTTTTATGTCAAAATAAGTGTTATATGATTGCATCCGTTATTTACGACCTGTTCAAACATACGCTGCCGGAATTGTCGACAATTTTGGAGACATGATCGAAGACGTCATCGATCTCATTTCTCAATTCTTTCCTGCTGCTAAGGATACCCTCGGTAAACATTTTCTAGCGCCTGGAATTCAGAACATTTTGTTATAGAGATGGTATGGCGAAGCATTCAAATGTTCATCTGAAAGTCAACGCGAAGTCAACTGTTGATTATTAATAAATACAGTAATTAGATGAATCATAGCTTTTATTTTTGATAAAGTTTATTCAATACAATGAGTATGTACAGTGGGTAAACAAATAAGTAAAGTTGGAAAATATAAGTTTTAATTTTATCTTCCTCGTCGTGAAAGTGCTTCTTCAGATTTTCTTCCATGTCTTCAAAAAGATGATGATTACCTGGATCGGATCTCGAAAATATTATTTTTTGAATTTATCTTCGACAATCGAAAATCTGTTTTTAGTGCGGGATTTACGATAATATAACAATTAAGAAATTTACAGGTGGTTTATGCATAAAAACGAAAATTTTTCGGGCGAAATTTTTCATTTCAATTTTGAGAGAAAATTTGAAATCGATAAAAAAACACTCATTATTTCTTTCTCTTACTCATTTTGGAAAAAATATCTCAAATGGCAGGGTAAGTTCAATATAAATTCTGTAAAAATGATAAAAAAAAGTCTGACTGTTTGAAAACACTGGAAAAATTTCTCCTCCGAGAGATCGAAAATTGCGAAAGTGATGGTTGGGCGAGTTGCTTATTTTGGTGAGTGTTTGCCGTTGTTGAAGGACAGGACTTTGAGCTCGTCATACCTAAAGATAAATTGAAGGTTTTTTCATATTTTATTAATAAAGACATCTAAGAGACATTTGGGACATCTAGAGACATTTGTGGATATCTAGTATCGTTCTAGGTCATCTTAAGACATCAAGAGACATCCTGTCAAATTAAAAGACATCAAGGGACATCAAAAGACATTCTAAGAGACATTTGAAGACATTTGAAGACATTTGAAGACATTTGAGGACATCAAATGACATCTAGGGACCTTGAATTCGGATCTATTGACTTACATATTCTCAGAAGTAACCACTGGCTCATCGACGAGCCACTTTGGCATTTCTTGTCCTGAGATGCATTGATCATCGTGAACATTCATCCACCACCAGCTGGCGACGGAAGGAATGATCTTCTTCGGGAAGCCGAGATTCTTTCGCTTCTTGACTTCCTTGCAGACGCCGCAATACATTCTTTCAGTATTTTTTGAGGCGTTGGGCTCATCAGGATCAGCTTCAGCGAATCGCCAGGAATGGTACTCCATGTAACTAGAAAATAAGATTATTGAAGAAAAATAGTTTACTGAAGATCTTATTTTTCGGTTGAAAATAGAGGTTTCGGCCAAAGAGCGACCCTTTTCCAAAATTCAAAAGGGGTACTTACGCAGTCATATTTCTGTCCAAATAGTCCAAGTACTTGACAAGCTCGTGGGGCGAAGAATAATCCTCGACGTGAATGTACGAATTTGGCGGTGCCACGGCCTTAGAACAAGATTATTTACAGTTTCATCTTCCGTTTCTTACCTTGACATCGTCTGGGTGAGGACCGTAAACGATGGGGACCATGAATTGATTCAACGAATTTCGCCAGAACTTTTCGGACATGTAGTCGTTGCAGTGGATCGAGTTTTCGAAGGCAAGGTAGAACTAAAATTCAGCGCTGATTTCGATTTCGAAAGATCATGGTTCTCACCTTGTACTTAGTAAAAGGACCGTAGGTATCAGTATCAAAACTGGGCTTCTTCCATGGAGAATCGACAAGGACATTGTCGTAGCACTCGCCGTATCCGTCGAGCTTCAAGCCGTGCTGAAACGGGTTAAAATCCATGCTCCTCAAAAAATTTCTACCTTGACGAGTCGATCAGTAAACTCTTTTCGAACAACGGCTCCTCGTGTTTCTTCGCAGTTGGACACCAACCAGGCAGTGTGATTTTCACCAGTTGGTTGTTTCAATCGCTGGATGATCTTCATGATTCCTTCTCCGCTAATTCGCTCGATGAATTTTCCTTGACTTTTGTTCTGAAAGAAAGATAAATTTCACAATGTAATTTTGGAAGAAATTTTCTCAGAATAGCTCCGGGAAATTGATCAAATAGATGAGGATAAACTCAATTCTTTATTTTTTCTACGTCATCTCGCGAAAGCTCGCTTGACGTTCATCACGTAGCCAGAAAAAATAATCATCAATTCTTCCACTTTCGAAAGTTGTTTCGAGTACTTACGTAAGAATATCTAGCATCTTGAAGAGCGGAGTTGTAGTCGCCATAGGGTCGTGGGACGTCGGAATCAAGACGGTAAGAAGAGGTCAAGTTGAAGGAGCGATCCCACTGGCCTTCCATTTTCGCAGCTCCGGCTCCGGCATTCTGGATAAAAAAGGTTTAAAAATGAGCTTGAATTGTACTAACAAAATGTTGTTTTTAATTTTGCGTTTATAATTAAGCTACTTTATTTTCAAAATAGACAAGTGATCTTTCTCCCGATATTGTCTGCTTTCCATTAAAACAAAATAAGTGTTTTGAGTCGAAACAAGCTAACATTAGTAATTAAAGTCAAGAATTAGCACTTCTCGTTTTTTGGAACGTGAAGCCGGCAAACGATTTTTGAACACGATCGTGTCAAAAATAAATCTTTCTTGTTTTATATTTATAACGCGCCACGTTAGAAAAAACTGTTTGATGAATTAAGGGATCGCGGGAGGGATTTGACTCACCTTGGAAGCAGCTTCGCGGGCGAAGAATACCCAGTATTGGTCCTGGTTTCGGTTGTAGAGGTCTGGGACATCATCCATGTGTGCGAAGTATCTGAAAATGGCGAATAAGTAATCTGTTAAAATGAAGTAGCCGGATTTGGCAACCCTAATTGAACTAGAATCAATTTCCTTATCACCCTTTTTGCGGCGAAACAAGCTGTAACGCGGTTGAAAAACGTGAGTCTTCTTACGGTCAGGGCAATGAGGAACGACTCGTGCTCATTTATTCCTTATCGCATTTTAAGGATTTACCTTGTGTTATCAAAGATAATCGAATGAGCCGTTTTTTCGGTAGTTCTGTCGTTTGTTAGCCAACAGCCGCCGCATCGTTCTGGCAGTTTTCGTAGTGTTTTTCGCTCTTCGAAGGATGGTGAGACGCCAGACCAGTTCTGAAAAGGAACAATTGAAGTATAATTTATACTGTATAAAGCATTCAGGAAATAGCCCATTGGATTGAGAAGATAAGCCCTGTTAGTGCTATTTGGCAAAGTTGTTGGTCGCGAGTTAAGCGTACCTCCGACATGGAAGAACCTCTTATCTGTCCGGAGATAACCAAACTCAGGAGGAGAGGGAGGCAGGCTTAGAACAAGACTTGTTCGCGTGATTAAGGGTCTCCCACGTTGTCAGTGAAATAAAAGGAAGTAAGCGATTAGTTTTAAAAAGGGGAAAAATTGAACAACTTTTCAATTTCAAGTAGATTGAGAGCTGTGATTTTAGAAAAAAAGAGTTTTCATTCCTTTGGCTCGAAAAAACAGAAGTCCAAACTGTATTTTCAAAACAAGGACCGTTTAATGATCGCTTCAAATTCTCCGCCACCTCAAAACTGGGCCGGGTAAGGAAAAAATCCGCGCTGCCGGATCTAATAAATCCTATCAGGCACGCAAGCTCTTAGAGTTTTGAGGGTCGGAATTCGAGCCTCGAGACGTACTAATTCCAACGTACTTATAAGAGCATTCTACTCTTAATTGTCGCTTTCAAGGGTGTCAAAATTGGAGCTAGAATTCTCCAAAAATGAGAAAAGTGATGATAAAGCGTTAAAAAGACTGTTTCTTCCTAGACAAATTATCGTCTAAAGCACTTTATATTTTGATTGGAGCCATGAAAGAGGAAGCCACTTGGGGAAGTCTAAATATTATTTCGGATCTCGTCTTGCGGCGTAAATTATAGAACGTGTTGCGAAAGGGTTCATCCGAGCCCTCTCCTGTGTACTTAGACCAGCGTAAATACTTAAATATGTGTTGCTAGCGCAATTCTTACTCGCAATTCTTTGTCTTCGATAAACGAGACTTTTTGAAATGAAGGGGTTTCCTTCTGCTGAAACTGTCTCGACAAATTGTCTAGCGATTTAATTTGATTTAAGTTTCGTCCATTTTCTAACAGCCAGGCAACCCCCTTAATCCTAAAATTACGCGCTGATCTCACGTGTCAGCAATTAGACATCAGCGGATTTATTATAAATACTCGAGTCTCGAATTTCCGATGATCTAATTCAAAACTTCGCTTCGAAAAATTTCCTCTCCCCCTTCTCTTTTTTGTTTTTGATAGAAAACCTCATATCTAGGTTGGTGCCTTATCGGCGTAAGAGGTTATCTTATTTTTGGTCGGAGGAAACGGGCAGATCTTAGTCGGAAATTTCACATCATGTTATCTTTTTTAGGTAAGAGATGGTGTACTTTGAAGGTCTTAGAGGGCATAAATTTGGAATGATTAGGGATAGGGTCAGTTTTATTATATTATATTATATTATATTATATTATATTATATTATATTATATTATATTATATTATATTATATTATATTATATTATATTATATTATATTATATTATATTATATTATATTATATTATATTATATTATATTATATTATATTATATTATATTATATTATATTAAAGTTTCCCAATTTCTTCGAAAGCACATAACCTTTCCCGTTTTTCCCTGTTCCTTGCTAATTGCCCCACCTCATAATCCATTCTCGGTGGTTCAAAAGACCCATTCCGTAAAATATCCTTTCGTTCAACTCAAGCAATCGCCTTATTCTCAAAATATAATTACAAACGTGCGAGGCGTTGCATTTTACCGTTTTTTCACAAACAAGTGAAAAAGCTTGTCTCCTCTCGAATTCCACTTGCGGAATGTTTCCCTGACCCCCTCTGCCCGCGCTAGAATTTCGACAAAGACCGTAGACTCACCATGATAAGCGTAACATCTTCTTCTTCTTCCATCAGTTTTTCTTGCTCTCTGAGGGCTTTCGCATGTGTTTTATCGTCAGATTTCTTCTTGTCAATATTTTTCGAATGTGCAACTCTCCACGGTTTGAGGGACACGGCCTGAAAAGGAAAAACGGTAATTCAAACGATGATTTTGCAAGGAGCTTTCGAAAAAACACGTAACGACTTGTGTTAGCTTGTGATTTCAAGTCTTAGCAATTTTTTACGGTACACCTGCGGAGGCTCCTTTAGAACCGCTTTCAAAAATATTGACTCAATTTGCTGCGAAAAGTTCAAAATTCAAAAGCGAAGGTGTTAAAAGAAAAATGATCCGTTCAGCAAAAAAAGATGTAAAAAAATATTTAAAAATTATAAAAAAAATGACAAGAAAAAATGACGAGAAATGAACTTTCTATTCTCGGCTATGTAAAATGCATAGAAAGGACAATTTGTTAAGTACTAAAACCATTTTTGGATATGCATATCATATGCATAATAAATAAGGACACGTGAAGGTCGAATTTTAAGCTCCCAAAATATATACAGTCCATTATTACACGGTCAAAAGACACTCTTTTCAACAGCAAGATGCCTCTTATTAGGAGAGATATTGTAATAATTGATTTAATTACTACCATGGTATTAGGACAATTAATACCATAAATAAGGGAACACGATTATTGATGTTTCCCTTAAAATAAAGATAATTGGGAGAAAATAAAGTTGCTCGACGAGCTTTTTTGTTTAGAATGATATTTATTGAGGCTTCCGCAAGATCAATTATTTAACTAAATAAATAATTATAATTTTGCCTGAGGGGCGTGCCGTCGATAGCTCAGTTGGCAGAGCGGGAGACTGTAGAGGGTTAGCAGTTATCTCTAGGTCACTGGTTCGAATCCGGTTCGACGGAAACCTTTTTTGTTTCGAAAGGGATGTTGCTCAAAAACTCAGAGGACCTCAACTGCGCTGCGGTTGATAAGAGGATTCTTATCAAGCCAGCTATAAGTTTTTGGCAAAATGGACCCTCTATTTTCAAAGTGCTGTTTGATAATTTGGCAAATTAGCAACTGATAATAAAATAAATCGCTGAAATCTGTAAAGGATTTTTCTTAAGCGAAGTGTTTCTGTAGAACCAGAAAGAATTCAGAATATTATTCGGCGGGGGTACTTGAAATAAACGTGCGCTGAGAATCTATTCTAGCGTTCTGAAAAAGCTGTGGCTCGGCGCACAAGCCACTGGAATGCTCGCTCCATAAAGACGCGCGGATGATAGATGGGCTGAATAATTTCAAATTTGCACTGGCTCCCCCCGGACATGCATTCTAGCGATTTTGAACAATGTCAACCCAGAGGCTGGAAAATTGACAATCGAGCGAATCATGTGGAAAATCGAATTTGACCTTTTTCGGAACCGATTTCTGGTTAACAGATGCCTCAAATTTTGATCTAAACATTTTCTTCCATTGATGAGCTTCTTGATGAAAAAAGTCAGAAGACACTTTCATCAAAAATTTAAAAACGATCAATTAAAAAAATTTTAAAAGAAGTCTCTTATCAAATTGTCCAAAACAAGATAGCAAAAGTAAAAAGATGATAAAATTTGATTGATGTTGACTATATCAACAGTTTCACGTTCCTCGACAACTTTTTTGATGAAATTTTCCTAAGGGGTGTCACTTGAAGACCCCCGCCGGATTCTTTCGAAAAATTCGAATCTCGGAATTTTTCAATTTTGATCCCGGATATCAATTTGACGGGTCAAAAGACGATTTTAGTGCTCCATCTTTTGGGGGTCTATCTCGACTTCTTCACCCCAAAAATCCAATTTGAAAATAAGACTTTTGAAGAATTTGCCCTACAGTTAAGTTAGTAAGTTGGGCAAAAAAATTGATTCTTCTTGGTCAAAATTCTTCCTTTCTACACAATAGCGCTAATCGGTAGAAATTTTATACCGAGAATTTGCAATTTATGGTAAAAAAAATCGTATTTTTACCTCAGTTGTGGAGAAAAGAGCGAGGGTAGCAGCATTAATCTTCATTTTTTTAAGTTTTTGAGTCTTTAGTTTTTCGTTTCTCTTGAAGTCTTCTTCTGGTGATCAGGCAATCAAGCTGGTACTAATGGGACTCTCTGACGTTTCTAGTTTGATGAATCGGGCGAATTAAGGAATTCGTATTTTCTTTATCCAAGTTTACGATTTCTCAATTATGCGGCCCGGATCCGTATCGTTCTCGATCAAAAAAATTTATCGGAAGATTTCGGAATTCACAAATTTCAAAATGCTAAAGAACGAGCGCGGGGTTGAAGGGTCTGGCGTGATAGGTGGCGCTGTGAGCGATCGCGCGCGCTCAGGATTTTGACGCTTAATGACTTGTTTGGAAGGAAAATATCATATTGTTCATTTGAAATGCAGGGGGCAATTAGACATGTTCAGGAATACAGAGAGAGAGGAAAGACAGACTGATCCCATAACAAACGGGAGAATAATTATGCTGTTCTCTTGAAATGCAGGGGAAATTGGATATTTTTAAGAATACAGAGGGAACAAAAATGGACTGATCTCACCACAAGCGAAAGAAGAGTTCAGCAAGAATTTTCAGAGTTTTGCCAGTTCAATTTAGCTTGAACTGAAGTTCAATTATTTTCAGAAAAAAAGAAGCCAAATTCTCTTGAAATCTAAGCTAGCTCTTTTTCGTTGAAAGACGTCAGTGCAAGTATCCTCGTTGAACATGACAATCTTCGTTGTTCTACTACTAGTAGACTACTGGCAGTAGTAGATAATTTTGACATGAGCATGAAAATACCCGAGAAACTCATGCAATCGAATCAAAAATAAAATAAAATTATTATAATTATCAAGAGACGTGGGAATCTCTCATTCTGCGGCCGAAACCGAGGATAAATAGATTTCTTGTTTCTAAAAGTAAGGTTGTTCAATGCTGTCAATTCAATATATTATTCGAAAATTGATAATAATAAAACAAGCGCAATTTTAAAAAGTATATGTTTCTAAACAAATTTGGCCAAAATAGATTTCTTTATCGTTTTATTTATAATTTTTCAATATTTCAATCATTGAGATACAGTTATCAACGCTGAAGCTTAATCCTCATTGAGCTTATCCGGGTATTTAGGGTTCGATCTCCAGTGAGTCCAGCCGTCCTAGGAAAAATTTTTTTATCAGTAGCGAAGCTTCCTATCGTTTTTGAGACGTTTTTTAGTTGTTGATATCCCTTTCTTAACATGATCAAAGTCATATCTTGTACTTCACGTTTATTTTGTACTCTTCCTTGAGCACTTTTTGAGGAGTCTTCCGATTCGAAAAAAGGAGCTCCCCATTCAAAACCCAAAATAGGCTCCAAATTCTAGTGCTTTTGAAGGGGTGGTATCACGAATCGACAACAAATTTTGAAAAAATTCGACAATTTTTGCATGGGCGGCTACTCGGCTCCTGATTGGCCGGTTGCCCGAATCCAGGCTTCTGATTCGTTGAAAATTTCAACGCAAAATTTGTCAGGATTTTTGAACCCAGAGTCAGCAAATTAGGAAAATTGATAAAAATAGGATCCTTTTTTTGAATCTTTAAATGCTAAACATCGATTTCAAAGAATAAATTATTGAATGGGGACTCCGGAAATTTTAGACAAAAATTCAACTGAGAGGTCTATTTTCTATAAAGCACCACCTTTTGCGAAATAATAACAAAGAATTTTCCGTAAAGAAATCAGAGAAGGGTCGAAAAAGCCATGAGCAGCACGAAAAAGCCCATTTTCTGTTTGACACCCTTAAAAAAGGCACCTTGGAAGCAAAAAAATTTTCAAGTAGAATTCGGACAATTCCGGAGATTTGGCGCTTTTTCCCGAAAAAAAAACTTCCGGAATTGTCCGTTTTGTCTGTATCTATAATTCCTGCATTTTTACAGTATCAGGTTGATGAAAGACCATTTTAATGCCATAATTAATGATATCTACAAAAATAATTGTTATGAAATCAAATTATTCAGATAAAATGAACTTTGGTCATCTTTAATCTAATATTTCGCGCTTGATCAATAATTGAATTAGCTATAAGTTCGATGTAAAAAGTCCGGCTTTCGACAACAATGTTTATGTGTATTGTTACAATGATGGGTTCCCGTTTCTTTTTTCGATTTCCCGCTGCGCGAGTATTGACTCTCAAATCATGTTTTGATGGAAAACGCTGCTCATTTAGTTTATAATTTTGTTCTGCGGAATCGCCTGGTTTGATGTCAAAACGGGCCCCTTTCAATAACAAATGGATTTTAACGAAAAAATGGCCACACTGTTTTGCTTTTACACTAGCGACGCGCTTGTTAGCCTTCTTTGCTCCATTTAGCTTTCACTTTTTAGCTGCTTCAAATATTGTTGGTTCGCTGCTTATTCAATTTTCTTTTTAATTTTTAAATACGTTAAATTCATCAAGTTTATTTTCTTTTTGCACAAAGAAAAGATTAAGCGTCAATGAGCATTTTCCCATTTGGCTGAGCCCTCCCTGGCGCGATAAAGCAAAGAGAAAGGACTGCTTCAGCTCCATCTCGAGCAGTTTTCGGCTAAAAATTTCAGCGAAAAAAAATTTTTACTGTCTGACCTTTTGACGAGAAACTCCAGCAGTCATTTCAGTATCGCAAAATCCCGGGGAAACGGAATTTATCAACACATTTTTCCCCTGAGAAATAGCTTTTTTACTGTACAGCCGTACGAAATTGTTGACCAGTAGCTTCGACATCTCATAACCTAGAAATATATCGGGTCTCAGAAATTGAGAATGTCATATTTTTCTTGTCGTTACCTATCATGTCTGTCTGGTTGGGGTCTGGCCCAGAGTTGCAAATTTTGGTTTAATTTTGCTGAGCTGAGCTGAGCTGACCTTCGTTAAAAATTCTCTGAGCTGAGCTGGCCTATTTCGTAGCTCAATGAGCTGAGCAGACCTTTTTTAGTTAGTTGAGCTTAGCTATGCTGAGCAGAACTGATCATATTCGAAAATTATTGAGCTGAGCTGAGTGATAATTGTCTGAGCTGAGCAGATCAGATCATTTTAGAAAATCAATGAGCTGAGCCAGCTCAGCTCACTCAGCTCAACAAATTTGCACCTCTGGTCTGGCCAGCCATCAGCTTGAGCTTGAGAAGGATTTTTCTGACTTTCAACGAATTTTTTCGCGATTTCGTCCAATTCTTCCAAAGAAGGATTCGAAGAAAAAATTCTTCAATACAATTAACAGCGGGAAATCTGTAAAAACTCACGATGATAGCTTTTGTGTGTATTCATTGACAAAATTGCCCTTCGAAATATTTGGATTTAAGTTGAGCATTCCTCGCAGTGCATAAACACTGGAAAGGACCACAATTCGGGCTCCGTCGCGAGCAAGAGGGAATAATGTCTTTAAAACCGATGATATTCCAAAATAATTTACATCTATCGTCTGTTTCACGCTCTCAAAAGATTTCTCTGTCAATTCCGGAGCTACTCCAGCATTCAAAACCAAAATATCAAAAGAGCAGGGCCCAATTTTCTTTCCAAAGCCCATCACGCTTTCTTCAATACTAATGTCCAGCGTTTCTACTTGCAATTTTCGAGAGTTTTCTAGGTCCGGAAATTTCTCTTGGTTTCTTGCCGTTGCAACAACTTTCTGAACATCTTTCTCTTCGATCAAAAGTTTGACGAACTCGAGTCCGATTCCACGATTGCCGCCAACGACTATTGCGGTTTTCATTTTTTTTTTGAGTATGATATTTAATTTTTTATGTATTCTTGGATCTATCAGGAGAGGATGAAGAACAGACACCTTTACATCCGGTTAAAAAGTAAACATTTTTCATTTTATTAATTGTAAAAATAATATCTTTAGAGGAACAAATGTATATGCCTTTTTTCGTTTTTTTGCACAATTTTCAATGATATTTCGCCTCGCACATGGGCGAAAAATTCGCTTAGCTTTCGCGTCGCAAAAAATTTGAAAATAAAAAGTTCGCTTTTGCACTAGGATTTCGGCTGATATTTAGACTCCTGGCTAAGGTTCTTCACAACCGAAACCGTTTTGATAACATATCAATATAATAACATCAACTTCAAGCACCACTTCTTTGATAAGCGACCATAAAAGAAGCGCGCTCAAAAAAATTTCTTCAAATAATGAAAGTGATTTCAGTCGTTATAATTTCCCTGCTTTCCATTTTTCTCTCCGGCGGTGTTCTTTTCCTCGTCTTTTGGCAGAAAAAAATTCTCGAAGAAAAAAGCAAGGAAGAAGCTTCGAACCCGTTCGAAATTACACAAGTTAATATTACACAAAATATGCCTCCAGATTATATTCAATAAATTCTGATTCCAAAAGTTGTCCTCACTTTCTTTCGTTTTCTGTCTCTAGCAGGTCATGCAAAATGCAAAAATCACGTGATTGGTGGAACATTCAGAGCTTTCAAGGGTCAAAAAAGACTCTGGAACAAAGAAAGAGGCTTTTCTTGTGATTTTTCTTAGTTGCTCTTTTTTGATTGTGTTCACTTTTAACATCAGATGACGCATATCCGCATGAAATAAGATTAAAAGAGAAAAAATATTTATTTACAGAAAAATGAATAAATAAGGTAAAAAAATGATTAAGGATTTTTTAACAAATGCAAGCATTCTAGATCTATTTATGGAAAGAATATGTTTGTTTCTGAGTAGAATTAGTTTGAAAATGTATTTTTTCTAAGAAATGCTCCCGCTTGTTTTTGTAACAGTTGGTGTTACTCGCGATTTTATTCTATTTTTGAGGAGTAATGCTGAAAGAAAGCTGAGAATCAGAGACATGAAAGTTGAGCCCCTAGAAACAGCGTCAGACACAGAAAAGGCTCCGTATCCCTTTGGTTTTGAAATCAGATGGCCGTGGTATCGAAGACTCCAGGTTTCTTTTATTATTCAAATTTTTTTCGCCTAAAAGTAACTTAAGTTTTTCTTTGGATGCTTTACGATTATTCCATTGAGGATTATCGGCGAGGTTTACAAAACAGAATAACAAAAACTCGATCTTAGATCTTTGTTTTCGATTTGATAAACTAATTTGCTTTGTTAAACCAAAAAAGGACTTTCCATAACCCTACCAATATCCCTGGCATTTGCGAACATCGTCAAAGCTTCAGCAGAAAAAGGCGCAAAACGATCACAAGTTTATACGAAATGGTACCAGCTCTTTCTTATCAAACTCGTTCTATCGGAACGGCTCTTTAACAACTCGCCGATTGGAAATAATTACAATAATTCTCTTTTCAAATTACTGCTTGAGCCCGTGTGAAAGCTGGCCAAATTTCAAATCTTTATCCTCGGCATTTCCATCGATCATAAAGGCGAGCCAGCATCACGTGACGAGGCGCCGATGATAGTTCTAGCGCCGCATAGTACGATCATCGACGGTATGTTTCTGCCTTACCATGGAATGGTTAGCGGAACGATCCCGAGTCCGATTTCAAAGGCGGATATTCATAATATGCCGATTGTTGGAGCGCTCATGGCAAGGTTTTTAAATGTAAGAGACAAAAATAATCTTCTCTGGTCCAAAAATGCTGAAAAACCTGGCTTAAGACATGTGCAACCCAATTTACGTCGAAAGGGGTGATCGAAAATCTCGCTCTTCCGTCGTCCATGAAATCAAACGCCGAGTGAATATAGAGCAACCCTATCCTCAGCTCGCAATTTTTCCTGAAGGAACAAACTCAAACAGTCAAAGCTTGCTCGCTTTCAAGATCGGCGCTTTCATCCCTCGAGGTAATTTCTTGCAAAAATTGCTTGTTAACGATTCTCCTTCAAGTGCCGATCCAGCCAGTTTGCTTGTCGTTTAATTGCTGGAATACGATCGTCTGGACTTTCGAAGGACCCTCACTCATCTGGTGCTGGTTGTTCACCCTCTCTCAGTTCAGAATACAGGTATTTTCGCTAAATCTAATGACCCTGTTTCTCATCATTAATTTCAAGTTGACTTTCAACTATCTGCCCGTCGAAAAGCCGCTCGATAATGAAGATCCAGCTTCATTTGCCGAGCGAGTTAGAGTAGAAATCGGCAGAAGAACAGGACTTGCTCTGTCGAAACTTACCTTTGAAAATGGCCTCATCAACGAAGAATGCAAGCGACTTGGATTGCCAAGAGAAACGATTGAAGAAAATGCTGAGAAATTGATGAAAGCCTGCGAGTTGAAAATCAAAGACATCTACCACCGGCTTCAAGAATTCAAGGATTTGAGAAATGCAAAAGAAAATTTGATCACTTTCGAGTCGGTTAGTCGAGCTGTTAGAGGAGAAACACCATCAGAGAAGCAGTATCTTGAAAGGAGGGGAATAACTAAAGGCTCTTCCATATTGAAGGACAACAGTTATTATTCCTTGAAGATTCAAGAAGCTGCTCAGCGAGAATAATGGCCAACTTGATGCAGTTTCGTACATCAAAAATCACATAGCCACTTTTGGAGATTTGGAAGAAAAAATTCAATGGAGAAGGCGCATTTCTTCCATGTCACTTTTAAATTCTTAATAAATTATTTCTAATTCTGTAAGCTTCGTTGTTTAGTACTCAATAAAAGCGTTACAATCTTGGCCAGTCTGCGGTGAACATAAATTCGCCACTAAGCCGTTTACACTGAATTCCTGCAATTGTTTTCCCGGCGATGCAAATTTGTCAGTCATTTTGAGAAATGCGGGAAGCAAACAGGTATGAAATGTTAATCATATATAAACTTTTTTTATTGAACATAGGAAAAGCCCTAAGAGCTTTTTGCATAGAGCACGTCGCTCATCCTTTCTTAGTGGAAATTATTGTAAAAATAGAAATCAAAATCTTTTTCACAGAAAAAAATGAGAGAATAGAAGAGCTGAAAAATGGAACCTGCATATTTGAAAAATCCGAATAGAGGGTAAAGTAGAAGCCTCTAGAAAAATAATTGTAAACCCTAACCCTACTCATTACCCAAAAAATGTGTCTCTGTTTTCGTGACATTTTCAGCAAAATCGTGACATTCGCGATATTCGTGACATTCGTGACTTTCGCTACATTTTCAGTACTGACCAAAATTTTGGTCCCTTTTTTGAGTCGACAATAGTAATCGATTTTTTTCTAGAGATGCCCAAATGGGCCGAGACTACGACTTCTTTTTGGTAATGAATGCTTGTATGGTTTTATTCATGCAATCTGGATTTGCCCTTCTCGAAGCCGGAAGTGTAAGGGCCAAAAATGTGACCAATATTTTGATCAAAAATCTCCTCGATGTTGTTGTCGGAGCAATTGTTTATTGGGCGTGCGGCTTTGCTTTTGCTTATGGGAAGGTGAAGAGGAACGATCATGATTACGCTAGCAGCAATAGTTTTATCGGCTTTAACCATTTCTTTCTCTATCAGCCAGGTAAGGCGGTGCTAGAATATCTTCTGTTAGCGATTTAAGAATTTGAATTGATTGAAAACAAACAATATCCCGTGCGAATTATTCATGGTGGCTCATTTTATGGTACTAAGGGCTTCAACGAATCGATATTCATTTTATAAATTTTATTTTTTGTGCATTTTTGAGCTCTGATGGTGAGTTTTTCTTCAATTTCGTCTTTGCTGCTACTGCAACGACAATCATTTCCGGCGCTGTTGCCGAGCGAGTCGAGTTTTGGTCGTATCTCATTTATGGAGTCATAGCTACAGGTTTCATACAGCCAGTTGCCGTCCACTGGGGCTGGTCGAATGGATGGCTTCTCTACCCACCGGAGATAATACGACTTCCACCGGCAGTTTGGTATCGCGATTATGCAGGAGGCGGAAATGTTCACGCCGTTGGAGGGATCGCAGCTCTTGTAGGTTGCGTTTTCATGGGACCAAGAGAAGGTCGATTTGAAGATGGAAGAAAATATCACATTCCCGGACATTCTACCCCGCTGACTTGCATGGGCGCTTTCATTCTGATCATAGGTTTCCTAGCGATGGTTCTCGGGCATGGCGATAATGTTGCTCTTGGAGTGACAAACTTGACGATTGGAGGGAGCATGAGTGGAATCACATGCATGTGCATCGTTTTCATCACACCAAAAGTGGAGTATCTTTGGAAATACAAAATCATGAAGCTTCCAAGGTCAAGAAAAGTCAAGCCGAAGCAGTTTTGGTCATTTTTAGGATTTGGTCTAGTCGAAACCCTCATAGTTTTGGACTGAATTGTCATTTTGAGTCAAAATTTTGACCAAAGTTGAGTCCTTGTTGATGCCACTTTGGCCGGGATGGTAGCAATGTGCGCAGGCTGCAATGTTTTGGAGCCATTTGGCGCTGCCATTATTGGAATTGTCGCCGGCTTCGGATTTGCGGTGACAGAACATTGGCTTCATATTAGGTTGGCGCATAAGTAGGCTTTACGCAGCTTAAATTCCGATTAGGCAGATTGATGATCCAGTGGGCTCAATTCCTGTTCATTTGACAGGCGGAGTTACTGGAGTGCTTATGGCGCCGCTTTTTGCGAACAAGGAGGAGGAGTACTCGTTTATTCATTGGAAAGGGTGCGATTATGACTGCGTCGGCGAGGCGAACTCGACTTGTGTTTATCAATTGGGGTTTCAGGGGAATGTCACTACAGGGAGAAGACCGTTGCATCATGGATACAAACTTGGAGACTGCCTGTATACGCCGTTGAACGTAAGACGTGCCAAAAAAAGCAAATCTATGATTTTGAATTTTCTGAATTCTAGCAACTTTTATGGCAAGTTATCGGAATCGTGGCGATATTGATGTGGACACTTGTTCTTTCAAGCATCATTTTCTGGCTCTGCTGGTACTGTGACATATTGAGGGTCGATATGGTCCTGGTAACGAAATAAAAGCACAGTTTTTGCTGGATTTCGCTAAACCAGGAAAAGATACAGAAGTAAGAGGAATCGACATAGCAAAACATGGCGAGCCAGCTTATCCGAATGCCGCATATGGTCATGGTTGGGATACAGAAGGTAAAATGAAGCAACCGAAGGGGGATAATAAGGATTTATAAGGACAATTCGACGTGGATTGGTTGAGACAGGAAGGTATTGATACGATAGGAAAAAGAAGCACGAAAGCGTTGCTGAATCCGAACAAGCAAGAGAACTGGGACACAGTCAACGAGCAAACCCATTTGAGAATGCTTGCCAAAAGCTTTAGGTAATTATTTTTTGAAAAATACATGGTAAATTGTTTCAGGAAAAAATTCTATCGTGGAGGCCCTTGCCAACGGAAAAGCTGTGAATTCTGCATTGACAAGTTCAAGCCTAAAAATATTTTACAACATGAGATGGAATCAACTGCTTTGTAAATAAAGAATAAATTCATACATCTTTAAAATGTTTTTAATAAACTGAGAATTTAATGACCATTGCTTCTCGTGGGAATATAACAGCTTACTTAAATAAAAAATATTTCTGTCGAAGTTGAAGACCCTCAGCTGATCCGCTCTCATACCAAAAGAGATGCTGACAATTATATTTTCTTTCTTTTTTGCTTGTTCTGGATTTCGCCCGAATCTTTACAACACAACTTGCCAGTAAGCTTTACTATAAGTTATTATAGTCTATAACAAAAATAATCTAATAATGAAAAATAGCTGTCTAAAAGAGATGAGAAAAATATTTGTTAGGGATGAAGATCTAGCGCTGAAATGTGACTCATTCTGCTATACCGACTTCTTGACTTGCAAAGATGACTGCGAGGACTCAAGCTGTGAGCGTAATTGTCTTGCCGATTATACTGGTAAGAGTAAAAATTAAGAAAAATGATTCATTGACCAAGAATGTTACGAGCAATGTCCATGTTTCCGAAAATGTCCAAATGGATGCGATGATTGTCCGAACTCAATCTGTTCGTGTAAAAATCCTGAGCTAAATAATCCATTTTATCAACAGTGCATCAATGAAGCTATGTACAACGCTAAGCACTGTGTCAAGAACTGCACAGCATCTCCATCATGCTACAACAAATGCTTCAATTCGTTTGATCTTGAATCCGAAATGTGCCCATGCAATAGTCGATGTCCAAGAGGATGCCCATGTGATGATGGTTACAATTGCCAGGGTTTTTACATGTTGCTTTCTCAGTATAGCACTAAAAACACATACATTCTTTCTGCAGATGGACACTTTAAGGAGAGCTCAAGATTAAAGAAATTAATATTATATCAGACTTTTTCGTGACAAGAAAATATTTTACGAGCCTGACGAAAGGAAAATCGTTATTTCTCGACACCTCATGCGAATTTTTTAAATTATGCTGGCCATGCTATTCTCAATGGCGAAGTTTTTCTTTTTGGAGGTTCACAGAACAGATATAAGGTATTTCTCTGTTTTGGTGACTTCATATTGCTACCAGCAGACAGTGTTATTATTATAAGATGATAAAGAAATTCTAAAGATAGGAAAAATAAGTGGCTGCGAGCTAATCGATACAGGAAAACGCCTTATCAACAGCTTCGGAACTGATTATGGGGCAACCGTCACGATTCCTGAGGTCAAAGATGAGGTCGTTATCTGTGCAGGGGCCTCAAGCGCGGACAAATGCGAGGGATTTGATGGGGAAACATCTTTCTCTTTGAGCAACTTAATGGTGAAGCACGAATTCGCATGCATGGCAACGTATCAGACACAAGCTGTTATTGTAGCTGGAGGAAATACGAACACGGTTGAACTTCTCGCTGTCACGTGATGAAATTTTTTCGAGAAAAATTAATATTATTTTAAGTGGCTGGCAAAATGAGCCGGTTTTCCCGGGCGGTACGGTCAAAAGATTGAGCTGCGTGTCTGTCGGAGATGGTCTTATAACAACTGGAGGATATACTGAGGAAACCAGCTCACATTTAAAAAACGTTTATCTCTTTCGAGATGAGCGGTGGACTGTTGCTGGGCAACTCCAAAACGTAGGCCTTCATTCTTCCGTTTCTTGTTTTTCTTTTTAGAATTTTAATTATCATTCGATGCTTTTTCATGAAAATTACTTCATCGCTTTCGGTGGTAACGATTTTTATGCTGTCGAGCGTGCTGAATGGAATGGTGAAGCTGTTGTTTCGTCTGAAACATTTTTTACTCACGAAGGAAGTCAGCATCGGCCGATCATTTTTGAGACGACTCCAGACACATGCAAAGAGTTTTGCAGCGAAGACTATTGTTATATTATGTAACTTTTATAATTTACTTTAAATTGTCTAGGCTCTTAGGAAATAGTAAAAGCTTACTCATAATCTTTCCTAACTTTTGATCAATAAATTTGAAAGAAGACTTCTTTTTTCTCGCATCTTGTAAAAATATCCAAAGCATACAGTAATTTATATTCAGATAAAAATGTTACAGAAAATTATTCTTGTTTGAACGGAGGTGTGCTCAAATGAACTGGCTTTTTATAAGGTGCTTGGCTCTCCATAAAATCCGCGATTTCAAAAAGTCTCTTTTCGTCCCACTAGAAATACGGTTAAATCGGATCGTATGTTCTCCCCTTACCCATTTCGCTGCCATATGGAATCCATATGGTATGTTATTTTTGTCGTGGCCGAGTTGAACCATGATTCCGGGACAGCCAACAAAATTGAAGATTCGAGTGAAGTGGGAGATTTTGCCAACTGTTTTCGGATCAGCTCTTCCATCTGAAAAATACTCATAAACTAAGAAATTCTGGCTTTTATCTTACAGATATGGTCTTGTTCGCCAATTCGCACCATGGTTGTCCTTGACATTGGTGTTGCAATAATATCCATTTTCGGCCAAATGTCATTTTCGAAGATCCTCATGAATTTTGTTCTTATTTTGTTGGCGATGTAGTAATCGGTTGCTCTTGTGGACATGGCCTGAAGAAATTGATATATTTTCCTTTTTTCTCTTTTTACCTGAATATTGGATACCAATTCTACATCATAGTCGACCTTCTTGCCTTGCTGAGCGTATCTGACAACGTCGGAGGCGATTTCATTCGAGAAACATATCAAATGAGCTGCATAAACGAGGTCTTTCTCCGGCATAATGAAGTTAACAATTTCGGCACCTATTACTTTAGAAAAAATTAATCTTGTTTCTGAGTACCTTGGTCGATCATCCAATTAAGTCTTCGTTGAAAGTCCTGAAGAAGCACTTTTTCAACTCCATGCTGATTCCAATCCTGGTCGATTCCAACTCTCAGGCCTGCCAAACTTTTCAAGATAGTTTTCGGGATGGTGACTGCAGGTTGAATTCGACTCTGCTCCGATCCTTCTTTAAAGTCTGGGCCAGCAATCACAGCATACAATCTCGCACAGTCTTGAGGAGTATGTGCCATTGGTCCAGCTGCCGAGCAAGTTCCAGAGCTCGTGCCTCTTTGAGGAATTCTTCCGATAGAAGGAAAGAGACCGACCAAGTTGCAGTAGCCTGATGGAATTCGGACGGACCCACCACCATCAGTTCCGATCGCAAGAGGCATGATTCCAGAAGCAACGATTGCTCCGGCTCCGGAGCTTGATGCGCCACAGAAAAACTGATCATTGTAAGGGTTTCGGCAAATGCCATGGTCGGAGGAGGTGTTCGAGCCGAAGCAAGACAAGCCTTTTGGATGCATGTTTGTCAGACCAACAATTATCATTCCTAAATCATTCCAAAATATATCTAACCGGAATCTGACTGACCTTGGGCTCTGCATCGAGCAGTAATCGTACAGTCTTCGACAGCTGCGCCACCCTCGCAAAATTCAAGTCCATTTCGCCTTCTATGGCCTTCGATATCCAACTGGTCCTTCATTGCAATCGGCACACCGTCAAAAGGACCAAGAGGCTTTCCTTCAGCATATCGAGCGGCAGATTCTTTAGCTTGAGCGCGGACTTGATCAGGGAAATATTCGCACATCATGTTTAGTTTCCCGTTCAAAATTTCCAAATCTATCGAAGAATATTCGTCGAAAATGAGTTTAAAGGGTTTACCTTGTAAGAGCTTTTCGATGACATCAACTGGTGTATATTTTCCAGATTTGTAGGCCGTTGTGTAATCATCGATCGTTGTGGGAAGCCACGAGTCCGCTCTCTTCGTTGATTTTAGTGGGGAAGAAAGGTCGGGCTTATAATCTTACTTGGATTTTTCATGTTTCTAAGCGATAATTGCTGATGACTCATCAGCAATTATCAGTGATGACTCATCAGTGATGAGTCATTAAAATCCTTTCCTGTGACCACATCTTCTGGCTCAACATGTCCGATCGGATAGAAGGTCGCTCTGCAGGTCAAGGCCGCGTGTCTGACCAAATCGCGCATTCCAGTCTTGACTGGAATCGGCAAAAAGAACCACTTCCCAAATCGAGTCTTGAAAATATGGTTCTGGAATCGTAGCAACCAAGCTGGAGAATGTCCCGGTGCTGCGTCGCCAATGTGCGAGTCATTCGGGGCAAAATCGACGGCATCTCGGTTTACAAATTCTTCTTCAGCGGTGAAAATTTTCTCGACGAATAGTTTGTAAAAGCTGTATGATAACACAACAGGCACGCCTAACCAAGCCCCTAAAAATTGAAACATTTTTCTATTCCTGAAAAGTTTTCAAATTATATATCTGTCGCCAAAACCTTTATAAAGTGAATAGGGAAAAGTCTGATTTGGTTGAAATAAGTGTTTTTCTGACTTATAGTAATAAAATTATTTACGCGCGATTTTCCCTTAGTAGGGAAAAACCGCTTAGGCCACCTGTTTTATTGTCTCATGCCAATCTTTGGAGCTTCCAGCTATTAACACAATAATAAAAATAAAATTTGAATCAGAAAAAAATCATACTGTAAACTTACCAAGAGTATATCTTCTAACATAAGCCCGCTGAAAAACGGACCTCGCCATGTCATTTATTCCGATTGTCTGCATCTTCAACTCAAATTCTCTGAGTCTGGCGGAATTACCCGCAGAAAAACTCCTGAATTCAAACAAAAATTCAGAGTTTTAATATGTCTCTCTCAAATATTGACCAGGCTCACGCCTTCGGCAAAACAAACTCGGATTCTAGAGACAAGGAAGCATCTTTTTCAGTATCGATGATACTGTTTCCCGGAGTGATAACGCGCTAGTAGAACTTTAATGCAACTTTTATTCAAGAAATACTTTTAAATTGAATTGATACAGAATTTAAAATTATTGGTTCTTCTTTGTCAGAAGAATTTCACCAAGCAGTGACGATTGGGAAATGTACCCTTGGTTGAGTTTGTCAACAAACCAGTTTTCGATTTTGTTTGCAAGTCCTCGGAGGTCTGAGACAAGTGTAAATATGAACTCTATGATGAGAATTCTCATTTGTAGGTACCTGGAAGACGCATTAAATTTTGAACGTATCGGTCTGATGAATCTGGGTACTGAAGCTGGGTGTACTCGAGGAGGCAGGAGTTGATTCGCTCGGAGACTTTTTTCATAAACTGACCATTGCCTCGCGCTTCTGAATATTTTTATAACTGATTGACTTTAAACTTTAAAGTTTAAAGGATTGTATTCTGTATTGGTTTCGACATGACTACAAATATTTTGGAATTTATATCAAGTTGTTTTTGAAAATTTAATTAATATTTCATCAATAAAAATAACCGTTATGGTTTTCTGTAATGGCTCTTCACACTTACCTTTCGAGCTGAACAAAATCAAAAATTTCAAACACATAACTTCTGATCTATCAATTTGAAGCTCGCGAAATCGATCAGAAATGTCGCATAAGTCCTCGCAAATCTTCGTCCCACTTGCATCAAGAGCATTGTACAACTCATTGAGCGGTACGATCCTTCCAGTGACGAGTAGTAGATTATTTGAGTCAGCAAACCAGACTTGTCGGTACACATGATCGAGGATCATGAGTTCTATCCAGGCTTTTCGCAAAAGAATCATCTAAAACTCAAATAAAGCAACTTTTCTTGTCGATGATTGTACCTGATCTTCAGTATGAATTTGATTGAAAAACATGCTTTCTTTTGCCCAAACAACCATTGTATACAAAATCTGAAAATTATTAGCAAAAAAAAAATGCCAAGATCACTTACCTGTTCGACCATCTTCACAATGAGATTCACCAAATCCACTGTATCGACATCTTTGACTGCATGTTGAGCATCTTTTCTTAGCGATTCTTCTGGTATCCAGTGAGTGATCATCTTTTTCAAAAGCTCCTGATTCGAGAGCGTGAAAATATCGCTTTCTCCTGGCTCAAGTGAAGAAGGCCTGTGCCCGTGATTTCCTACACTTGCTCCGGGACCGACTCGTGGAGGATATGGCCAGGTTGAGCCATGGGGTGTTTGAGGAAAGCGATGATCATTGCTTCTTTGGGAAGTTGACTGTGGTGGATATTGATGATCTCGGGAACGGGAATAAGGGGACTCTCCATGGCGGAAGAATTCTCGATTTTCTTCGAATTGTCTACTGAACATTTAGAATCTTCGGAATTCCGCATTTTATATAATTATCATAATAAGTATGGGAAATCACTAATAATTTAGCTTTTTTTCTGGCTTAGAAGGGTCAGGATATAATACAGATTTAGAATCCGCAGAAGCTAAGGATCAGATTGACTATTGATAGTGGGGGGTCAACTCGTACCCTGAGGGCATTAAGGCACCTCCGAAGTCGGAAAATCCGGCCAACTTCGGAAATTTGAATTTTTGAACGCCCAAAAAAGCTTAACCTTAGCCCGCCAAGGTACACCACGACTCTTGAATCGGTCACATATTCGCTCACTGCGCTCGACACTAAAATTTTTTTCGGAAACGGAGGAAACGCTGAGACGGCATGATCGATTATCTATCGACCAAGGGCTTTTAGGCCTGTTTCTGATAGACGTTTGCGTCTGTAGACCCTTAATTTTCCAAAAAGTCCATGCACCATATATGGTGTCGAGCTACAATTGTTGCTACACCATATATGGTGTTTGTGGCGGGTACCCCAGCTTATTCCCAGCGATTTTGCTAAATGTTTACCCTGGTCTTCTTCTCTTATCCTCGATCTATGAATTTATAAACAATAATTTTTGATTGAATGAACTTCAGTATCGTCATTAGAACACTTCTATATGTCGTAAAAAATATTTTCCAACGAAGATATTTAGTAAAATATTGAGAAATTGAATATGGTGAAGCGATACAATGGAAGATGCACCATATTATATGGACCATATAATATGGTCCATATTATATGGTCCATATATGGTGTTCTTGGCGGGTACCCCAGAAAATCCACTTTTGGCGGGCTAAGGTTAATTATGAGTGATTTTCCCTTTTAATTAGTATCAATAATATTTACAAATCTTCCTTTGTTTTATCTTGTTTTCAATTTTCTTCGATCTCACGATAAGAAAAAAGCCTGGTTATTCCCATAAATATTCTATTTATGGTTTCTCACCTCATGAAACTTCTTGGTGGAATCGGCAATCCTGATCTCAGCCCATGCATCGAGCCATGCAAGTATCTCGAGTCAGCATACGCACTGTACCAAGAAAACCTTTCGCTGTCAGAGGGATGTGGCGGAAAAGGAGGATATCCTGGAAGATCGTAAGGATACCGCGGACCAGGGCCTCCTCTAGAATCGCGCTCAGAAAACAGCCGATCAAGCGCTCGTTCTTGTTGGCGCATGTGTGACTCGTAGTCCCGTTCAAGAGAGAAATGAGGAGGAACTCTGTAGGGGTTGAAATGAGAATTAGAGGGGCCACTTTCGCGGCGAATTTTGCCACAAGAACTTGACGTCTGCGAGCAGTTATCGCATTCAGTAACTGTCACTCTTCTTGGAACACTTTCAGATGTGACCGAAGGTGGATTAGACGAAGCCTTCCCATGGTTCATAGGATGGCCTTGAATCGCTCCTTGTTGACTCTGAGGTGGCTGAGCAAAACCAGTATTTTCAGTCGTCCCTTGTATGCTCAAATGCTCGTCGAAAATACCCTTGAATTCAAGGTTCGCTTCTATGAAAAATTTTTCAAATACCTTTGACGTTGATGGAGAGTCATTTTGACTCGTAGCAGCTAAAAGAGATGATGATGGAGCCTGAAGACTGATGGTTTTGTTCTGCATTTTCAGGGCTCGATCATGTTTGTAAAGAGGCCCAAATTTGTTTCGGCCGCCGCGAAGACGGTCTGCTCGGATGGCTTCTAGTTTCATTCCCATTCGCATACATTTCTAGAGAAAAAGTGATGGTACTTGCTACTTAAATCATACGTGGTTAAACTTGTAAACCCCAAAAAAATTGCGGTATAAAAAATTATAAACGACTAAAAACTCAATAAACTTATGGTTTGTCATAAAAATTCTACGAACCTGGTATCGACATGCAGGACATCTCTTTCTCTGAATCTTGTTGATCACACAATCTCCCATATCCACACATTGATAAGTCTTCTTATTCTGCACGGTTCTCTTGAAAAATCCTTTGCAGCTTTCGCATGTGAGAATTCCATAGTGATATCCCGTAATCTTATCGCCACAAATCGGGCAAGGTTCTTCGTATTCATAAATAAGCTTTTTTGGTCGAGTAATCGGCATTGCGGATGGAATCGGTTTCGGAACTTCAGATTGAATCGGTGCAGCGGAGGAAGTGATCATTTCGAAGGACGAAGAAACGGGTTCAGAAACAGTCGGGTGAGTGCCGAGAATACTGTCGAGCTCATTTGATCGAATGCTTGTATTTTCCGATACAGAGAGCTGATCCCCTAGCTCCGGCATAATCTCATCAAGGCTCAGGGTTTTTACAATATCTTCAAAGTTCATTTTAGGTTAATTATCAAGAGGTCTTTTCCTCAAATTAAACGGTGTTGGTGTTTTGACTGATAAGTATTTTAGGAACTGTAAATCTAGCTGCCTCTTCCTGTGGGTTGAATTGCGCAGGCGGTATCTCGGAGTTGATGGTTTCGAGGTCGATTTCGTTGTCCTCGTTGTTGGAGGCCATATAATCTCTGCCATCAAACAGATCCATTGGGAATGACATTTACAGAAGAAGAAACTCCTTGCTTCCGCAAATTTGCAATCGAAAGCATACGCCTTCGTTACTGAAGTGCTTCCTGACTATTCGATTTATTCTCTGTCTGCTGGAAAGAAACCTCTTCAGCTAAGGAAAAGAGCCAAGGTCAAAACAGTAAAAAGGAACTGGAGGTAGAGGACAGAGACGTTCCAAAAACGCAGTTGTTGTTACGACATGGTCACTTGATCAATAATGATACGCTCATTTGGCCAAACTTTGCATGTTTGCACGGCCTTGCGCAGATTTGAAATCAAGGACGATTGAGGAGTTTGTTTATTTATGACGACAATTAGTTTTTTACTAGTAAAGACTAAATAAATAACTGGAAAAAAAGAAGATGAGAAATAATTGAGCCTCATTGTCGAGATTTGACACGCCCGGGCCGGCGCTCCATGATGAATGTGCGAAGTCGGAAGTGATTTCGGATACATGTCAAATCGTCTTCCTCGTTTTCGAATTCATGGTCAATTTAGAAAATTGGAACGGGTTCAGATACCGGGTGTGATTTTTTTAGCTATCTGCAAATAAAAAGTAACTACAGTAACGTTTCATTCAGCAGGCCTAATTGAAAACCGCAGATTTAATTTTTCTTCTGAGTCGTGGGTCAAAAACGAGCGACTTATTCGAATATAAGTTTGGGATAAACTTGATCCAGGGCGTTGAAAAGCGCGTTTCCGAATTCTTCACACCTGGTGGTGTAAATTGAGCTGGATAAGAATGGCTCTTGCGTTTCCATAAATAATGAGTTTAAAAAAATCTTGACGTCTTCTTCGGTCAAGTTACAAAATGACTACTTGATGAGATGATAAAAAATGCCTTCTTTCATAATTTTCAAAAAGATAATTGATAATTTGATTTCGCGAAATTAGTTGTTCAAAAGATGGATTTCAGAGGGATCAGAAATGAAATTAACTGCGGATTTGGACAAGGACAGACTCAGTAATCACGCTGAGATACTGTTTATTTCAAGCGGATGAAAACAAGCTTCGCGGGGATTTAGCGAGTCAGACTTGTGTAATAAAAGGGGTCTACTGGAGTTCATCAAAATAAAATTGAATAAGCCATTTGAAAGGGCAAATAAAGACTGCACTTTAACAGACTTACTTGATATAATAGATATGTTAAGGAACTTTACTAGAAAAAAATCCGCTAAAAAGGGGACCTGCTTTAGATATCCGTGGATTCTTCCCCGTTAGGATAAGAAAACGGCTATTTTATTGAAGATATTTCAGAGCATTGGGGCAGCTGTTCTCCGATCATCCCTTTCTCCAAAAGTATGAATGTGTGTTTTCGAGTAACTCACCACTTTTCCTCCTTTAGCGCCCGCTCGTGATAGATTTTAGTTGACGACGCGCGCCCGCCGCGCTCTGCCAAGATCAAAAATCAGAGCTCGAAAAATGAGTTGATCCCACTTTTTCCTAAAAATTCAAAAAAGAGATCATTTGATACAAAAAAAAGAGGAAAATTTCGACTTCAAATATGTTATTCTTGAAGATTTTACTTTTACTAAAGATAGGTAAGGGCGTGTTTTTTACAGCGATAAGCGCAAATCGCAGCGGGAGATCTTGATCAGAGCGTGTATCGGCATCTTGACTGGGATTATCAAGAGATTTGTGCTGTAGCTCATTTGTTGTCATCAATTTCAACTTGAATTTGACAAGTCCTGAATCAAGATAACAGAAATAATTGTTAAAATACTGATAAAAACCTTTCCTATCATTTATTCTGCCAAATCAGAAAAAATGGCAAAATTGATTTCGACACCCATAAAATTTGATTTTTTTCATCAAAGTTTCGGTCAATGACAGGTAAATAAAGATAGATATCTAGGTAGAAATAAGAAGGTCTTGGCACTCGGATTAAGTTCATGTTCTGGCCTGGCTCCAACATATGGCGGGTATTTCACGGACTTGGGGATAAAACAGATTGAAATACAATTAGGGAACCAAAGGTGCTTGGATCGTGTCTTTACTTGTCTACTCATTACTCCTTGCAAGTAGGAATAGTTTATCTACTGAAGTAACAGCTAAATTTCAATCTCGTTTCATAAGATCTTATGTCCAAAATAAAAGTAAAAAATGTTAAAAGCAATCGATGTGAGACAGAACTTCAATAAATAACTTGACGGGCGGAATATTGTGATCATTGTTGAACTTTGTGAGAAAAACGGGATTTCGCGGTGGGGATCCCCATCAAGCACGCTTATTTCTACTCAGCAGGAAAACAACGGGCTCGCGCCCCGGGCAAAAGCGCTATACAAAAGTTGGGGTATCGATTACGCGTTCCTTCCGGTTCGTGCCGCAAATGAAAAATACGTCTTTGAATAAAGAAAATAACACAAAAAAAGTTCTTTCTGAATATTTAATTTTAATATAAACCGAATGACTACAAGGAGGATGTATTAGGTAAACGAGGTACAAATTGATCATCGAGATTTACTCTGTTAAAAATTTTATACATATCATTTTTTAATCGCTGTTATGGTCTCTAAAATATAAATATAAATCTAATATTATACTTCAGTACATTGCCGATATGACGAAAACTTATTATTAACCCGTCTACTGGATGGCTACCGCCTTGAATTCCACAAGTCCACCGACTGCCCTCTAACAGAAGAACTAGGAAGGACGCTTTTTGAATTAGACCCTCTGAACGAACAAGCAGTGCCGAATTCTTGTGTTCGATATGTTGAAGACGGATTTGCGAAATACAACTCAATGGTCCGTCCAGTTGCGAATTTTTCACAGGCGCTTGATGTTGCGATGGAATTGACGCTCCTGCAGATTATTGAGCTCAATGAGAGGGATCAATATCTGATGACTTCGATGATGTAAGTTTTTCTTGCCGATTTCTGTATATTTTTTCAGGTATTCATTCAATTGGACCGATACCTACCTTACCTGGCGGCCGAGCATGAACGGCGGCGTCGACAAGATCGTCATTGCACCTTCAAAAATCTGGACCCCAGACATTCTCCTTTATCAAAGGTACCGATTAAGGGAACCTCAGTTTTTGGCTTTCCTGCTGCTAGATGTTGTGTTAACTTTGCTTTGAACTAATCAATAGTTGGTAGGTTTCGGCTTGGAGTGAATAATTCTCTGTTCGTAAGAGATCATCCCTCTCGCGACACTTTCATTTTTGAAATCATCGTTGATTTCAAAAATCATTTTCCTTCATTATCATTTTGACTCTCTAAAAATTCATTTGATACCATCCATTTCAGTATCCAAGATGGCTTCGACTCCAAATTCGCTTCAAACATCGAATGCTACTCTAATGGAGCTTGCCTTTGGCTTCCTCCTGCGATCATTCAGAGCTCTTGCGAGGTGAAGGACACTTAGTTTTTAGGTGATCATGAGAGTTTAGGTCGATATGACATTCTTTCCTTTCGATACTCAAGAATGCGTGATGAAATTTGGCTCCTGGTCGTATACAAAGAATTACTTGAACATTATGATCAACAATCCCACAAACGCCATCGTTGGCGGAGGGCAGAAAGGAGAGATTCTGATTGATCCAGCACAGTATATCAAGTCCACTGAATGGGAAATCGTCGGAAAAGGAAAGGGTTTCATAAATTTTTTCTCATTTTCGCGACAAGACAATTTCAAACCCGAAAAAAGAGTGCATGCTTAGTGAGACTCTCTACGAATGCTGTCCAAATTACTATCAAGATATCACTTACAAGCTCAAATTGAAGCGTTACGTCTTTTATCCGACCCTTACATTGGTTCTTCCTTGCGTAATGACTGCGATGCTGATTGTATTGACCTTTGTGCTGCCTCCAGATGCTGGTGAAAAAGTTGGATTGAGTACGTTTTAGATAGATCTCAAAGTATTTTCAGTGAAGTTATGAACAGACGTTAATTATAATAAGGCGGAAATAGACATTTCTATCATCCTCTAGGAGTTATCATTAGAAATCGCTTCATTTTAAATTTTGAAATGCCATTTTTAAAATTTGAGAAGCAAATTATGGTCATCAAAAATTTTAGATATCACGATCTTGCTGGCTATGGTCGTTTTCATGGACCAATTATCACAACAAACACCACCAATGCCATCAAGTCTTCCTGTTATCGGCCAGTTTTTCGTCGCTTCCATGATCATCATTGCTGTTTCAATGTTTTCAACGATCTTTTGCCTCAAGCTTCATCATACTCAAGGCAGAGAAGCTAGACAAATGCCGAAATGGGTAATGCTTCGCTCACATTTTCTTTGAAACAAGTGCTTTTAGGTTCGATTTTTACTTTTGGATATTATGCCCATCGTGCTGTTTATTCATCCCCCTCCCGATCCACCTGTTGATTTGGACGAAGAAAACGCAAAGCAGGATCTTATTGAATTCAGTGGCAATTCAGAGTTTTACTTTATTTATAAAGGTTTCTTCTTGATCGATTTTCATTACAATAATTGAAATTCTAGAGCTTAAATTTATATCCGATCGCATGAGAGAGCAAGACAACGATGGATCGTATGAAGATGAGTGGAAATACGCCGCACTGGTCCTAGATAGGTTTGATTGAAATTATGGCTCTTGAAAGAAATAAAAAATTAAGGGCGTGTGCTTGGCTTTTTCTCGGCGGCCTGAGCATTTCATTCCTTGCCACAATCTGCTCCGCCCCGGGAATCTTCTACTCAATCGAAAGCCACTGAAAATTTCTTGCAACTTGCATCCAGCCAACAAATTTCTTTTCTACCTGTGCCTTATGACAATCTTCGAATAAATTTTTTCTCTTGTCAAAAATAAAAAAAAAACAGAAAAAAAGCGGAAGATAAGATAAATCTCCGGGCAAATTAACAAGAATGACTCAGAAAGTAGAAAAAAATAGAGAGAGGATGAGGCGAAATATAGATATTTGGAAAGCTTTGAATATTTTTCTGATCATTTGGCTCTTCCATTTGGCGAAGAAATCTGGCGAAATCAAGGAGAAAAAGGTGTACCTTGGAATTTTTACGTCAACAAGAGATTATGAAAATCGCGCTGCGCAACGAGAAACCTGGCTGAAGACATCCAAATTCAAGTACAGATTCCTTCCGGATGCTTGGTCCAAAAAGTTAGAACACGAGTCAGAGAAATTCCAAGACATTATTTTTCTTGGAAACACAACCGGCCGAGGAGGGGCAAGATTGTACAATTGGCTTGAATACGCGATCTCGGAGTTTCCGAAAAATTCGCTTATCGGAATTACCAATAGTGATTTCTATGCCTGCGAAGATCTTTACACAACCGTACAAGAATACAATAGGCAACGTCGAATGGTTTTCGGCTGGTGGCACGACCGCGATCCAAACTGGCTAGACGAACGATTTCCAAATACAAAGCACCGACCAAATGAGCAGTTTGTTGTGATCACGTGGGAACTTGCAGCGGAGATTCTAAAATGGCCATATTGTCTACCAAGCAAAGATGGGGCGAAATGCAATATTGACAGTGGAAAATACCGGTTAGAGGACTTAGACTTCGCTTCATCAAATTATCAATTTAGGGTTGATACTACTCATGCTGGCTCATCTCTTGGAGGCTGGCTTGGAGATATCGGAAATATCACAGGAATTAGGTAATGTTCTCTTCTCAAACTTTATGAAAAGAATCAAGAATGAATGATGAAATGGCACATCTCACTCCTTTCTCAAAGGATCGCTATCCAAATCCAATCAACGAAAAATTCTGCAAGCACTTCTTGTCGTACCACAAATCGACTGCAGAACTAATGCGGCATCTTCACTGTCACGATGAGCTTCTTGAAGAAAAACGAATCTGTAGAAAAGTCGAAACATTGAAAGAGTTTCAAATACAATTTTGAAAAAAGAGGATTTATTTTTATTCACGCAGGAATTTCCAAACGAATCGCATAGTGCATGTGCGGTTTTTTGCAGCATCGGGACGCGACGACAAACATGGCAAAAAGCTAGAATGATCAATTTCTCTTACGATATAAAATTGAGGACTCTGTACATTGGATTTGATTTTAATAGTTTTACAAATGATTAATCAATGGATAAAGTCATATTTGAGAAATAAACAATCTCATTATGGTTTTTCAAATTCGAACTTACGGAGAGAAACATCGACGAGAAAATCACCCCAACTGAAATGCTAAAATTCATCTTCAAGTCCAAGTACATTTTTTTTCCCTCTCTCTACCTGGTTCCAATGACGTGAAATTCTTCTTCAGACAGAGCTCTTAATCATTCATGTCTCCAAGTTTGCTGCATCAGCTTGTTAGTACCAGCTGCTTACAGTAACTGGCTGGAAAGATTAAGAGCTCCGTCTCTTTTGGGATCCCGAATTCAGTCAAAAAAGACTGCCAAGGATTTCTCATCTTTATTTTTCTCTATTTTCTAAAGACTCAAGCAATCTGACGAGTTTTTTTTTAATCTCGTCTACTACATGTCAAATCTTGTCAGGAGCGTTTTCATTCTGAGCGCTTCAGATTCTTTGACAAGCATTGAAAAATTAAATTGAACAAAGTGGTTTATTTTCTTTGAATAAACTCGCTTTCGAGCAAATCGATGGAGAATTTTCGAGGTATTTCAGGCTGGTGGATGACGATTTCCGAAAGCACTCGTGTCATTTTGTACATTACTTCTGATGTCCGCGATCGTCTTCTTTCCTCAACTAAAATAATTGTTCCCTTTCCTTTCCTTTAAATTTCATTCTTACACATTTTTGAGAGGTAAAATTTGATGATCCAAAACAGTGGAAAAGATGAAATCGCAAAGAAAAAGATCTTCAGTCGCTCATCTTCAATAACCGCCATTTCTCATTTTACTTTCTCGTTCTGATGGGATTGATCTTCAGCACATCTTTCTACGTAAAAGTATCAGTGAAACGAAGCGGGGATTAGCCGGCTCAAACGGGCAAATATAGACACTGTTTTGTCCTAGTGTGGAAAGAGTCGTTCAGTTAGATTATATAAACTATTCTTATATTATAGAAGCCTAATTTTAAAACCAAAATACCGTATTGCATATACGTCGAAAAGAAATTTACACTATGGCAGCATAATCCCGTTGATAAAGAATAAATCTTGAGTCACTAAAACTAGAAAAGAATGCACGGAGGGAGAATGGGGTCATGAAAAATTTTCTAGATGATTGTTTTTAACTTTTGCATTATCACTTTTTCTTATCATTCCAATTTGGAATTTCCAAAGAGAGAACATAATGGAAAAAGAGGATGAATTATCGCCAAATCAGTTATTTGCTGAAAAACTGGCAATAAATGATGAAGTCGGAGGTGACAACTTATCCGCAGGAACTTCTTCTGGTACCATTCAGGGACAAATAGGAATGTTTTCAATTAACAGAAGTTTTTTTTTCTTTAAAATATTGTACAAGAAATATTGTATAAGAAAAGTTAGAAAGCATACAAAGTCGAAAATGCCTTCGATGCCAATTACACTACATACGAACAAGGTGGCGATATTCCTGGATTTTACGAAGGACCATGGTTTCCTGGGCAAGAAATGAACAGGGACTTTGACTATGGATATCGGGATGAAGATTTGATTCAAATTCTCTTTGCCCAGCTTGAAGAAACGAAGCAATCTGTAAACGAAGCCATAACGAAACAACCCTCGATCGAAAGAATGTTTAACCATATCATCCGTCTAGCTAAGGAAGCAAACTACACGGATGAAGGCGCGGAGGTATTCACCTACGTTTACGTCCATTTCATGATCGAGCACAATTCCTTCGTACCCAGCGAGGAATTGAACAAAATGGGCAGCCAGATCGCCCTGAATTACATCATCAACTATTCGGCTAGCGTCGGTCGTCATTATGAAAAAGAACCGATAAATAACTTCAAATGGAATCCGCAAATTAAAGAAAAAGCGCTGTTTTCGATTCTTGATTTCGATAAGACGCAACTAAAAGGCAAGAAAAAGAGTTTCTATAAAACTAGAGAAACTTTCTTTTAGAAAACAACCCTGAAGAAAGCTCTCATCCCCAAAATCAAGAGGAAGATTCTTTGACGAAGGAAACTGATCAAGCAAAAAATGAGATAGAAGAGGTAATCAAGGTTGCGTCGAAGAATTCTTGCAAAAGGTATTTTAGGCACATCAACCCGAGAAAGAAGAAGTGTCAGTTTTCGAAGAGGAAGACTACTTCACTCCAATTTTCACTCTTCCACGTGACGATGAGCTTTTTGGAAAGTGGCCGTTCAAGTACGCGACCGTCTACGGCTACCGAAATGACCCAAAGAAGCCGCACGATCTTTTCAGCGTTTTCGAGCCGCACATGATTTACAAAGAGTTCGAGCAGATGGAGAAGATGAAATTGGTTAAACAAGGTTTGGAACCTTTTCTTTTTCATTTTTGACAATGATGTTTCTTAGCTCAATCGAAGCCCGACATAAAAACTGAACTCGTCTGCCCCGAAACATCACAGGTTCCACCTACCACACTTTCACCTTCTGCCACCATCAAAACTGAGCAAACGGACAATAACTTCCAGTCTGGCTCCGTTTTGCCCGTCCAGTGCGACGTCATCAAGCCAAAATACATTAAGCTCATCGATGGAACCACCTTCGTCAACGGAGAACAAGTCAAAAAGTACGAGATCGAAGAGAAGAAGCAAAAGTATCAGAAGCTCCCAGCTTGGATGCCAAAAGTCACTCGAACTGAAATAGCTGTTGGCGAACGAATGGCAGAAAATAACCAAGAATCTCCTTTTGACCCGAAGCCTTATTGGAGCACTGATGCTTCTTTCTAACCTGCCCCTTCGAAAGTTCAAAATACTTTTCAGCTATAAATACTCCATAATAAACACCTTTTGCCGAACACAAGGTTTCTCCTTGACTTATCAAGAAGAGCAATCAAGCAGCTAGAACGTTCGAGAGAGCGACTCATCAGCGAACCCCTTCCTTGAGTTCAACCACTTATCGATTTTTTGTCAGGCAAAGCTCGAAGCATTGTTCAAGGGATTCTTTCACTGAGCAAGAATAAACGAGCCTAGAACGCTTAACTCAGCAGTCTTCATTTCACCTTCTTCTACAGAGCCTTCTTTTTCGCCCGAGGCAAGCTCTTCCAGGTGAAGTTCATCTTAGTTTCAAGCAGCTGAAAGTTTGAAGCGACAAATATGTTGTTTAAAATTGAAAGTTTTGGTAAATTTTATCAGAGATTGATCTGTTCCGTGGTATTTTTAAGGTAAATAAGGTTGGTTTGGGCCTGAGAATGATATAATAATTAACCCTCTTTTGGGTGCGGAATTATTGATCTGGAGGTTCCAGAAGCCAAAATTGTCCGATAGCATTTATTTCGAGCTCTTGCGCAACTGCTCCTTTTTACAAAAATGACATAACGACTTAGTATATAAACTATGATCGAATGCTTTCCCTTACCAAAATAAAGCGAAACGCATTTGAAACGAAAAATTCGTGTCTTGAAAAATCAACTTTTTTCTTTACATTTCTGCTTTGTGAACAGGTAGCTATTTTAAATTTGAGCGCACGGAAGTGCAAATTTTTAACAGTCTTTTTTTAAACTAGCTGGTCAAATAAAGTTTAGTTAAAAGTACTGTCAATAGAAACAGTCAAGAGAGAAGGCAGAACTGGGCGATGGAGACGAGCAATTGCTACGAAAATGACTATCAGGTAAAATTGCTCAAGAAGCACTTTTCCATGCCGCTTCCTGTTGAATTATCTCATTGTTAAGGTCACTTGCCTTTTCAAAACGCTGTTTTCGGGACCCGATTATGCGGTTTTCAGCTGCATGCTTATCGTTTCAGCCCTGGTGGGAATCTATTTCGCTTATCAGTCGAGAAGGAAGACGGAAAATGTTAATGACTATCTAATGGCTGGAAGATCGATGCACTTTTTTCCAACTTCATTGTCGATTATGTGCACAGCTCTTTCGGCGATCACTATTCTAGGTAGATTTTGAAATGAATGACAATTTGATGAATGAAAATTTGAATGACAGAAAAAATAAGGGACACCGGCTGAGTTTTACAATTACGGATCAATGTACATTTGGTCCATTGCCGGATACTTCATGGCCATTTCTTTTTCGAACGAAATCTTTATCCCCGTCTTCTACAAACTGGGAATCAACACGACTTATGAATACTTGGAGCTGAGATTCGGCCGAAAAGTAAGAAATGCGACTACGATTATGTTTATGGTGGCGAATGTGATTTCGACGGGGGTCGTTATTTACGCTCCTGCCACCGCGATTTCAGCTGTCACAGGAACGTTACAGTATTTGTCTGTCAGGAACAAGCAAATTTGATCTTGAGTCTAGACGCTTTTTTAGCGAAATTTCATTACAGTCGCAACAGATTGTAACTCAAACAAGGCATGTCTTATACCCTGTTTCAGAAAGAACAAATTCTTGATTGAACCGGGGCTTTTTATTACAGATTTAACAGATTGTAACTCAAACAAGGCATGTCCCTCGATTTGGCAATTCTGACGACAGGTCTTGTTTGCATCTTTTACACCACTCTCGGCGGAATGAAAGCAGTTGTCTGGACCGACGTCGTCCAATCACTCTGGATGCTGACAGGGCTTATGGCAGTGATCATCTTCACTCACATCAAAGTCGGATACGGCAAGATCTTCGAAATGGCAAATTTAACCGGAAGAACAGAATTCTTTCGCAGCTCCTGGGACCCGACAGTTCGCGATTCTCTCCAAGCATATTTGATCGGAAAATTCTTCGGAATCGAAGGCTATGCCTTCGGCTGCTCACAGAACTTTGTCCAGCGATTTTTGAGCTGCAAGAGTTTAGCGCATGCGAAAACAGCCGGATATATGGCGATCGGATGGCTTTCGATAATTCTCATGTCTTGCTTGTTCACTGGATATACTCTAGTCTACTACTATGAGCTTTGCGATCCAGCGGCCGCGGGCTTTTTGGAATCTACAGATCAGCTGATGCCCTTCTTGACAAATTTTCTCTTTGTTGAGTACCCGGGGCTAAGTGCAATTTATATTTCTGGCGCTTTTGCTGGCTCTCTCAGGCTAGGGTTGCGAAAGAGAACCAAATTAGAAGCAGCCAATCGAAAATCAATTTGTCAACCCTAGTTTTTAGCTCAGTAAGCTCCTTTATTAGCTCAATGGCGAATGTAATTATGACCGACATGATCGGAGAAAGAGCCTCAAAACTTGGAAAAGTAAAACAGGTTATTTTGGCGAAGAGTTTGACTTTATTTGTTGGATTCGTGTGCATTGGCTTTGCCTATCTATCGACTCTCCTGAAGGGTGGTGTGATTGAAGTTGTATTGAGTATTGGCGCCATTATTGCTGGGCCTGTTTATGCAGTTTTTATGATGGGAGTTTTCTTTCCGCTGATTGAGGAAATAAGTGCCTTAGGTAGATCCGCGCGCTTATCTTTTATATATCTTTCATTTAGTCGGTCTATTGTGCGGTGTCGCAGCGTGTACCTGGTGCTACATCGGAAGAAACATCTACCCAGTGCCAACTGAAATCGTCGAAAAATCTTTCCGAATTCCAGTCAACACTGATAGATGCACCTTTGAAAACGGAACAAGCTACCCAATCGAAATAAACGAATCCGAGTTCGTCGAAAACTCCGGGATCCTCTCGTTTTACAATATTTCTTACCACTATATTGGAACTCTTGGCTTCACAGTAACAGTTGCAGCGAGCTTTTTAACGGCTTTGATTGTCATGGGAAGACGTCGATTTCACCACACGTAAGTTTTGGTCAGATTTTTCAATCTCAAAATGATTTCAGAAAACAACAACGAGACGCTCGACTTCACTGCTTCGTTTTCAGCGATATTGCCAAAAAATGTGGCTACAAGCGTTCATTAGATTTCTGGCACAGATCGGACTCAGATGACGATCTCCACGAAAAAATCATTGATGAAGAGAAAAAAGAAGAAGCCTTTTCTACTGATTTTTAACTCTCACCTGACATGCTAAAAGTAATTTTTGCGTTTAAATAAATCTTCAACGTCCCTTATAAATTAAGTAAGTGTCACGGTCTTAAAATTAACAGGACGTAAAAAGCTCGAAGTTCAAAACAAAAATCAACAAATTTAATGACTCTTTAATCATCCGGCTTTTACGTATTGAAAATGAAACCATAAATTTTAATGCTACTTTCAGATGGTGTTAGGAAGAGTCCGCTCCTATCGCAAGAGAAGTAAAGATGTTGATTTGACAATCGTAAACAAAATCATCAATAAAAAGCGAGTGAATTTTCATACTATCGTTAAGTTCTTGTTTATTAATATTGAACTAAAATTTGATCAATAGATTTCTTGAGTTATAAAATGATATTTTCATATCTCCTGGTTTTTTGTCAGAGAGCATGTTCTTCAGTTGGTTATGATTATCAGATTCCCAGAGAGCAATTATTATGGAGGAGATAACTGGTGGAAACTACAACAAATTTATAAGCCCTGTGGCGCTAGGCCAAGGCTTAGGTCCCAAGTAAGACTTTTGTCATAGAATTGAAAAATAAGGATTTTTAGTTATGGCACTCTCAATAGAGCCGGAAGTAAAAATATTGAAAAAATCAAAATTATTTGCGAAAATTCAAAATCGCAGATAAAAAAAGACCATGGAATGTTCAGTGTTGATTTTGGCCTAATGGCAAATATCGCATTTAATTGCCGTGCAGAAGAACCTGACCCTAATATTGATTTTGTTGATTCTTGCGTTGAATGGGTAAGAGCCATTTGGTTTCAGGGAGGGTTATACAGAGCTCATGTTTTTTGGGCTCCGGAAACTGCCTAACCTGATCGAGGTCGAAAACAATTATATTGGAGACTGTGATCGTGACGGAGCCCCACTTCAGGCATGAAAGCTGATAACTTCTTAGATTTATTAAAAGTTGAGTCAAATAATTTATCTTAGGTTAAGATTTATTTAAAATTAATTAGCTTTTCACAAGAAAATATTTAACAAATGCTATAAATGGTCGAGGAGAGTATAACGATATATATAAAGATGAGGAAATGATGGATTTCGACTCGAATTCGACACTTGCTTCCGAATGGAAGTCGACGATTGACGGAATATTCAACTATGAAAATTTTGATCGTTCTCTGTTGAGCTTAAAATATTTATTAATCAGATAAAAAATCTCCTAACAGGGTTAGGGTTAGGGTAAGGGTTGGAAAGATTATCGGCTGAGATGGGATTTCATGGAAGCAGGATTCGTAACTGAAATATCAATGGATCCCTTGCTCATTTGGACACCGCCGATCGAGATTGTCAATTTGGATGAATGGCGAAATTACGCGAAGAAAACTGATTTCAGCTGCATTGTCAATCATCTGTAATTCTAAATATTTCTCTTTTGAAACTCTTTCTTGAAGGGGAGAAGTCAAGCAGGCGTACAAAATACGAGCTGTTACTTCTTGCGAGATGTCTTCGAAATATTATCCCTTTGATGTTCAAATATGCTCCGTTGACCTTGCTACACCTTCACAGACGCAGGATAGATTGGTTCTTGATATTCGGGATTGGAAGAGTAAAAATGGTTTATCATTTAATCAATCCTATACACTGCCGTTTTCCATCGGTTACAAGGTATGCTCAAAAGTAAAAAAATCGAAATCATTATTAATTTATTTAGGAAACTGATCTTGATTTGATTAAAAATGCTTTTCACGATGAGAATACAGAATTCGAGCTAATAGACTACAGGATCGACGCTTATTCTCTTCCTCGAAATCAATACGAGAATTATACGAGTGTTAAAGTGACGCTAGCTTTCGCAAGAAAAACTTCATATTATGAAATTACTCTGTTTTTGCCGATAGTTGTCATCAATTTGCTCGTCTGTGTTGGACTCTGGATTCCAGTCAGGGTTTCAAAATTACATTTTTTATAGCCATTTCATTCTTTGAACCTCTGTGCGCAGTATCAAGCGGTGAAAGCATTTCATTTCAAGTGACGATGCTACTGACTAGCGTTGTCTATCTCGATATCTTATCAAACACGATACCTGTCTTTGAAGATGTTGGAAACGCACCTAGATTATTATTCCTCTTCCTTTTGACTGGTCTAGGAAGTGCTATTGCTCATATAGTTATAAGTAAGAATTGATTCGATTACAATTATTCTTCATTTTCACGTTTTAGCGGTGAGCTTGTGGTGCCAGACAAAAACTGAAGACCGAATTTTCGAGCTCTCCAAACGTCAAGCAAAATTTGCTTTACTCTGCGCCCGATTTTACGAGAAATTTATGAGTGGAAAATACAGAATTCCTTCTGTCATTTCACAAAAATGTGGGGAAATCAGCTCTGACAATGATACCAACAATGGTTTGTTACCTCAATATCTTAGCCTGACTATAATTGTTTCCAAGAAAAAGAAGATTTTGATCGATATCATCAAGCTTGGCTATTTTATGCAAAGATGCTTTCTCACTTTTGGGCACTGATTTTGACTGTTACAATTATGCTTGTTACCTTCGCTATCTACATTGATCTTTTTGTTCAAAGGTGCAACGCGCTGGATGAAATTTATGCGAACTAAAATGAATAAACAAGAAGGAGCATTTTCTACTCGCATCTGTTTTTCACTGGCATGAAGTTTCAATTGTCGAAATAGAATACATCAAGTTCAAAAGAAAAGACTTGACTCAGTTCGTTAAAGGCAACAAATGTATCCATCGTTAAATTTTACGCTCATGACAGGGTGTAAAAAAAGAAATGTAGATTTTCAGAATAGGCCGGCAGGCGATATTTCTTGTGTTTTTTACTTGTTTGAACAATGAGACTTAGTTGCATTTTTCTTCTTTATCAGAGAAATTATGCGCAACTAGCGGATGATACCGATTGGGAGCAACGAATATTTGACATGATTCAAGTCAATGGCAAATATAACAAATACCTTAGTCCATTAAATCCCCGGTAAAGCTTATTCGGATAGACTTAAGATCAAATTTATTATCAGGTTTGGAATATTAAGTAAAAATGGAAGCAAGGATGAGGAAAAAATCAGAAGAGTTTGCGAGAGAATGAAAACAGTTATCAGAGATTATGATGGACTGATAAGTGTTGATTTGGGCTTGATGGCGAATATCGGATTTTATTGCCGGGCTAAAAACGCGAAGCTAGATTTTGTTGATGCATGTGTTGAATGGACAAATGCTGTTTGGTTTCAGGACTGGTTCAATACCATTTAACCTAGTAAAATTTAACAAAAAAACCTAAGTTAGAATGAAGGGGCTTCTTATAACGGCTCTTGCAACAGAACGGGCGCACCTTTACAGGAAAAAGCTTCTGAATTAAATATATCCAGAATATTTCAGAATCAAAAACGAAGCCAAATTAGAAAATAAATATCCATGAGGAATATCAAATAAATGAAAGTGCACAGTATTTAGAAGATATTTACAGCGTAGAGCATTTCGTCAACGTTCATCAAATTGGTTTAGTCTTTCCACAAATAACTCAAATTATTACTTCTCTGTATTTTTGGAATGCAACTGATACTCCCGGTGATTTTAATCGAACAAAGATGCTCGATCATGCTGGTTTTAGACCGGAAAGCAGGCATCCGCTGATTAGCCAAGAACATCTCATTATGTTTCAAAATATGTTTCTTGATTCATTCTTGAGGTCAATGGTCGGAGTCTCATCCTCCCCCTTACGGGTTGAAGTAATGCTCGAGTTGGTGAGTTTAAACGACCTTATATTATCTGAGAGCGCGATGGATATATCAATCGTTCTTTATGCAAAGTGGCAAGGTAGATATTTTCAGAGAAAGGACATGATAATTATATAAGATCCTCGATTGCACTGGTTCCATGATCAAACTGGTTTTGTGACTGAACTATCTATTGACCCTTCGCTCATCTGGACACCTCCTATTGAGATCGTCAACTTAGACTTATGGAGGAATTTGGGCAAAAAAACGGACTTCAGCTGTGTCGTCAATAGCTTGTAAGCTAAGAACACAATTGAGTTATACGTATTGAACATAAATTGAGATCCATACTATCATTGTATTGTCTATTTTTTCTTTATGAAATTATTAAGCGGTATCGTTAATCAGGCGTATAAGATACGGCTAGTAACTGCTTGTGAGATGTCATCAAAATTTTATCCATTTGATGTTCAAAATTGCTCAGTCAATTTCGCTACCCCCTCACAAACTCAAGACAGACTTATTCTCGATATTCGACAATGGAAAATCAAGAACACCGATTCGTTCATTCAATCCTATAATCTACCCTTTACGATTTCATACAATGTAAGATTTAATGAATGAAACTTTTCGATTTCATTGGATTTTAAGGAAACAAAGCTTGACCTCTTGCAGAATACTTTTTACGACGGGAATCCAGCCTGGGAGCTTTTAAATTACAAAGTTGAAGCATTTTCTCTTCGAAGAAATAGCTATGAGCATCGGATAAATACTTTAACTAAAAAATTTACGATATCAATGATTTATTGTTTTTGATCGTAAATTCTTTATTCCTTATCAGAATTATACGAGTGTAAAGGTGACTTTTGTCCTGGCAAGAGCGACGTCGTTCTATGAATTGACGCTTTTTCTGCCTATTGTATGTATCAACTTGTTGGTATGCGTTGGCCTTTGGGTCCCAGTCAGAGTTATCATAATTGAAAAGACATTTACGAATAAAGTAGACTCAAATTAAGTTTCAAGTGGAGAGAGCATCGGCTTTCAAGTAACGATGCTTCTTACAATGATCGTCTATCTCGATGTTTTATCAAGCTCAGTCCCTATTTTCGAAAATTTTGAAAAGGCTCCACGACTGCTATTTCTCTTTCTTTTGACTGTCATTGGAAGTGTTTATGCTCACATAATTATAAGTAAGTATTTCAATTTCAGCAAAATTTCTTTCTATAATCTTAAGCCGTGAGTTTATGGTGTCAGGACAAAAGTGAGGACCGAATCTTCGAGTTCTCTAAACATCAGGCTAAATTTGCTTTGCTCTGCGCTCGTTTCTTCGAAAAATTTATTTGTGGAAAGTATACGATTCCTTCGGTTATTTTACGAAAATGCGGAGTAGAGAGGAAAAACACTGATAATAACGATGGTTTGCCTATGCTATATCTAATTTTAAGTAACCACCTTTTTTTAGAAAACGAAGAATTTGAAAAATATCAAAAAGCTTGGATATTTTATGCAAAGATGCTTTCCCACTTTTGGGCTTTGATTTTGACTGTTACCATCATTACTGTAACGTTCGGTATCATTATCGATCTTCATGTTCAAAGTTCAAAAGTACTTGACGAAATTTTTGCGAACTAATTAAAATAACCTTTCTTCACATCATTATAATATTTATTCGAGTTTATTGATTTTCAATTCGCGCATTTTGAAGAATATTGAGTGATTTGCCGAATGAGGCCTGCGGTTCTCTTCTTCCATGCAGGGTGTTTTCGGCAGCTGTTGATGGAAGTTTTCTCGTATAAATTGTCGAAGGACTCAGCACACTATCAAATATTACAAATTATGAAAACATTTCTCGGCAAATACCAAAGTTTTTTCGTCTTTTTCAATTTTGACTGGGTTTTTTGGTCGTCGACCCCGAGCAAAATCTAACATTTCCTCGTTTTCTTCTTCATTGATTACATGTTTCTCCGTTGCATGCAAAAAGTCCTCGTACTGGTACTGCAAGCTTTCAAAATCATCGTATTCGCCATTTATCATTGACTCGTAATAACTATCCTCATCGGCAAAAAAGCTGGATATATCGGAAACATCTGAAAACTCGTCAGCTTCTCGCTTACCTCTTCGATTAACTGCGCATTTTCTTGTGCTTTCGATATGCCAAAGAGCGTCGCCAATGACTTTTTGAAAACGGTGAATGAATTTTGAAGAGCGCCATTTTTGAGACTTGCAACTCATGCTTGAAATAATCCACTGATAGCACAAATCCATTGTGTTCTCTCCAACTTCTCTTGGTGTCAAATTTTGAGATTGAATGCCAGTAAGAAAAATGATAGTACAAATAAGCTTCATTTTGTATCAAATGAAAAACTTTGCTACTTCTATGTTGGAAGCGAGGATTATATAGGAGCACGAGTTTGCGCCAGACTGACTTTAACGATATTTTGCGGACAGTTTGTGGAGCTTTCGTTTCTGCAACGTTAAACTATTTCATTCACTGAATTATATTATGAGTCACTTTCAGAAACGCCATTGATAAGCTAAAAAAAAGCTTGATCATTTTCATTATTGATCTTGGCTGAATGAAAAACTAAATTTATAAAAATATTCATCATGGCATGAAATAAAGTTCAGCCACATTTTAAAGCTAGAATTCGACTGTTTCACTTCTACTATTTTTAAAAAAAATTTCGAATTTTCATTCTCAAATCTCATCTCGCGCTGAAATCGTAGAAAATTTCCGATTTGTTTTTCAATATAAAAACCATCTGATCTCAATATAAAAACCGCAAAACGAGTTCCCTCCTTCGCCGAATAAAACGTTAGCATTGTCACGAGTTGATGTCATCAGAACGGACTCGAGATGACAGGCGTGAAGCGAGAAGCTTCCGCTAATGAGCAGTAATGATCAGAAAGTTTAATCCCGAGCGTCATAAAATTTCGATAGCTGCTCTTTCGTTTTACTTGAGAATTAACACAGGTGGAGGAAAGTAGAATTTTATTTACATTTCAACAAAATCATCGTCCAAATTCATGTCGATCACTGAATCTGGGTCGCTGGAAAGATTTTTTCAAGTAATTTCATAATTTTTTTCTTAAAAATTAAAATCTTTCCTTCCGATCGGCGTCAAGGTCAAAGCACAGCTTGATTTATTCGCCATATTTGACTCCATTTCCATATCGCTTAAGGGGGGGGTCGACGAGAATCGGGATTTCCGTGACCAAAAATGCGGGAAAACCGGATTAGATAGGGAAAATCTGATGTTATTGGTGGATAGAAAAGGGTTGAAAAAATCAGGCGGCGAAAACTAGAAAAAATTTTCGCCAGAAAAAATCGGTCAAAAATCCCCTCAAAGTAGGGCCATTTTCGCGAAAATGCACCAAAAATGGCGATTTTTTTCACATTTTTCTTAATTTCACCCCCTAAATCTCATTTTTATCAAATGTTTTTAGGCTCAACAGATTCGGGAGGATCTGACAATTCCAAAAATATAAGTTTCATACCCAGACTATGTGTACAAGCGAAATTACGATCACCCCTGAAAAAATTCTCGTCGACCCCCCCCTTAAAATTCTCAATATTTTTCTGGGAATAAAAAATTACCTCCGGCGAGCTTGAAGTCTATTCTGCAACCGTCTATTCGGCGGCAGTGATTTTCGATTTGTCTTCGTCGGTTTTGGCAAGTAAGCAGCTTGATTCGGCCCTGATTTCAAAAATATGCCAAGCTCAAAAAGCGTGAGAAGGACGCAGATTCCAGAGCTCGCATACATGTACCAAAGAAAAATGTTCTTTTCCTGCGGCCGGGAGAGGTAGCATTCGATAGTTCCAATGCATGGCCGCCAATTTTCGCCAGACCAATCGAGAAATCGTTTTTCAGGATTGCACTCAAAGCTGATTTTTTATCATCTTTCATACGATTAATCATCCTACTGCTCATTAAATCGAAGTCGGTAAAGATAAAACTGCAAAACAACGAAAGCGCTTTCCATCAGTAATTGACAAGAAAGCCGACTTAAAATTGCAATTTTTGCTTTTCTTTTTGCTTTCTTAGATTTCCCAGCGTCTTTTTGAGCAACAGAGTGTCCTATCCAAAGAGAGAAGACGATCGAGGGAGCAGCAACGAAGAGAACTTGCACTGCCCAGAATCGAATCGGGGAGATGGGATTGAATCGGTTGAAGCAGACGTTTGTACAGCCTGGTGTGTTTGTATCGCATTGAAATCGACTAGAAGAATATAGAATGACGAGAGAAAAGAGACCTTACGTTTGTTCGTCAGAGAAGATTTTGTCACCAATGCTCAGAACTACGAGAATTCGAAAAATAAAGAGATACTTTGATTGGTTCAAAAATGCTTCTTTGATAAATAATCTAGCGGCACTAGAGTGTCTTCTTATTTCAAATACAGATGTTTGAACCGATTCGCGCATGACCCATAATTTTCCAGGAAGAGAAATGCTCTTCGACAATTCCTGAAGGACTTTCTCTAAGACCGCCCAGCTCATCTACTCTTTATCCATTCGAAAGTGAAAGTCACATTCCCTCGAATTATCGGCGCGATGGTTTTATTGCCACTGTTTCCTCTTTTCAGCGCTGATTTAGGACTTTTTGCTTTATATTCAATCCTTTGCCAGGAGAAAGATGATACTTTCGTGAACGTGGAGTGGGATCACCAGGAGTAAGAATAACGACTTACAAATAAGCTCCTACTCAGCAACGGATTTCAGCAGAAAACTCAGCTCTCTTTTTAAATTTCTGTCTAGTAGACATTTTTTCCTAGAGTTCCTTCTTTATGAATTTTTTATCAGACAGAGCTCACTTATTTTATCGTTTGGAAAAATAGCGATAATTGAAGAGGAAGAAAAAAGCGAGCAATCGAGGCATTAAAACAAAGCAGATCGGCTTAAGAAAATGTATCATTTGCCCGTCTCTGATCTAAGAAGCCCGATGTCGACCATCGTGGCCAGAGCTCACATAGCTCACGTTGCTAATAAATCTAATCGCTTAGACAAGCTTCATCATCTCTTTTTCTTGCAACAATGCGTTGATTTATTTGAACTTTTCAAGGTTACTCCTAGAAGGAAAAAAAGAAATATAAATAAAATTGTTTCTCTTGACAGAATTCAATTTTTTGGCTTGATTGTTTCCTTACTAATCATTCTTTGTTATCAATAGACACTTAAGGAGGGGGTAGACGAGAATTGGGATTTCCGTGACGAAAAATGCGGGAAAACCTGATTCGATAGAAGAATTAGTATATGTTGGGTGGCAAGTAAAGGGTTCGAAAAATCAGGCGGTGGGAATAAGAAAAAAATTGTTCAGAAAAAATCGGTCAAAAATCCCGTCAAAATAGAGCCATTTACGTGAATTTTCTTGAAATACTGATGTTGAGAACTTTATAATATAATAAACATCAGAAAACTTCATCTTGATTTCAAAATTTTGAACATTCCTCGGAATTGATACCCTTAAAACTAGTTTCGCGCATCGATATTTTTACTACATTCATATTGGTCCCATAGAATCGAGGCGAATTCCACCAACATTAACTGAGTTGTATGCCTACATCTTCGTTCAAAAGCCCATAGAGATCTTGATCTAATATTGCGTTCCATTCTGGACCCCCTCTCCCTAAAGAATTAATCCTTTCTTGCAATTGCCCTTCAACAGCTCTTTTCCCTGGCTTATTGAGCTTTTCCTTCTGTGAATTTTCACGTCTCGATTACCGAAACGTGCAGCACTTTTTCCGATCTTTAGCGCCGCCATTGTGCGTCGCCGCAAAAAAAATCGGACAAACAATCGGCTAGTAGATTTTTAATTGTTTAGTTTACGCAGCAGCAGATAAATACTATTTCCAGTTGCTTGTACTTTTTTTTAATTTGAAAAAGAGAAAATTTCGGAGAAGGTCAAATTTCTGAATATCAAAATTTGGCGCATGATGAATGCGTTTTTGCGCGGGATCAGGACGAAATTGACGAGTGTCATGCTTTCCATGGCGATTTCGTTTTTGATGTAAGTTTGGGGATGATCTTGAGGGACGATTTCGATGGTTAGATCTTTCTTTTATGGGAATCTCTAAGAAATTTTTGCCAAAAACGAAAAAATCTCAAAAAATCAACGAAAATCGTCAAAAAATGGCCGTTTTTTCTTCTGTAATGGCGAAAATTATTGATCTCCTTTATAAGGATCCCGATGTTGAGGCTCTTATAGAAAAAAAATCAGATAGAAATTCAAAGAAATGATATAAAACAGCTAGAAATTTGAGTCTTCTTTTTCAGATATGCGAATTTTTTCCATCATCAATCACTCGCTATTCGTCCGCGCTCAGTATCCCAGAAACTCACCTGTAAGTATCTGTCAATTGCATCTAGGGGCTGACCTTTTGGGCTACCCAAACTGGAAGGTAGAAGTAGTATTTTGGTTTTGAACGCGGCGGCCGGCGGATCTAATTGAACGCCGTGCCCGTGCTAAATCAGTAGAACCGCAGCGGTTGAACTTTGGTTTCATTAGATTATTTATGCAATAGCTTAAAATTTATAATTTTATTTTTCAACGAAACAATGACTCATTTTTATAAGTCGAACCAGAAGATTACAGCAGGAATGGATTTTCAAATTTTAATTTTTATTTTTTTCCAAAAAAAATTTTTTTTTTCAAAAAAATTCTATCAAGAACATATTTGAACATCCAGCAAAGTCATTTTACCACAACAGAAGAGAGTACAACAAGTACGACCGTCGATACTACCACCGCAGCCGCAACAACTTCAAGAGCCAGTACGACCAAATCCACAACTTCCACCACATCGGAGCCTTCAGAAAACCCCTCAGAACCATCAGACAACCGAGAGAATCAATCTTCCGATGACGCCGAAAAAGATGCTCAAACAAGAGCTCGACCGAAAGCTTCAAGTCCAAAACCAAAAAAAGAAGGCGTCGATGATATCGAGCACCCTGACTATCCTGGCTCTCCCCGGCTCAATCAAGGTCTTGCCGAGTGCCCGAAATATCCTGATACACTCATCGGTCGACAAATTCCAGACTCAAATCTTGAAACAGAATGGGATCATGTTGAGGAGACAGTTGCTGATGGACTTTTGGAAGGAGGCTGTTGGGAACCAGAAGACTGCTTTTCGACAACAAAAACTGCGATTATTGTCCCTTATAAAGATAGAGAGACGCATTTGAAGAGATTGTTATATTATCTTCATCCCTTTTTGAGGAGGCAAAAGATCAGTTATTGCATCATTGTGGCGGAGCAGTATCATGATGGCCGATTTAATAAGGTAAACCTCCTTTATAGGCTGAGTTTTGCGAATCCTAGACTTTGATCACAATAAGGGTGTCACACTGAAAACTCCATTGTTTAAAAAATGACTTTCACAATCCTTACTGCCTTTGACAAGCGCCGGAACAGGGTTGAAGAATCGCCTAGACTAGAAATTCAACCCGCCAAAGCTTAGAATATTAATACGGAGATTACTAAAAGCTCATGTTGATTTCCTATTTTAGGGCATTTTGATGAATGCAGCGTTTGACGCATTGATGAAAATGGACGTTGGCTTCGATTGTGTCATTTTCCACGATGTAGACATGCTACCAGAAGATGATCGAAACCGATATGCTTGCGGCGCGAATCCGATCCATCTTTCTTTGATGATCAACAAGTACGACTATCGATACCCTTATGGAACCGATTTTGGTGGAGTAACGATGATGTCCGCTCAGAATTACACGATGGTCAATGGACATACAAATGTCTTCTGGGGCTGGGGAAGAGAGGACTCGGATATCGAGTACAGAATCAGAAAACAAATGAAAATCGAAAAGCCGGAAGTTTTCGACTCTGCGCGGTACACAATGTGTGGACACGCGCATCCATGGACTTTTCAAAATGAAAAACACAAGGCGCACATTGAAAATAGCTATCAAGGTAAAAGAGAAATGCCCATAGTGGCAAAACTTTATTGTCTTCATAGAGTTTAGTGATACAATTTATTTTAGCGGTGACTCATAAAATGCTTATGAAACTGAAGGACTACAGGAACAAATACGATGGACTCAACTCACTCAACTACAGGAATGTTAATGAAAAAGTAGGCAACACGAAATGGAAACATCAAAAAATGAGTCGAAAAATTGTTTGATCATCTACTAGTAGATAGAGCCAAGATTGTTGATTTTTTCAATAATGCATAAAGGATGAAATGGGTGAAAAAGGAAAAACTATACACTCATCTGATGATAGAAACGAGATTGATGATCCCGCAAACAATCACCATGGTTCAGGACTGTTTCCAAACCCTTTTTTATTTCCCCTTTTCTACGATGATCTAATTACAGGTGTAAAACAGATTAAGGGCGGATTGACTGCTATTCACACCAATTATCCCGAAGGCGGTTTGTCTCCTCCGTCCGCGAAATGTCAAATGACAGAATTCCCCGGCGCTTCAGTGCACTCGAATATTTTGGACAAGTACGAAAGAACGAAAGCTGCATCAGCGGAAAAATGCTTGGACATTGGGGTCTTTTGTCAAGCGTCTTCGCAAGAAACAAAACAGACTCAAGGAAAGTATATCAACAAAATTATCTTTCATATTCTTTCGGCCAAAAAAATATGCTCAAAAAGCTCTGGAAAACAAATACCGTGTACGAGAGCTTCCGATGCTTCTGACTCATCCGGTTAATACTGCGTTAGTGAAGGATTGCCCCGGAAATCTGGCTTACTATCAGCTTGCACGCGAAAGCTTTGAACAACTGGATCTCGATGAGAAAAGTGCCAACGAGGGTAAAATTGAAATTCAATTTTCAATCAGAGCCGTTGCGAATTTTGAGAAAAATACTCAAGCTTGATTTCAAAAATACGACATTTATCGGACATGGCACAAGTCAATCGTTGTTGACATCCTTAAGAAAAATCATATTGAAATCATGAAAGTCTGGTACCGAGACTCCCAATTATTCGAGACGAAACAAGTCAACGAGTTCACCACCGAAGTCTCAAATTTCACAGCCGAAACAAAAACCAATTTCATAAAATGGGATGAAGACAACAAGGACCAAGTGCAAATTGAAGTCACCATCGAAGTCCCAAAACGAGTAAATATCCTCAAATCTTGCAAAATCTTGATCGAGCTTTAGATTCCCGGTTTTTATACGATTCTTTCAAAGCTCGTGGATATTTGGGGCCAGCCGGTGCTCGAATTCAACTGGAATTTCCACTATACATCAGGTGACAGAGCGAAAGATTTACAAATTCAGGCGCAGGTCAAACACGATAAATTTGAGCGAATGAGTGGAGGAAAGATTGCCGCTATTTGGGGGAGGACGCTTCAAAATGCTGCTAGGAGAGGGTCATTTTTTGAAAGAACAAATTCAATGCTCATTTTTGAGCAGATAAAATATAGACTATATTATATAGTCTTCCCACTAGTTCTCTTCTCGACCCTTCGAAAAGGCGAAAAGGTCTATCGGACCTGTCAATTTCCTTCGATCAATCTGAAAAATCTCCGTCAGAAAAACGAGCCGCAAACCGTGGAGAAATTTGAAAAGTCTTTCGTTTAAAACAGCTTCACCCAATTTGCTTCAATTTGATTCCAAACGCTTTCTTTTTTTGTATCATTGCCAAACCGACGAAAACAGATACTGCTTTCATGTATAAATATTAATATCCGAATCAAATATAATATTCTACAGCAAAGTTATTCAATAAACTTTTTAATGAATGAATGGTTGTCAGAAATTTTCGCCAGAAAAAAGAAATCGAAACAATTCATTTAATTCAGTTGATTTATCCGAGTTTCAGTCAGAAAATCAAGCTGTGACTTGCTTACAGGAAAAACTAAAGGCCTTTTGAAAGATTCCTCATGGTAACGAATAGTATTTCCCAAAGTCGAATTGGTAAAATCAACATAGTCCATGTCCCAAAACTCGGATGTTTCAGCATCCCAGAATACAGTCTCGACAGGAAAGCTGAATAACGATAATTTGGCGAAGATTCTTTATGTCTTACGTTTCGGCATGCCATTCTAGATCCCCATATTCAACACCACTGACGAGAAAAATTGTGCTTCCAATTTTTGACAAAGATAAATACGCATGCTAAATATGATAATTTTGGTCACTCTTTTTCTATTACATCGTTCTTCAGATATCCGATCATTTTCCAAACTGATTGGTAATAAATATAAACGCCATTTTTGTATTGGGCGTTTAATTCTCCATATAAACTTCGATCTGCATTAAGTTTAGCCGTGGCTTTCTCAAGCATCGGCTCATTCATAATTTGAGATCCACCAAAAACAAGCAATCCATCGTCAATGCCAAGACAAGAGTGGTATTTTATGTACCTTAAATATTTATGATTGAGTCAACATCATTAAATTGTGCTGAGTGTTTTATAGAGAGATCATCATCAGAAGACTAAATAGTACATCAACTTCAATATATCACAAAATACTTCTAAAGACATCAATTGTTTTTTCTTTTCACCTAGGAAAGTCCTCAAGCGTATTCCAGTTTTCTCCGTTGAATTCTTCAACCTTGGAGAAACCGAAATCATCTGAATAATCTGATCCTCCTATCACCATTGGTTTGTTATTATAAAGGGCAAGACAAGCATCAGGATGTGTAAATTCGGTTGAATTCTTAGCGACAGCTTGTTCCCCGTCATATTCCTGACAGCGTTTAAATGGCACTTCAAATTCTCTTGGATCAAAGGAGATATTGCGCCTAGCCAAATCTTCCAGCGTGAATTCTCCCCAACTCATGGTAGATTCCTCGAAACATATGATATGTTACATATCATCGCTGTAAATTGAAGTATTTTTTGATAAAAAAAACTTTTACCGGCATTTCCATTATCGATAGAAGTAATTGATGACTGATGATTAATACTGTATAAAAGGATTGCTGCATATCCGTGCATTTCTTCAATCTCGAAGATGTTTAGACGCGAAATCTTAAAGAATTTAAATCGTTAAAGTATCATCGGCTTACGCTTAATCCTCCAAAAATATAAATTTCTCCCCTAATCAAGGCTGATAATTGATATTCATAGCCGACAATCTCTCCACGAGCAGGCAAAGAAAGGTGCTCTGCGACTGATAGATAAGTGCCGTCTTCTTTCAGCAAGTAGCTGATTGAGCTTGACTTGGAAGAAGCAAGTATCATTATGCTTTCTTTTTGGGACATGAAGAATTTGATATCGTTTTCGAGATTTTTGTTGGTTTCTTTGAGCTCTTGAATTTCCTTGTTAGCGTTATTGAATAATATATTGATATTGTCATTTTCGTTCGTTGCATTTTCCAGTGAAGCATTAAGTTCCTAAATTAAAGGTAAGCTCATGCTAAACTAACAAGCCTCGAACAATTATTCTTTGAGATACTTCCTCGTTCATGCCTTGTAGCTCAATTATCTTCGGATTCCATTTCAAACCGACCCGCCATAATCCGATAATAACGAATAGACTTCAAAAGTTTAAAAGCTATTTTGTTATATTGACAATAGATAAAAATAACTAACTCTTCCTTATAGCAAATATAATGCTTAAAGTTGAAAAAAACTTCATATTTGATCGTTTTTCTTTCAAAATAACCGGTTGTTTGGCAGTTTCTTCATCTTCGAAAATGGGGGTTAGGAATGTTGGAGGATTTCCTACATCAATATTTTCGTAAGATCCTAGTGAACTCTCTGAATAAGCATAAGTCGACATCAAAAAAAATTAAATTGTTTCACTCTTAGTATGATCTCAGAGCCTCAAATCAAGAACAGGCTCAATGTCTATCTGGGCCTTTACTTGTTTGAGAAATAACGTCAGATGCATATATTTGATTAGGTGATTCCCATCGCGCATGTCTACTTTCTCCAACTAATTCATCCAGTTTCAAATCTTTTTCAACTTACTAAAGCTTTAGCATCATATCAAAAAATCAATTAAAAAAATAAAAAAATGTGTTCAAAAAAATTTACTCGGAAAAAGTATTGATCGACCTTTAGATTCCCGGATTTTATACGATTCTTTCAAAGCTTGTGGATATTTGGGGCCAGCCGGTGCTCGAATTCAACTGGAATTTCCACTACACATCAGGTGATAGAGCTAAAGATTTACAAATTCAGGCGCAGGTCAAACACGATAAATTCGAGCGGATGAGTGGAGGAAAGATTGCAGCTATTTTGGGAAGGACGCTTCAAAATTCTGCTAGGAAGGGGTCATTTTTTGAGACAACAATTTTAACACTCAGTTTTGAGGAGATTAAATATGGTTTTCAATATAAACATTTGACCCTCCAAAAAGGCGAAAAGGTCTGTCGGACCTGTCAATTTCCTTCGATCAATCTGAAAAATCTCCGTCAGAAAAACGAGCCGCGAACCGTGGAGAAATTTGAAAAGTCTTTCGCTATAAACAGCTTCACCCAAACTGCTTCAATTTGATTCCAAACGCTTTCTTCTTTTGTATCATTGCCAAACAGACGAAAACAGATACTGCTTTCATGTATAAATAATTATAGCGGACTTTTATATAATATAATATTATATTGCGTAATTATTCAATAAACTTTATGATGATAATTGAATACCCTATTTTGCTTTCTAAATATGTCTTTCGTGCCCAAACACCCTGAATACGTCCAGCAAAAAAATTTCTTATAATTCATATTCACTATGAACTTTAACGGAAATTTGTCATTTCCGTTTTTTTTTTGCTTACTTCGTTTATATCCTTTTCCAAAAATTTTTACTCAAATCATCTTTATAAAAAAAAAGAGATAAATGACGATAATTGAGCCATCACCGGATCTTTTAGTGCACCATGAAAGTGATATAAATGAAATTATCATAATACAATATTTCGCTGTAGTGCGAGCACTCAATGCGTATAAATATGTAAAAAACAGATATGAAAATGAGTATTACCGGGACCGTATAAAATTTATACTAAAAATTCAGATTTGTATCATTATAAGTTGACATTTGTTAAAGCAAGGACAAGAAGTTTTCTCCGATTTGGTGAGCTATTACAAACGATTTTCGGTGGTAGGCTTTATGAAAAGCTCCGGTCTATTCCTCTCATTCATTGTGCAGGAACAAAGGTACAAGATCCCATCCGTAGATATTCAGAGTCACTTCTATCTTAGGGAAAGGGAACAACCTGCGCGATGGCTGAATCACTTCTTCGAGGAAGGGGCTTCAAGACTGGGCTCTTTACTTCGCCACATTTCAATAGCATCAACGAGCGCATTCGCATCAATGGCAAACCGATTTCTGAAGAACAACTGTCCGCGACATTCGAAAAGCTCGAGAAAGAAGACGAAACGGAGCCTCTGCGTTGTGGCAATGAGTGGTTTCATTACTTGACGCTGATTGCTTTCCAGACTTTTGTCGAGCAAAAAGTTGACGTGGTCATCCTTGAAGTTGGCATCGGTGGCCAGCTTTGTCCTACATCGCAGTATCCAATGGGCGCGCCACGAGTTTGTTGCATTTCCGGTTCGTCAACTTTTAAATTCAAGTTTTATTCATGAATAAGCGCTTGGCTATGATCACTTGGAGAAACTCGGGTATACGATCCAAGAAATCGCTGCGGCAAAAGCTGGAATTTTCAGACAAGGAGCAACCCTCATTACGACCTGGCAAGAGTACCCTGAAGCCTACCAAGTGCTCGTTAAAGAAGCAAAGCATAGAGGGCAGCTTTTGACGCCCTCTGGAGAGCTTATCGATTCAACGGAACTAGAATTTCCGCAAAATATCAATGCAGCTAGTGCTATTCTTGCTGTGAGGTATCTCTATTTTCTCTTCATTCGATCGCACTTTTAAAGGAATTTGATGAGAAAAATGAAGCACGATACCTTTTTTGAGCGGCTAAGAAAAACGAGTTGCTCGACTGAAGCGAACCTGATGAAAGCGGCTACTTCAACGGAAAAGAAGGCCATAAATTCCGTCAGATGGCCTGGAAGGCAACAAATTTTAGAGCACAAAGTAAAAGGAAGAAAGATAAAAATTCTTCTAGACGCTGCGCATACTCCAGGTGTAGTCCTCCATGATTTCATCAAGGTCTTCATTCTTAGAATCGATGAAAATTCTTTCAAACTGGGCAGCTGCGAAAAAGGAAGGAGAAACGCTCATTTTAATGAGATCAGCGAAGGGCCGGGAAATCAACAGTCAAATGGTGCATATTGCGGAAATCATGAAGCCTGATTATTTTGCCGGATGCCCAAATATTGCCCTCAGTGAAGACGAACTTGATTCAAATTTGACAAAAGAGAAATTTTCGCATATTTTTCCAACATTTTTGACCGAAAGCGTTGAGGACCAAATGCAAAAAGTAGGTTTTATAATCAATAAAACTCGAGTAATAAAACTTAGCAACGCGAAAACATAGCAAAAGCACTTGAGAGTGCCAAGGAATATGGTCTCAGGACGCTGGAATTTGATTCAATTAACGATTGCCTCGAAAACATGCCGGAAGAAGTCAAGACTGTCGTGATTACTGGGAGCATGTACATGGTTGCTGCTTTTTTCAGACTAAGACCTGACGCTTATTTCTAATTTTAACAACTTTTTCAACTTACTCAAGCTTTAGAATCATATCAAAAAATCAATAAAACTAATAAAAATTCCGTTCAAGAAATAATTTATTCGGAAATAGTATTGATCGTCGTATTTTCAGAAGTAATAAGTTGACGACTTCTGATTTTTCGCTTTTCTTTCCTGTAGTTCCAAACCGTCAAAGAAATAATCGCTGTCATCTTTAAATGATGAAGGAAAAGGATACACTTGTTGCCACTTACGGTCACGAAGGAGAGTCCGATTAGAATTCCAAAGAGCATCGCATTTGATCCAACAAACTCAAATAGAAGATCTCGCCTGAAAGAATTTCACGGAATTGATCGATAAAAAATCCTTACTTTTTTGGTGGTGGCTCTATTTCATACTCGATGACGGTCATATTCATCGTCACGAAATAAACCTCTTCATTGTAATAAAACATCTTCTTTCAGCTTGGTTCAATATTCTTAAAAACATTATCAACGTCTATTTTTTTCAACTAAAAACCTTTAAGTTTGAAAAATCACTGCATTTTAGAAAATTGTTACGTTATGTTCGCATAACTTCTTTGGAGAGAACCTCGTACGCGGAGGTTCAGAAAGGTTAGGTCTGACAGACATGACAGTCAAGTCATGCGGTTCTCGATCGTTAACCTAGATTTTCCGTTTCTAGGGAGGTTAAAATGTGCTATCGACCGCATAAATCTCCCACCTTGCCTATCAGAAGTAGGCCATCTTTGTTTCTTCTGCCAACTGACCTCCCTCCAGATGGCCTAAAATCACCTGCAGTTGCATGAAAATTTTCGAGAACATAAAAAGCCCTGGGGAGTCCTTCATTCAATTCGCAAAATCCAAAAAGCCAAAAATCGAGAAAAAAAAGAAAAAAATAAAAATGCCAAGAAGCGAGGACATGGACGACTACACCTACCGTTTCTACCATTGCATGATTTGCTACGAACGATACGACTACCGGAACCATTTGGAATTCGCCCTCACTTCCTGTGGCCACAAAATGTGCAGCTCCTGCATCGCGAGTTTGGAGAAACCGAGCTGTCCTTACTGCAGAAAAGAATTCACTGCCGAAAATTTGCTCCAGCTTCGAGACGATTGAATTTGAAGAATAATTACTGTTTGATAAAATGAAATCTGTTTCTTCTAAAAGTCTTCGTAATTCGACTTTGGTGAACTCCTTCACTGTATAACAAAAATGTCCTATACATATATAGGCTATACATGAAATGAGAATAAAAATCGAACGATAACCCGCTTTGTTTATGTTTATTCTATGCAATATGTTTGCATCTTTCATGTTTACTTCTTTGCTCTTCTGGTACGCTTCCAGAACTACCCTGCAATCCGCTGCAAAATGAGAAATTTCAAATTTCTCGCGGTTCTGGCCTCGTTTTCTTCCGCCCAGGAAGATTCCTGGTCTCAGGATTACCTGAATAACCCGAGAGACTACTACAGAAATCCGTGCCCAAAGACCAGGCCGACTGATTTGTGCAACGCTTTTGACGAGTATGTTTGGAAAAAGGACGGATACTACAGTTACGAGTTGAGAGAGACGTACACTCAGTTCAAGGATATCACTGGATACGCGTTTTTGCTCAAGTCGCAAAAATGGCTGAATGAGTCGGGTGAGCTAATTTTTAAAATTTTGGTTTAGGATAAAAACCATAAAATTGAAATTCGCAAGAGAAATTGGGTATTTTTCAGCTGGCAATCGTTGATGAATAATTAAAAGCGCTAGCAAAGGTCGTTTGAAAGAATCATGGTATAACCCGATAGGCTATCGAACGAGCAATTACATTTGTAATTTTCTATGAAAAATAATCATTTCGACATTAAGTTTATTACATCGACAACGATGGTCCCGATCATCCCGAGCGAACTGTGTGGAAGCACTGGGTCAATGTTTGGGTCCCTAATGACAAAATCCTCGACAAGAAGCTTCTCGGCTCGGCTCTCATGCTCATCGACGGCAGCGGCAACAGCAACAACCCGCCGAATCTGATGGACGACATGCTTCAATACGGCCGTTTCTTCGCTCGAACAACAGGCAATGTGTTTGTCGGAATCAAACAAGTGCCAAACGAGCGCTTGATTTTCCTCAACGACTGGAAGTGCAAGCGAACGGAAGATGCTATCATTGCCATAACTTGGCGTCACTTTCTCGATTTTCCAGACGAGCCAGAGTGGCTCCTCAGATTTCCAATGACAAAAGCAGCTCTGAGGGCAATGGACATGGTCTCAGAATTTGTTCAAGACGAATTTGGCTGGCCGGAGATAGACAAATGGGGTGTCACAGGTAAATTGGGTGAGTCTTCAATACATTTTTAATCAACAATGAAAGGTGCTTCAAAACGAGGCTGGACAACTTGGATGACAGCTGCTGCTGACCCTGAGCGAGTGGTGATGATAGCTCCGATCGTTCTTGGTAAAAAATTCATAATGTTTTTCTAAATTTGAACTTGAGGCTTTCAGACTTTTTAAATATGGATGATATAATGCATCAAATGTGGCGAAATATGGGCAACTGGACCTTTACATTTACGGATTATTGGTACGAAGGTATTAACGGAAGGTAAGTTTATTTGTAAACAATACTAGTTTGGTCACGTGGGTAATCGAATGTCATAAAATTCCGGAGAAAGAAGGATGAACCGGGGTCGCTTCGTTTCGTAGTGAGGAAGAGATTATGCGGGGCATCTCGAGTTCTAGAAACTTTAATATTTTTCAACGGGAATGAATTTCTTACCTCATGGTTGGGCCAAGACCATTAACTCTCCTGGAATATTTGTTGATGAGACTTTTTAAATTCGATGAGAGCCATCCATCAGCAGCCCTGAAATAATGTTTTTTGAGAAAAATTATAAATGAACTAACACAATGCTGAGAAAAAAGAAAATGGTCAATACGATCTTCATTTTGTTTCCTTTTTTTATTTCTCGAGACGTTCTTTTAAGTACAAAAAACTCAATATTGAGGTGAGCTCGGTCGCGAAAGTCATATTTTTTTCATGGCTCTGTTAGTTATTGCTACATCGAAAGTCAAACGCGATTGCGGGTTTCTCATTATCCTAATTTTTTTAAATGACAAATTTTTAATGGTCTTGGCAGACGTCTATATTTTCATGCATGAATGCAAAAGTAATAAGTTCAGGTATGTTTGACTATTTTTTGACCGATACAGTAGCTTTTGTTTATTACAAACATTTATTTTTTAGAATTGATGATCCAAATATGCGACCAATGATGGACCTCATTGACCCTTTTACTTACAAAGATCGTTTCACGATGCCTAAAGTGGTAATTTCTGCGACCGGAGACGAGTTTTTCATGCCTGACGATATCAATCTTTGGTGGGATGAGATGCCAGAGCCGAAATTTATCCGAATGATGCCAAATACTGATCACAGGTAAGGACTTCCTGAGGAAGTCTACCCCGGTAAAAGGGATTTATATTCTTTTAGTACCCTTCTCAATGGAATCTCCAACCCTCATCTCGCCTTCACCATTCGATCAACCTTCCTCGCCGCCGTGAAAGATCAACCTCTTCCGGAGTTCACTTGGGAGCTTACAGAAGATGCAGCTTCTCGAAAAGGACGAATCGACCTCTACGTTACTGGACAGATTCAGCCGTCGATGATCTTTGGTTGGATGGGCGACAATCTGTCGAGATTCAGAAAAGATTTCAGAGTTGCCGGAGTTCGAAATAATGAAAAAGGAAATTATCTTCTTCCAGACATGCCGAACGAGCCTGACGGATATCCAGGTATAGAATTTGAATATACTCTTGTTAGATTGAAAACTTAAGGACCTTGCCCTGAGGGATCTGTATGCCCAGATGCTTGTGCTGGTCGCTCAGCGGAGGATGACGAAGAAGAAGTTGAGCTTGAACTGACTGATAAGGACATCGATGAGGACAGTATGTACGATTTGTACAAAGCCTTCAATCTGACAGGAGAATACACATCTTCGAAAGCACGCGGCCATGGACAATTCGATCCTTCCTGGACCGCTCCTATGATCAAACCGGAAGATCTTATTAGTATGATTCCGCATCGAGACTTTTTTCATAAAATCTTTAGATTTCCAAGCGCAATTGAATACCTTCCGAAAAACCATGGCGACTCAGATTGCCGAGAACCATTGGGTTATCGAACTGGAAGAAAACCCAGAAACCTACCGAGCATTTTTCTTCGAGATCGCTTTCCCTGGCCCAGATGGAATTCACGGATTTGAGTACACTTCCGAAGTTCAAATTATCCCCGCAGTCCGACCATTTGAAGATTGTGTTGGAGAAGGTTGCCAAGGATCTTTTATTTAAATTCTGAGAGAATATAAACGAACTGTGAAAAATACTTTTGCTTCTATCATTTTTCTCCAGGCCAAGGGGCGAGGATCCGTGAAGGCGGTTATTGAAAACTTTGTCGATCCGGGGGCTCAAGCTAAAACGTATCCATTTCAGGCAGCAGGGCAGCATTTTGGCTGAGTGATCTCCGACTCTGAAACCTGTTTAATCACGCAAACAACAAGCAAAAGTATTTCCAGTTGCTTTTGGACTTGCGGAGTTTTTCTCAATAAGAAGAGATAATCCTCTTATGAAAAATTTATAAATAGAGACGCGACTAGAAAAAGAGAGTTTTATGAAGAGTCGATTTTTCACGTTCTTGCTGCTTGGAACGTGTTTTTCTTTTGACTTGGACGAAGAAAATACTTTCAATGCGGAGACTACATATAAATTAGCTTCAAGATCAAGCGTAAGAAAATTGACTCGAAAAAGCACTATGTTATCTTTTAGGAATCATGCTCATCCTTGAACGGGACTAAAATTAATGACGCTGCAACAATCGAGCTAGGAGAATGGGCTTGCCCAGAGAACCTAGAATCAGGAGCAGTATGCACTCCAAGCTGTTATTATGGCGAGGCTCACGGCGTAGCAAAATGTGATTGTTTTTCATCGAATGGCTTTTTACTGCTTTTTACTGGGTGCAAATGGAAATTTTTCGATGTTGAACTACAATCAGGTGTTGATACATTTTGTCCGGGACGACCAAGCACAACGACTACAACTTCAACAACAACCACTTCTACTAAAACAACAACTACTTCTACGACGACAGCTACATCCACAACAACAACAACCACCACCACAACCACAAGATCAACTACAACTACAACAAAGTCTACAACTACCACCACAACGACCACGAGATCGACTACAACCACAACAAAGACTACAACTACAATAACTACAACAACCTCCACCACCACCACAAGATCGACGACAACCACAACAAAGACAACAACTACAACAGCTACCTCTACAACAACTACCACCACCACAGCAAGATCAACTACAACCACAACTACAACTGCCACCACGACAACAACAAGATCGACTACAACCACAACAAAGTCTACAACTACAACAACCACAAGATCGACAACATCAACAACGACAACTTCAACAACTACTACCACCACAATGACTACAACGACAACAACGGAACCAGAATCGACAACAACAGAGTATACAACAACGACAAATACTTCTACAACTACAACAATCTCAACAACAACTTCGACCGAGGACATTACTACCAAGACTACAGGAGGAACGTCTACAACAACAACTGAAACCTCGTCGACAACTTCTGACATCACAACAACGTCATCAGTTACGTCAACGTCTACCTCGACTACAGTTTCTACCACAACTTATTCTACAACGACTACTGAAACATCGACGAGCTCTGCAATATCGACGACTCAGACGTCAACTTCTACAACAACTGGTTTTGGGACAACGACTTCAGGAAAGACAACTTCGACATTGTACAGCTCTACGACTTTACCAACAACATCAACAGTATTCGAGAGCTCAACCTCAACAACTGGTTATGAGTCGACCACTGCCGAAAAGACAACGTCTTCTTCTTTCAGCACGACGAGTGAGCCAACAACTTCTACTCTATTCGAGACATCGACCTCCACAACTGATTATCAAACTACGACTGAAGAAAAGACTTTATACAGCTCCACAACTGAACCGACAACATCAACTCTATTCGAAACTTCAACAACTGAATATTCCACGACAACCTCAACGTTCAAACCAACAACAACTTCGGCGTACACATCAACAACATCTTATGGAAGCTCAACTACCACATTTGGAACAACAACTACAGAAAGGACCACATCAACAACATTTTCAACGCCCAAATTCACAACAACAAGGACGACAACATCAACTTCAACTGATCAAACTTCATCTACGAGCTCACCAATAAGTACATCGAGTTATTTTTCATCAACCTCAACACAAAAAACGACAACATCAGATTATACAACATCGACAGGGTACTCATCGTCGACTGAGAACACATCTACAACCGATATTACAACATCAACAGATTATACATCATCAGTTTCTTCGACAACAGCAACTGCAACGTCATCTACAAAGTATACTACCACGCAAACAACAGATTATACCACTGCAATCTCAACGACTAGCTCAACAACAACAACAAGTTCTGTCACATCAACGGATTACACGACGACTTCTAGCTCAGTTTCAACTTCACCAAAGACCTTGTCAACAACAACAAGCTCGGCGACAACCTCATCAACGACTTCATCGAAAGGAATTACCACAACAACAGATTACACAAGTTTAACCTCATCTACAACTACGACCACAACAACCACGACAGAAATCACAACTACGACTAGTTACACAACAACAACGACATCAACAACTTCTACGACAACATCTACTGTAAAAACTACAACTACTCCTTTCGGCACAAGTGGTTACACCACATCTGTGACCGAATCGACAACTTCCAGAACAACTTCAAAAACTACGTCAACAACAGATTACACCAGCACTAGCGCATTTTCTACGACAACAAGAGACTCAGGAACAACAACGACATCTTCATATGACCCCACTTCCACAACCTCCAGAACATCATCAAGACCCACGACATCGACAGATTATACCAGCACTTCTGCATTTTCATCGACGACAAGTGATCAAGGAACAACATCGACATCTTCGTATGATCCTACTTCGTCAACTCTAGTTTATACTACCTCGACTTCTGATGAATTAACACCAAAAACAACCACATGGTCGTGGGTTTCAACAGCAACAACAGTTGATGAAAGCAAAAACTGCCCACCATTGACTGCTCCTCATGAACGCTCCCAATGGATTTGTAAAATTGAAGGCTGGGGTGGTGAAATCTTCGAATTTAACCCAGAAGAATACGAGTTGGCTGACACTCTCCCTGAAGGTGTCCAGGTTTGAAGATCGCAATAATAGCTTCTTAGTAGCACACAATACTTGATTTAGTTCCGTTGCGTGTTATTTATTAGGTTACCAGTGGAACACAAAACCGTGTCTTCCGACAAACTATTTGTGCAATTTAACAATAATCCTTCTTAGTGTAAACTTCGCTGCCAAAAACCGCTCTTTGACTCTCACGCTAGGTAATTATCGAATGATCTCGAATTTCATGTTCTTGACTCAACGCGGTTTTCAGAATGAAAACATCCTGCGAATGTTCTGATACTGGTTGCGGATGGACTGAACCAGACTTAACCTGCTTAGAAGAGCCAACCACGACGCCAGTTCCAACAACAAAAGATCCTGAAGCTACGACAACCGCGGCAGACGAATTTTGTGAGGCGCTTGAAGATCCTAATGGTTTCTGGGAGTGCACAGATGGGAATTCTCATGATACAAAGGAGAGTTCGATAAATATTTTTGATTAAATTCGGAAAATCTTCCTCCTAAAATTACGACGTTTTATGAGCTCAGTACTAGTGCAAACTTCAATGCAACGATCGATATGAGCAGCGCCGTACCGTTTTGCGGTGCAAATGCCGCAAAGGAAAATGTGATTGGAATGACGAGCAGCTTTTCTGCCTCCCTGAAGAAGATATTGAGATAACGACACAAGCTCCCGTCGCTGGAGGTATTTGCGAAGAGCTTAGTTCTGAGGTCGGAAGCTGGAGCTGTTCAAAAGGCTTTCATTTTAACTCAAGGTATAGTTTGATCACGAAACAACCCTCGAATTATACTGACCCGAAAACATGGCGTTAGAAAAAGTGGTTACTTGACTCTTCTTGAGACTCAAATCAGCTTTGTTGATGCCGCTGATCCGATCATTATGCAACCAAAAAGATTCACTTTCGAAAGTCTAAAATACGGCTCATCGTGTTCATAAAGACGCTAAGTAGATTTTCAGATGTAAGCTGCAGTGTCCGAAGAATTATATCCCCGGTAATAGACATATTACCAGACGTTGCCGATGCTCCAATCGACAGGATGTAAGATTTTACTTCTAGCTTCTAAGAATAACATTTTCGAAGGCTTGCATGTGGACACAGGACGATTTTGACTGTGTTCCAGAAGATTCTGATGAAGCCAACGAGATCACAGATTGGGAAGCGCCGGTTGACTACGATACTGAAACCTGCCCTCCCCTTTTTGAAAATGATTCCGGACCCCTGGACGAATATCCGAATGGGACTTGGAAATGCAGGATTGGCCGAGAATGGCTTTCTTCTGAGAATCATAACGCAGCTGGAGCCAGATGCCAGATCTACTGTGACCCGGGACTGGAAGTTATCGACGATGGAGAGAAACGAAGATGTAGATGGAAAGAGAAGAACAACGCGCTTGAGTGGTCAGGAATGAGTTGAAAAGATGCTTAGCCGTCTGTTAGACGCTAAGAGTTTGTACTCTAAAATTAAGGGCTAAACTTTAGCGAGCTTGCTTAGTAATGTGAGACTTTTAAATTCTTTCTCTCCCGGGCATTATCCGATTAGTTGTGTATCCATTGTCATTTTTCATTTTTTTTTCGGTCGAACATTAGAATCAACTTTGATAAGGTCGAGTTCGGTACTGCAGAACGCGGGCAGAAAACAGAATGATTCTTGAGCTTGAAGAAATGGAGAAAACCGCCAGACTAGCCAGGAAAGATGCTCGTGAGCAAGGTAAGCAAGCCATCATATAAAAGAATTTTCCAGAATAATTAATAAAGTTCAAATAAATTCCCCGAAAACATCCGATATAGAACACCACGTTTCTTGCGGCACTCGGGCGCCATGATTCAGTCTTCTCCAAAGAATTGCAGCTGAATGTCTCAAATATCATCCGAGTTGAGGATATTCCTGAGGATTTCAGTTTAGCAGGGCCCAACAAGAATATTTTTCAAAAAACAATTCAGGATTGGTTCTCAACGACTACATCCCCCGCGGACGATCATTCCAGCGTACCCGTATGCTCGGTCGAAGTAGGACTGACGAAGATAACGACATTCTCACTAGTCGAGTGGCTAAATTCAACGCTGAGGACTTGACAAAGCACAATCCCTTCAGGGATCGAATTCCCTTCCTAGGTCTGCCTCCGAGCCTTTCACCTCGGCCCGCTCCGTCTTCTGCTCATCCGAGATTCGAGGATACAGAAGATGATACTGATTCTCAATCATTCCTGGATGGAGTGCATTCTGTCTTGTACAACGGCGTCGAGTATCTCAACGGCTTTGAGCTTGTCAGAAGCCTCAGAAGGTAAGAACAAATGTGTTAGCAAGCAGTACCGTTCTTTTTAGGTGGCTTTTACAAGAAAAGGACCTCGAAGAAGTGAGTCTTATTGGATAGAAGGTCCTAAATTCTTGATTTTCAACTTTGTATGAAACCCTCAACAAATCCCGCTGTACAGTTTTTCTACGAATAACCTCCCACCAAAATTTATACTGACTGAGTTGATCAAAGGATTCTCCTGCATCAATAAACTATGTATCGAAGATCGGTTCTTTTGCAGACCTTCTCAGGTTCTTGATTTTTAAGAGAAATTTATATTTATTGGAGGGAAAGCATTTTTGGAATAAGAACAATTTTTGAAGAATAGAAGAATATCCGTTGAGTGCGCTAATCGCTTGATTAGTATTTGCTTGAAATCGGAACTGGCGGAAAAGAGGACTGGAGAGGAAGTGTTTAATTTCGAAGAGCTTGAAGGCGTGCATTGATGTCATCTGCTTCTTGGGCTGCTGGAGCGGCGACACTAGAAAGATTTTTTCAAAACAGGTTCATTTTTCGTCTATTTTCTTACGATTTGTTCGCTTCTGGAGCTTTGAGCAGTTCAAGCTCTTGTTCGAGTCCATTTTCACCAGCGACTTGGGCGATAAGATCGTCAACTTGCGCTGTCTGCCCTCCTGTAGCCATAGCACCTTCCATAGAGCTCTCCATCGTTGAAGTGACGACATCAAGGTTCTCGAATTGCGTCTCGAATTTGTCCATCGTCGCAGTGATCTTAAAAATTCGCCGTTGGGTTTGCGCTTAGGTGGACTTTCAATTTAATCTGCCAGATTTGCTTTTCGATTTCCGGAAAAAGTTTCCATTAGAACCCCCAAGTATCAAACCTTTTTAGAATCGTCTTTAGCTGCTCTTTTCCCATATGGAAGCCGATTTTTGAATTTCGGACTTTTTATCGGATTTTTATCGGTTTTTGTGATTTCTAATGCATTTTTCAAGTCCCTATAAGTTCCAAACGATTCTAGTTTTTTAATTTTTTTCTCGATAAATAAAAATATCTCGTCGAGAGGATTCTAAAAAGGTGTTAAAGTACTAGATTGGGACAATCAGATGGAAATTAAGGTGCACCCTTGGCAGATTAAATTGGAAGTCCACCTTAGTTATCTATATTCAGGGTGGAACATTCGGCCGGGCAAACTCGGGCAAATTGGTCGGCGCCGGGCAACGGCGGGCAAACGGCCGGCGCGAGGGTCATATTTTGGCTAAAAAAACGGGCAACTTCGGGCAGTCGGGCAAAGTCGGCGCCCGAAAAAGGCACCATCGGCCGGGAAAAACGGCGCCCGGAAAAAGTTGGCGGGCGGGAAAAAAAGTCGGCGGGCCAACCAGGGAAGCACTAATACTAACATTTTCAATCCACTACTCTCGATTATTGTTAATTATTATTAAGGAACTTTCCTTTTTATGGTCGACATGTTTGTCATACGGTGAAATTATCCTCCTTTTTATAAAGAATGACTTTCTACTGCCTAACCGGGCTCATATCACGAAATTTTTACATTCACTCATTTCTTAGTCGAGTAAATCGGCGTCCTAATTTTGTCCATAGAATATCGGCGCCGGAATTATTGTTGGCGGCCGGGCAGAAATCGGCGCCGAAGTAAAGTCGGGCAAAAATCGGCGCCGGACAAAAATCGGGCAGAAATCTGCGCCGGGCAAAGCCGGGCGTCCGAAATTTCGCCGGTTTTTCCCGGCGCCGATGAAAATTTCCGGGCATCGGCGGGCAATCGGCCGGCCAGACCCAAAATTTTTGCCCGAATGTTCCACCCTGCTATATTTACCTTTTCGAGGTTCATGGTTTTCATGACTTTTTCAAGGCTCTTGGTTGTTGTACCCAGTTCTCTTGTCACTTTCTGCATGTTCTGCGCGGACTTGATCTTGCTGCCGACTGCGTTCATCCTCGATGCAAGACGAAGATAGCTAGAAAAATAAATAATGAACAGAAGTTGCGAGAAATTTCATACTTGAGAGCTTCGTTGCGCTTGCGGACGGCAGATTCAGCGTGAATCTGGGCGAATTCAATACGCTTTTCTGCGATAGCTTTCTTCACTTTTGCTTTCAGCGCGTTGTGTTCCTTTTCTGCTCGTTTGGCTTCGCGCTCAAGTGTTTTTTCCTGCATTCTTAGTGTCAGCAGGATGTCTTCCAGCTTCGGTCCACCGAAAAGCGAAAGAGGCATGATTAGAGATTTCTAAATAATAAAAGACTTGAGAAAAGGGATGGAAACAAGCTTGGCTGTGTATCAATAAATGACTGTAACAGATGGATGGAAAGAAATTGAGTAAAAGATAAAAAGGATAAAAAAGGAGAATGATCTCAAGCTTTGAAAAGGATGAAAAATGGCCACTAGTGTTTTCAGTGGTGATGTCTTGGATTCGCACGAGGAATCTGAGTCGACAGCCTGTTGATCGGCGGGTTGAGTTCGATACGCTCTTCTGAGTTCAAATTGATCAGGGAGACACCCTTAGCCGGCGCGTCTGCGAATCGGTCTGGCGGAAGCTGTCGGGCTTCGGAAAATGTTTGAGATCTGGCAGGAGCCCTTCTGTTTCGCATCGATGGCTCGTCTTTACAAGGTACTCTCGAGTTTCTCTAATCTCATGAGAAAAAAAGGTAGTACCCTCCCTAAAACAGACAAAAGCCTCCTTTTGCACTCTTCTTTTTGTCGAATTTGCTCGACCAAGCCTTCTATCCGCTTCTCATCATACATGTTTTGCGCTACTTTGGAGTTGTTGAAGAGCTTCGCTTGTTTGAGCTCGTTCCGAAGTCGCTCACATTTCCTACTGGCTTCAGCTGCGTCGGCAGGATCTGCTGTAGGATTCGCAAATTGGCGGGAAGCCAGTTCTAGTTCTTTTTCCTTATCGGCGACGTCAAGGAGCGATCGATGCTGGTACTGTTCTCTTTCTACAACGGAAAATGAAAAATTTTGCTTCGAAAAGAAAGTTACCTGAACGCGCAACTTCTTCCGAAAGAGACTGAATTTCGTTGTCCATTCTTCTTATCATATGCTCGAGCTGTTCTTTGCTACTCTGCTCTCCCGATACGGGCAGATTAAGACCTCTTCTCAGCTTCATGACGTTCCGCATTGATCTTTGAAGTTCTGTGTCTACTGATGAGATGTCTGTAGGAGAGTTCAGCGACGGTGCTGAAAATACGGGAATAAAGTAAGAGGTAAGATGGCATACGTTGAAGAGCAAGATGCTCGCTGGAAGTTGCGCGACTGGCGCTCATGAATGCATCGATCATTTTTTGCTTCTGATCGGCTTCGGAGAGCCTAATCGGGTTCAGAAACGGGATAAACTTGGTCTTGAATGAATTTTGCTCGATTTCATTTTGAACCCTAACTTGGATCCTCCGCTTGTATTTTCCGCTCAATGTGATTGATAAAGATCGTGCCGTAGTCCTTGTCTTGTACCATTTCCCAGCCATATGGCAGTTCCTTTGGAGCAGTTCTCACAGGGGTCGTTCCTACTGACGTCGTCCGGGGATCAACCCAAGTCGTTGTCTGCCGCTTGTGGTCGATGAAGTATTTTTTGCCAGTCCGAGGGTCTTTTCACGGGTCGGCGTCAGACCTTCCTTGATCCTCACTTCAAGATGAATCCGACCGGGCCTATGGCCTCCTCCCAGTGGGGAGGAAGAGGAGACCACACCGATGCCATCGTCGTTCTGAATGAATTCACGTCAAACAAGTATTGAACGAGTAAAACTACAAGTTCTGCTTTCCTCTCTTGTTAAGATACCGACTTCCGCTTCGTGCGTTACAAATTAGAGGCGCTTGAGACACAATTAGGACCTACTGTCATACACATATCTACTGCTTTTCCTCCAAGAAACAACCAGTAAATCAAATTGAAAATTGAAACAAGGTTTTATTCACTGTTAAATAGATAGAAAGTGGAAATTCAGAATATAAGTATCAAGACAGACAAGATGTCTCCGTGGGTGGTGTGAGATTCATGTTGCGACAGAATTGACTTGCAGACTGATGCACAGTCCAAGAACATTTGTTTTCACGATTTCCTCGCGAAATATCGTCTGCATCATCAGATCCAAGTCTTTGGACTTGGACTGAATCAAACTAGGAGAGTCCCACATTATCTATAAAAAGGTTATTAAATACGATGTTAAATTTGACTTGTCCTACCTTCGTAATGTCGTAATTAGTGTCGCAGTGCAGCGACACCGATGATCGGACATCTCCTCGCATTTGTCTTCTCAGTTCAAAAGTCCCCTCGTGTTCACTCACCATTCGAATTAGCCCTGATAGACGATATCCCGCGTCTACCAACGCTAATGGCTACTGTAGCTCGAGATGGCGGTCATTCACTTGCAGGAGGACTAATGATCGAGCTCAAATTTTTCTGAAAAGAGAAGTGGTTAGATAAAAGAAATACAGTAACTGGAGATCAACCTATTTCTAGGTAGTTATGACAGAGGGGTGATTTGTCTCGAAGACAGGGGCAGGATGTTAAAGTGAGCAGAGTTGGGGCAGGTTTAAGTTCTACGCAAGCCCATTCTTTTCCGGATCTCTGCCAGTTCTGCTTCTTTCTTCTCTGTCTCCAGCTTCTTGAACGCTCGGGCTGGATTGTAGTACAAAACCACCAGGTATCGGTTGCAAACGTTGAAGCCGGACAGATGGTCGCATGCGTTCTTAGCATCATGAATGTCCTGAAGAGAGATTAGATGGGTCCTGGGGGAAGAGACATCTTACCTCGTAGATGACGTATGCTGTTCCCTTGGTTTCGGCAGTGACACCGATTCGAACTTGCCTAAGAGCGCCAAACTTGCCGAAGATATCGTACAGTTCTTCAGTCGTAATCTTGTAGGGCAGATTTCTAACGTAGAGAATTCGATTCACTAATGAAGGAAGGTTAAGGGTTAATAGAGAAAGAGATACTGTTTACCTTCTGGAGGAAGTTTGATCTTGAATTTTGCCGCTGGATTCATCGCCATCTTGGCAGGTTGTTATACGATATTACTCTCTAAACAGGAGGATTAGGGATGTATCCAAGGGAGAAGCTCTTACAAGGAGATAAGGGGCAAGGATGAAATCTTAAAAAATCTGACATGTCAGCTTTCGTGGAAAATGCAGAATGAGCTGATTATCAAGCTCAAGTTTAAAGCCTTCGAAGGCAAGCGCCGCGCTCGCCCTATGAGCAGCGAGCGCTTCGCGCCCACGCTTTTTGCTCACGAGGCGGGTGGTGAAACTTTTGCCTCGGGCGGTCGCCCCACCAAGTGATAAAAATACACACTGATAAAGGTAGAACTGGAGGAAAGTTTATTATTTCATTTAGAATATTATTTACCATTATCATTTGCGAAAAGTAAAAAGAAACGAAGTTTAGCATGGAAATGAGAGCTTTTACTTTGACTTGTCTGTTGTCCCGCTGGTGTAAGTTATTACTGTAAGGTAGATATACCTTGCTTAGTACGTAAATAAGGACAGAAATTCAATTGCGAGCGAGTAGGGTAGGTAAACTCAAAGTTTGAAACTGAAGGGATGAAACTGGAAAGAAATTATCGCCCTTGAACTTTGAAAATAGTAAAAAATAAAAGAACAGACTTGGAAAGACGAAAATACAGTAAGGAAACAAAGGCGTATTTTTAAATAAATAGTGAAATTTGCAGAAATTCGGAAAGAAGGGATAATACATCTTTAGAGTTTTAGTGAACTTCTTTGATTTTGTCGATCGCGGTTTGAGAATTCTTGCGGCCGTTCTTTGAGAAGATTGAAAATATCGACATCGGAGATTGCGGGTTATCTCCTTTATTTCATGCTTAGAACTTTGTTTATCGGGAAAAAGTCCGAGGAAGAGGGATTTCAGGTCTATTTGCTCCTAATTATTGTGTGATAACGGAAGTTTATGACTAAAAATTGTTCTTTTCGGAGAAAACGTCCATTTCTGAAACTAAATCTAAAATTCTAGGGCTTTTCCGGCGATTTTTGCCGTTTAAGTTGGTGGATTTTCGTCTTGATTTTCCAAATTCAAGCCATATCTACAAATTCAAAAGCATTTCCTTGAGCAGCAAGACTCCTGTCGCCGATCATCAAAGAATTCGGCTTATCTGGTGATGTCAACTGCAACGATCTTGCCTTTTGCGCCCTCGAGTTCGCTTGCGAACTAAAATCGTATTCAAAACAATGTACAGAGAAACTGTTTTTGAGATGTTTATTTATTGAATGAAGAATCGTAGAATGTAGTATGGAAATTGGCCTTACTTATCAGCTGCAGCACTGATGGCGGTGGAAACGGTTGAACTTGAGGAGCCCGCGATGTCCCGTGAAATTGAAATATTGTGAAGGGAGGAGGAAAGCTTCCGCGAAGCTGTCAGGGGAGACTTTTGAGCTTCTTTCTGCTCTTCTAGCGACTCCAGTGATTCCTCTGAAAGCACAAGAATTAAGAAATGCGAGTAAGGGATCACTGGTTTACCTATTCTGAGAGATTCCATTTGGCGAACTTCAAGAATTGACTCGCTAATGTCTTGGATGAAGTTTTTACAATCATCTTGATTTGGCAGTGAGAACGTTATGAGCACTTTTCCAGTCTGAAAGCGGTTGTTTATCTAGTTGCCCTAGAATTGGCTCTGACCTTGATAATACGAACTGCGTGGGGATAGTGCTCGTTTCCGAAGTATTCGACTTCCAATGAAGTCAAGGGTGCATCAAGGCGGTAGGTATATTGGCTTCTTCTTTTGGCCTGAAAAGAAGAAATCGAGACTTGTATTCATTACGGTTGTACAATCTACCTTTGTAACAAGCAACAAATCGTTGAACAAAAAGACCTCTCGTGTATGAAGTCCTGGCCTTTGCGGCCTCGTCACATCCGTGACTTGATACATTCTACAGTAGCAAACGAGCCGCCGGAAAGGAAGAGCAAGCGTTGGTTTCTTCCCAATTATTCGTTGTTCAATGACCAACACCTTCAATTCAAGGAAGCATAAAACTCAGAAGAAGAGCGCTTGCTCGTACCTGATTAATATGATCGTCGACAGATTTGAATTCCTTATTCTTGACTCTTCTGTAGACGTTTTGAAGCATCTTCTGATCGAGATCTTGGCCACCGTCGATTCCTCGAAGATTGTTGACGAAATCTTCTTCAGACATGCGTTTTTCTTTTCGCATCGAGGGAGAGTGAGCATCAGTGTTCAACATAATAATCGCGAACGCTAGAATATGTCTTTAGTTGCAAGAAATGTAAGAATTTCTGTACCGAGGACAAAGATCGAGTCGGGATTATTCAGCTTTCTGACAATCTCGGGATTCGACTCAACGTATCGCTGGGAAAACGCCTCCACCAGTCTCTCCACTCGTTGCGCTTCGCCCTGTATTCTGACTGACGATTGAAACTTCCTCAGAGCTTCGTCAACATCAAGGTCGGCCAGGTCCATTTGATTGCACAGCGCCTTGAGGATCTTTTTTGATCGATCGGAGCCGTTTCCAAGGTATTCTCCGATAACTTGCCTCGAAATTCCCTGAATAAAGGGTTAAGTTTTGAAATTGATGGCCCAGGCGCGCAGCCCCTCATATTGAGAGCTCATAATAGTTTTTAGTACCTTTCTAGTGATGAGAAAATTCGAGATAACATTCGGCGAGTCTTCAACAAATCCTTGCTTGATGAGAAATGCGAGCCCCTTTAATTAAGCATATTTGTCAGGAGATCGGCGAAAAGACTCACCTTTTCGGGCTTTTTATTGAGCAAATTGAGCCCGATTCTGTACATTCGCTTTCTTAGCAAGTCGGTATTGCTTCCAACGGAGCCGGAGACCCAGGATAGTCGCTGATTCCTGATTAACGAGTCGGAATCGAATGATTTGGCTTCACTTGGATGACGGCTTTTTGTCGATGGTTCTTCTTCGTCCGAATCATCTGATTCTGCGTAGCTTTCTCTGGATTAAAAGTTAATGATATAAACTTGCAGGCTTACTGTACCTTTGCTTGAGTAAGCTGACATCGCTGCGATGATCCAACGAGATGCTACTCAGCCTGGATTCGGCTGATTTGTCTTGAGGCATGAGACTTTGGTCGAGGTCTGACTTTGATCCTCGAACAGACTCATTCGGCGGCGGAGAGGATGGACTCCTCTTTGGCGACTTTTGTGAAGACGTCGTTGTCGAAGATTCGGAGGAAGACGTGGAAATCTGTGTACTTTCAAGCTGCTAAAGAAGGTTTTTTTTAATACTGTCTTACCAAATTGCGTTTTGATTATGTAAAATTTTTACTGTTTATTTGCTATTCTGTCTATACACAGCTCAATGTCAAACTTACCTTTTGATTTTCTTTTCTGGCCTGTTCTAGCTCTGTATTGAGCGAGTCCAACGTCAGTCGTCTTGTTTTCGCCGCTCTATGGAATTTCTGATTATTTCCGAGTAAATTCTGAGTTCTATTTTCTATTTGCCCAACTGGCTCGCTTCTCACTGTAGGAAATAACACGGCTGATGTTTGAGAGTATTATTGATATTGACAGTTTCAGAATGGGACTCTCCCTTCAAGCCCTTTTTTCATAAGCGAGACTCGTGCGGGCGATAAAAGGGATTAACAGAAATGAGGGTAAAGGGTAACCCCAGATTTGGGTTTTTCAAAAAGGCTAAAATAAAACAAGAGTTTTGGAAGAAAATCAAAAAGAGAAGGCACAAAGTTTTATTACTAAAGATCTAAATCCTTTTACTGAAAATATTTTCACCTCCGACAGCATCTTATTCGCATTGAAAACCGTCTCTTTCAAAAATTTTTCATCTTTAAAAATTTTCTCATATTTGCCCCTCGTTACAGTAACTGTTCAGCGCTTGGCAAACATGGAGAAATAAAAAAAAGCGAGAGCAGGTTCAGCTACTTGTAAATTATTACGAAGATGAACTAGTGGTGCCTAGTGGGTTAGAGAGCTTGGACTTTTACGAGCTTTTTTCTCAGATTCGCCCTTTCGAGATTGTTGCGTTGAATTCTGACGTTTTGGGTTAGGTTACGCTCGGGCGTATTTTTTCTTTCCGAAAAAAGCTATCAGATACCAACCCTTTTCCTACTTCTTTACCGCTCAATTTTAACCCCTTGAAACACTCACTTTCTCGTCCGTAATTATTCCTCTTGTCAATCTTGATTGAAGCGTTTCCTGATTGAAAACGAAAGAAAAAAGGGGCAAGGGAAATTACTCTTTCTTATAAAAGTCGGCCCGATCAAAGAGCGATTTTATGTTTTTCCTTGTCAAGCAAAAGAAGAAAAGGCCACAAACTTACCTCAGCTTCCTGAAGGACTGTTTGAGACGGTATTGGCGGTAAAATTGTTGAATCACTTTTGCAGCGTTTTCGGCCTAAGAAACCATTTAATCAAGTACATTTAATAATTAATCAAATAAATTTAAAATCACTCTTTATCAAAAAAAAATATTACCTTTTCTCTTCCACCGTATTTGTTGTGAATGGCTTCTTGAGTTTTTGCCTCTAGCTCAGGCGAAATACTGAAGAAAAATGTAAGTGATAGTTTACTTTGTTGTAGTTTATCTGGCAAAGTGAAAGTAAAGAGCAAAGGCTCAAGAGAAACATCGGCTCAATTAGGCTGAGAAGCTGGGAACTCAGTCAGGCATTGAAAAAGGGGGAATTCGAATTGAAGAGAATTCAATTGAGGACGCGAGGATCGCTGTTTGGGGAAACGGGGCAAATTAAAGACTTATTATGTCGAATTAAAGCAACGTCAATGGTGGCTATAAAATTGTGATTTCATCATGATTTGCCTTTTTTTCAGACTGTTTTCTTCCTTAATATTTATAAAGTACCTGTAATGATGACGAGCAGAGTCGTCGATAACTCTGCTCATGCGCTGCTTCTTTTGCGCCAGTTCTTCCTGAGTGTTCGTTGAGGAAGCAGCACTGAAGTCAACTGAGTCCATGTGCCTCAGAGCACTGCCACTCAGTTGCTCGTCTACGGCTGAGCGAGGCCTAAATATGGTTAGATAACGAGTTGTTTGATGGAAGTTAGAAAACAAGGTGTTATAATTTCTTGGTAAAAATGAGGCAAATATTCTATACGCGGCTTTTTTATCGTTCAGATGGAAAAAACGGCGCTTCGCACGGCTCTTCTTTCAAGAGACTCGAATTATTTCTCGATTATGGAACTATTTTTTCTAAAAGCGTTACTTTTTTAGCTTGAAAAACTTGAGCGCGAAATGGGACACATGCAGATCCAAAAAGATGAAAAAGCGATCCCTTCTCTTTTTTCTCATTTCCTCGGATTTAGTTTCAGTGTCGCTCTGATTTTTGTTTTCAGCGAGTGAGGAAATGACGGACAGGTTTGTAATAACACCGTCGGAATCTTTCGACATTTTTGAGTAATATCAAGTTTTTATGTTTTTATGAGCTCCTGCCTCTTTTGTTCTTTTTAAATATGATTTATTTTTATAAGAGTCAGCCAAGGATTATTATATTTGAATCAGTCTCAATTATATGAATAAAAGAAAATAATAACGATAATAAGACTTGAAAGTTTTCCGTCAAAATTGCCCTCAATTTAAATTAAATAAATTAAAATACATACATATTCCCAAAAACGGCCATCATGCCCATAAAATCCTCCGAAATCCTCTTATTTCAGCCTCTTATATCTATAATGCTGATGCGGCATATTATTTGGCGCCGTAATGCATTTCGCGAAAAGTGGATGATGCTTTCTGTGTTAGGTAGTCAGAGCGCAAAAGAAGCACACTCCCCTGAGGCACAATCTGAAGCAATTTGCTGCTTGGACATGGAGCGGCTGTGCGGCTGACAGGCCAAACCAGCCAACAAATTAATTTTGCCTTTTTCTTTGAATTGAAACTGTCAGCAAAATAATCGAAGAAGAAAGCTTCATCAAGAATCGAAAAATTAAGAAAAAATCGACATAAATGATATCAAAAGATTAAAAGCCCCTTCAAGCTATTTTGCTCAACACTGAGCTCGACAACCTGAGTCAGGGTATAGAAAGAGCTTTAAATTATGATGCGGTTTTTTTAAAGGAAGCCGCAAAGAACAGGATAGAAACTATGGCGAGGCCCCCGAAGATGGCGAAAAGTCAATCGATCTTTTCAAACCCGTACTGACCCAGAGATGCCAGTTATCCGAGTATAAACGGTAAATAATGTCACATGAATCTAATACGACCTGACTTGGCATTGCGATTCTCTTGGCACTCGCAAATAAGCCAGAAATGACATGTTCAATTTATGTGCCTCGCGTTGAGTACAAGGGCTTTATTCTCAAAGGGATCAATTCTGTGAAACACGAAAAAGGCTTTCTGAAGAATTCTGAGAAATATTAATGCCGCCCCATTTATTCTTGTCAGTAAAAGGTCAATTTCTTGCTATCTGACATCAAAAGCATCAGAAAAATAATCGAGAAACCGCTTGCTCTCGATTTTTTATCTTGTTAAACGGGCAAAATTGTTATTCTTGTCAGTTCTTGTGAGTTACAGTCCATTTTATATCAAACCGAATCATTTGCTGAAGCCATGCTCTTAAAATGAGCTGATAAGCTTATCTTTAAGAATTATTTTTCTTACAAAACTGGGCTGAAAAACGCAGCTACCCAAAGAACGATCGGAACGTACCCAAAAGAAACGGAATTGGCCTTGCGGAGACGCACATCTCTGCTCGTTTTCGTGCTCTGCGGCGTCGGGTCTTCTCTCTTTCTTTCCTCGGCAGTGGCGAGAAACGCTTCGTTTTTCAACGCTTCGCCAAGTTTTCTCAAGCTCAAGATTTCGTCTTTTCAGAAAAGTTACCCAAATGGATTTTTTGGAAATCTTCAAAAAACCAAGAGTTTTCCAAAAACTCTCAACTCAAAAAAGAAACAACCGATCAAAAATTCATCTTCAGCTCGCTTTTCCCGCTCTTCAATAATTTAAGAAGAAAGGCAACTTTTTTCCTTTGAGTCGATCTCTTTCTAAGCCCAGAGTCGAGATTTCTTCGTTGAGGGATTGAAGCTGATTCTGTCGAGAAGCGATGAGCTCGAGCTGCTGCTCCAGAACCGCGTGGAGTTGGTGGCACAGGGCGCCCGATTTCTCGAGAAAATCATCGCTGCGATTTTCTCCATTCATTTTACAGCCCAAACATACTGAATTAACAGAATTCAACAAGTAAGAAATCAATTCTTTTTATTTAAGAACGACGAGCCCTAAAGCTGTTGTGCGGAATTTTGATTTCATTTTAAGACATTTTAAATTTATCAAGGTAAAGTAAGTTTAGCCGCAGTAACAGCTTACATTATTCTAGTTTTCATTTTTTATTTTTCTGATAAATAAATACAGTAACACAATTTTTTTTGTCCATTTTATTTTATTTTATAAGAATCTTCATTTCTGCGCTCGGCGAAAGAAAATTTAATTTGAAGTTTGGAGCATATTCATTTTATAAAGCGAAAAGTAAGGAGCAGAAAATGAGAAGAGATGAATTTTATAACGATTTCGGCTTCCGATATTTATCCGGGAATTTACTACCTCTCGTTTAAAACTAATGGATTCATTTTATCAATATAAATTTGAATAAAAAAGTGAGAATATCTATTCTTCTAGCAAGTTTCATCATTACTGGCGGGTTTCAAAGCATTCAACTTGAAGTTTTATTTTGTATCATATAATAATCTGTCAATTTGAAGCTGATTTATCAAGTGAAAATTCATTTTATATATTATATTATAAGTTCTTGATGTCAATCATGTTTTGGTGCTTGGAAACAAAAAAAATGAAGAAGGAAAGTGCGTTGGAAAGTTTGAACATCTTCTGTTCATTCGGCCTTTTTCAACAGATCATTAACGCTTTGGCGGATGTTCGGAATTTTGAAGCAAGAATCGGCCATGACTCCAGCACTCACGCCGAGAACGATAGGAACAGCGCGGAACTAGAAATTCGGATTGCAAGAAAAGAAGGAACTTCAACATACCCGTCCGAGGCAATATCCAAGAGCTACTCCCTTGAGAATGTCGTACTGGTTCGTGTCAAGATTGCGGATCTTGTCGTAGAATCGAAGGGCTTGGATTTGGACGTCTTCAGTTATATCATTCGTCATTTTTTTATCTAAAAGGAGGGAGATTTAGTTGATTAATGGTTAAACCAGAATTTTGGTACGAAGAAAGTCGCATTTTTGATTTGGAAAGTCATTTTGAAAGATATTTAGTCAGTATCCATTCTTTCTGGGGAGAAATTGTCCCCTCGTTCGGTGATTTCAAAGTGAAGATCTTCAAATGAGGCTTCTGGGCTGCTTTCTCTTGACGAAAAATTGTTGGTCTGATAATTCGAAGATTCTTGAGTGCTGATTTGAAGAAGTGATTCAGGCGCAGGCATTTGAGGAATGATAGGTGGAGGTTGCCAGACTGCGAGGGTGGTGCATTGTCGGCTTGAGAGTTTATTACTTGGAGGGACTTCGACTTTTGGGCGGGGAATTCGCGAGATGATGTGGCGCATTCGTTGGCGATTTTCGCGAAGGATACCCTGAACAATAAACGATCAGGAGTTACCCAAGAACAAACTGACTTCATATTATATTCTTCTCTGAGCAATTGAGAAGCCGCCCTTATTATTTTCTGATCATCTTACCTCTAGTTCTGAGCTGTATTTCAAAACAGGCTGGACTTGCTCTTCTTGAAGCCAGGGATCATTCTCCAATCTCTCCACGCTCACTGGGACTCTTCCATTTTGCGTCAAATTCAGCCCCTGCAAAAAATAGTCAAAAACACAGCGAAAAGGAGGTAAATATTAGAAAAGTAAATGCGGAAAGGAGAGAAGCAAACTGCGTACATTTGCATTGGAAGCATGGTCACTAAAACAACAAAATTGTGAGTCACTTGCCGCGAAGCCTTCAGCGATCTTTTCTTCGTGGATTCTGACTTTTGACTGTGGAATACTGTTAGAAGGGTCTAACAAATTTGTTCGAAGTCAACCCAAAAGTCATCTTTATGAATTTTTACACTTGGGCATCATTTATAAATCAGAAGGGCGGCTTCTGATCCGTCGAAATAGCTCTATTTCTTTTGACCTATCAGAAAAGACTCCTTGATTCTAAATAAGTTATCAACTGTAGGAGATTCCAGTGCATAAACCAATTTCTAGTGCTCTAGTTCTAAATGATAAAAGATAATTGTTTCTTTAAAATTAACCCTTTTCCCAAACTGTGCTGGTCTTTTCCTCGGAATTCTGCTCTTTCTTCCTTTTCCGGAATTGTAAGTCATTTTCTCCAAAACTTCCTTTTTCGCGTTTTTAATTTTCCCTCCGACTCTGTTTCAGCGCTCACTGATTGGCTCTATCCTGAGGCCAAGAAATTGCTCCTTTCAGACTTGACCTCAGACTTGAGAATTTTCCCTTTTCTGGTGCTCTCCTTTCGTCTCAAAAAATAATTTTTTTGAACTTTTTTCTTTCTAGAATGATCGATAGAAGGTATGACCTTTGTTGACCTCGAGAAGTTACGTCAGTGAGATGCAATGAAACGATAAAAAACGACGGAAATCAAGTTTTTCGACCAAAAAACACGATTTTGAGAAAAAAATGAGCTTTTTGCAAAATTTACTTAAATTGAGCGTCACCCGCCTGGCGAACAGAGAAAAGGTTGAACTGAGCTCGTTTATTGGAGGTAAATAAAGAAGGTTTTATGATTCTAGAGAAATTTTTTTTTTTCAGAAAAACCGACCGTTTTCTTCTTCATTCGACGCTTCGGATGTCCGCTTTGCCGATATCAAGTGAAGGACTACAGTCGAATTTACGAGTCTGTTACGAAAGTGTAAGTCTATCAATTTTATCTTTTGTATTCTTCTGTAATTTCAGGTTCAGTCAAGGAGCCCCTTGCGGTTTCGAGTCAAACAGGGGAAAAAGCCGCTCTGACTGCGGCTTTGAGCTCTTTTCTCAAAGCCTCAATCCGCTTCTCGATTTTCTTTGAAAAATATTATTTTCTGATTGTGCTTTTCTAGTGCGAACTTCGTTGTGATATCTCCGGAATTCCTCGGCCACGAAGAATTCACTTCGAATGGTTACTGGCCAGGAGAAGTTTTTATTGACGAAAAGAAGGAGTGCTACTCGACAATTGGTTTCAAGCGCTACAATCCTATCAATGGTAAAGATATCCGACTTACAATCTGACTTACAAAAATTCTAGTTATGGGCGTCTTCTTTGACAAACAAGTAAAAGAAATGAACGCAAAAGCCGAAGCTCAAGGCATCACCGGAAACTTCGCTGGAGACAAGCTCGCTACAGGAGGAGTCATCATCGTCGACAAAGAAGGAAAAAACGTGCTCATGGAGTTCAAGCAAAAATCAGCAGGGGACCATTGCGAGCCGCAGAAAATCCTCGACGCCTTGAAAATCGACGAAACAGTCGAAGATGGCGAGGGCTCTGGAACTTGCGGAACAGAAGCTTGCGGACTTTGAGACCTTGACTGTCCCCTTTTGACACTTTACTTCAGCAGTTACTTTGATATTCCAAAAATACTAATACACAGAACAAAGTTTTTACTCTTTTGCGAACTGTAAAGTCCCTTACTTGGGTTTTGAAAGAGCTTTGAAGAAAAGCCGCGCAAAATTCCTGAATAAATATTTTTCTTATTTCTTATGTCTTCAGAATGACTGAAATAAGGCCGTTTTCTTGCTTTGATCTTTTCAAATTCAACAAGGTCAATTTGGATCCACTTACAGAAACGTACGGATTGCCGTTTTACCTCCACTATCAAGCCAAATGGCCTGAATACTATTTCACTGCGTTGGCTCCCAATGGTGACATTCAGGGTTACATAATGGGAAAGTCTGAGGTACTGAACTTTGTGTCTGGAATGAGTTGGTGAACGTACTTTCTAGGGAAAAGATTCGATGAAGCAATGGCACGGTCATGTCACTGCTCTTACGGTGCAGCCTACATATCGGCGACTCGGCCTTGCTAGAAAATTGATGAACCTTTTGGAAGAGGTTTCGGAAAAGAAAAATACTTGGTTCGTTGGTAAGTTACTCTCAATGTTTATCAGTTTGTTTATTCGATCTCATACAATCATTTTAGATCTTTTCGTCCGCCAGACGAATACAGCAGCCCACGAGCTCTACAAAAACTTGGGCTACACTACGTATCGACGAGTTCTCAATTATTACGGGGCGTCGTCGAAAGATGGACTGGAAGAAGACGCGTACGATATGCGGAAGTCGATGTCAAAAGATGTCAATAAGGAGACGACTGAGCCGTTGAAGCGCCCTGTTCGGCCGGATGAAATCGAGTGGCACTGACATTAAATACTCGGCCTTCTGCTTCATATTTTCCTGATAGTGGCACTCTTTAACTTTTTTGATTTTATTGTCGATTTACAAACGCGGCTTCTCTACAAAGCTAGTTCAATATTTTCCTAAACCCTGACTCAGACGGCCGAATTTATCGTTATCAGAGCGCTCATTTTACAGCCTTTATCGATTCTTAGTGATTTTTTTGCTTGAAAAAAGTGTTGTTGATCGTTATTACTTTTCAGAATGGAATTGCAGGCGTCAAAATATGCGGCCAGTGTTCATAAACTGTTGAAAAAGTACAAGGGAGTGTGGAAACAAGGAAAGGAGCTGGTGGAATCTGTTGCGAATAGAAAGATGGACAATCCGATAGAAGAATTTGACAAGACACTGAATAAGAAATTAGCAAATTTGTTGGAATTAGCGGAAAGTGCAAATTCGATCGGCTTGACATTGAAAGAAAGCAACAGTCAAAAGGAAAGGGGATTCGAACTTTCGCTCGATTTGGGATCTAAAATTTTCAAATCTGAATCCGTCAAAAGTGGGCTAGTCTTCCCAAAGCCTTCTCGCTCATGCCAAAATCAAAGGGTCTCATCAATCAAGATTTCTGCGAGAAGATTTCTGAAGAAATCCTAGCCATTGGAAAACAAATCATCAGACAGTCAGATTTATGGATACATCTCTGTGGCAAACTCAACTATCTCACTGAGCGAGACGATTTGATCTACATGGTCGCATGCTGGGCTCATCAACCGCTGATACGAGAGAATTCATTCGAAATGCTGATGGCCAAGTGCCTGTTTATTTCGACATTGAAATGAGAACAAATAATTTCGCTGGTTTTTAGTGTATTTTTTTTTGTCTCTGCCAATGTTGAATATATCTTCCTCAATGAAAATACGCGAGAAATGTCTCGTTGAACTCTGGACTTCTTTTTCAGAGAATTCAACACTAGAATTATGCAACAATTCAGTCGAAGTTGGCTTGACAACCTGTGTGGAACACTCGAGTCAGGAAAAATGAAAAGTTCTCTCGTTAAAACTATTCCTTGAGTCGGTAACTTTAACTAAGCCGCCCCGACTCAGGGTTTTTTCATAGGTTGCCGATCCGAGCATTGAATCCGTTCCTCAAAAATGAATCAAGGGCATTTGAGAAAAGCAGCTCATCCTCCCACTTCTTCAAATTTTCATCTTTCAACTTTGTTGTCTCACTTTCAGCAGGCTTGTTGATCAAACCCTCAACCTTTGGTTGCCTCTTGGAAAGCAAAGGGTAACAAGTCATCAAGGAGCAGAAGAACAGTAATTCTCTGAAACGCATTTCTTCTTAATTTGAAAATGCTCTTTCTTCTTACTGTATTTATAGGAGACTGGGTGAACAATTATCCGCGATATTTTATCATGCGTTGTCGGAGATAAACCTGCCGATTCTGGTTAATTCTAGACAAAAAAGGATTCGGCAATTTAGTCATTATATTCATGTTGGTTTATTCTATTTTGAACTCGATGAGAATAGACAATTTCGCAAGACAATTTTTTAAATACAGTTGTCAATCTTTCTCAATGAAAGAAGGCGAAAAATGCCTCGTTGAACTCTCTACTTCTTTTTCAAAGGATTCAACAAAATAATTTTATATAGAAGTTTGTTTTGTTGAGTCCTATCCTCATAAATGACTCTAAGGCATTTGAGAAGATCATATCCGCATCCCACTTTTTCAACTCTTCTTTTAGTTTATCTTTGTTCGACTTTGTAGATTGATCTTCAGCAGGCAAGTTCGTCAAGTCTTCAAGCTTTATTTTCATGCTATTTTGAATTATCCTACCAGGTTGCTCCTCGGAAAGCAAGGGAGAAGAAGTTATGTAGGAGCAGAGCAGCAGCAATTCTCTGAATCTCATTCTTTTAACTCACAAACTGTGCAAAATGAACAAATTGCTTTTAAAGCTTTTTGCATTTGCTCATTTTATTGATGCAGGATGAGCAATTATCATGCTTAGTTGAAGGTCAACTTACTGAAGGCTTGCTGTCAAATTTGAACAAAACGATTTTCACAACGAACAGATTAAGCAAACGCTTTTTGTCATTTTATTTAGGCAGAAATAATTTATCGCGCATTTGTTTGATAGAAAGTTCAGTAGACTATATCACCAATATGATGGATTTCATTTTAAAATTGTATGTTAGTGATACCAGCGTGGTAGCTGGAAAGATGGTAAGAAAAATTGCATTTTATACAAATTTAAGTTTTCAATACTAGATACTAGGTACCAAGAGTCTTTAACTTAAAATTGACGTCGTAAAGTTTCATTTTATCAAAACAATTTTCTTCGACAATCGTCAATTTCTTAGAAGAATAATATCATCGACAGTGAACTCCTTTCTACAGAATGGGCAGGTGCACTGGTGCAAATTCTGGAGACACGAGTAGCAAAGTTTGTGTCCACAAGAAGCCAGGGCAAAGTTGAGATGCTCATGATTATCGTATCGTTCGTAACAAATCATGTAGTGGTAGAAGCGATAAGTAAAGTCGTCCATATCTTCGCTTTTTGGCATTTTCTCGTGGTTTTTTATTGTTTTGGTTTCATCTGAAATGGACAAAAGAGAGAGAGCTTCTTTTGTGTCGCGAAAACTTCCTCGCGACTTGAGGGGGACTATGAAACCATCTGGAAAGGAAAAAAAGGAGGAAGCTTATTTTGAATTTCTGGCTCTCTTTTTTTCAACCTTTCTTCTATTCGCCTGGGGCCGGCTCGCGAATTTCCTGCGCGGGAGTCAAAAAACCAAAACTATGAAATAAAAATGGACCAGCGATTTTTCACAGATGAAGAGATCAAAATCTCAAGACGACGGCAGCTTGAGAATAAGGTCTTTATCACGACTTCCGTGATCTGGATTTTGATCTGCTGCTCGACTTTGTACAAAGATGCTCTTGTTACGATGGCGAGAGAGGCAGAGAAAGAGTTTGATAGCAGCTACGAGTATATTTTTGATGAAAATGCGGATTTGTATGTGTTGCCAGAACAGTATATTGAATCGACGGCGAATAAACAACTGGAAGCTGTTGGGTTGATGCAGGAAAGGATCGACAAAGAATGTAATTATGTTTCTGATGAAGACTCTGTAACAGTCTAAGCCGTAGTGTGTCAATTTTCATTTATCCTTCAAAAGAACATTTCAAATACAAACAACCTGCACTGCTCCGAATCAACTCGAATGCTCGTCATCATCAACAGTAACATTCGCCGTGTCCAGCGCCGAGCTAATATTCGAACAAATTGGACTTCAACAGATCAAATCGAGCGAGTCTTTCTTCTCGGTATTCCTGCTGGTTACGATACGCGCCAAATACCGGCGTACAAAGAAATGCAAAAAGAAGTCGAGAGACATCAAGATGGAATAGTTCTCAATGGTTTGGCGATTCTAAGCCTGTAGTATTGCATAAAACTTTTCAGTCGTTGAAAACAGTGGGAACAAAACAATCAAAGTTCTTGGCGGAACCAGATTCGCCCGAGAAAGCTGCCCGGTTCCGTATTATCTGATGGTCGAAGATGACCTCGACGTGAACATCACAGCCCTAGAAAGCATGCTTGAAAATCAAAAGCTTCAAAATGGCTCGATCTGGTGCTCGAATCCAGTTCAAAAGCCACGAGTTCGTCGAGAAGGACGATGGATGGTACCGACAGATGAATTTGAGCAAGAATATTTTCCGCCATATTGCGCGAACGGAAATTATATCTTGTCGAAGATAACTTCTTCGTTGCTCTTTAAAACTGCGTTGCAGACGGAGAATTTCAGATTTCAGGATGTTCATATTACAGGTAAGCGAGGATCGACCTTATTTTTAGTCAATTTTCTTTAGGAATTTTACGAAAGAAGTCGAAATTGATCGATCCTATAAAAATAGAAGAACATTACTGTGCAAAAATGCCGAAAACTCCAACAACTGCCCTTGCTCTTCCAAACATCGAGCTTCAATTATAATCATTAAAATCTTAATCTGTTGAAAAATCATATTTATTAAATACAAAAGATATCCCGTAATCTTATTTATTTTTCTTCGAAACAGGCGTATAAGAAATACTGCTTCTTTTTCGTCGAAATCCTTGTCGATTTTTGTGGTCCCGTGTTCTGGGAAACGAGTCCTTGCGAAGAATCAAAATCCATTGTTGAATGAAAACTAATTATTGCTCTCGAAATAATTTGCAGGAAAAATTTTCTAGGAGCAAATCTGAGAACGTCCCGAAAGCGATCCAAATAATTGTCAAATACGTCCAGGAAATCAAATCGCCCTTGAGAATATTCTTGTGAAAGTCGCCAAGAGTCTGCGACCTATTTGTCTTCACGTGATCGTTTTTGAGCAAATCTACTGCTCGGAGACCGTTGAACGCGAGTGAGATTGAGGCAAGAACACAGCCGAAGATTATGCTTGGTTTATCACCAAGGTCGAAGGTTATTAGTGACACGATTCCAGAGAAGATGTTCAGGCAATCGACGATTTCATAAAGCATGTAATAGGTTCCATCATCGAAGCAATACTCGTCATCTTTAAAGAGGGTCGGCAAATTTCGCGATTTTGATTGGCTGTCGGAAGAAATGCCGTCTTTTGATTCGTCTTCAATTTGCCAACCCTAGACCTGGTTGATCGGGGCATTTTGATCGCGGAGCTTTGATTGAAAAACAGCCAGCAAGCAAGAAGCTAACTAGAAGAGAGATCATGGGTATGATCAAAAAACCTCTTGAAATTTTCCTCGACTTCATTTTTTGCTCTCTTTTGTTATGAAATGGCGAAAATTTCTTGTTCGGGGAGACAAATGAGCAATTATCTTTCGTAATTTATTTATAACAATGCGCAGTCTGTAATTTTTGTGCTCTGCTTGAGGTTAACAAAACATGAATGGCGTTCTCGCAATATAAACTTAGAATTAATTATTAGAATTAAAAAAAATGTTTTTTTTTGTTCAAAAATGCTCTTCTAAATTGATGGAACCGAGAACAACTAGAGCACAAGAGGACATGATAACTTCCAGATATGCTTGATACTTCCTTATCGCGCTTATTTTTTGAATGATCCCAACACACAAGTTCGCGATTTTGAACGGCCCTTGTTGTTGAGGGCGATAAGATGGCTTTATAATTTATAAATTATAAAGCGTTCAATTTTTCATTTTTCATCAAAAGAGAATTAACTCTAAAATAGATTTAAAAAATGAAGCTTTTTAACGTCATTCTTGCCGCTGCCGCTGCTGACCACAGCTCTTCCTCGAGCTCCTCAAGCTCCATCTACGATAGCGAGTGTGGTGGAACAATCACTGAGTCCCAAACCATCACATCCCCAGGTTTCGATCGCGGCTACTACTACAACTACCTCGACTGCGTTTGGAACATCGAGCTTGGCGACGTCCTAGGCTTCAACATTGTCCCACTCTCCTTCTCACTCGAGAACAACTCTGTCTGCGCCTACGACTCCGTTGCTGTCATCGATGGAAACGGCTATGAACGACATTTCTGCGGAGAGAACGACTCTTCTCGACGCCGATGAGAATCGGAAGATCACAAGAAAGAAGGAGACAAATATACACCAGATCGTCCCAATCCTTCCAACGAGGGCTTCCCTACTCTTTTCATCGAAGGCGGTTCTGCTGTAATCGTGTTTTCTACTGACGGTTCGATTGTGGGAGAAGGTTTTCAGTTCGAACTCACAGAACCAGATCGACTCCAAATCATCGAAGGGCATGCTCAGGTAAATCGAAAGCCGAAGAAAAAAATGACTTATTATTATTTAGCGAATTTTCGACTCTCTTACTGACGAAAAATTCGCGCAACGCTACATCAACCGAATGAATATAACTTTCGCCAAAATGCGCTCAGCTCAAACTGGCCAAGCTTGCTACGTCGAAAACGGATTCGAGGAAGAAGCAGCTGATGTCAGTGTTTTCGACAAAAGCGACGTCTGCACCCTCAATGGTCAAGTCAACCCTGCCATCAATTCTTGGGCTAGAAACTATGCTTGCAGTGGTCGAGGAAAAGTTTATCGACAAATCATCAGATCCGCGAGAAAAGTGAAATCTTTCTTTATCGAGAAAAACGGATGTATATTCGTTTAACTGTTTTTTATTCTTATTCATTTTTGCTGCATTTTTTAATACATGTAATTTTAATAAATACTGAAAACGTCATATGAGGGCATGAGTAAAGTCTATTTTTTGTATTTTATTGCTTTTTTTCTTGGCGGAAATAAGTCAAGCCTCTATTTTTTTTGAATTCATTTGAGATAGAAATAATTTTTAAAAAGGCTGAGAAATGACAAAAATCGTGGACTTGATGAAGTCCATTATTGGCATCTTCAACGAGCATGCTGGAGAAGACAAGATGCTCGACAAGGAAGAATTGAAAGCAATGATGGCCCACGACGTAAGGTGATCTTTTAAAAATCTAGAGGATCTTTTAGGTTTCTCAAAGATAAAAAGAGAAAATTTTTCAATTTATAATTATTTATGATTAATAAAAGTATTATGAGCTCATATTTATTATAGTTTTATTATTTTAATTATTAGTTATTTATTAATTATGTTAAAAAAGAAGAATTAAAATTTTCCGGCAAAATTGATTGGAATTTTACGTGGCCACCCCCATCACGCGCGGTTACGCGTGCGCGCGCATGATCACGTAACAGAAAAACATTGCCAAAAAAAGGCAGTTTTTTGTAAATTCTAGGGAAACCGTAGATGCTTCCCAAAATTTTTTTATCAAAAAATGATCAGAAACCTCTACTGATCATACCATTTTTTGAAATTTTTAATTTTGGGCTGACTAACATGGTCAACCCATTTTTTGGCATTTTTGGGGCTTATTTTCTCTTCAACCCTCTTAAATTTTGATAAATTTTAAAACAATTTATACTTTATTTGCCCTTATCTATCATATATCTAAAATTCAGAAAGATAGAATAAGTATTTCGGGCACTTGATTTTTGGGCGCGAACCCTAATGATGGGACAAGGTAACGACCTTAAAGTTCTCTTTTAAACGATTTTAAGAACTTCCCGAGGTGTTCTCATCCCAGGAGAAGCTCGAAGAGCTTGTGAACGAGCTTGACAAGAATCATGATGATAAGATCAGCTTTGATGAGTTCATCAAATCGATGGCTTACATTTGCGCTCTTGTCAAGATCGACGGCGAGGATGCTGCTGACTTTAACGGTGGCCACGATCCGACTTGGAGGGGATGGATGAATCCAAATACTCTCAGATAGATTGTCTTCAGAAGTTCAGAATCTAAGCTGCTGTTCATACAGTAAAAACCCAAAAATTGGCTGGTTTTCAGATGTAAATTCCCGAAAAAAGCGGCCAAATTTTGGGTTTTTTGACGGGTAGCCAAGTTTCCCCTTCAAAAAGCAAAGATTCAAAATTTTCGAAAATCGGCATGATTTTGTTATTTTTGATGAATTTTATTCAAATTTTTGCTTGTTTGAAGACATTCTCATGAGAATTTAGTCATTAAAACGCTTTAAAAACCTAAAAATTATCAGAAATAGCCTCATTAGGTCCCAATTCTGGTGAAAAATTTTCTATTTTTGAAAAAGCGGCCAAATTTTGGGTTGATTTCAGGTTCCAAAAAAGCTAGTTTTAGACAAAAAGCGGCCAAATTTTGGGTGGGCAAATTTTGGGTTTTCACTGTAATTGCAAAGCTTAATTCGGGAACAAGAAAAAATTGTTTCTAATTTCAATTCAAATTTATTCGCAGGAGACTCAAAATCCTCTGTTTTTAAACCACTGCCCTCGGCAAACAGAATCATTCGCATAATCATTTCCGTCAGCTCCGATGTCCATGCCGTCATAATTCTGGACGTGAGCGCATCCAGCACTGTAGGCACAAATGCCACCCTTGGTTTTCATTGGAAGAGTCCATCGGTCGAATTTTCGGGAAATGCAGTTGATTTGATCGATGAGAATTTGAGCGGCTTGCTCCAAGTGTTCTTGAGAATCCCAAGCGCCTAGAAAATGATTGTCGTTAATTCGAAAAATCTCTAGAAATCACCTTTTGGTTCATGAAATCTTCGATCCACCTGCATTAGTCCCCATCCATAGCAACTTCCGCCACTGCACTTTCCCCATCCATACTCTCCATTCCAGCTCTCAAGCTTTCTTCCAGCTCTTGACTCTCTAGAAATAATCGCTCCAAGAATATTATGATCGATTCGCATTGCTTCTCCAGCCGCTCGGACAACTGACTGGAACTTGAACAGATCGTCCCAATCGTTGGCCGCTAATTTTCCGCAACAATACATTTGAGTCCCGAAACAGTCGCCATCTTCGTAGCAGGTGTCGAGGCAGCCTACAGTTTCCATCGCCTCAATGCAGGCGTAATCTCCGCATTGTCGATCGGCGAGAATTCCGGAAAGAAAAATGCTAAAAAGTTTCATGGCTGCTTCTTTTTCTTCTGAAAAACATCAAGCCATTTCTCAACAGACAGAAAACAGCTGGTTCTTTCGCATGCATAAAATCAACGAAGATAATGACATAAGCATCATTCCCGAAATTCCTTCATGAAAGACAATTTCTCAAAGCGGAAACAATTCATTTTTTAACATCAATAGGGCAAAAAATATCAAAAGAGAAAAATGACAATCGCGGTAGGTATTCGTATAATCCGTTCCGTTTTCATAAAGTCTAGGACGCAATTGATCAATTGAAACAATCTGTTGAAACGGCCATTGTCAAATATGAGTGGTCGTCATTTGCCCAAGTCGTCATCTGCCCAAGTCGTCATCTGCCCCGGTCGTCATCTGCCCACCTTGGGCAAATGACGATCTTGGGTGAAAGACGATGTGTACCGGGTAGTACGGTAGTCTAGTTACGGTAATTGAATTTTAATTTGAAAAAAGCTTTTCTATGTTTCACAGGAACGGACTCATCACTATAAAAGTCCGGAAGTCCGGTCGATATATTTTAATAGCAAAGACTTACTCGATTAGGCTTCGATCAGAAAAAGACTGAGAGAAAGTCCTTCTTAAAAATCTCCTGAATACTGTACCATACAGTATGATCCAAACTTGGAGCAAGCTACCGGAGGAGATTCTTAGCTTTTCTCTACTTTTTCAAAAGTTATCACTCAAGTTCAAATGTGAGCCGAGACTAGGCTGCCGGGTTACTCAGCCCGAGTACCTTCGGTTCCACTTCAATATTTAAATTCAATCAATTCAAACAAAATTTCATCCAAAGTTCAGACTAAACACAAAACCGACTTTAGCACCATTTTCCGGCGCTAAGAGTCAGCAAAGGGGGATACGCGTTGGCGAAAACTCATTACACCTTGCTTTTCGATACGGTGCTAAAGTCCCAGATTATAGCAGATGAGATTGTTTTCTCAACAAAAACTGTCGAATTTGAACTGATAAAACGGTCGACACTGGTTATGTCGCCGAATGTCGCCGAATGTCGCCGAATGTCGCTGAATGTCGCCGAATGTCGCCGAATGTCGCCGAATGTCGCCACCTATTTTTTAAAACCAGGATTTTTGGAAAGAAAACTGGTTTTTAACCAAGAAATTTCAAAACAAACTTGTTCTAGAACTGTTTTGGCATAATTTCGAGACAAGGAAGCGCTCCGCGCAATTTGTGGTAGGAAACTCACTGGTCGGGCTGGACACACTTCTATTGCCGCGCCTCCTACAATTTCCCCTTTTTCGGTTCTAGAACAAGTTTGTTTTGAATATTTGTGCAAAAAAACAATTTTTCTTTCATAATTCCTATTTTTTCGAAAATAAGTGGCGACATTCGGCGACATTCGGCGACATTCAGCGACATTCGGCGACATTCGGCGACATTCGGCGACATTCGGCGACATAACCAGTGCGCCCCGATAAAACGCCAACATCCTGCGAGTACTTTTTTTGCAAGTTGTCAGTTAGACTTTCATCTTGCTTCATTTTTCTTAAATTTTGAATTCAATTACATCGTCATTCACCCAGGTCGTCATTTGCCCAAGTTGGGCAGATGACGATCTTGGGCAGATGACGACTTGGGCAAATGACGACTTGGGCAAATGACGACCACTCGTCAAATATGGCCCAACTCTTCAACAGCGAATTGAGCCTCAATTATTGAGGCTCTTATCAAAGGTAATCACACTGTTCTTGGTTTCGTATACTGAGCTTTGTTTTACAGAACAAGGACTACATGAACCCGATGGAGGGTATGATGAGAGTGATGGAATGTCCACCGAGGCTTTCAAAGAAAAAGTCAGGCTAGCGATCGAGCAAATCGATGAAATGAATGCGTATGTTGGGGAGGAAATGTGAGTAACAAATAGCAAACTTTGTTTTAACCGCAAATACAGATCTCACGACTTAGAAATTGCGAAAATTGAAGCTGCCCTGAAAGAAGTGCTGGAAGATGATGTCCAGCCACTCATCCTGTCAGTTCTCGCCAATATTTAGTCTCAAGAAAGAATGAATGAATTAGCCAATATTCTTATGACCAAGATAAATAAATTAAAAAGTAGAATGTTGCTGTTTATTAAACTAATCTTTCAATTAAGTTCATTTGGGCAGCAAGAGCTCTTTTTCTGATGACGACTTGCTCAAAGACCCTTTTGGGATCGTAAAATACAGTAAAGACAAAAGAATGTCGATGATTCTTTTGCGGCTTTGCGGAATTGAAACTCTTGCAGTAATATTCGCATATTTCTGAATCCAAAATTGTGTGAAAATCTTTGCTGTTCGTTACCTCTTGATACTGGTATCGCAAAAAATCTTGGAATCGAAGTCGTTGTTCTTTGAAAAAATATTGGAGAAAAAGATACATTGCTCCGATAAAGAAGAAAACCATCAGCAAAACGACAATGCTGATGCATAACTCGATCATAACGACATTTCTATTTCTGGTCTCCACATATATTTCATGGGTATCAAATATAACCACGAATAAAGTAAGAGCCTTGACCGTAAGACTTCTTAGAAATTAATTTCTCCAGAGAATTCAGCATTAGCTCTTTCCTCTCTCTCTCTCTTTCGTTTTCTGCAGCCTATGGAAACACGAACCGATCAACCGGGGCTGGATCAGCTGGATGAGGATACATATACAGCGCTTGGAAGATAGGCTTTGTGATTGAATTCAATATCCTTGATATTATATCCACACAGGTACACAGTTGATAGAATAGAATCGTATCAACGGTAGTAATCCCCTGTTTACCTCTTGTTAAGAAACGAAGCCCAAGAACATGGGCGGTAAAAATAAGGTTTTTCTTTTAATCAATACAATAGATTTATGTTATTTATGAGTGTCAGCCCCAACTTTCATGTAATTATTTACCAAAAGAGATTCGCAAAAACTTATGGTCTTCAATATTACTTTCAGCACCCTGTGTAAGGGTATAAAATTTATACTATAAATACACTTACTATTTTCAATATTACCATCTTACCTGGTTAATTTCTTGTTGTGGTAGGTTTTTATGATGCTTTGGGGCTTGATATTTTACTACCCCCAATCAGGTCGGGCTCGTATCCAGAATAGTCCCTAACAAAGGTGACTCAAGAGAATAAAAATAATTTGAAAATGACGGATTTTATCCCACCGGGCCCTACTGCTTTTATCAGGTAAGCATAAATGCAAGAAAAATATCTAAGAAAAAACTATCAAGTCTGTCTGATTCGGAGTATACAACGGCAACCGATTCTTCAGACGACGAAGACTACCGCCCATCCGGGCCCGTTTTCATCCAGCCTCGTGTTTATGAAACAGAAGGTGCAGGATGGCAGCCGGTTAAAATTGACGGGGACAAAAAAGATCTCGATGCGGCGTTGAACAAATGGAGGGGACAGGAATCTAGTTTTGGAAAAACAGAAACCTTGGCGTTGAAACAAACAAGCGGAAACGGCGGGGGAGGGGTGCCTGTTGCTCCAGGAGCTCCCCAGAAAGGGATGAGATTGGACAATACGATTCTTCAGAAACTGATGAAAGGAAAAAGTTTGAAAAACACTGTCGGACAAGAACTTGGCCCAGAAGACAATGTCATGTCGGATGATGAAGATGATGATTACAAACGAAAGGCGGGCGACATTTACATTCCCGGAGAGTACAGTGAGAGAAAGCATGAAACTTGGAGAACGCAAGAGCAAATTGAAAGATATCGAATGAACATGGCATTTTTGAACAGGCTCAAGCCAAATCATCTGAAACCAAAGGTAATTTAGTCGTGAGATTGGAGCTGATTTGATTCTAGAAACAAATTGATAGACAGCAATTGTATGAAGACCTTCCTTTCCACGCTCGAGGTCGATCAGATGCGCAGATTATTCTGTTCCTCGCGAATCGAGCTCGTTTGTTGGAGCTAAAGAAGAAATATGAAAATTACGAGCCAATTTATACCAATGGCCAAGAATCAAAGAATGACCAAAACGATGTCAAAAAAGAAGACGAGAATGATGCTCAGGACGAAAGGGAAACATCAATCAACCGGGTAAATCCTCTGTTTGGTCCCCTTTCCTGACTCCTTTTTTTCAGCCGGAAACATCCTTCAATCGGCAGCAATCGTACAACAACAGTTTCAACCACACTTTATCTCGACGATCAGATTTCCGAAAGTCAAGGAAAGCTAGGAAGATTTCCGTAGATCGAAGCCGGCTATCGCAGAGCCTCTATTCTCGCGACAATACTTTGAGAAATGATTCCAATGTTTCATTTGAAAATCCGGGTGAAAAAGAAGACGTTGAGTTTTCTGGTAAATTAATAGAAGTAGGGCTCAAGCGGTAGCAAAATTTATTAAGGCGTTACGACGATTCGCCGAGATCAATCAGTTCCGCGGAAGAAAATGGAGCCCGGTCAGTTCGAAGCTTCAACAATCAAGAAGAACTTTTCATTATCCAAAGCAGATAAAAATGAAATACCTCGGGTCGTTAAAAGACGCAATGAGAGCGATGAGATGACTCTATCTGAATTCAAGCTCAAACGACCTTCCGAAGCCGATACAGAGGATCCCGAAAACGAAATCCTTCAAAATGGTAAGTTTTGAATTGAGATCAATTATTGATGTCAATGAAATTAGATGGCTGGTTGACAAAAATTCGGCTTCATGGGGAGTTTTACTCGAAGTGGAAGAGCAAGATGATCCAAGGCTCATATAAACTCTTCGATGTTACTTCTGATGGCCTGCCTGTTTACAAGAGGTCGAAAAAAGGACAAGACATCTTTTTATTCTTCGACAAAAACAAGTGGAAAATCTCGCCCGATACGGGCTCGAACGGTACTCATTCATTATCTTTTATTCCTCATGTGGTTTATTTATAGCATGTTGGGTTTATTGCAAATCAAAGTCGACCCACGAACTTCCACTTGAAGGATGGAAACAATACGAGAAGAAGAAATGGTTGCCAGTTCAGAAGATCGAGCTCTTTGAAGCGGTCTGAGAATCAGCCTTTTCACTTGTGATACTTTTTTATAACTCGCTGTTAGGCAAAATTTTTATATAATAAAAAAAAACAACCGAATTCATGATGGATTTTTTATTGCATTCGTTATTATTCATACCACAGATAAATACTTTTATATTACGTTTGGAGTTGTAAATCACTTGCCAAATTTGACTCCATAGTTTCCATTTCGGAACTGATCCATAAAACCGTTGATTGAAATGAGTCCTCCGTCGCTATATCCGAGTTTTTCGCTTCTCCTTGAAAAAGGTACAGCTGAATTACAGAACTATAAATCCTGGTTACTTACAGTTGAAGAGGACCGGCGTGAGAAGAAGCAAATAAAGCAGTAAAGCTGAGTGTTTTGAAAATTTTCATGTTTTTCTTGTTTCTTTTTCTTTTGCTTGAGTAATCAGTCAGGTATCTTCTTCGTTTTTATATGCGTTTCGCCATCTAGCGATGAAGCAAAGGCGAAGAATGGAGAACCACAGGAGGCATGTTTTAATGGAATTGAATCGGTCATGTTTCTCCCGATAACATTAAATTTATATGGCGACTTCTGGCAGACGGATTTTGGACTGCTGAATTTTCAACTTTCTCCTATTGTTTTATTTAAGGGTTCAAGGGTTTCTTCGGAGGAAGAGTTCTTTTGTCGTTAGATAGAATCAAACATTTGCATTTCTATCACCCTTGTTTCAAAATGTGACTCACCTTGCACGCTCCTTATTGACACGCCCAAAAACCTTGACCTCAAAAATACGCTTTGTTTCTAGTAGCATAAACCTTTTTTATTGTTTTCTTTCCAAGACGAGCTTTTGTATTAATCGAAGAGAGGGAACTTGAAGAAAGAAAGAAAATGAATTCCTATGAGAGATTTTTCTCTCGAGCGGCTTTGGCCAGAAAGCCCTCCCCGATTCGAGTTTTGACAAAGATTCAGGTACATTTTTGGGTAAAGTTCATGTTCAATAAAATCCATAGATGGCATCTGGTCCAGAAATGATCTCACTCGCCGGAGGAATGCCCAACGGTGCCATGTTTCCAATCAGTGGCTTGACGATGCAAGTTGACGGCTGCGAAATTCAACTGTCGCAAGCTCAATTAGCTACGGCATTGCAGTATTCAAGGGTTGATGGGACTAAATTTTGTGCGTCTGACGGCATTATTAATACGTAATAACGATTGACTTGTTCTAAATTGCGAGTCAAAAACCCTTTCAAAAGCAGTCTCGGGCTCCCAAGCTTTCTACATCACCTCAACTCCATCAGAACTCAATACCACGGCCAAAGCTCGTTTAGTGAAAACATCGACACTTGGTAATAATTGATGCAGAACTAATAGCTAAATACGACTCGTACTTTATTATTTTTGTTATTGGCAACTTCGATCCATCAATATTTATTTGTCGTTGTTTTAGCTCAAAACAAATCCTTTCCCACTTAGACTCATTGTTATTGAAAACGACTTCCAAGTAGAAGTTCCACAGTTGGAAGCTAAAACAAGGGCAAATAAATATCAACACTTCGTCATAGAACATGTTATTCAAGACATCAAATCTATAATTCAGCGTATCGACAGGGTCCCAAAATGGCCTTGAAATGCTTCTTGGATCACTGCTAAATGAAGGCGATGGAATTTTAACAGACGATCCGATGTATCCGGGTACCAAAGCTATTCTTAGGTATTGTTCGTGGAAGAAAAGTGGTTCATGAATGTTCAGGCCTCTCGGAGCATCAATTATTCCAATCAAAACAGATGGAGATGGCATGGATACTAACGATCTGGAAGCGCAAATCAACAGATACAAAGATTCGCACAAGCTAAAAGTGATCATGACCGTGGCAAATGGGGGCAACCCAACCGGCTCGACCTTGAGTCTGGAAAGACGCCATCGGCTGCTCCAATTGGCTCACGAGAATGATCTCCTCGTCGTCGAAGATGATCCTTATTACTTTCTCCAGTTTGACGGTGAACAACTCCCGAGCCTGTTTGAACTCGACTGGAACTCGTCAAACAGGTAAAAATCTTCTTTTCGAAAGAAAAACCAGTTTGTTCTCATTAGCTTCAAACGCGTCATTCGCTCGGACTCGTTTTCGAAGATCATCTCCGCAGGCATCAGAATCGGATGGATCACCGGGCCTAAAGAAGTATTTCCCAGACAGATAATACTGCCAAAAAGAATATGCGTCAAAGTGGGATCTCTGATCTTTGTTTAGCCAGATTCAAGCTATCTGATGCAGGGCTTTTCTATTGCCCTTTCCAGACCTTTCAAGTGTCTGTATATTTGATAGTAACAGAAACATGACCTTGAGCTAAAGATTGACCTATTTTGAGATGAACTCCCGAAAGAAAATGAGACTTAAATTCTTAAATTAGAGATGTAATTGCGTATGTCTTAAAAGCTTCAGTTTAATTACATTCATAAGCGAAAACCAAGCAGAATCTTTAGGTCATATTTAACAAACGTTTTAGGTTATCGGAAAGCTGGAATTAGCCACACAATGCAGCACATTACATTGCCCTTCCATAACGCAAGTCATCTGTGCTGAGCTTTTTAACAAATGGGGAATGGAAGGCTTCGCTGAACATATTGCTAAAGTCAAGGTTTGGTTTTCTTCTCAAAAGACCTCTCTAACGAAGAACCTTCCAGGATTTCTATCGAAATAGACGAAACTTTCTCGTCGCAGCGGCTGAGAAACATCTTGGGGATCTTGCAGAGTGGGATGTGCCCAAAGGGGGGCTCTTTTTATGGATCAAATTAAAGGTAAGACAGAAAAAATGAGAGCTTGACATTATAAATTCTTTAGGGTATCGATGATACTTCGGCTCTTATTGAGCAAAAAGCTCGAAAAGCGAATGTCCTCCTTTGCCCTGGATCATATTTTGCCGTGGATGAAAACGCTCCAAATTCGTACTGCCGAGTTGCCTTTTCCGTTGCTTCGGAAGAACAGATGGACGAAGCGATGCGAAGACTCGCGGAACTGATCAAAACTGAGCTTGAGAACTAAAACACCTTATTTCTTCAATAAATCAAAATGTATAATTGAGGATTCTTCATTTTTATTTAAATTTTCAGTGAATAAACAAGGCATCGTAAGTTACAGTCGATTAGCGATTTGAAGCGCGGAATTTAAAAGCTAGAATACAATAAGCTAAGAGTCTGAAGCCAACAGCAAGACCAACAAGACATCCGATGTTTCTCCACCAGTGCTCCTCCTGTTAAAATAAAGGATGAACCACATTGAGAATTTTTTAATGGATTTACCTTGTAACTGTATGTTTCCAGTACATAGCTTCCGTCGACAAAAGAGATCAGTGGGTCTTTTATTTGATATTCGCAGCAATCGTTGAAAGATGTTGGGGCACATTCGCTTGCATTTTGGGCAGCAGCTCGGAAGAAACCCTGAAATCACAGTTAAACACAGTTTAGAAACCATTAGACATTTTTAATGAAGAAAATTATTTGATTTACGTCGATTTATGTCTTCGATAGACGTATGTATGCACCGACGATAATATGTCATATATGGCACATCCCCTTTACTGCCCCCTGGAGGCTATTTTATGGGCTAAACGCGGGCATTATCTAGAACCGAAACCAAGAGCAGACTCTGAGCCAAAGTTTGAACCCGAGTACGAACCCAAACTCGTACCAGAACTCGAACCCGAAGAAAACTCCTAAAAAAATGAGTTACGGGCGTTTATTAAATTTTGTGTCATAAAAAGGGGGGCCACAATTATAACGGGCAAATTCGCAATAACGGGATTTTCAGATTCTCGAAATGAATTGAGGTTTGTACCGAAACTTACTGCAAGAATGTTTGTCTGTCTACTCAATCCACAGAATCCTCCATCTCTCCATTGTGCAACGTACAAATTCTCCGCGCCGTAGTAGAACCAAGAAATGTACTTGAGCCAGATGAACCATGGCGGAACCGAGTCCGATTGAAGGAAAAATCCTCCAAAGAGCAAAAGCGGAACCATCAGTGGAGGAGCGATCGCATTTGCAGCTTCAATGGTCGGAGCGATTGCGGAAATCATGTAGCCATATCCTTGAAGAAAACTTTAGCAGCGGACCTAATAGTGAATTCCGTACCTGTAGCAGAAAGAGCAATCATAATACAAGTCAAGTACATCGCCCAGAACGCACTCCAGCTTGGAAACAATCCAATCATACAATACTGAATCCCAACTAAAAAATCTGTTTAAAAAAGTAGACTGCACACTTGAAAATACATCCTGTAACTGGGTTAAAAACTGCCTTTAGCCTGGTATTCCTATAAATAAACGAACATGATCATTTCCTTCAATTTTTGGCCTGTCTTAATGTTTAATGGTACTGTTTACGATAAAAATTGTTTAACAAGAAAAGCCCTTAATAAATCTAGGAAAAACGATCAACGAACACTCGTGTCAAAATATTGTCAGTATCAGATATTGACGAGTTTATTAATCCTGGTATCAACCTGGACGATCCCCGCAGTTCCTCGAATTTTCGATACTAATTAGTATTGGATTTACAATTAATAGACAGTTGAGTCGCCCTACTTACGAAATATGAATGGCATGGCGAATAGAAATGGCAGTCCGGCAGCGCTTTCAGTCAGGAATGCGATGAAGAGTGGATAGAGCCCGTCGTAGTATTCTCGTCGAAGAACGACTTTCATTCTCGGAAACGAGAAGACGACGAGAAAGAGGTAGGCGAAGGAGAAAGAACAGACGGCAGAGAAGATAGCACCGTTGATGTTGAAGACGTCGGTTTGATCGTAAGGGTTATCGTTAGCATCTGAAATTGTTGGTAATAGAAAGAAAAGGTATTTCGAAAAGCAAAGTTGCTTCTGATTGGCTGGAAGCCCCTCAGATTACCCTAAAATCATCAAACTAGTCACTTACTCCATGGAATTCTCAAGTAGACTAGTCCAACAATAATCGCAGTTCCAATGTTCTGTCCAAACTTCATTCCAGCGGTCGATTTGTCCCTGTACTGCGAAATCAGCGCTCGCCAAAGCAACATGTAAAAAGACACGAACCAATTGGCCTTGTTCGCCTTTGCTTCTTTCGTCACATCCGCAACAAGAGGATCAGATTTGATTGATTCAACCTGGCCTCCTTCAATTTGTCGCCTGTAATTGCTCGAATTGAAGTTTTCCCAGATCTTGAGTATCTTCGTTTTCGATTCTTCTTCCTTCCCTTCAAGAACGCTCGTTTCCCAGATGTAATGGTCAGCTGGGTTGTAGTTCTCGCGACATGGGTTGCCGATAGACTGGAAAAAAGTCTTTGCTTCGTTCTTTGGCCCCAAGTAGACGCATCGCCCCATAGAAAGGAGCAGAAGAGAGTCAAAAATGTCGAAAATCTCCGAGCTCGGCTGATGAATCGTGCACAAAACAGTCGTTCCGTTCCTCGCCAGATCTTTCAATGTTTGACAGACCGCACTCGCTAAGTATGAATCCAGCCCAGAAGTAGGTTCGTCGGCGAAAATGATCGGCGGATCGACCAGAATCTCCGACGCAATTGAAAGTCGCTTCATTTCACCGCCGGAGATCGTTTTCGACAGTCCCGGGGTGCCGATGACGGTCTTCGCGCATTTTTGCAGGCCCATGATTCTGAAAAAGGGGCTTTGAATCAGAGGCGATTGTAGAGATTCAAATTATTCCCGAAAAACTGACGAGCGGAGTTTAAGCGGACCGACATTCGATGGACACTTTTGGGTCGCACAAAACTAGGTCAGTACCTGATAACTTCTTTAATCTTGTCTTCCTGAAAACTCTTCGATTTCTTCGAAAGCTTGAGGCGCGCATGAAATCTCAAATGCTCTTCGACCGTCAATGCTCCTATGAAAACATCGTTCTGTTGAATATACGCCGAGATGTGGCTTATGTCTTCTCCCAAACTCACTCCGCTCACTTCCACTTTTCCGGTGATGGTCAATCCGTTGATGTTTCTTCTCGTCAGCGTGTTCATCAACGTACTTTTTCCAGCGCCAGACGAGCCCATGATTGCCATGAGTGTTCCTGGCTTAGCGCTGCCGCTGACATTGTGTAGAATTGTCTTTGCCTGCTTGTTCTGTGTGCCAGTTACAGTCAGGTCTTTCCAATCGAGTTGAACACCGCTAGAAATTTTGTGTCAAGGAATTGCTATTTTATCTGCTTACTTTTCTCTAAGAATATTCATTGTGAATAACGTTTAGTATTCATTGAAAACTCTGACTGACTATTCTTTTGACTAAAAAATCACTGATAAACTTTCATCAGAAAATTCTAGAAGAAGAAAAGCGCTTACCGTCGCTTAGAAGTTCCTGCTGCTCCTTCGATTCCAAAAGAAGTCTCATTCTTCTCGCTTATATTTTGGATAGGATTCAGGTCTCGATTATTGTTTCTTAAACTGGAGGGTCCGGGTGCGTCCGTTTCCGGTAAATCATCCAGTCTCGATATTAGACCCTCGTCATCTCGGTTGGAGATTTGGGAAGCTTCAGGAGGGGATTTTTTAACAAGAACGAAAAATAAAATCGTAAGACAATCAAATAAATGACAATTAACATTTTTCATTCGAAAAAAGTAATTCCCCGATTAAAAATATTTTTTTGTTTTAAATCCCTGACTTTCATGTTTCATTTAGGAAATTTCTTCAAAGCGCATCTCTCTTTATTGTAATAAAAAAGAAGTCAAGCAATAAACTTGTTAAAACCTCAAAATTGGCCGCGCTTTGGCTTGGGGCGGGAAAAACTTTGAAAGAAATGTATTTCAAATTTGTCAGTTGATTAATAAGAGAGGAGCAAGATACGGAGCCCAATCCCGTGCTGCCGGGCCCATCGATTTTCGTTAAATTACAATAGACTGGGCTCAAGTCTCACATTCATCGAGACTTGAAAAAATATGAGCCCAGCCAATCTAACCGGGCCTAATTAGCGCCCATTAATGATTTGCGATGACATTGATGACGTTTGATTAATCAAAATAGGAAGAGGAAAGTTCTTCTTCTTATAAATCGATTCTTATGGTATCAAGAAAAGTTATATTGTTTGCAAGTTTAGTTATTGTTGAGTAAAATATTTTTTGCTGCATCGCTAAATTCTGCTCGTTTTCATGTTTTCAGGATACTTTGTTCCTTCCGTTTTACGCCCTTTTGAGCTATTTTAAAACATGGTAAGGATCATTTTATTCAATTTCTCTAGTAATGAACCTCCGGTTTTAATGATTAATCGATCGAGAAGCGGAAGGGAAGAGCCTTATTCAGACTTATTCCAGAGTACCGTAGATTTCAATCAAAAAAGTTCACTCTTGAAGAAAATAACCAGTTCAATCCAATTCCTGTTCTCGCCACCATCAAAAGCATAATTAACAGTCCCTACTTTCATTTCGCTATCTTCACCCGTTCCCATTTCAAAAATGGGAAAAAGGGTTCAAATTCTCTTCAAATCTCTTTCGAAGCTCACTTTGACCTGAACTCTTTCCCGAAATAAAATATTTCTAATTGCCCCGATGACAGAACATTTGCGCAAGAAGCTAAACGAATATTTGCATTTACCAAGACGGACCTGATTGAACTTTTGTCTCTCGATTTATGTAAAAGACAATTTTTTCTCCATGAATGAATCCGTAATAATTCGGTAAAAAAGGAGGCTTTGGGCGACAATGGGACGAGATTTTCAAAAAAAGCCATATTATTGTTGCTTGAAGGTCAATATTAGTTTAAAGTCTTCTTCGACTACAGTTGTAGCATGCAAACATTGACTGTATTAGTTTTACAAGGTACAATAAGATGATTTATGTTGCCACCGAAAATTCTGGAAATCCAACTTGAAATTTTCATTCGATGATTCAATTGTTGTTTGTTTTCTCCAAAAATCTATCGAAAAGAAAGATTTTGTGCTAGCGACGCAAAATTGATCGCGACGACTCCGGGGGCGCCTCTGAGCGCGCGCTCGCGCTACTATAAGAATTCGCGCGAATTAACCCTTATCATCATATTGCTTAGAAACACAACTATTAACAAAAGTCAGAAAATACATAATGTTTTCTCAGCAGTTGAAAAACATCATCAATGGAGGAAATATCGCAGAGAAGCTTTCCGAGGAACTAAACTTGTCCAAACTTCAAATTATGATCATCATGGTAAGACACTCTTTTAGTAAAATTCAATTTTAAACCCATTTTTCTAGCGATTGAAACAAACTGGGCTTTCAAATGAAGAAATCGTCGCCGCGTTACAAGAAATTTGATTCCTAACTCAACTGCTACTTTTACTCTCTGACCTCGTTTGCCTGTATATTCGTTATTCTTTGACTGGCGCTATTTGAAATTCATATCCTCATTTTATCATTACTGTATTCTTACTGAAATACGTTCGAGAATAAAAATGAAATAAAACACTTGTTTTTTCCTGCGTTTTTTTTTACTCAGGACCTGAGTGAACTATAATCAGGGTCAGTTTTTCACGAACAGGAATCACGATTCATGAGAATGACTCCGGTTTCAGGCTTCTGGGTTTAGGTCGCTAGATATCTCTAAATTCAGTACATCGAGAAGCCGCTTGCGGCTTCGAGCTGAAAAACCTATAAAGCCGCGCAGTGCACGGCTGTCTTGTTGTTTCCTTGAAACTGCATGCAGCTTTCCCGACTATATTCAATTTCTTAATGATAGAAAACGCACATGAATTAAATACGGAATGAACTTTATTTCATGATAGTTGTTATAATTGTTTTGGTCAGTTTCTAAAACAAGAAAAAACGTAATTCATATTATTGTTTCAATGTGGTGCAAATTAAATTAATATTCGTTGATTAACTTTTCAAGAGAATAAATGACTCCCCCGAGTTTGAAGTCTAAACAAGTGGACAGGATAGGGCAGCAGCATTAGTAAAAAAGAATAGAAAAAGCAGAAATAAAAGCAAAGTGTGATAATAATAGTGAAGCAAAGGGCATAATATTGATTACTGAAGCAGAAGTACTGTTTCTTACGAAATAAGGCGATTGGCAATTAGACAGGTGGAGTGCAAGAAGTACTATTATTTGATTCGCGGAATGAATAAGAATTGTACTCAGTCTTTCTGAGTCAGAAGTCAGTTTTTTCAGCGGGTTGATGAATTTTGCTAAGAAGTTGATCATTATTTTAGCAATTTGAAGTAGAGATCAGCAACCTGTGTAGAATACTTGAGCCGGTATCTCTACACAGATTGCTAAGGTACGAAGAAATCTCAAAAATTTGTGTAATAGAATATTTTGAACAACAAGAAAAACCGTTCTTGTTAGACCGATCGGAATTGAGAATTAAAGTTGAGGCTCAATGCTGGATTATTGAAGCAATCGGCTTTATAAAAATTGAAGAATTAAGCGTTTTCCATGCACTTTTTCTACCTCTTCTTTTCCAGTTCTCTTTCGCACTTGTTGATCGTATATCTGATGACTTTTCTATACACGAGGGCGATGAGCCGCATCACTCCGCCGAAAAAGACTTCAAAGAAAAGATTCAAAAACGAATTCGTCGGTCCTAGTCCAGCAGTTACTCGCGTGGCAAACCAGCCGTCGATTCCGATTGAATGGTCCGTTTGTCCGTTTTCCACGGCATTGACGATTCCGGGAACGATGCTATCTGGTTCTACTTCATCAGCAAGAGCAGAAATAGCCTAAATCGGGATCGAAAGGTTGTAAAAAAGAAGCTTCTATTTCAATATATCTAAGATAGCCGCGAATTAAGAATCATTTAGTTTTGAAAGCCGCAAGCGGTTTCCGCTGTTCAAGTTCACAAAAATGCCTTGTCGACCCTTTTGCTTGACAACTTCAGGTTTGGTCAAATTCTCCGTCGCCAAGCCAGGAGTATTCATGTCCGGCGGATAAATGATCGTAACAGCAGTGTTTGAGCCTTCCAATTCCATACCAAGAGCATCAGCGAATCCTCTGAGCGCAAATTTACTGGCACAATAAGCAGACATTCCCCAGAGCCCGATTTGGCCGGCGACGGAGCTGATGATGGCGATTCGAGAGTTCGTGTTTTGGGATTTGAGTATTGGCAGTGCAGCTCGGACAGCATTCATCACACCTAAAGAAAATCATCTAAGGCTAACTCCCTTCGGCTTAGAGAGTTAGGGGAGCTGGAATTCGGTTGTTTCTGGAATGAACATATATGCGCTTAGTACGGGTGACCCTCGAACAACCAAACTGGAACGCCGAAAAGTGTATGATTGCAAGCAAAATATTTCTGTGACGCAGAAAAAAAACATAAACACTAACGCGAGTTCCAGCAAACTGCAGAAAATGAACTCGTTTTTTGAAGGGTTTACGAAACAAAGAAGCTTTCAAAACACTTTTCTACAAAAACTAAAGGCTGTTCGTTTAATTAAGTTTCGGATTCGATTAAATTCAGTTTTATTTGGAGCTCGAAAAAGTACCCTGTTCGCTTTGTGTTTTGGAGTTTAAAAATACCTAGAGTGTTGACGTCAATTTGCGATTGAATCTGTTGAAACGGCAGGTCTTCGGTTCGCGCTGAGCGGCTGAGTCCAGCTTAAAAATAGCTTTAAAAACTTAAGTTATTCTAACAAACTTTTCAAAATCTATCCCTTCTTACTTTTGAAACGGGTAGAATTACTAGAAAAGCAAGATAGTCTCTAAGCCGCCTTAGTATTTAATTTCTAGTTTGCGAGTAAGAGTTCGAAAGGGTTTAGTCATGAAAGTAAGACTGTACATTTAGCTTCAGAAAAGCTTACCAGAAGCGATGAGTACATCAATCTTTCCGAATTCGCTGTTGCTGATGATTGTAGAAAACGCTTTTTCCAAGTCGGATGGATTCGTCACATCGGCGCTAGAATGCTTTCATGAACTTAAATTCATAAAATAGCGATAGTGAATTAATAATAATTTTTCATTACCTCAAACTCTCCACACAGCCGTCCTTCAATCCTTCTTCTGATAGTGGGTCGATAGTTCTTCTGGAAATAAGAACAACTTTCGCTTTTCGCTTGACACATTCTTTCGCGATCGCTAGCCCTAGTCCTTGTGTTCCTCCTAGAAAAAGAAATGAGTTATTGTCAGCAAATTTCAATTTGTAATCGATTAATAATCCTATTACGATTTTGATGATTTGATTACTAAAAGATGAAGAAATCGAAGCTAAAACGTGTGTAAAAAAAACGTGGCCATAAACAATCACGAGTTAACAATAATGTGTAGCCTTGTTTTTCGTTAAATAAACGAATGTTATTAAAACTGCTCTTTATAATCATATAAACAGATTAGTAACCAAGGTACATGTTCCGCTTTTGAATCAGAAACGCGTGCTTTATGAACTTATAAGCGATTGAAAACTGAAGCTAGCAATTCTGAAATACTGAAAATATCCATCTGAATACAGATTCTGTGCACGAACCTGTAATGACGACGACTTTATCTTGAAGAAGAAGCTTCTTGAGTTTTGAATCCTTGAGGAAGAATAGAATCCCTGTCAGTAGGCAAACAGTCGCTTTTTTAGAGATGTAAAGATTCAATCGGGCGAGGAAAAGTCTAAGCTTGAAATTGGATACTATATATGAGAATGCTTGCGGCTTCGGCCAAATTACCATGATTATATAGGTATATTTGAGCTGCAATGCGGCAGCCGCAAGAAGCGCGGCTTTTCGCTAGATCTGTTGCTCGAAGCCGCTTGCTTCTTACTATTAATAATATTTTTTTTCGATTCAAGAGCTTTGGTCAATAAAATGACGAAAATGAAAGTTCCGTAAAATATTTACGGTCAGTTCTTTATTTTTTCATCAAATTAGTCTTTTTCTTCTCTTTCCTATAAGCATCTTCTTTCCAGTAATTCTTTACCAAAATCGCGAAAAACCAAGAACTTCCCTTTTTCTCTAATTCAGGAACCGAACCACTCCGCCAAGTTTAAGGGACCCGGGCGAGTAACGCGAAGTCCAACTTCACGCGCTCGCCATTGATCTTACAGAAAAGCTTTTTTGAAATTTCTTTTTGCTAAACATATCTTCATTCCCTCAGCTTTTACCTCCAATTTTCAGATTTTTTATATCATTATTAATTCTTGAGCTAGGATGAATAAAAGAAGCGCAACTTCAAAAGGATTCAACTCCTGCAAACTTCATTTTATTTTCATGAAACCAGCACCATTGAAAAGCCCATTAAATTCTGAACAGATTCCACTTAATGCGCTAAGCTGAAACTTTACTTATTGCCCTTCGCGCGCTGATAAACAAAAGAACTTAGCGCGCGCCCAGCGGGAATCATGTCCCGGGAGCCCAAAATACCCCAAAATAGCCCGATCGGAGCGTCCTGCCAAGCTTCGAGCGCTAAGTTCTTTTGTTAATCAGCGCGTGAAGGGCAATAAGTACAGTTTTAGCTTAGCGCATTAAGTGGAATCTGTTCAGAATTTAATGGGCTTTTCAATGGTGCTGGTTTCATAAAAATAAAATGAAGTTTGCAGGAGTTGAATCCTTTTGAAGTTGCGCTTCTTTTATTCATCCTAGCTCAAGAATTAATAATGATATAAAAAATCTGAAAATTGGAGGTGAAAGCTGAGGGAATGAAGATATGTTTAGCAAAAAGAAATTTCAAAAAAGCTTTTCTGAAAGATCAATGGCGAGCGCGTGAAGTTGGTCTTCGCGTTACTCGCCCGGGTCCCTTAATTCTGAGTCATTTTTTCACATTTCTCCCGCTGCGTCACATTTTGGCTCGCTCCAGACGCCTGTTTCAAGACGGCGAAAAACAGCAAAAATGAAATAAACGAGACTTTCTAAAAGAGAAAAAAGAAGAAGAAATAAGATATTTTCGATGAAGATGGACTGTTTCTTCTCCTGCTGTATTTTTGTCCAAGAAAATGGGTTAAAATCATTTTTGATCAAAAATTTTGGCAATTTTCTAAAAAAATTCTCAAAATTAGATTTTAAAACTCAAAATTTAATCTATGAAAAGAACTTTTCGTGCCGATAACTCCAAGGAAAATTCTTGGCTGGCTTTCTGCATGTCAACTTCTGCTAATTTCCGCTTGTCTCGGCTGTTCTGGTTTGTTTTTTCTGGTATTTTTTAGTTTTGATTCTTCTTTTTAGCTTATTTGGTGGCTGCTGAAGTTCTGCCGCCGTTTTCCATTACTTCTATTGTGCTCACTTGGTAAGAAATCTTATATTGTTCGCTATTTTAGTCCGCTTTTTCCCTCTTGATTTTATCATTATTGTAAATTCTAGCGTTGCCTTTTGCTGTGCCTTGATCGGAATCATCGCTACTTCTCTGGACCATCCGCAGCTCTACTTCGCTTACAAAATCCTCTCAATCCTCATCACCATCTTCAACATGCTTGTGCTCGCCTATTTCACCTACGTTGCCATCGACCACTCGCTCAACAATCTCTCCAAGCCCCTGCAGTAAGTTCATCCTCCCTTTTTCGCCCAAAATCAAAATGTTCAGAATGCGTTGGAATTCGCAAAATGAAGAATTCAACCCGATGGTCGGAGTTGTCGCCGCCGCTTTTGCTTCAGAAATGAGCTTGTTCATTTGCTCCTCGTTTTATACAAGCCAGGCGAGAAGAAACGCACTGTATAGAATTCAAAACGAAGAAATCGACGCTCTTCTACAAGGTAAATTTAGCTTCAGATGCCTTATAAGTTATAACATCAGAAAAAAACCGTTTTACTAAAGTTTAAAAAGCATCGTCTTTTCGTTGAAAAAAGCCCTTATTTGACCTTTTCCGGTGCCTGTTTCTCATGTTGAAATGGTATTTCTAGAGCACGATGACTTCGACGACAACCACTCGCAATCGAGCTACCACATTCAAGTTCGCAGTCAAAATCAGTTCCTCAACAACTCCCGTCTTGAAGACAGTATCGCTTCTTCCCACTAACCCCCTTTTCTACTGGCTCAAAAATATTCTTCTTAGTTCCCCTATTTTCTTCCTCTTCAGGAACGCTTTCTATTATCGTTGAACCTCTTCTCTGTACTTTTAGGCTGGCACTAGAATAGAGCCAGTTTTAGCCTTGATTCATTTTATTTCAGTTTTGTTGATATTTTCAATTACACATGCTAAAATTCTTGATAAATTTCGAATAATGCCTTCTCTGAATAAAGTTCCTTGAATTTTAACCTTCTTCTGTCGTCGTTTCTCAAGAATATTTGCACAGGAAGACAGATCATACAATCTTAAAAAGTAGGCAAGATACATGAATACAGGTGAGGATTTGAAGAAGAGGAATCAGGACCCACCAAGCCTTTGGAGTCCAAGGTCCTCTACGCAGAACAGGTTGCCTTGCCCAGAGCACGCGTATTACGGTATTTGAAAGGTAATGAAGTTGATCATCATGCTATTTGCCAAGACTTCTTCCTCCGAGGAGCTTTTTGATCAGGTTATCACATGGAGAGAAAAATCGAAAGCGAGAAGAAGAATGAAATTTCTGCTTCTTCTTTTTCTTTCTGCATTCATCTCGGCCCAATGCCCGTAAGCTGTCTTATTTGATTTGATTAGGATTTTTTTCCAAGAGATTTGGTGCTCAAAGAAAGATGCGAGCAGATGTGCAATCAAGAGCTTTTTGACTGTCTCAGGAAAAGGGATGAAAAGAAAAGAAGAGGTCCTACCGAGATTTGAACTCGGATCGCTGGATTCAGAGTCCAGAGTGCTAACCGTTACACCATAAGACCACCTGGCTCCTTCCGGAAGTAGTTAAAATATATTATTCCTTTGAAGTAATTGCGAAAGTACAGCGAAAAGTGACTGCCACTACATTTGCATGGGAGACGCTTCTCGTTGTGGTGCCGCTTGTCCGTGTAACAATGACTGTTTGAACGGATGTGAGGGGTGCGCTAATCCTGTATGCAGCTGCAAGAACCCCAGGGAAAATTCCGAGTATAATTTTTGCATGAAAAAGGCTCTTGATGAAGAGCGAAACTGCATTTCTTCCTGTGCGAATGAAGATTGCATCGAAGAGTGTTATGTGATCAGAAAGGGGGCTATTTCGAAGTGTCCTTGTAATAGCTACTGTCAAGGTTTTCAGACGGTAATTGTTGTTCGATTTTCATCAAATCCTTTAGTTGGATGTCCCTGTGAACAATTCAACTGTCAAGAATATGCAATTTTATTGCAAGAATCCGCTGCAAAAATGGTTTCAAAATCATTTGGTGTCATTTTCAGCCAAGAAAAGAGTTTGCCAGACAATATTACAAAGAAAATTATTTAAGGGTAGGGTCCCCGTAGAGGCCCAAAGCAGCGAGACTCTCCTCCGAACCTATCAATGCTGGGAAGGCGTGTAATGGCTCAAATGAAAGTTCAATCATAGATCTTCTGATTGACACGAGCTTTTTTCGAAATTCCAAGAAAAAAGTCACGTGCGGTTCGCTCAAAGTTGTCGTCTCAGCGAAAAATCGCGAAAATAGCCAATATTCAGGGCGACTCTCCTCCAAAGTGAGCAATGAAAACCCTCTTGATTCTCTTGTAGGGTAAAGTTTGGACCCTAATCTTAAAAATGACACGAGCTTTTTTAAATTGGTCAAAATTTTCTATGTTAAAAATTTTAAAGTACGAAGGTACCCATTTTCCGTCCCTTTGACTCCGTGAATCGCCTTGCGGGCATAGCCCAAAAGGCTCCGTTCTCATCGCAAAAAGATTTCCTGAACGTGGGCTTTCCAAAAAGGTATCATACGACACCCTAACATAACGACCAAAAATAGTAAAAATTTTAAAATTTCCGCCTTTGGGCCAAAATGCACTAATTTTCGCCATTTTCAATTGCAATTTGTGCGAAAATGGGTTAAGATAGAGATAATACTCATGTAGAGTTTTTTGCTCAGAATTTCATAGAGATTCAGAAAAAGTAGTCAAAAACCGATTCTGAGACCTGACCCAGTACGGGGACCCTACCCTTAAATTCAAAAACTCATTATAAGATGGAAAAATAAAGGAAAACCGAAAACTTCTTCTTGACCCTGAAGTCGATCTTACTTCAACCTGCTACCAGTATTTCAAAGGAGAGCATATGCTTTTCGGTGGGGCGAAAAAGCGCCGTCAAGTGGCGAAAATTGAGAACTGCGAGATTAAAAACACGGGAAAACAACTAGCATATAACTTTGACTCGTTCAATGGAAGATGCATGTTGCAAGAGAATGAGTTTGGTTGGGAAGACGATGGTAAATTGGCAATTTAAAATTGCCCTTGAAGGCAAGAGTTGATTATTAACTGTAGTGGTGATGTTCTGCTTTGGTTCTTCAAGCAAGACTTGTTTCGAATTCGATGGAGAAAAGAGCAACTCAATTTACATTTCTCCACAGCACGAACACGCCCGAGGCGGTCTTGGTTCCTTTCAGAAGGAAACTTTCGTCGTTGGCGGAGGAGTTTATGGAGCGGACAATAATTTCAACAGCAAACTTGAATTTCGCGGAAGAAATGGTTGGGTGGAACATGCTGATTTTCCGAGACAAAGTGGAATCGCTGACTTTGTGCTTGCAAGTGTTCATGATAGTGGACAAGCATTTCTGATCGGCGGTTGGAGTGGATCTGATGGGCTGAATGATGTCTATGAATTGGTGATGACGAAGGAAGGGGCTGGTCGTTTTCAATATCGACAGCGACTACAAGAAGTAAGGTCTTTATTTTCAAAAGCAGCAGTAGGAACCATAACTTTTTGAATCTCAAAAATAGTTATATTATATAACTTATATACTTTTAGAACTCTCATCGATGTGAATGTATTATGGTATATTACCACTTGGTATAATGTGCTACGAATCATAGCCTATGATGCCTCCGTAGAATGGGCACTTGATTATTGAACATATTCAGATTGTTCGATTTGGCTCCGCCGCAGTCTTGTCATCTGAAATCATGATTGCCTCAACTCATGTCCAAGTCTTCAATTTCAAAGAGCTTCAAGAAACAAGAGTCTTTGATGTATTCAATCAAAAGACAAATCATCCGATATTTTTCAAAGTAGAAGCTGATTTCTGCATGAATGCCTGTCAAGAACAATGCTTTCTGTAATAAAATTGAAAATTTATTAAAGTACTCATGACTCAAGCAAGTTTTTAAAGAAGCTTTTGCAACTTTCCAGAGTTGACTCCAGCAGCAGTTTCGTCGCCACCGCCGAAGAACTTGCCATTGATGAAGACTCGGGGGACGGACTGAGCGCCAGTCATTTTTCGGAATTCAGCTTGGATCGCGGCGCAATCTATAAATTTCTTTGTAAAAACTTGAGATTTTTGTATTACCTGGGCGATTTTCGATCTCATAAGATTTGAAAGGAATATTCGCCTGCTTCAAAGCATCCTTCGCTTTCTTACAATAAGGACAGTAAGACTTGGAAAAGACGACGACTTTGTCCGCTTCCAAAGCAGTTTGAATAAATTGCGATGCCATCTCTCTCTTGTTGTAGTGCCGGCTGACGGAGATAGTCACTCAGTTTTTATGCGTTTCCTCTTATTCATTTCGAGAATCTAAAACCCGTAAACTTAGTGTGCTCGGGGAGAATATTGATGCCGTTATAATTGTGGGCCTCGAGAAAAATTTGCCCGTTAAAACTGTGACCCCCTCCCCCTTTTATCTCCCTTTGTTTTAGTTAAACATCCGTCTCAATGACAAAAGATCATTTTTTGGGGGATCTTTTCAGATCAAGGCCTTTTGTCAAAGAAAATAGTTCTAGAAATTTTTTTAAAGAGTTTATTTACAGTTTTCTTGAAGTTTTGACAGCTTTAAATCTCAGTTTTTGATTGAAAATTCTTTCAAAATGATCATCAAAAATAAACCCCCGAAAAGGGCGTCTTCAAGATCATTTCTTTCAACAGACAATCAGCATGAAAGGCAAGCCAGTTTCTTGTTATGGCGAAATAAGCGGTAGAATCGTCCGAATTCTTGATCTGATCGTGTTTTGAGAGCGACGAAACTGAATTCTGAAACTGATTCGAAGGATCACTTAAAATTTGATACAATTTAGGTTGTTCGATTTGGTTCTGCTGCAGTGTTATCATCTGAAATCATGATTGCTTCATCTCATGTCCAAGTTTTCAATTTCAGAGAGCTTCGAGAAGCAAGAGTCGTTGATGAACTCAATGAAGATACTAAACATGCAATAGTTTTCAAAGTAGAAGCTGATTTCTGCATGAAATCCTGTGAAGAACAATGCTTTCTGTAATAAAATTTATTAAAGCGCCCATGTAAGAAGCAGATTATTAAAGGAGTTTTTGAAGCTTTCCAGAGTTGACTCCAGCTGCTGTTTCGTCGCCACCGCCGAAGAACTTGCCATTGATGAAGACTCGAGGGACGGACTGAGCGCCTGTCATTTTTCGGAATTCAGCTTGGATGGCGGCGCAATCTTTAAATTTGTTTGGAAAGAGCGTTGCGTTTTTGTTGTACCTGAGCGATTTTCGATCTCATAAGCTTTGAAAGGAATATTCGCTCGCTTCAAAGCATCCTTCGCTTTCTTGCAGTAAGGACAGTAAGACTTGGAAAAGACGACGACTTTGTCGGCTTCCAAGGCTATTTGAATAAATTGCGATGCCATCTTTCTCTAGTTGTAATGCCGGCTATTGGAGATAGTCACTCAGTTTTTATGCGTTTCCTCTTAGTGTTCTCCCTTTGTTTGAGTTAAACATCCGTCTCAATGACAAAAGATCAATTTTTGAGGGGATCTTTACAGATCTAGGCCTTTTGTCAGAGAAATTAGTTCTAGAATATTCCTGCTTTTTCTTTTATAGAATTTATTTTACAGTTTTTTGAAGTTTTAATGGTTTTAAATTTCAGTTTTTGATTCAAAAGTCTTTCAAAATGATCATCAAAAATTAACCCCCGAAAAGGGCGTTTTCAAGATCAGTTCCTTCAACAGACGATCTGCATTTTCAGCATGAAAGGCAAGCGAGTTTCTTGTTATGGCGAAATCACCGGTAGAACCGTCCAAATTCTTGATCTGATCATGTTTTGAGAGCGAAGAAACTGAAGGAGTTATCCACATTGTCGAGTTCTTCGAGAGTTCTTGTTGCAGCGACTTGTATTTTTGCCCAGTGTACCAGATCACGATTATGAGTCCGTAGATTAGTGTCTTTTATGGTTTTTTATACCCGAATATTCGAATGATACTAACAATTGAAACCATTATTAGCAAAATATCGATATTTATTGGGATAATGACGGAATTCAAGCTGTCTTCTGGAAGATTTTTGAATAAAATTCTTGAAACTTTTAAAAAATTCAATATCTGAAATCTTTGCCTGTATCAAAACAGCTGGAAAACGACTGTAAGCATGAGGTAATCACAAGAAAATTGACTCCAAAAGTAAACTCCGTCGCCAGAGGCATCATCTTTCGAAAATCGCCAAAGTTAGAAACAATCGGAATCGAAAGAAGCATCGAAATCAAACAGCAGCTAGAAGTGAAATTGCAGATAATTGCAATATTTATCAAGAAAAACTTACAAATTCAGCGAAATGACGTAGAAATCACACTCTTCCTTATCTTCTTTCTTCAACAAGTGACCCAAAACAATGCAACTCTTCATCGTCTGTATTAAAATAACAGTTCCTGCAGCGAAAAAAGGATTCATTTTGAAATTTCTAGCGTGTTTTTGAAAATGAGAAAATGTGAAATTTTGATGGACTATGTGCCTTTTTACGAGTAATAAACTTCCACGACATCCTCCTCTTCTTTGCCTCTCAAGGTCTCAGGGATGAGCTCTTTCTTTGAAGGGTTGATTTTATGGGCAGGTTAATGAGCCGGGAAAATGAAATGTGTATTCTTGAAAACCGAAAAAACTCTGGTTTTGTGGATTTTCTTCTGTGGAATTATGGTTGATTTTCCCGTTGTAAACGCGGCTTTTTCAACCCTCATGAAATCGAGCTTGTGGTCTTGGGCGAGTTCAAGTGCTAATTTGCTGAACAAATCATAAACTGGCGAAGACTTTGCTTTTTTCTGTTTACCGAGGCACGTCCCCTTCGACGTAAACTTTAATAAAGAAATCTCAAAATTTCGGAAAATTAAAAATGGGAGAGTACATTCCAGAGACTGCAAATGCTTGGAGAAAAGGATACAATCATTTGGAAACGACGACTTATAATAGAGTCTTTCTTTTCTCTTCCAGACTATTTGTAAGCATCATCAAATTCCAATTTTATTATTTTCTGAGCGCTTAATTTAAAAAATGACCATTTTTAATCGAATTATTGGGTTTGAGTCGACAAAAATTTCTACAAAAAATAGTTTTTTTTTTGATAGAATTTGATTGGCCGATTAGCTGAAAGCGCTATTCTGATTGGTGTAAAATCTGACCAAAATTTTGGCCAATTTTTTTCGATTCGAGCCACCCCCTCCTTCAATTTTAGTAGAAAAATCAACAGACTAATAATTAGGGTGGGGATACAAAAAATGGACTTTTTACTCGTAGGAGCAATGATAAAAAATTTTTGGTAAAAGATTTTTTATGGTCAACCAAAAAAAAATTCTTGAAAAAAAAAAATTCAATTTTAATTGTCACGTGATGAAAATCGCCATTGAAAGTGCCAAAAATGCCAAAATCGTCGAATGAAGACGGATTTTTTTTATTCTCGGATATGTGATAGAGAATTTGATTCTGGATCTAATGGTACCAAAATCTTTTTTGTGTCCCCTCCCTACTAATAATGACTGTCATTATTAGGTTTGGTGCTTCTTTTTTGGAAAGATCTATTATTCCGCAACCAAATATACAGAACTGGCAGAAATAATCATGCAACAGTAAGTAATCTCTTCAAAAAATCTTTGACAGAAATGATTTATTATTCAAGAGGCTATTACGGAGGTTTTTACATTGCTATTGCTCCTCCAGCTATTGAATTCTTCAGAAAACGGGTTCATAAGATTCATTTAAAAATTAACACCGATTCTACGAAATGATCAATAGTTTATGAGATCATTTCAATGACGATCTTTTTTGAACCCGTTTCTTAGCTTGCTCAGTATTCAGGAAAAAGAGTGGCGAATGGCGGATTATACAGATTTGCGTCGATTGCGAAGAAAAATTGGTTGAACTTGTCTAAAAACAAGATGACAGTAATTCAACCTAATTCTTGCCTATGTTCCTACCTTCATGGAATAATGTGGGTCACGACATGATCATGATCAGTACAGCTATCCCTTGGCACTAGAACAATCGCATTCGTATTTATTTCCAGGGAGCCATTTCGCGTCGAATTCGACCTCTCAAAACTGTAGGTCTCGGCTTTTATTTGTTTGTAAAACGAAGACTCGCGGTTTACTGAATATGAATTTGCCGCATCTCGACTTCTTTGAGGTCAATTAAAAAAGGCTGCTTCAAAAATAATGAAAGCAAGCGCGGGTAAAAAGCTTGACCTTGCCTGGTAGATTCCTCGGCGGACCAATAAATATACAAAATAAATGAGCCGACTCCAAGTATAAGTCCGAAAATGAGCGCTGAATAATTAATGAAAGCATTTTATACGAATACGCATGTTTGTGTACCTAAAAATACAAGTTTTTCATGTTCCATACTATCTTCTTTCGCCAAGTATTCCCAACTCTCTCATAAGTTCGACCGTTCTCCAGGCCGCTCCTTAATTTTTATTCTTCTCTGCCTCTTCTTAGAGCATTGTTTCCGAGGATTTTCGACAGGTAAATTTTTAACGAAAAGAAAAAAGATTTCTATTCATTTCTTCAGACGCATTTTCTCAAGTTTCTTGGTGGCTGAGTATTTCAGGTAAAAAAAAGACAACTTTCTCTTTTAGTTCGTTTTATTGAATCCTGATTTTAAGGGCTTTCAATGGTCGCGGAGAGCGATATAAAGGTAGGATCAGACTACGAAGAGCAGATCGAGCGCCGCTGCGCCCTTTTACTCCTGCTGCCAAATTGAGACTCTTTACGTAAAAAAGTGGCTCGTGCTCAGGCGGATCAGTCTGCTAGTAAATGTCCTTACTGAGGGGAAACATGAACGGGCAATTATCAAATGTAGGGCAAGGAGAACTGCTAAGTCAAAAAATATTTCCAATCATAAATATGCTTTACATACCAATTTGGTACTTTATGGTACTTGGGGATTCATTTTAGCAACCCCTCAACATATAGTCTTAATTACAATGATATTATATTATTGCAAAGACATTGAACAAACTGTTGTTGACGTTTCTCATAAAAAGTATCACATTTACAGTAACCTCATTAAGCGCAATAACAATCTCATCAGAGAAGGTTCACCTTCATACGCCGTCTTCGTCTCTTTGAAGCTAATTTCCCTGACACAGGTCGCAGGTAAGCCCTCTTAGCGAAGAAAAATTAGACTTGTACTCATCACTGACGTATTAAATGTGACAGTTTAGTCACTTTTTCTTAAATATTTAGTTTATTTCTGAAGAAATTGGGGGGCTTTCAGAATTTTCTTTTGAAGGGGCTGCCAAATTTGAAATTTTGAGTTCAAAATTAAAGAGGCTTCAATTATGAGTTTATTATTATGATACTCAAAATTGAACTTTTGAAAGGTTGAAATATAAGTCTCGTAGAATTCTGATAGTAAGAAGGCAATAAAAATAAATAAAGGATAATACAGTATTCAGTTTTATCGTATGAGCTGTCTGAACTCCTTCAATCTGTTGGACTTGAAAACCTCACGTCAAATACAGTTTTTGCTTTGACTTTTCTGCGATTAACCTTTTGGGTCATTTGCGTGTTTCACTCTTCTTACGAATGGTATACCGTCTGCCAAGATTAAAATATAATCATTCTGCGTAGTCCTCTTTATGCGTCTGCCGTGCTACTGATCCAGTTCTGGCATCAACGAATTTCGTATCAAAATATTCAATTAGCGCTGAAACTCATTCCCGCCGCGATTTATCTATATCCAGGTTCGTTTTTTCATCAGACCACTTCATTTATAAAAGTATTGGGCAAACAATCCAACAAATTATATTTTTAGCTGCTCTTTCGGCTTATCCCTTCCAACGATTTATTCACGAAAAAGAAGATTGAGATCGACATACAATATGATATGTATATGATATGTATGATAATTAAAATATCTTCTCCGAATATGTTTCTTAATAAATATGAAAGCATAATTGTTAACCTTACGCCGCCAAACCCGAAATTCACCCCCCGCCGCCAAATGTGCCATATATGGCACATTGCAGTGTATTCTATGTGCCAAATATGGCACATGTGTCGAAAAGCCGGCTGTAGATGTAGAAAAAATAAAATTTTATGCCAACATTACAAATGTAAGACATTTGACATTATATGACATCAAATGACATCTTATTGATCTCGGCAATGTTAATGTTCCTCTTATAAGGGAGAATTTCTTACAATGCATTTTCGGCGAAAAAAAGTCCCACCGCCGCCAAATGTGCCATATTTGGCACATCGCAATACATTCTTGTGCCATATATGGCACACGAGTAGCGAAGCTAAATTCGCTATTCTGACGAATTTGTAGCGAAGCTAACCAAACCAAAGGTCTACCACGTGAAAGTTGAGCGAAAAGTAGGGGTATAAAGGGGGGTCGGCGAAACTTCTACTCCAAGTTAAAAATAAGTTACAGGCGTTTTTAAATCTCGGTGCCATATATGGCACACTTGGCGGCGTAAGGTTAACTTTTGTTAAAAAATCCATTTTATAATTTCCCAAAATGCTTCCCGTAAGCAGCTATTTTATATTTATTCAGCAATGTGTCAAGTTGATAGTACCCTTGCGCGCCCTCAGAGCTTGTCACGAAAATGTCAAACCTTTTTTCAAAAGCGTTCGGAGCCGATAAAATAGAGAATTATCCTGTCTAAAATGTGTGTCTGGAGAATTCTAGCGCTTTTTTCCTCTGTAATTGCAGATTCGAGAAAGTGTTCAAACAGATCGAGATACTGTGCTTATTTGACGAAAAATACTTGGATTGGGGCTTCGAAAAACGAGTCTTGTGGAAGTTGCTTCGATGCGAAAATTAAAGTTGATTTGAATGAAGTTTTTGATGGTTATTGGTTCACAAGCGAAGACAACTTATACATCGCGTTCAGAGAAAAAGTGGACTTTACTGAAAGAAAAGTAGCTTACTGGAAGGAAGAAGGAGAGAGCTTTATCTATAAAATATCTCTTCCGGTAGGTCAGGCGGCCCTTAGCGCAAGGACCTGCTATCTTCTTTTGAATAGGCTTATTTTTCATTTCGATAACCAGCAGCTGAGGGAAAAAAGCTTACTGTATTTTTTTCAGAAAGAATCATCGTTTGGATATGGCAATACTCTTATTGAACTGAATCTTCAATTCATGACGAGAAAATCAATCAGTTCAACAGACGAGATTTTCGCTTGGATAATGATTTGCCCCTGCAGCGCTAGAAACAGCGACGATCCATGTGCCGCATCGGAGGATCCGTTGGACAGCTTCGATGGAAAATTTTGCCGATCAAAGAAAAAGGGGAAGAAGGTTGTTTGCATGGCACTTTGCGATAAGGAAGGAAAGAGAAAAATGGCACAGCCAAATACTGCTGCCACTTGTTATCGCGAATCGGATACACACGCGGCTGGAAGGTGGGAAGTCCTGAGAAATCGAATTGGATCCTGCTGAACTTGTAAATAAAGAAGTCAAAATAAGGCTGAGAAAAAATAAAGCGGAAATAAATTAAACCTGATCGTATACTACTTACCGAGTCCTTGAGGGGCAAAAGAGATTAATCCGCTAATGTAGCCGCAAATTACCTGTATCAATAATGATTTTTTTAACGAGAGCTCAGTGAAAAATAAAATAATCCTCCGAGAACTTATCGTTAAAACAAGCTTCTTTCTCGAAGCTCCATTAAAAGTCTGTATTCCTTGAATTCAACGCTCTTCGCTTACATTAATTCATCATCCTAGTGAAATACGTATTTCACCGTAATTCTTTTTGGTGGCACTTCGGCTTGTTAAAATTAGCAATGATCATGATTAAAAATGATCGAAGGCTATTTTTCGTAAAGAGTTGTCTTCTAAAAAATATTGTTCAAAGTTTGAAATATGAATTTTTATGACTCTCTGAATCGAGAAAGAACTGATCAGGAAATAATTTCTGAACTTTGAAACAAGATTCAAGTCAAATGACTATGCTGTTCTTCAAATAATAATGCTGCAGAATGGACATTTCTTAGTCTTTGGCAAATCGTTCAGCTAGTTTTCTGTTGTTCACCATTGCGAGACACTCATCCGTTGAGAAAATGTAGCCTTCGTCGGTGTAAAATTCGAATTCGTAACATTCATCTTTGCTTCTCGGAATATACGCTAGAAATTTTTGATCGATACTGTCTGATTTAGCTTAGCCCTATCTCCAGTCCCACATGGTCTAGGGGTTAGGATTTCGGATTTTCACTCCGACGGCCCGGGTTCGATTCCCGGTGTGGGAGGACTTTTTCGTTTTTCATATAACAGTCTCCTGAATACAGTTTTAAACTTACACATTTCTTTTGTATGAGCTTGAACATATTCTTCACATTCAGATTCAGATAGCAACACCCTATTCAGATAGAAATCGTATCTCTTGCAATCCGACAAGTCAACTGGATCTGAAAAGAAAAACGATGAAATCAACGAAGAGATCATACAACTCTACCTTTGTGAAAGACTTTTCTTCTGTGCGAAATGGCATAATTTTCGATTCCATCCAAAGCAGCTAGGCAATTCGACTTTGACAAGAGAACAAGGCCGCTGTAGTAATTGTAGTTGACGCAGTCGGAAGTGTTCTTTGGATAGTTTTCTTAGAAGAAAAATGAATGGGAGGAGAATTTGAAGAACCTACGTTTGTGGAGCATTCTCAGGCACTCATCCCTTGAAAGGATTCTGTTGAAAGAGTCGAGGAAAGAATTTGTCGAACAATCGGATGATACTCGAGGAATTTTCGCTAACATGAAAGTAGGAATGAATTAAATATTGATTTACCATATTCAGGTTTCAAAGTTTTGATGGTGGTTAGAGGCGGTTTTGTTGTTGGCTTCTGAGTGACCGACTTTATTAGTTGACAATAGCCATTTCCAAGAATCTCCGTGCCAGGGTAGCAATCACAGTACTTGATGATCGGTCAAAATTGTCTTTCATATTTTGAACTTTTGAATAAGCCTACGGAAGCCCCTTGCTAAAAGCTACAAATTCAACAAGAAGACAATTCAGAAGGGGGAAATAAGAATAAAAGCAGCTGTATTGACCTCTCCTGCGCGCCGTACCAATTTCGTTTGCACACGCCGTGTCCACAGGATTCCAGCGCTCCGCAGTTACTGAAGTTCGGGTTTGAGGTCACATGACGAGGGGAGGAAGTGGTAGTACTGTAAGTTGTGTTAGTAAAGGTTAGTATCGATTAGTCATATTAAGAGTTCCTCCTTGGAATTTTCGCTCACCTTTTGCGCTCGGCGCTAGAATAGGAGAACCACTGGCTATCATCACTAAAGGAATATTAAATATGCTTTATAAGCCTTTATATTTACTAACTTTGGATACCGAGACGATGAGCTAGAACCCGAGAAATGATTCTGATTGCAAGATCTTCCCACACAAGACCTTGAGATTTTCGACAAGCCAGGGCATTTAGCACCGAGGCATTTTCGAGTGCGAGTTTGAACGCCCTTTCCACATTTTCTAGAGCAGCTGGTCCATTCGGTCCAAGATGTCCATGTCGTCACGTATTGATATGCTGGAACTGTCGGCCTTCAAATAATAAATCAACGACCAGAATCAAAAATGACGAATGAAAAAAGAGGTCAATCTGAAATCGCTGTCCGGTAGGTCTCCCCTCTCAGATTTAAAGCTTTCCGACTTGATGAGTCTGATTCCCTGAGAACGGGGCGTCAATGGCATTCAGATTTTCGACTAATCCACAGCTTTTATTGTACCTGACAGTTGGACAAGGTGAGTAAGGACACTTCTTTTGTTCAAACTCGTTTCCTCTGCACCCGCCATCTCCGCTTGAGCAAGTTCGGCTAAAGAGGTATGTTCAACTTGCTCGCACATAAAAGAGTGCCGTTTCTATTCAGAGAAGAACTTGACAAAAAGATTGCTTACGTTCGCATTTTTACAGCATTGCCGCATGATTGCGAGCACTGACCCCATCTTCCCCAGACAGACCAGAAATGTCGCCTGTAACGGTCTTTTCGTTGACATTTGTTCAGAATGTGTTTGGTCAAAAGTCGAGATCGTTTGATGCCATTCTTTCGTCGATACGTTCTGAAAAATAATATAAAGAAAAATGGAGTCGCGAAGTCTACGTCCTACTCGAGAACTTACTTGAGCTTGAATAAAAAGTAACACTTGACACCGCCTCGTTCTTCGGTGGGGTCATAGTCACGAACATCATAAACTCCTTTGTACGTAGGATGCGTTTTGACTTGCGTTATGCACTGCTGCACCATTTTTTCTCTCCCTCGTTTTCCGGTCACCATTCCCAAGTCTTTGCAGTGAAGATTCGACATTTCAGGAATACAGGGATGATTTTGTTGTTGAACGCCTCTGAACAGGGCATTCATAGCACGGCCCATTTCTCGGCGAAGCGGTTCTGTCCATTTTTCGGTGCATTGGATGTTTTCATTTCTGTCTAAGAAAATTTTTTTTACATCCTCCGATGAGGGTTGTTTTTCGTATAGAGCTTTTAAGTTTATTATAAAATATTTTTTATTCTACTGAAAAGGCCATCTGCTGATTATCGCAGCCATAATAAATCCGTTACGAGATGTCAAATAGATCAAATATGAAAGCCATAATGGATCTATTTGAACTTGGGTATTGCGAGCGGTAAGCTGCTCATTATTCTTGAGACACGGTGGAATCAATCCAGGAAACAGCGGCCTCTTGTTCTCTGCCTGCTGAGCCAATACTCAGCAAAGGCGTATGCGAGAAGCATATTTGATAGAAGATTACTTTGTATTACCGACTTACTTCCGATTTTACTGCTTGGAATAATTCCAGAACAGATACGGCTTTCTCAAGATAGACTTTCAGAAAATATTCTCGATAAAATGACAAATGTTATAAATACGGATGACCTTTTCTTTAATAATGTAAACGAAATTTATATTTATTAGTGTGATATTTGTCGTCATAAAAAATATCCATGAAAAATCCTTGTCAATCAACTAATTTTCTCTAATCTGATTTTATAAACGAATTCAGTCGCTTATATGGAAAATCTAGACAATTTCATAAAAATGAGATTTTCTGGTTTTTGATTGAAAATCGTCTATTTGGAAGTTCTGTTTTCGTTTGAAAAAGACTTTAGTAGTAGTTCTTAAGAACAAAATGGTCTAATGATGACGAATAATACCGTTAACTTTTTAATAATAAAAAGTTATTATTAATAAGGAAATCGGCGATGTAGTCACATCCCTATGTTCACTCTGATGAAAACTATCTGTACTCTTTAACTATCAAATTGTTTGTTGACCAAAATATTTGCAAACTATAGAAAGGCTGATTGTTACCTGGAAAGTACCGATAATTTTCGGCGCAATAAACAATTCCTAGCGTCGCTAAGACGAAGTAAAATCCTCTCATTCAGCGAAAAATCAAAGGTCGGTAAGTTCTGAGCTGACAAATGACAGGATGTACAAGGGGTAAAGTAATGACCCGTGTTTTCAGTATTTGAATAGTGGAGAAACGACAATGGGCATTTTATACGGTGTTGCTCGTGGGGATAGAGAGCGCTCCGAAGAAATTTCTTTGTATATAAAAGCATCCTAATTAGTTTAAAGATCTGTGTAATCCACTTTCAAGAACAGTTTTATCCCACTCTCTTTGACTTTCTAGCTGATACTCTTCTGCGGTCAAAAGCGATTTCTTTACAAAAGTTCGAATCCTCGCTATCGTATTTTTGAATAGATGTAGAATGTATGGAACGTGAATATTCGACGTTCAAGGACTTCAAATAAGTTTGCTTACCCAGGCGTAAAAATTGCCCGAAACGAAGAGTATCACGATCCTTACACTGCAAGCTTCTGAATCAGAGGTTCTGATCTCGGCAACCCGTATAGAAACCTGAATCATGCCTTCTGTCTATGTCTTCCCATATTCATGCAAGTCTGATGATGCAAAAAATAAGTTCAATGCAACAATAATTAGATTAGACCTCTCAAATGGTAATTTTGGCCGATTTGATGCATTGGCGGTAAATAAATTTATGTCTTTATTCGGAGTTTATACAGAAATGGCGAAGCAGAATGAATAACGGTTTTTAAAATCTATCAATCGTAGAGAGCAGAGTACACAATGACGCTGATAATTTTCAATGATGCTGGTTTCGAAAGAAGGTGTCCGTGTATCTTCGATGATTAGGCAAAATGAAAGAAATGTTTATTGCACTGGAGTACAGTTTTTTGGCTCGTGATGTTGATCGTGGCGAAGTTTTTTGAAGTTTTTCGTGAATTTGGAATAATTGGTTGTCTTCCTTGATTTCGAAGGGTAAAGAAAGGCGAGAATGGAAGAAGGATGATAAGAAGCTGATTTCAATCGTTCAATGCGGCAAGAAGCGAGAAGAAATGGACTTGAAGAAACTAGAGTTCGCCTTCTGCTGCCTCCAGTGCCTTAAAATTCGTTTTTATTTCAACAGAAAAAATGAAAAAAGATGCTAGACATTATTCGTCGGCACAGAACAACCAGTGTATTAGATAGAAATATAAAGTTACCTTGATCATATTTTCCAAGACATTGACTTTTTGGCGTGAGTGTTTGAGCTGCAGTGCTGCATGTTCTTCAAGATTTTTGACAAAAGCTTCTTCACGATTTTTCTCAAATCTGACGAGTTCTTCTTTCCCCGCTGATGCTAGTTTATCTTTATGCTCCACAGCAGCCTTAATTCTAGTAAGAGGTGAAATCAACATTGTGCTTACTGTTTTTCGAGCTTCAAAGTGCTGTACATTCTTATTCTTGATCTTCGCCGCCTCAAGATCTCGATTTTTCCGATCGAGATCGTCAAGACTCTGCTGCCGACTAAAATTGTCTTCGGCTGAGATTACAGAGTTGCTGCTTACCGAATTAGAAGTTCTTTGACAGACTCTGTTTCCGCGACATAATATCGCATCAAATCAACCAGCTTCAGTTCCGTGTCTGAGCCCATTCTGCCTTCCCACTTTTGAATTTTTGGAAGATCACGGCAGACGATATTCAGACATCTCTCCAAAGCGATTTTTCGAGCTTCAGGGCTAAAATTTTTGTGATAATCCCAACTTGGTAGTCTCGAAGCTGTTAGCAGCTTCTTGTTGCTAGTAATAATTTCTTACTTTTTGGCCTCTGACGCCGCCATTCTTTTAACTTCGACCATGATCGCCATGAGTTCTTTGCTGATCAATCCATATTCTTTCGTAACTTCTTTTGATTTCCTCTTTCCATTGTCGATTCTTAGCTCGTATTCGTTGATAAAAACTCTGTTCTTCTCGAAAAATGGATCAGGATCTTTGACACGGTCGTTGAAAGCAGCTTGAATTGCCATTTCGCCCTTTCTCAGCCAACCAGTTAGCCGCTCTTTCGTGTTTTTACTTCTGACGTTCAATTCGCCATCGAAAGTTAGGAAGATTCGTAAATCATGATCGTTTCTAAAGAAAAGGATTGAGAAAAAGGAAAAATAATGAAGCAAACCTGAGAATTTTATGCTGGCAGATTCTGTTGAGGAAGATTTCATGTGTTGAGACTGCTTTTTTGAACTGGGCGAGGTACTTGTCTTCTAGGTCGGTCTAAATGGAGGTAAAGAGGGTTTTTTGGAAGGAGGATGAGTAAGGAAAGGGCTAACCTTGAGAAAAGCGATATCTTCTTTAGGAAGCTTTTCTTCTTTTTCAGAAATGTCGTGAAGCTGTTTGCTCGGTGAGGAAAAGTCGGGTTTCTGTGGCTTTGGCGGGATGAGATACCCTGCGTACATCTGATTCTCACTCAAAGAACTGTGCAGCCAAGAAAACTCGTGATGCGTTCTCTCAACTTTGAATTCGCGTCCTCTCGATTCTGTATAACTCTGAAGGTCGCTCTTGACTTGAATCTTGAACTTGATCGTCTCTTTTTCTGACACGGCGTCGGTGATCTGAATCTCTAGCTTTCCCTCAAGTGCTTGCTCCATCACTTTTTCCGACAAAGAATCAACTGGGTCTGGAACTGGATCACTTTCAGAATTTTCGATTGGTAGGTCGTCGTCGATAGAATCTGCCGCAGCGAGCATCGCACAAAAATTCTAGTGAAAAAAGACAACAGTTAGATGCTGGTGAGCTCGTGTTCCAAGGAATTGTTCCAAGATCTGCCTGTGGCTCAAAAATTTGAAAGGAGAAATTATCAAAGAAGGATCTTTAATCTCAAAGTAAGCTCCCTAACATGAATTCAATAAATAAAAACTCAACCCTGGTGTATACTTGGTAAAATAAGTAAGTTTGTTAAATAACTTCTCTTTAGAAAAGCTGTCAACAGTAAAAACCCCATGTGAACTATGAGAACTTATTAATTTTTATCAAAATGATGAAATATGTTTTCGGAGCCGCGATTCTCATGTCCTGAAGAGCTCGTTTCCTCCTTCTCAAAAACAACTTCTCTTGAACAATCGACCTGATGATCGCCAAGAAAATCGACCAAATGTAAAGATAAACAAGTAACAAAAAGCCCGTTACAAATAACTTCCAAGGAACTTCCCAAAATGGCCGATCTTTTGGAACAAAACCAAGCATAAAAAATGGAACTTTTGTGGATTTATTTTTCAGTGAGAAGTGGGAAGGCAGGGGCTGAATTATTGGACAGGGTATTAAATCAGGTGCGAAATTTATTCATGAAGACATTTTTGGGTCATTGAAGTGGTCGATGAAGAGGATTGTTGGGCGCAATCATCCGTGAGGCTTTGTGGGAGCTTTTCAAATAAGAATTCAGCTTGATTTTTAGTTTAGGGTCTGTAAGGTAGAACCCCTTCCTTGAAGAAGACCCGGAGCAATGGGATTCGCAGGGTTAGCCATGCCAAGTGCAGTTCCAGCAGCATACAGAGCTGTACCAGCCATATTATAGAATCCCTGGATGAATTTATGCTCGACTCTGAACATGTCTTCTAGCATCCTCCGAAAATCCTGTCGAGCTCGAATATCGACATTGAAGAATTCGCAGGCTCGTTGGACGAAATGTAGCGAGTTGTGAGTACACCAGTCGTAAGTTGAATGACTAAAGAAGGGGTGAAAAAGAGACTAGAGGTGTATTCAATGTTGATTCATCGAAAAGACGATATGTATAAGTATAGAATAAATGCTTTCATATTCTTACTTGAAGTCATCTTCCAATTGGTCAATTATTCTGAACCATTCTTCAGTCGACAAATCATTGAAACTTTCATCGAATTCTTGGGCAAGATTGAAACGTTCCCGAATATTAGGCTTGATGCTCCCTGGCTCTGCGAATTCCTTGATTGTCTTGTCGTACACAAATTCCGTGCCCTTGAAGACGATTGATGCGATTGCCGGGACTTCTGTATTGCTGCTCACTGCCGTCGAAGCGTTGATTGATCGATTGATGATGGTGTTGTTTGTCACGCCATTCTCGTATAGAATGACGTACACTTCGCTCGGAGAGAAGATAACTTGCTCCGAGGGAGTCGACTTTGAATTGCCCATTCTGAAGATTCTATTTTCAAAAATTCTTTTTTCCGATAAATGGATTACAGACTGCACTAAAGTAACAGTAATTCGTTCGAATACAGTTTCAATACGGGCAGTCAAAATAAGTTTTTTTCTTATCTTTTCGTTTTCGTTCACGCCAAATTGGCAATTTCAGCATGAGGATCAAAGTCAGGCATTTCGTCAGAACGGTCTCGTCGTTCGATCATCATCATAATATAATTGCGTTGATCGTAGTCTGTTCCTACATTGTGTAGTTCGGTGATGAATCTGATGAATTCTCTGGCACTTTTAACGGTCAAAAATGTGTCAAGTATTTTATATTAGAGTACATCAAGAAGCCGCTTGCGGCTTTGAGCTCAAAAGAAAAGATAAAGACGAGTAGAGCGCCACTCTTCCATCTTTAATAGAAGCCGCAAGCGGCTTCTCAATTTTGGTTTTATTCGGTCAAAGATCAATTTTTAACCGGACCTTTCTTGAAAACCACCAGCTCTTTCGACTAAAACGTTGATCGCCAGATCTCGACCGTATAACTTCTGGATGAAGAAAAATCGCAAAGTTATTGCAATTTCATGAAGCGTCCGGCCGAAGATTGGGCTCATCGTAAAGTCGAGAAGTCCCTCTTGAATAAGGTTGTCAATCTCTCGGCGAAGCTGTTGTATTTTTTCTTCACCATCATTGGACACTAGCGGGAAAAGACCAACGCGGGACATGACTTCTTCATACATCGGAAAATCTGCTTGTGGCACCGGCACAAATTCAATTTGAACAGCAGCTACTTCTTCCTCGTCTTCTATCTCTTCCGGGGCATCAACTATCGGTAGTTGATTCCAACCCTCGTCTTCTAACTCCTCCGGAGCATCAACTATCGGCATTGGATTCCAATCCTCGTCTTCTTCGTCCGATGAATGATTCTCTCGTTGCATCGGAGCTCGATTCTTATTGATCATGAACCCATTACATACCATCGCTAATCAGCTGGCAAAAGAAAAGTTCTACTTGATTTTATTTCAAATCTTTAAGCTAAATTTGTTTCTAAATTTGAAAACAAGCATATCTAGAACTCATGCTTCTCGAGAAGCCGCTTGCGGCTTTGGGTGAAACGAAGAATAAGCCACGCTGAGCGGGAGTAGTTTATTGTATGGTCGAAGCCGCAAGCGGCTTCTCAATGGTTAGGGTAATTACTTTATATCCTGCAAGTAAGGACTAATTTACGGGTGTTTTTTCAGGAATATTTTTGTTGTATTTTGAGTAGAATTGAAAGAGAAAGAGTGAATTGAAGAGCATTTACAGATAAAGAGGAGCAATAATTGAATAGTCGATTAGAGGATAAAGAAAAAAAGATACAATACTTTTCAGTCGTTTTCAGGTTCGGGAGAGGTTCATTCAGAGACATTGAGAATACAAGAAAGGGATAAGCCGGTTTAAAAGATCGGCGAAATGGGCCTGCAGTGACAAAGAAAAGAAAGCTGTATCACTGAAGAGTTGGAGCTGCCAACTTCCCAGGGGATCTTGGCTCGCCTGCCTACGTAGAAAACATGAGAGAAAGTCTGAAAGACCTCTAGAAAAGTCGCGTTCTCAAGAATTTATACAAATTACCAATCAAATCAGATTTGAGTGGTGATTTTGAGAAGCCACTTTGCGGCTACATTATTAGGATAGGCGCTCGGCAGGGGTGACCATTTGGGCAAAAAATTATCGTCGGGCCGACCAATTGCCCGCCCAATACCAAAAATCAAGACCCGGGCCGACCAAATGCCCGACCAGTCCAATGTGCCCAGAATGCCGGGCGATTGGGCAATTTTTCGGGCAAAAATTTTCCCGGCATTTCAGGCTTCTTAAAACTTTACTTTTTTACTTTTCTTTTAATAATTTGTTTCAGTTGAAGTGATTGAACGAATTTTAAGCAAAAAAAGGATCTTGAAAGGTTTGGAAAATATTTAAAAGGGGTCGAAAAAATAATTATGTAAAAGTTCCGTCCGGTTGTCAAGAATAGACAGCTAACCATAAAGGTCCACTTCACACACTCTTGCATAACCGTCTCGAACAAGGGGTTCAAAAATAAGGGATAAAAAGGATCTGGAGGTCAAGGGTAGAGTCTACCGTAGACAGCTAACCTTCAAGGTGCACTTCACAGACCCTTGCAGAACCATCTCCGCAAAAAAGTCGAGTTAACGGGGTGGATAATTTCATAAAAGGATCAGGAGGTCAAAGGTAGACAGCTAACCATTGAGGTCCACTTCACACACCCTTGCAGAACCTTCTCCTTATATCTTTTTTTTCTTTGCGAGCTTAACGACCAATAAGCGGGCAGGAAAACGCCCACATTCGTGATTTTCCCCGGTGGGCATTTGCCCAGCTGCCCAATGGTGCCCAACTGCCCAGAAAATGCCCAAATGCCCGACGTATCCCATGTTGCCCAGCCTATTTTCAGGCGTTGAGCCGACCAAATGCCCGCCCAAAAGCGTTTTTGCCCAAATGGTCACCCCTGGCGCTCGGCAGTCTTTCTAAAGATCTTTCAGACCCTGACTCGGGTTTTTTACACAGGTTGCCGAGCTCAGAGGGGGATTTATATGTGTAAGCAATTGGTTTAACTCGACTTTGAGCGAAATAAAGTACGAGTCAGTGACATCATGAAAAAATGGGAGGAGAAAACAGGAAGGAAAAGCTAAACGTCTTCATATTTGGGAAGCATTTTGTCTTGCTCAGTGACCGTTTCGTAGGAGGGCGGGGCGTCGTTGACGTTTTTCTTGGCTTTATCGCTGTTGACGGAGGGGATTTCTGAATCGACAACAGCGAAATCGGCGGCGGTGGCAAGTGAGTTACGAGCAAGCAAGTAGCGACGGTGGATCATCATTCGACGGCGTTTTACCATGACTAAGGTATAGAATGAGGAACAGAAAATAGGATCGAGAAGCCGTGCAGAGCCAAAAATTGGCCAGATGACGATAGGCGGAAGCTCTCAAAGATCTTAAAATCACTCACTTGCGAAAAGAATCATCAAAGAAATGAGGCAGCTGAAGAGAAGTCCGTAGATCATGAATGGAGATGCTCCTCCATTGAGTTCGTACTGGTAGTCGTAATCGTCGATTTCGTAGCCGATTTTTGTTCCATCAACGGAGACAACTGCTAGCCCGCCGTTTCTAAAAAGAAAAATAATAGGATCAATATTAGACCTGACGTCTCTACTTTTCAATAACTCGAGAAGCCGATTGCGGCTTCAAGTCAAATATAAAAAAAGCCGCGCGGGGATCATCTACTAAACTTTTTTTCTCAAAATCGCGAACGGTTTCTCGACATTTTAATCGTATAACTTCAAGAACTTACGTAATGACCAAATTCGTGCGGTCGTTAAGTCTGTACATATTTTCGCCAACGACAGTCATCGGAATTTTGTTTCCGTTCTGGTCGATTATGGAGGCGTAGTTGCCATTGATTATAACCGAGAGCCCCTGGTTTGGATCGTAGTAATCGTAGCTGCTGCTGCTCGATTCTGAAGATTCAGAGAGAAGACCGGTGAAGAAGGTGGAGGCCGAGTGCCAGATGTCAGTGCCCACTTCGATGGCGCCTTGTTTGACATGGTCCATGAATTCGTCAAACGTCTTTTTCCGTGGTTTTAAAAATTAAAGAGAGAAACAGAATAAACATCTGCAGATTGGGATAAAATGGATCTAGGGTCGACCAGAGGTCATTACAGTGGGCCACAGTATTTTTGATACCAATAAATCATGATTATCTGGAATTAAAAGCCACGCAGCCGCTTTACAAGTTAACCATCTTATTCAAATTTTACTACTCAACACAAAATTATAGCATAAAATATAAATTTCCAAATTTATGAGATTTTTAACCACTTTCCTCGTCGCTCATTTTCTTTACTCTATTTTCGTCCGATTAGTCTCTTATTTTTTATTCGTCTCGAAATCTCAGAGCGAATCAATGTTTTCAAATTTTTGTCAATTTTGTCTCGGAAAGCGCGCTTTTCGCGTCAGGAGGTGGAGAGCGGTGAGTCAGCCTGTGGGCGGAAAATTATTCGAAGCGTGAGAATGTCCTCCGCTGCGCGCTGGAGGAGCTTATTTTGCTGGAAAACAATTTGCTGGAAGACTTGATTTTATTTATTTCTTTCTATTTTTTTTATTTTGTTATTGGAAAAATTCTTCATCGAAGAAATCTTTTCAGAACTTATATAATAAATTTGACAAATTGAGAAAAAAATAGAGGTGTGTTATGTAAATTTACTTTTCTCTCAGTCTATAATTCGAAAATTGCGCCAAATTTAAAGATTGGATAGCTTTCATTCTTTTGCAGAATTTTCCAGGAGACGAAAGTTCGATGCAAATATTTTCCAAGTCCTGAAAAACTTAGCACCGCCAGGAAAGAGAAAATGTTGAGGGCGGCGAGAAGCCACTTTTGGGCGTCGGGGCTAAGGGCTGCTACCAAGGTTAGTGCTGAATTTATTGGGCTATTCTTGGGCTGATTTTGTTCATGAATAATTTCTACATTAAATTGCTTTGAAAATGAACTTTCTAGGGCGTCGTTTTCGACCTCGGAGGCGTCGTTATTCCATCCCCAACTCCGATCATCAAAGATTTCGAAAAGAAGATCAATTTGAAGAAGAACACCATCGTCAAATGTCTCATCAAAAATGGCGATGAATCTGCTTTCAGCGCCTTCGAAAGAGGAGAACTTCTCCCGAAAGAATTCGAAGCTGCTTTTGGGAAGGAACTTTCCGAATTTACCGGGCAGAAGGTAGATGTTACGGGCTTTGTGGAGTTCTTGGAGTCGAAGATTTCTGAACCGATTCCTGATGCGATTGAAGCTATTCAGACCTTGAAAAGCTTGGATTACAAAATCGGTATCTTGACAAACAACTGGAAAAACGACGATGGTCGGAGTTTCATCATGAAAGAGGACCTTTTTGACGTCGTTGTCGAATCTGCCAAGCTCGGGACCCGAAAACCCAACAGGGATATTTACGAAAAGATAATTTCTGAAATGGAAATGGCACCTGAAGATCTCGTCTTTCTCGACGATATTGGTAAGAACCTCAAAGTAGCGAAAGCATTGGGTATCCAGACGATAAAGGTAGAAACTGGAAAGCCGCAAAAAGCAATTCATGAGCTGTCAGAAATAATTGGGCGAGACCTGGTTGGCTGGCCATCAACAACGACTCCGCTTCGACCTGGATTGGAACTCGATGAAGCAAAGTTGAGACAACTTTTGAAAGAAAAGCTTGATCTTGAAGCGGATGAGCTAATTCTTCGGCAATTTGATCATGGTCAATCGAACCCGACGTATTACATCAAATACGCAGGCGAAGAGCTTGTTTTGAGGAAGAAACCTCCTGGTAAATCTTCTTTGATTTCATTTACCATTTCTGTTCCCTAGGAAAGCTTTTGAAGGGGGCACACGCTGTCGAGCGAGAATACAAAGTCATGAGCGCATTGGGGAAAGCAGGTGTTCCTGTACCGACTATGCGATGTCTCGTTGAAGATGAATCGATTCTCGGAACTCCGTTCTACATCATGGATTTCTCGAAAGGTCGATTGTTCAAGGACGCTGGTTTGGCCGAAGTTCCAAAAGAACAGCGAAAAGATTGCTACAAGGCTGTTATCGAAGCACTAGCAGCTGTTCATGACGTAAATCCTCTAGAAATCGGACTGAAGGGGTACGGGAAAGATAAGGGTTATCTTGCCAGAACAGTGAAGACATGGACTAAACAATATCGTGCAGCGGAAACCGAGGAAATCGAATCAATGGAGAACCTAGCCGAATGGCTGGGTGAAAATGTCCCTCGACAACAACTTCCACTTTCCGTCGTGCACGGCGATTTCCGAATGGACAACTGCATCTTTCATCCTTCCGAAAATCGTGTCATCGGTGTTCTTGATTGGGAGCTCTCTACCCTTGGGGACCCGCTGGCTGATTTGGCCTACATGTGCATGCAACATCATCTTCCATCAACAGGGCAGGGTCTTTCTGGCGTTTCAGATCTTGATTTGGAGGAAGAGATGATTCCAACGGTGGATGAAATTGTCGATTATTACAAAAAAGTTCGAGGGCTGAAGGTTGATTTTGACCTTGATTACTATCTGGCTTTTTGTTTCTTCCGATTGGCCGCTATCTGTCAAGGTTTGAGTTTCCTTAAATGTCCTTCACATTGGTTTTCCTTAAGGTGTTTACAAACGAGCTCTGCAGGGAAACGCGAGCAATAAAGAGCTAGGAATGACTTTCGGTCCGCTGGTTCACCTCATCTCTGGAATGGGAACGCATTTTATGGATCGATCAATTGAAAACAAAACCACCGTCCAAGAAGAGCTTCGTAGATCTAGCGAACGTCTGATAACCAGTCCAGACGAGCTCCGACCATTCGCCAAGCGAGTGTACAACGATGTCCGCGAGTTCGTCCACGAAGAAATTCTACCGAAAGAACACGAGCTTGGCGCTCAAGAATTCGACGACAAACTCAGATGGACTCAACCAACAATCATGGAAGAGCTCAAATCAAAGGCCAAAGCTGCTGGTCTCTGGAATTTGTTCATTCCTTTCAATATCGACGAAGACATGCGATATGGCAAGGGATTGACAAATCTCGAATATGCTTTTATGGCAGAAGAAATGGGGCGAACCCTTTTTGGTTCAGAACCTTTCAATTGCTCTCCTCCTGACACAGGGAACATGGAAGTCCTTATCAAATACGGAGAAGAAGAACACAAGGAAAAATGGCTCGAGCCTCTTCTCAATGGTGAGATTCGCAGCTGTTTTGGAATGACAGAGCCAGCAGTGGCATCTTCTGATGCGACGAATATTGAAAGCAGCATCGTAAAGGCTGGCGATGAATATGTCTTGAATGGAAGAAAATGGTGGACAACGATGGCTTTGCATCCACATTGCAAGCTGTGCATTTTCATGGGCAAAACGGACTTCAATGCAAAACGGTAAATGATGCATCAAAATGAACATTTTCTTAAATTTTCAGGCATGTTCAACAAAGCATGATTCTTGTGCCAATGGATTCTCCTGGTCTTGAAATCGTTCGACCGCTGACAACTTATGGTCACTACGATGCTCCAGGGGGACATGCAGAGCTGAACTTCGACAACGTCAGGGTTCCAGCAGAGAACCTTCTTGTTGGCGAAGGAGCTGGATTTATGATCGCTCAAGGTGAGATATTTTCAGAAATAAGATTTGAACAATTTCCAGGTCGTCTTGGGCCCGGTAGAATTCACCATTGTATGCGACTTATTGGACATTGCGAGCGATCAATTGACTTGATGAAAGAACGGCTAAAGAGTCGTGTGGCCTTTGGCAAGCCGCTGTCCGAGCAGGGAGTTTGGAAGGAGCGAGTTGGCATGAGCAGAGTTCAAACTGACCAAGCCCGGCTTATGACTCTTTTGGCAGCGCATAAGATGGACACTGTTGGAGCTAAAGTTGCGGCAAAGGTAAAACAAGGATTTTGAATAATGGGGCAGGAACAAAATTTTCAGGAAATTGCGATGATCAAAGTCATCGCTCCAAACGTCGCGCAAACTGTGATCGATCATGCCATTCAAGCTCACGGAGCCGCAGGAATGAATCACGACCTCCCATTCTCTGGAATGATGACTTGGGCGCGAGCTCTACGCCTGGCCGATGGCCCGGACGAAGTTCATCTTCAGGCGATTACGAAGCTTGAAATGAAAAAATAATTCTTAATTCTTGACAACTGACAAATCATTGTGAATAAAATCGTAGAAGTTATCTTTAATTGTGTCCAAGTTCTGTACAAATTGAATTTTCACGCTTCGAATAGGCTTTTCGCAGTTCTCGATATCTTCTCCGTCGTTTTCTATTTGCTCGGGTTCTGTAGACTTGAAAGGCTGCTGAGAGAAATAAGGTTACTAAAACATTCTTTTTGATGGTTTTGGGGAATCTTTTTCTACCCGTAATGAGGGAGCAGCAAATTAGAACTCCAAAGAGGTAATTTTTGATGTCTACCATCCCAGAATCTTATAAAATAGACATTATGAGTGTTTGATTCTAGAGCTTACCTAGTTGAGATTTCAAATCGTCGATTGAATACTTCAAATTGCTCATCTTTTTACTGATATTCTCTTCTCTTTTTCGTATTTATTTTTTTTTATATCTTCCAGTATTTTGAAAAATTCTGAGATCGATTTTGCTCCAGGCTGTCGTCAAAGTCCTTCAAAGAAAGAAAAGACGGGTAATCGATCTTGGCGGCGGATTTTCTGAAAAACGAGGTTTTATGTTCTTCCACCTGTCTCAAAGCCGAATATTTCTCGACTTGGTAAAGTAGTTTTTTAATTGTAAGTCTGAGAGCGCGAAATTATGAATGATGATAATAATATGCGAAACTCTCAGAGAATTATTGAAGCGTAAAATGAGTCGACTCGGATGTCTCGTAGCGTTATATTCTGTAAACTCATTTTTCATTGTTTAAAAATGATTTCGCTTACCAATCTTTCTCCATAATTCTCTCCTAAAAGCTCTGAAAATGGACAAAGAAAGAAAGTCGAGGAGAAACTTCTCCCACTTGATTCAGCTTCTTTTGTGATTGAAAAAAAGCGAGAGCTGCTTAGTTTAATCCCCAAGTTCATGTCCCGGTCCCCACGCCGTCAAATCTTTTACGCGCGGAAGTTAATAAAATTCACCTTTCTCAAGCTTTTTTTTTGACTATTTTATGGCTTGTAAGAAGTGACAAGGACTTTGGCTAAATTTATAAGTGTCGTGAAATTTTATTTGTTTTTTTAGGTTAAATTTTGAGATTCATCTCTTCTCCAAACGGACGATATTCTTCGCCAACTTTGATCATTGCATTGTAGTACTGGATTTTGCCTTGAATAAAGGATCTCATCTTCAGCGCCCGGATGAAGATTATGATGCTGAAAAGAAAGACTCCAAGCGAGACTTTTCCATGGGTCTTTTCGTATTTTTCTTTACATTGTATTTGCTAGAAAAGACCCGAGTCCTATTGGCAGAGCGATAAGATAAGGATACAGCCAGATGTTCTTCTTTGTCGAGTCATCATCTCTTTCAAAAGAAATGACGATCTTTCTTGTCTCGTTTGGAGACCAAAGTTGCAGGCTGGAAAACAAAGCACAGATAGAAATCAGGAAACAAACGCTAGAAATCTGGGATCAAGGTTTTAATGCAAATTGAGTGATACCTCGTAAGGAGCCAACAAATAGAAGGCCTTACAAACGGGTCGTGAAAAACGCTCGGAATGGTGAGAAGATTCCTTTCGTACTCGGCTTTTAAATTTCCAGTGGCTTAGTTGATGGTTTCTTGCTGATTTTTTGTTCTTTTCGCTTTGAAAACAGCGTCGTTTCAAAACCAAATTCCTGTTAGTCTTCTATCCCAGTGATGTCTCTCGCAATAGCTCTGAATACTCACTGCTCTAAGTCTTTTCAGTCTTTCTTCATCCATATATTTTGGAAAGAAGCATTTGAAACAAAAAGAGGGATCTGTCTCCTGCAGAGATTCTCTTCCTGTGCGATGGATCTACTTCGAAGCTTGATTTATGACGCGCAAAGAGTCCGTGAGACTCATTCTAGCGCAGAAACGTCTTCTGTTGAGTTATTTTGGAAAGCTTGATGAGGAGCCGAAAGGATTGAATTGATTGCTTCAGGGGCTTTCTCAGGAGAAAAATTTTACTTTCGAAATATTTACTGTCATTTTTCTACTAAAATTAGAATTAGCACTTATCGAGGAAAATTTATGCAGGATTTTTTCTTAGCATCCTCAGATATGACGCCAATATTAAAAGATAGCCGTATAAGTACAAGGCTGATTATTTTAATTTCGAAATTTTCATTAGCAATGGCTCGATGATTCTATAAATCAATGATTCTTCTCATTGAATATATTAAAATTCGCTTCATATAAATGGCTCGATATCATATTCATTCATCAAAATGAAATTTTCAGTCCTCTTCCATGTCGTCGCCTCCCTCAAACCAGATTATTTTGGACAAAGTCGCTTTGTAAATAATTTACTTTACCGCGCTTACGAGAAAACTAAAGCAAATGACCACGAAAATGATCTTGAAGCAAAAAATTCGATTTTCAAGAGGCAAAAACAACGATATAAATCGTTCAATATTTGTTGGTGGTAAAATTATCTATAACATGCTTCAAAGTTCTCTTTGTACTTTTCCATTGAATAAATGTCGATCGCTATTTTCAGCCGTTTATTGGTTTTTTAAGGACGAATTAATAAAAAAGAAGATTAGGTAAATGAAGTTAGTTTCTTTCACAAATCCAGCCATGAGGAAGCTTGTTTCCATCGGTCTCGCAATCTTTGGTGTTCATCAAATTACCCCGCATTCTGAGACATTCTGTTTCCCCAGGTCTATTATGCGGCGGCGAGGAAAGCCAATTGGTGTGAGTATCCCATCTTCTAAAAATCTCTTTTTCGGTCGATCCATCTACTGCTTCATAGACTCCATCATCGACTGCAATTTCATCCGTATTCGCGGTATATTTCGCGCCAAGCCAAAATCGCTTGTTTGAGCAATTCGTTCCCTTGACAAGAAGATCGAACTCTTCTTCTGAGTTCGGCACAGCCAGATCCCAGCCAGCTCCTTTTGAAATGCAGTAATCTCGGGCATCGTTCCAGTTTCTCCCGTCTTCAAGATTTTCTGGCGCGTAGATTGAATAGTTTTCAAAATCCGAAGGATCAATAGCTTCAGGCTCGCAAAACTCGATGAAATTATGCTGCTCGCAGGCAAAAGCATAATTTTCAGCGCAAAAAGAATCATGAAATTTTCCACTTTCATAAATCACACATTCCTGGCCTTCTTCATTCGGCTCACCACGATCCCATTTCGGCTCCCATTCTGGCTCCTTTCCGAAGACCGTTTCAAGTCGCCCACGTGACCCAGGAGCAATCGTGTCAAACTCTTTCCATCCCAACAAGAATGCTTTATTTTCCCAGCAAGAATCGACCAGAACTTCTTTGAGATACGTTAGCTCTCGTTTCGTGTTGATGATCATCAAGTTCCAGCCCTCCCCTAGACTCATGCATTTTTCTTTTGCTTGTTCGAAATTTTTCGCTTTCGAGAAGAATTTGTAGCGACCGTAGCTATTTTTCAGCTCTCCAGAGCATCTGCTCAAAAATTCAATCTCTCCAGCGACTAGAGTCGGCAGAAATATTTTCATCGTTTTTTCTCTAGAATTCTCGTTTTTAAGTCTTGGCCACGGTAGATTTTAACGTTAGTTTTTTCTTATGGCGCTCATGAGAAGCAATATTCATCCTCGAGGGCTCAGATCGTGCCTCTTTTTGACTGGTTGGTTTGATTGTACATTCATTTGAACTTAACAGAGGGGTTTCGATGATTTTGAGTTTATATGTATACTATGTACAGCTAGAAACATGATTCATGAACTTTAGGACGAAACTATAAACAGGATTTTTACAAACTTTTTGGCAAATTTCGTAAAAATGAAATCAAAATTTTCAATTTTAATTTCTCGGTTTTCCCTTGTAGTTGATGCTCTTCTTTTTCTTGTTGAATCGGATTCGGGAAACGAGAGAGTCCTCATCGAGTTCTCGGTTTTCGAAGTTGCCTTCAATGAGCTGAGCTTGTTGGCCTGTTCTGGTGATGTGCATAGAGGGCTGGAAGCATTGGTGTTTTCTTTGATGACCAGTCCAGAAGACGAGTTCGGGAAGGTCGTTGACATTCAATCCTTCGGCGACGAAGGCGACAGAGTATTTGTCGTGAAGATCGGTATTCCAGTGTTTACTAAATTCGGTAAAGCTGTGTTCTGAGAAGTATTATCTTACCTGTGGATGAGAATTTCATATCCGCCGTTGTAGAAGTTCCAGAAGTTCATGTTCCAGAGCTGGAAGTGACCGTGGTTGACCCGATCAGAGAATCGGATAAGCACGGAGAAGGAAGTTTTGCTATCAATAACAGCTTGTGGGACCTTGATAAGACCGACGAATCCGTATCGGACAGGTCGACTCTTGCCATTACCAATCTTTTTCGGGCTGTCATTTTATAACACTTAATTTTTACCGAAATTTCGAAATGAAAATTTTTTAAAATTTCTTTTGTAAATCAGGCCCTTTCCTTCCACTGATCAACGATTTGAAGTCGAGCGCTTTCGGCGCATGATTTTGGCTTCGCACATCCGCTTGGTAGCGTATTCCATGGGAGAATCAAGGAGTTGTGCTGGAGAAAGAATGAGTGCGTGAAAAAAAATGCTCAATTACCTTGCATGGGAGGCAATCTTCACTTTCTTTTGGCTCAGGAATTGGGGTGTATTCACAAATGACAGCAGATTCAACCTCAACATCGCAGTCGGCAGAGTAGTATTCTCCACCTCGCATGGTAACGCATGCGTTTCCGCAGATTTTCTGAGTGTTGATAGGTGCCCAAGGTGCAAAACCTGAACAAAATTAAAAACTGAAATTGCCAGCAAAAAGTTACCGATCATGGAGCTGACTTCATCATAGAGCGTCTCTCCACTATGAGTCATGCCGGTCCAATAGCTGTAGCAACCGCCAAGTTTCTTGTTGATTGATCTTGATTCTTTCTCATCATTGATGATGGCCAAGCTCCATCCTTGTCCGTAGCTCTCACAAACAGCTGCCGCAGAGGCTTTGTTGTAGTTACCGAGTCCGACGACTTTCAAGTCCTTATCATCGACGACGTTGAAGCTAGCACCATCATCGTTAGCGCATGGAACGGCTCGTTCACAAACCGCAGCAGGAGTGGAATCAGCGTATCCGTTTGCGGCGAGGAGAGCAGTTACGTAATCAGATTCTCCGTCGAACTCAGTCCATCCATCACCGATTGAGGAACATGCAACTCGCTTGTTTCTTGCATCGCCAAGAGAGTTGAGAATAGCATATCGATCACCAACAAGGCCCATCGTTGGTTCGCAAGGGTCTTCAGGAATAGTTTTCTCGCAAATCCAACCGTGTCCGATGTCTTTTCCGGAAGTTTCGCAGTTTTGGTCGTTCATCAAGTTTCCTCGCATTCTGATGCATTCAGTGACGCCAGGCTTGTTGTTTGGATCTGGGGACTCCCAGTTGGTGTGAGTGTCCCATCGGCGGAAAATCTGCTCAGCGGCGGATCCATCAACTGCAAAATACTCTCCATCGTCGACGGCGACTTCATCTGTATTAGCGGTGTAAGTAGCGCCAAGCCAGAATCGACTCCATGAGCACTGGGTTGCTTGGACTAGAAGGTCGAATTCGGCCTCAGTGTTTGGCACAAACAGGTCCCAATTGGCTCCCTTTGCCTGGCAAAAAGCTCGGGCGTCGGCCCAGTTTTTACCCTCAGCGGGAGTGGCTGGTTCGTGGATCGAGTAGTTTTCGATTGCTGCAGCTTCGACCGAAACTGGTTCGCAATCCTCGATATAGTTGTGTTGTTCACAAATGTATCCCATTCCGATTCGATCGCGCTTGACGCCCGACCAGTACTTTGAGCATGGAGCGTCGTTGAAGTCTCCAAGTCTGTATCTGATGCATTCTTCTGCTCCTTGCGCGTCATTTGGCTCATCTGTCTCCCACTTCGGCTCCCACTCTGGGGTCTTGCCAAAGACGGTTTCGAGTGATCCTCGAACACCTGGAGAAACTGTGCCGTACTCTTTAAATCCGACCCACCAGGCTTCATGGGCCCAGCAAGAATCGTCCATCACTTCTTTGAGGAATTCCCACTCTCGTTTCGTATTGATTATCATGAGATCCCAGCTGTCTCCGAGTTCTTGACAACTTTCTCGAGCGGCAGTGTAGTTTTTCGATGATTCGAATTCTTCTGTCGGCGGTGCTGGATAGAATTTGTATCGTTCGTAGCTGTCCTTAAGTTCTCCTGTTCCTTCGCAGACTTCAGCGGTTTTGGCGCAAACAGCTGGTGCTTTCTTCGGCTTCTTGCCCTTCTTTTTGGTGAGATCGGAGTTGTACCAGTCTGGCTGATCCTTGTTATTCAAGAGAATCAGGTATGGTTTTCTACTGAGATTCTTGTGACCACTGATGTATTCAGCGAGGCCATCTGTATCAGCTCGAGTAATTGATCCTTGCCCCTCTTCACAACCAACCTAAGAGAATGGAATTAAGCAGGTGAGTTTATTTGATCATTTTCTGAACAAAAAAGAATCCTCATGAAGGACCTTAATGATGCAGGCAACAACTGGGGCTTAGATTTTGATGCTCTCAGGTGAGGTTTAGAGGGTACTTTCTCAATGGGGTAAAATTATTTTTATTGAAAGAAAAATTATTATACAAAAAATATAAATAAAAAAAGACTTAGATAAAAAGTAAGGATTCGGCACGATATGTCAATTTTAGGATGGAAAAATGTATTTCTCAAAACGACATTTTCCCAAGTACTTACGACAGCATCTGCAAGTTCTTTGTATCCTCTCGTATCAGGAGCAAAAAAGTCAACTTCCGCAGCCACAACAGCCGGGAGAAGTAATTTAACAAAATCTCTTTTTACCATTTTATTTCAAATCGTAAAAGCGAGTGAATGAACTTTCCTGCTGCAATCGACGGTGCGTTTATCGTACCTGGCGCTGGTGTGCGCCGCCGCGTAATTTTGCGCTCCACCTCAAACTCGCCACCTAGAAAGACTCCGCGCTAGAAAAAAAAGTTGCATGCGCTGGTGATAACCTTTGCACTTTGAGACGACGTGGAGCTAATAACTCCTTATGGAGCAGATGGACAAGATGGTATCTTTGAAATTTGGCTGCCTAAATCAACAAGTTAATTAAACAGATAAGGGGATCGCCAACCAAAATTAGCTGAAACAAGGTTTTTTCAAAAAGTTACTCGAATTCCTCAAGTCATCGTTGGCGTTAAGTTGAAGTTCTATCAAATTCATTTTCTGACGACCATGATAGTCTATCATTGATAGAATAACAAATTAATAAGCAAAAGCCGCAAAGTGAAAACACCACAATCGCATCTCGAGGAGCTCATCAACTTGGCGAATTCGATTGAAAATTCGTGTTTCTGCGCCCGTTCTCTCAAAACGAGATCAACGTCGAATTTAGTTAGCCGTTTTTTCTCATGGCTGGGGCAGAGAAAAAAGTTCTCTCGAAAAAGGCAACGGCGCCTTTGAAGGATGAGGAAAAAACCGGCAGGAGGAAATCGACGGACAAAGAAAATGCTCATCTCACGTAATCTAAATAAAATTGGTTTTTTTAGGACCCCCCCCCCATAAAGAATTGCGAAAATGGGCCTCCTAGGAGCAATTTTTTCTCTGAAACTATCTTTGATACACCCTTAATTTCAATTTAAACTTTTTGAACCAACCCTTGACTACAATCATTTTCTTTATGATAATCTCTCGATCAAAAATTTAAGGATATATAGGCCGTTAAAGGTCAGGTTCCTAAGAGCAAGATTTTTCGGGTTTTTAGTTGAGGGAAACCCTTAATTTTTTTTCAGGAGAAAGCGAAGGCTCTGAGCTACAACCGTTCGTCTAACCTTAATTTTACCCGAAAAGGGGATTTCAAAAAAGCTCATTTAAAAATCAAATTGAATATTTCTTTAGAAAAGCTGAAACATGATTATCTAGGCCGCGAAAAAACACCAGCGCTCTAAAAAAGCACCTATCGGAGACGCATTTTTAAAACACTTTTAAACCTCATTTTATCAAAAATGTTTTGGCATGGTTTGACTGTATCTCGGTTTTGATGACTTTAGCGTGTGGTTTCAGGCGGCAGAAAAAGCGAGAAAAAGAGGCGAGGAAGAAAAATCTCAAACGTGCCAGAGCGGCGAGCCTGGGAAATGCCTTTTCGGAAATTGAACAACTTCTTGGTAAGAAAACCTAAAAAACTCATAAATTATTAAAAACATGGGGCCGAAATGTCCTTAATAGTTCGATGTGTATTTTGAGGAAATGAAATAATAAAGACCACAAGAATCTTATGCGTCAAAAAAGGAGGAATAAGGGTATCACTTTATTATTTTGGTGATAATTCTCGAGGATTTTGGAGAATTGCTCATAATTCTAAGAGTAAAATTTCGCAAATTAGGGATTCTCCGAGATCCTCGAGAATATTTCCAAAATAATAAAGTGATACCCTTATTCCTCCTCCTTTTAGTGGCATGAAATAAGGGGCACAGATCCAAATTAGGGTCGAGAAAATCCATTTACCAGAGGAATCCAGCCCTTTTGAAGGATTCTTTATATTAAGGGTGTCACTTTGTTAAAATTCGAAAATACGTTTTCTGGATTTCTACAGCCTAAAATCAAATATCGTGTATTGATCACCAAAGCAGCAATTTAAGCGTTTACGGTAAATCCTCGGGCGGATCAAGAAGAAGATTCCGAGGAGGTGACGATCGAGAAAATTGAAGAATGCCAGGAAATGTTGAAATCGTTGCGCTCCAGGTTCGGCCGCGTTTTAATTTAAAAATTGGACCTTTTCAGACCTTGGCCGATGACGAAGAAGCTCCAAGTTCTTCAAGAAAAACGGGCGGTTCTACTCAAATTTGAGGGAAAATTGTCAAAGAGAGGGCAGCAATGGGAGGCGATCAAAAGAAGCGTTCAGAATATGAAGCGATCTTATGACAACTTCTTGACCTCGCTGGTCCCGTGGGATAGCCGAATCAAACGAGTCGAGAGTTATTTTGGCTCCTCCGTTACTTCGTTTTTCACGTAAGCTTGATTGCCATAAACTCGGAAAGTTGGGTTTCTCGTTTGATGTTTTTTGTTATACCGCGCGTAAAGTGAGTTATCTTTAGAAAATCGAATGTTAACCGTATCAAATTAGCGTTAGATAACGTGCCTCATTGAAACCAAGATCCGCCTCAAATATGACACAAAGCGCGAACTCTTGCCCTTTATTTGTCATGTGACACTTTTTCGCAAAAGTTACATTTACGAAGAGGATAATCTGCTCTCTCAGAACGTCAAAGTGGACGGTTGAGATGAGTGGATACAGTTTCAACTGCGGTTCTGTTCTGAGAATAAGGGGATCCCAACCGATGTCAAAATTTTGGCGAAATCGTTGTAGACACCCTTAAGCCCGAAAAAAGGCGATCTTCTTGCTCAAATAAGGGTGTCATCATGTTAATTTTGGATTTTCAAAACGTAATTCTCGATTAAAAAAATAAACGAGAGACATCCTTATTTTCTAACTTCTATAAAGAGATAAATTTTAGGCTCCTCCGGTGGCTTTGCTACATCAACGTCTGCATAAGTGTTTTAACCATCTCCTTCGTTACCGTCCCAGAGGAAGGAATTCCGAATTAGAACCATGTTTATTCACAACGCAACAAGGCTCCTTAAGTTAAGGGTGGGCCATGTTTTGTGAGCAAAACATTAGCAGGCGCGTATTTTTTTCTTTAGGAAACGTGTAGCGGGTCATTTTTGAGACGAGAAATGACTTAAACTCTGTTGTAGCGCTAAACAAAGCTGTTGGGTGAAAACCGCAAATATACGGACTTATATTATAGCGCAAGAAAAAGTCATTTTTCTAAAAAAGATTTTTGCTTTTTTGAAAAGAAAAATGTAGATTGCCAATTTTCATAAATAGCTGGAAAAAATTCGTTAGACATTCTGAACAAAGCTCCTGATTGGTGCTTCGCAAACAGAGTTACAGTATAAAAGCATGTCTGCAAACGAGCCAGAAGACTTTGTCGACCGAGCCTGGGATCTTGGAATGGTTTGGGGCTTTTCCGGACAGGATTTGGTTCATTAAAGATTAGTATCATCCTTTCGATCTATCTCTTTAACGATGATTTTGTTAACACAAGAGATAAGATTTAAAACACGCTGACAGGATTAACCCCGGAATCTGCTCAATCGTTATTTATGCACGTCGGTTTAAAATATTTTTAAGCCACGTTCTAGCAAACTGCTCAGAATTGAGCTATTTTTGAAGCTGACGATTCAACGGAGATTATTATTAGGCGCCTCTGAACAATTTAGAAAACAGTGATTATGCACAGTTGAGAATGATAAACGCTTGGGTTCCTGGTTTATCGAGGCTTTTCCTTATGGAGGGAAGAAAGCCTTTATCAGCGGGCTAGAGGGTTTGTTCATTACGGAAATAATAATTCATAAGACAAATTTGATAAAAAATGTTTCTTAAAAAAAGGATATTTTAGGGTCTATGAAAATTTCCTCGATAAATTTTTTTGTTTTGAATTTTTGCAAAAATGTACCAAATTTTGGGTGCTTACTGTATAATATAATATAATATAATATAATATAATATAATATAATATAATATAATATAATATAATATAATATAATATAATATAATATAATATAATATAATATAATATAATATAATATAATATAATATAATATAATATAATATAATATAATAAATCTGGTGAACCAAAAGAAAGCTGAAATATTCGTACCTCTTTTATGGCTTTTATACAAATCAAACCTACCGAAGTATGGCGAAATTCACCCATAAGTTTAATCCCTCCATTTTACGCGAACCATAGTAATTTTCTAGCGATATGGATTCTAAAGGCTATCGCATCCCGCTGGCTTATCTTCTTTGCACTGTTGGAGGACTGATAAGCGCGCTGAAAATTGATAAATTAATCAATTAAGCTCCGATGGAGGACTTTAAGTTCCATGAGTTTTATCATCCCCATTTTCAGCGAAAAAGAACATTTTCAGCTTTTTTGTTTTGCTCAAGGAAATGACTCGAAATTCCCGACTCGCTGGTTCGACTGGCGGTGACGATGACTACGATTTCAGCTGGAAAATTTTTACTGCTTGGGACTACATGATCGTCAAGGGATTTTCTCAGAAGTAGAGTTTGTTCTTCGAGACCAAGTCGAGGTTTGAGGCAATCAGGAAATTCCATTCATAGCTAATCCGGAAACCGCTGATAACAAAGTTGCCTCAATCGCGACCGTAGTTCGGGAGTCGATTGTGGATGATCAGGTTAGAAAGAAATGGCAATTCTTCTTTCTATATAATCGAGGCAATCATTCAAGTAAAGAACGTTAAATTACTAAATTTAATAATTAAATTTTATAGTTAAATCAATTATCTCCTTTGAAAAAAAACAAAAGTTAAATTCTACGATTGAAATGATTATGGTTTTAAATTTCTGTTCGTTAACATGATTATTTACAGAATTTTTTTCATAACGATAAAAATAGTCAAACACCATAAAATCTTAAAAGGCTGGATTCTTCGGATTTCGTTTTTAAATCCTATGGTCGAATCAAAATATTAAATATGGTCATTACACAAAGTAGAAGTAACTATCACTATTCATTTCAGGAAAAAGAAAATGAACTGAGCACAAAAGAAAAGCGAATACTCCTTGGTAAGTCACCGAAAGAATAACCTATTTCCTGAAATCAGCGCTCTTGGATTTTAAGTGCATTCTAGTGTTATGACGTGCTTTGAATTCACCCGGAATTTAAATTGAAATAAAATGGCCTCAAGTATACACGAGCGTTATCTCACTTCCTGATTGAAGGATCGTAAGGTAACGCTTTTTTAGTTCATAAACTCTAATGCTCCGTAAAAACATAAAATTACATTTCATTTTAAATTTTTACGCAACGTGGTTTTTGCCAAAGATCTTTCTTTTTAACTAAAGCAGAAACCTTACCCCATTATCAAAAACCAAGAATATCTGATTAGAAATTTAAAGTATAGTTCCTGTCAAAAAAACCTCTAAAAGGTATTGACCGAATCATTTTTTTGGTTTGTTTCTATTCATTTTTATGCGATCAATCGCTGCTTACATGACATTGGAATCCGTTTTACGTCAAAATATCATGATTCTAGCTTTAGAACCTCCGCCCATCCATCAGCTGCCATTATTTTTCTAAGGACGGCCAAGTTGAAAAAATGATAATTTTGCTGATCGAATTTTTAGCGATGCGAATTTTGGCGAATATTCTGGTTTTGGCGATTATTGCTGGGTCGATTGCGCTGATTGTTTGGAGGACGATGGCGTCGACTCTTTCTCTCTCCGGAATGGTTTTTTATAATTTTATAAAAAAAATTAAATCATTAATTAAAAATAATTCAATAATAATTCAATAATAATGAGAGAAAAACCATACTCTTCAATTTAGCGAATAAAAAGAGAAAGATCCAGTTTCATTTTGTTGAGAATTTTCATGTTTCATTAATCATCTC